>NC_065543.1:22786029-24176029 GCF_932294415.1 Quercus robur
GGATAGGAAGGAAATTATTTTTGTTCTCTATTTTTTGGCCCTGTCCTTGCCCGTTTCATCCAGAAATGAAGCCTGGATGTTGTTTTTTAATTTTTAAAATTTTTTTGCATTTGTTTTTGAATTTTCTAACTCGGGTCGGGTATTCGAACGGATAGGAAGGAAATTATTTTTGTTCTCTATTTTTCGGCCTGTCCTTGCCCGTTTCATCCTGAAATGAAGCCTGGATGTTGTTTTTTAATTTTAAAATTTTTTTGCATTTATTTTCGAATTTTCTAACTCGGGTCGGGTTTGAACGGATAGGAAGAAAATTATTTTTGTTCTCTATTTTTCGGCCTGTCATTGATTGTTTCGTCTTGAAATGATGCCAGGATGAAGTTTTTTAATTTTTTTTAATTTTTTTGCGTTTATTTTTGAATTTTCAAACTCGGGTCGGGTTCGAAAGGATAGGAAGGAAATTTTTTTTTCTTCTCTATTTTTCGGCCTGTCTTCATCCGTTTCGTCTTGAAATGAAGCC
Organism: Quercus robur; assembly: GCF_932294415.1. Lineage (NCBI taxonomy): Eukaryota > Viridiplantae > Streptophyta > Magnoliopsida > Fagales > Fagaceae > Quercus > Quercus robur. The sequence goes on from NC_065543.1 coordinate 22,786,544, forward strand.
TGGATGATGTTTTTAATTTTTGGAATTTTTTTTGCATTTATTATTGAATTTTCTAACTCGGGTCGGGTTCGAACGGATAGGAAGAAAATTATTTTTGTTCTCTATTTTTCGGCCTGTCCTTGCCCGTTTCGTCTTGGAATGAAGCCTGGATGATGTTTTCTAATTTTTAAATTTTTTTTGCATTTGTTTTTGAATTTTCTAACTCGGGTCGGGTATTCGAACGGATAGGAAGGAAATTATTTTTGTTCTGTATTTTTCGGCCTGTCATTGCTCGTTTCGTCTTGAAATGATGCCTGGATGATGTTTTTTAATTTTTTTAATTTTTTTGCATTTATTTTTGAATTTTCAAACTCGGGTCGGGGTTCGAACGGATAGGAAGGAAATTATTTTTGTTCTCTATTTTTCGGCTTGTCCCTTGCCCGTTTAGCCTTGAAACGAAGTCTGGATGATGTTTTTTAATTTTTAAAATTTTTTTGCATTTGTTTTTGAATTTTCTAACTCGGGTCGGGTATTCGAACGGATAGGAAGGAAATTATTTTTGTTCTTTATTTTTTGGCCTGTCCTTGCCCGTTTCATCCAGAAATGAAGCTTGGATATTGTTTTTTAATTTTTAAAATTTTTTTACATTTGTTTTGGAATTTTCTAACTCGGGTCGGGTATTCGAACGGATAGGAAGGAAATTATTTTTTGTTCTCTATTTTTCGGCCTGTCCTTGCCCGTTTCGCCTTGAAACGAAGCCTGGAAGATGTTTTTTAATTTTTAAATTTTTTTTTGCATTTGTTTTTGAATTTTCTAACTCGGGTCGGGTATTCGAATGGATAGGAAGGAAATTATTTTTGTTCTCTATTTTTCGGCCTGTCCTTGCCCGTTTCTCCTTGAAACGAAGCCTGGAAGATGTTTTTTAATTTTTAAATTTTTTTTGCATTTGTTTTGGAATTTTCTAACTCGGGTCGGGTATTCGAACGGAATAGGAAGGAAATTATTTTTGTTCTTTATTTTTTGGCCTGTCCTTGCCCGTTTCATCCAGAAATGAAGCTTGGATATTGTTTTTTAATTTTTAAAATTTTTTTGCATTTGTTTTGGAATTTTCTAACTCGGGTCGGGTATTCGAACGGATAGAAAGGAAATTATTTTTGTTTTTTATTTTTCGGCCTGTCCTTGCCCGTTTCGCTTTGAAACGAAGCCTGGAAGATGTTTTTTAATTTTTAAAATTTTTTTGCATTTGTTTTTGAATTTTCTAACTCGGGTCGTGTATTCGAACGGATAGGAAGGAAATTATTTTTGTTCTCTATTTTTCGGCCTGTCCTTGCCCGTTTCGCCTTGAAACGAAGCCTGGAAGATGTTTTTTAATTTTTAAAATTTTTTTTGCATTTGTTTTTGAATTTTGTAACTCGGGTCGGGTATTCGAACGGATAGGAAGGAAATTATTTTTGTTCTTTATTTTTTGGCCTGTCCTTGCCCGTTTCATCCAGAAATGAAGCTTGGATATTGTTTTTTAATTTTAAAATTTTTTTGCATTTGTTTTGGAATTTTCTAACTCGGGTCGGGTATTCGAACGGATAGAAAGGAAATTATTTTTGTTTTTTATTTTTCGGCCTGTCCTTGCCCGTTTCGCCAGAAATGAAGCCTGGAAGATGTTTTTAATTTTTAAAATTTTTTTGCATTTGTTTTGGAATTTTCTAACTCGGGTCGGGTATTCGAACGGATAGGAAGGAAATTATTTTTGTTCTCTATTTTTCGGCCTGTCCTTGCCCGTTTCGTCTTGAAACGAAGCCTGGAAGATGTTTTTAAATTTTTAAATTTTTTTTGCATTTGTTTTTGAATTTTCTAACCCGGGTCGGGTATTCGAACGGATAGGAAGGAAATTATTTTTGTTCTCTATTTTTCGGCCTGTCCTTGCCCGTTTCGCCTTGAAACGAAGCCTGGAAGATGTTTTTTAATTTTTAAAATTTTTTTGCATTTGTTTTTGAAATTTCTAACTCGGGTCGGGTATTCGAACGGATAGGAAGGAAATTATTTTTGTTCTCTATTTTTCGGCCTGTCCTTGCCCGTTTCGCCTTGAAACGAAGCCTGGAAGATGTTTTTTAATTTTTACATTTTTTTTGCATTTGTTTTGGAATTTTCTAACTCGGGTCGGGAATTCGAACGGATAGGAAGGAAATTATTTTTGTTCTCTATTTTTCGGCCTGTCCTTGCCCGTTTCATCCAGAAATGAAGCCTGGATGTTGTTTTTTAATTTTTAAAATTTTTTTGCATTTGTTTTTGAATTTTCTAACTCGGGTCAGGTATTCGAACGGATAGGAAGGAAATTATTTTTGTTTCTCTATTTTTTGGCCTGTCCTTGCCCGTTTCATCCAGAAATGAAGCCTGGATGTTGTTTTTTAATTTTTAAAATTTTTTTGCATTTGTTTTTGAATTTTCTAACTCGGGTCGGGTATTCGAACGGATAGGAAGGAAATTATTTTTGTTCTCTATTTTTCGGCCTGTCCTTGCCCGTTTCATCCAGAAATGAAGCCTGGATGTTGTTTTTTAATTTTTAAAATTTTTTTGCATTTATTATTGAATTTTCTAACTCGGGTCGGGTTTGAACGGATAGGAAGAAAATTATTTTTGTTCTCTATTTTTCGGCCTGTCATTGATTGTTTCGTCTTGAAATGATGCCTGGATGAAGTTTTTTAATTTTTTTTAATTTTTTTGCGTTTATTTTTGAATTTCAAACTCGGGTCGGGTTCGAAAGGATAGGAAGGAAATTTTTTTTCTTCTCTATTTTTCGGCCTGTCTTCATCCGTTTCGTCTTGAAATGAAGCCTGGATGATGTTTTTTAATTTTTGGAATTTTTTTGCATTTATTATTGAATTTTCTAAATCGGGTCGGGTTCGAACGGATAGGAAGAAAATTATTTTTGTTCTCTATTTTTCGGCCTGTCCTTGCCCGTTTTGTCTTGGAATGAAGCCTGGATGATGTTTTCTAATTTTTAAATTTTTTTTTGCATTTGTTTTTGAATTTTCTAACTCGGGTCGGGTATTCGAACGGATAGGAAGGAAATTATTTTTGTTCTCTATTTTTCGGCTGTCATTGCTCGTTTCGTCTTGAAATGATGCCTGGATGATGTTTTTTAATTTTTTTAATTTTTTTGCATTTATTTTTGAATTTTCAAACTCGGGTCGGGTTCGAACGGATAGGAAGGAAATTATTTTTGTTCTCTATTTTTCGGCTTGTCCTTGCCCGTTTAGCCTTGAAACGAAGTCTGGATGATGTTTTTTAATTTTTAAAATTTTTTTGCATTTGTTTTTGAATTTTGTAACTCGGGTCGGGTATTCGAACGGATAGGAAGGAAATTATTTTTGTTCTTTATTTTTTGGCCTGTCCTTGCCCGTTTCATCCAGAAATGAAGCTTGGATATTGTTTTTTAATTTTTAAAATTTTTTTACATTTGTTTTGGAATTTTCTAACTCGGGTCGGGTATTCGAACGGATAGGAAGGAAATTATTTTTGTTCTCTATTTTTTCGGCCTGTCCTTGCCCGTTTCGCCTGGAAGATGTTTTTTAATTTTTAAATTTTTTTTGCATTTGTTTTTGAATTTTCTAACTCGGGTCGGGTATTCGAACGGATAGGAAGGACATTATTTTTGTTCTCTATTTTTCGGCCTGTCCTTGCCCGTTTCGCCTTGAAACGAAGCCTGGAAGATGTTTTTTAATTTTTAAATTTTTTTTGCATTTGTTTTGGAATTTTCTAACTCGGGTCGGGTATTCGAACGGATAGGAAGGAAATTATTTTTGTTTTTTATTTTTCGGCCTGTCCTTGCCCGTTTCGCCAGAAATGAAGCCTGGAAGATGTTTTTTAATTTTTAAAATTTTTTTGCATTTGTTTTGGAATTTTCTAACTCGGGTCGGGTATTCGAACGGATAGGAAGGAAATTATTTTTGTTCTCTATTTTTCGGCCTGTCCTTGCCCGTTTCGTCTTGAAACGAAGCCTGGAAGATGTTTTTTAATTTTTAAATTTTTTTTGCATTTGTTTTTGAATTTTCTAACTCGGGTCGGGTATTCGAACGGATAGGAAGGAAATTATTTTTGTTCTCTATTTTTCGGCCTGTCCTTGCCCGTTTCGCCTTGAAACGAAGCCTGGAAGATGTTTTTTAATTTTTAAAATTTTTTTGCATTTGTTTTTGAAATTTCTAACTCGGGTCGGGTATTCGAACGGATAGGAAGGAAATTATTTTTGTTCTCTATTTTTCGGCCTGTCCTTGCCCGTTTCGCCTTGAAACGAAGCCTGGAAGATGTTTTTTAATTTTTACATTTTTTTTGCATTTGTTTTGGAATTTTCTAACTCGGGTCGGGAATTCGAACGGATAGGAAGGAAATTATTTTTGTTCTCTATTTTTCGGCCTGTCCTTGCCCGTTTCATCCAGAAATGAAGCCTGGATGTTGTTTTTTAATTTTTAAAATTTTTTTGCATTTGTTTTTGAATTTTCTAACTCGGGTCAGGTATTCGAACGGATAGGAAGGAAATTATTTTTGTTCTCTATTTTTTGGCCTGTCCTTGCCCGTTTCATCCAGAAATGAAGCCTGGATGTTGTTTTTTAATTTTTTAAAATTTTTTTGCATTTGTTTTTGAATTTTCTAACTCGGGTCGGGTATTCGAACGGATAGGAAGGAAATTATTTTTGTTCTCTATTTTTCGGCCTGTCCTTGCCCGTTTCATCCAGAAATGAAGCCTGGATGTTGTTTTTTAATTTTTAAAATTTTTTTGCATTTATTTTCGAATTTTCTAACTCGGGTCGGGTTTGAACGGATAGGAAGAAAATTATTTTTGTTCTCTATTTTTCGGCCTGTCATTGATTGTTTCGTCTTGAAATGATGCCTGGATGAAGTTTTTTAATTTTTTTTTAATTTTTTTGCGTTTATTTTTGAATTTTCAAACTCGGGTCGGGTTCGAAAGGATAGGAAGGAAATTTTTTTTCTTCTCTATTTTTCGGCCTGTCTTCATCCGTTTCGTCTTGAAATGAAGCCTGGATGATGTTTTTTAATTTTTGGAATTTTTTTGCATTTATTATTGAATTTTCTAACTCGGGTCGGGTTCGAACGGATAGGAAGAAAATTATTTTTGTTCTCTATTTTTCGGCCTGTCCTTGCCCGTTTTGCCTTGGAATGAAGCCTGGATGATGTTTTCTAATTTTTAAATTTTTTTTGCATTTGTTTTTGAATTTTCTAACTCGGGTCGGGTATTCGAACGGATAGGAAGGAAATTATTTTTGTTCTCTATTTTTCGGCCTGTCATTGCTCGTTTCGTCTTGAAATGATGCCTGGATGATGTTTTTTAATTTTTTTAATTTTTTTGCATTTATTTTTGAATTTTCAAACTCGGGTCGGGTTCGAACGGATAGGAAGGAAATTATTTTTGTTCTCTATTTTTCGGCTTGTCCTTGCCCGTTTAGCCTTGAAACGAAGTCTGGATGATGTTTTTTAATTTTTAAAATTTTTTTGCATTTGTTTTTGAATTTTCTAACTCGGGTCGGGTATTCGAACGGATAGGAAGGAAATTATTTTTGTTCTTTATTTTTTGGCCTGTCCTTGCCCGTTTCATCCAGAAATGAAGCTTGGATATTGTTTTTTAATTTTTAAAATTTTTTTACATTTGTTTTGGAATTTTCTAACTCGGGTCGGGTATTCGAACGGATAGGAAGGAAATTATTTTTGTTCTCTATTTTTCGGCCTGTCCTTGCCCGTTTCGCCTTGAAACGAAGCCTGGAAGATGTTTTTTAATTTTTAAATTGTTTTTGCATTTGTTTTTGAATTTTCTAACTCGGGTCGGGTATTCGAACGGATAGGAAGGACATTATTTTTGTTCTCTATTTTTCGGCCTGTCCTTGCCCGTTTCGCCTTGAAACGAAGCCTGGAAGATGTTTTTTAATTTTTAAATTTTTTTTGCATTTGTTTTGGAATTTTCTAACTCGGGTCGGGTATTCGAACGGATAGGAAGGAAATTATTTTTGTTTTTTATTTTTCGGCCTGTCCTTGCCCGTTTCACCAGAAATGAAGCCTGGAAGATGTTTTTTAATTTTTAAAATTTTTTTGCATTTGTTTTGGAATTTTCTAACTCGGGTCGGGTATTCGAACGGATAGGAAGGAAATTATTTTTGTTCTCTATTTTTCGGCCTGTCCTTGCCCGTTTCGCCTTGAAACGAAGCCTGGAAGATGTTTTTTAATTTTTAAATTGTTTTTGCATTTGTTTTTGAATTTTCTAACTCGGGTCGGGTATTCGAACGGATAGGAAGGAAATTATTTTTGTTCTCTATTTTTCGGCCTGTCCTTGCCCGTTTCGCCTTGAAACGAAGCCTGGAAGATGTTTTTTAATTTTTAAATTGTTTTTGCATTTGTTTTTGAATTTTCTAACTCGGGTCGGGTATTCGAACGGATAGGAAGGACATTATTTTTGTTCTCTATTTTTCGGCCTGTCCTTGCCCGTTTCGCCTTGAAACGAAGCCTGGAAGATGTTTTTTAATTTTTAAATTTTTTTTGCATTTGTTTTGGAATTTTCTAACTCGGGTCGGGTATTCGAACGGATAGGAAGGAAATTATTTTTGTTTTTTATTTTTCGGCCTGTCCTTGCCCGTTTCGCCAGAAATGAAGCCTGGAAGATGTTTTTTAATTTTTAAAATTTTTTTGCATTTGTTTTTTAATTTTCTAACTCGGGTCGGGTATTCGAACGGATAGGAAGGAAATTATTTTTGTTCTCTATTTTTCGGCCTGTCCTTGCCCGTTTCGTCTTGAAACGAAGCCTGGAAGATGTTTTTTAATTTTTAAATTTTTTTTGCGTTTGTTTTTGAATTTTCTAACTCGGGTCGGGTATTCGAACGGATAGGAAGGAAATTATTTTTGTTCTCTATTTTTCGGCCTGTCCTTGCCCGTTTCGCCTTGAAACGAAGCCTGGAAGATGTTTTTTAATTTTTAAAATTTTTTTGCATTTGTTTTTGAAATTTCTAACTCGGGTCGGGTATTCGAACGGATAGGAAGGAAATTATTTTTGTTCTCTATTTTTCGGCCTGTCCTTGCCCGTTTCGCCTTGAAACGAAGCCTGGAAGATGTTTTTTAATTTTTACATTTTTTTGCATTTGTTTTGGAATTTTCTAACTCGGGTCGGGAATTCGAACGGATAGGAAGGAAATTATTTTTGTTCTCTATTTTTCGGCCTGTCCTTGCCCGTTTCATCCAGAAATGAAGCCTGGATGTTGTTTTTTAATTTTTAAAATTTTTTTGCATTTGTTTTTGAATTTTCTAACTCGGCTCAGGTATTCGAACGGATAGGAAGGAAATTATTTTTGTTCTCTATTTTTTGGCCTGTCCTTGCCCGTTTCATCCAGAAATGAAGCCTGGATGTTGTTTTTTAATTTTTAAAATTTTTTCGCATTTGTTTTTGAATTTTCTAACTCGGGTCGGGTATTCGAACGGATAGGAAGGAAATTATTTTTGTTCTCTATTTTTCGGCCTGTCCTTGCCCGTTTCATCCAGAAATGAAGCCTGGATGTTGTTTTTTAATTTTTAAAATTTTTTTGCATTTATTTTCGAATTTTCTAACTCGGGTCGGGTTTGAACGGATAGGAAGAAAATTATTTTTGTTCTCTATTTTTCGGCCTGTCATTGATTGTTTCGTCTTGAAATGATGCCTGGATGAAGTTTTTTAATTTTTTTTAATTTTTTTGCGTTTATTTTTGAATTTTCAAACTCGGGTCGGGTTCGAAAGGATAGGAAGGAAATTTTTTTTCTTCTCTATTTTTCGGCCTGTCTTCATCCGTTTCGTCTTGAAATGAAGCCTGGATGATGTTTTTTAATTTTTGGAATTTTTTTGCATTTATTATTGAATTTTCTAACTCGGGTCGGGTTCGAACGGATAGGAAGAAAATTATTTTTGTTCTCTATTTTTCGGCCTGTCCTTGCCCGTTTTGTCTTGGAATGAAGCCTGGATGATGTTTTCTAATTTTTAAATTTTTTTTGCATTTGTTTTTGAATTTTCTAACTCGGGTCGGGTATTCGAACGGATAGGAAGGAAATTATTTTTGTTCTCTATTTTTCGGCCTGTCATTGCTCGTTTCGTCTTGAAATGATGCCTGGATGATGTTTTTTAATTTTTTTAATTTTTTTGCATTTATTTTTGAATTTTCAAACTCGGGTCGGGTTCGAACGGATAGGAAGGAAATTATTTTTGTTCTCTATTTTTCGGCTTGTCCTTGCCCGTTTTGCCTTGAAACGAAGTCTGGATGATGTTTTTTAATTTTTAAAATTTTTTTGCATTTGTTTTTGAATTTTCTAACTCGGGTCGGGTATTCGAACGGATAGGAAGGAAATTATTTTTGTTCTTTATTTTTTGGCCTGTCCTTGCCCGTTTCATCCAGAAATGAAGCTTGGATATTGTTTTTTAATTTTTAAAATTTTTTTACATTTGTTTTGGAATTTTCTAACTCGGGTCGGGTATTCGAACGGATAGGAAGGAAATTATTTTTGTTCTCTATTTTTCGGCCTGTCCTTGCCCGTTTCGCCTTGAAACGAAGCCTGGAAGATGTTTTTTAATTTTTAAATTTTTTTTGCATTTGTTTTTGAATTTTCTAACTCGGGTCGGGTATTCGAACGGATAGGAAGGACATTATTTTTGTTCTCTATTTTTCGGCCTGTCCTTGCCCGTTTCGCCTTGAAACGAAGCCTGGAAGATGTTTTTTAATTTTTAAATTTTTTTTGCATTTGTTTTGGAATTTTCTAACTCGGGTCGGGTATTCGAACGGATAGGAAGGAAATTATTTTTGTTCTTTATTTTTCGGCCTGTCCTTGCCCGTTTCGCTATGAAACGAAGCCTGGAAGATGTTTTTTAATTTTTAAAATTTTTTTGCATTTGTTTTTGAATTTTATAACTCGGGTCGGGTATTCGAACGGATAGGAAGGGAATTATTTTTGTTCTCTATTTTTCGGCCTGTCCTTGCCCGTTTCATCCAGAAATGAAGCCTGGATGTTGTTTTTTAATTTTTAAAATTTTTTTGCATTTATTTTCGAATTTTCTAACTCGGGTCGGGTTTGAACGGATAGGAAGAAAATTATTTTTGTTCTCTATTTTTCGGCCTGTCATTGCCCGTTTCGTCTTGAAATGATGCCTGGATGAAGTTTTTTAATTTTTTTAATTTTTTTGCATTTATTTTTGAATTTTCAAACTCGGGTCGGGTTCGAAAGGATAGGAAGGAAATTTTTTTTCTTCTCTATTTTTCGGCCTGTCTTCATCCGTTTCGTCTTGAAATGAAGCCTGGATGATGTTTTTTAATTTTTGGAATTTTTTTGCATTTATTATTGAATTTTCTAACTCGGGTCGGGTTTGAACGGATAGGAAGAAAATTATTATTGTTCTCTATTTTTCGGCCTGTCCTTGCCCGTTTCGTCTTGGAATGAAGCCTGGATGATGTTTTCTAATTTTTAAAAATTTTTTGCATTTGTTTTTGAATTTTCTAACTCGGGTCGGGTATTCGAACGGATAGGAAGGAAATTATTTTTGTTCTCTATTGTTCGGCCTGTCATTGCTCGTTTCGTCTTGAAATGATGCCTGGATGATGTTTTTTAATTTTTTAATTTTTTTGCATTTATTTTTGAATTTTCAAACTCGGGTCGGGTTCGAACGGATAGGAAGGAAATTATTTTTGTTCTCTATTTTTCGGCTTGTCCTTGCCCGTTTCGCCTTGAAACGAAGTCTGGATGATGTTTTTTAATTTTTAAATTTTTTTTGCATTTGTTTTTGAATTTTCAAACTCGGGTCGGGTATTCGAACGGATAGGAAGGAAATTATTTTTGTTCTTTATTTTTTGGCCTGTCCTTGCCCGTTTCATCCAGAAATGAAACTTGGATATTGTTTTTTAATTTTTAAAATTTTTTTACATTTGTTTTGGAATTTTCTAACTCGGGTCGGGTATTCGAACGGATAGGAAGGAAATTATTTTTGTTCTCTATTTTTCGGCCTGTCCTTGCCCGTTTCGCCTTGAAACGAAGCCTGGAAGATGTTTTTTAATTTTTAAATTTTTTTTGCATTTGTTTTTGAATTTTCTAACTCGGGTCGGGTATTCGAACGGATAGGAAGGAAATTATTTTTGTTCTCTATTTTTCGGCCTGTCCTTGCCCGTTTCGCCTTGAAACGAAGCCTGGAAGATGTTTTTTAATTTTTAAATTTTTTTTGCATTTGTTTTGGAATTTTCTAACTCGGGTCGGGTATTCGAACGGATAGGAAGGAAATTATTTTTGTTCTCTATTTTTCGGCCTGTCCTTGCCCGTTTCGCCTTGAAACGAAGCCTGGAAAATGTTTTTTAATTTTTAAAATTTTTTTGCATTTGTTTTTGAATTTTCTAACTCGGGTCGGGTATTCGAACGGATAGGAAGGAAATTATTTTTGTTCTTTATTTTTTGGCCTGTCCTTGCCCGTTTCATCCAGAAATGAAGCTTGGATATTGTTTTTTAATTTTTAAAATTTTTTTGCATTTGTTTTGGAATTTTCTAACTCGGGTCGGGTATTCGAACGGATAGAAAGGAAATTATTTTTGTTTTTTATTTTTCGGCCTGTCCTTGCCCGTTTCGCCAGAAATGAAGCCTGGAAGATGTTTTTTAATTTTTAAAATCTTTTTGCATTTGTTTTGGAATTTTCTAACTCGGGTCGGGTATTCGAACGGATAGGAAGGAAATTATTTTTGTTCTCTATTTTTCGGCCTGTCCTTGCCCGTTTCGCCTTGAAACGAAGCCTGGAAGATGTTTTTTAATTTTTAAATTTTTTTTGCATTTGTTTTTGAATTTTCTAACTCGGGTCGGGTATTCGAACGGATAGGAAGGAAATTATTTTTGTTCTCTATTTTTCGGCCTGTCCTTGCCCGTTTCGCCTTGAAACGAAGCCTGGAAGATGTTTTTTAATTTTTAAATTTTTTTTGCATTTGTTTTGGAATTTTCTAACTTGGGTCGGGTATTCGAACGGATAGGAAGGAAATTATTTTTGTTCTTTATTTTTCGGCCTGTCCTTGCCCGTTTCGCCTTGAAACGAAGCCTGGAAGATGTTTTTTAATTTTTAAAATTTTTTTGCATTTGTTTTTGAATTTTCTAACTCGGGTCGTGTATTCGAACGGATAGGAAGGAAATTATTTTTGTTCTCTATTTTTCGGCCTGTCCTTGCCCGTTTCGCCTTGAAACGAAGTCTGGAAGATGTTTTTTAATTTTGAAAATTTTTTTGCATTTGTTTTTGAATTTTCTAACTCGGGTCGGGTATTCGAACGGATAGGAAGGAAATTATTCTTGTTCTTTATTTTTTGGCCTGTCCTTGCCCGTTTCATCCAGAAATGAAGCTTGGATATTGTTTTTTAATTTTTAAAATTTTTTTGCATTTGTTTTGGAATTTTCTAACTCGGGTCGGGTATTCGAACGGATAGGAAGGAAATTATTTTTGTTCTTTATTTTTCGGCCTGTCCTTGCCCGTTTCGCCAGAAATGAAGCCTGGAAGATGTTTTTTAATTTTTAAAATTTTTTTGCATTTGTTTTGGAATTTTCTAACTCGGGTCGGGTATTCGAACGGATAGGAAGGAAATTATTTTTGTTCTCTATTTTTCGGCCTGTCCTTGCCCGTTTCGCCTTGAAACGATGCCTGGAAGATGTTTTTTAATTTTTAAATTTTTTTTGCATTTGTTTTTGAATTTTCTAACTCGGGTCGGGTATTCGAACGGATAGGAAGGAAATTATTTTCGTTCTTTATTTTTCGGCCTGTCCTTGCCCGTTTCGCTTTGAAATGAAGCCTGGAAGATGTTTTTTAATTTTTAAAATTTTTTTGCATTTGTTTTGGAATTTCTAACTCGGGTCGGGTATTCGAACGGATAGGAAGGAAATTATTTTTGTTCTCTATTTTTCGGCCTGTCCTTGCCCGTTTCGCCTTGAAACGAAGCCTGGAAGATGTTTTTTAATTTTTAAATTTTTTTTGCATTTGTTTTTGAATTTTCTAACTCGGGTCGGGTATTCGAACGGATAGGAAGGAAATTATTTTTGTTCTCTATTTTTCGGCCTGTCCTTGCCCGTTTCGCCTTGAAACGAAGCCTGGAAGATGTTTTTTAATTTTTAAATTTTTTTTGCATTTGTTTTGGAATTTTCTAACTTGGGTCGGGTATTCGAAAGGATAGGAAGGAAATTATTTTTGTTCTTTATTTTTCGGCCTGTCCTTGCCCGTTTCGCTTTGAAACGAAGCCTGGAAGATGTTTTTTAATTTTTAAAATTTTTTTGCATTTGTTTTTGAATTTTCTAACTCGGGTCGTGTATTCGAACGGATAGGAAGGAAATTATTTTTGTTCTTTATTTTTCGGCCTGTCCTTGCCCGTTTCGCCTTGAAACGAAGCCTGGAAGATGTTTTTTAATTTTTAAAATTTTTTTGCATTTGTTTTTGAATTTTCTAACTCGGGTCGTGTATTCGAACGGATAGGAAGGAAATTATTTTTGTTCTTTATTTTTCGGCCTGTCCTTGCCCGTTTCGCCAGAAATGAAGCCTGGAAGATGTTTTTTAATTTTTAAAATTTTTTTGCATTTGTTTTGGAATTTTCTAACTCGGGTCGGGTATTCGAACGGATAGGAAGGAAATTATTCTTGTTCTTTATTTTTTGGCCTGTCCTTGCCCGTTTCATCCAGAAATGAAGCTTGGATATTGTTTTTTAATTTTTAAAATTTTTTTGCATTTGTTTTGGAATTTTCTAACTCGGGTCGGGTATTCGAACGGATAGAAAGGAAATTATTTTTGTTTTTTATTTTTCGGCCTGTCCTTGCCCGTTTCGCTAGAAATGAAGCCTGGAAGATGTTTTTTAATTTTTAAAATTTTTTTGCATTTGTTTTGGAATTTTCTAACTCGGGTCGGGTATTCGAACGGATAGGAAGGAAATTATTTTTGTTCTCTATTTTTCGGCCTGTCCTTGCCCGTTTCGCCTTGAAACGAAGCCTGGAAGATGTTTTTTAATTTTTAAATTTTTTTTGCATTTGTTTTTGAATTTTCTAACTCGGGTCGGGTATTCGAACGGATAGGAAGGAAATTATTTTTGTTCTCTATTTTTCGGCCTGTCCTTGCCCGTTTCGCCTTGAAACGAAGCCTGGAAGATGTTTTTTAATTTTAAAATTTTTTTTGCATTTGTTTTGGAATTTTCTAACTCGGGTCGGGTATTCGAACGGATAGGAAGGAAATTATTTTTGTTCTTTATTTTTCGGCCTGTCCTTGCCCGTTTCGCCTTGAAACGAAGCCTGGAAGATGTTTTTTAATTTTTAAAATGTTTTTGCATTTGTTTTTGAATTTTCTAACTCGGGTCGTGTATTCGAACGGATAGGAAGGAAATTATTTTTGTTCTTTATTTTTTGGCCTGTCCTTGCCCGTTTCATCCAGAAATGAAGCTTGGATATTGTTTTTTAATTTTTAAAATTTTTTTGCATTTGTTTTGGAATTTTCTAACTCGGGTCGGGTATTCGAACGGATAGGAAGGAAATTATTTTTGTTCTTTATTTTTCGGCCTGTCCTTGCCCGTTTCGCCAGAAATGAAGCCTGGAAGATGTTTTTTAATTTTTAAAATTTTTTTGCATTTGTTTTGGAATTTTCTAACTCGGGTCGGGTATTCGAACGGATAGGAAGGAAATTATTTTTGTTCTCTATTTTTCGGCCTGTCCTTGCCCGTTTCGCCTTGAAACGAAGCCTGGAAGATGTTTTTTAATTTTTAAAATTTTTTTGCATTTGTTTTTGAATTTTCTAACTCGGGTCGGGTATTCGAACGGATAGGAAGGAAATTATTTTTGTTCTTTATTTTTTGGCCTGTCCTTGCCCGTTTCATCCAGAAATGAAGCTTGGATATTGTTTTTTAATTTTTAAAATTTTTTTGCATTTGTTTTGGAATTTTCTAACTCGGGTCGGGTATTCGAACGGATAGAAAGGAAATTATTTTTGTTTTTTATTTTTCGGCCTGTCCTTGCCCGTTTCGCTAGAAATGAAGCCTGGAAGATGTTTTTTAATTTTTAAAATTTTTTTGCATTTGTTTTGGAATTTTCTAACTCGGGTCGGGTATTCGAACGGATAGGAAGGAAATTATTTTTGTTCTCTATTTTTCGGCCTGTCCTTGCCCGTTTCGCCTTGAAACGAAGCCTGGAAGATGTTTTTTAATTTTTAAATTTTTTTTGCATTTGTTTTTGAATTTTCTAACTCGGGTCGGGTATTCGAACGGATAGGAAGGAAATTATTTTTGTTCTCTATTTTTCGGCCTGTCCTTGCCCGTTTCGCCTTGAAACGAAGCCTGGAAGATGTTTTTTAATTTTTAAATTTTTTTTGCATTTGTTTTGGAATTTTCTAACTCGGGTCGGGTATTCGAACGGATAGGAAGGAAATTATTTTTGTTCTTTATTTTTCGGCCTGTCCTTGCCCGTTTCGCCTTGAAACGAAGCCTGGAAGATGTTTTTTAATTTTTAAAATTTTTTTGCATTTGTTTTTGAATTTTCTAACTCGGGTCGTGTATTCGAACGGATAGGAAGGAAATTATTTTTGTTCTTTATTTTTTGGCCTGTCCTTGCCCGTTTCATCCAGAAATGAAGCTTGGATATTGTTTTTTAATTTTTAAAATTTTTTTGCATTTGTTTTGGAATTTTCTAACTCGGGTCGGGTATTCGAACGGATAGGAAGGAAATTATTTTTGTTCTTTATTTTTCGGCCTGTCCTTGCCCGTTTCGCCAGAAATGAAGCCTGGAAGATGTTTTTTAATTTTTAAAATTTTTTTGCATTTGTTTTGGAATTTTCTAACTCGGGTCGGGTATTCGAACGGATAGGAAGGAAATTATTTTTGTTCTCTATTTTTCGGCCTGTCCTTTCCCGTTTCGCCTTGAAACGAAGCCTGGAAGGTGTTTTTTAATTTTTAAATTTTTTTTGCATTTGGTTTTGAATTTTCTAACTCGGGTCGGGTATTCGAACGGATAGGAAGGAAATTATTTTTGTTCTCTATTTTTCGGCCTGTCCTTGCCCGTTTCATCCAGAAATGAAGCCTGGATGTTGTTTTTTAATTTTTAAAATTTTTTTGCATTTATTTTCGAATTTTCTAACTCGGGTCGGGTTTGAACGGATAGGAAGAAAATTATTTTTGTTCTCTATTTTTCGGCCTGTCATTGCCCGTTTCGTCTTGAAATGATGCCTGGATGAAGTTTTTTAATTTTTTTAATTTTTTTGCATTTATTTTTGAATTTTCAAACTCGGGTCGGGTTCGAAAGGATAGGAAGGAAATTTTTTTTCTTCTCTATTTTTCGGCCTGTCTTCATCCGTTTCGTCTTGAAATGAAGCCTGGATGATGTTTTTTAATTTTTGGAATTTTTTTGCATTTATTATTGAATTTTCTAACTCGGGTCGGGTTCGAACGGATAGGAAGAAAATTATTTTTGTTCCCTATTTTTCGGCCTGTCCTTGCCCGTTTCGTCTTGGAATGAAGCCTGGATGATGTTTTCTAATTTTTAAAATTTTTTTGCATTTGTTTTTGAATTTTCTAACTCGGGTCGGGTATTCGAACGGATAGGAAGGAAATTATTTTTGTTCTCTATTTTTCGGCCTGTCCTTGCCCGTTTCGCTTTGAAACGAAGCCTGGAAGATGTTTTTTAATTTTTAAAATTTTTTTGCATTTGTTTTTGAATTTTCTAACTCGGGTCGGGTATTCGAACGGATAGGAAGGAAATTATTTTTGTTCTTTATTTTTCGGCCTGTCCTTGCCCGTTTCGCCGGAAATGAAGCCTGGAAGATGTTTTTTAATTTTTAAAATTTTTTTGCATTTGTTTTGGAATTTTCTTACTCGGGTCGGGTATTCGAACGGATAGGAAGGAAATTATTCTTGTTCTTTATTTTTTGGCCTGTCCTTGCCCGTTTCATCCAGAAATGAAGCTTGGATATTGTTTTTTAATTTTTAAAATTTTTTTGCATTTGTTTTGGAATTTTCTAACTCGGGTCGGGTATTCGAACGGATAGGAAGGAAATTATTTTTGTTCTTTATTTTTCGGCCTGTCCTTGCCCGTTTCGCCAGAAATGAAGCCTGGAAGATGTTTTTTAATTTTTAAAATTTTTTTGCATTTGTTTTGGAATTTTCTAACTCGGGTCGGGTATTCGAACGGATAGGAAGGAAATTATTTTTGTTCTCTATTTTTCGGCCTGTCCTTGCCCGTTTCGCCTTGAAACGAAGCCTGGAAGATGTTTTTTAATTTTTAAATTTTTTTTGCATTTGTTTTTGAATTTTCTAACTCGGGTCGGGTATTCGAACGGATAGGAAGGAAATTATTTTTGTTCTTTATTTTTCGGCCTGTCCTTGCCCGTTTCGCTTTGAAATGAAGCCTGGAAGATGTTTTTTAATTTTTAAAATTTTTTTGCATTTGTTTTGGAATTTTCTAACTCGGGTCGGGTATTCGAACGGATAGGAAGGAAATTATTTTTGTTCTCTATTTTTCGGCCTGTCCTTGCCCGTTTCGCCTTGAAACGAAGCCTGGAAGATGTTTTTTAATTTTTAAATTTTTTTTGCATTTGTTTTTGAATTTTCTAACTCGGGTCGGGTATTCGAACGGATAGGAAGGAAATTATTTTTGTTCTCTATTTTTCGGCCTCTCCTTGCCCGTTTCGCCTTGAAACGAAGCCTGGAAGATGTTTTTTAATTTTTAAATTTTTTTTGCATTTGTTTTGGAATTTTCTAACTCGGGTCGGGTATTCGAACGGATAGGAAGGAAATTATTTTTGTTCTTTATTTTTCGGCCTGTCCTTGCCCGTTTCGCTTTGAAACGAAGCCTGGAAGATGTTTTTTAATTTTTAAAATTTTTTTGCATTTGTTTTTGAATTTTCTAACTCGGGTCGGGTATTCGAACGGATAGGAAGGAAATTGTTTTTGTTCTTTATTTTTCGGCCTGTCCTTGCCCGTTTCGCCAGAAATGAAGCCTGGAAGATGTTTTTTAATTTTTAAAATTTTTTTGCATTTGTTTTGGAATTTTCTAACTCGGGTCGGGTATTCGAACGGATAGGAAGGAAATTATTCTTGTTCTTTATTTTTTGGCCTGTCCTTGCCCGTTTCATCCAGAAATGAAGCTTGGATATTGTTTTTTAATTTTTAAAATTTTTTTGCATTTGTTTTGGAATTTTCTAACTCGGGACGGGTATTCGAACGGATAGGAAGGAAATTATTTTTGTTCTTTATTTTTCGGCCTGTCCTTGCCCGTTTCGCCAGAAATGAAGCCTGGAAGATGTTTTTTAATTTTTAAAATTTTTTAGCATTTGTTTTGGAATTTTCTAACTCGGGTCGGGTATTCGAACGGATAGGAAGGAAATTATTTTTGTTCTCTATTTTTCGGCCTGTCCTTGCCCGTTTCGCCTTGAAACGAAGCCTGGAAGATGTTTTTTAATTTTTAAATTTTTTTTGCATTTGTTTTTGAATTTTCTATCTCGGGTCGGGTATTCGAACGGATAGAAAGGAAATTATTTTTGTTCTTTATTTTTCGGCCTGTCCTTGCCCGTTTCGCTTTGAAATGAAGCCTGGAAGATGTTTTTTAATTTTTAAAATTTTTTTGCATTTGTTTTGGAATTTTCTAACTCGGGTCGGGTATTCGAACGGATAGGAAGGAAATTATTTTTGTTCTCTATTTTTCGGCCTGTCCTTGCCCGTTTCGCCTTGAAACGAAGCCTGGAAGATGTTTTTTAATTTTTAAATTTTTTTTTGCATTTGTTTTTGAATTTTCTAACTCGGGTCGGGTATTCGAACGGATAGGAAGGAAATTATTTTTGTTCTTTATTTTTCGGCCTGTCCTTGCCCGTTTCGCTTTGAAATGAAGCCTGGAAGATGTTTTTTAATTTTTAAAATTTTTTTGCATTTGTTTTGGAATTTTCTAACTCGGGTCGGGTATTCGAACGGATAGGAAGGAAATTATTTTTGTTCTCTATTTTTCGGCCTGTCCTTGCCCGTTTCGCCTTGAAACGAAGCCTGGAAGATGTTTTTTAATTTTTAAATTTTTTTTTGCATTTGTTTTTGAATTTTCTAACTCGGGTCGGGTATTCGAACGGATAGGAAGGAAATTATTTTTGTTCTCTATTTTTCGGCCTGTCCTTGCCCGTTTCGCCTTGAAACGAAGCCTGGAAGATGTTTTTTAATTTTAAAATTTTTTTTGCATTTGTTTTGGAATTTTCTAACTCGGGTCGGGTATTCGAACGGATAGGAAGGAAATTATTTTTGTTCTTTATTTTTCGGCCTGTCCTTGCCCGTTTCGCCTTGAAACGAAGCCTGGAAGATGTTTTTTAATTTTTAAAATTTTTTTGCATTTGTTTTTGAATTTTCTAACTCGGGTCGTGTATTCGAACGGATAGGAAGGAAATTATTTTTGTTCTCTATTTTTCGGCCTGTCCTTGCCCGTTTCGCCTTGAAACGAAGCCTGGAAGATGTTTTTTAATTTTTGGAATTTTTTTGCATTTATTTTTGAATTTTCAAACTCGGGTCGGGTTCGAAAGGATAGGAAGGAAATTTTTTTTCTTCTCTATTTTTCGGCCTGTCTTCATCCGTTTCGTCTTGAAATGAAGCCTGGATGATGTTTTTTAATTTTTGGAATTTTTTTGCATTTATTATTGAATTTTCTAACTCGGGTCGGGTTCGAACGGATAGGAAGAAAATTATTTTTGTTCTCTATTTTTCGGCCTGTCCTTGCCCGTTTCGTCTTGGAATGAAGCCTGGATGATGTTTTCTAATTTTTAAAATTTTTTGCATTTGTTTTTGAATTTTCTAACTCGGGTCGTGTATTCGAACGGATAGGAAGGAAATTATTTTTGTTCTCTATTTTTCGGCCTGTCCTTGCCCGTTTCGCCTTGAAACGAAGCCTGGAAGATGTTTTTTAATTTTTAAATTTTTTTTGCATTTGTTTTTGAATTTTCTAACTCGGGTCGGGTATTCGAACGGATAGGAAGGGAATTATTTTTGTTCTCTATTTTTCGGCCTGTCCTTGCCCGTTTCATCCAGAAATGAAGCCTGGATGTTGTTTTTTAATTTTTAAAATTTTTTTGCATTTATTTTCGAATTTTCTAACTCGGGTCGGGTTTGAACGGATAGGAAGAAAATTATTTTTGTTCTCTATTTTTCGGCCTGTCATTGCCCGTTTCGTCTTGAAATGATGCCTGGATGAAGTTTTTTAATTTTTTTAATTTTTTTGCATTTATTTTTGAATTTTCAAACTCGGGTCGGGTTCGAAAGGATAGGAAGGAAATTTTTTTTCTTCTCTATTTTTCGGCCTGTCTTCATCCGTTTCGTCTTGAAATGAAGCTTGGATTATGTTTTTTAATTTTTGGAATTTTTTTGCATTTATTATTGAATTTTCTAACTCGGGTCGGGTTCGAACGGATAGGAAGAAAATTATTTTTGTTCTCTATTTTTCGGCCTGTCCTTGCCCGTTTCGTCTTGGAATGAAGCCTGGATGATGTTTTCTAATTTTTAAAATTTTTTTGCATTTGTTTTTGAATTTTCTAACTCGGGTCGGGTATTCGAACGGATAGGAAGGAAATTATTTTTGTTCTCTATTTTTCGGCCTGTCCTTGCCCGTTTCGCTTTGAAACGAAGCCTGGAAGATGTTTTTTAATTTTTAAAATTTTTTTGCATTTGTTTTTGAATTTTCTAACTCGGGTCGGGTATTCGAACGGATAGGAAGGAAATTATTTTTGTTCTTTATTTTTCGGCCTGTCCTTGCCCGTTTCGCCGGAAATGAAGCCTGGAAGATGTTTTTTAATTTTTAAAATTTTTTTGCATTTGTTTTGGAATTTTCTAACTCGGGTCGGGTATTCGAACGGATAGGAAGGAAATTATTCTTGTTCTTTATTTTTTGGCCTGTCCTTGCCCGTTTCATCCAGAAATGAAGCTTGGATATTGTTTTTTAATTTTTAAAATTTTTTTGCATTTGTTTTGGAATTTTCTAACTCGGGTCGGGTATTCGAACGGATAGGAAGGAAATTATTTTTGTTCTTTATTTTTCGGCCTGTCCTTGCCCGTTTCGCCAGAAATGAAGCCTGGAAGATGTTTTTTAATTTTTAAAATTTTTTTGCATTTGTTTTGGAATTTTCTAACTCGGGTCGGGTATTCGAACGGATAGGAAGGAAATTATTTTTGTTCTCTATTTTTCGGCCTGTCCTTGCCCGTTTCGCCTTGAAACGAAGCCTGGAAGATGTTTTTTAATTTTTAAATTTTTTTTGCATTTGTTTTTGAATTTTCTAACTCGGGTCGGGTATTCGAACGGATAGGAAGGAAATTATTTTTGTTCTTTATTTTTCGGCCTGTCCTTGCCCGTTTCGCTTTGAAATGAAGCCTGGAAGATGTTTTTTAATTTTTAAAATTTTTTTGCATTTGTTTTGGAATTTTCTAACTCGGGTCGGGTATTCGAACAGATAGGAAGGAAATTATTTTTGTTCTCTATTTTTCGGCCTGTCCTTGCCCGTTTCGCCTTGAAACGAAGCCTGGAAGATGTTTTTTAATTTTTAAATTTTTTTTGCATTTGTTTTTGAATTTTCTAACTCGGGTCGGGTATTCGAACAGATAGGAAGGAAATTATTTTTGTTCTCTATTTTTCGGCCTGTCCTTGCCCGTTTCGCCTTGAAACGAAGCCTGGAAGATGTTTTTTAATTTTTAAATTTTTTTTGCATTTGTTTTGGAATTTTCTAACTCGGGTCGGGTATTCGAACGGATAGGAAGGAAATTATTTTTGTTCTTTATTTTTCGGCCTGTCCTTGCCCGTTTCGCTTTGAAACGAAGCCTGGAAGATGTTTTTTAATTTTTAAAATTTTTTTGCATTTGTTTTTGAATTTTCTAACTCGGGTCGTGTATTCGAACGGATAGGAGGGAAATTATTTTTGTTCTGTATTTTTCGGCCTGTCCTTGCCCGTTTCGCCTTGAAACGAAGCCTGGAAGATGTTTTTTAATTTTTAAATTTTTTTTGCATTTGTTTTGGAATTTTCTAACTCGGGTCGGGTATTCGAACGGATAGGAAGGAAATTATTTTTGTTCTCTATTTTTCGGCCTGTCCTTGCCCGTTTCGCCTTGAAACGAAGCCTGGAAGATGTTTTTTAATTTTTAAATTTTTTTTGCATTTGTTTTTGAATTTTCTAACTCGGGTCGGGTATTCGAACGGATAGGAAGGAAATTATTTTTGTTCTCTATTTTTCGGCCTGTCCTTGCCCGTTTCGCCTTGAAACGAAGCCTGGAAGATGTTTTTTAATTTTTAAATTTTTTTTGCATTTGTTTTGGAATTTTCTAACTCGGGTCGGGTATTCGAACGGATAGGAAGGAAATTATTTTTGTTCTTTATTTTTCGGCCTGCCCTTGCCCGTTTCGCCTTGAAACGAAGCCTGGAAGATGTTTTTTAATTTTTAAAATTTTTTTGCATTTGTTTTTGAATTTTCTAACTCGGGTCGTGTATTCGAACGGAAAGGAAGGAAATTATTTTTGTTCTCTATTTTTCGGCCTGTCCTTGCCCGTTTCGCCTTGAAACGAAGTCTGGAAGATGTTTTTTAATTTTTAAAATTTTTTTGCATTTGTTTTTGAATTTTCTAACTCGGGTCGGGTATTCGAACGGATAGGAAGGAAATTATTCTTGTTCTTTATTTTTTGGCCTGTCCTTGCCCGTTTCATCCAGAAATGAAGCTTGGATATTGTTTTTTAATTTTTAAAATTTTTTTGCATTTGTTTTGGAATTTTCTAACTCGGGTCGGGTATTCGAACGGATAGGAAGGAAATTATTTTTGTTATTTATTTTTCGGCCTGTCCTTGCCCGTTTCGCTAGAAATGAAGCCTGGAAGATGTTTTTTAATTTTTAAAATTTTTTTGCATTTGTTTTTGAATTTTCTAACTCGGGTCGGGTATTCGAACGGATAGGAAGGAAATTATTTTTGTTCTCTATTTTTCGGCCTGTCCTTGCCCGTTTCGCCTTGAAACGAAGCCTGGAAGATGTTTTTTAATTTTTAAATTTTTTTTGCATTTGTTTTTGAATTTTCTAACTCGGGTCGGGTATTCGAACGGATAGGAAGGAAATTATTTTTGTTCTTTATTTTTCGGCCTGTCCTTGCCCGTTTCGCTTTGAAATGAAGCCTGGAAGATGTTTTTTAATTTTTAAAATTTTTTTGCATTTGTTTTGGAATTTTCTAACTCGGGTCGGGTATTCGAACGGATAGGAAGGAAATTATTTTTGTTCTCTATTTTTCGGCCTGTCCTTGCCCGTTTCGCCTTGAAACGAAGCCTGGAAGATGTTTTTTAATTTTTAAATTTTTTTTGCATTTGTTTTTGAATTTTCTAACTCGGGTCGTGTATTCGAACGGATAGCAGGGAAATTATTTTTGTTCTGTATTTTTCGGCCTGTCCTTGCCCGTTTCGCCTTGAAACGAAGCCTGGAAGATGTTTTTTAATTTTTAAATTTTTTTTGCATTTGTTTTGGAATTTTCTAACTCGGGTCGGGTATTCGAACGGATAGGAAGGAAATTATTTTTGTTCTCTATTTTTCGGCCTGTCCTTGCCCGTTTCGCCTTGAAACGAAGCCTGGAAGATGTTTTTTAATTTTTAAATTTTTTTTGCATTTGTTTTTGAATTTTCTAACTCGGGTCGGGTATTCGAACGGATAGGAAGGAAATTATTTTTGTTCTCTATTTTTCGGCCTGTCCATGCCCGTTTCGCCTTGAAACGAAGCCTGGAAGATGTTTTTTAATTTTTAAATTTTTTTTGCATTTGTTTTGGAATTTTCTAACTCGGGTCGGGTATTCGAACGGATAGGAAGGAAATTATTTTTGTTCTTTATTTTTCGGCCTGTCCTTGCCCGTTTCGCCTTGAAACGAAGCCTGGAAGATGTTTTTTAATTTTTAAAATTTTTTTGCATTTGTTTTTGAATTTTCTAACTCGGGTCGTGTATTCGAACGGAAAGGAAGGAAATTATTTTTGTTCTCTATTTTTCGGCCTGTCCTTGCCCGTTTCGCCTTGAAACGAAGTCTGGAAGATGTTTTTTAATTTTTAAAATTTTTTTGCATTTGTTTTTGAATTTTCTAACTCGGGTCGGGTATTCGAACGGATAGGAAGGAAATTATTCTTGCTCTTTATTTTTTGGCCTGTCCTTGCCCGTTTCATCCAGAAATGAAGCTTGGATATTGTTTTTTAATTTTTAAAATTTTTTTGCATTTGTTTTGGAATTTTCTAACTCGGGTCGGGTATTCGAACGGATAGGAAGGAAATTATTTTTGTTATTTATTTTTTGGCCTGTCCTTGCCCGTTTCGCTAGAAATGAAGCCTGGAAGATGTTTTTTAATTTTTAAAATTTTTTTGCATTTGTTTTGGAATTTTCTAACTCGGGTCGGGTATTCGAACGGATAGGAAGGAAATTATTTTTGTTCTCTATTTTTCGGCCTGTCCTTGCCCGTTTCGCCTTGAAACGAAGCCTGGAAGATGTTTTTTAATTTTTAAATTTTTTTTGCATTTGTTTTTGAATTTTCTAACTCGGGTCGGGTATTCGAACGGATAGGAAGGAAATTATTTTTGTTCTTTATTTTTCGGCCTGTCCTTGCCCGTTTCGCCTTGAAACGAAGCCTGGAAGATGTTTTTTAATTTTTAAATTTTTTTTGCATTTGTTTTGGAATTTTCTAACTCGGGTCGGGTATTCGAACGGATAGGAAGGAAATTATTTTTGTTCTCTATTTTTCGGCCTGTCCTTGCCCGTTTCGCCTTGAAACGAAGCCTGGAAGATGTTTTTTAATTTTTAAATTTTTTTTGCATTTGTTTTTGAATTTTCTAACTCGGGTCGGGTATTCGAACGGATAGGAAGGAAATTATTTTTGTTCTCTATTTTTCGGCCTGTCCTTGCCCGTTTCGCCTTGAAACGAAGCCTGGAAGATGTTTTTTAATTTTTAAATTTTTTTTGCATTTGTTTTGGAATTTTCTAACTCGGGTCGGGTATTCGAACGGATAGGAAGGAAATTATTTTTGTTCTTTATTTTTCGGCCTGTCCTTGCCCGTTTCGCCTTGAAACGAAGCCTGGAAGATGTTTTTTAATTTTTAAAATTTTTTTGCATTTGTTTTTGAATTTTCTAACTCGGGTCGTGTATTCGAACGGAAAGGAAGGAAATTATTTTTGTTCTCTATTTTTCGGCCTGTCCTTGCCCGTTTCGCCTTGAAACGAAGTCTGGAAGATGTTTTTTAATTTTTAAAATTTTTTTGCATTTGTTTTTGAATTTTCTAACTCGGGTCGGGTATTCGAACGGATAGGAAGGAAATTATTCTTGCTCTTTATTTTTTGGCCTGTACTTGCCCGTTTCATCCAGAAATGAAGCTTGGATATTGTTTTTTAATTTTTAAAATTTTTTTGCATTTGTTTTGGAATTTTCTAACTCGGGTCGGGTATTCGAACGGATAGGAAGGAAATTATTTTTGTTATTTATTTTTTGGCCTGTCCTTGCCCGTTTCGCTAGAAATGAAGCCTGGAAGATGTTTTTTAATTTTTAAAATTTTTTTGCATTTGTTTTGGAATTTTCTAACTCGGGTCGGGTATTCGAACGGATAGGAAGGAAATTATTTTTGTTCTCTATTTTTCGGCCTGTCCTTGCCCGTTTCGCCTTGAAACGAAGCCTGGAAGATGTTTTTTAATTTTTAAATTTTTTTTGCATTTGTTTTTGAATTTTCTAACTCGGGTCGGGTATTCGAACGGATAGGAAGGAAATTATTTTTGTTCTTTATTTTTCGGCCTGTCCTTGCCCGTTTCGCTTTGAAATGAAGCATGGAAGATGTTTTTTAATTTTTAAAATTTTTTTGCATTTGTTTTGGAATTTTCTAACTCGGGTCGGGTATTCGAACGGATAGGAAGGAAATTATTTTTGTTCTCTATTTTTCGGCCTGTCCTTGCCCGTTTCGCCTTGAAACGAAGCCTGGAAGATGTTTTTTAATTTTTAAATTTTTTTTGCATTTGTTTTTGAATTTTCTAACTCGGGTCGGGTATTCGAACGGATAGGAAGGAAATTATTTTTGTTCTCTATTTTTCGGCCTGTCCTTGCCCGTTTCGCCTTGAAACGAAGCCTGGAAGATGTTTTTTAATTTTTAAATTTTTTTTGCATTTGTTTTGGAATTTTCTAACTCGGGTCGGGTATTCGAACGGATAGGAAGGAAATAATTTTTGTTCTTTATTTTTCGGCCTGTCCTTGCCCGTTTCGCTTTGAAACGAAGCCTGGAAGATGTTTTTTAATTTTTAAAATTTTTTTGCATTTGTTTTTGAATTTTCTAACTCGGGTCGGGTATTCGAACGGATAGGAAGGAAATTATTTTTGTTCTTTATTTTTCGGCCTGTCCTTGCCCGTTTCGCCAGAAATGAAGCCTGGAAGATGTTTTTTAATTTTTAAAATTTTTTTGCATTTGTTTTGGAATTTTCTAACTCGGGTCGGGTATTCGAACGGATAGGAAGGAAATTATTCTTGTTCTTTATTTTTTGGCCTGTCCTTGCCCGTTTCATCCAGAAATGAAGCTTGGATATTGTTTTTTAATTTTTAAAATTTTTTTGCATTTGTTTTGGAATTTTCTAACTCGGGTCGGGTATTCGAACGGATAGGAAGGAAATTATTTTTGTTATTTATTTTTCGGCCTGTCCTTGCCCGTTTCGCTAGAAATGAAGCCTGGAAGATGTTTTTTAATTTTTAAAATTTTTTTGCATTTGTTTTTGAATTTTCTAACTCGGGTCGGGTATTCGAACGGATAGGAAGGAAATTATTTTTGTTCTCTATTTTTCGGCCTGTCCTTGCCCGTTTCGCCTTGAAACGAAGCCTGGAAGATGTTTTTTAATTTTTAAATTTTTTTTGCATTTGTTTTTGAATTTTCTAACTCGGGTCGGGTATTCGAACGGATAGGAAGGAAATTATTTTTGTTCTTTATTTTTCGGCCTGTCCTTGCCCGTTTCGCTTTGAAATGAAGCCTGGAAGATGTTTTTTAATTTTTAAAATTTTTTTGCATTTGTTTTGGAATTTTCTAACTCGGGTCGGGTATTCGAACGGATAGGAAGGAAATTATTTTTGTTCTCTATTTTTCGGCCTGTCCTTGCCCGTTTCGCCTTGAAACGAAGCCTGGAAGATGTTTTTTAATTTTTAAATTTTTTTTGCATTTGTTTTTGAATTTTCTAACTCGGGTCGTGTATTCGAACGGATAGCAGGGAAATTATTTTTGTTCTGTATTTTTCGGCCTGTCCTTGCCCGTTTCGCCTTGAAACGAAGCCTGGAAGATGTTTTTTAATTTTTAAATTTTTTTTGCATTTGTTTTGGAATTTTCTAACTCGGGTCGGGTATTCGAACGGATAGGAAGGAAATTATTTTTGTTCTCTATTTTTCGGCCTGTCCTTGCCCGTTTCGCCTTGAAACGAAGCCTGGAAGATGTTTTTTAATTTTTAAATTTTTTTTGCATTTGTTTTTGAATTTTCTAACTCGGGTCGGGTATTCGAACGGATAGGAAGGAAATTATTTTTGTTCTCTATTTTTCGGCCTGTCCTTGCCCGTTTCGCCTTGAAACGAAGCCTGGAAGATGTTTTTTAATTTTTAAATTTTTTTTGCATTTGTTTTGGAATTTTCTAACTCGGGTCGGGTATTCGAACGGATAGGAAGGAAATTATTTTTGTTCTTTATTTTTCGGCCTGTCCTTGCCCGTTTCGCCTTGAAACGAAGCCTGGAAGATGTTTTTTAATTTTTAAAATTTTTTTGCATTTGTTTTTGAATTTTCTAACTCGGGTCGTGTATTCGAACGGAAAGGAAGGAAATTATTTTTGTTCTCTATTTTTCGGCCTGTCCTTGCCCGTTTCGCCTTGAAACGAAGTCTGGAAGATGTTTTTTAATTTTTAAAATTTTTTTGCATTTGTTTTTGAATTTTCTAACTCGGGTCGGGTATTCGAACGGATAGGAAGGAAATTATTCTTGCTCTTTATTTTTTGGCCTGTCCTTGCCCGTTTCATCCAGAAATGAAGCTTGGATATTGTTTTTTAATTTTTAAAATTTTTTTGCATTTGTTTTGGAATTTTCTAACTCGGGTCGGGTATTCGAACGGATAGGAAGGAAATTATTTTTGTTATTTATTTTTTGGCCTGTCCTTGCCCGTTTCGCTAGAAATGAAGCCTGGAAGATGTTTTTTAATTTTTAAAATTTTTTTGCATTTGTTTTGGAATTTTCTAACTCGGGTCGGGTATTCGAACGGATAGGAAGGAAATTATTTTTGTTCTCTATTTTTCGGCCTGTCCTTGCCCGTTTCGCCTTGAAACGAAGCCTGGAAGATGTTTTTTAATTTTTAAATTTTTTTTGCATTTGTTTTTGAATTTTCTAACTCGGGTCGGGTATTCGAACGGATAGGAAGGAAATTATTTTTGTTCTTTATTTTTCGGCCTGTCCTTGCCCGTTTCGCTTTGAAATGAAGCATGGAAGATGTTTTTTAATTTTTAAAATTTTTTTGCATTTGTTTTGGAATTTTCTAACTCGGGTCGGGTATTCGAACGGATAGGAAGGAAATTATTTTTGTTCTCTATTTTTCGGCCTATCCTTGCCCGTTTCGCCTTGAAACGAAGCCTGGAAGATGTTTTTTAATTTTTAAATTTTTTTTGCATTTGTTTTTGAATTTTCTAACTCGGGTCGGGTATTCGAACGGATAGGAAGGAAATTATTTTTGTTCTCTATTTTTCGGCCTGTCCTTGCCCGTTTCGCCTTGAAACGAAGCCTGGAAGATGTTTTTTAATTTTTAAATTTTTTTTGCATTTGTTTTGGAATTTTCTAACTCGGGTCGGGTATTCGAACGGATAGGAAGGAAATAATTTTTGTTCTTTATTTTTCGGCCTGTCCTTGCCCGTTTCGCTTTGAAACGAAGCCTGGAAGATGTTTTTTAATTTTTAAAATTTTTTTGCATTTGTTTTTGAATTTTCTAACTCGGGTCGGGTATTCGAACGGATAGGAAGGAAATTATTTTTGTTCTTTATTTTTCGGCCTGTCCTTGCCCGTTTCGCCAGAAATGAAGCCTGGAAGATGTTTTTTAATTTTTAAAATTTTTTTGCATTTGTTTTGGAATTTTCTAACTCGGGTCGGGTATTCGAACGGATAGGAAGGAAATTATTCTTGTTCTTTATTTTTTGGCCTGTCCTTGCCCGTTTCATCCAGAAATGAAGCTTGGATATTGTTTTTTAATTTTTAAAATTTTTTTGCATTTGTTTTGGAATTTTCTAACTCGGGTCGGGTATTCGAACGGATAGGAAGGAAATTATTTTTGTTATTTATTTTTCGGCCTGTCCTTGCCCGTTTCGCTAGAAATGAAGCCTGGAAGATGTTTTTTAATTTTTAAAATTTTTTTGCATTTGTTTTTGAATTTTCTAACTCGGGTCGGGTATTCGAACGGATAGGAAGGAAATTATTTTTGTTCTCTATTTTTCGGCCTGTCCTTGCCCGTTTCGCCTTGAAACGAAGCCTGGAAGATGTTTTTTAATTTTTAAATTTTTTTTGCATTTGTTTTTGAATTTTCTAACTCGGGTCGGGTATTCGAACGGATAGGAAGGAAATTATTTTTGTTCTTTATTTTTCGGCCTGTCCTTGCCCGTTTCGCTTTGAAATGAAGCCTGGAAGATGTTTTTTAATTTTTAAAATTTTTTTGCATTTGTTTTGGAATTTTCTAACTCGGGTCGGGTATTCGAACGGATAGGAAGGAAATTATTTTTGTTCTCTATTTTTCGGCCTGTCCTTGCCCGTTTCGCCTTGAAACGAAGCCTGGAAGATGTTTTTTAATTTTTAAATTTTTTTTGCATTTGTTTTTGAATTTTCTAACTCGGGTCGTGTATTCGAACGGATAGCAGGGAAATTATTTTTGTTCTGTATTTTTCGGCCTGTCCTTGCCCGTTTCGCCTTGAAACGAAGCCTGGAAGATGTTTTTTAATTTTTAAATTTTTTTTGCATTTGTTTTGGAATTTTCTAACTCGGGTCGGGTATTCGAACGGATAGGAAGGAAATTATTTTTGTTCTCTATTTTTCGGCCTGTCCTTGCCCGTTTCGCCTTGAAACGAAGCCTGGAAGATGTTTTTTAATTTTTAAATTTTTTTTGCATTTGTTTTTGAATTTTCTAACTCGGGTCGGGTATTCGAACGGATAGGAAGGAAATTATTTTTGTTCTCTATTTTTCGGCCTGTCCTTGCCCGTTTCGCCTTGAAACGAAGCCTGGAAGATGTTTTTTAATTTTTAAATTTTTTTTGCATTTGTTTTGGAATTTTCTAACTCGGGTCGGGTATTCGAACGGATAGGAAGGAAATTATTTTTGTTCTTTATTTTTCGGCCTGTCCTTGCCCGTTTCGCCTTGAAACGAAGCCTGGAAGATGTTTTTTAATTTTTAAAATTTTTTTGCATTTGTTTTTGAATTTTCTAACTCGGGTCGTGTATTCGAACGGAAAGGAAGGAAATTATTTTTGTTCTCTATTTTTCGGCCTGTCCTTGCCCGTTTCGCCTTGAAACGAAGTCTGGAAGATGTTTTTTAATTTTTAAAATTTTTTTGCATTTGTTTTTGAATTTTCTAACTCGGGTCGGGTATTCGAACGGATAGGAAGGAAATTATTCTTGCTCTTTATTTTTTGGCCTGTCCTTGCCCGTTTCATCCAGAAATGAAGCTTGGATATTGTTTTTTAATTTTTAAAATTTTTTTGCATTTGTTTTGGAATTTTCTAACTCGGGTCGGGTATTCGAACGGATAGGAAGGAAATTATTTTTGTTCTCTATTTTTCGGCCTGTCCTTGCCCGTTTCGCCTTGAAACGAAGCCTGGAAGATGTTTTTTAATTTTTAAATTTTTTTTGCATTTGTTTTTGAATTTTCTAACTCGGGTCGTGTATTCGAACGGATAGCAGGGAAATTATTTTTGTTCTGTATTTTTCGGCCTGTCCTTGCCCGTTTCGCCTTGAAACGAAGCCTGGAAGATGTTTTTTAATTTTTAAATTTTTTTTGCATTTGTTTTGGAATTTTCTAACTCGGGTCGGGTATTCGAACGGATAGGAAGGAAATTATTTTTGTTCTCTATTTTTCGGCCTGTCCTTGCCCGTTTCGCCTTGAAACGAAGCCTGGAAGATGTTTTTTAATTTTTAAATTTTTTTTGCATTTGTTTTTGAATTTTCTAACTCGGGTCGGGTATTCGAACGGATAGGAAGGAAATTATTTTTGTTCTCTATTTTTCGGCCTGTCCTTGCCCGTTTCGCCTTGAAACGAAGCCTGGAAGATGTTTTTTAATTTTTAAATTTTTTTTGCATTTGTTTTGGAATTTTCTAACTCGGGTCGGGTATTCGAACGGATAGGAAGGAAATTATTTTTGTTCTTTATTTTTCGGCCTGTCCTTGCCCGTTTCGCCTTGAAACGAAGCCTGGAAGATGTTTTTTAATTTTTAAATTTTTTTTGCATTTGTTTTTGAATTTTCTAACTCGGGTCGGGTATTCGAACGGATAGGAAGGAAATTATTTTTGTTCTTTATTTTTCGGCCTGTCCTTGCCCGTTTCGCCTTGAAACGAAGCCTGGAAGATGTTTTTTAATTTTTAAATTTTTTTTGCATTTGTTTTTGAATTTTCTAACTCGGGTCGGGTATTCGAACGGATAGGAAGGAAATTATTTTTGTTCTCTATTTTTCGGCCTGTCCTTGCCCGTTTCGCCTTGAAACGAAGCCTGGAAGATGTTTTTTAATTTTTAAATTTTTTTTGCATTTGTTTTGGAATTTTCTAACTCGGGTCGGGTATTCGAACGGATAGGAAGGAAATTATTTTTGTTCTCTATTTTTCGGCCTGTCCTTGCCCGTTTCGCCTTGAAACGAAGCCTGGAAGATGTTTTTTAATTTTTAAATTTTTTTTGCATTTGTTTTTGAATTTTCTAACTCGGGTCGGGTATTCGAACGGATAGGAAGGAAATTATTTTTGTTCTTTATTTTTCGGCCTGTCCTTGCCCGTTTCGCTTTGAAATGAAGCCTGGAAGATGTTTTTTAATTTTTAAAATTTTTTTGCATTTGTTTTGGAATTTTCTAACTCGGGTCGGGTATTCGAACGGATAGGAAGGAAATTATTTTTGTTCTCTATTTTTCGGCCTGTCCTTGCCCGTTTCGCCTTGAAACGAAGCCTGGAAGATGTTTTTTAATTTTTAAATTTTTTTTGCATTTGTTTTTGAATTTTCTAACTCGGGTCGTGTATTCGAACGGATAGCAGGGAAATTATTTTTGTTCTGTATTTTTCGGCCTGTCCTTGCCCGTTTCGCCTTGAAACGAAGCCTGGAAGATGTTTTTTAATTTTTAAATTTTTTTTGCATTTGTTTTGGAATTTTCTAACTCGGGTCGGGTATTCGAACGGATAGGAAGGAAATTATTTTTGTTCTCTATTTTTCGGCCTGTCCTTGCCCGTTTCGCCTTGAAACGAAGCCTGGAAGATGTTTTTTAATTTTTAAATTTTTTTTGCATTTGTTTTTGAATTTTCTAACTCGGGTCGGGTATTCGAACGGATAGGAAGGAAATTATTTTTGTTCTCTATTTTTCGGCCTGTCCTTGCCCGTTTCGCCTTGAAACGAAGCCTGGAAGATGTTTTTTAATTTTTAAATTTTTTTTGCATTTGTTTTGGAATTTTCTAACTCGGGTCGGGTATTCGAACGGATAGGAAGGAAATTATTTTTGTTCTTTATTTTTCGGCCTGTCCTTGCCCGTTTCGCCTTGAAACGAAGCCTGGAAGATGTTTTTTAATTTTTAAAATTTTTTTGCATTTGTTTTTGAATTTTCTAACTCGGGTCGTGTATTCGAACGGAAAGGAAGGAAATTATTTTTGTTCTCTATTTTTCGGCCTGTCCTTGCCCGTTTCGCCTTGAAACGAAGTCTGGAAGATGTTTTTTAATTTTTAAAATTTTTTTGCATTTGTTTTTGAATTTTCTAACTCGGGTCGGGTATTCGAACGGATAGGAAGGAAATTATTCTTGCTCTTTATTTTTTGGCCTGTCCTTGCCCGTTTCATCCAGAAATGAAGCTTGGATATTGTTTTTTAATTTTTAAAATTTTTTTGCATTTGTTTTGGAATTTTCTAACTCGGGTCGGGTATTCGAACGGATAGGAAGGAAATTATTTTTGTTCTCTATTTTTCGGCCTGTCCTTGCCCGTTTCGCCTTGAAACGAAGCCTGGAAGATGTTTTTTAATTTTTAAATTTTTTTTGCATTTGTTTTTGAATTTTCTAACTCGGGTCGTGTATTCGAACGGATAGCAGGGAAATTATTTTTGTTCTGTATTTTTCGGCCTGTCCTTGCCCGTTTCGCCTTGAAACGAAGCCTGGAAGATGTTTTTTAATTTTTAAATTTTTTTTGCATTTGTTTTGGAATTTTCTAACTCGGGTCGGGTATTCGAACGGATAGGAAGGAAATTATTTTTGTTCTCTATTTTTCGGCCTGTCCTTGCCCGTTTCGCCTTGAAACGAAGCCTGGAAGATGTTTTTTAATTTTTAAATTTTTTTTGCATTTGTTTTTGAATTTTCTAACTCGGGTCGGGTATTCGAACGGATAGGAAGGAAATTATTTTTGTTCTCTATTTTTCGGCCTGTCCTTGCCCGTTTCGCCTTGAAACGAAGCCTGGAAGATGTTTTTTAATTTTTAAATTTTTTTTGCATTTGTTTTGGAATTTTCTAACTCGGGTCGGGTATTCGAACGGATAGGAAGGAAATTATTTTTGTTCTTTATTTTTCGGCCTGTCCTTGCCCGTTTCGCCTTGAAACGAAGCCTGGAAGATGTTTTTTAATTTTTAAAATTTTTTTGCATTTGTTTTTGAATTTTCTAACTCGGGTCGTGTATTCGAACGGAAAGGAAGGAAATTATTTTTGTTCTCTATTTTTCGGCCTGTCCTTGCCCGTTTCGCCTTGAAACGAAGTCTGGAAGATGTTTTTTAATTTTTAAAATTTTTTTGCATTTGTTTTTGAATTTTCTAACTCGGGTCGGGTATTCGAACGGATAGGAAGGAAATTATTCTTGCTCTTTATTTTTTGGCCTGTCCTTGCCCGTTTCATCCAGAAATGAAGCTTGGATATTGTTTTTTAATTTTTAAAATTTTTTTGCATTTGTTTTGGAATTTTCTAACTCGGGTCGGGTATTCGAACGGATAGGAAGGAAATTATTTTTGTTATTTATTTTTTGGCCTGTCCTTGCCCGTTTCG
Source organism: Quercus robur (assembly GCF_932294415.1). Lineage (NCBI taxonomy): Eukaryota > Viridiplantae > Streptophyta > Magnoliopsida > Fagales > Fagaceae > Quercus > Quercus robur. The sequence goes on from NC_065543.1 coordinate 22,819,747, forward strand.
CTAGAAATGAAGCCTGGAAGATGTTTTTTAATTTTTAAAATTTTTTTGCATTTGTTTTGGAATTTTCTAACTCGGGTCGGGTATTCGAACGGATAGGAAGGAAATTATTTTTGTTCTCTATTTTTCGGCCTGTCCTTGCCCGTTTCGCCTTGAAACGAAGCCTGGAAGATGTTTTTTAATTTTTAAATTTTTTTTGCATTTGTTTTTGAATTTTCTAACTCGGGTCGGGTATTCGAACGGATAGGAAGGAAATTATTTTTGTTCTTTATTTTTCGGCCTGTCCTTGCCCGTTTCGCCTTGAAACGAAGCCTGGAAGATGTTTTTTAATTTTTAAATTTTTTTTGCATTTGTTTTGGAATTTTCTAACTCGGGTCGGGTATTCGAACGGATAGGAAGGAAATTATTTTTGTTCTCTATTTTTCGGCCTGTCCTTGCCCGTTTCGCCTTGAAACGAAGCCTGGAAGATGTTTTTTAATTTTTAAATTTTTTTTGCATTTGTTTTTGAATTTTCTAACTCGGGTCGGGTATTCGAACGGATAGGAAGGAAATTATTTTTGTTCTCTATTTTTCGGCCTGTCCTTGCCCGTTTCGCCTTGAAACGAAGCCTGGAAGATGTTTTTTAATTTTTAAATTTTTTTTGCATTTGTTTTGGAATTTTCTAACTCGGGTCGGGTATTCGAACGGATAGGAAGGAAATTATTTTTGTTCTTTATTTTTCGGCCTGTCCTTGCCCGTTTCGCCTTGAAACGAAGCCTGGAAGATGTTTTTTAATTTTTAAAATTTTTTTGCATTTGTTTTTGAATTTTCTAACTCGGGTCGTGTATTCGAACGGAAAGGAAGGAAATTATTTTTGTTCTCTATTTTTCGGCCTGTCCTTGCCCGTTTCGCCTTGAAACGAAGTCTGGAAGATGTTTTTTAATTTTTAAAATTTTTTTGCATTTGTTTTTGAATTTTCTAACTCGGGTCGGGTATTCGAACGGATAGGAAGGAAATTATTCTTGCTCTTTATTTTTTGGCCTGTCCTTGCCCGTTTCATCCAGAAATGAAGCTTGGATATTGTTTTTTAATTTTTAAAATTTTTTTGCATTTGTTTTGGAATTTTCTAACTCGGGTCGGGTATTCGAACGGATAGGAAGGAAATTATTTTTGTTATTTATTTTTTGGCCTGTCCTTGCCCGTTTCGCTAGAAATGAAGCCTGGAAGATGTTTTTTAATTTTTAAAATTTTTTTGCATTTGTTTTGGAATTTTCTAACTCGGGTCGGGTATTCGAACGGATAGGAAGGAAATTATTTTTGTTCTCTATTTTTCGGCCTGTCCTTTCCCGTTTCGCCTTGAAACGAAGCCTGGAAGATGTTTTTTAATTTTTAAATTTTTTTTGCATTTGTTTTTGAATTTTCTAACTCGGGTCGGGTATTCGAACGGATAGGAAGGAAATTATTTTTGTTCTTTATTTTTCGGCCTGTCCTTGCCCGTTTCGCTTTGAAATGAAGCATGGAAGATGTTTTTTAATTTTTAAAATTTTTTTGCATTTGTTTTGGAATTTTCTAACTCGGGTCGGGTATTCGAACGGATAGGAAGGAAATTATTTTTGTTCTCTATTTTTCGGCCTGTCCTTGCCCGTTTCGCCTTGAAACGAAGCCTGGAAGATGTTTTTTAATTTTTAAATTTTTTTTGCATTTGTTTTTGAATTTTCTAACTCGGGTCGGGTATTCGAACGGATAGGAAGGAAATTATTTTTGTTCTCTATTTTTCGGCCTGTCCTTGCCCGTTTCGCCTTGAAACGAAGCCTGGAAGATGTTTTTTAATTTTTAAATTTTTTTTGCATTTGTTTTGGAATTTTCTAACTCGGGTCGGGTATTCGAACGGATAGGAAGGAAATAATTTTTGTTCTTTATTTTTCGGCCTGTCCTTGCCCGTTTCGCTTTGAAACGAAGCCTGGAAGATGTTTTTTAATTTTTAAAATTTTTTTGCATTTGTTTTTGAATTTTCTAACTCGGGTCGGGTATTCGAACGGATAGGAAGGAAATTATTTTTGTTCTTTATTTTTCGGCCTGTCCTTGCCCGTTTCGCCAGAAATGAAGCCTGGAAGATGTTTTTTAATTTTTAAAATTTTTTTGCATTTGTTTTGGAATTTTCTAACTCGGGTCGGGTATTCGAACGGATAGGAAGGAAATTATTCTTGTTCTTTATTTTTTGGCCTGTCCTTGCCCGTTTCATCCAGAAATGAAGCTTGGATATTGTTTTTTAATTTTTAAAATTTTTTTGCATTTGTTTTGGAATTTTCTAACTCGGGTCGGGTATTCGAACGGATAGGAAGGAAATTATTTTTGTTATTTATTTTTCGGCCTGTCCTTGCCCGTTTCGCTAGAAATGAAGCCTGGAAGATGTTTTTTAATTTTTAAAATTTTTTTGCATTTGTTTTTGAATTTTCTAACTCGGGTCGGGTATTCGAACGGATAGGAAGGAAATTATTTTTGTTCTCTATTTTTCGGCCTGTCCTTGCCCGTTTCGCCTTGAAACGAAGCCTGGAAGATGTTTTTTAATTTTTAAATTTTTTTTGCATTTGTTTTTGAATTTTCTAACTCGGGTCGGGTATTCGAACGGATAGGAAGGAAATTATTTTTGTTCTTTATTTTTCGGCCTGTCCTTGCCCGTTTCGCTTTGAAATGAAGCCTGGAAGATGTTTTTTAATTTTTAAAATTTTTTTGCATTTGTTTTGGAATTTTCTAACTCGGGTCGGGTATTCGAACGGATAGGAAGGAAATTATTTTTGTTCTCTATTTTTCGGCCTGTCCTTGCCCGTTTCGCCTTGAAACGAAGCCTGGAAGATGTTTTTTAATTTTTAAATTTTTTTTGCATTTGTTTTTGAATTTTCTAACTCGGGTCGTGTATTCGAACGGATAGCAGGGAAATTATTTTTGTTCTGTATTTTTCGGCCTGTCCTTGCCCGTTTCGCCTTGAAACGAAGCCTGGAAGATGTTTTTTAATTTTTAAATTTTTTTTGCATTTGTTTTGGAATTTTCTAACTCGGGTCGGGTATTCGAACGGATAGGAAGGAAATTATTTTTGTTCTCTATTTTTTGGCCTGTCCTTGCCCGTTTCGCCTTGAAACGAAGCCTGGAAGATGTTTTTTAATTTTTAAATTTTTTTTGCATTTGTTTTTGAATTTTCTAACTCGGGTCGGGTATTCGAACGGATAGGAAGGAAATTATTTTTGTTCTCTATTTTTCGGCCTGTCCTTGCCCGTTTCGCCTTGAAACGAAGCCTGGAAGATGTTTTTTAATTTTTAAATTTTTTTTGCATTTGTTTTGGAATTTTCTAACTCGGGTCGGGTATTCGAACGGATAGGAAGGAAATTATTTTTGTTCTTTATTTTTCGGCCTGTCCTTGCCCGTTTCGCCTTGAAACGAAGCCTGGAAGATGTTTTTTAATTTTTAAAATTTTTTTGCATTTGTTTTTGAATTTTCTAACTCGGGTCGTGTATTCGAACGGAAAGGAAGGAAATTATTTTTGTTCTCTATTTTTCGGCCTGTCCTTGCCCGTTTCGCCTTGAAACGAAGTCTGGAAGATGTTTTTTAATTTTTAAAATTTTTTTGCATTTGTTTTTGAATTTTCTAACTCGGGTCGGGTATTCGAACGGATAGGAAGGAAATTATTCTTGCTCTTTATTTTTTGGCCTGTCCTTGCCCGTTTCATCCAGAAATGAAGCTTGGATATTGTTTTTTAATTTTTAAAATTTTTTTGCATTTGTTTTGGAATTTTCTAACTCGGGTCGGGTATTCGAACGGATAGGAAGGAAATTATTTTTGTTATTTATTTTTTGGCCTGTCCTTGCCCGTTTCGCTAGAAATGAAGCCTGGAAGATGTTTTTTAATTTTTAAAATTTTTTTGCATTTGTTTTGGAATTTTCTAACTCGGGTCGGGTATTCGAACGGATAGGAAGGAAATTATTTTTGTTCTCTATTTTTCGGCCTGTCCTTGCCCGTTTCGCCTTGAAACGAAGCCTGGAAGATGTTTTTTAATTTTTAAATTTTTTTTGCATTTGTTTTTGAATTTTCTAACTCGGGTCGGGTATTCGAACGGATAGGAAGGAAATTATTTTTGTTCTTTATTTTTCGGCCTGTCCTTGCCCGTTTCGCTTTGAAATGAAGCATGGAAGATGTTTTTTAATTTTTAAAATTTTTTTGCATTTGTTTTGGAATTTTCTAACTCGGGTCGGGTATTCGAACGGATAGGAAGGAAATTATTTTTGTTCTCTATTTTTCGGCCTGTCCTTGCCCGTTTCGCCTTGAAACGAAGCCTGGAAGATGTTTTTTAATTTTTAAATTTTTTTTGCATTTGTTTTTGAATTTTCTAACTCGGGTCGGGTATTCGAACGGATAGGAAGGAAATTATTTTTGTTCTCTATTTTTCGGCCTGTCCTTGCCCGTTTCGCCTTGAAACGAAGCCTGGAAGATGTTTTTTAATTTTTAAATTTTTTTTGCATTTGTTTTGGAATTTTCTAACTCGGGTCGGGTATTCGAACGGATAGGAAGGAAATAATTTTTGTTCTTTATTTTTCGGCCTGTCCTTGCCCGTTTCGCTTTGAAACGAAGCCTGGAAGATGTTTTTTAATTTTTAAAATTTTTTTGCATTTGTTTTTGAATTTTCTAACTCGGGTCGGGTATTCGAACGGATAGGAAGGAAATTATTTTTGTTCTTTATTTTTCGGCCTGTCCTTGCCCGTTTCGCCAGAAATGAAGCCTGGAAGATGTTTTTTAATTTTTAAAATTTTTTTGCATTTGTTTTGGAATTTTCTAACTCGGGTCGGGTATTCGAACGGATAGGAAGGAAATTATTCTTGTTCTTTATTTTTTGGCCTGTCCTTGCCCGTTTCATCCAGAAATGAAGCTTGGATATTGTTTTTTAATTTTTAAAATTTTTTTGCATTTGTTTTGGAATTTTCTAACTCGGGACGGGTATTCGAACGGATAGGAAGGAAATTATTTTTGTTCTTTATTTTTCGGCCTGTCCTTGCCCGTTTCGCCAGAAATGAAGCCTGGAAGATGTTTTTTAATTTTTAAAATTTTTTAGCATTTGTTTTGGAATTTTCTAACTCGGGTCGGGTATTCGAACGGATAGGAAGGAAATTATTTTTGTTCTCTATTTTTCGGCCTGTCCTTGCCCGTTTCGCCTTGAAACGAAGCCTGGAAGATGTTTTTTAATTTTTAAATTTTTTTTGCATTTGTTTTTGAATTTTCTAACTCGGGTCGGGTATTCGAACGGATAGGAAGGAAATTATTTTTGTTCTTTATTTTTCGGCCTGTCCTTGCCCGTTTCGCTTTGAAATGAAGCCTGGAAGATGTTTTTTAATTTTTAAAATTTTTTTGCATTTGTTTTGGAATTTTCTAACTCGGGTCGGGTATTCGAACGGATAGGAAGGAAATTATTTTTGTTCTCTATTTTTCGGCCTGTCCTTGCCCGTTTCGCCTTGAAACGAAGCCTGGAAGATGTTTTTTAATTTTTAAATTTTTTTTTGCATTTGTTTTTGAATTTTCTAACTCGGGTCGGGTATTCGAACGGATAGGAAGGAAATTATTTTTGTTCTCTATTTTTCGGCCTGTCCTTGCCCGTTTCGCCTTGAAACGAAGCCTGGAAGATGTTTTTTAATTTTTAAATTTTTTTTGCATTTGTTTTGGAATTTTCTAACTCGGGTCGGGTATTCGAACGGATAGGAAGGAAATTATTTTTGTTCTTTATTTTTCGGCCTGTCCTTGCCTGTTTCGCTTTGAAACGAAGCCTGGAAGATGTTTTTTAATTTTTAAAATTTTTTTGCATTTGTTTTTGAATTTTCTAACTCGGGTCGTGTATTCGAACGGATAGGAAGGAAATTATTTTTGTTCTCTATTTTTCGGCCTGTCCTTGCCCGTTTCGCCTTGAAACGAAGCCTGGAAGATGTTTTTTAATTTTTGGAATTTTTTTGCATTTATTTTTGAATTTTCAAACTCGGGTCGGGTTCGAAAGGATAGGAAGGAAATTTTTTTTCTTCTCTATTTTTCGGCCTGTCTTCATCCGTTTCGTCTTGAAATGAAGCCTGGATGATGTTTTTTAATTTTTGGAATTTTTTTGCATTTATTATTGAATTTTCTAACTCGGTTCGGGTTCGAACGGATAGGAAGAAAATTATTTTTGTTCTCTATTTTTCGGCCTGTCCTTGCCCGTTTCGTCTTGGAATGAAGCCTGGATGATGTTTTCTAATTTTTAAAATTTTTTTGCATTTGTTTTTGAATTTTCTAACTCGGGTCGTGTATTCGAACGGATAGGAAGGAAATTATTTTTGTTCTCTATTTTTCGGCCTGTCCTTGCCCGTTTCGCCTTGAAACGAAGCCTGGAAGATGTTTTTTAATTTTTAAATTTTTTTTGCATTTGTTTTTGAATTTTCTGACTCGGGTCGGGTATTCGAACGGATAGGAAGGGAATTATTTTTGTTCTCTATTTTTCGGCCTGTCCTTGCCCGTTTCATCCAGAAATGAAGCCTGGATGTTGTTTTTTAATTTTTAAAATTTTTTTGCATTTATTTTCGAATTTTCTAACTCGGGTCGGGTTTGAACGGATAGGAAGAAAATTATTTTTGTTCTCTATTTTTCGGCCTGTCATTGCCCGTTTCGTCTTGAAATGATGCCTGGATGAAGTTTTTTAATTTTTTTAATTTTTTTGCATTTATTTTTGAATTTTCAAACTCGGGTCGGGTTCGAAAGGATAGGAAGGAAATTTTTTTTCTTCTCTATTTTTCGGCCTGTCTGCATCCGTTTCGTCTTGAAATGAAGCCTGGATGATGTTTTTTAATTTTTGGAATTTTTTTGCATTTATTATTGAATTTTCTAACTCGGGTCGGGTTCGAACGGATAGGAAGAAAATTATTTTTGTTCTCTATTTTTCGGCCTGTCCTTGCCCGTTTCGTCTTGGAATGAAGCCTGGATGATGTTTTCTAATTTTTAAAATTTTTTTGCATTTGTTTTTGAATTTTCTAACTCGGGTCGGGTATTCGAACGGATAGGAAGGAAATTATTTTTGTTCTCTATTTTTCGGCCTGTCCTTGCCCGTTTCGCTTTGAAACGAAGCCTGGAAGATGTTTTTTAATTTTTAAAATTTTTTTGCATTTGTTTTTGAATTTTCTAACTCGGGTCGGGTATTCGAACGGATAGGAAGGAAATTATTTTTGTTCTTTATTTTTCGGCCTGTCCTTGCCCGTTTCGCCGGAAATGAAGCCTGGAAGATGTTTTTTAATTTTTAAAATTTTTTTGCATTTGTTTTGGAATTTTCTAACTCGGGTCGGGTATTCGAACGGATAGGAAGGAAATTATTTTTGTTCTCTATTTTTCGGCCTGTCCTTGCCCGTTTCGCCTTGAAACGAAGCCTGGAAGATGTTTTTTAATTTTTAAATTTTTTTTTGCATTTGTTTTTGAATTTTCTAACTCGGGTCGGGTATTCGAACGGATAGGAAGGAAATTATTTTTGTTCTCTATTTTTCGGCCTGTCCTTGCCCGTTTCGCCTTGAAACGAAGCCTGGAAGATGTTTTTGAATTTTTAAATTTTTTTTGCATTTGTTTTTGAATTTTCTAACTCGGGTCGGGTATTCGAACAGATAGGAAGGAAATTATTTTTGTTCTCTATTTTTCGGCCTGTCCTTGCCCGTTTCGCCTTGAAACGAAGCCTGGAAGATGTTTTTTAATTTTTAAATTTTTTTTGCATTTGTTTTGGAATTTTCTAACTCGGGTCGGGTATTCGAACGGATAGGAAGGAAATTATTTTTGTTCCTTATTTTTCGGCTTGTCCTTGCCCGTTTCGCTTTGAAACGAAGCCTGGAAGATGTTTTTTAATTTTTAAAATTTTTTTGCATTTGTTTTTGAATTTTCTAACTCGGGTCGTGTATTCGAACGGATAGGAGGGAAATTATTTTTGTTCTGTATTTTTCGGCCTGTCCTTGCCCGTTTCGCCTTGAAACGAAGCCTGGAAGATGTTTTTTAATTTTTAAATTTTTTTTGCATTTGTTTTGGAATTTTCTAACTCGGGTCGGGTATTCGAACGGATAGGAAGGAAATTATTTTTGTTCTCTATTTTTCGGCCTGTCCTTGCCCGTTTCGCCTTGAAACGAAGCCTGGAAGATGTTTTTGAATTTTTAAATTTTTTTTGCATTTGTTTTTGAATTTTCTAACTCGGGTCGGGTATTCGAACAGATAGGAAGGAAATTATTTTTGTTCTCTATTTTTCGGCCTGTCCTTGCCCGTTTCGCCTTGAAACGAAGCCTGGAAGATGTTTTTTAATTTTTAAATTTTTTTTGCATTTGTTTTGGAATTTTCTAACTCGGGTCGGGTATTCGAACGGATAGGAAGGAAATTATTTTTGTTCCTTATTTTTCGGCTTGTCCTTGCCCGTTTCGCTTTGAAACGAAGCCTGGAAGATGTTTTTTAATTTTTAAAATTTTTTTGCATTTGTTTTTGAATTTTCTAACTCGGGTCGTGTATTCGAACGGATAGGAGGGAAATTATTTTTTTTCTGTATTTTTCGGCCTGTCCTTGCCCGTTTCGCCTTGAAACGAAGCCTGGAAGATGTTTTTTAATTTTTAAATTTTTTTTGCATTTGTTTTGGAATTTTCTAACTCGGGTCGGGTATTCGAACGGATAGGAAGGAAATTATTTTTGTTCTCTATTTTTCGGCCTGTCCTTGCCCGTTTCGCCTTGAAACGAAGCCTGGAAGATGTTTTTTAATTTTTAAATTTTTTTTGCATTTGTTTTTGAATTTTCTAACTCGGGTCGGGTATTCGAACGGATAGGAAGGAAATTATTTTTGTTCTCTATTTTTCGGCCTGTCCTTGCCCGTTTCGCCTTGAAACGAAGCCTGGAAGATGTTTTTTAATTTTTAAATTTTTTTTACATTTGTTTTGGAATTTTCTAACTCGGGTCGGGTATTCGAACGGATAGGAAGGAAATTATTTTTGTTCTTTATTTTTCGGCCTGTCCTTGCCCGTTTCGCCTTGAAACGAAGCCTGGAAGATGTTTTTTAATTTTTAAAATTTTTTTGCATTTGTTTTTGAATTTTCTAACTCGGGTCGTGTATTCGAACGGAAAGGAAGGAAATTATTTTTGTTCTCTATTTTTCGGCCTGTCCTTGCCCGTTTCGCCTTGAAACGAAGTCTGGAAGATGTTTTTTAATTTTTAAAATTTTTTTGCATTTGTTTTTGAATTTTCTAACTCGGGTCGGGTATTCGAACGGATAGGAAGGAAATTATTCTTGTTCTTTATTTTTTGGCCTGTCCTTGCCCGTTTCATCCAGAAATGAAGCTTGGATATTGTTTTTTAATTTTTAAAATTTTTTTGCATTTGTTTTGGAATTTTCTAACTCGGGTCGGGTATTCGAACGGATAGGAAGGAAATTATTTTTGTTATTTATTTTTCGGCCTGTCCTTGCCCGTTTCGCTAGAAATGAAACCTGGAAGATGTTTTTTAATTTTTAAAATTTTTTTGCATTTGTTTTGGAATTTTCTAACTCGGGTCGGGTATTCGAACGGATAGGAAGGAAATTATTTTTGTTCTCTATTTTTCGGCCTGTCCTTGCCCGTTTCGCCTTGAAACGAAGCCTGGAAGATGTTTTTTAATTTTTAAATTTTTTTTGCATTTGTTTTTGAATTTTCTAACTCGGGTCGGGTATTCGAACGGATAGGAAGGAAATTATTTTTGTTCTATATTTTTCGGCCTGTCCTTGCCCGTTTCGCTTTGAAATGAAGCCTGGAAGATGTTTTTTAATTTTTAAAATTTTTTTGCATTTGTTTTGGAATTTTCTAACTAGGGTCGGGTATTCGAACGGATAGGAAGGAAATTATTTTTGTTCTCTATTTTTCGGCCTGTCCTTGCCCGTTTCGCCTTGAAACGAAGCCTGGAAGATGTTTTTTAATTTTTAAATTTTTTTTGCATTTGTTTTTGAATTTTCTAACTCGGGTCGTGTATTCGAACGGATAGGAGGGAAATTATTTTTGTTCTGTATTTTTCGGCCTGTCCTTGCCCGTTTCGCCTTGAAACGAAGCCTGGAAGATGTTTTTTAATTTTTAAATTTTTTTTGCATTTGTTTTGGAATTTTCTAACTCGGGTCGGGTATTCGAACGGATAGGAAGGAAATTATTTTTGTTCTCTATTTTTCGGCCTGTCCTTGCCCGTTTCGCCTTGAAACGAAGCCTGGAAGATGTTTTTTAATTTTTAAATTTTTTTTGCATTTGTTTTTGAATTTTCTAACTCGGGTCGGGTATTCGAACGGATAGGAAGGAAATTATTTTTGTTCTCTATTTTTCGGCCTGTCCTTGCCCGTTTCGCCTTGAAACGAAGCCTGGAAGATGTTTTTTAATTTTTAAATTTTTTTTGCATTTGTTTTGGAATTTTCTAACTCGGGTCGGGTATTCGAACGGATAGGAAGGAAATTATTTTTGTTCTTTATTTTTCGGCCTGTCCTTGCCCGTTTCGCCTTGAAACGAAGCCTGGAAGATGTTTTTTAATTTTTAAAATTTTTTTGCATTTGTTTTTGAATTTTCTAACTCGGGTCGTGTATTCGAACGGAAAGGAAGGAAATTATTTTTGTTCTCTATTTTTCGGCCTGTCCTTGCCCGTTTCGCCTTGAAACGAAGTCTGGAAGATGTTTTTTAATTTTTAAAATTTTTTTGCATTTGTTTTTGAATTTTCTAACTCGGGTCGGGTATTCGAACGGATAGGAAGGAAATTATTCTTGTTCTTTATTTTTTGGCCTGTCCTTGCCCGTTTCATCCAGAAATGAAGCTTGGATATTGTTTTTTAATTTTTAAAATTTTTTTGCATTTGTTTTGGAATTTTCTAACTCGGGTCGGGTATTCGAACGGATAGGAAGGAAATTATTTTTGTTATTTATTTTTTGGCCTGTCCTTGCCCGTTTCGCTAGAAATGAAGCCTGGAAGATGTTTTTTAATTTTTAAAATTTTTTTGCATTTGTTTTGGAATTTTCTAACTCGGGTCGGGTATTCGAACGGATAGGAAGGAAATTATTTTTGTTCTCTATTTTTCGGCCTGTCCTTGCCCGTTTCGCCTTGAAACGAAGCCTGGAAGATGTTTTTTAATTTTTAAATTTTTTTTGCATTTGTTTTTGAATTTTCTAACTCGGGTCGGGTATTCGAACGGATAGGAAGGAAATTATTTTTGTTCTTTATTTTTCGGCCTGTCCTTGCCCGTTTCGCTTTGAAATGAAGCCTGGAAGATGTTTTTTAATTTTTAAAATTTTTTTGCATTTGTTTTGGAATTTTCTAACTCGGGTCGGGTATTCGAACGGATAGGAAGGAAATTATTTTTGTTCTCTATTTTTCGGCCTGTCCTTGCCCGTTTCGCCTTGAAACGAAGCCTGGAAGATGTTTTTTAATTTTTAAATTTTTTTTGCATTTGTTTTTGAATTTTCTAACTCGGGTCGGGTATTCGAACGGATAGGAAGGAAATTATTTTTGTTCTCTATTTTTCGGCCTGTCCTTGCCCGTTTCGCCTTGAAACGAAGCCTGGAAGATGTTTTTTAATTTTTAAATTTTTTTTGCATTTGTTTTGGAATTTTCTAACTCGGGTCGGGTATTCGAACGGATAGGAAGGAAATTATTTTTGTTCTTTATTTTTCGGCCTGTCCTTGCCCGTTTCGCTTTGAAACGAAGCCTGGAAGATGTTTTTTAATTTTTAAAATTTTTTTGCATTTGTTTTTGAATTTTCTAACTCGGGTCGGGTATTCGAACGGATAGGAAGGAAATTATTTTTGTTCTTTATTTTTCGGCCTGTCCTTGCCCGTTTCGCCAGAAATGAAGCCTGGAAGATGTTTTTTAATTTTTAAAATTTTTTTGCATTTGTTTTGGAATTTTCTAACTCGGGTCGGGTATTCGAACGGATAGGAAGGAAATTATTCTTGTTCTTTATTTTTTGGCCTGTCCTTGCCCGTTTCACCCAGAAATGAAGCTTGGATATTGTTTTTTAATTTTTAAAATTTTTTTGCATTTGTTTTGGAATTTTCTAACTCGGGACGGGTATTCGAACGGATAGGAAGGAAATTATTTTTGTTCTTTATTTTTCGGCCTGTCCTTGCCCGTTTCGCTTTCAAACGAAGCCTGGAAGATGTTTTTTAATTTTTAAAATTTTTTTGCATTTGTTTTGGAATTTTCTAACTCGGGTCGGGTATTCGAACGGATAGGAAGGAAATTATTTTTGTTCTCTATTTTTCGGCCTGTCCTTGCCCGTTTCGCCTTGAAACGAAGCCTGGAAGATGTTTTTTAATTTTTAAATTTTTTTTGCATTTGTTTTTGAATTTTCTAACTCGGGTCGGGTATTCGAACGGATAGGAGGGAAATTATTTTTGTTCTGTATTTTTCGGCCTGTCCTTGCCCGTTTCGCCTTGAAACGAAGCCTGGAAGATGTTTTTTAATTTTTAAATTTTTTTTGCATTTGTTTTGGAATTTTCTAACTCGGGTCGGGTATTCGAACGGATAGGAAGGAAATTATTTTTGTTCTCTATTTTTCGGCCTGTCCTTGCCCGTTTCGCCTTGAAACGAAGCCTGGAAGATGTTTTTTAATTTTTAAATTTTTTTTGCATTTGTTTTTGAATTTTCTAACTCGGGTCGGGTATTCGAACGGATAGGAAGGAAATTATTTTTGTTCTCTATTTTTCGGCCTGTCCTTGCCCGTTTCGCCTTGAAACGAAGCCTGGAAGATGTTTTTTAATTTTTAAATTTTTTTTGCATTTGTTTTGGAATTTTCTAACTCGGGTCGGGTATTCGAACGGATAGGAAGGAAATTATTTTTGTTCTTTATTTTTCGGCCTGTCCTTGCCCGTTTCGCCTTGAAACGAAGCCTGGAAGATGTTTTTTAATTTTTAAAATTTTTTTGCATTTGTTTTTGAATTTTCTAACTCGGGTCGTGTATTCGAACGGAAAGGAAGGAAATTATTTTTGTTCTCTATTTTTCGGCCTGTCCTTGCCCGTTTCGCCTTGAAACGAAGTCTGGAAGATGTTTTTTAATTTTTAAAATTTTTTTGCATTTGTTTTTGAATTTTCTAACTCGGGTCGGGTATTCGAACGGATAGGAAGGAAATTATTCTTGTTCTTTATTTTTTGGCCTGTCCTTGCCCGTTTCATCCAGAAATGAAGCTTGGATATTGTTTTTTAATTTTTAAAATTTTTTTGCATTTGTTTTGGAATTTTCTAACTCGGGTCGGGTATTCGAACGGATAGGAAGGAAATTATTTTTGTTATTTATTTTTTGGCCTGTCCTTGCCCGTTTCGCTAGAAATGAAGCCTGGAAGATGTTTTTTAATTTTTAAAATTTTTTTGCATTTGTTTTGGAATTTTCTAACTCGGGTCGGGTATTCGAACGGATAGGAAGGAAATTATTTTTGTTCTCTATTTTTCGGCCTGTCCTTGCCCGTTTCGCCTTGAAACGAAGCCTGGAAGATGTTTTTTAATTTTTAAATTTTTTTTGCATTTGTTTTTGAATTTTCTAACTCGGGTCGGGTATTCGAACGGATAGGAAGGAAATTATTTTTGTTCTTTATTTTTCGGCCTGTCCTTGCCCGTTTCGCTTTGAAATGAAGCCTGGAAGATGTTTTTTAATTTTTAAAATTTTTTTGCATTTGTTTTGGAATTTTCTAACTCGGGTCGGGTATTCGAACGGATAGGAAGGAAATTATTTTTGTTCTCTATTTTTCGGCCTGTCCTTGCCCGTTTCGCCTTGAAACGAAGCCTGGAAGATGTTTTTTAATTTTTAAATTTTTTTTGCATTTGTTTTTGAATTTTCTAACTCGGGTCGGGTATTCGAACGGATAGGAAGGAAATTATTTTTGTTCTCTATTTTTCGGTCTGTCCTTGCCCGTTTCGCCTTGAAACGAAGCCTGGAAGATGTTTTTTAATTTTTAAATTTTTTTTGCATTTGTTTTGGAATTTTCTAACTCGGGTCGGGTATTCGAAAGGATAGGAAGGAAATTATTTTTGTTCTTTATTTTTCGGCCTGTCCTTGCCCGTTTCGCTTTGAAACGAAGCCTGGAAGATGTTTTTTAATTTTTAAAATTTTTTTGCATTTGTTTTTGAATTTTCTAACTCGGGTCGGGTATTCGAACGGATAGGAAGGAAATTATTTTTGTTCTTTATTTTTCGGCCTGTCCTTGCCCGTTTCGCCAGAAATGAAGCCTGGAAGATGTTTTTTAATTTTTAAAATTTTTTTGCATTTGTTTTGGAATTTTCTAACTCGGGTCGGGTATTCGAACGGATAGGAAGGAAATTATTCTTGTTCTTTATTTTTTGGCCTGTCCTTGCCCGTTTCACCCAGAAATGAAGCTTGGATATTGTTTTTTAATTTTTAAAATTTTTTTGCATTTGTTTTGGAATTTTCTAACTCGGGACGGGTATTCGAACGGATAGGAAGGAAATTATTTTTGTTCTTTATTTTTCGGCCTGTCCTTGCCCGTTTCGCTTTGAAACGAAGCCTGGAAGATGTTTTTTAATTTTTAAAATTTTTTTGCATTTGTTTTTGAATTTTCTAACTCGGGTCGGGTATTCGAACGGATAGGAAGGAAATTATTTTTGTTCTTTATTTTTCGGCCTGTCCTTGCCCGTTTCGCCAGAAATGAAGCCTGGAAGATGTTTTTTAATTTTTAAAATTTTTTTGCATTTGTTTTGGAATTTTCTAACTCGGGTCGGGTATTCGAACGGATAGGAAGGAAATTATTCTTGTTCTTTATTTTTTGGCCTGTCCTTGCCCGTTTGACCCAGAAATGAAGCTTGGATATTGTTTTTTAATTTTTAAAATTTTTTTGCATTTGTTTTTGAATTTTCTAACTCGGGTCGTGTATTCGAACGGAAAGGAAGGAAATTATTTTTGTTCTCTATTTTTCGGCCTGTCCTTGCCCGTTTCGCCTTGAAACGAAGTCTGGAAGATGTTTTTTAATTTTTAAAATTTTTTTGCATTTGTTTTTGAATTTTCTAACTCGGGTCGGGTATTCGAACGGATAGGAAGGAAATTATTCTTGCTCTTTATTTTTTGGCCTGTCCTTGCCCGTTTCATCCAGAAATGAAGCTTGGATATTGTTTTTTAATTTTTAAAATTTTTTTGCATTTGTTTTGGAATTTTCTAACTCGGGTCGGGTATTCGAACGGATAGGAAGGAAATTATTTTTGTTATTTATTTTTTGGCCTGTCCTTGCCCGTTTCGCTAGAAATGAAGCCTGGAAGATGTTTTTTAATTTTTAAAATTTTTTTGCATTTGTTTTGGAATTTTCTAACTCGGGTCGGGTATTCGAACGGATAGGAAGGAAATTATTTTTGTTCTCTATTTTTCGGCCTGTCCTTGCCCGTTTCGCCTTGAAACGAAGCCTGGAAGATGTTTTTTAATTTTTAAATTTTTTTTGCATTTGTTTTTGAATTTTCTAACTCGGGTCGGGTATTCGAACGGATAGGAAGGAAATTATTTTTGTTCTTTATTTTTCGGCCTGTCCTTGCCCGTTTCGCTTTGAAATGAAGCATGGAAGATGTTTTTTAATTTTTAAAATTTTTTTGCATTTGTTTTGGAATTTTCTAACTCGGGTCGGGTATTCGAACGGATAGGAAGGAAATTATTTTTGTTCTCTATTTTTCGGCCTGTCCTTGCCCGTTTCGCCTTGAAACGAAGCCTGGAAGATGTTTTTTAATTTTTAAATTTTTTTTGCATTTGTTTTTGAATTTTCTAACTCGGGTCGGGTATTCGAACGGATAGGAAGGAAATTATTTTTGTTCTCTATTTTTCGGCCTGTCCTTGCCCGTTTCGCCTTGAAACGAAGCCTGGAAGATGTTTTTTAATTTTTAAATTTTTTTTGCATTTGTTTTGGAATTTTCTAACTCGGGTCGGGTATTCGAACGGATAGGAAGGAAATAATTTTTGTTCTTTATTTTTCGGCCTGTCCTTGCCCGTTTCGCTTTGAAACGAAGCCTGGAAGATGTTTTTTAATTTTTAAAATTTTTTTGCATTTGTTTTTGAATTTTCTAACTCGGGTCGGGTATTCGAACGGATAGGAAGGAAATTATTTTTGTTCTTTATTTTTCGGCCTGTCCTTGCCCGTTTCGCCAGAAATGAAGCCTGGAAGATGTTTTTTAATTTTTAAAATTTTTTTGCATTTGTTTTGGAATTTTCTAACTCGGGTCGGGTATTCGAACGGATAGGAAGGACATTATTCTTGTTCTTTATTTTTTGGCCTGTCCTTGCCCGTTTCATCCAGAAATGAAGCTTGGATATTGTTTTTTAATTTTTAAAATTTTTTTGCATTTGTTTTGGAATTTTCTAACTCGGGACGGGTATTCGAACGGATAGGAAGGAAATTATTTTTGTTCTTTATTTTTCGGCCTGTCCTTGCCCGTTTCGCCAGAAATGAAGCCTGGAAGATGTTTTTTAATTTTTAAAATTTTTTAGCATTTGTTTTGGAATTTTCTAACTCGGGTCGGGTATTCGAACGGATAGGAAGGAAATTATTTTTGTTCTCTATTTTTCGGCCTGTCCTTGCCCGTTTCGCCTTGAAACGAAGCCTGGAAGATGTTTTTTAATTTTTAAATTTTTTTTGCATTTGTTTTTGAATTTTCTAACTCGGGTCGGGTATTCGAACGGATAGGAAGGAAATTATTTTTGTTCTTTATTTTTCGGCCTGTCCTTGCCCGTTTCGCTTTGAAATGAAGCCTGGAAGATGTTTTTTAATTTTTAAAATTTTTTTGCATTTGTTTTTGAATTTTCTAACTCGGGTCGGGTATTCGAACGGATAGGAAGGAAATTATTTTTGTTCTCTATTTTTCGGCCTGTCCTTGCCCGTTTCGCCTTGAAACGAAGCCTGGAAGATGTTTTTTAATTTTTAAATTTTTTTTTGCATTTGTTTTTGAATTTTCTAACTCGGGTCGGGTATTCGAACGGATAGGAAGGAAATTATTTTTGTTCTCTATTTTTCGGCCTGTCCTTGCCCGTTTCGCCTTGAAACGAAGCCTGGAAGATGTTTTTTAATTTTTAAATTTTTTTTGCATTTGTTTTGGAATTTTCTAACTCGGGTCGGGTATTCGAACGGATAGGAAGGAAATTATTTTTGTTCTTTATTTTTCGGCCTGTCCTTGCCTGTTTCGCTTTGAAACGAAGCCTGGAAGATGTTTTTTAATTTTTAAAATTTTTTTGCATTTGTTTTTGAATTTTCTAACTCGGGTCGGGTATTCGAACGGATAGGAAGGAAATTATTTTTGTTCTCTATTTTTCGGCCTGTCCTTGCCCGTTTCGCCTTGAAACGAAGCCTGGAAGATGTTTTTTAATTTTTGGAATTTTTTTGCATTTATTTTTGAATTTTCAAACTCGGGTCGGGTTCGAAAGGATAGGAAGGAAATTTTTTTTCTTCTCTATTTTTCGGCCTGTCTTCATCCGTTTCGTCTTGAAATGAAGCCTGGATGATGTTTTTTAATTTTTGGAATTTTTTTGCATTTATTATTGAATTTTCTAACTCGGTTCGGGTTCGAACGGATAGGAAGAAAATTATTTTTGTTCTCTATTTTTCGGCCTGTCCTTGCCCGTTTCGTCTTGGAATGAAGCCTGGATGATGTTTTCTAATTTTTAAAATTTTTTTGCATTTGTTTTTGAATTTTCTAACTCGGGTCGTGTATTCGAACGGATAGGAAGGAAATTATTTTTGTTCTCTATTTTTCGGCCTGTCCTTGCCCGTTTCGCCTTGAAACGAAGCCTGGAAGATGTTTTTTAATTTTTAAATTTTTTTTGCATTTGTTTTTGAATTTTCTGACTCGGGTCGGGTATTCGAACGGATAGGAAGGGAATTATTTTTGTTCTCTATTTTTCGGCCTGTCCTTGCCCGTTTCATCCAGAAATGAAGCCTGGATGTTGTTTTTTAATTTTTAAAATTTTTTTGCATTTATTTTCGAATTTTCTAACTCGGGTCGGGTTTGAACGGATAGGAAGAAAATTATTTTTGTTCTCTATTTTTCGGCCTGTCATTGCCCGTTTCGTCTTGAAATGATGCCTGGATGAAGTTTTTTAATTTTTTTAATTTTTTTGCATTTATTTTTGAATTTTCAAACTCGGGTCGGGTTCGAAAGGATAGAAGGAAATTTTTTTTCTTCTCTATTTTTCGGCCTGTCTGCATCCGTTTCGTCTTGAAATGAAGCCTGGATGATGTTTTTTAATTTTTGGAATTTTTTTGCATTTATTATTGAATTTTCTAACTCGGGTCGGGTTCGAACGGATAGGAAGAAAATTATTTTTGTTCTCTATTTTTCGGCCTGTCCTTGCCCGTTTCGTCTTGGAATGAAGCCTGGATGATGTTTTCTAATTTTTAAAATTTTTTTGCATTTGTTTTTGAATTTTCTAACTCGGGTCGGGTATTCGAACGGATAGGAAGGAAATTATTTTTGTTCTCTATTTTTCGGCCTGTCCTTGCCCGTTTCGCTTTGAAACGAAGCCTGGAAGATGTTTTTTAATTTTTAAAATTTTTTTGCATTTGTTTTTGAATTTTCTAACTCGGGTCGGGTATTCGAACGGATAGGAAGGAAATTATTTTTGTTCTTTATTTTTCGGCCTGTCCTTGCCCGTTTCGCCGGAAATGAAGCCTGGAAGATGTTTTTTAATTTTTAAAATTTTTTTGCATTTGTTTTGGAATTTTCTAACTCGGGTCGGGTATTCGAACGGATAGGAAGGAAATTATTTTTGTTCTCTATTTTTCGGCCTGTCCTTGCCCGTTTCGCCTTGAAACGAAGCCTGGAAGATGTTTTTTAATTTTTAAATTTTTTTTTGCATTTGTTTTTGAATTTTCTAACTCGGGTCGGGTATTCGAACGGATAGGAAGGAAATTATTTTTGTTCTCTATTTTTCGGCCTGTCCTTGCCCGTTTCGCCTTGAAACGAAGCCTGGAAGATGTTTTTGAATTTTTAAATTTTTTTTGCATTTGTTTTTGAATTTTCTAACTCGGGTCGGGTATTCGAACAGATAGGAAGGAAATTATTTTTGTTCTCTATTTTTCGGCCTGTCCTTGCCCGTTTCGCCTTGAAACGAAGCCTGGAAGATGTTTTTTAATTTTTAAATTTTTTTTGCATTTGTTTTGGAATTTTCTAACTCGGGTCGGGTATTCGAACGGATAGGAAGGAAATTATTTTTGTTCCTTATTTTTCGGCTTGTCCTTGCCCGTTTCGCTTTGAAACGAAGCCTGGAAGATGTTTTTTAATTTTTAAAATTTTTTTGCATTTGTTTTTGAATTTTCTAACTCGGGTCGTGTATTCGAACGGATAGGAGGGAAATTATTTTTGTTCTGTATTTTTCGGCCTGTCCTTGCCCGTTTCGCCTTGAAACGAAGCCTGGAAGATGTTTTTTAATTTTTAAATTTTTTTTGCATTTGTTTTGGAATTTTCTAACTCGGGTCGGGTATTCGAACGGATAGGAAGGAAATTATTTTTGTTCTCTATTTTTCGGCCTGTCCTTGCCCGTTTCGCCTTGAAACGAAGCCTGGAAGATGTTTTTGAATTTTTAAATTTTTTTTGCATTTGTTTTTGAATTTTCTAACTCGGGTCGGGTATTCGAACAGATAGGAAGGAAATTATTTTTGTTCTCTATTTTTCGGCCTGTCCTTGCCCGTTTCGCCTTGAAACGAAGCCTGGAAGATGTTTTTTAATTTTTAAATTTTTTTTGCATTTGTTTTGGAATTTTCTAACTCGGGTCGGGTATTCGAACGGATAGGAAGGAAATTATTTTTGTTCCTTATTTTTCGGCTTGTCCTTGCCCGTTTCGCTTTGAAACGAAGCCTGGAAGATGTTTTTTAATTTTTAAAATTTTTTTGCATTTGTTTTTGAATTTTCTAACTCGGGTCGTGTATTCGAACGGATAGGAGGGAAATTATTTTTGTTCTGTATTTTTCGGCCTGTCCTTGCCCGTTTCGCCTTGAAACGAAGCCTGGAAGATGTTTTTTAATTTTTAAATTTTTTTTGCATTTGTTTTGGAATTTTCTAACTCGGGTCGGGTATTCGAACGGATAGGAAGGAAATTATTTTTGTTCTCTATTTTTCGGCCTGTCCTTGCCCGTTTCGCCTTGAAACGAAGCCTGGAAGATGTTTTTTAATTTTTAAAATTTTTTTGCATTTGTTTTTGAATTTTCTAACTCGGGTCGGGTATTCGAACGGATAGGAAGGAAATTATTTTTGTTCTCTATTTTTCGGCCTGTCCTTGCCCGTTTCGCCTTGAAACGAAGCCTGGAAGATGTTTTTTAATTTTTAAATTTTTTTTGCATTTGTTTTGGAATTTTCTAACTCGGGTCGGGTATTCGAACGGATAGGAAGGAAATTATTTTTGTTCTTTATTTTTCGGCCTGTCCTTGCCCGTTTCGCCTTGAAACGAAGCCTGGAAGATGTTTTTTAATTTTTAAAATTTTTTTGCATTTGTTTTTGAATTTTCTAACTCGGGTCGTGTATTCGAACGGAAAGGAAGGAAATTATTTTTGTTCTCTATTTTTCGGCCTGTCCTTGCCCGTTTCGCCTTGAAACGAAGTCTGGAAGATGTTTTTTAATTTTTAAAATTTTTTTGCATTTGTTTTTGAATTTTCTAACTCGGGTCGGGTATTCGAACGGATAGGAAGGAAATTATTCTTGTTCTTTATTTTTTGGCCTGTCCTTGCCCGTTTCATCCAGAAATGAAGCTTGGATATTGTTTTTTAATTTTTAAAATTTTTTTGCATTTGTTTTGGAATTTTCTAACTCGGGTCGGGTATTCGAACGGATAGGAAGGAAATTATTTTTGTTATTTATTTTTCGGCCTGTCCTTGCCCGTTTCGCTAGAAATGAAACCTGGAAGATGTTTTTTAATTTTTAAAATTTTTTTGCATTTGTTTTGGAATTTTCTAACTCGGGTCGGGTATTCGAACGGATAGGAAGGAAATTATTTTTGTTCTCTATTTTTCGGCCTGTCCTTGCCCGTTTCGCCTTGAAACGAAGCCTGGAAGATGTTTTTTAATTTTTAAATTTTTTTTGCATTTGTTTTTGAATTTTCTAACTCGGGTCGGGTATTCGAACGGATAGGAAGGAAATTATTTTTGTTCTATATTTTTCGGCCTGTCCTTGCCCGTTTCGCTTTGAAATGAAGCCTGGAAGATGTTTTTTAATTTTTAAAATTTTTTTGCATTTGTTTTGGAATTTTCTAACTCGGGTCGGGTATTCGAACGGATAGGAAGGAAATTATTTTTGTTCTCTATTTTTCGGCCTGTCCTTGCCCGTTTCGCCTTGAAACGAAGCCTGGAAGATGTTTTTTAATTTTTAAATTTTTTTTGCATTTGTTTTTGAATTTTCTAACTCGGGTCGTGTATTCGAACGGATAGGAGGGAAATTATTTTTGTTCTGTATTTTTCGGCCTGTCCTTGCCCGTTTCGCCTTGAAACGAAGCCTGGAAGATGTTTTTTAATTTTTAAATTTTTTTTGCATTTGTTTTGGAATTTTCTAACTCGGGTCGGGTATTCGAACGGATAGGAAGGAAATTATTTTTGTTCTCTATTTTTCGGCCTGTCCTTGCCCGTTTCGCCTTGAAACGAAGCCTGGAAGATGTTTTTTAATTTTTAAATTTTTTTTGCATTTGTTTTTGAATTTTCTAACTCGGGTCGGGTATTCGAACGGATAGGAAGGAAATTATTTTTGTTCTCTATTTTTCGGCCTGTCCTTGCCCGTTTCGCCTTGAAACGAAGCCTGGAAGATGTTTTTTAATTTTTAAATTTTTTTTGCATTTGTTTTGGAATTTTCTAACTCGGGTCGGGTATTCGAACGGATAGGAAGGAAATTATTTTTGTTCTTTATTTTTCGGCCTGTCCTTGCCCGTTTCGCCTTGAAACGAAGCCTGGAAGATGTTTTTTAGTTTTTAAAATTTTTTTGCATTTGTTTTTGAATTTTCTAACTCGGGTCGTGTATTCGAACGGAAAGGAAGGAAATTATTTTTGTTCTCTATTTTTCGGCCTGTCCTTGCCCGTTTCGCCTTGAAACGAAGTCTGGAAGATGTTTTTTAATTTTTAAAATTTTTTTGCATTTGTTTTTGAATTTTCTAACTCGGGTCGGGTATTCGAACGGATAGGAAGGAAATTATTCTTGTTCTTTATTTTTTGGCCTGTCCTTGCCCGTTTCATCCAGAAATGAAGCTTGGATATTGTTTTTTAATTTTTAAAATTTTTTTGCATTTGTTTTGGAATTTTCTAACTCGGGTCGGGTATTCGAACGGATAGGAAGGAAATTATTTTTGTTATTTATTTTTTGGCCTGTCCTTGCCCGTTTCGCTAGAAATGAAGCCTGGAAGATGTTTTTTAATTTTTAAAATTTTTTTGCATTTGTTTTGGAATTTTCTAACTCGGGTCGGGTATTCGAACGGATAGGAAGGAAATTATTTTTGTTCTCTATTTTTCGGCCTGTCCTTGCCCGTTTCGCCTTGAAACGAAGCCTGGAAGATGTTTTTTAATTTTTAAATTTTTTTTGCATTTGTTTTTGAATTTTCTAACTCGGGTCGGGTATTCGAACGGATAGGAAGGAAATTATTTTTGTTCTTTATTTTTCGGCCTGTCCTTGCCCGTTTCGCTTTGAAATGAAGCCTGGAAGATGTTTTTTAATTTTTAAAATTTTTTTGCATTTGTTTTGGAATTTTCTAACTCGGGTCGGGTATTCGAACGGATAGGAAGGAAATTATTTTTGTTCTCTATTTTTCGGCCTGTCCTTGCCCGTTTCGCCTTGAAACGAAGCCTGGAAGATGTTTTTTAATTTTTAAATTTTTTTTGCATTTGTTTTTGAATTTTCTAACTCGGGTCGGGTATTCGAACGGATAGGAAGGAAATTATTTTTGTTCTCTATTTTTCGGCCTGTCCTTGCCCGTTTCGCCTTGAAACGAAGCCTGGAAGATGTTTTTTAATTTTTAAATTTTTTTTGCATTTGTTTTGGAATTTTCTAACTCGGGTCGGGTATTCGAACGGATAGGAAGGAAATTATTTTTGTTCTTTATTTTTCGGCCTGTCCTTGCCCGTTTCGCTTTGAAACGAAGCCTGGAAGATGTTTTTTAATTTTTAAAATTTTTTTGCATTTGTTTTTGAATTTTCTAACTCGGGTCGGGTATTCGAACGGATAGGAAGGAAATTATTTTTGTTCTTTATTTTTCGGCCTGTCCTTGCCCGTTTCGCCAGAAATGAAGCCTGGAAGATGTTTTTTAATTTTTAAAATTTTTTTGCATTTGTTTTGGAATTTTCTAACTCGGGTCGGGTATTCGAACGGATAGGAAGGAAATTATTCTTGTTCTTTATTTTTTGGCCTGTCCTTGCCCGTTTCACCCAGAAATGAAGCTTGGATATTGTTTTTTAATTTTTAAAATTTTTTTGCATTTGTTTTGGAATTTTCTAACTCGGGACGGGTATTCGAACGGATAGGAAGGAAATTATTTTTGTTCTTTATTTTTCGGCCTGTCCTTGCCCGTTTCGCTTTCAAACGAAGCCTGGAAGATGTTTTTTAATTTTTAAAATTTTTTTGCATTTGTTTTGGAATTTTCTAACTCGGGTCGGGTATTCGAACGGATAGGAAGGAAATTATTTTTGTTCTCTATTTTTCGGCCTGTCCTTGCCCGTTTCGCCTTGAAACGAAGCCTGGAAGATGTTTTTTAATTTTTAAATTTTTTTTGCATTTGTTTTTGAATTTTCTAACTCGGGTCGTGTATTCGAACGGATAGGAGGGAAATTATTTTTGTTCTGTATTTTTCGGCCTGTCCTTGCCCGTTTCGCCTTGAAACGAAGCCTGGAAGATGTTTTTTAATTTTTAAATTTTTTTTGCATTTGTTTTGGAATTTTCTAACTCGGGTCGGGTATTCGAACGGATAGGAAGGAAATTATTTTTGTTCTCTATTTTTCGGCCTGTCCTTGCCCGTTTCGCCTTGAAACGAAGCCTGGAAGATGTTTTTTAATTTTTAAATTTTTTTTGCATTTGTTTTTGAATTTTCTAACTCGGGTCGGGTATTCGAACGGATAGGAAGGAAATTATTTTTGTTCTCTATTTTTCGGCCTGTCCTTGCCCGTTTCGCCTTGAAACGAAGCCTGGAAGATGTTTTTTAATTTTTAAATTTTTTTTGCATTTGTTTTGGAATTTTCTAACTCGGGTCGGGTATTCGAACGGATAGGAAGGAAATTATTTTTGTTCTTTATTTTTCGGCCTGTCCTTGCCCGTTTCGCCTTGAAACGAAGCCTGGAAGATGTTTTTTAATTTTTAAAATTTTTTTGCATTTGTTTTTGAATTTTCTAACTCGGGTCGTGTATTCGAACGGAAAGGAAGGAAATTATTTTTGTTCTCTATTTTTCGGCCTGTCCTTGCCCGTTTCGCCTTGAAACGAAGTCTGGAAGATGTTTTTTAATTTTTAAAATTTTTTTGCATTTGTTTTTGAATTTTCTAACTCGGGTCGGGTATTCGAACGGATAGGAAGGAAATTATTCTTGTTCTTTATTTTTTGGCCTGTCCTTGCCCGTTTCATCCAGAAATGAAGCTTGGATATTGTTTTTTAATTTTTAAAATTTTTTTGCATTTGTTTTGGAATTTTCTAACTCGGGTCGGGTATTCGAACGGATAGGAAGGAAATTATTTTTGTTATTTATTTTTTGGCCTGTCCTTGCCCGTTTCGCTAGAAATGAAGCCTGGAAGATGTTTTTTAATTTTTAAAATTTTTTTGCATTTGTTTTGGAATTTTCTAACTCGGGTCGGGTATTCGAACGGATAGGAAGGAAATTATTTTTGTTCTCTATTTTTCGGCCTGTCCTTGCCCGTTTCGCCTTGAAACGAAGCCTGGAAGATGTTTTTTAATTTTTAAATTTTTTTTGCATTTGTTTTTGAATTTTCTAACTCGGGTCGGGTATTCGAACGGATAGGAAGGAAATTATTTTTGTTCTTTATTTTTCGGCCTGTCCTTGCCCGTTTCGCTTTGAAATGAAGCCTGGAAGATGTTTTTTAATTTTTAAAATTTTTTTGCATTTGTTTTGAAATTTTCTAACTCGGGTCGGGTATTCGAACGGATAGGAAGGAAATTATTTTTGTTCTCTATTTTTCGGCCTGTCCTTGCCCGTTTCGCCTTGAAACGAAGCCTGGAAGATGTTTTTTAATTTTTAAATTTTTTTTGCATTTGTTTTTGAATTTTCTAACTCGGGTCGGGTATTCGAACGGATAGGAAGGAAATTATTTTTGTTCTCTATTTTTCGGTCTGTCCTTGCCCGTTTCGCCTTGAAACGAAGCCTGGAAGATGTTTTTTAATTTTTAAATTTTTTTTGCATTTGTTTTGGAATTTTCTAACTCGGGTCGGGTATTCGAACGGATAGGAAGGAAATTATTTTTGTTCTTTATTTTTCGGCCTGTCCTTGCCCGTTTCGCTTTGAAACGAAGCCTGGAAGATGTTTTTTAATTTTTAAAATTTTTTTGCATTTGTTTTTGAATTTTCTAACTCGGGTCGGGTATTCGAACGGATAGGAAGGAAATTATTTTTGTTCTTTATTTTTCGGCCTGTCCTTGCCCGTTTCGCCAGAAATGAAGCCTGGAAGATGTTTTTTAATTTTTAAAATTTTTTTGCATTTGTTTTGGAATTTTCTAACTCGGGTCGGGTATTCGAACGGATAGGAAGGAAATTATTCTTGTTCTTTATTTTTTGGCCTGTCCTTGCCCGTTTCACCCAGAAATGAAGCTTGGATATTGTTTTTTAATTTTTAAAATTTTTTTGCATTTGTTTTGGAATTTTCTAACTCGGGACGGGTATTCGAACGGATAGGAAGGAAATTATTTTTGTTCTTTATTTTTCGGCCTGTCCTTGCCCGTTTCGCCAGAAATGAAGCCTGGAAGATGTTTTTTAATTTTTAAAATTTTTTAGCATTTGTTTTGGAATTTTCTAACTCGGGTCGGGTATTCGAACGGATAGGAAGGAAATTATTTTTGTTCTCTATTTTTCGGCCTGTCCTTGCCCGTTTCGCCTTGAAACGAAGCCTGGAAGATGTTTTTTAATTTTTAAATTTTTTTTGCATTCGTTTTTGAATTTTCTAACTCGGGTCGGGTATTCGAACGGATAGGAAGGAAATTATTTTTGTTCTTTATTTTTCGGCCTGTCCTTGCCCGTTTCGCTTTGAAATGAAGCCTGGAAGATGTTTTTTAATTTTTAAAATTTTTTTGCATTTGTTTTGGAATTTTCTAACTCGGGTCGGGTATTCGAACGGATAGGAAGGAAATTATTTTTATTCTCTATTTTTCGGCCTGTCCTTGCCCGTTTCGCCTTGAAACGAAGCCTGGAAGATGTTTTTTAATTTTTAAATTTTTTTTCGCATTTGTTTTTGAATTTTCTAACTCGGGTCGGGTATTCGAACGGATAGGAAGGAAATTATTTTTGTTCTCTATTTTTCGGCCTGTCCTTGCCCGTTTCGCCTTGAAACGAAGCCTGGAAGATGTTTTTTAATTTTTAAATTTTTTTTGCATTTGTTTTGGAATTTTCTAACTCGGGTCTGGTATTCGAACGGATAGGAAGGAAATTATTTTTGTTCTTTATTTTTCGGCCTGTCCTTGCCCGTTTCGCTTTGAAACGAAGCCTGGAAGATGTTTTTTAATTTTTAAAATTTTTTTGCATTTGTTTTTGAATTTTCTAACTCGGGACGTGTATTCGAACGGATAGGAAGGAAATTATTTTTGTTCTCTATTTTTCGGCCTGTCCTTGCCCGTTTCGCCTTGAAACGAAGCCTGGAAGATGTTTTTTAATTTTTGAATTTTTTTGCATTTATTTTTGAATTTTCAAACTCGGGTCGGGTTCGAAAGGATAGGAAGGAAATTTTTTTTCTTCTCTATTTTTCGGCCTGTCTTCATCCGTTTCGTCTTGAAATGAAGCCTGGATGATGTTTTTTAATTTTTGGAATTTTTTTGCATTTATTATTGAATTTTCTAACTCGGGTCGGGTTCGAACGGATAGGAAGAAAATTATTTTTGTTCTCTATTTTTCGGCCTGTCCTTGCCCGTTTCGTCTTGGAATGAAGCCTGGATGATGTTTTCTAATTTTTAAAATTTTTTTGCATTTGTTTTTGAATTTTCTAACTCGGGTCGTGTATTCGAACGGATAGGAAGGAAATTATTTTTGTTCTCTATTTTTCGGCCTGTCCTTGCCCGTTTCGCCTTGAAACGAAGCCTGGAAGATGTTTTTTAATTTTTAAATTTTTTTTGCATTTGTTTTTGAATTTTCTAACTCGGGTCGGGTATTCGAACGGATAGGAAGGGAATTATTTTTGTTCTCTATTTTTCGGCCTGTCCTTGCCCGTTTCATCCAGAAATGAAGCCTGGATGTTGTTTTTTAATTTTTAAAATTTTTTTGCATTTATTTTCGAATTTTCTAACTCGGGTCGGGTTTGAACGGATAGGAAGAAAATTATTTTTGTTCTCTATTTTTCGGCCTGTCATTGCCCGTTTCGTCTTGAAATGATGCCTGGATGAAGTTTTTTAATTTTTTTAATTTTTTTGCATTTATTTTTGAATTTTCAAACTCGGGTCGGGTTCGAAAGGATAGGAAGGAAATTTTTTTTCTTCTCTATTTTTCGGCCTGTCTGCATCCGTTTCGTCTTGAAATGAAGCCTGGATGATGTTTTTTAATTTTTGGAATTTTTTTGCATTTATTATTGAATTTTCTAACTCGGGTCGGGTTCGAACGGATAGGAAGAAAATTATTTTTGTTCTCTATTTTTCGGCCTGTCCTTGCCCGTTTCGTCTTGGAATGAAGCCTGGATGATGTTTTCTAATTTTTAAAATTTTTTTGCATTTGTTTTTGAATTTTCTAACTCGGGTCGGGTATTCGAACGGATAGGAAGGAAATTATTTTTGTTCTCTATTTTTCGGCCTGTCCTTGCCCGTTTCGCTTTGAAACGAAGCCTGGAAGATGTTTTTTAATTTTTAAAATTTTTTTGCATTTGTTTTTGAATTTTCTAACTCGGGTCGGGTATTCGAACGGATAGGAAGGAAATTATTTTTGTTCTTTATTTTTCGGCCTGTCCTTGCCCGTTTCGCCGGAAATGAAGCCTGGAAGATGTTTTTCAATTTTTAAAATTTTTTTGCATTTGTTTTGGAATTTTCTAACTCGGGTCGGGTATTCGAACGGATAGGAAGGAAATTATTCTTGTTCTTTATTTTTTGGCCTGTCCTTGCCCGTTTCATCCAGAAATGAAGCTTGGATATTGTTTTTTAATTTTTAAAATTTTTTTGCATTTGTTTTGGAATTTTCTAACTCGGGTCGGGTATTCGAACGGATAGGAAGGAAATTATTTTTGTTCTTTATTTTTCGGCCTGTCCTTGCCCGTTTCGCCAGAAATGAAGCCTGGAAGATGTTTTTTAATTTTTAAAATTTTTTTGCATTTGTTTTGGAATTTTCTAACTCGGGTCGGGTATTCGAACGGATAGGAAGGAAATTATTTTTGTTCTCTATTTTTTGGCCTGTCCTTGCCCGTTTCGCCTTGAAACGAAGCCTGGAAGATGTTTTTTAATTTTTAAATTTTTTTTGCATTTGTTTTTGAATTTTCTAACTCGGGTCGGGTATTCGAACGGATAGGAAGGAAATTATTTTTGTTCTTTATTTTTCGGCCTGTCCTTGCCCGTTTCGCTTTGAAATGAAGCCTGGAAGATGTTTTTTAATTTTTAAAATTTTTTTGCATTTGTTTTGGAATTTTCTAACTCGGGTCGGGTATTCGAACGGATAGGAAGGAAATTATTTTTGTTCTCTATTTTTCGGCCTGTCCTTGCCCGTTTCGCCTTGAAACGAAGCCTGGAAGATGTTTTTTAATTTTTAAATTTTTTTTGCATTTGTTTTTGAATTTTCTAACTCGGGTCGGGTATTCGAACGGATAGGAAGGAAATTATTTTTGTTCTCTATTTTTCGGCCTGTCCTTGCCCGTTTCGCCTTGAAACGAAGCCTGGAAGATGTTTTTTAATTTTTAAATTTTTTTTGCATTTGTTTTGGAATTTTCTAACTCGGGTCGGGTATTCGAACGGATAGGAAGGAAATTATTTTTGTTCTTTATTTTTTGGCCTGTCCTTGCCCGTTTCGCTTTGAAACGAAGCCTGGAAGATGTTTTTTAATTTTTAAAATTTTTTTGCATTTGTTTTTGAATTTTCTAACTCGGGTCGTGTATTCGAACGGATAGGAAGGAAATTATTTTTGTTCTCTATTTTTCGGCCTGTCCTTGCCCGTTTCGCCTTGAAACGAAGCCTGGAAGATGTTTTTTAATTTTTGGAATTTTTTTGCATTTATTTTTGAATTTTCAAACTCGGGTCGGGTTCGAAAGGATAGGAAGGAAATTTTTTTTCTTCTCTATTTTTCGGCCTGTCTTCATCCGTTTCGTCTTGAAATGAAGCCTGGATGATGTTTTTTAATTTTTGGAATTTTTTTGCATTTATTATTGAATTTTCTAACTCGGGTCGGGTTCGAACGGATAGGAAGAAAATTATTTTTGTTCTCTATTTTTCGGCCTGTCCTTGCCCGTTTCGTCTTGGAATGAAGCCTGGATGATGTTTTCTAATTTTTAAAATTTTTTTGCATTTGTTTTTGAATTTTCTAACTCGGGTCGGGTATTCGAACGGATAGGAAGGAAATTATTTTTGTTCTTTATTTTTTGGCCTGTCATTGCTCGTTTCGTCTCTAAATGATGCCTGGATGATGTTTTTTAATTTTTAAATTTTTTTGCATTTATTTTTGAATTTTCAAACTCGGGTCGGGTTCGAACGGATAGGAAGGAAATTATTTTTGTTCTCTATTTTTCGGCTTGTCCTTGCCCGTTTCGCCTTGAAACGAAGTCTGGATGATGTTTTTTAATTTTTAAAATTTTTTTGCATTTGTTTTTGAAATTTCTAACTCGGGTCGGGTATTCGAACGGATAGGAAGGAAATTATTTTTGTTCTTTATTTTTTGGCCTGTCCTTGCCCGTTTCATCCAGAAATGAAGCTTGGATATTGTTTTTTAATTTTTAAAATTTTTTTGCATTTGTTTTGGAATTTTCTAACTCGGGTCGGGTATTCGAACGGATAGGAAGGAAATTATTTTTGTTCTTTATTTTTCGGCCTGTCCTTGCCCGTTTCGCCAGAAATGAAGCCTGGAAGATGTTTTTTAATTTTTAAAATTTTTTTGCATTTGTTTTGGAATTTTCTAACTCGGGTCGGGTATTCGAACGGATAGGAAGGAAATTATTTTTGTTCTCTATTTTTCGGCCTGTCCTTGCCCGTTTCGCCTTGAAACGAAGCCTGGAAGATGTTTTTTAATTTTTAAATTTTTTTTGCATTTGTTTTTGAATTTTCTAACTCGGGTCGGGTATTCGAACGGATAGGAAGGAAATTATTTTTGTTCTCTATTTTTCGGCCTGTCCTTGCCCGTTTCGCCTTGAAACGAAGCCTGGAAAATGTTTTTTAATTTTTAAATTTTTTTTGCATTTGTTTTTGAATTTTCTAACTCGGGTCGGGTATTCGAACGGATAGGAAGGAAATTATTTTTGTTCTCTATTTTTCGGCCTGTCCTTGCCCGTTTCGCCTTGAAACGAAGCCTGGAAGATGTTTTTTAATTTTTAAATTTTTTTTGCATTTGTTTTTGAATTTTCTAACTCGGGTCGGGTATTCGAACGGATAGGAAGGAAATTATTTTTGTTCTCTATTTTTCGGCCTGTCCTTGCCCGTTTCATCCAGAAATGAAGCCTGGATGTTGTTTTTTAATTTTTAAAATTTTTTTGCATTTATTTTCGAATTTTCTAACTCGGGTCGGGTTTGAACGGATAGGAAGAAAATTATTTTTGTTCTCTATTTTTCGGCCTGTCATTGCCCGTTTCGTCTTGAAAAGATGCCTGGATGAAGTTTTTTAATTTTTTTAATTTTTTTGCATTTATTTTTGAATTTTCAAACTCGGGTCGGGTTCGAAAGGATAGGAAGGAAATTTTTTTTCTTCTCTATTTTTCGGCCTGTCTTCATTCGTTTCGTCTTGAAATGAAGCCTGGATGATGTTTTTTAATTTTTGGAATTTTTTTGCATTTATTATTGAATTTTCTAACTCGGGTCGGGTTCGAACGGATAGGAAGAAAATTATTTTTGTTCTCTATTTTTCGGCCTGTCCTTGCCCGTTTCGTCTTGGAATGAAGCCTGGACGATGTTTTTTAATTTTTAAAATTTTTTTGCATTTGTTTTTGAATTTTCTAACTCGGGTCGGGTATTCGAACGGATAGGAAGGAAATTATTTTTGTTCTCTATTTTTCGGCCTGTCATTGCTCGTTTCGTCTTGAAATGATGCCTGGATGATGTTTTTTAATTTTTAAATTTTTTTGCATTTATTTTTGAATTTTCAAACTCGGGTCGGGTTCGAACGGATAGGAATGAAATTATTTTTGTTCTCTATTTTTCGGCTTGTCCTTGCCCGTTTCGCCTTGAAACGAAGTCTGGATGATGTTTTTTAATTTTTAAATTTTTTTTGCATTTGTTTTTGAATTTTCTAACTCGGGTCGGGTATTCGAACGGATAGGAAGGAAATTATTTTTGTTCTTTATTTTTTGGCCTGTCCTTGCCCGTTTCATCCAGAAATGAAGCTTGGATATTGTTTTTTAATTTTTGAAATTTTTTTGCACTTGTTTTGGAATTTTCTAACTCGGGTCGGGTATTCGAACGGATAGGAAGGAAATTATTTTTGTTCTTTATTTTTCGGCCTGTCCTTGCCCGTTTCGCCAGAAATGAAGCCTGGAAGATGTTTTTTAATTTTTAAAATTTTTTTGCATTTGTTTTTGAATTTTCTAACTCGGGTCGGGTATTCGAACGGATAGGAAGGAAATTATTTTTGTTCTCTATTTTTCGGCCTGTCCTTGCCCGTTTCGCCTTGAAACGAAGCCTGGAAGATGTTTTTTAATTTTTAAATTTTTTTTGCATTTGTTTTTGAATTTTCTAACTCGGGTCGGGTATTCGAACGGATAGGAAGGAAATTATTTTTGTTCTCTATTTTTCGGCCTGTCCTTGCCCGTTTCATCCAGAAATGAAGCCTGGATGTTGTTTTTTAATTTTTAAAATTTTTTTGCATTTATTTTCGAATTTTCTAACTCGGGTCGGGTTTGAACGGATAGGAAGAAAATTATTTTTGTTCTCTATTTTTCGGCCTGTCATTGCCCGTTTCGTCTTGAAAAGATGCCTGGATGAAGTTTTTTAATTTTTTTAATTTTTTTGCATTTATTTTTGAATTTTCAAACTCGGGTCGGGTTCGAAAGGATAGGAAGGAAATTTTTTTTCTTCTCTATTTTTCGGCCTGTCTTCATTCGTTTCGTCTTGAAATGAAGCCAGGATGATGTTTTTTAATTTTTGGAATTTTTTTGCATTTATTATTGAATTTTCTAACTCGGGTCGGGTTCGAACGGATAGGAAGAAAATTATTTTTGTTCTCTATTTTTCGGCCTGTCCTTGCCCGTTTCGTCTTGGAATGAAGCCTGGATGATGTTTTTTAATTTTTAAAATTTTTTTGCATTTGTTTTTGAATTTTCTAACTCGGGTCGGGTATTCGAACGGATAGGAAGGAAATTATTTTTGTTCTCTATTTTTCGGCCTGTCATTGCTCGTTTCGTCTTGAAATGATGCCTGGATGATGTTTTTTAATTTTTAAATTTTTTTGCATTTATTTTTGAATTTTCAAACTCGGGTCGGGTTCGAACGGATAGGAATGAAATTATTTTTGTTCTCTATTTTTCGGCTTGTCCTTGCCCGTTTCGCCTTGAAACGAAGTCTGGATGATGTTTTTTAATTTTTAAATTTTTTTTGCATTTGTTTTTGAATTTTCTAACTCGGGTCGGGTATTCGAACGGATAGGAAGGAAATTATTTTTGTTCTTTATTTTTTGGCCTGTCCTTGCCCGTTTCATCCAGAAATGAAGCTTGGATATTGTTTTTTAATTTTTGAAATTTTTTTGCACTTGTTTTGGAATTTTCTAACTCGGGTCGGGTATTCGAACGGATAGGAAGGAAATTATTTTTGTTCTTTATTTTTCGGCCTGTCCTTGCCCGTTTCGCCAGAAATGAAGCCTGGAAGATGTTTTTTAATTTTTAAAATTTTTTTGCATTTGTTTTGGAATTTTCTAACTCGGGTCGGGTATTCGAACGGATAGGAAGGAAATTATTTTTGTTCTCTATTTTTCGGCCTGTCCTTGCCCGTTTCGCCTTGAAACGAAGCCTGGAAGATGTTTTTTAATTTTTAAATTTTTTTTGCATTTGTTTTTGAATTTTCTAACTCGGGTCGGGTATTCGAACGGATAGGAAGGAAATTATTTTTGTTCTCTATTTTTCGGCCTGTCCTTGCCCGTTTCATCCAGAAATGAAGCCTGGATGTTGTTTTTTAATTTTTAAAATTTTTTTGCATTTATTTTCGAATTATCTAACTCGGGTCGGGTTTGAACGGATAGGAAGAAAATTATTTTTGTTCTCTATTTTTCGGCCTGTCATTGCCCGTTTCGTCTTGAAATGATGCCTGGATGAATTTTTTTAATTTTTTTGCATTTATTTTTGAATTTTCAAACTCGGGTCGGGTTCGAACGGATAGGAAGGAAATTATTTTTGTTCTCTATTTTTCGGTTTGTCCTTGCCCGTTTCGTCCTGAAATGAAGCCTGGATGATGTTTTTTAATTTTTAAAATTTTTTTGCATTATTTTCGAAATTTTAAACTCGGGTCGGGTATTCGAACGGATAGGAAGGAAATTATTTTTGTTCTCTATTTTTCGGCCTGTCCTTGCCCGTTTCTCCTTGAAACGAAGCCTGGAAGATGTTTTTTAATTTTTAAATTTTTTTTGCATTTGTTTTGGAATTTTCTAACTCGGGTCGGGTATTCGAACGGATAGGAAGGAAATTATTTTTGTTCTTTATTTTTCGGCCTGTCCTTGCCCGTTTCGCTTTGAAACGAAGCCTGGAAGATGTTTTTTAATTTTTAAAATTTTTTTGCATTTGTTTTTGAATTTTCTAACTCGGGTCGGGTATTCGAACGGATAGGAAGGAAATTATTTTTGTTCTCTATTTTTCGGCCTGTCCTTGCCCGTTTCGCCTTGAAACGAAGCCTGGAAGATGTTTTTTAATTTTTAAATTTTTTTTGCATTTGTTTTTGAATTTTCTAACTCGGGTCGGGTATTCGAACGGATAGGAAGGAAATTATTTTTGTTCACTATTTTTCGGCCTGTCCTTGCCCGTTTCATCCAGAAATGAAGCCTGGATGTTCTTTTTTAATTTTTAAAATTTTTTTGCATTTATTTTCGAATTTTCTAACTCGGGTCGGGTTTGAACGGATAGGAAGAAAATTATTTTTGTTCTCTATTTTTCGGCCTGTCATTGCCCGTTTCGTCTTGAAATGATGCCTGGATGAGGTTTTTTAATTTTTTTAATTTTTTTGCATTTATTTTTGAATTTTCAAACTCGGGTCGGGTTCGAAAGGATAGGAATGAAATTTTTTTTCTTCTCTATTTTTCGGCCTGTCTTCATCTGTTTCGTCTTGAAATGAAGCCTGGATGATGTTTTTTAATTTTTGAAATTTTTTTGCATTTATTATTGAATTTTCTAACTCGGGTCGGGTTCGAACGGATAGGAAGAAAATTATTTTTGTTCTCTATTTTTCGGCCTGTCCTTGCCCGTTTCGTCTTGGAATGAAGCCTGGATGATGTTTTCTAATTTTAAAAATTTTTTTGCATTTGTTTTTGAATTTTCTAACTCGGGTCGGGTAGTCGAACGGATAGGAAGGAAATTATTTTTGTTCTCTATTTTTCGGCCTGTCATTGCTCGTTTCGTCTTGAAATGATGCCTGGATGATGTTTTTTAATTTCTAAATTTTTTTGCATTTATTTTTGAATTTTCAAACTCGGGTCGGGTTCGAACGGATAGGAAGGAAATTATTTTTGTTCTCTATTTTTCAGCTTGTCCTTGCCCGTTTCGCCTTGAAACGAAGTCTGGATGATGTTTTTTAATTTTTAAAAATTTTTTGCATTTGTTTTTGAATTTTCTAACTCGGGTCGGGTATTCGAACGGATAGGAAGGAAATTATTTTTGTTCTTTATTTTTTGGCCTGTCCTTGCACGTTTCATCCAGAAATGAAGCTTGGATATTGTTTTTTAATTTTTAAAATTTTTTTGCATTTGTTTTGGAATTTTCTAACTCGGGTCGGGTATTCGAACGGATAGGAAGGAAATTATTTTTGTTCTCTATTTTTCGGCCTGTCATTGCTCGTTTCGTCTTGAAATGATGCCTGGATGATGTTTTTTAATTTTTTAATTTTTTTGCATTTATTTTTGAATTTTCAAACTCGGGTCGGGTTCGAACGGATAGGAAGGAAATTATTTTTGTTCTCTATTTTTCGGTTTGTCCTTGCCCGTTTCGTCCTGAAATGAAGCCTGGATGATGTTTTTTAATTTTTAAAATTTTTTTGCATTATTTTCGAAATTTTAAACTCGGGTCGGGTATTCGAACGGATAGGAAGGAAATTATTTTTGTTCTCTATTTTTCGGCCTGTCCTTGCCCGTTTCGCCTTGAAACGAAGCCTGGAAGATGTTTTTTAATTTTTAAATTTTTTTTGCATTTGTTTTGGAATTTTCTAACTCGGGTCGGGTATTCGAACGGATAGGAAGGAAATTATTTTTGTTCTTTATTTTTCGGCCTGTCCTTGCCCGTTTCGCTTTGAAACGAAGCCTGGAAGATGTTTTTTAATTTTTAAAATTTTTTTGCATTTGTTTTTGAATTTTCTAACTCGGGTCGGGTATTCGAACGGATAGGAAGGAAATTATTTTTGTTCTCTATTTTTCGGCCTGTCCTTGCCCGTTTCGCCTTGAAACGAAGCCTGGAAGATGTTTTTTAATTTTTAAATTTTTTTTGCATTTGTTTTTGAATTTTCTAACTCGGGTCGGGTATTCGAACGGATAGGAAGGAAATTATTTTTGTTCACTATTTTTCGGCCTGTCCTTGCCCGTTTCATCCAGAAATGAAGCCTGGATGTTCTTTTTTAATTTTTAAAATTTTTTTGCATTTATTTTCGAATTTTCTAACTCGGGTCGGGTTTGAACGGATAGGAAGGAAATTATTTTTGTTCTCTATTTTTCGGCCTGTCATTGCCCGTTTCGTCTTGAAATGATGCCTGGATGAGGTTTTTTAATTTTTTTAATTTTTTTGCATTTATTTTTGAATTTTCAAACTCGGGTCGGGTTCGAAAGGATAGGAATGAAATTTTTTTTCTTCTCTATTTTTCGGCCTGTCTTCATCTGTTTCGTCTTGAAATGAAGCCTGGATGATGTTTTTTAATTTTTGAAATTTTTTTGCATTTATTATTGAATTTTCTAACTCGGGTCGGGTTCGAACGGATAGGAAGAAAATTATTTTTGTTCTCTATTTTTCGGCCTGTCCTTGCCCGTTTCGTCTTGGAATGAAGCCTGGATGATGTTTTCTAATTTTAAAAATTTTTTTGCATTTGTTTTTGAATTTTCTAACTCGGGTCGGGTAGTCGAACGGATAGGAAGGAAATTATTTTTGTTCTCTATTTTTCGGCCTGTCATTGCTCGTTTCGTCTTGAAATGATGCCTGGATGATGTTTTTTAATTTCTAAATTTTTTTGCATTTATTTTTGAATTTTCAAACTCGGGTCGGGTTCGAACGGATAGGAAGGAAATTATTTTTGTTCTCTATTTTTCAGCTTGTCCTTGCCCGTTTCGCCTTGAAACGAAGTCTGGATGATGTTTTTTAATTTTTAAAAATTTTTTGCATTTGTTTTTGAATTTTCTAACTCGGGTCGGGTATTCGAACGGATAGGAAGGAAATTATTTTTGTTCTTTATTTTTTGGCCTGTCCTTGCCCGTTTCAGCCAGAAATGAAGCTTGGATATTGTTTTTTAATTTTTAAAATTTTTTTGCATTTGTTTTGGAATTTTCTAACTCGGGTCGGGTATTCGAACGGATAGGAAGGAAATTATTTTTGTTCTCTATTTTTCGGCCTGTCATTGCTCGTTTCGTCTTGAAATGATGCCTGGATGATGTTTTTTAATTTTTTAATTTTTTTGCATTTATTTTTGAATTTTCAAACTCGGGTCGGGTTCGAACGGATAGGAAGGAAATTATTTTTGTTCTCTATTTTTCGGCTTGTCCTTGCCCGTTTCACCTTGAAACGAAGTCTGGATGATGTTTTTTAATTTTTAAAATTTTTTTGCATTTGTTTTTGAATTTTCAAACTCGGGTTGGTTATTCGAACGGATAGGAAGGAAATTTTTTTTCTTCTCTATTTTTCGGCCTGTCTTCATCCGTTTCGTCTTGAAATGAAGCCTGGATGATGTTTTTTAATTTTTGGAATTTTTTTGCATTTATTATTGAATTTTCTAACTCGGGTCGGGTTCGAACGGATAGGAAGAAAATTATTTTTGTTCTCTATTTTTCGGCCTGTCCTTGCCCGTTTCGTCTTGGAATGAAGCCTGGATGATGTTTTCTAATTTTTAAAATTTTTTTGCATTTGTTTTTGAATTTTCTAACTCGGGTCGTGTATTCGAACGGATAGGAAGGAAATTATTTTTGTTCTCCATTTTTCGGCCTGTCCTTGCCCGTTTCGCCTTGAAACGAAGCCTGTAAGATGTTTTTTAATTTTTAAATTTTTTTTGCATTTGTTTTTGAATTTTCTAACTCGGGTCGGGTATTCGAACGGATAGGAAGGAAATTATTTTTGTTCTCTATTTTTCGGCCTGTCCTTGCCCGTTTCATCCAGAAATGAAGCCTGGATGTTGTGTTTTAATTTTTAAAATTTTTTTGCATTTATTTTCGAATTTTCTAACTCGGGTCGGGTTTGAACGGATAGGAAGAAAATTATTTTTGTTCTCTATTTTTCGGCCTGTCATTGCCCGTTTCGTCTTGAAATGATGCCTGGATGAAGTTTTTTAATTTTTTTAATTTTTTTGCATTTATTTTTGAATTTTCAAACTCGGGTCGGGTTCGAAAGGATAGAAGGAAATTTTTTTTCTTCTCTATTTTTCGGCCAGTCTTCATCCGTTTCGTCTTGAAATGAAGCCTGGATGATGTTTTTTAATTTTTGGAATTTTTTTGCATTTATTATTGAATTTTCTAACTCGGGTCGGGTTCGAACGGATAGGAAGAAAATTATTTTTGTTCTCTATTTTTCGGCCTGTCCTTGCCCGTTTCGTCTTGGAATGAAGCCTGGATGATGTTTTCTAATTTTTAAAATTTTTTTGCATTTGTTTTTGAATTTTCTAACTCGGGTCGGGTATTCGAACGGATAGGAAGGAAATTATTTTTGTTCTCTATTTTTCGGCCTGTCATTGCTCGTTTCGTCTCTAAATGATGCCTGGATGATGTTTTTTAATTTTTAAATTTTTTTGCATTTATTTTTGAATTTTCAAACTCGGGTCGGGTTCGAACGGATAGGAAGGAAATTATTTTTGTTCTCTATTTTTCGGCTTGTCCTTGCCCGTTTCGCCTTGAAACGAAGTCTGGATGATGTTTTTTAATTTTTAAATTTTTTTTGCATTTGTTTTTGAATTTTCTAACTCGGGTCGGGTATTCGAACGGATAGGAAGGAAATTATTTTTGTTCTTTATTTTTTGGCCTGTCCTTGCCCGTTTCATCCAGAAATGAAGCTTGGATATTGTTTTTTAATTTTTAAAATTTTTTTGCATTTGTTTTGGAATTTTCTAACTCGGGTCGGGTATTCGAACGGAGAGGAAGGAAATTATTTTTGTTCTTTATTTTTCGGCCTGTCCTTGCCCGTTTCGCCAGAAATGAAGCCTGGAAGATGTTTTCTAATTTTTAAAATTTTTTTGCATTTGTTTTGGAATTTTCTAACTCGGGTCGGGTATTCGAACGGATAGGAAGGAAATTATTTTTGTTCTCTATTTTTCGGCCTGTCCTTGCCCGTTTCGCCTTGAAACGAAGCCTGGAAGATGTTTTTTAATTTTTAAATTTTTTTTGCATTTGTTTTTGAATTTTCTAACTCGGGTCGGGTATTCGAACGGATAGGAAGGAAATTATTTTTGTTCTCTATTTTTCGGCCTGTCCTTGCCCGTTTCGCCTTGAAACGAAGCCTGGAAGATGTTTTTTAATTTTTTAATTTTTTTTGCATTTGTTTTGGAATTTTCTAACTCGGGTCGGGTATTCGAACGGATAGGAAGGAAATTATTTTTGTTCTTTATTTTTCGGCCTGTCCTTGCCCGTTTCGCTTTCAAACGAAGCCTGGAAGATGTTTTTTAATTTTTAAAATTTTTTTGCATTTGTTTTTGAATTTTCTAACTCGGGTCGGGTATTCGAACGGATAGGAAGGAAATTATTTTTGTTCTCTATTTTTCGGCCTGTCCTTGCCCGTTTCGCCTTGAAACGAAGCCTGGAAGATGTTTTTTAATTTTTAAATTTTTTTTGCATTTGTTTTTGAATTTTCTAACTCGGGTCGGGTATTCGAACGGATAGGAAGGAAATTATTTTTGTTCTCTATTTTTTGGCCTGTCCTTGCCCGTTTCATCCAGAAATGAAGCCTGGATGTTGTTTTTTAATTTTTAAAATTTTTTTGCATTTATTTTCGAATTTTCTAGATCGGGTCGGGTTTGAACGGATAGGAAGGAAATTATTTTTGTTCTCTATTTTTCGGCCTGTCATTGCCCGTTTCGCTTTGAAACGAAGCCTGGAAGATGTTTTTTAATTTTTAAAATTTTTTTGCATTTGTTTTTGAATTTTCTAACTCGGGTCGGGTATTCGAACGGATAGGAAGGAAATTATTTTTGTTCTCTATTTTTCGGCCTGTCCTTGCCCGTTTCGCCTTGAAACGAAGCCTGGAAGATGTTTTTTAATTTTTTAATTTTTTTTGCATTTGTTTTGGAATTTTCTAACTCGGGTCGGGTATTCGAACGGATAGGAAGGAAATTATTTTTGTTCTTTATTTTTCGGCCTGTCCTTGCCCGTTTCGCTTTCAAACGAAGCCTGGAAGATGTTTTTTAATTTTTAAAATTTTTTTGCATTTGTTTTTGAATTTTCTAACTCGGGTCGGGTATTCGAACGGATAGGAAGGAAATTATTTTTGTTCTCTATTTTTCGGCCTGTCCTTGCCCGTTTCGCCTTGAAACGAAGCCTGGAAGATGTTTTTTAATTTTTAAATTTTTTTTGCATTTGTTTTTGAATTTTCTAACTCGGGTCGGGTATTCGAACGGATAGGAAGGAAATTATTTTTGTTCTCTATTTTTCGGCCTGTCCTTGCCCGTTTCATCCAGAAATGAAGCCTGGATGTTGTTTTTTAATTTTTAAAATTTTTTTGCATTTATTTTCGAATTTTCTAACTCGGGTCGGGTTTGAACGGATAGGAAGGAAATTATTTTTGTTCTCTATTTTTCGGCCTGTCATTGCCCGTTTCGTCTTGAAAAGATGCCTGGATGAAGTTTTTTAATTTTTTTAATTTTTTTGCATTTATTTTTGAATTTTCAAACTCGGGTCGGGTTCGAAAGGATAGGAAGGAAATTTTTTTTCTTCTCTATTTTTCGGCCTGTCTTCATTCGTTTCGTCTTGAAATGAAGCCTGGATGATGTTTTTTAATTTTTGGAATTTTTTTGCATTTATTATTGAATTTTCTAACTCGGGTCGGGTTCGAACGGATAGGAAGTAAATTATTTTTGTTCTCTATTTTTCGGCCTGTCCTTGCCCGTTTCGTCTTGGAATGAAGCCTGGATGATGTTTTTTAATTTTTAAAATTTTTTTGCATTTGTTTTTGAATTTTCTAACTCGGGTCGGGTATTCGAACGGATAGGAAGGAAATTATTTTTGTTCTCTATTTTTCGGCCTGTCATTGCTCGTTTCGTCTTGAAATGATGCCTGGATGATGTTTTTTAATTTTTAAATTTTTTTGCATTTATTTTTGAATTTTCAAACTCGGGTCGGGTTCGAACGGATAGGAATGAAATTATTTTTGTTCTCTATTTTTCGGCTTGTCCTTGCCCGTTTCGCCTTGAAACGAAGTCTGGATGATGTTTTTTAATTTTTAAATTTTTTTTGCATTTGTTTTTGAATTTTCTAACTCGGGTCGGGTATTCGAACGGATAGGAAGGAAATTATTTTTGTTCTTTATTTTTTGGCCTGTCCTTGCCCGTTTCATCCAGAAATGAAGCTTGGATATTGTTTTTTAATTTTTGAAATTTTTTTGCACTTGTTTTGGAATTTTCTAACTCGGGTCGGGTATTCGAACGGATAGGAAGGAAATTATTTTTGTTCTTTATTTTTCGGCCTGTCCTTGCCCGTTTCGCCAGAAATGAAGCCTGGAAGATGTTTTTTAATTTTTAAAATTTTTTTGCATTTGTTTTGGAATTTTCTAACTCGGGTCGGGTATTCGAACGGATAGGAAGGAAATTATTTTTGTTCTCTATTTTTCGGCCTGTCCTTGCCCGTTTCGCCTTGAAACGAAGCCTGGAAGATGTTTTTTAATTTTTAAATTTTTTTTGCATTTGTTTTTGAATTTTCTAACTCGGGTCGGGTATTCGAACGGATAGGAAGGAAATTATTTTTGTTCTCTATTTTTCGGCCTGTCCTTGCCCGTTTCATCCAGAAATGAAGCCTGGATGTTGTTTTTTAATTTTTAAAATTTTTTTGCATTTATTTTCGAATTATCTAACTCGGGTCGGGTTTGAACGGATAGGAAGAAAATTATTTTTGTTCTCTATTTTTCGGCCTGTCATTGCCCGTTTCGTCTTGAAATGATGCCTGGATGAATTTTTTTAATTTTTTTGCATTTATTTTTGAATTTTCAAACTCGGGTCGGGTTCGAACGGATAGGAAGGAAATTATTTTTGTTCTCTATTTTTCGGTTTGTCCTTGCCCGTTTCGTCCTGAAATGAAGCCTGGATGATGTTTTTTAATTTTTAAAATTTTTTTGCATTATTTTCGAAATTTTAAACTCGGGTCGGGTATTCGAACGGATAGGAAGGAAATTATTTTTGTTCTCTATTTTTCGGCCTGTCCTTGCCCGTTTCTCCTTGAAACGAAGCCTGGAAGATGTTTTTTAATTTTTAAATTTTTTTTGCATTTGTTTTTGAATTTTCTAACTCGGGTCGGGTATTCGAACGGATAGGAAGGAAATTATTTTTGTTCTTTATTTTTTGGCCTGTCCTTGCCCGTTTCATCCAGAAATGAAGCTTGGATATTGTTTTTTAATTTTTAAAATTTTTTTGCATTTGTTTTGGAATTTTCTAACTCGGGTCGGGTATTCGAACGGATAGGAAGGAAATTATTTTTGTTCTCTATTTTTCGGCCTGTCATTGCTCGTTTCGTCTTGAAATGATGCCTGGATGATGTTTTTTAATTTTTTAATTTTTTTGCATTTATTTTTGAATTTTCAAACTCGGGTCGGGTTCGAACGGATAGGAAGGAAATTATTTTTGTTCTCTAT
Organism: Quercus robur; assembly: GCF_932294415.1. Taxonomy (NCBI): domain Eukaryota; kingdom Viridiplantae; phylum Streptophyta; class Magnoliopsida; order Fagales; family Fagaceae; genus Quercus; species Quercus robur. The sequence continues at coordinate 22,862,183 of NC_065543.1, forward strand.
TTTTCGGTTTGTCCTTGCCCGTTTCGTCCTGAAATGAAGCCTGGATGATGTTTTTTAATTTTTAAAATTTTTTTGCATTATTTTCGAAATTTTAAACTCGGGTCGGGTATTCGAACGGATAGGAAGGAAATTATTTTTGTTCTCTATTTTTCGGCCTGTCCTTGCCCGTTTCGCCTTGAAACGAAGCCTGGAAGATGTTTTTTAATTTTTAAATTTTTTTTGCATTTGTTTTGGAATTTTCTAACTCGGGTCGGGTATTCGAACGGATAGGAAGGAAATTATTTTTGTTCTTTATTTTTCGGCCTGTCCTTGCCCGTTTCGCTTTGAAACGAAGCCTGGAAGATGTTTTTTAATTTTTAAAATTTTTTTGCATTTGTTTTTGAATTTTCTAACTCGGGTCGGGTATTCGAACGGATAGGAAGGAAATTATTTTTGTTCTCTATTTTTCGGCCTGTCCTTGCCCGTTTCACCTTGAAACGAAGCCTGGAAGATGTTTTTTAATTTTTAAATTTTTTTTGCATTTGTTTTTGAATTTTCTAACTCGGGTCGGGTATTCGAACGGATAGGAAGGAAATTATTTTTGTTCACTATTTTTCGGCCTGTCCTTGCCCGTTTCATCCAGAAATGAAGCCTGGATGTTCTTTTTTAATTTTTAAAATTTTTTTGCATTTATTTTCGAATTTTCTAACTCGGGTCGGGTTTGAACGGATAGGAAGAAAATTATTTTTGTTCTCTATTTTTCGGCCTGTCATTGCCCGTTTCGTCTTGAAATGATGCCTGGATGAGGTTTTTTAATTTTTTTAATTTTTTTTCATTTATTTTTGAATTTTCAAACTCGGGTCGGGTTCGAAAGGATAGGAATGAAATTTTTTTTCTTCTCTATTTTTCGGCCTGTCTTCATCTGTTTCGTCTTGAAATGAAGCCTGGATGATGTTTTTTAATTTTTGAAATTTTTTTGCATTTATTATTGAATTTTCTAACTCGGGTCGGGTTCGAACGGATAGGAAGAAAATTATTTTTGTTCTCTATTTTTCGGCCTGTCCTTGCCCGTTTCGTCTTGGAATGAAGCCTGGATGATGTTTTCTAATTTTAAAAATTTTTTTGCATTTGTTTTTGAATTTTCTAACTCGGGTCGGGTAGTCGAACGGATAGGAAGGAAATTATTTTTGTTCTCTATTTTTCGGCCTGTCATTGCTCGTTTCGTCTTGAAATGATGCCTGGATGATGCTTTTTAATTTCTAAATTTTTTTGCATTTATTTTTGAATTTTCAAACTCGGGTCGGGTTCGAACGGATAGGAAGGAAATTATTTTTGTTCTCTATTTTTCAGCTTGTCCTTGCCCGTTTCGCCTTGAAACGAAGTCTGGATGATGTTTTTTAATTTTTAAAAATTTTTTGCATTTGTTTTTGAATTTTCTAACTCGGGTCGGGTATTCGAACGGATAGGAAGGAAATTATTTTTGTTCTTTATTTTTTGGCCTGTCCTTGCCCGTTTCAGCCAGAAATGAAGCTTGGATATTGTTTTTTAATTTTTAAAATTTTTTTGCATTTGTTTTGGAATTTTCTAACTCGGGTCGGGTATTCGAACGGATAGGAAGGAAATTATTTTTGTTCTCTATTTTTCGGCCTGTCATTGCTCGTTTCGTCTTGAAATGATGCCTGGATGATGTTTTTTAATTTTTTAATTTTTTTGCATTTATTTTTGAATTTTCAAACTCGGGTCGGGTTCGAACGGATAGGAAGGAAATTATTTTTGTTCTCTATTTTTCGGCTTGTCCTTGCCCGTTTCACCTTGAAACGAAGTCTGGATGATGTTTTTTAATTTTTAAAATTTTTTTGCATTTGTTTTTGAATTTTCAAACTCGGGTTGGGTATTCGAACGGATAGGAAGGAAATTTTTTTTCTTCTCTATTTTTCGGCCTGTCTTCATCCGTTTCGTCTTGAAATGAAGCCTGGATGATGTTTTTTAATTTTTGGAATTTTTTTGCATTTATTATTGAATTTTCTAACTCGGGTCGGGTTCGAACGGATAGGAAGAAAATTATTTTTGTTATCTATTTTTCGGCCTGTCCTTGCCCGTTTCGTCTTGGAATGAAGCCTGGATGATGTTTTCTAATTTTTAAAATTTTTTTGCATTTGTTTTTGAATTTTCTAACTCGGGTCGTGTATTCGAACGGATAGGAAGGAAATTATTTTTGTTCTGTATTTTTCGGCCTGTCCTTGCCCGTTTCGCCTTGAAACGAAGCCTGTAAGATGTTTTTTAATTTTTAAATTTTTTTTGCATTTGTTTTTGAATTTTCTAACTCGGGTCGGGTATTCGAACGGATAGGAAGGAAATTATTTTTGTTCTCTATTTTTCGGCCTGTCCTTGCCCGTTTCATCCAGAAATGAAGCCTGGATGTTGTGTTTTAATTTTTAAAATTTTTTTGCATTTATTTTCGAATTTTCTAACTCGGGTCGGGTTTGAACGGATAGGAAGAAAATTATTTTTGTTCTCTATTTTTCGGCCTGTCATTGCCCGTTTCGTCTTGAAATGATGCCTGGATGAAGTTTTTTAATTTTTTTAATTTTTTTGCATTTATTTTTGAATTTTCAAACTCGGGTCGGGTTCGAAAGGATAGAAGGAAATTTTTTTTCTTCTCTATTTTTCGGCCTGTCTTCATCCGTTTCGTCTTGAAATGAAGCCTGGATGATGTTTTTTAATTTTTGGAATTTTTTTGCATTTATTATTGAATTTTCTAACTCGGGTCGGGTTCGAACGGATAGGAAGAAAATTATTTTTGTTCTCTATTTTTCGGCCTGTCCTTGCCCGTTTCGTCTTGGAATGAAGCCTGGATGATGTTTTCTAATTTTTAAAATTTTTTTGCATTTGTTTTTGAATTTTCTAACTCGGGTCGGGTATTCGAACGGATAGGAAGGAAATTATTTTTGTTCTCTATTTTTCGGCCTGTCATTGCTCGTTTCGTCTCTAAATGATGCCTGGATGATGTTTTTTAATTTTTAAATTTTTTTGCATTTATTTTTGAATTTTCAAACTCGGGTCGGGTTCGAACGGATAGGAAGGAAATTATTTTTGTTCTCTATTTTTCGGCTTGTCCTTGCTCGTTTCGCCTTGAAACGAACTCTGGATGATGTTTTTTAATTTTTAAAATTTTTTTGCATTTGTTTTTGAATTTTCTAACTCGGGTCGGGTATTCGAACGGATAGGAAGGAAATTATTTTTGTTCTTTATTTTTTGGCCTGTCCTTGCCCGTTTCATCCAGAAATGAAGCTTGGATATTGTTTTTTAATTTTTAAAATTTTTTTGCATTTGTTTTGGAATTTTCTAACTCGGGTCGGGTATTCGAACGGAGAGGAAGGAAATTATTTTTGTTCTTTATTTTTCGGCCTGTCCTTGCCCGTTTCGCCAGAAATGAAGCCTGGAAGATGTTTTCTAATTTTTAAAATTTTTTTGCATTTGTTTTGGAATTTTCTAACTCGGGTCGGGTATTCGAACGGATAGGAAGGAAATTATTTTTGTTCTCTATTTTTCGGCCTGTCCTTGCCCGTTTCGCCTTGAAACGAAGCCTGGAAGATGTTTTTTAATTTTTAAATTTTTTTTGCATTTGTTTTTGAATTTTCTAACTCGGGTCGGGTATTCGAACGGATAGGAAGGAAATTATTTTTGTTCTCTATTTTTCGGCCTGTCCTTGCCCGTTTCGCCTTGAAACGAAGCCTGGAAGATGTTTTTTAATTTTTTAATTTTTTTTGCATTTTTTTTGGAATTTTCTAACTCGGGTCGGGTATTCGAACGGATAGGAAGGAAATTATTTTTGTTCTTTATTTTTCGGCCTGTCCTTGCCCGTTTCGCTTTCAAACGAAGCCTGGAAGATGTTTTTTAATTTTTAAAATTTTTTTGCATTTGTTTTTGAATTTTCTAACTCGGGTCGGGTATTCGAACGGATAGGAAGGAAATTATTTTTGTTCTCTATTTTTCGGCCTGTCCTTGCCCGTTTCGCCTTGAAACGAAGCCTGGAAGATGTTTTTTAATTTTTAAATTTTTTTTGCATTTGTTTTTGAATTTTCTAACTCGGGTCGGGTATTCGAACGGATAGGAAGGAAATTATTTTTGTTCTCTATTTTTCGGCCTGTCCTTGCCCGTTTCATCCAGAAATGAAGCCTGGATGTTGTTTTTTAATTTTTAAAATTTTTTTGCATTTATTTTCGAATTTTCTAACTCGGGTCGGGTTTGAACGGATAGGAAGGAAATTATTTTTGTTCTCTATTTTTCGGCCTGTCATTGCCCGTTTCGCTTTGAAACGAAGCCTGGAAGATGTTTTTTAATTTTTAAAATTTTTTTGCATTTGTTTTTGAATTTTCTAACTCGGGTCGGGTATTCGAACGGATAGGAAGGAAATTATTTTTGTTCTCTATTTTTCGGCCTGTCCTTGCCCGTTTCGCCTTGAAACGAAGCCTGGAAGATGTTTTTTAATTTTTTAATTTTTTTTGCATTTGTTTTGGAATTTTCTAACTCGGGTCGTGTATTCGAACGGATAGGAAGGAAATTATTTTTGTTCTTTATTTTTCGGCCTGTCCTTGCCCGTTTCGCTTTCAAACGAAGCCTGGAAGATGTTTTTTAATTTTTAAAATTTTTTTGCATTTGTTTTTGAATTTTCTAACTCGGGTCGGGTATTCGAACGGATAGGAAGGAAATTATTTTTGTTCTCTATTTTTCGGCCTGTCCTTGCCCGTTTCGCCTTGAAACGAAGCCTGGAAGATGTTTTTTAATTTTTAAATTTTTTTTGCATTTGTTTTTGAATTTTCTAACTCGGGTCGGGTATTCGAACGGATAGGAAGGAAATTATTTTTGTTCTCTATTTTTCGGCCTGTCCTTGCCCGTTTCATCCAGAAATGAAGCCTGGATGTTGTTTTTTAATTTTTAAAATTTTTTTGCATTTATTTTCGAATTTTCTAACTCGGGTCGGGTTTGAACGGATAGGAAGGAAATTATTTTTGTTCTCTATTTTTCGGCCTGTCATTGCCCGTTTCGTCTTGAAAAGATGCCTGGATGAAGTTTTTTAATTTTTTTAATTTTTTTGCATTTATTTTTGAATTTTCAAACTCGGGTCGGGTTCGAAAGGATAGGAAGGAAATTTTTTTTCTTCTCTATTTTTCGGCCTGTCTTCATTCGTTTCGTCTTGAAATGAAGCCTGGATGATGTTTTTTAATTTTTGGAATTTTTTTGCATTTATTATTGAATTTTCTAACTCGGGTCGGGTTCGAACGGATAGGAAGAAAATTATTTTTGTTCTCTATTTTTCGGCCTGTCCTTGCCCGTTTCGTCTTGGAATGAAGCCTGGATGATGTTTTTTAATTTTTAAAATTTTTTTGCATTTGTTTTTGAATTTTCTAACTCGGGTCGGGTATTCGAACGGATAGGAAGGAAATTATTTTTGTTCTCTATTTTTCGGCCTGTCATTGCTCGTTTCGTCTTGAAATGATGCCTGGATGATGTTTTTTAATTTTTAAATTTTTTTGCATTTATTTTTGAATTTTCAAACTCGGGTCGGGTTCGAACGGATAGGAATGAAATTATTTTTGTTCTTTATTTTTCGACTTGTCCTTGCCCGTTTCGCCTTGAAACGAAGTCTGGATGATGTTTTTTAATTTTTAAATTTTTTTTGCATTTGTTTTTGAATTTTCTAACTCGGGTCGGGTATTCGAACGGATAGGAAGGAAATTATTTTTGTTCTTTATTTTTTGGCCTGTCCTTGCCCGTTTCATCCAGAAATGAAGCTTGGATATTGTTTTTTAATTTTTGAAATTTTTTTGCATTTGTTTTGGAATTTTCTAACTCGGGTCGGGTATTCGAACGGATAGGAAGGAAATTATTTTTGTTCTTTATTTTTCGGCCTGTCCTTGCTCGTTTCGCCAGAAATGAAGCCTGGAAGATGTTTTTTAATTTTTAAAATTTTTTTGCATTTGTTTTGGAATTTTCTAACTCGGGTCGGGTATTCGAACGGATAGGAAGGAAATTATTTTTGTTCTCTATTTTTCGGCCTGTCCTTGCCCGTTTCGCCTTGAAACGAAGCCTGGAAGATGTTTTTTAATTTTTAAATTTTTTTTGCATTTGTTTTTGAATTTTCTAACTCGGGTCGGGTATTCGAACGGATAGGAAGGAAATTATTTTTGTTCTCTATTTTTCGGCCTGTCCTTGCCCGTTTCATCCAGAAATGAAGCCTGGATGTTGTTTTTTAATTTTTAAAATTTTTTTGCACTTATTTTCGAATTATCTAACTCGGGTCGGGTTTGAACGGATAGGAAGAAAATTATTTTTGTTCTCTATTTTTCGGCCTGTCCTTGCCCGTTTCGTCTTGAAATGATGCCTGGATGAATTTTTTTAATTTTTTTGCATTTATTTTTGAATTTTCAAACTCGGGTCGGGTTCGAACGGATAGGAAGGAAATTATTTTTGTTCTCTATTTTTCGGTTTGTCCTTGCCCGTTTCGTCCTGAAATGAAGCCTGGATGATGTTTTTTAATTTTTAAAATTTTTTTGCATTTATTTTCGAAATTTTAAACTCGGGTCGGGTATTCGAACGGATAGGAAGGAAATTATTTTTGTTCTCTATTTTTCGGCCTGTCCTTGCCCGTTTCGCCTTGAAACGAAGCCTGGAAGATGTTTTTTAATTTTTAAATTTTTTTTGCATTTGTTTTGGAATTTTCTAACTCGGGTCGGGTATTCGAACGGATAGGAAGGAAATTATTTTTGTTCTTTATTTTTCGGCCTGTCCTTGCCCGTTTCGCTTTGAAACGAAGCCTGGAAGATGTTTTTTAATTTTTAAAATTTTTTTGCATTTGTTTTTGAATTTTCTAACTCGGGTCGGGTATTCGAACGGATAGGAAGGAAATTATTTTTGTTCTCTATTTTTCGGCCTGTCCTTGCCCGTTTCGCCTTGAAACGAAGCCTGGAAGATGTTTTTTAATTTTTAAATTTTTTTTGCATTTGTTTTTGAATTTTCTAACTCGGGTCGGGTATTCGAACGGATAGGAAGGAAATTATTTTTGTTCTCTATTTTTCGGCCTGTCCTTGCCCGTTTCATCCAGAAATGAAGCCTGGATGTTCTTTTTTAATTTTTAAAATTTTTTTGCATTTATTTTCGAATTTTCTAACTCGGGTCGGGTTTGAACGGATAGGAAGAAAATTATTTTTGTTCTCTATTTTTCGGCCTGTCATTGCCCGTTTCGTCTTGAAATGATGCCTGGATGAGGTTTTTTAATTTTTTTAATTTTTTTGCATTTATTTTTGAATTTTCAAACTCGGGTCGGGTTCGAAAGGATAGGAAGGAAATTTTTTTTCTTCTCTATTTTTCGGCCTGTCTTCATCTGTTTCGTCTTGAAATGAAGCCTGGATGATGTTTTTTAATTTTTGAAATTTTTTTGCATTTATTATTGAATTTTCTAACTCGGGTCGGGTTCGAACGGATAGGAAGAAAATTATTTTTGTTCTCTATTTTTCGGCCTGTCCTTGCCCGTTTCGTCTTGGAATGAAGCCTGGATGATGTTTTCTAATTTTAAAAATTTTTTTGCATTTGTTTTTGAATTTTCTAACTCGGGTCGGGTATTCGAACGGATAGGAAGGAAATTATTTTTGTTCTCTATTTTTCGGCCTGTCATTGCTCGTTTCGTCTCTAAATGATGCCTGGATGATGTTTTTTAATTTTTAAATTTTTTTGCATTTATTTTTGAATTTTCAAACTCGGGTCGGGTTCGAACGGATAGGAAGGAAATTATTTTTGTTCTGTATTTTTCGACTTGTCCTTGCCCGTTTCGCCTTGAAACGCAGCCCGGCTAATGTTTTTTAATTTTTAAAATTTTTTTGCATTTGTTTTTGAATTTTCTAACCCGGGTCGGGTATTCGAACGGATAGGAAGGAAATTATTTTTGTTCTTTATTTTTTGGCCTGTCCTTGCCCGTTTCATCCAGAAATGAAGCTTGGATATTGTTTTTTAATTTTTAAAATTTTTTTGCATTTGTTTTGGAATTTTCTAACTCGGGTCGGGTATTCGAACGGATAGGAAGGAAATTATTTTTGTTCTTTATTTTTCGGCCTGTCCTTGCCCGTTTCGCCAGAAATGAAGCCTGGAAGATGTTTTCTAATTTTTAAAATTTTTTTGCATTTGTTTTGGAATTTTCTAACTCGGGTCGGGTATTCGAACGGATAGGAAGGAAATTATTTTTGTTCTCTATTTTTCGGCCTGTCCTTGCCCGTTTCGCCTTGAAACGAAGCCTGGAAGATGTTTTTTAATTTTTAAATTTTTTTTGCATTTGTTTTTGAATTTTCTAACTCGGGTCGGGTATTCGAACGGATAGGAAGGAAATTATTTTTGTTCTCTATTTTTCGGCCTGTCCTTGCCCGTTTCGCCTTGAAACGAAGCCTGGAAGATGTTTTTTAATTTTTTAATTTTTTTTGCATTTGTTTTGGAATTTTCTAACTCGGGTCGGGTATTCGAACGGATAGGAAGGAAATTATTTTTGTTCTTTATTTTTCGGCCTGTCCTTGCCCGTTTCGCTTTCAAACGAAGCCTGGAAGATGTTTTTTAATTTTTAAAATTTTTTTGCATTTGTTTTTGAATTTTCTAACTCGGGTCGGGTATTCGAACGGATAGGAAGGAAATTATTTTTGTTCTCTATTTTTCGGCCTGTCCTTGCCCGTTTCGCCTTGAAACGAAGCCTGGAAGATGTTTTTTAATTTTTAAATTTTTTTTGCATTTGTTTTTGAATTTTCTAACTCGGGTCGGGTATTCGAACGGATAGGAAGGAAATTATTTTTGTTCTCTATTTTTCGGCCTGTCCTTGCCCGTTTCATCCAGAAATGAAGCCTGGATGTTGTTTTTTAATTTTTAAAATTTTTTTGCATTTATTTTCGAATTTTCTAACTCGGGTCGGGTTTGAACGGATAGGAAGGAAATTATTTTTGTTCTCTATTTTTCGGCCTGTCATTGCCCGTTTCGTCTTGAAAAGATGCCTGGATGAAGTTTTTTAATTTTTTTAATTTTTTTGCATTTATTTTTGAATTTTCAAACTCGGGTCGGGTTCGAAAGGATAGGAAGGAAATTTTTTTTCTTCTCTATTTTTCGGCCTGTCTTCATTCGTTTCGTCTTGAAATGAAGCCTGGATGATGTTTTTTAATTTTTGGAATTTTTTTGCATTTATTATTGAATTTTCTAACTCGGGTCGGGTTCGAACGGATAGGAAGAAAATTATTTTTGTTCTCTATTTTTCGGCCTGTCCTTGCCCGTTTCGTCTTGGAATGAAGCCTGGATGATGTTTTTTAATTTTTAAAATTTTTTTGCATTTGTTTTTGAATTTTCTAACTCGGGTCGGGTATTCGAACGGATAGGAAGGAAATTATTTTTGTTCTCTATTTTTCGGCCTGTCATTGCTCGTTTCGTCTTGAAATGATGCCTGGATGATGTTTTTTAATTTTTAAATTTTTTTGCATTTATTTTTGAATTTTCAAACTCGGGTCGGGTTCGAACGGATAGGAATGAAATTATTTTTGTTCTTTATTTTTCGGCTTGTCCTTGCCCGTTTCGCCTTGAAACGAAGTCTGGATGATGTTTTTTAATTTTTAAATTTTTTTTGCATTTGTTTTTGAATTTTCTAACTCGGGTCGGGTATTCGAACGGATAGGAAGGAAATTATTTTTGTTCTTTATTTTTTGGCCTGTCCTTGCCCGTTTCATCCAGAAATGAAGCCTGGATGTTCTTTTTTAATTTTTAAAATTTTTTTGCATTTATTTTCGAATTTTCTAACTCGGGTCGGGTTTGAACGGATAGGAAGAAAATTATTTTTGTTCTCTATTTTTCGGCCTGTCATTGCCCGTTTCGTCTTGAAATGATGCCTGGATGAGGTTTTTTAATTTTTTTAATTTTTTTGCATTTATTTTTGAATTTTCAAACTCGGGTCGGGTTCGAAAGGATAGGAAGGAAATTTTTTTTCTTCTCTATTTTTCGGCCTGTCTTCATCTGTTTCGTCTTGAAATGAAGCCTGGATGATGTTTTTTAATTTTTGAAATTTTTTTGCATTTATTATTGAATTTTCTAACTCGGGTCGGGTTCGAACGGATAGGAAGAAAATTATTTTTGTTCTCTATTTTTCGGCCTGTCCTTGCCCGTTTCGTCTTGGAATGAAGCCTGGATGATGTTTTCTAATTTTAAAAATTTTTTTGCATTTGTTTTTGAATTTTCTAACTCGGGTCGGGTATTCGAACGGATAGGAAGGAAATTATTTTTGTTCTCTATTTTTCGGCCTGTCATTGCTCGTTTCGTCTCTAAATGATGCCTGGATGATGTTTTTTAATTTTTAAATTTTTTTGCATTTATTTTTGAATTTTCAAACTCGGGTCGGGTTCGAACGGATAGGAAGGAAATTATTTTTGTTCTCTATTTTTCGGCTTGTCCTTGCCCGTTTCGCCTTGAAACGAAGTCTGGATGATGTTTTTTAATTTTTAAAATTTTTTTGCATTTGTTTTTGAATTTTCTAACTCGGGTCGGGTATTCGAACGGATAGGAAGGAAATTATTTTTGTTCTTTATTTTTTGGCCTGTCCTTGCCCGTTTCATCCAGAAATGAAGCTTGGATATTGTTTTTTAATTTTTAAAATTTTTTTGCATTTGTTTTGGAATTTTCTAACTCGGGTCGGGTATTCGAACGGATAGGAAGGAAATTATTTTTGTTCTTTATTTTTCGGCCTGTCCTTGCCCGTTTCGCCAGAAATGAAGCCTGGAAGATGTTTTCTAATTTTTAAAATTTTTTTGCATTTGTTTTGGAATTTTCTAACTCGGGTCGGGTATTCGAACGGATAGGAAGGAAATTATTTTTGTTCTCTATTTTTCGGCCTGTCCTTGCCCGTTTCGCCTTGAAACGAAGCCTGGAAGATGTTTTTTAATTTTTAAATTTTTTTTGCATTTGTTTTTGAATTTTCTAACTCGGGTCGGGTATTCGAACGGATAGGAAGGAAATTATTTTTGTTCTCTATTTTTCGGCCTGTCCTTGCCCGTTTCGCCTTGAAACGAAGCCTGGAAGATGTTTTTTAATTTTTTAATTTTTTTTGCATTTGTTTTGGAATTTTCTAACTCGGGTCGGGTATTCGAACGGATAGGAAGGAAATTATTTTTGTTCTTTATTTTTCGGCCTGTCCTTGCCCGTTTCGCTTTCAAACGAAGCCTGGAAGATGTTTTTTAATTTTTAAAATTTTTTTGCATTTGTTTTTGAATTTTCTAACTCGGGTCGGGTATTCGAACGGATAGGAAGGAAATTATTTTTGTTCTCTATTTTTCGGCCTGTCCTTGCCCGTTTCGCCTTGAAACGAAGCCTGGAAGATGTTTTTTAATTTTTAAATTTTTTTTGCATTTGTTTTTGAATTTTCTAACTCGGGTCGGGTATTCGAACGGATAGGAAGGAAATTATTTTTGTTCTCTATTTTTCGGCCTGTCCTTGCCCGTTTCATCCAGAAATGAAGCCTGGATGTTGTTTTTTAATTTTTAAAATTTTTTTGCATTTATTTTCGAATTTTCTAACTCGGGTCGGGTTTGAACGGATAGGAAGGAAATTATTTTTGTTCTCTATTTTTCGGCCTGTCATTGCCCGTTTCGTCTTGAAAAGATGCCTGGATGAAGTTTTTTAATTTTTTTAATTTTTTTGCATTTATTTTTGAATTTTCAAACTCGGGTCGGGTTCGAAAGGATAGGAAGGAAATTTTTTTTCTTCTCTATTTTTCGGCCTGTCTTCATTCGTTTCGTCTTGAAATGAAGCCTGGATGATGTTTTTTAATTTTTGGAATTTTTTTGCATTTATTATTGAATTTTCTAACTCGGGTCGGGTTCGAACGGATAGGAAGAAAATTATTTTTGTTCTCTATTTTTCGGCCTGTCCTTGCCCGTTTCGTCTTGGAATGAAGCCTGGATGATGTTTTTTAATTTTTAAAATTTTTTTGCATTTGTTTTTGAATTTTCTAACTCGGGTCGGGTATTCGAACGGATAGGAAGGAAATTATTTTTGTTCTCTATTTTTCGGCCTGTCATTGCTCGTTTCGTCTTGAAATGATGCCTGGATGATGTTTTTTAATTTTTAAATTTTTTTGCATTTATTTTTGAATTTTCAAACTCGGGTCGGGTTCGAACGGATAGGAATGAAATTATTTTTGTTCTTTATTTTTCGGCTTGTCCTTGCCCGTTTCGCCTTGAAACGAAGTCTGGATGATGTTTTTTAATTTTTAAATTTTTTTTGCATTTGTTTTTGAATTTTCTAACTCGGGTCGGGTATTCGAACGGATAGGAAGGAAATTATTTTTGTTCTTTATTTTTTGGCCTGTCCTTGCCCGTTTCATCCAGAAATGAAGCTTGGATATTGTTTTTTAATTTTTGAAATTTTTTTGCATTTGTTTTGGAATTTTCTAACTCGGGTCGGGTATTCGAACGGATAGGAAGGAAATTATTTTTGTTCTTTATTTTTCGGCCTGTCCTTGCTCGTTTCGCCAGAAATGAAGCCTGGAAGATGTTTTTTAATTTTTAAAATTTTTTTGCATTTGTTTTGGAATTTTCTAACTCGGGTCGGGTATTCGAACGGATAGGAAGGAAATTATTTTTGTTCTCTATTTTTCGGCCTGTCCTTGCCCGTTTCGCCTTGAAACGAAGCCTGGAAGATGTTTTTTAATTTTTTAATTTTTTTTGCATTTGTTTTTGAATTTTCTAACTCGGGTCGGGTATTCGAACGGATAGGAAGGAAATTATTTTTGTTCTCTATTTTTCGGCCTGTCCTTGCCCGTTTCATCCAGAAATGAAGCCTGGATGTTGTTTTTTAATTTTTAAAATTTTTTTGCACTTATTTTCGAATTATCTAACTCGGGTCGGGTTTGAACGGATAGGAAGAAAATTATTTTTGTTCTCTATTTTTCGGCCTGTCCTTGCCCGTTTCGTCTTGAAATGATGCCTGGATGAATTTTTTTAATTTTTTTGCATTTATTTTTGAATTTTCAAACTCGGGTCGGGTTCGAACGGATAGGAAGGAAATTATTTTTGTTCTCTATTTTTCGGTTTGTCCTTGCCCGTTTCGTCCTGAAATGAAGCCTGGATGATGTTTTTTAATTTTTAAAATTTTTTTGCATTTATTTTCGAAATTTTAAACTCGGGTCGGGTATTCGAACGGATAGGAAGGAAATTATTTTTGTTCTCTATTTTTCGGCCTGTCCTTGCCCGTTTCGCCTTGAAACGAAGCCTGGAAGATGTTTTTTAATTTTTAAATTTTTTTTGCATTTGTTTTGGAATTTTCTAACTCGGGTCGGGTATTCGAACGGATAGGAAGGAAATTATTTTTGTTCTTTATTTTTCGGCCTGTCCTTGCCCGTTTCGCTTTGAAACGAAGCCTGGAAGATGTTTTTTAATTTTTAAAATTTTTTTGCATTTGTTTTTGAATTTTCTAACTCGGGTCGGGTATTCGAACGGATAGGAAGGAAATTATTTTTGTTCTCTATTTTTCGGCCTGTCCTTGCCCGTTTCGCCTTGAAACGAAGCCTGGAAGATGTTTTTTAATTTTTAAATTTTTTTTGCATTTGTTTTTGAATTTTCTAACTCGGGTCGGGTATTCGAACGGATAGGAAGGAAATTATTTTTGTTCTTTATTTTTCGGCCTGTCCTTGCCCGTTTCGCTTTCAAACGAAGCCTGGAAGATGTTTTTTAATTTTTAAAATTTTTTTGCATTTGTTTTTGAATTTTCTAACTCGGGTCGGGTATTCGAACGGATAGGAAGGAAATTATTTTTGTTCTCTATTTTTCGGCCTGTCCTTGCCCGTTTCGCCTTGAAACGAAGCCTGGAAGATGTTTTTTAATTTTTAAATTTTTTTTGCATTTGTTTTTGAATTTTCTAACTCGGGTCGGGTATTCGAACGGAAAGCAAGGAAATTATTTTTGTTCTCTATTTTTCGGCCTGTCCTTGCCCGTTTCATCCAGAAATGAAGCCTGGATGTTGTTTTTTAATTTTTAAAATTTTTTTGCATTTATTTTCGAATTTTCTAACTCGGGTCGGGTTTGAACGGATAGGAAGGAAATTATTTTTGTTCTCTATTTTTCGGCCTGTCATTGCCCGTTTCGTCTTGAAAAGATGCCTGGATGAAGTTTTTTAATTTTTTTAATTTTTTTGCATTTATTTTTGAATTTTCAAACTCGGGTCGGGTTCGAAAGGATAGGAAGGAAATTTTTTTTCTTCTCTATTTTTCGGCCTGTCTTCATTCGTTTCGTCTTGAAATGAAGCCTGGATGATGTTTTTTAATTTTTGGAATTTTTTTGCATTTATTATTGAATTTTCTAACTCGGGTCGGGTTCGAACGGATAGGAAGAAAATTATTTTTGTTCTCTATTTTTCGGCCTGTCCTTGCCCGTTTCGTCTTGGAATGAAGCCTGGATGATGTTTTTTAATTTTTAAAATTTTTTTGCATTTGTTTTTGAATTTTCTAACTCGGGTCGGGTATTCGAACGGATAGGAAGGAAATTATTTTTGTTCTCTATTTTTCGGCCTGTCATTGCTCGTTTCGTCTTGAAATGATGCCTGGATGATGTTTTTTAATTTTTAAATTTTTTTGCATTTATTTTTGAATTTTCAAACTCGGGTCGGGTTCGAACGGATAGGAATGAAATTATTTTTGTTCTTTATTTTTCGGCTTGTCCTTGCCCGTTTCGCCTTGAAACGAAGTCTGGATGATGTTTTTTAATTTTTAAATTTTTTTTGCATTTGTTTTTGAATTTTCTAACTCGGGTCGGGTATTCGAACGGATAGGAAGGAAATTATTTTTGTTCTTTATTTTTTGGCCTGTCCTTGCCCGTTTCATCCAGAAATGAAGCTTGGATATTGTTTTTTAATTTTTGAAATTTTTTTGCATTTGTTTTGGAATTTTCTAACTCGGGTCGGGTATTCGAACGGATAGGAAGGAAATTATTTTTGTTCTTTATTTTTCGGCCTGTCCTTGCTCGTTTCGCCAGAAATGAAGCCTGGAAGATGTTTTCTAATTTTTAAAATTTTTTTGCATTTGTTTTGGAATTTTCTAACTCGGGTCGGGTATTCGAACGGATAGGAAGGAAATTATTTTTGTTCTCTATTTTTCGGCCTGTCCTTGCCCGTTTCGCCTTGAAACGAAGCCTGGAAGATGTTTTTTAATTTTTAAATTTTTTTTGCATTTGTTTTTGAATTTTCTAACTCGGGTCGGGTATTCGAACGGATAGGAAGGAAATTATTTTTGTTCTCTATTTTTCGGCCTGTCCTTGCCCGTTTCATCCAGAAATGAAGCCTGGATGTTGTTTTTTAATTTTTAAAATTTTTTTGCACTTATTTTCGAATTATCTAACTCGGGTCGGGTTTGAACGGATAGGAAGAAAATTATTTTTGTTCTCTATTTTTCGGCCTGTCCTTGCCCGTTTCGTCTTGAAATGATGCCTGGATGAATTTTTTTAATTTTTTTGCATTTATTTTTGAATTTTCAAACTCGGGTCGGGTTCGAACGGATAGGAAGGAAATTATTTTTGTTCTCTATTTTTCGGTTTGTCCTTGCCCGTTTCGTCCTGAAATGAAGCCTGGATGATGTTTTTTAATTTTTAAAATTTTTTTGCATTTATTTTCGAAATTTTAAACTCGGGTCGGGTATTCGAACGGATAGGAAGGAAATTATTTTTGTTCTCTATTTTTCGGCCTGTCCTTGCCCGTTTCGCCTTGAAACGAAGCCTGGAAGATGTTTTTTAATTTTTAAATTTTTTTTGCATTTGTTTTGGAATTTTCTAACTCGGGTCGGGTATTCGAACGGATAGGAAGGAAATTATTTTTGTTCTTTATTTTTCGGCCTGTCCTTGCCCGTTTCGCTTTGAAACGAAGCCTGGAAGATGTTTTTTAATTTTTAAAATTTTTTTGCATTTGTTTTTGAATTTTCTAACTCGGGTCGGGTATTCGAACGGATAGGAAGGAAATTATTTTTGTTCTCTATTTTTCGGCCTGTCCTTGCCCGTTTCGCCTTGAAACGAAGCCTGGAAGATGTTTTTTAATTTTTAAATTTTTTTTGCATTTGTTTTTGAATTTTCTAACTCGGGTCGGGTATTCGAACGGATAGGAAGGAAATTATTTTTGTTCTCTATTTTTCGGCCTGTCCTTGCCCGTTTCATCCAGAAATGAAGCCTGGATGTTCTTTTTTAATTTTTAAAATTTTTTTGCATTTATTTTCGAATTTTCTAACTCGGGTCGGGTTTGAACGGATAGGAAGAAAATTATTTTTGTTCTCTATTTTTCGGCCTGTCATTGCCCGTTTCGTCTTGAAATGATGCCTGGATGAGGTTTTTTAATTTTTTTAATTTTTTTGCATTTATTTTTGAATTTTCAAACTCGGGTCGGGTTCGAAAGGATAGGAAGGAAATTTTTTTTCTTCTCTATTTTTCGGCCTGTCTTCATCTGTTTCGTCTTGAAATGAAGCCTGGATGATGTTTTTTAATTTTTGAAATTTTTTTGCATTTATTATTGAATTTTCTAACTCGGGTCGGGTTCGAACGGATAGGAAGAAAATTATTTTTGTTCTCTATTTTTCGGCCTGTCCTTGCCCGTTTCGTCTTGGAATGAAGCCTGGATGATGTTTTCTAATTTTAAAAATTTTTTTGCATTTGTTTTTGAATTTTCTAACTCGGGTCGGGTATTCGAACGGATAGGAAGGAAATTATTTTTGTTCTCTATTTTTCGGCCTGTCATTGCTCGTTTCGTCTCTAAATGATGCCTGGATGATGTTTTTTAATTTTTAAATTTTTTTGCATTTATTTTTGAATTTTCAAACTCGGGTCGGGTTCGAACGGATAGGAAGGAAATTATTTTTGTTCTCTATTTTTCGGCTTGTCCTTGCCCGTTTCGCCTTGAAACGAAGTCTGGATGATGTTTTTTAATTTTTAAAATTTTTTTGCATTTGTTTTTGAATTTTCTAACTCGGGTCGGGTATTCGAACGGATAGGAAGGAAATTATTTTTGTTCTTTATTTTTTGGCCTGTCCTTGCCCGTTTCATCCAGAAATGAAGCTTGGATATTGTTTTTTAATTTTTAAAATTTTTTTGCATTTGTTTTGGAATTTTCTAACTCGGGTCGGGTATTCGAACGGATAGGAAGGAAATTATTTTTGTTCTTTATTTTTCGGCCTGTCCTTGCCCGTTTCGCCAGAAATGAAGCCTGGAAGATGTTTTCTAATTTTTAAAATTTTTTTGCATTTGTTTTGGAATTTTCTAACTCGGGTCGGGTATTCGAACGGATAGGAAGGAAATTATTTTTGTTCTCTATTTTTCGGCCTGTCCTTGCCCGTTTCGCCTTGAAACGAAGCCTGGAAGATGTTTTTTAATTTTTAAATTTTTTTTGCATTTGTTTTTGAATTTTCTAACTCGGGTCGGGTATTCGAACGGATAGGAAGGAAATTATTTTTGTTCTCTATTTTTCGGCCTGTCCTTGCCCGTTTCGCCTTGAAACGAAGCCTGGAAGATGTTTTTTAATTTTTTAATTTTTTTTGCATTTGTTTTGGAATTTTCTAACTCGGGTCGGGTATTCGAACGGATAGGAAGGAAATTATTTTTGTTCTTTATTTTTCGGCCTGTCCTTGCCCGTTTCGCTTTCAAACGAAGCCTGGAAGATGTTTTTTAATTTTTAAAATTTTTTTGCATTTGTTTTTGAATTTTCTAACTCGGGTCGGGTATTCGAACGGATAGGAAGGAAATTATTTTTGTTCTCTATTTTTCGGCCTGTCCTTGCCCGTTTCGCCTTGAAACGAAGCCTGGAAGATGTTTTTTAATTTTTAAATTTTTTTTGCATTTGTTTTTGAATTTTCTAACTCGGGTCGGGTATTCGAACGGATAGGAAGGAAATTATTTTTGTTCTCTATTTTTCGGCCTGTCCTTGCCCGTTTCATCCAGAAATGAAGCCTGGATGTTGTTTTTTAATTTTTAAAATTTTTTTGCATTTATTTTCGAATTTTCTAACTCGGGTCGGGTTTGAACGGATAGGAAGGAAATTATTTTTGTTCTCTATTTTTCGGCCTGTCATTGCCCGTTTCGTCTTGAAAAGATGCCTGGATGAAGTTTTTTAATTTTTTTAATTTTTTTGCATTTATTTTTGAATTTTCAAACTCGGGTCGGGTTCGAAAGGATAGGAAGGAAATTTTTTTTCTTCTCTATTTTTCGGCCTGTCTTCATTCGTTTCGTCTTGAAATGAAGCCTGGATGATGTTTTTTAATTTTTGGAATTTTTTTGCATTTATTATTGAATTTTCTAACTCGGGTCGGGTTCGAACGGATAGGAAGAAAATTATTTTTGTTCTCTATTTTTCGGCCTGTCCTTGCCTGTTTCGTCTTGGAATGAAGCCTGGATGATGTTTTTTAATTTTTAAAATTTTTTTGCATTTGTTTTTGAATTTTCTAACTCGGGTCGGGTATTCGAACGGATAGGAAGGAAATTATTTTTGTTCTCTATTTTTCGGCCTGTCATTGCTCGTTTCGTCTTGAAATGATGCCTGGATGATGTTTTTTAATTTTTAAATTTTTTTGCATTTATTTTTGAATTTTCAAACTCGGGTCGGGTTCGAACGGATAGGAATGAAATTATTTTTGTTCTTTATTTTTCGGCTTGTCCTTGCCCGTTTCGCCTTGAAACGAAGTCTGGATGATGTTTTTTAATTTTTAAATTTTTTTTGCATTTGTTTTTGAATTTTCTAACTCGGGTCGGGTATTCGAACGGATAGGAAGGAAATTATTTTTGTTCTTTATTTTTTGGCCTGTCCTTGCCCGTTTCATCCAGAAATGAAGCCTGGATGTTCTTTTTTAATTTTTAAAATTTTTTTGCATTTATTTTCGAATTTTCTAACTCGGGTCGGGTTTGAACGGATAGGAAGAAAATTATTTTTGTTCTCTATTTTTCGGCCTGTCATTGCCCGTTTCGTCTTGAAATGATGCCTGGATGAGGTTTTTTAATTTTTTTAATTTTTTTGCATTTATTTTTGAATTTTCAAACTCGGGTCGGGTTCGAAAGGAGAGGAAGGAAATTTTTTTTCTTCTCTATTTTTCGGCCTGTCTTCATCTGTTTCGTCTTGAAATGAAGCCTGGATGATGTTTTTTAATTTTTGAAATTTTTTTGCATTTATTATTGAATTTTCTAACTCGGGTCGGGTTCGAACGGATAGGAAGAAAATTATTTTTGTTCTCTATTTTTCGGCCTGTCCTTGCCCGTTTCGTCTTGGAATGAAGCCTGGATGATGTTTTCTAATTTTAAAAATTTTTTTGCATTTGTTTTTGAATTTTCTAACTCGGGTCGGGTATTCGAACGGATAGGAAGGAAATTATTTTTGTTCTCTATTTTTCGGCCTGTCATTGCTCGTTTCGTCTCTAAATGATGCCTGGATGATGTTTTCTAATTTTTAAATTTTTTTGCATTTATTTTTGAATTTTCAAACTCGGGTCGGGTTCGAACGGATAGGAAGGAAATTATTTTTGTTCTCTATTTTTCGGCTTGTCCTTGCCCGTTTCGCCTTGAAACGAAGTCTGGATGATGTTTTTTAATTTTTAAAATTTTTTTGCATTTGTTTTTGAATTTTCTAACTCGGGTCGGGTATTCGAACGGATAGGAAGGAAATTATTTTTGTTCTTTATTTTTTGGCCTGTCCTTGCCCGTTTCATCCAGAAATGAAGCTTGGATATTGTTTTTTAATTTTTAAAATTTTTTTGCATTTGTTTTGGAATTTTCTAACTCGGGTCGGGTATTCGAACGGATAGGAAGGAAATTATTTTTGTTCTTTATTTTTCGGCCTGTCCTTGCCCGTTTCGCCAGAAATGAAGCCTGGAAGATGTTTTCTAATTTTTAAAATTTTTTTGCATTTGTTTTGGAATTTTCTAACTCGGGTCGGGTATTCGAACGGATAGGAAGGAAATTATTTTTGTTCTCTATTTTTCGGCCTGTCCTTGCCCGTTTCGCCTTGAAACGAAGCCTGGAAGATGTTTTTTAATTTTTAAATTTTTTTTGCATTTGTTTTTGAATTTTCTAACTCGGGTCGGGTATTCGAACGGATAGGAAGGAAATTATTTTTGTTCTCTATTTTTCGGCCTGTCCTTGCCCGTTTCGCCTTGAAACGAAGCCTTGAAGATGTTTTTTAATTTTTTAATTTTTTTTGCATTTGTTTTGGAATTTTCTAACTCGGGTCGGGTATTCGAACGGATAGGAAGGAAATTATTTTTGTTCTTTATTTTTCGGCCTGTCCTTGCCCGTTTCGCTTTCAAACGAAGCCTGGAAGATGTTTTTTAATTTTTAAAATTTTTTTGCATTTGTTTTTGAATTTTCTAACTCGGGTCGGGTATTCGAACGGATAGGAAGGAAATTATTTTTGTTCTCTATTTTTCGGCCTGTCCTTGCCCGTTTCGCCTTGAAACGAAGCCTGGAAGATGTTTTTTAATTTTTAAATTTTTTTTGCATTTGTTTTTGAATTTTCTAACTCGGGTCGGGTATTCGAACGGAAAGGAAGGAAATTATTTTTGTTCTCTATTTTTCGGCCTGTCCTTGCCCGTTTCATCCAGAAATGAAGCCTGGATGTTGTTTTTTAATTTTTAAAATTTTTTTGCATTTATTTTCGAATTTTCTAACTCGGGTCGGGTTTGAACGGATAGGAAGGAAATTATTTTTGTTCTCAATTTTTCGGCCTGTCATTGCCCGTTTCGTCTTGAAAAGATGCCTGGATGAAGTTTTTTAACTTTTTTAATTTTTTTGCATTTATTTTTGAATTTTCAAACTCGGGTCGGGTTCGAAAGGATAGGAAGGAAATTTTTTTTCTTCTCTATTTTTCGGCCTGTCTTCATTCGTTTCGTCTTGAAATGAAGCCTGGATGATGTTTTTTAATTTTTGGAATTTTTTTGCATTTATTATTGAATTTTCTAACTCGGGTCGGGTTCGAACGGATAGGAAGAAAA
Source organism: Quercus robur (assembly GCF_932294415.1). Classification (NCBI taxonomy): domain Eukaryota; kingdom Viridiplantae; phylum Streptophyta; class Magnoliopsida; order Fagales; family Fagaceae; genus Quercus; species Quercus robur. Next base: position 22,883,169 of record NC_065543.1, read on the forward strand.
TTATTTTTGTTCTCTATTTTTCGGCCTGTCCTTGCCCGTTTCGTCTTGGAATGAAGCCTGGATGATGTTTTTTAATTTTTAAAATTTTTTTGCATTTGTTTTTGAATTTTCTAACTCGGGTCGGGTATTCGAACGGATAGGAAGGAAATTATTTTTGTTCTCTATTTTTCGGCCTGTCATTGCTCGTTTCGTCTTGAAATGATGCCTGGATGATGTTTTTTAATTTTTAAATTTTTTTGCATTTATTTTTGAATTTTCAAACTCGGGTCGGGTTCGAACGGATAGGAATGAAATTATTTTTGTTCTTTATTTTTCGGCTTGTCCTTGGCCGTTTCGCCTTGAAACGAAGTCTGGATGATGTTTTTTAATTTTTAAATTTTTTTTGCATTTGTTTTTGAATTTTCTAACTCGGGTCGGGTATTCGAACGGATAGGAAGGAAATTATTTTTGTTCTTTATTTTTTGGCCTGTCCTTGCCCGTTTCATCCAGAAATGAAGCTTGGATATTGTTTTTTAATTTTTGAAATTTTTTTGCATTTGTTTTGGAATTTTCTAACTCGGGTCGGGTATTCGAACGGATAGGAAGGAAATTATTTTTGTTCTTTATTTTTCGGCCTGTCCTTGCTCGTTTCGCCAGAAATGAAGCCTGGAAGATGTTTTTTAATTTTTAAAATTTTTTTGCATTTGTTTTGGAATTTTCTAACTCGGGTCGGGTATTCGAACGGATAGGAAGGAAATTATTTTTGTTCTCTATTTTTCGGCCTGTCCTTGCCCGTTTCGCCTTGAAACGAAGCCTGGAAGATGTTTTTTAATTTTTAAATTTTTTTTGCATTTGTTTTTGAATTTTCTAACTCGGGTCGGGTATTCGAACGGATAGGAAGGAAATTATTTTTGTTCTCTATTTTTCGGCCTGTCCTTGCCCGTTTCATCCAGAAATGAAGCCTGGATGTTGTTTTTTAATTTTTAAAATTTTTTTGCACTTATTTTCGAATTATCTAACTCGGGTCGGGTTTGATCGGATAGGAAGAAAATTATTTTTGTTCTCTATTTTTCGGCCTGTCCTTGCCCGTTTCGTCTTGAAATGATGCCTGGATGAATTTTTTTAATTTTTTTGCATTTATTTTTGAATTTTCAAACTCGGGTCGGGTTCGAACGGATAGGAAGGAAATTATTTTTGTTCTCTATTTTTCGGTTTGTCCTTGCCCGTTTCGTCCTGAAATGAAGCCTGGATGATGTTTTTTAATTTTTAAAATTTTTTTGCATTTATTTTCGAAATTTTAAACTCGGGTCGGGTATTCGAACGGATAGGAAGGAAATTATTTTTGTTCTCTATTTTTCGGCCTGTCCTTGCCCGTTTCGCCTTGAAACGAAGCCTGGAAGATGTTTTTTAATTTTTAAATTTTTTTTGCATTTGTTTTGGAATTTTCTAACTCGGGTCGGGTATTCGAACGGATAGGAAGGAAATTATTTTTGTTCTTTATTTTTCGGCCTGTCCTTGCCCGTTTCGCTTTGAAACGAAGCCTGGAAGATGTTTTTTAATTTTTAAAATTTTTTTGCATTTGTTTTTGAATTTTCTAACTCGGGTCGGGTATTCGAACGGATAGGAAGGAAATTATTTTTGTTCTCTATTTTTCGGCCTGTCCTTGCCCGTTTCGCCTTGAAACGAAGCCTGGAAGATGTTTTTTAATTTTTAAATTTTTTTTGCATTTGTTTTTGAATTTTCTAACTCGGGTCGGGTATTCGAACGGATAGGAAGGAAATTATTTTTGTTCTCTATTTTTCGGCCTGTCCTTGCCCGTTTCATCCAGAAATGAAGCCTGGATGTTCTTTTTTAATTTTTAAAATTTTTTTGCACTTATTTTCGAATTATCTAACTCGGGTCGGGTTTGAACGGATAGGAAGAAAATTATTTTTGTTCTCTATTTTTCGGCCTGTCCTTGCCCGTTTCGTCTTGAAATGATGCCTGGATGAATTTTTTTAATTTTTTTGCATTTATTTTTGAATTTTCAAACTCGGGTCGGGTTCGAACGGATAGGAAGGAAATTATTTTTGTTCTCTATTTTTCGGTTTGTCCTTGCCCGTTTCGTCCTGAAATGAAGCCTGGATGATGTTTTTTAATTTTTAAAATTTTTTTGCATTTATTTTCGAAATTTTAAACTCGGGTCGGGTATTCGAACGGATAGGAAGGAAATTATTTTTGTTCTCTATTTTTCGGCCTGTCCTTGCCCGTTTCGCCTTGAAACGAAGCCTGGAAGATGTTTTTTAATTTTTAAATTTTTTTTGCATTTGTTTTGGAATTTTCTAACTCGGGTCGGGTATTCGAACGGATAGGAAGGAAATTATTTTTGTTCTTTATTTTTCGGCCTGTCCTTGCCCGTTTCGCTTTGAAACGAAGCCTGGAAGATGTTTTTTAATTTTTAAAATTTTTTTGCATTTGTTTTTGAATTTTCTAACTCGGGTCGGGTATTCGAACGGATAGGAAGGAAATTATTTTTGTTCTCTATTTTTCGGCCTGTCCTTGCCCGTTTCGCCTTGAAACGAAGCCTGGAAGATGTTTTTTAATTTTTAAATTTTTTTTGCATTTGTTTTTGAATTTTCTAACTCGGGTCGGGTATTCGAACGGATAGGAAGGAAATTATTTTTGTTCTTTATTTTTCGGCCTGTCCTTGCCCGTTTCGCTTTCAAACGAAGCCTGGAAGATGTTTTTTAATTTTTAAAATTTTTTTGCATTTGTTTTTGAATTTTCTAACTCGGGTCGGGTATTCGAACGGATAGGAAGGAAATTATTTTTGTTCTCTATTTTTCGGCCTGTCCTTGCCCGTTTCGCCTTGAAACGAAGCCTGGAAGATGTTTTTTAATTTTTAAATTTTTTTTGCATTTGTTTTTGAATTTTCTAACTCGGGTCGGGTATTCGAACGGAAAGCAAGGAAATTATTTTTGTTCTCTATTTTTCGGCCTGTCCTTGCCCGTTTCATCCAGAAATGAAGCCTGGATGTTGTTTTTTAATTTTTAAAATTTTTTTGCATTTATTTTCGAATTTTCTAACTCGGGTCGGGTTTGAACGGATAGGAAGGAAATTATTTTTGTTCTCTATTTTTCGGCCTGTCATTGCCCGTTTCGTCTTGAAAAGATGCCTGGATGAAGTTTTTTAATTTTTTTAATTTTTTTGCATTTATTTTTGAATTTTCAAACTCGGGTCGGGTTCGAAAGGATAGGAAGGAAATTTTTTTTCTTCTCTATTTTTCGGCCTGTCTTCATTCGTTTCGTCTTGAAATGAAGCCTGGATGATGTTTTTTAATTTTTGGAATTTTTTTGCATTTATTATTGAATTTTCTAACTCGGGTCGGGTTCGAACGGATAGGAAGAAAATTATTTTTGTTCTCTATTTTTCGGCCTGTCCTTGCCCGTTTCGTCTTGGAATGAAGCCTGGATGATGTTTTTTAATTTTTAAAATTTTTTTGCATTTGTTTTTGAATTTTCTAACTCGGGTCGGGTATTCGAACGGATAGGAAGGAAATTATTTTTGTTCTCTATTTTTCGGCCTGTCATTGCTCGTTTCGTCTTGAAATGATGCCTGGATGATGTTTTTTAATTTTTAAATTTTTTTGCATTTATTTTTGAATTTTCAAACTCGGGTCGGGTTCGAACGGATAGGAATGAAATTATTTTTGTTCTTTATTTTTCGGCTTGTCCTTGCCCGTTTCGCCTTGAAACGAAGTCTGGATGATGTTTTTTAATTTTTAAATTTTTTTTGCATTTGTTTTTGAATTTTCTAACTCGGGTCGGGTATTCGAACGGATAGGAAGGAAATTATTTTTGTTCTTTATTTTTTGGCCTGTCCTTGCCCGTTTCATCCAGAAATGAAGCTTGGATATTGTTTTTTAATTTTTGAAATTTTTTTGCATTTGTTTTGGAATTTTCTAACTCGGGTCGGGTATTCGAACGGATAGGAAGGAAATTATTTTTGTTCTTTATTTTTCGGCCTGTCCTTGCTCGTTTCGCCAGAAATGAAGCCTGGAAGATGTTTTCTAATTTTTAAAATTTTTTTGCATTTGTTTTGGAATTTTCTAACTCGGGTCGGGTATTCGAACGGATAGGAAGGAAATTATTTTTGTTCTCTATTTTTCGGCCTGTCCTTGCCCGTTTCGCCTTGAAACGAAGCCTGGAAGATGTTTTTTAATTTTTAAATTTTTTTTGCATTTGTTTTTGAATTTTCTAACTCGGGTCGGGTATTCGAACGGATAGGAAGGAAATTATTTTTGTTCTCTATTTTTCGGCCTGTCCTTGCCCGTTTCATCCAGAAATGAAGCCTGGATGTTGTTTTTTAATTTTTAAAATTTTTTTGCACTTATTTTCGAATTATCTAACTCGGGTCGGGTTTGAACGGATAGGAAGAAAATTATTTTTGTTCTCTATTTTTCGGCCTGTCCTTGCCCGTTTCGTCTTGAAATGATGCCTGGATGAATTTTTTTAATTTTTTTGCATTTATTTTTGAATTTTCAAACTCGGGTCGGGTTCGAACGGATAGGAAGGAAATTATTTTTGTTCTCTATTTTTCGGTTTGTCCTTGCCCGTTTCGTCCTGAAATGAAGCCTGGATGATGTTTTTTAATTTTTAAAATTTTTTTGCATTTATTTTCGAAATTTTAAACTCGGGTCGGGTATTCGAACGGATAGGAAGGAAATTATTTTTGTTCTCTATTTTTCGGCCTGTCCTTGCCCGTTTCGCCTTGAAACGAAGCCTGGAAGATGTTTTTTAATTTTTAAATTTTTTTTGCATTTGTTTTGGAATTTTCTAACTCGGGTCGGGTATTCGAACGGATAGGAAGGAAATTATTTTTGTTCTTTATTTTTCGGCCTGTCCTTGCCCGTTTCGCTTTGAAACGAAGCCTGGAAGATGTTTTTTAATTTTTAAAATTTTTTTGCATTTGTTTTTGAATTTTCTAACTCGGGTCGGGTATTCGAACGGATAGGAAGGAAATTATTTTTGTTCTCTATTTTTCGGCCTGTCCTTGCCCGTTTCGCCTTGAAACGAAGCCTGGAAGATGTTTTTTAATTTTTAAATTTTTTTTGCATTTGTTTTTGAATTTTCTAACTCGGGTCGGGTATTCGAACGGATAGGAAGGAAATTATTTTTGTTCTCTATTTTTCGGCCTGTCCTTGCCCGTTTCATCCAGAAATGAAGCCTGGATGTTCTTTTTTAATTTTTAAAATTTTTTTGCATTTATTTTCGAATTTTCTAACTCGGGTCGGGTTTGAACGGATAGGAAGAAAATTATTTTTGTTCTCTATTTTTCGGCCTGTCATTGCCCGTTTCGTCTTGAAATGATGCCTGGATGAGGTTTTTTAATTTTTTTAATTTTTTTGCATTTATTTTTGAATTTTCAAACTCGGGTCGGGTTCGAAAGGATAGGAAGGAAATTTTTTTTCTTCTCTATTTTTCGGCCTGTCTTCATCTGTTTCGTCTTGAAATGAAGCCTGGATGATGTTTTTTAATTTTTGAAATTTTTTTGCATTTATTATTGAATTTTCTAACTCGGGTCGGGTTCGAACGGATAGGAAGAAAATTATTTTTGTTCTCTATTTTTCGGCCTGTCCTTGCCCGTTTCGTCTTGGAATGAAGGCTGGATGATGTTTTCTAATTTTAAAAATTTTTTTGCATTTGTTTTTGAATTTTCTAACTCGGGTCGGGTAGTCGAACGGATAGGAAGGAAATTATTTTTTTTCTCTATTTTTCGGCCTGTCATTGCTCGTTTCGTCTTGAAATGATGCCTGGATGATGTTTTTTAATTTTTAAATTTTTTTGCATTTATTTTTGAATTTTCAAACTCGGGTCGGGTTCGAACGGATAGGAAGGAAATTATTTTTGTTCTCTATTTTTCGGCTTGTCCTTGCCCGTTTCGCCTTGAAACGAAGTCTGGATGATGTTTTTTAATTTTTAAAAATTTTTTGCATTTGTTTTTGAATTTTCTAACTCGGGGCGGGTTTTCGAACGGATAGGAAGGAAATTATTTTTGTTCTTTATTTTTTGGCCTGTCCTTGCCCGTTTCATCCAGAAATGAAGCTTGGATATTGTTTTTTAATTTTTAAAATTTTTTTGCATTTGTTTTGGAATTTTCTAACTCGGGTCGGGTATTCGAACGGATAGGAAGGAAATTATTTTTGTTCTCTATTTTTCGGCCTGTCATTGCTCGTTTCGTCTTGAAATGATGCCTGGATGATGTTTTTTAATTTTTAAATTTTTTTGCATTTATTTTTGAATTTTCAAACTCGGGTCGGGTTCGAACGGATAGGAAGGAAATTGTTTTTGTTCTCTATTTTTCGGCTTGTCCTTGCCCGTTTCGCCTTGAAACGAAGTCTGAATGATGTTTTTTAATTTTTAAAATTTTTTTGCATTTGTTTTTGAATTTTCTAACTCGGGTCGGGTATTCGAACGGATAGGAAGGAAATTATTTTTGTTCTTTATTTTTTGGCCTGTCCTTGCCCGTTTCATCCAGAAATGAAGCTTGGATATTGTTTTTTAATTTTTGAAATTTTTTTGCATTTGTTTTGGAATTTTCTAACTCGGGTCGGGTATTCGAACGGATAGGAAGGAAATTATTTTTGTTCTTTATTTTTCGGCCTGTCCTTGCTCGTTTCGCCAGAAATGAAGCCTGGAAGATGTTTTTTAATTTTTAAAATTTTTTTGCATTTGTTTTGGAATTTTCTAACTCGGGTCGGGTATTCGAACGGATAGGAAGGAAATTATTTTTGTTCTCTATTTTTCGGCCTGTCCTTGCCCGTTTCGCCTTGAAACGAAGCCTGGAAGATGTTTTTTAATTTTTAAATTTTTTTTGCATTTGTTTTTGAATTTTCTAACTCGGGTCGGGTATTCGAACGGATAGGAAGGAAATTATTTTTGTTCTCTATTTTTCGGCCTGTCCTTGCCCGTTTCATCCAGAAATGAAGCCTGGATGTTGTTTTTTAATTTTTAAAATTTTTTTGCACTTATTTTCGAATTATCTAACTCGGGTCGGGTTTGAACGGATAGGAAGAAAATTATTTTTGTTCTCTATTTTTCGGCCTGTCCTTGCCCGTTTCGTCTTGAAATGATGCCTGGATGAATTTTTTTAATTTTTTTGCATTTATTTTTGAATTTTCAAACTCGGGTCGGGTTCGAACGGATAGGAAGGAAATTATTTTTGTTCTCTATTTTTCGGTTTGTCCTTGCCCGTTTCGTCCTGAAATGAAGCCTGGATGATGTTTTTTAATTTTTAAAATTTTTTTGCATTTATTTTCGAAATTTTAAACTCGGGTCGGGTATTCGAACGGATAGGAAGGAAATTATTTTTGTTCTCTATTTTTCGGCCTGTCCTTGCCCGTTTCGCCTTGAAACGAAGCCTGGAAGATGTTTTTTAATTTTTAAATTTTTTTTGCATTTGTTTTGGAATTTTCTAACTCGGGTCGGGTATTCGAACGGATAGGAAGGAAATTATTTTTGTTCTTTATTTTTCGGCCTGTCCTTGCCCGTTTCGCTTTGAAACGAAGCCTGGAAGATGTTTTTTAATTTTTAAAATTTTTTTGCATTTGTTTTTGAATTTTCTAACTCGGGTCGGGTATTCGAACGGATAGGAAGGAAATTATTTTTGTTCTCTATTTTTCGGCCTGTCCTTGCCCGTTTCGCCTTGAAACGAAGCCTGGAAGATGTTTTTTAATTTTTAAATTTTTTTTGCATTTGTTTTTGAATTTTCTAACTCGGGTCGGGTATTCGAACGGATAGGAAGGAAATTATTTTTGTTCTCTATTTTTCGGCCTGTCCTTGCCCGTTTCATCCAGAAATGAAGCCTGGATGTTCTTTTTTAATTTTTAAAATTTTTTTGCATTTATTTTCGAATTTTCTAACTCGGGTCGGGTTTGAACGGATAGGAAGAAAATTATTTTTGTTCTCTATTTTTCGGCCTGTCATTGCCCGTTTCGTCTTGAAATGATGCCTGGATGAGGTTTTTTAATTTTTTTAATTTTTTTGCATTTATTTTTGAATTTTCAAACTCGGGTCGGGTTCGAAAGGATAGGAAGGAAATTTTTTTTCTTCTCTATTTTTCGGCCTGTCTTCATCTGTTTCGTCTTGAAATGAAGCCTGGATGATGTTTTTTAATTTTTGAAATTTTTTTGCATTTATTATTGAATTTTCTAACTCGGGTCGGGTTCGAACGGATAGGAAGAAAATTATTTTTGTTCTCTATTTTTCGGCCTGTCCTTGCCCGTTTCGTCTTGGAATGAAGGCTGGATGATGTTTTCTAATTTTAAAAATTTTTTTGCATTTGTTTTTGAATTTTCTAACTCGGGTCGGGTAGTCGAACGGATAGGAAGGAAATTATTTTTTTTCTCTATTTTTCGGCCTGTCATTGCTCGTTTCGTCTTGAAATGATGCCTGGATGATGTTTTTTAATTTTTAAATTTTTTTGCATTTATTTTTGAATTTTCAAACTCGGGTCGGGTTCGAACGGATAGGAAGGAAATTATTTTTGTTCTCTATTTTTCGGCTTGTCCTTGCCCGTTTCGCCTTGAAACGAAGTCTGGATGATGTTTTTTAATTTTTAAAAATTTTTTGCATTTGTTTTTGAATTTTCTAACTCGGGTCGGGTATTCGAACGGATAGGAAGGAAATTATTTTTGTTCTTTATTTTTTGGCCTGTCCTTGCCCGTTTCATCCAGAAATGAAGCTTGGATATTGTTTTTTAATTTTTAAAATTTTTTTGCATTTGTTTTGGAATTTTCTAACTCGGGTCGGGTATTCGAACGGATAGGAAGGAAATTATTTTTGTTCTCTATTTTTCGGCCTGTCATTGCTCGTTTCGTCTTGAAATGATGCCTGGATGATGTTTTTTAATTTTTAAATTTTTTTGCATTTATTTTTGAATTTTCAAACTCGGGTCGGGTTCGAACGGATAGGAAGGAAATTGTTTTTGTTCTCTATTTTTCGGCTTGTCCTTGCCCGTTTCGCCTTGAAACGAAGTCTGAATGATGTTTTTTAATTTTTAAAATTTTTTTGCATTTGTTTTTGAATTTTCTAACTCGGGTCGGGTATTCGAACGGATAGGAAGGAAATTATTTTTGTTCTTTATTTTTTGGCCTGTCCTTGCCCGTTTCATCCAGAAATGAAGCTTGGATATTGTTTTTTAATTTTTGAAATTTTTTTGCATTTGTTTTGGAATTTTCTAACTCGGGTCGGGTATTCGAACGGATAGGAAGGAAATTATTTTTGTTCTTTATTTTTCGGCCTGTCCTTGCCCGTTTCGCCAGAAATGAAGCCTGGAAGATGTTTTTTAATTTTTAAAATTTTTTTGCATTTGTTTTGGAATTTTCTAACTCGGGTCGGGTATTCGAACGGATAGGAAGGAAATTATTTTTGTTCTCTATTTTTTGGCCTGTCCTTGCCCGTTTCGCCTTGAAACGAAGCCTGGAAGATGTTTTTTAATTTTTAAATTTTTTTTGCATTTGTTTTTGAATTTTCTAACTCGGGTCGGGTATTCGAACGGATAGGAAGGAAATTATTTTTGTTCTCTATTTTTCGGCCTGTCCTTGCCCGTTTCATCCAGAAATGAAGCCTGGATGTTGTTTTTTAATTTTTAAAATTTTTTTGCATTTATTTTCGAATTATCTAACTCGGGTCGGGTTTGAACGGATAGGAAGAAAATTATTTTTGTTCTCTATTTTTCGGCCTGTCATTGCCCGTTTCGTCTTGAAATGATGCCTGGATGAAGTTTTTTAATTTTTTTAATTTTTTTGCATTTATTTTTGAATTTTCAAACTCGGGTCGGGTTCGAACGGATAGGAAGGAAATTATTTTTGTTCTCTATTTTTCGGTTTGTCCTTGCCCGTTTCGTCCTGAAATGAAGCCTGGATGATGTTTTTTAATTTTTAAAATTTTTTTGCATTTATTTTCGAAATTTTAAACTCGGGTCGGGTATTCGAACGGATAGGAAGGAAATTATTTTTGTTCTCTATTTTTCGGCCTGTCCTTGCCCGTTTCGCCTTGAAACGAAGCCTGGAAGATGTTTTTTAATTTTTAAATTTTTTTTGCATTTGTTTTGGAATTTTATAACTCGGGTCGGGTATTCGAACGGATAGGAAGGAAATTATTTTTGTTTTTTATTTTTCGGCTTGTCCTTGCCCGTTTCGCTTTGAAACGAAGCCTGGAAGATGTTTTTTATTTTTTAAAATTTTTTTGCATTTGTTTTTGAATTTTCTAACTCGGGTCGGGTATTCGAACGGATAGGAAGGAAATTATTTTTGTTCTCTATTTTTCGGCCTGTCCTTGCCCGTTTCGCCCTGAAACGAAGCCTGGAAGATGTTTTTTAATTTTTAAATTTTTTTTGCATTTGTTTTTGAATTTTCTAACTCGGGTCGGGTATTCGAACGGATAGGAAGGAAATTATTTTTGTTCTCTATTTTTAGGCCTGTCCTTGCCCGTTTCATCCAGAAATGAAGCCTGGATGTTGTTTTTTAATTTTTAAAATTTTTTTGCATTTATTTTCGAATTTTCTAACTCGGGTCGGGTTTGAACGGATAGGAAGAAAATTATTTTTGTTCTCTATTTTTCGGCCTGTCATTGCCCGTTTCGTCTTGAAATGATGCCTAGATGAAGTTTTTTAATTTTTTTAATTTTTTTGCATTTATTTTTGAATTTTCAAACTCGGGTCGGGTTCGAAAGGATAGGAAGGAAATTTTTTTTCTTCTCTATTTTTCGGCCTGTCTTCATCCGTTTCGTCTTGAAATGAAGCCTGGATGATGTTTTTTAATTTTTGGAATTTTTTTGCATTTATTATTGAATTTTCTAACTCGGGTCGGGTTCGAACGGATAGGAAGAAAATTATTTTTGTTCTCTATTTTTCGGCCTGTCCTTGCCCGTTTCGTCTTGGAATGAAGCTTGGATGATGTTTTCTAATTTTTAAAATTTTTTTGCATTTGTTTTTGAACTTTCTAACTCGGGTCGGGTAGTCGAACGGATAGGAAGGAAATTATTTTTGTTCTCTATTTTTCGGCCTGTCATTGCTCGTTTCGTCTTGAAATGATGCCTGGATGATGTTTTTTAATTTTTAAATTTTTTTGCATTTATTTTTGAATTTTCAAACTCGGGTCGGGTTCGAACGGATAGGAAGGAAATTATTTTTGTTCTCTATTTTTCGGCTTGTCCTTGCCCGTTTCGCCTTGAAACGAAGTCTGGATGATGTTTTTTAATTTTTAAAAATTTTTTGCATTTGTTTTTGAATTTTCTAACTCGGGTCGGGTATTCGAACGGATAGGAAGGAAATTATTTTTGTTCTTTATTTTTTGGCCTGTCCTTGCCCGTTTCATCCAGAAATGAAGCTTGGATATTGTTTTTTAATTTTTAAAATTTTTTTGCATTTGTTTTGGAATTTTCTAACTCGGGTCGGGTATTCGAACGGATAGGAAGGAAATTATTTTTGTTCTCTATTTTTCGGCCTGTCATTGCTCGTTTCGTCTTGAAATGATGCCTGGATGATGTTTTTTAATTTTTAAATTTTTTTGCATTTATTGTTGAATTTTCAAACTCGGGTCGGGTTCGAACGGATAGGAAGGAAATTATTTTTGTTCTCTATTTTTCGGCTTGTCCTTGCCCGTTTCGCCTTGAAACGAAGTCTGAATGATGTTTTTTAATTTTTAAAATTTTTTTGCATTTGTTTTTGAATTTTCTAACTCGGGTCGGGTATTCGAACGGATAGGAAGGAAATTATTTTTGTTCTTTATTTTTTGGCCTGTCCTTGCCCGTTTCATCCAGAAATGAAGCTTGGATATTGTTTTTTAATTTTTGAAATTTTTTTGCATTTGTTTTGGAATTTTCTAACTCGGGTCGGGTATTCGAACGGATAGGAAGGAAATTATTTTTGTTCTTTATTTTTCGGCCTGTCCTTGCCCGTTTCGCCAGAAATGAAGCCTGGAAGATGTTTTTTAATTTTTAAAATTTTTTTGCATTTGTTTTGGAATTTTCTAACTCGGGTCGGGTATTCGAACGGATAGGAAGGAAATTATTTTTGTTCTCTATTTTTTGGCCTGTCCTTGCCCGTTTCGCCTTGAAACGAAGCCTGGAAGATGTTTTTTAATTTTTAAATTTTTTTTGCATTTGTTTTTGAATTTTCTAACTCGGGTTGGGTATTCGAACGGATAGGAAGGAAATTATTTTTGTTCTCTATTTTTCGGCCTGTCCTTGCCCGTTTCATCCAGAAATGAAGCCTGGATGTTGTTTTTTAATTTTTAAAATTTTTTTGCATTTATTTTCGAATTATCTAACTCGGGTCGGGTTTGAACGGATAGGAAGAAAATTATTTTTGTTCTCTATTTTTCGGCCTGTCATTGCCCGTTTCGTCTTGAAATGATGCCTGGATGAAGTTTTTTAATTTTTTTGCATTTATTTTTGAATTTTCAAACTCGGGTCGGGTTCGAACGGATAGGAAGGAAATTATTTTTGTTCTCTATTTTTCGGCCTGTCCTTGCCCGTTTCGTCTTGGAATGAAGCCTGGATGATGTTTTTTAATTTTTAAAATTTTTTTGCATTTGTTTTTGAATTTTCTAACTCGGGTCGGGTATTCGAACGGATAGGAAGAAAATTATTTTTGTTCTCTATTTTTCGGCCTGTCATTGCTCGTTTCGTCTTGAAATGATGCCTGGATGATGTTTTTTAATTTTTAAATTTTTTTGCATTTATTTTTGAATTTTCAAACTCGGGTCGGGTTCGAACGGATAGGAATGAAATTATTTTTGTTCTCTATTTTTCGGCTTGTCCTTGCCCGTTTCGCCTTGAAACGAAGTCTGGATGATGTTTTTTAATTTTTAAATTTTTTTTGCATTTGTTTTTGAATTTTCTAACTCGGGTCGGGTATTCGAACGGATAGGAAGGAAATTATTTTTGTTCTTTATTTTTTGGCCTGTCCTTGCCCGTTTCATCCAGAAATGAAGCTTGGATATTGTTTTTTAATTTTTGAAATTTTTGTGCACTTGTTTTGGAATTTTCTAACTCGGGTCGGGTATTCGAACGGATAGGAAGGAAATTATTTTTGTTCTTTATTTTTCGGCCTGTCCTTGCCCGTTTCGCCAGAAATGAAGCCTGGAAGATGTTTTTTAATTTTTAAAATTTTTTTGCATTTGTTTTGGAATTTTCTAACTCGGGTCGGGTATTCGAACGGATAGGAAGGAAATTATTTTTGTTCTCTATTTTTCGGCCTGTCCTTGCCCGTTTCGCCTTGAAACGAAGCCTGGAAGATGTTTTTTAATTTTTAAATTTTTTTTGCATTTGTTTTTGAATTTTCTAACTCGGGTCGGGTATTCGAACGGATAGGAAGGAAATTATTTTTGTTCTCTATTTTTAGGCCTGTCCTTGCCCGTTTCATCCAGAAATGAAGCCTGGATGTTGTTTTTTAATTTTTAAAATTTTTTTGCATTTATTTTCGAATTTTCTAACTCGGGTCGGGTTTGAACGGATAGGAAGAAAATTATTTTTGTTCTCTATTTTTCGGCCTGTCATTGCCCGTTTCGTCTTGAAATGATGCCTGGATGAAGTTTTTTAATTTTTTTAATTTTTTTGCATTTATTTTTGAATTTTCAAACTCGGGTCGGGTTCGAAAGGATAGGAAGGAAATTTTTTTTCTTCTCTATTTTTCGGCCTGTCTTCATCCGTTTCGTCTTGAAATGAAGCCTGGATGATGTTTTTTAATTTTTGGATTTTTTTTGCATTTATTATTGAATTTTCTAACTCGGGTCGGGTTCGAACGGATAGGAAGAAAATTATTTTTGTTCTCTATTTTTCGGCCTGTCCTTGCCCGTTTCGTCTTGGAATGAAGCTTGGATGATGTTTTCTAATTTTTAAAATTTTTTTGCATTTGTTTTTGAATTTTCTAACTCGGGTCGGGTAGTCGAACGGATAGGAAGGAAATTATTTTTGTTCTCTATTTTTCGGCCTGTCATTGCTCGTTTCGTCTTGAAATGATGCCTGGATGATGTTTTTTAATTTTTAAATTTTTTTGCATTTATTTTTGAATTTTCAAACTCGGGTCGGGTTCGAACGGATAGGAAGGAAATTATTTTTGTTCTCTATTTTTCGGCTTGTCCTTGCCCGTTTCGCCTTGAAACGAAGTCTGGATGATGTTTTTTAATTTTTAAAAATTTTTTGCATTTGTTTTTGAATTTTCTAACTCGGGTCGGGTATTCGAACGGATAGGAAGGAAATTATTTTTGTTCTTTATTTTTTGGCCTGTCCTTGCCCGTTTCATCCAGAAATGAAGCTTGGATATTGTTTTTTAATTTTTGAAATTTTTTTGCACTTGTTTTGGAATTTTCTAACTCGGGTCGGGTATTCGAACGGATAGAAAGGAAATTATTTTTGTTCTTTATTTTTCGGCCTGTCCTTGCCCGTTTCGCCAGAAATGAAGCCTGGAAGATGTTTTTTAATTTTTAAAATTTTTTTGCATTTGTTTTGGAATTTTCTAACTCGGGTCGGGTATTCGAACGGATAGGAAGGAAATTATTTTTGTTCTCTATTTTTCGGCCTGTCCTTGCCCGTTTCGCCTTGAAACGAAGCCTGGAAGATGTTTTTTAATTTTTAAATTTTTTTTGCATTTGTTTTTGAATTTTCTAACTCGGGTCGGGTATTCGAACGGATAGGAAGGAAATTATTTTTGTTCTCTATTTTTCGGCCTGTCCTTGCCCGTTTCATCCAGAAATGAAGCCTGGATGTTGTTTTTTAATTTTTAAAATTTTTTTGCATTTATTTTCGAATTATCTAACTCGGGTCGGGTTTGAACGGATAGGAAGAAAATTATTTTTGTTCTCTATTTTTCGGCCTGTCATTGCCCGTTTCGTCTTGAAATGATGCCTGGATGAATTTTTAAAATTTTTTTGCATTTGTTTTTGAATTTTCTAACTCGGGTCGGGTATTCGAACGGATAGGAAGGAAATTATTTTTGTTCTTTATTTTTTGGCCTGTCCTTGCCCGTTTCATCCAGAAATGAAGCTTGGATATTGTTTTTTAATTTTTGAAATTTTTTTGCATTTGTTTTGGAATTTTCTAACTCGGGTCGGGTATTCGAACGGATAGGAAGGAAATTATTTTTGTTCTTTATTTTTCGGCCTGTCCTTGCCCGTTTCGCCAGAAATGAAGCCTGGAAGATGTTTTTTAATTTTTAAAATTTTTTTGCATTTGTTTTGGAATTTTCTAACTCGGGTCGGGTATTCGAACGGATAGGAAGGAAATTATTTTCGTTCTCTATTTTTTGGCCTGTCCTTGCCCGTTTCGCCTTGAAACGAAACCTGGAAGATGTTTTTTAATTTTTAAATTTTTTTTGCATTTGTTTTTGAATTTTCTAACTCGGGTCGGGTATTCGAACGGATAGGAAGGAAATTATTTTTGTTCTCTATTTTTCGGCCTGTCCTTGCCCGTTTCATCCAGAAATGAAGCCTGGATGTTGTTTTTTAATTTTTAAAATTTTTTTGCATTTATTTTCGAATTATCTAACTCGGGTCGGGTTTGAACGGATAGGAAGAAAATTATTTTTGTTCTCTATTTTTCGGCCTGTCATTGCCCGTTTCGTCTTGAAATGATGCCTGGATGAAGTTTTTTAATTTTTTTAATTTTTTTGCATTTATTTTTGAATTTTCAAACTCGGGTCGGGTTCGAACGGATAGGAAGGAAATTATTTTTGTTCTCTATTTTTTGGCCTGTCCTTGCCCGTTTCGTCTTGAAATGAAGCCTGGATGATGTTTTTTAATTTTTAAAATTTTTTTGCATTTATTTTTGAATTTTCTAACTCGGGTCGGGTATTCGAACGGATAGGAAGGAAATTATTTTTGTTCTCTATTTTTCGGCCTGTCATTGCTCGTTTCGTCTTGAAATGATGCCTGGATGATGTTTTTTAATTTTTAAATTTTTTTGCATTTATTTTTGAATTTTCAAACTCGGGTCGGGTTCGAACGGATAGGAATGAAATTATTTTTGTTCTCTATTTTTCGGCTTGTCCTTGCCCGTTTCGCCTTGAAACGAAGTCTGGATGATGTTTTTTAATTTTTAAATTTTTTTTGCATTTGTTTTTGAATTTTCTAACTCGGGTCGGGTATTCGAACGGATAGGAAGGAAATTATTTTTGTTCTTTATTTTTTGGCCTGTCCTTGCCCGTTTCATCCAGAAATGAAGCTTGGATATTGTTTTTTAATTTTTGAAATTTTTTTGCACTTGTTTTGGAATTTTCTAACTCGGGTCGGGTATTCGAACGGATAGAAAGGAAATTATTTTTGTTCTTTATTTTTCGGCCTGTCCTTGCCCGTTTCGCCAGAAATGAAGCCTGGAAGATGTTTTTTAATTTTTAAAATTTTTTTGCATTTGTTTTGGAATTTTCTAACTCGGGTCGGGTATTCGAACGGATAGGAAGGAAATTATTTTTGTTCTCTATTTTTCGGCCTGTCCTTGCCCGTTTCGCCTTGAAACGAAGCCTGGAAGATGTTTTTTAATTTTTAAATTTTTTTTGCATTTGTTTTTGAATTTTCTAACTCGGGTCGGGTATTCGAACGGATAGGAAGGAAATTATTTTTGTTCTCTATTTTTCGGCCTGTCCTTGCCCGTTTCATCCAGAAATGAAGCCTGGATGTTGTTTTTTAATTTTTAAAATTTTTTTGCATTTATTTTCGAATTATCTAACTCGGGTCGGGTTTGAACGGATAGGAAGAAAATTATTTTTGTTCTCTATTTTTCGGCCTGTCATTGCCCGTTTCGTCTTGAAATGATGCCTGGATGAATTTTTAAAATTTTTTTGCATTTGTTTTTGAATTTTCTAACTCGGGTCGGGTATTCGAACGGATAGGAAGGAAATTATTTTTGTTCTTTATTTTTTGGCCTGTCCTTGCCCGTTTCATCCAGAAATGAAGCTTGGATATTGTTTTTTAATTTTTGAAATTTTTTTGCATTTGTTTTGGAATTTTCTAACTCGGGTCGGGTATTCGAACGGATAGGAAGGAAATTATTTTTGTTCTTTATTTTTCGGCCTGTCCTTGCCCGTTTCGCCAGAAATGAAGCCTGGAAGATGTTTTTTAATTTTTAAAATTTTTTTGCATTTGTTTTGGAATTTTCTAACTC
This sequence comes from Quercus robur, assembly GCF_932294415.1. Taxonomy (NCBI): domain Eukaryota; kingdom Viridiplantae; phylum Streptophyta; class Magnoliopsida; order Fagales; family Fagaceae; genus Quercus; species Quercus robur. The sequence goes on from NC_065543.1 coordinate 22,900,286, forward strand.
GGGTCGGGTATTCGAACGGATAGGAAGGAAATTATTTTCGTTCTCTATTTTTTGGCCTGTCCTTGCCCGTTTCGCCTTGAAACGAAACCTGGAAGATGTTTTTTAATTTTTAAATTTTTTTTGCATTTGTTTTTGAATTTTCTAACTCGGGTCGGGTATTCGAACGGATAGGAAGGAAATTATTTTTGTTCTCTATTTTTCGGCCTGTCCTTGCCCGTTTCATCCAGAAATGAAGCCTGGATGTTGTTTTTTAATTTTTAAAATTTTTTTGCATTTATTTTCGAATTATCTAACTCGGGTCGGGTTTGAACGGATAGGAAGAAAATTATTTTTGTTCTCTATTTTTCGGCCTGTCATTGCCCGTTTCGTCTTGAAATGATGCCTGGATGAAGTTTTTTAATTTTTTTAATTTTTTTGCATTTATTTTTGAATTTTCAAACTCGGGTCGGGTTCGAACGGATAGGAAGGAAATTATTTTTGTTCTCTATTTTTCGGCCTGTCCTTGCCCGTTTCGTCTTGGAATGAAGCCTGGATGATGTTTTTTAATTTTTAAAATTTTTTTGCATTTGTTTTTGAATTTTCTAACTCGGGTCGGGTATTCGAACGGATAGGAAGGAAATTATTTTTGTTCTCTATTTTTCGGCCTGTCATTGCTCGTTTCGTCTTGAAATGATGCCTGGATGATGTTTTTTAATTTTTAAATTTTTTTGCATTTATTTTTGAATTTTCAAACTCGGGTCGGGTTCGAACGGATAGGAATGAAATTATTTTTGTTCTCTATTTTTCGGCTTGTCCTTGCCCGTTTCGCCTTGAAACGAAGTCTGGATGATGTTTTTTAATTTTTAAATTTTTTTTGCATTTGTTTTTGAATTTTCTAACTCGGGTCGGGTATTCGAACGGATAGGAAGGAAATTATTTTTGTTCTTTATTTTTTGGCCTGTCCTTGCCCGTTTCATCCAGAAATGAAGCTTGGATATTGTTTTTTAATTTTTGAAATTTTTTTGCACTTGTTTTGGAATTTTCTAACTCGGGTCGGGTATTCGAACGGATAGAAAGGAAATTATTTTTGTTCTTTATTTTTCGGCCTGTCCTTGCCCGTTTCGCCAGAAATGAAGCCTGGAAGATGTTTTTTAATTTTTAAAATTTTTTTGCATTTGTTTTGGAATTTTCTAACTCGGGTCGGGTATTCGAACGGATAGGAAGGAAATTATTTTTGTTCTCTATTTTTCGGCCTGTCCTTGCCCGTTTCGCCTTGAAACGAAGCCTGGAAGATGTTTTTTAATTTTTAAATTTTTTTTGCATTTGTTTTTGAATTTTCTAACTCGGGTCGGGTATTCGAACGGATAGGAAGGAAATTATTTTTGTTCTCTATTTTTCGGCCTGTCCTTGCCCGTTTCATCCAGAAATGAAGCCTGGATGTTGTTTTTTAATTTTTAAAATTTTTTTGCATTTATTTTCGAATTATCTAACTCGGGTCGGGTTTGAACGGATAGGAAGAAAATTATTTTTGTTCTCTATTTTTCGGCCTGTCCTTGCCCGTTTCATCCAGAAATGAAGCCTGGATGTTGTTTTTTAATTTTTAAAATTTTTTTGCATTTATTTTCGAATTTTCTAACTCGGGTCGGGTTTGAACGGATAGGAAGGAAATTATTTTTGTTCTCTATTTTTCGGCCTGTCATTGCCCGTTTCGTCTTGAAAAGATGCCTGGATGAAGTTTTTTAATTTTTTTAATTTTTTTGCATTTATTTTTGAATTTTCAAACTCGGGTCGGGTTCGAAAGGATAGGAAGGAAATTTTTTTTCTTCTCTATTTTTCGGCCTGTCTTCATTCGTTTCGTCTTGAAATGAAGCCTGGATGATGTTTTTTAATTTTTGGAATTTTTTTGCATTTATTATTGAATTTTCTAACTCGGGTCGGGTTCGAACGGATAGGAAGAAAATTATTTTTGTTCTCTATTTTTCGGCCTGTCCTTGCCCGTTTCGTCTTGGAATGAAGCCTGGATGATGTTTTTTAATTTTTAAAATTTTTTTGCATTTGTTTTTGAATTTTCTAACTCGGGTCGGGTATTCGAACGGATAGGAAGGAAATTATTTTTGTTCTCTATTTTTCGGCCTGTCATTGCTCGTTTCGTCTTGAAATGATGCCTGGATGATGTTTTTTAATTTTTAAATTTTTTTGCATTTATTTTTGAATTTTCAAACTCGGGTCGGGTTCGAACGGATAGGAATGAAATTATTTTTGTTCTTTATTTTTCGGCTTGTCCTTGCCCGTTTCGCCTTGAAACGAAGTCTGGATGATGTTTTTTAATTTTTAAATTTTTTTTGCATTTGTTTTTGAATTTTCTAACTCGGGTCGGGTATTCGAACGGATAGGAAGGAAATTATTTTTGTTCTTTATTTTTTGGCATGTCCTTGCCCGTTTCATCCAGAAATGAAGCTTGGATATTGTTTTTTAATTTTTGAAATTTTTTTGCATTTGTTTTGGAATTTTCTAACTCGGGTCGGGTATTCGAACGGATAGGAAGGAAATTATTTTTGTTCTTTATTTTTCGGCCTGTCCTTGCTCGTTTCGCCAGAAATGAAGCCTGGAAGATGTTTTTTAATTTTTAAAATTTTTTTGCATTTGTTTTGGAATTTTCTAACTCGGGTCGGGTATTCGAACGGATAGGAAGGAAATTATTTTTGTTCTCTATTTTTCGGCCTGTCCTTGCCCGTTTCGCCTTGAAACGAAGCCTGGAAGATGTTTTTTAATTTTTAAATTTTTTTTGCATTTGTTTTTGAATTTTCTAACTCGGGTCGGGTATTCGAACGGATAGGAAGGAAATTATTTTTGTTCTCTATTTTTCGGCCTGTCCTTGCCCGTTTCATCCAGAAATGAAGCCTGGATGTTGTTTTTTAATTTTTAAAATTTTTTTGCATTTATTTTCGAATTATCTAACTCGGGTCGGGTTTGAACGGATAGGAAGAAAATTATTTTTGTTCTCTATTTTTCGGCCTGTCCTTGCCCGTTTCGTCTTGAAATGATGCCTGGATGAATTTTTTTAATTTTTTTGCATTTATTTTTGAATTTTCAAACTCGGGTCGGGTTCGAACGGATAGGAAGGAAATTATTTTTGTTCTCTATTTTTCGGTTTGTCCTTGCCCGTTTCGTCCTGAAATGAAGCCTGGATGATGTTTTTTAATTTTTAAAATTTTTTTGCATTTATTTTCCAAATTTTAAACTCGGGTCGGGTATTCGAACGGATAGGAAGGAAATTATTTTTGTTCTCTATTTTTCGGCCTGTCCTTGCCCGTTTCGCCTTGAAACGAAGCCTGGAAGATGTTTTTAAATTTTTAAATTTTTTTTGCATTTGTTTTGGAATTTTCTAACTCGGGTCGGGTATTCGAACGGATAGGAAGGAAGTTATTTTTGTTCTTTATTTTTCGGCCTGTCCTTGCCCGTTTCGCTTTGAAACGAAGCCTGGAAGATGTTTTTTAATTTTTAAAATTTTTTTGCATTTGTTTTTGAATTTTCTAACTCGGGTCGGGTATTCGAACGGATAGGAAGGAAATTATTTTTGTTCTCTATTTTTCGGCCTGTCCTTGCCCGTTTCGCCTTGAAACGAAGCCTGGATGTTCTTTTTTAATTTTTAAAATTTTTTTGCATTTATTTTCGAATTTTCTAACTCGGGTCGGGTTTGAACAGATAGGAAGAAAATTATTTTTGTTCTCTATTTTTCGGCCTGTCATTGCCCGTTTCGTCTTGAAATGATGCCTGGATGAGGTTTTTTAATTTTTTTAATTTTTTTGCATTTATTTTTGAATTTTCAAACTCGGGTCGGGTTCGAAAGGATAGGAAGGAAATTTTTTTTCTTCTCTATTTTTCGGCCTGTCTTCATCTGTTTCGTCTTGAAATGAAGCCTGGATGATGTTTTTTAATTTTTGAAATTTTTTTGCATTTATTATTGAATTTTCTAACTCGGGTCGGGTTCGAACGGATAGGAAGAAAATTATTTTTGTTCTCTATTTTTCGGCCTGTCCTTGCCCGTTTCGTCTTGGAATGAAGCCTGGATGATGTTTTCTAATTTTAAAAATTTTTTTGCATTTGTTTTTGAATTTTCTAACTCGGGTCGGGTAGTCGAACGGATAGGAAGGAAATTATTTTTGTTCTCTATTTTTCGACCTGTCATTGCTCGTTCCGTCTTGAAATGATGCCTGGATGATGTTTTTTAATTTTTAAATTTTTTTGCATTTATTTTTGAATTTTCAAACTCGGGTCGGGTTCGAACGGATAGGAAGGAAATTATTTTTGTTCTCTATTTTTCGGCTTGTCCTTGCCCGTTTCGCCTTGAAACGAAGCCTGGAAGATGTTTTTTAATTTTTAAATTTTTTTTGCATTTGTTTTGGAATTTTCTAACTCGGGTCGGGTATTCGAACGGATAGGAAGGAAATTATTTTTGTTCTTTATTTTTCGGCCTGTCCTTGCCCGTTTCGCTTTGAAACGAAGCCTGGAAGATGTTTTTTAATTTTTAAAATTTTTTTGCATTTGTTTTTGAATTTTCTAACTCGGGTCGGGTATTCGAACGGATAGGAAGGAAATTATTTTTGTTCTCTATTTTTCGGCCTGTCCTTGCCCGTTTCGCCTTGAAACGAAGCCTGGAAGATGTTTTTTAATTTTTAAATTTTTTTTGCATTTGTTTTTGAATTTTCTAACTCGGGTCGGGTATTCGAACGGATAGGAAGGAAATTATTTTTGTTCTCTATTTTTCGGCCTGTCCTTGCCCGTTTCATCCAGAAATGAAGCCTGAATGTTGTTTTTTAATTTTTAAAATTTTTTTGCATTTATTTTCGAATTTTCTAACTCGGGTCGGGTTTGAACGGATAGGAAGAAAATTATTTTTGTTCTCTATTTTTCGGCCTGTCATTGCCCGTTTCGTCTTGAAAAGATGCCTGGATGAAGTTTTTTAATTTTTTTAATTTTTTTGCATTTATATTTGATTTTTCAAACTCGGGTCGGGTTCGAAAGGATAGGAAGGAAATTTATTTTCTTCTCTATTTTTCGGCCTGTCTTCATCCGTTTCGTCTTGAAATGAAGCCTGGATGATGTTTTTTAATTTTTGGAATTTTTTTGCATTTATTATTGAATTTTCTAATTCGGGTCGGGTTCGAACGGATAGGAAGAAAATTATTTTTGTTCTCTATTTTTCGGCCTGTCCTTGCCCGTTTCGTCTTGGAATGAAGCCTGGATGATGTTTTTTAATTTTTAAAAATTTTTTGCATTTGTTTTTGAATTTTCTAACTCGGGTCGGGTATTCGAACGGATAGGAAGGAAATTATTTTTGTTCTTTATTTTTTGGCCTGTCCTTGCCCGTTTCATCCAGAAATGAAGCTTGGATATTGTTTTTTAATTTTTAAAATTTTTTTGCATTTGTTTTGGAATTTTCTAACTCGGGTCGGGTATTCGAACGGATAGGAAGGAAATTATTTTTGTTCTCTATTTTTCGGCCTGTCATTGCTCGTTTTGTCTTGAAATGATGCCTGGATGATGTTTTTTAATTTTTAAATTTTTTTGCATTTATTTTTGAATTTTCAAACTCGGGTCGGGTTCGAACGGATAGGAAGGAAATTATTTTTGTTCTCTATTTTTCGGCTTGTCCTTGCCCGTTTCGCCTTGAAACGAAGTCTGGATGATGTTTTTTAATTTTTAAAATTTTTTTGCATTTGTTTTTGAATTTTCTAACTCGGGTCGGGTATTCGAACGGATAGGAAGGAAATTATTTTTGTTCTTTATTTTTTGGCCTGTCCTTGCCCGTTTCATCCAGAAATGAAGCTTGGATATTGTTTTTTAATTTTTAAAATTTTTTTGCATTTGTTTTGGAATTTTCTAACTCGGGTCGGGTATTCGAACGGATAGGAAGGAAATTATTTTTGTTCTTTATTTTTCGGCCTGTCATTGCTCGTTTCGTCTTGAAATGATGCCTGGATGATGTTTTTTAATTTTTAAATTTTTTTGCATTTATTTTTGAATTTTCAAACTCGGGTCGGGTTCGAACGGATAGGAAGGAAATTATTTTTGTTCTCTATTTTTCGGCTTGTCCTTGCCCGTTTCGCCTTGAAACGAAGTCTGGATGATGTTTTTTAATTTTTAAATTTTTTTTGCATTTGTTTTGGAATTTTCTAACTCGGGTCGGGTATTCGAACGGATATGAAGGAAATTATTTTTGTTCTTTATTTTTCGGCCTGTCCTTGCCCGTTTCGCTTTGAAACGAAGCCTGGAAGATGTTTTTTAATTTTTAAATTTTTTTTGCATTTGTTTTTGAATTTTCTAACTCGGGTCGGGTATTCGAACGGATAGGAAGGAAATTATTTTTGTTCTCTATTTTTCGGCCTGTCGTTGCCCGTTTCGCCTTGAAACGAAGCCTGGAAGATGTTTTTTAATTTTTAAATTTTTTTTGCATTTGTTTTTGAATTTTATAACTCGGGTCGGGTATTCGAACGGATAGGAAGGAAATTATTTTTGTTCTCTATTTTTCGGCCTGTCCTTGCCCGTTTCATCCAGAAATGAAGCCTGGATGTTGTTTTTTAATTTTTAAAATTTTTTTGCATTTATTTTCGAATTTTCTAACTCGGGTCGGGTTTGAACGGATAGGAAGAAAATTATTTTTGTTCTCTATTTTTCGGCCTGTCATTGCCCGTTTCGTCTTGAAAAGATGCCTGGATGAAGTTTTTTAATTTTTTTAATTTTTTTGCATTTATTTTTGATTTTTCAAACTCGGGTCGGGTTCGAAAGGATAGGAAGGAAATTTATTTTCTTCTCTATTTTTCGGCCTGTCTTCATCCGTTTCGTCTTGAAATGAAGCCTGGATGATGTTTTTTAATTTTTGGAATTTTTTTGCATTTATTATTGAATTTTCTAATTCGGGTCGGGTTCGAACGGATAGGAAGAAAATTATTTTTGTTCTCTATTTTTCGGCCTGTCCTTGCCCGTTTCGTCTTGGAATGAAGCCTGGATGATGTTTTCTAATTTTTAAAATTTTTTTGCATTTGTTTTTGAATTTTCTAACTCGGGTCGGGTATTCGAACGGATAGGAAGGAAATTATTTTTGTTCTCTATTTTTCGGCCTGTCATTGCTCGTTTCGTCTTGAAATGATGCCTGGATGATGTTTTTTAATTTTTAAATTTTTTTGCATTTATTTTTGAATTTTCAAACTCGGGTCGGGTTCGAACGGATAGGAAGGAAATTATTTTTGTTCTCTATTTATCGGCTTGTCCTTGCCCGTTTCGCCTTGAAACGAAGTCTGGATGATGTTTTTTAATTTTTAAAATTTTTTTGCATTTGTTTTTGAATTTTCTAACTCGGGTCGGGTATTCGAACGGATAGGAAGGAAATTATTTGTGTTCTTTATTTTTTGGCCTGTCCTTGCCTGTTTCATCCAGAAATGAAGCTTGGATATTGTTTTTTAATTTTTAAAATTTTTTTGCATTTGTTTTGGAATTTTCTAACTCGGGTCGGGTATTCGAACGGATAGGAAGGAAATTATTTTTGTTCTTTATTTTTCGGCCTGTCATTGCTCGTTTCGTCTTGAAATGATGCCTGGATGATGTTTTTTAATTTTTAAATTTTTTTGCATTTATTTTTGAATTTTCAAACTCGGGTCGGGTTCGAACGGATAGGAAGGAAATTATTTTTGTTCTCTATTTTTCGGCTTGTCCTTGCCCGTTTCGCCTTGAAACGAAGTCTGGATGATGTTTTTTAATTTTTAAAATTTTTTTGCATTTGTTTTTGAATTTTCTAACTCGGGTCGGGTATTTGAACGGATAGGAAGGAAATTATTTTTGTTCTTTATTTTTTTGCCTATCCTTGCCCGTTTCATCCAGAAATGAAGCTTGGATATTGTTTTTTAATTTTTAAAATTTTTTTGCATTTGTTTTGGAATTTTCTAACTCGGGTCGGGTATTCGAACGGATAGGAAGGAAATTATTTTTGTTCTTTATTTTTCGGCCTGTCCTTGCCCGTTTCGCCAGAAATGAAGCCTGGAAGAGGTTTTTTAATTTTTAAAATTTTTTTGCATTTGTTTTGGAATTTTCTAACTCAGGTCGGGTATTCGAACGGATAGGAAGGAAATTATTTTTGTTCTCTATTTTTCGGCCTGTCCTTGCCCGTTTCGCCTTGAAACGAAGCCTGGAAGATGTTTTTTAATTTTTAAATTTTTTTTGCATTTGTTTTTGAATTTTCTAACTCGGGTCGGGTATTCGAACGGATAGGAAGGAAATTATTTTTGTTCTCTATTTTTCGGCCTGTCCTTGCCCGTTTCGCCTTGAAACGAAGCCTGGAAGATGTTTTTTAATTTTTAAATTTTTTTTGCATTTGTTTTGGAATTTTCTAACTCGGATCGGGTATTCGAACGGATAGGAAGGAAATTATTTTTGTTCTTTATTTTTCGGCCTGTCCTTGCCCGTTTCGCTTTCAAACGAAGCCTGGAAGATGTTTTTTAATTTTTAAAATTTTTTTGCATTTGTTTTTGAATTTTCTAACTCGGGTCGGGTATTCGAACGGATAGGAAGGAAATTATTTTTGTTCTCTATTTTTCGGCCTGTCCTTGCCCGTTTTGCCTTGAAACGAAGCCTGGAAGATGTTTTTTAATTTTTAAATTTTTTTTGCATTTGTTTTTGAATTTTCTAACTCGGGTCGGGTATTCGAACGGATAGGAAGGAAATTATTTTTGTTCTCTATTTTTCGGCCTGTCCTTGCCCGTTTCGCCTTGAAACGAAGCCTGGAAGATGTTTTTTAATTTTTAAATTTTTTTTGCATTTGTTTTGGAATTTTCTAACTCGGGTCGGGTATTCGAACGGATAGGAAGGAAATTATTTTTGTTCTTTATTTTTCGGCCTGTCCTTGCCCATTTCGCTTTGAAACGAAGCCTGGAAGATGTTTTTTAATTTTTAAAATTTTTTTGCATTTATTTTTGAATTTTCAAACTCGGGTCGGGTTCGAACGGATAGGAAGGAAATTATTTTTGTTCTCTATTTTTCGGCTTGTCCTTGCCCGTTTCGCCTTGGAACGAAGTTTGGATGATGTTTTTTAATTTTTAAAATTTTTTTGCATTTGTTTTTGAATTTTCTAACTCGGGTCGGGTATTTGAACGGATAGGAAGGAAATTATTTTTGTTCTTTATTTTTTTGCCTGTCCTTGCCCGTTTCATCCAGAAATGAAGCTTGGATATTGTTTTTTAATTTTTAAAATTTTTTTGCATTTGTTTTGGAATTTTCTAACTCGGGTCGGGTATTCGAACGGATAGGAAGGAAATTATTTTTGTTCTTTATTTTTCGGCCTGTCCTTGCCCGTTTCGCCAGAAATGAAGCCTGGAAGATGTTTTTTAATTTTTAAAATTTTTTTGCATTTGTTTTGGAATTTTCTAACTCGGGTCGGGTATTCGAACGGATAGGAAGGAAATTATTTTTGTTCTCTATTTTTCGGCCTGTCCTTGCCCGTTTCGCCTTGAAACGAAGCCTGGAAGATGTTTTTTAATTTTTAAATTTTTTTTGCATTTGTTTTTGAATTTTCTAACACGGGTCGGGTATTCGAACGGATAGGAAGGAAATTATTTTTGTTCTCTATTTTTCGGCCTGTCCTTGCCCGTTTCGCCTTGAAACGAAGCCTGGAAGATGTTTTTTAATTTTTAAATTTTTTTTGCATTTGTTTTGGAATTTTCTAACTCGGGTCGGGTATTCGAACGGATAGGAAGGAAATTATTTTTGTTCTTTATTTTTCGGCCTGTCCTTGCCCGTTTCGCTTTCAAACGAAGCCTGGAAGATGTTTTTTAATTTTTAAAATTTTTTTGCATTTGTTTTTGAATTTTCTAACTCGGGTCGGGTATTCGAACGGATAGGAAGGAAATTATTTTTGTTCTCTATTTTTCGGCCTGTCCTTGCCCGTTTCGCCTTGAAACGAAGCCTGGAAGATGTTTTTTAATTTTTAAATTTTTTTTGCATTTGTTTTTGAATTTTCTAACTCGGGTCGGGTATTCGAACGGATAGGAAGGAAATTATTTTTGTTCTCTATTTTTCGGCCTGTCCTTGCCCGTTTCGCCTTGAAACGAAGCCTGGAAGATGTTTTTTAATTTTTAAATTTTTTTTGCATTTGTTTTGGAATTTTCTAACTCGGGTCGGGTATTCGAACGGATAGGAAGGAAATTATTTTTGTTCTTTATTTTTCGGCCTGTCCTTGCCCGTTTCGCTTTGAAACGAAGCCTGGAAGATGTTTTTTAATTTTTAAAATTTTTTTGCATTTGTTTTTGAATTTTCTAACTCGGGTCGGGTATTCGAACGGATAGGAAGGAAATTATTTTTGTTCTCTATTTTTCGGCCTGTCCTTGCCCGTTTCGCCTTGAAACGAAGCCTGGAAGATGTTTTTTAATTTTTAAATTTTTTTTGCATTTGTTTTTGAATTTTCTAACTCGGGTCGGGTATTCGAACGGATAGGAAGGAAATTATTTTTGTTCTCTATTTTTCGGCCTGTCCTTGCCCGTTTCATCCAGAAATGAAGCCTGAATGTTGTTTTTTAATTTTTAAAATTTTTTTGCATTTATTTTCGAATTTTCTAACTCGGGTCGGGTTTGAACGGATAGGAAGAAAATTATTTTTGTTCTCTATTTTTCGGCCTGTCATTGCCCGTTTCGTCTTGAAAAGATGCCTGGATGAAGTTTTTTAATTTTTTTAATTTTTTTGCATTTATTTTTGATTTTTCAAACTCGGGTCGGGTTCGAAAGGATAGGAAGGAAATTTATTTTCTTCTCTATTTTTCGGCCTGTCTTCATCCGTTTCGTCTTGAAATGAAGCCTGGATGATGTTTTTTAATTTTTGGAATTTTTTTGCATTTATTATTGAATTTTCTAATTCGGGTCGGGTTCGAACGGATAGGAAGAAAATTATTTTTGTTCTCTATTTTTCGGCCTGTCCTTGCCCGTTTCGTCTTGGAATGAAGCCTGGATGATGTTTTTTAATTTTTAAAAATTTTTTGCATTTGTTTTTGAATTTTCTAACTCGGGTCGGGTATTCGAACGGATAGGAAGGAAATTATTTTTGTTCTTTATTTTTTGGCCTGTCCTTGCCCGTTTCATCCAGAAATGAAGCTTGGATATTGTTTTTTAATTTTTAAAATTTTTTTGCATTTGTTTTGGAATTTTCTAACTCGGGTCGGGTATTCGAACGGATAGGAAGGAAATTATTTTTGTTCTCTATTTTTCGGCCTGTCATTGCTCGTTTCGTCTTGAAATGATGCCTGGATGATGTTTTTTAATTTTTAAATTTTTTTGCATTTATTTTTGAATTTTCAAACTCGGGTCGGGTTCGAACGGATAGGAAGGAAATTATTTTTGTTCTCTATTTTTCGGCTTGTCCTTGCCCGTTTCGCCTTGAAACGAAGTCTGGATGATGTTTTTTAATTTTTAAAATTTTTTTGCATTTGTTTTTGAATTTTCTAAATCGGGTCGGGTATTCGAACGGATAGGAAGGAAATTATTTTTGTTCTTTATTTTTTGGCCTGTCCTTGCCTGTTTCATCCAGAAATGAAGCTTGGATATTGTTTTTTAATTTTTAAAATTTTTTTGCATTTCTTTTGGAATTTTCTAACTCGGGTCGGGTATTCGAACGGATAGGAAGGAAATTATTTTTGTTCTTTATTTTTCGGCCTGTCATTGCTCGTTTCGTCTTGAAATGATGCCTGGATGATGTTTTTTAATTTTTAAATTTTTTTGCATTTATTTTTGAATTTTCAAACTCGGGTCGGGTTCGAACGGATAGGAAGGAAATTATTTTTGTTCTCTATTTTTCGGCTTGTCCTTGCCCGTTTCGCCTTGAAACGAAGTCTGGATGATGTTTTTTAATTTTTAAAATTTTTTTGCATTTGTTTTTGAATTTTCTAACTCAGGTCGGGTATTTGAACGGATAGGAAGGAAATTATTTTTGTTCTTTATTTTTTTGCCTGTCCTTGCCCGTTTCATCCAGAAATGAAGCTTGGATATTGTTTTTTAATTTTTAAAATTTTTTTGCATTTGTTTTGGAATTTTCTAACTCGGGTCGGGTATTCGAACGGATAGGAAGGAAATTATTTTTGTTCTTTATTTTTCGGCCTGTCCTTGCCCGTTTCGCCAGAAATGAAGCCTGGAAGATGTTTTTTAATTTTTAAAATTTTTTTGCATTTGTTTTGGAATTTTCTAACTCAGGTCGGGTATTCGAACGGATAGGAAGGAAATTATTTTTGTTCTCTATTTTTCGGCCTGTCCTTGCCCGTTTCGCCTTGAAACGAAGCCTGGAAGATGTTTTTTAATTTTTAAATTTTTTTTGCATTTGTTTTTGAATTTTCTAACTCGGGTCGGGTATTCGAACGGATAGGAAGGAAATTATTTTTGTTCTCTATTTTTCGGCCTGTCCTTGCCCGTTTCGCCTTGAAACGAAGCCTGGAAGATGTTTTTTAATTTTTAAATTTTTTTTGCATTTGTTTTGGAATTTTCTAACTCGGGTCGGGTATTCGAACGGATAGGAAGGAAATTATTTTTGTTCTTTATTTTTCGGCCTGTCCTTGCCCGTTTCGCTTTCAAACGAAGCCTGGAAGATGTTTTTTAATTTTTAAAATTTTTTTGCATTTGTTTTTGAATTTTCTAACTCGGGTCGGGTATTCGAACGGATAGGAAGGAAATTATTTTTGTTCTCTATTTTTCGGCCTGTCCTTGCCCGTTTTGCCTTGAAACGAAGCCTGGAAGATGTTTTTTAATTTTTAAATTTTTTTTGCATTTGTTTTTGAATTTTCTAACTCGGGTCGGGTATTCGAACGGATAGGAAGGAAATTATTTTTGTTCTCTATTTTTCGGCCTGTCCTTGCCCGTTTCGCCTTGAAACGAAGCCTGGAAGATGTTTTTAAATTTTTAAATTTTTTTTGCATTTGTTTTGGAATTTTCTAACTCGGGTCGGGTATTCGAACGGATAGGAAGGAAATTATTTTTGTTCTTTATTTTTCGGCCTGTCCTTGCCCATTTCGCTTTGAAACGAAGCCTGGAAGATGTTTTTTAATTTTTAAAATTTTTTTGCATTTATTTTTGAATTTTCAAACTCGGGTCGGGTTCGAACGGATAGGAAGGAAATTATTTTTGTTCTCTATTTTTCGGCTTGTCCTTGCCCGTTTCGCCTTGAAACGAAGTCTGGATGATGTTTTTTAATTTTTAAAATTTTTTTGCATTTGTTTTTGAATTTTCTAACTCGGGTCGGGTATTTGAACGGATAGGAAGGAAATTATTTTTGTTCTTTATTTTTTTGCCTGTCCTTGCCCGTTTCATCCAGAAATGAAGCTTGGATATTGTTTTTTAATTTTTAAAATTTTTTTGCATTTGTTTTGGAATTTTCTAACTCGGGTCGGGTATTCGAACGGATAGGAAGGAAATTATTTTTGTTCTGTATTTTTCGGCCTGTCCTTGCCCGTTTCGCCAGAAATGAAGCCTGGAAGATGTTTTTTAATTTTTAAAATTTTTTTGCATTTGTTTTGGAATTTTCTAACTCGGGTCGGGTATTCGAACGGATAGGAAGGAAATTATTTTTGTTCTCTATTTTTCGGCCAGTCCTTGCCCGTTTCGCCTTGAAACGAAGCCTGGAAGATGTTTTTTAATTTTTAAATTTTTTTTGCATTTGTTTTTGAATTTTCTAACTCGGGTCGGGTATTCGAACGGATAGGAAGGAAATTATTTTTGTTCTCTATTTTTCGGCCAGTCCTTGCCCGTTTCGCCTTGAAACGAAGCCTGGAAGATGTTTTTTAATTTTTAAATTTTTTTTGCATTTGTTTTGGAATTTTCTAACTCGGGTCGGGTATTCGAACGGATAGGAAGGAAATTATTTTTGTTCTTTATTTTTCGGCCTGTCCTTGCCCGTTTCGCTTTCAAACGAAGCCTGGAAGATGTTTTTTAATTTTTAAAATTTTTTTGCATTTGTTTTTGAATTTTCTAACTCGGGTCGGGTATTCGAACGGATAGGAAGGAAATTATTTTTGTTCTCTATTTTTCGGCCTGTCCTTGCCCGTTTCGCCTTGAAACGAAGCCTGGAAGATGTTTTTTAATTTTTAAATTTTTTTTGCATTTGTTTTTGAATTTTCTAACTCGGGTCGGGTATTCGAACGGATAGGAAGGAAATTATTTTTGTTCTCTATTTTTCGGCCTGTCCTTGCCCGTTTCGCCTTGAAACGAAGCCTGGAAGATGTTTTTTAATTTTTAAATTTTTTTTGCATTTGTTTTGGAATTTTCTAACTCGGGTCGGGTATTCGAACGGATAGGAAGGAAATTATTTTTGTTCTTTATTTTTCGGCCTGTCCTTGCCCGTTTCGCTTTGAAACGAAGCCTGGAAGATGTTTTTTAATTTTTAAAATTTTTTTGCATTTGTTTTTGAATTTTCTAACTCGGGTCGGGTATTCGAACGGATAGGAAGGAAATTATTTTTGTTCTCTATTTTTCGGCCTGCCCTTGCCCGTTTCGCCTTGAAACGAAGCCTGGAAGATGTTTTTTAATTTTTAAATTTTTTTTGCATTTGTTTTTGAATTTTCTAACTCGGGTCGGGTATTCGAACGGATAGGAAGGAAATTATTTTTGTTCTCTTTTTTTCGGCCTGTCCTTGCCCGTTTCATCCAGAAATGAAGCCTGAATGTTGTTTTTTAATTTTTAAAATTTTTTTGCATTTATTTTCGAATTTTCTAACTCGGGTCGGGTTTGAACGGATAGGAAGAAAATTATTTTTGTTCTCTATTTTTCGGCCTGTCATTGCCCGTTTCGTCTTGAAAAGATGCCTGGATGAAGTTTTTTAATTTTTTTAATTTTTTTGCATTTATTTTTGATTTTTCAAACTCGGGTCGGGTTCGAAAGGATAGGAAGGAAATTTATTTTCTTCTCTATTTTTCGGCCTGTCTTCATCCGTTTCGTCTTGAAATGAAGCCTGGATGATGTTTTTTAATTTTTGGAATTTTTTTGCATTTATTATTGAATTTTCTAATTCGGGTCGGGTTCGAACGGATAGGAAGAAAATTATTTTTGTTCTCTATTTTTCGGCCTGTCCTTGCCCGTTTCGTCTTGGAATGAAGCCTGGATGATGTTTTTTAATTTTTAAAAATTTTTTGCATTTGTTTTTGAATTTTCTAACTCGGGTCGGGTATTCGAACGGATAGGAAGGAAATTATTTTTGTTCTTTATTTTTTGGCCTGTCCTTGCCCGTTTCATCCAGAAATGAAGCTTGGATATTGTTTTTTAATTTTTAAAATTTTTTTGCATTTGTTTTGGAATTTTCTAACTCGGGTCGGGTATTCGAACGGATAGGAAGGAAATTATTTTTGTTCTCTATTTTTCGGCCTGTCATTGCTCGTTTCGTCTTGAAATGATGCCTGGATGATGTTTTTTAATTTTTAAATTTTTTTGCATTTATTTTTGAATTTTCAAACTCGGGTCGGGTTCGAACGGATAGGAAGGAAATTATTTTTGTTCTCTATTTTTCGGCTTGTCCTTGCCCGTTTCGCCTTGAAACGAAGTCTGG
Source organism: Quercus robur (assembly GCF_932294415.1). Taxonomy (NCBI): domain Eukaryota; kingdom Viridiplantae; phylum Streptophyta; class Magnoliopsida; order Fagales; family Fagaceae; genus Quercus; species Quercus robur. Next base: position 22,915,823 of record NC_065543.1, read on the forward strand.
ATGATGTTTTTTACTTTTTAAAATTTTTTTGCATTTGTTTTTGAATTTTCTAACTCGGGTCGGGTATTCGAACGGATAGGAAGGAAATTATTTTTGTTCTTTATTTTTTGGCCTGTCCTTGCCCGTTTCATCCAGAAATGAAGCTTGGATATTGTTTTTTAATTTTTAAAATTTTTTTGCATTTGTTTTGGAATTTTCTAACTCGGGTCGGGTATTCGAACGGATAGGAAGGAAATTATTTTTGTTCTTTATTTTTCGGCCTGTCATTGCTCGTTTCGTCTTGAAATGATGCCTGGATGATGTTTTTTAATTTTTAAATTTTTTTGCATTTATTTTTGAATTTTCAAACTCGGGTCGGGTTCGAACGGATAGGAAGGAAATTATTTTTGTTCTCTATTTTTCGGCTTGTCCTTGCCCGTTTCGCCTTGAAACGAAGTCTGGATGATGTTTTTTAATTTTTAAATTTTTTTTGCATTTGTTTTGGAATTTTCTAACTCGGGTCGGGTATTCGAACGGATATGAAGGAAATTATTTTTGTTCTTTATTTTTCGGCCTGTCCTTGCCCGTTTCGCTTTGAAACGAAGCCTGGAAGATGTTTTTTAATTTTTAAAATTTTTTTGCATTTGTTTTTGAATTTTCTAACTCGGGTCGGGTATTCGAACGGATAGGAAGGAAATTATTTTTGTTCTCTATTTTTCGGCCTGTCGTTGCCCGTTTCGCCTTGAAACGAAGCCTGGAAGATGTTTTTTAATTTTTAAATTTTTTTTGCATTTGTTTTTGAATTTTATAACTCGGGTCGGGTATTCGAACGGATAGGAAGGAAATTATTTTTGTTCTCTATTTTTCGGCCTGTCCTTGCCCGTTTCATCCAGAAATGAAGCCTGGATGTTGTTTTTTAATTTTTAAAATTTTTTTGCATTTATTTTCGAATTTTCTAACTCGGGTCGGGTTTGAACGGATAGGAAGAAAATTATTTTTGTTCTCTATTTTTCGGCCTGTCATTGCCCGTTTCGTCTTGAAAAGATGCCTGGATGAAGTTTTTTAATTTTTTTAATTTTTTTGCATTTATTTTTGATTTTTCAAACTCGGGTCGGGTTCGAAAGGATAGGAAGGAAATTTATTTTCTTCTCTATTTTTCGGCCTGTCTTCATCCGTTTCGTCTTGAAATGAAGCCTGGATGATGTTTTTTTAATTTTTGGAATTTTTTTGCATTTATTATTGAATTTTCTAATTCGGGTCGGGTTCGAACGGATAGGAAGAAAATTATTTTTGTTCTCTATTTTTCGGCCTGTCCTTGCCCGTTTCGTCTTGGAATGAAGCCTGGATGATGTTTTCTAATTTTTAAAATTTTTTTGCATTTGTTTTTGAATTTTCTAACTCGGGTCGGGTATTCGAACGGATAGGAAGGAAATTATTTTTGTTCTCTATTTTTCGGCCTGTCATTGCTCGTTTCGTCTTGAAATGATGCCTGGATGATGTTTTTTAATTTTTAAATTTTTTTGCATTTATTTTTGAATTTTCAAACTCGGGTCGGGTTCGAACGGATAGGAAGGAAATTATTTTTGTTCTCTATTTATCGGCTTGTCCTTGCCCGTTTCGCCTTGAAACGAAGTCTGGATGATGTTTTTTAATTTTTAAAATTTTTTTGCATTTGTTTTTGAATTTTCTAACTCGGGTCGGGTATTCGAACGGATAGGAAGGAAATTATTTGTGTTCTTTATTTTTTGGCCTGTCCTTGCCTGTTTCATCCAGAAATGAAGCTTGGATATTGTTTTTTAATTTTTAAAATTTTTTTGCATTTGTTTTGGAATTTTCTAACTCGGGTCGGGTATTCGAACGGATAGGAAGGAAATTATTTTTGTTCTTTATTTTTCGGCCTGTCATTGCTCGTTTCGTCTTGAAATGATGCCTGGATGATGTTTTTTAATTTTTAAATTTTTTTGCATTTATTTTTGAATTTTCAAACTCGGGTCGGGTTCGAACGGATAGGAAGGAAATTATTTTTGTTCTCTATTTTTCGGCTTGTCCTTGCCCGTTTCGCCTTGAAACGAAGTCTGGATGATGTTTTTTAATTTTTAAAATTTTTTTGCATTTGTTTTTGAATTTTCTAACTCGGGTCGGGTATTTGAACGGATAGGAAGGAAATTATTTTTGTTCTTTATTTTTTTGCCTGTCCTTGCCCGTTTCATCCAGAAATGAAGCTTGGATATTGTTTTTTAATTTTTAAAATTTTTTTGCATTTGTTTTGGAATTTTCTAACTCGGGTCGGGTATTCGAACGGATAGGAAGGAAATTATTTTTGTTCTTTATTTTTCGGCCTGTCCTTGCCCGTTTCGCCAGAAATGAAGCCTGGAAGATGTTTTTTAATTTTTAAAATTTTTTTGCATTTGTTTTGGAATTTTCTAACTCAGGTCGGGTATTCGAACGGATAGGAAGGAAATTATTTTTGTTCTCTATTTTTCGGCCTGTCCTTGCCCGTTTCGCCTTGAAACGAAGCCTGGAAGATGTTTTTTAATTTTTAAATTTTTTTTGCATTTGTTTTTGAATTTTCTAACTCGGGTCGGGTATTCGAACGGATAGGAAGGAAATTATTTTTGTTCTCTATTTTTCGGCCTGTCCTTGCCCGTTTCGCCTTGAAACGAAGCATGGAAGATGTTTTTTAATTTTTAAATTTTTTTTGCATTTGTTTTGGAATTTTCTAACTCGGGTCGGGTATTCGAACGGATAGGAAGGAAATTATTTTTGTTCTTTATTTTTCGGCCTGTCCTTGCCCGTTTCGCTTTCAAACGAAGCCTGGAAGATGTTTTTTAATTTTTAAAATTTTTTTGCATTTGTTTTTGAATTTTCTAACTCGGGTCGGGTATTCGAACGGATAGGAAGGAAATTATTTTTGTTCTCTATTTTTCGGCCTGTCCTTGCCCGTTTTGCCTTGAAACGAAGCCTGGAAGATGTTTTTTAATTTTTAAATTTTTTTTGCATTTGTTTTTGAATTTTCTAGCTCGGGTCGGGTATTCGAACGGATAGGAAGGAAATTATTTTTGTTCTCTATTTTTCGGCCTGTCCTTGCCCGTTTCGCCTTGAAACGAAGCCTGGAAGATGTTTTTTAATTTTTAAATTTTTTTTGCATTTGTTTTGGAATTTTCTAACTCGGGTCGGGTATTCGAACGGATAGGAAGGAAATTATTTTTGTTCTTTATTTTTCGGCCTGTCCTTGCCCATTTCGCTTTGAAACGAAGCCTGGAAGATGTTTTTTAATTTTTAAAATTTTTTTGCATTTATTTTTGAATTTTCAAACTCGGGTCGGGTTCGAACGGATAGGAAGGAAATTATTTTTGTTCTCTATTTTTCGGCTTGTCCTTGCCCGTTTCGCCTTGAAACGAAGTCTGGATGATGTTTTTTAATTTTTAAAATTTTTTTGCATTTGTTTTTGAATTTTCTAACTCGGGTCGGGTATTTGAACGGATAGGAAGGAAATTATTTTTGTTCTTTATTTTTTTGCCTGTCCTTGCCCGTTTCATCCAGAAATGAAGCTTGGATATTGTTTTTTAATTTTTAAAATTTTTTTGCATTTGTTTTGGAATTTTCTAACTCGGGTCGGGTATTCGAACGGATAGGAAGGAAATTATTTTTGTTCTTTATTTTTCGGCCTGTCCTTGCCCGTTTCGCCAGAAATGAAGCCTGGAAGATGTTTTTTAATTTTTAAAATTTTTTTGCATTTGTTTTGGAATTTTCTAACTCGGGTCGGGTATTCGAACGGATAGGAAGGAAATTATTTTTGTTCTCTATTTTTCGGCCTGTCCTTGCCCGTTTCGCCTTGAAACGAAGCCTGGAAGATGTTTTTTAATTTTTAAATTTTTTTTGCATTTGTTTTTGAATTTTCTAACTCGGGTCGGGTATTCGAACGGATAGGAAGGAAATTATTTTTGTTCTCTATTTTTCGGCCTGTCCTTGCCCGTTTCGCCTTGAAACGAAGCCTGGAAGATGTTTTTTAATTTTTAAATTTTTTTTGCATTTGTTTTGGAATTTTCTAACTCGGGTCGGGTATTCGAACGGATAGGAAGGAAATTATTTTTGTTCTTTATTTTTCGGCCTGTCCTTGCCCGTTTCGCTTTCAAACGAAGCCTGGAAGATGTTTTTTAATTTTTAAAATTTTTTTGCATTTGTTTTTGAATTTTCTAACTCGGGTCGGGTATTCGAACGGATAGGAAGGAAATTATTTTTGTTCTCTATTTTTCGGCCTGTCCTTGCCCGTTTCGCCTTGAAACGAAGCCTGGAAGATGTTTTTTAATTTTTAAATTTTTTTTGCATTTGTTTTTGAATTTTCTAACTCGGGTCGGGTATTCGAACGGATAGGAAGGAAATTATTTTTGTTCTCTATTTTTCGGCCTGTCCTTGCCCGTTTCGCCTTGAAACGAAGCCTGGAAGATGTTTTTTAATTTTTAAATTTTTTTTGCATTTGTTTTGGAATTTTCTAACTCGGGTCGGGTATTCGAACGGATAGGAAGGAAATTATTTTTGTTCTTTATTTTTCGGCCTGTCCTTGCCCGTTTCGCCTTGAAACGAAGCCTGGAAGATGTTTTTTAATTTTTAAATTTTTTTGCATTTGTTTTTGAATTTTCTAACTCGGGTCGGGTATTCGAACGGATAGGAAGGAAATTATTTTTGTTCTCTATTTTTCGGCCTGTCCTTGCCCGTTTCGCCTTGAAACGAAGCTTGGAAGATGTTTTTTAATTTTTAAATTTTTTTTGCATTTGTTTTGGAATTTTCTAACTCGGGTCGGGTATTCGAACGGATAGGAAGGAAATTATTTTTGTTCTTTATTTTTCGGCCTGTCCTTGCCCGTTTCGCTTTCAAACGAAGCCTGGAAGATGTTTTTTAATTTTTAAAATTTTTTTGCATTTGTTTTTGAATTTTCTAACTCGGGTCGGGTATTCGAACGGATAGGAAGGAAATTATTTTTGTTCTCTATTTTTCGGCCTGTCCTTGCCCGTTTTGCCTTGAAACGAAGCCTGGAAGATGTTTTTTAATTTTTAAATTTTTTTTGCATTTGTTTTTGAATTTTCTAGCTCGGGTCGGGTATTCGAACGGATAGGAAGGAAATTATTTTTGTTCTCTATTTTTCGGCCTGTCCTTGCCCGTTTCGCCTTGAAACGAAGCCTGGAAGATGTTTTTTAATTTTTAAATTTTTTTTGCATTTGTTTTGGAATTTTCTAACTCGGGTCGGGTATTCGAACGGATAGGAAGGAAATTATTTTTGTTCTTTATTTTTCGGCCTGTCCTTGCCCATTTCGCTTTGAAACGAAGCCTGGAAGATGTTTTTTAATTTTTAAAATTTTTTTGCATTTATTTTTGAATTTTCAAACTCGGGTCGGGTTCGAACGGATAGGAAGGAAATTATTTTTGTTCTCTATTTTTCGGCTTGTCCTTGCCCGTTTCGCCTTGAAACGAAGTCTGGATGATGTTTTTTAATTTTTAAAATTTTTTTGCATTTGTTTTTGAATTTTCTAACTCGGGTCGGGTATTTGAACGGATAGGAAGGAAATTATTTTTGTTCTTTATTTTTTTGCCTGTCCTTGCCCGTTTCATCCAGAAATGAAGCTTGGATATTGTTTTTTAATTTTTAAAATTTTTTTGCATTTGTTTTGGAATTTTCTAACTCGGGTCGGGTATTCGAACGGATAGGAAGGAAATTATTTTTGTTCTTTATTTTTCGGCCTGTCCTTGCCCGTTTCGCCAGAAATGAAGCCTGGAAGATGTTTTTTAATTTTTAAAATTTTTTTGCATTTGTTTTGGAATTTTCTAACTCGGGTCGGGTATTCGAACGGATAGGAAGGAAATTATTTTTGTTCTCTATTTTTCGGCCTGTCCTTGCCCGTTTCGCCTTGAAACGAAGCCTGGAAGATGTTTTTTAATTTTTAAATTTTTTTTGCATTTGTTTTTGAATTTTCTAACTCGGGTCGGGTATTCGAACGGATAGGAAGGAAATTATTTTTGTTCTCTATTTTTCGGCCTGTCCTTGCCCGTTTCGCCTTGAAACGAAGCCTGGAAGATGTTTTTTAATTTTTAAATTTTTTTTGCATTTGTTTTGGAATTTTCTAACTCGGGTCGGGTATTCGAACGGATAGGAAGGAAATTATTTTTGTTCTTTATTTTTCGGCCTGTCCTTGCCCGTTTCGCTTTCAAACGAAGCCTGGAAGATGTTTTTTAATTTTTAAAATTTTTTTGCATTTGTTTTTGAATTTTCTAACTCGGGTCGGGTATTCGAACGGATAGGAAGGAAATTATTTTTGTTCTCTATTTTTCGGCCTGTCCTTGCCCGTTTCGCCTTGAAACGAAGCCTGGAAGATGTTTTTTAATTTTTAAATTTTTTTTGCATTTGTTTTTGAATTTTCTAACTCGGGTCGGGTATTCGAACGGATAGGAAGGAAATTATTTTTGTTCTCTATTTTTCGGCCTGTCCTTGCCCGTTTCGCCTTGAAACGAAGCCTGGAAGATGTTTTTTAATTTTTAAATTTTTTTTGCATTTGTTTTGGAATTTTCTAACTCGGGTCGGGTATTCGAACGGATAGGAAGGAAATTATTTTTGTTCTTTATTTTTCGGCCTGTCCTTGCCCGTTTCGCTTTGAAACGAAGCCTGGAAGATGTTTTTTAATTTTTAAAATTTTTTTGCATTTGTTTTTGAATTTTCTAACTCGGGTCGGGTATTCGAACGGATAGGAAGGAAATTATTTTTGTTCTCTATTTTTCGGCCTGTCCTTGCCCGTTTCGCCTTGAAACGAAGCCTGGAAGATGTTTTTTAATTTTTAAATTTTTTTTGCATTTGTTTTTGAATTTTCTAACTCGGGTCGGGTATTCGAACGGATAGGAAGGAAATTATTTTTGTTCTCTATTTTTCGGCCTGTCCTTGCCCGTTTCATCCAGAAATGAAGCCTGAATGTTGTTTTTTAATTTTTAAAATTTTTTTGCATTTATTTTCGAATTTTCTAACTCGGGTCGGGTTTGAACGGATAGGAAGAAAATTGTTTTTGTTCTCTATTTTTCGGCCTGTCATTGCCCGTTTCGTCTTGAAAAGATGCCTGGATGAAGTTTTTTAATTTTTTTAATTTTTTTGCATTTATTTTTGATTTTTCAAACTCGGGTCGGGTTCGAAAGGATAGGAAGGAAATTTATTTTCTTCTCTATTTTTCGGCCTGTCTTCATCCGTTTCGTCTTGAAATGAAGCCTGGATGATGTTTTTTAATTTTTGGAATTTTTTTGCATTTATTATTGAATTTTCTAATTCGGGTCGGGTTCGAACGGATAGGAAGAAAATTATTTTTGTTCTCTATTTTTCGGCCTGTCCTTGCCCGTTTCGTCTTGGAATGAAGCCTGGATGATGTTTTTTAATTTTTAAAAATTTTTTGCATTTGTTTTTGAATTTTCTAACTCGGGTCGGGTATTCGAACGGATAGGAAGGAAATTATTTTTGTTCTTTATTTTTTGGCCTGTCCTTGCCCGTTTCATCCAGAAATGAAGCTTGGATATTGTTTTTTAATTTTTAAAATTTTTTTGCATTTGTTTTGGAATTTTCTAACTCGGGTCGGGTATTCGAACGGATAGGAAGGAAATTATTTTTGTTCTCTATTTTTCGGCCTGTCATTGCTCGTTTCGTCTTGAAATGATGCCTGGATGATGTTTTTTAATTTTTAAATTTTTTTGCATTTATTTTTGAATTTTCAAACTCGGGTCGGGTTCGAACGGATAGGAAGGAAATTATTTTTGTTCTCTATTTTTCGGCTTGTCCTTGCCCGTTTCGCCTTGAAACGAAGTCTGGATGATGTTTTTTAATTTTTAAAATTTTTTTGCATTTGTTTTTGAATTTTCTAACTCGGGTCGGGTATTCGAACGGATAGGAAGGAAATTATTTTTGTTCTTTATTTTTTGGCCTGTCCTTGCCCGTTTCATCCAGAAATGAAGCTTGGATATTGTTTTTTAATTTTTAAAATTTTTTTGCATTTGTTTTGGAATTTTCTAACTCGGGTCGGGTATTCGAACGGATAGGAAGGAAATTATTTTTGTTCTTTATTTTTCGGCCTGTCATTGCTCGTTTCGTCTTGAAATGATGCCTGGATGATGTTTTTTAATTTTTAAATTTTTTTGCATTTATTTTTGAATTTTCAAACTCGGGTCGGGTTCGAACGGATAGGAAGGAAATTATTTTTGTTCTCTATTTTTCGGCTTGTCCTTGCCCGTTTCGCCTTGAAACGAAGTCTGGATGATGTTTTTTAATTTTTAAAATTTTTTTGCATTTGTTTTTGAATTTTCTAACTCGGGTCGGGTATTTGAACGGATAGGAAGGAAATTATTTTTGTTCTTTATTTTTTTGCCTGTCCTTGCCCGTTTCATCCAGAAATGAAGCTTGGATATTGTTTTTTAATTTTTAAAATTTTTTTGCATTTGTTTTGGAATTTTCTAACTCGGGTCGGGTATTCGAACGGATAGGAAGGAAATTATTTTTGTTCTTTATTTTTCGGCCTGTCCTTGCCCGTTTCGCCAGAAATGAAGCCTGGAAGATGTTTTTTAATTTTTAAAATTTTTTTGCATTTGTTTTGGAATTTTCTAACTCGGGTCGGGTATTCGAACGGATAGGAAGGAAATTATTTTTGTTCTCTATTTTTCGGCCTGTCCTTGCCCGTTTCGCCTTGAAACGAAGCCTGGAAGATGTTTTTTAATTTTTAAATTTTTTTTGCATTTGTTTTTGAATTTTCTAACTCGGGTCGGGTATTCGAACGGATAGGAAGGAAATTATTTTTGTTCTCTATTTTTCGGCCTTTCCTTGCCCGTTTCGCCTTGAAACGAAGCCTGGAAGATGTTTTTTAATTTTTAAATTTTTTTTGCATTTGTTTTGGAATTTTCTAACTCGGGTCGGGTATTCGAACGGATAGGAAGGAAATTATTTTTGTTCTTTATTTTTCGGCCTGTCCTTGCCCGTTTCGCTTTCAAACGAAGCCTGGAAGATGTTTTTTAATTTTTAAAATTTTTTTGCATTTGTTTTTGAATTTTCTAACTCGGGTCGGGTATTCGAACGGATAGGAAGGAAATTATTTTTGTTCTCTATTTTTCGGCCTGTCCTTGCCCGTTTCGCCATGAAACGAAGCCTGGAAGATGTTTTTTAATTTTTAAATTTTTTTTGCATTTGTTTTTGAATTTTCTAACTCGGGTCGGGTATTCGAACGGATAGGAAGGAAATTATTTTTGTTCTCTATTTTTCGGCCTGTCCTTGCCCGTTTCGCCTTGAAACGAAGCCTGGAAGATGTTTTTTAATTTTTAAATTTTTTTTGCATTTGTTTTGGAATTTTCTAACTCGGGTCGGGTATTCGAACGGATAGGAAGGAAATTATTTTTGTTCTTTATTTTTCGGCCTGTCCTTGCCCGTTTCGCTTTGAAACGAAGCCTGGAAGATGTTTTTTAATTTTTAAAATTTTTTTGCATTTGTTTTTGAATTTTCTAACTCGGGTCGGGTATTCGAACGGATAGGAAGGAAATTATTTTTGTTCTCTATTTTTCGGCCTGTCCTTGCCCGTTTCGCCTTGAAACGAAGCCTGGAAGATGTTTTTTAATTTTTAAATTTTTTTTGCATTTGTTTTTGAATTTTCTAACTCGGGTCGGGTATTCGAACGGATAGGAAGGAAATTATTTTTGTTCTCTATTTTTCGGCCTGTCCTTGCCCGTTTCATCCAGAAATGAAGCCTGGATGTTGTTTTTTAATTTTTAAAATTTTTTTGCATTTATTTTCGAATTTTCTAACTCGGGTCGGGTTTGAACGGATAGGAAGAAAATTATTTTTGTTCTCTATTTTTCGGCCTGTCATTGCCCGTTTCGTCTTGAAAAGATGCCTGGATGAAGTTTTTTAATTTTTTTAATTTTTTTGCATTTATTTTTGATTTTTCAAACTCGGGTCGGGTTCGAAAGGATAGGAAGGAAATTTATTTTCTTCTCTATTTTTCGGCCTGTCTTCATCCGTTTCGTCTTGAAATGAAGCCTGGATGATGTTTTTTAATTTTTGGAATTTTTTTGCATTTATTATTGAATTTTCTAATTCGGGTCGGGTTCGAACGGATAGGAAGAAAATTATTTTTGTTCTCTATTTTTCGGCCTGTCCTTGCCCGTTTCGTCTTGGAATGAAGCCTGGATGATGTTTTCTAATTTTTAAAATTTTTTTGCATTTGTTTTTGAATTTTCTAACTCGGGTCGGGTATTCGAACGGATAGGAAGGAAATTATTTTTGTTCTCTATTTTTCGGCCTGTCATTGCTCGTTTCGTCTTGAAATGATGCCTGGATTATGTTTTTTAATTTTTAAATTTTTTTGCATTTATTTTTGAATTTTCAAACTCGGGTCGGGTTCGAACGGATAGGAATGAAATTATTTTTGTTCTCTATTTTTCGGCTTGTCCTTGCCCGTTTCGCCTTGAAACGAAGTCTGGATGATGTTTTTTAATTTTTAAAATTTTTTTGCATTTGTTTTTGAATTTTCTAACTCGGGTCGGGTATTCGAACGGATAGGAAGGAAATTATTTTTGTTCTTTATTTTTTGGCCTGTCCTTGCCCGTTTCATCCAGAAATGAAGCTTGGATATTGTTTTTTAATTTTTAAAATTTTTTTGCATTTGTTTTGGAATTTTCTAACTCGGGTCGGGTATTCGAACGGATAGGAAGGAAATTATTTTTGTTCTTTATTTTTCGGCCTGTCCTTGCCCGTTTCGCCAGAAATGAAGCCTGGAAGATGTTTTTTAATTTTTAAAATTTTTTTGCATTTGTTTTGGAATTTTCTAACTCGGGTCGGGTATTCGAACGGATAGGAAGGAAATTATTTTTGTTCTCTATTTTTCGGCCTGTCCTTGCCCGTTTCGCCTTGAAACGAAGCCTGGAAGATGTTTTTTAATTTTTAAATTTTTTTTGCATTTGTTTTTGAATTTTCTAACTCGGGTCGGGTATTCGAACGGATAGGAAGGAAATTATTTTTGTTCTCTATTTTTCGGCCTGTCCTTGCCCGTTTCATCCAGAAATGAAGCCTGGATGTTGTTTTTTAATTTTTAAATTTTTTTGCATTTATTTTCGAATTATCTAACTCGGGTCGGGTTTGAACGGATAGGAAGAAAATTATTTTTGTTCTCTATTTTTCGGCCTGTCGTTGCCCGTTTCGTCTTGAAATGATGCTTTCAGTTTTTTAATTTTTTTTAATTTTTTTGCGTTTATTTTTGAATTTTCAAACTCGGGTCGGGTTCGAACGGATAGGAAGGAAATTATTTTTGTTCTCTATTTTTCGGTTTGTCCTTGCCCGTTTCGTCCTGAAATGAAGCCTGGATGATGTTTTTTAATTTTTAAAATTTTTTTGCATTTATTTTCGAAATTTTAAACTCGGGTCGGGTATTCGAACGGATAGGAAGGAAATTATTTTTGTTCTCTATTTTTCGGCCTGTCCTTGCCCGTTTCGCCTTGAAACGAAGCTTGGAAGATGTTTTTTAATTTTTAAATTTTTTTTGCATTTGTTTTGGAATTTTCTAACTCGGGTCGGGTATTCGAACGGATAGGAAGGAAATTATTTTTGTTCTTTATTTTTCGGCCTGTCCTTGCCCGTTTCGCTTTGAAACGAAGCCTGGAAGATGTTTTTTAATTTTTAAAATTTTTTTGCATTTGTTTTTGAATTTTCTAACTCGGGTCGGGTATTCGAACGGATAGGAAGGAAATTATTTTTGTTCTCTATTTTTCGGCCTGTCGTTGCCCGTTTCGCCTTGAAACGAAGCCTGGAAGATGTTTTTTAATTTTTAAATTTTTTTTGCATTTGTTTTTGAATTTTATAACTCGGGTCGGGTATTCGAACGGATAGGAAGGAAATTATTTTTGTTCTCTATTTTTCGGCCTGTCCTTGCCCGTTTCATCCAGAAATGAAGCCTGGATGTTGTTTTTTAATTTTTAAAATTTTTTTGCATTTATTTTCGAATTTTCTAACTCGGGTCGGGTTTGAACGGATAGGAAGAAAATTATTTTTGTTCTCTATTTTTCGGCCTGTCATTGCCCGTTTCGTCTTGAAATGATGCCTGGATGAAGTTTTTTAATTTTTTTAATTTTTTTGCATTTATTTTTGAATTTTCAAACTCGGGTCGGGTTCGAAAGGATAGGAAGGAAATTTTTTTTCTTCTCTATTTTTCGGCCTGTCTTCATCCGTTTCGTCTTGAAATGAAGCCTGGATGATGTTTTTTAATTTTTGGAATTTTTTTGCATTTATTATTGAATTTTCTAACTCGGGTCGGGTTCGAACGGATAGGAAGAAAATTATTTTTGTTCTCTATTTTTCGGCCTGTCCTTGCCCGTTTCGTCTTGGAATGAAGCCTGGATGATGTTTTCTAATTTTTAAAATTTTTTTGCATTTGTTTTTGAATTTTCTAACTCGGGTCGGGTATTCGAACGGATAGGAAGGAAATTATTTTTGTTCTCTATTTTTCGGCCTGTCATTACTCGTTTCGTCTTGAAATGATGCCTGGATGATGTTTTTAAATTTTTAAATTTTTTTGCATTTATTTTTGAATTTTCAAACTCGGGTCGGGTTCGAACGGATAGGAAGGAAATTATTTTTGTTCTCTATTTTTCGGCCTGTCCTTGCCCGTTTCGCCTTGAAACGAAGTCTGGATGATGTTTTTTAATTTTTAAAATTTTTTTGCATTTGTTTTTGAATTTTCTAACTCGGGTCGGGTATTCGAACGGATAGGAAGGAAATTATTTTTGTTCTTTATTTTTTGGCCTGTCCTTGCCCGTTTCATCCAGAAATGAAGCTTGGATATTGTTTTTTAATTTTTAAAATTTTTTTGCATTTGTTTTGGAATTTTCTAACTCGGGTCGGGTATTCGAACGGATAGGAAGGAAATTATTTTTGTTCTTTATTTTTCGGCCTGTCCTTGCCCGTTTCGCCAGAAATGAAGCCTGGAAGATGTTTTTTAATTTTTAAAATTTTTTTGCATTTGTTTTGGAATTTTCTAACTCGGGTCGGGTATTCGAACGGATAGGAAGGAAATTATTTTTGTTCTCTATTTTTCGGCCTGTCCTTGCCCGTTTCGCCTTGAAACGATGCCTGGAAGATGTTTTTTAATTTTTAAATTTTTTTTGCATTTGTTTTTGAATTTTCTAACTCGGGTCGGGTATTCGAACGGATAGGAAGGAAATTATTTTTGTTCTCTATTTTTCGGCCTGTCCTTGCCCGTTTCATCCAGAAATGAAGCCTGGATGTTGTTTTTTAATTTTTAAAATTTTTTTGCATTTATTTTCGAATTATCTAACTCGGGTCGGGTTTGAACGGATAGGAAGAAAATTATTTTTGTTCTCTATTTTTCGGCCTGTCATTGCCCGTTTCGTCTTGAAATGATGCCTGGATGAAGTTTTTTAATTTTTTTAATTTTTTTGCATTTATTTTTGAATTTTCAAACTCGGGTCGGGTTCGAACGGATAGGAAGGAAATTATTTTTGTTCTCTATTTGTCGGTTTGTCCTTGCCCGTTTCGTCCTGAAATGAAGCCTGGATGATGTTTTTTAATTTTTAAAATTTTTTTGCATTTATTTTCGAAATTTTAAACTCGGGTCGGGTATTCGAACGGATAGGAAGGAAATTATTTTTGTTCTCTATTTTTCGGCCTGTCCTTGCCCGTTTCGCCTTGAAACGAAGCTTGGAATATGTTTTTTAATTTTTAAATTTTTTTTGCATTTGTTTTGGAATTTTCTAACTCGGGTCGGGTATTCGAACGGATAGGAAGGAAATTATTTTTGTTCTTTATTTTTCGGCCTGTCCTTGCCCGTTTCGCTTTGAAACGAAGCCTGGAAGATGTTTTTTAATTTTTAAAATTTTTTTGCATTTGTTTTTGAATTTTCTAACTCGGGTCGGGTATTCGAACGGATAGGAAGGAAATTATTTTTGTTCTCTATTTTTCGGCCTGTCCTTGCCCGTTTCGCCTTGAAACGAAGCCTGGAAGATGTTTTTTAATTTTTAAATTTTTTTTGCATTTGTTTTTGAATTTTCTAACTCGGGTCGGGTATTCGAACGGATAGGAAGGAAATTATTTTTGTTCTCTATTTTTCGGCCTGTCCTTGCCCGTTTCATCCAGAAATGAAGCCTGGATGTTGTTTTTTAATTTTTAAAATTTTTTTGCATTTATTTTCGAATTTTCTAACTCGGGTCGGGTTTGAACAGATAGGAAGAAAATTATTTTTGTTCTCTATTTTTCGGCCTGTCATTGCCCGTTTCGTCTTGAAATGATGCCTGGATGAGGTTTTTTAATTTTTTTAATTTTTTTGCATTTATTTTTGAATTTTCAAACTCGGGTCGGGTTCGAAAGGATAGGAAGGAAATTTTTTTTCTTCTCTATTATTCGGCCTATCTTCATCCGTTTCGTCTTGAAATGAAGCCTGGATGATGTTTTTTAATTTTTGGAATTTTTTTGCATTTATTATTGAATTTTCTAACTCGGGTCGGGTTCGAACGGATAGGAAGAAAATTATTTTTGTTCTCTATTTTTCGGCCTGTCCTTGCCCGTTTCGTCTTGGAATGAAGCCTGGATGATGTTTTCTAATTTTTAAAATTTTTTTGCATTTGTTTTTGAATTTTCTAACTCGGGTCGGGTAGTCGAACGGATAGGAAGGAAATTATTTTTGTTCTCTATTTTTCGGCCTGTCATTGCTCGTTTCGTCTTGAAATGATGCCTGGATGATGTTTTTTAATTTTTAAATTTTTTTGCATTTATTTTTGAATTTTCAAACTCGGGTCGGGTTCGAACAGATAGGAAGGAAATTATTTTTGTTCTCTATTTTTCGGCCTGTCCTTGCCTGTTTCGCCTTGAAACGAAGCCTGGAAGATGTTTTTTAATTTTTAAATTTTTTTTGCATTTGTTTTTGAATTTTCTAACTCGGGTCGGGTATTCGAACGGATAGGAAGGAAATTATTTTTGTTCTCTATTTTTCGGCCTGTCCTTGCCCGTTTCATCCAGAAATGAAGCCTGGATGTTGTTTTTTAATTTTTAAAATTTTTTTGCATTTATTTTCGAATTTTCTAACTCGGGTCGGGTTTGAACAGATAGGAAGAAAATTATTTTTGTTCTCTATTTTTCGGCCTGTCATTGCCCGTTTCGTCTTGAAATGATGCCTGGATGAGGTTTTTTAATTTTTTTAATTTTTTTGCATTTATTTTTGAATTTTCAAACTCGGGTCGGGTTCGAAAGGATAGGAAGGAAATTTTTTTTCTTCTCTATTTTTCGGCCTATCTTCATCCGTTTCGTCTTGAAATGAAGCCTGGATGATGTTTTTTAATTTTTGGAATTTTTTTGCATTTATTATTGAATTTTCAAACTCGGGTCGGGTTCGAACGGATAGGAAGAAAATTATTTTTGTTCTCTATTTTTCGGCCTGTCCTTGCCCGTTTCGTCTTGGAATGAAGCCTGGATGATGTTTTCTAATTTTTAAAATTTTTTTGCATTTGTTTTTGAATTTTCTAACTCGGGTCGGGTAGTCGAACGGATAGGAAGGAAATTATTTTTGTTCTCTATTTTTCGGCCTGTCATTGCTCGTTTCGTCTTGAAATGATGCCTGGATGATGTTTTTTAATTTTTAAATTTTTTTGCATTTATTTTTGAATTTTCAAACTCGGGTCGGGTTCGAACAGATAGGAAGGAAATTATTTTTGTTCTCTATTTTTCGGCCTGTCCTTGCCCGTTTCATCCAGAAATGAAGCCTGGATGTTGTTTTTTAATTTTTAAAATTTTTTTGCATTTATTTTCGAATTTTCTAACTCGGGTCGGGTTTGAACGGATAGGAAGAAAATTATTTTTGTTCTCTATTTTTCGGCCTGTCATTGCCCGTTTCGTCTTGAAATGATGCCTGGATGAAGTTTTTTAATTTTTTTAATTTTTTTGCATTTATTTTTGAATTTTCAAACTCGGGTCGGGTTCGAAAGGATAGGAAGGAAATTTTTTTTCTTCTCTATTTTTCGGCCTGTCTTCATCCGTTTCGTCTTGAAATGAAGCCTGGATGATGTTTTTTAATTTTTGGAATTTTTTTGCATTTATTATTGAATTTTCTAACTCGGGTCGGGTTCGAACGGATAGGAAGAAAATTATTTTTGTTCTCTATTTTTCGGCCTGTCCTTGCCCGTTTCGTCTTGGAATGAAGCCTGGATGATGTTTTCTAATTTTTAAAATTTTTTTGCATTTGTTTTTGAATTTTCTAACTCGGGTCGGGTATTCGAACGGATAGGAAGGAAATTATTTTTGTTCTCTATTTTTCGGCCTGTCATTACTCGTTTCGTCTTGAAATGATGCCTGGATGATGTTTTTAAATTTTTAAATTTTTTTGCATTTATTTTTGAATTTTCAAACTCGGGTCGGGTTCGAACGGATAGGAAGGAAATTATTTTTGTTCTCTATTTTTCGGCCTGTCCTTGCCCGTTTCGCCTTGAAACGAAGTCTGGATGATGTTTTTTAATTTTTAAAATTTTTTTGCATTTGTTTTTGAATTTTCTAACTCGGGTCGGGTATTCGAACGGATAGGAAGGAAATTATTTTTGTTCTTTATTTTTTGGCCTGTCCTTGCCCGTTTCATCCAGAAATGAAGCTTGGATATTGTTTTTTAATTTTTAAAATTTTTTTGCATTTGTTTTGGAATTTTCTAACTCGGGTCGGGTATTCGAACGGATAGGAAGGAAATTATTTTTGTTCTTTATTTTTCGGCCTGTCCTTGCCCGTTTCGCCAGAAATGAAGCCTGGAAGATGTTTTTTAATTTTTAAAATTTTTTTGCATTTGTTTTGGAATTTTCTAACTCGGGTCGGGTATTCGAACGGATAGGAAGGAAATTATTTTTGTTCTCTATTTTTCGGCCTGTCCTTGCCCGTTTCGCCTTGAAACGATGCCTGGAAGATGTTTTTTAATTTTTAAATTTTTTTTGCATTTGTTTTTGAATTTTCTAACTCGGGTCGGGTATTCGAACGGATAGGAAGGAAATTATTTTTGTTCTCTATTTTTCGGCCTGTCCTTGCCCGTTTCATCCAGAAATGAAGCCTGGATGTTGTTTTTTAATTTTTAAAATTTTTTTGCATTTATTTTCGAATTATCTAACTCGGGTCGGGTTTGAACGGATAGGAAGAAAATTATTTTTGTTCTCTATTTTTCGGCCTGTCATTGCCCGTTTCGTCTTGAAATGATGCCTGGATGAAGTTTTTTAATTTTTTTAATTTTTTTGCATTTATTTTTGAATTTTCAAACTCGGGTCGGGTTCGAACGGATAGGAAGGAAATTATTTTTGTTCTCTATTTGTCGGTTTGTCCTTGCCCGTTTCGTCCTGAAATGAAGCC
Organism: Quercus robur; assembly: GCF_932294415.1. Classification (NCBI taxonomy): domain Eukaryota; kingdom Viridiplantae; phylum Streptophyta; class Magnoliopsida; order Fagales; family Fagaceae; genus Quercus; species Quercus robur. The sequence goes on from NC_065543.1 coordinate 22,933,185, forward strand.
TGGATGATGTTTTTTAATTTTTAAAATTTTTTTGCATTTATTTTCGAAATTTTAAACTCGGGTCGGGTATTCGAACGGATAGGAAGGAAATTATTTTTGTTCTCTATTTTTCGGCCTGTCCTTGCCCGTTTCGCCTTGAAACGAAGCCTGGAAGATGTTTTTTAATTTTTTAATTTTTTTTGCATTTGTTTTGGAATTTTCTAACTCGGGTCGGGTATTCGAACGGGTAGGAAGGAAATTATTTTTGTTCTTTATTTTTCGGCCTGTCCTTGCCCGTTTCGCTTTGAAACGAAGCCTGGAAGATGTTTTTTAATTTTTAAAATTTTTTTTGCATTTGTTTTTTGAATTTTCTAACTCGGGTCGGGTATTCGAACGGATAGGAAGGAAATTATTTTTGTTCTCTATTTTTAGGCCTGTCCTTGCCCGTTTCGCCTTGAAACGAAGCCTGGAAGGTGTTTTTTATTTTTTAAATTTTTTTTGCATTTGTTTTTGAATTTTCTAACTCGGGTCGGGTATTCGAACGGATAGGAAGGAAATTATTTTTGTTCTCTATTTTTCGGCCTGTCCTTGCCCGTTTCATCCAGAAATGAAGCCTGGATGTTGTTTTTTAATTTTTAAAATTTTTTTGCATTTATTTTCGAATTTTCTAACTCGGGTCGGGTTTGAACAGATAGGAAGAAAATTATTTTTGTTCTCTATTTTTCGGCCTGTCATTGCCCGTTTCGTCTTGAAATGATGCCTGGATGAGGTTTTTTAATTTTTTTAATTTTTTTGCATTTATTTTTGAATTTTCAAACTCGGGTCGGGTTCGAAAGGATAGGAAGGAAATTTTTTTTCTTCTCTATTTTTCGGCCTATCTTCATCCGTTTCGTCTTGAAATGAAGCCTGGATGATGTTTTTTAATTTTTGGAATTTTTTTGCATTTATTATTGAATTTTCTAACTCGGGTCGGGTTCGAACGGATAGGAAGAAAATTATTTTTGTTCTCTATTTTTCGGCCTGTCCTTGCCCGTTTCGTCTTGGAATGAAGCCTGGATGATGTTTTCTAATTTTTAAAATTTTTTTGCATTTCTTTTTGAATTTTCTAACTCGGGTCGGGTAGTCGAACGGATAGGAAGGAAATTATTTTTGTTCTCTATTTTTCGGCCTGTCATTGCTCGTTTCGTCTTGAAATGATGCCTGGATGATGTTTTTTAATTTTTAAATTTTTTTGCATTTATTTTTGAATTTTCAAACTCGGGTCGGGTTCGAACAGATAGGAAGGAAATTATTTTTGTTCTCTATTTTTCGGCTTGTCCTTGCCCGTTTCGCCTTGAAACGAAGTCTGGATGATGTTTTTTAATTTTTAAAATTTTTTTGCATTTGTTTTTGAATTTTCTAACTCGGGTCGGGTATTCGAACGGATAGGAAGGAAATTATTTTTGTTCTTTATTTTTTGGCCTGTCCTTGCCCGTTTCATCCAGAAATGAAGCTTGGATATTGTTTTTTAATTTTTAAAATTTTTTTGCATTTGTTTTGGAATTTTCTAACTCGGGTCGGGTATTCGAACGGATAGGAAGGAAATTATTTTTGTTCTTTATTTTTCGGCCTGTCCTTGCCCGTTTCGCCAGAAATGAAGCCTGGAAGATGTTTTTTTAATTTTTAAAATTTTTTTGCATTTGTTTTGGAATTTTCTAACTCGGGTCGGGTATTCGAACGGATAGGAAGGAAATTATTTTTGTTCTCTATTTTTCGGCCTGTCCTTGCCCGTTTCGCCTTGAAACGATGCCTGGAAGATGTTTTTTAATTTTTAAATTTTTTTTGCATTTATTTTTGAATTTTCTAACTCGGGTCGGGTATTCGAACGGATAGGAAGGAAATTATTTTTGTTCTCTATTTTTCGGCCTGTCCTTGCCCGTTTCATCCAGAAATGAAGCCTGGATGTTGTTTTTTAATTTTTAAAATTTTTTTGCATTTATTTTCGAATTATCTAACTCGGGTCGGGTTTGAACGGATAGGAAGAAAATTATTTTTGTTCTCTATTTTTCGGCCTGTCATTGCCCGTTTCGTCTTGAAATGATGCCTGGATGAAGTTTTTTAATTTTTTTAATTTTTTTGCATTTATTTTTGAATTTTCAAACTCGGGTCGGGTTCGAACGGATAGGAAGGAAATTATTTTTGTTCTCTATTTGTCGGTTCGTCCTTGCCCGTTTCGTCCTGAAATGAAGCCTGGATGATGTTTTTTAATTTTTAAAATTTTTTTGCATTTATTTTCGAAATTTTAAACTCGGGTCGGGTATTCGAACGGATAGGAAGGAAATTATTTTTGTTCTCTATTTTTCGGCCTGTCCTTGCCCGTTTCGCCTTGAAACGAAGCCTGGAATATGTTTTTTAATTTTTAAATTTTTTTTGCATTTGTTTTGGAATTTTCTAACTCGGGTCGGGTATTCGAACGGATAGGAAGGAAATTATTTTTGTTCTTTATTTTTCGGCCTGTCCTTGCCCGTTTCGCTTTGAAACGAAGCCTGGAAGATGTTTTTTAATTTTTAAAATTTTTTTGCATTTGTTTTTGAATTTTCTAACTCGGGTCGGGTATTCGAACGGATAGGAAGGAAATTATTTTTGTTCTCTATTTTTCGGCCTGTCCTTGCCCGTTTCGCCTTGAAACGAAGCCTGGAAGATGTTTTTTAATTTTTAAATTTTTTTTGCATTTGTTTTTGAATTTTCTAACTCGGGTCGGGTATTCGAACGGATAGGAAGGAAATTATTTTTGTTCTCTATTTTTCGGCCTGTCCTTGCCCGTTTCATCCAGAAATGAAGCCTGGATGTTGTTTTTTAATTTTTAAAATTTTTTTGCATTTATTTTCGAATTTTCTAACTCGGGTCGGGTTTGAACAGATAGGAAGAAAATTATTTTTGTTCTCTATTTTTCGGCCTGTCATTGCCCGTTTCGTCTTGAAATGATGCCTGGATGAGGTTTTTTAATTTTTTTAATTTTTTTGCATTTATTTTTGAATTTTCAAACTCGGGTCGGGTTCGAAAGGATAGGAAGGAAATTTTTTTTCTTCTCTATTATTCGGCCTATCTTCATCCGTTTCGTCTTGAAATGAAGCCTGGATGATGTTTTTTAATTTTTGGAATTTTTTTGCATTTATTATTGAATTTTCTAACTCGGGTCGGGTTCGAACGGATAGGAAGAAAATTATTTTTGTTCTCTATTTTTCGGCCTGTCCTTGCCCGTTTCATCCAGAAATGAAGCCTGGATGTTGTTTTTTAATTTTTAAAATTTTTTTGCATTTGTTTTCGAATTATCTAACTCGGGTCGGGTTTGAACGGATAGGAAGAAAATTATTTTTGTTCTCTATTTTTCGGCCTGTCATTGCCCGTTTCGTCTTGAAATGATGCCTGGATGAAGTTTTTTAATTTTTTTAATTTTTTTGCATTTATTTTTGAATTTTCAAACTCGGGTCGGGTTCGAACGGATAGGAAGGAAATTATTTTTGTTCTCTATTTGTCGGTTTGTCCTTGCCCGTTTCGTCCTGAAATGAAGCCTGGATGATGTTTTTTAATTTTTAAAATTTTTTTGCATTTATTTTCGAAATTTTAAACTCGGGTCGGGTATTCGAACGGATAGGAAGGAAATTATTTTTGTTCTCTATTTTTCGGCCTGTCCTTGCCCGTTTCGCCTTGAAACGAAGCCTGGAAGATGTTTTTTAATTTTTTAATTTTTTTTGCATTTGTTTTGGAATTTTCTAACTCGGGTCGGGTATTCGAACGGGTAGGAAGGAAATTATTTTTGTTCTTTATTTTTCGGCCTGTCCTTGCCCGTTTCGCTTTGAAACGAAGCCTGGAAGATGTTTTTTAATTTTTAAAATTTTTTTGCATTTGTTTTTGAATTTTCTAACTCGGGTCGGGTATTCGAACGGATAGGAAGGAAATTATTTTTGTTCTCTATTTTTAGGCCTGTCCTTGCCCGTTTCGCCTTGAAACGAAGCCTGGAAGGTGTTTTTTAATTTTTAAATTTTTTTTGCATTTGTTTTTGAATTTTCTAACTCGGGTCGGGTATTCGAACGGATAGGAAGGAAATTATTTTTGTTCTCTATTTTTCGGCCTGTCCTTGCCCGTTTCATCCAGAAATGAAGCCTGGATGTTGTTTTTTAATTTTTAAAATTTTTTTGCATTTATTTTCGAATTTTCTAACTCGGGTCGGGTTTGAACAGATAGGAAGAAAATTATTTTTGTTCTCTATTTTTCGGCCTGTCATTGCCCGTTTCGTCTTGAAATGATGCCTGGATGAGGTTTTTTACTTTTTTTAATTTTTTTGCATTTATTTTTGAATTTTCAAACTCGGGTCGGGTTCGAAAGGATAGGAAGGAAATTTTTTTTCTTCTCTATTTTTCGGCCTATCTTCATCCGTTTCGTCTTGAAATGAAGCCTGGATGATGTTTTTTAATTTTTGGAATTTTTTTGCATTTATTATTGAATTTTCTAACTCGGGTCGGGTTCGAACGGATAGGAAGAAAATTATTTTTGTTCTCTATTTTTCGGCCTGTCCTTGCCCGTTTCGTCTTGGAATGAAGCCTGGATGATGTTTTCTAATTTTTAAAATTTTTTTGCATTTCTTTTTGAATTTTCTAACTCGGGTCGGGTAGTCGAACGGATAGGAAGGAAATTATTTTTGTTCTCTATTTTTCGGCCTGTCATTGCTCGTTTCGTCTTGAAATGATGCCTGGATGATGTTTTTTAATTTTTAAATTTTTTTGCATTTATTTTTGAATTTTCAAACTCGGGTCGGGTTCGAACAGATAGGAAGGAAATTATTTTTGTTCTCTATTTTTCGGCTTGTCCTTGCCCGTTTCGCCTTGAAACGAAGTCTGGATGATGTTTTTTAATTTTTAAAATTTTTTTGCATTTGTTTTTGAATTTTCTAACTCGGGTCGGGTATTCGAACGGATAGGAAGGAAATTATTTTTGTTCTTTATTTTTTGGCCTGTCCTTGCCCGTTTCATCCAGAAATGAAGCTTGGATATTGTTTTTTAATTTTTAAAATTTTTTTGCATTTGTTTTGGAATTTTCTAACTCGGGTCGGGTATTCGAACGGATAGGAAGGAAATTATTTTTGTTCTTTATTTTTCGGCCTGTCCTTGCCCGTTTCGCCAGAAATGAAGCCTGGAAGATGTTTTTTAATTTTTAAAATTTTTTTGCATTTGTTTTGGAATTTTCTAACTCGGGTCGGGTATTCGAACGGATAGGAAGGAAATTATTTTTGTTCTCTATTTTTCGGCCTGTCCTTGCCCGTTTCGCCTTGAAACGATGCCTGGAAGATGTTTTTTAATTTTTAAATTTTTTTTGCATTTATTTTTGAATTTTCTAACTCGGTTCGGGTATTCGAACGGATAGGAAGGAAATTATTTTTGTTCTCTATTTTTCGGCCTGTCCTTGCCCGTTTCATCCAGAAATGAAGCCTGGATGTTGTTTTTTAATTTTTAAAATTTTTTTGCATTTATTTTTGAATTATCTAACTCGGGTCGGGTTTGAACGGATAGGAAGAAAATTATTTTTGTTCTCTATTTTTCGGCCTGTCATTGCCCGTTTCGTCTTGAAATGATGCCTGGATGAAGTTTTTTAATTTTTTTAATTTTTTTGCATTTATTTTTGAATTTTCAAACTCGGGTCGGGTTCGAACGGATAGGAAGGAAATTATTTTTGTTCTCTATTTGTCGGTTTGTCCTTGCCCGTTTCGTCCTGAAATGAAGCCTGGATGATGTTTTTTAATTTTTAAAATTTTTTTGCATTTATTTTCGAAATTTTAAACTCGGGTCGGGTATTCGAACGGATAGGAAGGAAATTATTTTTGTTCTCTATTTTTCGGCCTGTCCTTGCCCGTTTCGCCTTGAAACGAAGCCTGGAATATGTTTTTTAATTTTTAAATTTTTTTTGCATTTGTTTTGGAATTTTCTAACTCGGGTCGGGTATTCGAACGGATAGGAAGGAAATTATTTTTGTTCTTTATTTTTCGGCCTGTCCTTGCCCGTTTCGCTTTGAAACGAAGCCTGGAAGATGTTTTTTAATTTTTAAAATTTTTTTGCATTTGTTTTTGAATTTTCTAACTCGGGTCGGGTATTCGAACGGATAGGAAGGAAATTATTTTTGTTCTCTATTTTTCGGCCTGTCCTTGCCCGTTTCGCCTTGAAACGAAGCCTGGAAGATGTTTTTTAATTTTTAAATTTTTTTTGCATTTGTTTTTGAATTTTCTAACTCGGGTCGGGTATTCGAACGGATAGGAAGGAAATTATTTTTGTTCTCTATTTTTCGGCCTGTCCTTGCCCGTTTCATCCAGAAATGAAGCCTGGATGTTGTTTTTTAATTTTTAAAATTTTTTTGCATTTATTTTCGAATTTTCTAACTCGGGTCGGGTTTGAACAGATAGGAAGAAAATTATTTTTGTTCTCTATTTTTCGGCCTGTCATTGCCCGTTTCGTCTTGAAATGATGCCTGGATGATGTTTTTTAATTTTTTTAATTTTTTTGCATTTATTTTTGAATTTTCAAACTCGGGTCGGGTTCGAAAGGATAGGAAGGAAATTTTTTTTCTTCTCTATTATTCGGCCTATCTTCATCCGTTTCGTCTTGAAATGAAGCCTGGATGATGTTTTTTAATTTTTGGAATTTTTTTGCATTTATTATTGAATTTTCTAACTCGGGTCGGGTTCGAACGGATAGGAAGAAAATTATTTTTGTTCTCTATTTTTCGGCCTGTCCTTGCCCGTTTCGTCTTGGAATGAAGCCTGGATGATATTTTCTAATTTTTAAAATTTTTTTGCATTTGTTTTTGAATTTTCTAACTCGGGTCGGGTAGTCGAACGGATAGGAAGGAAATTATTTTTGTTCTCTATTTTTCGGCCTGTCATTGCTCGTTTCGTCTTGAAATGATGCCTGGATGATGTTTTTTAATTTTTAAATTTTTTTGCATTTATTTTTGAATTTTCAAACTCGGGTCGGGTTCGAACGGATAGGAAGGAAATTATTTTTGTTCTCTATTTTTCGGCCTGTCCTTGCCTGTTTCGCCTTGAAACGAAGCCTGGAAGATGTTTTTTAATTTTTAAATTTTTTTTGCATTTGTTTTTGAATTTTCTAACTCGGGTCGGGTATTCGAACGGATAGGAAGGAAATTATTTTTGTTCTCTATTTTTCGGCCTGTCCTTGCCCGTTTCATCCAGAAATGAAGCCTGGATGTTGTTTTTTAATTTTTAAAATTTTTTTGCATTTATTTTCGAATTTTCTAACTCGGGTCGGGTTTGAACAAATAGGAAGAAAATTATTTTTGTTCTCTATTTTTCGGCCTGTCATTGCCCGTTTCGTCTTGAAATGATGCCTGGATGAGGTTTTTTAATTTTTTTAATTTTTTTGCATTTATTTTTGAATTTTCAAACTCGGGTCGGGTTCGAAAGGATAGGAAGGAAATTTTTTTTCTTCTCTATTTTTCGGCCTATCTTCATCCGTTTCGTCTTGAAATGAAGCCTGGATGATGTTTTTTAATTTTTGGAATTTTTTTGCATTTATTATTGAATTTTCTAACTCGGGTCGGGTTCGAACGGATAGGAAGAAAATTATTTTTGTTCTCTATTTTTCGGCCTGTCCTTGCCCGTTTCGTCTTGGAATGAAGCCTGGATGATGTTTTCTAATTTTTAAAATTTTTTTGCATTTGTTTTTGAATTTTCTAACTCGGGTCGGGTAGTCGAACGGATAGGAAGGAAATTATTTTTGTTCTCTATTTTTCGGCCTGTCATTGCTCGTTTCGTCTTGAAATGATGCCTGGATGATGTTTTTTAATTTTTAAATTTTTTTGCATTTATTTTTGAATTTTCAAACTCGGGTCGGGTTCGAACAGATAGGAAGGAAATTATTTTTGTTCTCTATTTTTCGGCCTGTCCTTGCCCGTTTCATCCAGAAATGAAGCCTGGATGTTGTTTTTTAATTTTTAAAATTTTTTTGCATTTATTTTCGAATTTTCTAACTCGGGTCGGGTTTGAACGGATAGGAAGAAAATTATTTTTGTTCTCTATTTTTCGGCCTGTCATTGCCCGTTTCATCTTGAAATGATGCCTGGATGAAGTTTTTTAATTTTTTTAATTTTTTTGCATTTATTTTTGAATTTTCAAACTCGGGTCGGGTTCGAAAGGATAGGAAGGAAATTTTTTTTCTTCTCTATTTTTCGGCCTGTCTTCATCCGTTTCGTCTTGAAATGAAGCCTGGATGATGTTTTTTAATTTTTGGAATTTTTTTGCATTTATTATTGAATTTTCTAACTCGGGTCGGGTTCGAACGGATAGGAAGAAAATTATTTTTGTTCTCTATTTTTCGGCCTGTCCTTGCCCGTTTCGTCTTGGAATGAAGCCTGGATGATGTTTTCTAATTTTTAAAATTTTTTTGCATTTGTTTTTGAATTTTCTAACTCGGGTCGGGTATTCGAACGGATAGGAAGGAAATTATTTTTGTTCTCTATTTTTCGGCCTGTCATTACTCGTTTCGTCTTGAAATGATGCCTGGATGATGTTTTTAAATTTTTAAATTTTTTTGCATTTATTTTTGAATTTTCAAACTCGGGTCGGGTTCGAACGGATAGGAAGGAAATTATTTTTGTTCTCTATTTTTCGGTTTGTGCTTGCCCGTTTCGTCCTGAAATGAAGCCTGGATGATGTTTTTGAATTTTTAAAATTTTTTTGCATTTATTTTCGAAATTTTAAACTCGGGTCGGGTATTCGAACGGATAGGAAGGAAATTATTTTTGTTCTCTATTTTTCGGCCTGTCCTTGCCCGTTTCGCCTTGAAACGAAGCCTGGAAGATGTTTTTTAATTTTTAAATTTTTTTTGCATTTGTTTTGGAATTTTCTAACTCGGGTCGGGTATTCGAACGGATAGGAAGGAAATTATTTTTGTTCTTTATTTTTCGGCCTGTCCTTGCCCGTTTCGCTTTGAAACGAAGCCTGGAAGATGTTTTTTAATTTTTAAAATTTTTTTGCATTTGTTTTTGAATTTTCTAACTCGGGTCGGGTATTCGAACGGATAGGAAGGAAATTATTTTTGTTCTCTATTTTTCGGCCTGTCCTTGCCCGTTTCGCCTTGAAACGAAGCCTGGAAGATGTTTTTTAATTTTTAAATTTTTTTTGCATTTGTTTTTGAATTTTCTAACTCGGGTCGGGTATTCGAACGGATAGGAAGGAAATTATTTTTGTTCTCTATTTTTCGGCCTGTCCTTGCCCGTTTCATCCAGAAATGAAGCCTGGATGTTGTTTTTTAATTTTTAAAATTTTTTTGCATTTATTTTCGAATTATCTAACTCGGGTCGGGTTTGAACGGATAGGAAGAAAATTATTTTTGTTCTCTATTTTTCGGCCTGTCATTGCCCGTTTCGTCTTGAAATGATGCCTGGATGAAGTTTTTTAATTTTTTTAATTTTTTTGCATTTATTTTTGAATTTTCAAACTCGGGTCGGGTTCGAACGGATAGGAAGGAAATTATTTTTGTTCTCTATTTGTCGGTTTGTCCTTGCCCGTTTCGTCCTGAAATGAAGCCTGGATGATGTTTTTTAATTTTTAAAATTTTTTTGCATTTATTTTCGAAATTTTAAACTCGGGTCGGGTATTCGAACGGATAGGAAGGAAATTATTTTTGTTCTCTATTTTTCGGCCTGTCCTTGCCCGTTTCGCCTTGAAACGAAGCCTGGAAGATGTTTTTTAATTTTTTAATTTTTTTTGCATTTGTTTTGGAATTTTCTAACTCGGGTCGGGTATTCGAACGGGTAGGAAGGAAATTATTTTTGTTCTTTATTTTTCGGCCTGTCCTTGCCCGTTTCGCTTTGAAACGAAGCCTGGAAGATGTTTTTTAATTTTTAAAATTTTTTTGCATTTGTTTTTGAATTTTCTAACTCGGGTCGGGTATTCGAACGGATAGGAAGGAAATTATTTTTGTTCTCTATTTTTAGGCCTGTCCTTGCCCGTTTCGCCTTGAAACGAAGCCTGGAAGGTGTTTTTTAATTTTTAAATTTTTTTTGCATTTGTTTTTGAATTTTCTAACTCGGGTCGGGTATTCGAACGGATAGGAAGGAAATTATTTTTGTTCTCTATTTTTCGGCCTGTCCTTGCCCGTTTCATCCAGAAATGAAGCCTGGATGTTGTTTTTTAATTTTTAAAATTTTTTTGCATTTATTTTCGAATTTTCTAACTCGGGTCGGGTTTGAACAGATAGGAAGAAAATTATTTTTGTTCTCTATTTTTCGGCCTGTCATTGCCCGTTTCGTCTTGAAATGATGCCTGGATGAGGTTTTTTAATTTTTTTAATTTTTTTGCATTTATTTTTGAATTTTCAAACTCGGGTCGGGTTCGAAAGGATAGGAAGGAAATTTTTTTTCTTCTCTATTTTTCGGCCTATCTTCATCCGTTTCGTCTTGAAATGAAGCCTGGATGATGTTTTTTAATTTTTGGAATTTTTTTGCATTTATTATTGAATTTTCTAACTCGGGTCGGGTTCGAACGGATAGGAAGAAAATTATTTTTGTTCTCTATTTTTCGGCCTGTCCTTGCCCGTTTCGTCTTGGAATGAAGCCTGGATGATGTTTTCTAATTTTTAAAATTTTTTTGCATTTGTTTTTGAATTTTCTAACTCGGGTCGGGTAGTCGAACGGATAGGAAGGAAATTATTTTTGTTCTCTATTTTTCGGCCTGTCATTGCTCGTTTCGTCTTGAAATGATGCCTGGATGATGTTTTTTAATTTTTATATTTTTTTGCACTTATTTTCGAATTATCTAACTCGGGTCGGGTTTGAACGGATAGGAAGAAAATTATTTTTGTTCTCTATTTTTCGGCCTGTCCTTGCCCGTTTCGTCTTGAAATGATGCCTGGATGAATTTTTTTAATTTTTTTGCATTTATTTTTGAATTTTCAAACTCGGGTCGGGTTCGAACGGATAGGAAGGAAATTATTTTTGTTCTCTATTTTTCGGTTTGTGCTTGCCCGTTTCGTCCTGAAATGAAGCCTGGATGATGTTTTTGAATTTTTAAAATTTTTTTGCATTTATTTTCGAAATTTTAAACTCGGGTCGGGTATTCGAACGGATAGGAAGGAAATTATTTTTGTTCTCTATTTTTCGGCCTGTCCTTGCCCGTTTCGCCTTGAAACGAAGCCTGGAAGATGTTTTTTAATTTTTAAATTTTTTTTGCATTTGTTTTGGAATTTTCTAACTCGGGTCGGGTATTCGAACGGATAGGAAGGAAATTATTTTTGTTCTTTATTTTTCGGCCTGTCCTTGCCCGTTTCGCTTTGAAAAGAAGCCTGGAAGATGTTTTTTAATTTTTAAAATTTTTTTGCATTTGTTTTTGAATTTTCTAACTCGGGTCGGGTATTCGAACGGATAGGAAGGAAATTATTTTTGTTCTCTATTTTTCGGCCTGTCCTTGCCCGTTTCGCCTTGAAACGAAGCCTGGAAGATGTTTTTTAATTTTTAAATTTTTTTTGCATTTGTTTTTGAATTTTCTAACTCGGGTCGGGTATTCGAACGGATAGGAAGGAAATTATTTTTGTTCTCTATTTTTCGGCCTGTCCTTGCCCGTTTCGCCTTGAAACGAAGCCTGGAAGATGTTTTTTAATTTTTAAATTTTTTTTGCATTTGTTTTGGAATTTTCTAACTCGGGTCGGGTATTCGAACGGATAGGAAGGAAATTATTTTTGTTCTTTATTTTTCGGCCTGTCCTTGCCCGTTTCGCCAGAAATGAAGCCTGGAAGATGTTTTTTAATTTTTAAAATTTTTTTGCATTTGTTTTGGAATTTTCTAACTCGGGTCGGGTATTCGAACGGATAGGAAGGAAATTATTTTTGTTCTCTATTTTTCGGCCTGTCCTTGCCCGTTTCACCTTGAAACGAAGCCTGGAAGATGTTTTTTAATTTTTAAATTTTTTTTGCATTTGTTTTTGAATTTTCTAACTCGGGTCGGGTATTCGAACGGATAGGAAGGAAATTATTTTTGTTCTCTATTTTTCGGCCTGTCCTTGCCCGTTTCATCCAGAAATGAAGCCTGGATGTTGTTTTTTAATTTTTAAATTTTTTTGCATTTATTTTCGAATTATCTAACTCGGGTCGGGTTTGAACGGATAGGAAGAAAATTATTTTTGTTCTCTATTTTTCGGCCTGTCGTTGCCCGTTTCGTCTTGAAATGATGCCTGGATGAAGTTTTTTAATTTTTTTTAATTTTTTTGCATTTATTTTTGAATTTTCAAACTCGGGTCGGGTTCGAACGGATAGGAAGGAAATTATTTTTGTTCTCTATTTTTCGGTTTGTCCTTGCCCGTTTCGTCCTGAAATGAAGCCTGGATGATGTTTTTTAATTTTTAAAATTTTTTTGCATTTATTTTCGAAATTTTAAACTCGGGTCGGGTATTCGAACGGATAGGAAGGAAATTATTTTTGTTCTCTATTTTTCGGCCTGTCCTTGCCCGTTTCGCCTTGAAACGAAGCCTGGAATATGTTTTTTAATTTTTAAATTTTTTTTGCATTTGTTTTGGAATTTTCTAACTCGGGTCGGGTATTCGAACGGATAGGAAGGAAATTATTTTTGTTCTTTATTTTTCGGCCTGTCCTTGCCCGTTTCGCTTTGAAACGAAGCCTGGAAGATGTTTTTTAATTTTTAAAATTTTTTTGCATTTGTTTTTGAATTTTCTAACTCGGGTCGGGTATTCGAACGGATAGGAAGGAAATTATTTTTGTTCTCTATTTTTCGGCCTGTCGTTGCCCGTTTCGCCTTGAAACGAAGCCTGGAAGATGTTTTTTAATTTTTAAATTTTTTTTGCATTTGTTTTTGAATTTTCTAACTCGGGTCGGGTATTCGAACGGATAGGAAGGAAATTATTTTTGTTCTCTATTTTTCGGCCTGTCCTTGCCCGTTTCGCCTTGAAACGAAGCCTGGAAGATGTTTTTTAATTTTTAAATTTTTTTTGCATTTGTTTTTGAATTTTCTAACTCGGGTCGGGTATTCGAACGGATAGGAAGGAAATTATTTTTGTTCTTTATTTTTCGGCCTGTCCTTGCCCGTTTCGCCAGAAATGAAGCCTGGAAGATGTTTTTTAATTTTTAAAATTTTTTTGCATTTGTTTTGGAATTTTCTAACTCGGGTCGGGTATTCGAACGGATAGGAAGGAAATTATTTTTGTTCTCTATTTTTCGTCCTGTCCTTGCCCGTTTCGCCTTGAAACGAAGCCTGGAAGATGTTTTTTAATTTTTAAATTTTTTTTGCATTTGTTTTTGAATTTTCTAACTCGGGTCGGGTATTCGAACGGATAGGAAGGAAATTATTTTTGTTCTCTATTTTTCGGCCTGTCCTTGCTCGTTTCATCCAGAAATGAAGCCTGGATATTGTTTTTTAATTTTTAAATTTTTTTGCATTTATTTTCGAATTATCTAACTCGGGTCGGGTTTGAACGGATAGGAAGAAAATTATTTTTGTTCTCTATTTTTCGGCCTGTCGTTGCCCGTTTCGTCTTGAAATGATGCCTGGATGAAGTTTTTTAATTTTTTTTAATTTTTTTGCATTTATTTTTGAATTTTCAAACTCGGGTCGGGTTCGAACGGATAGGAAGGAAATTATTTTTGTTCTCTATTTTTCGGTTTGTCCTTGCCCGTTTCGTCCTGAAATGAAGCCTGGATGATGTTTTTTAATTTTTAAAATTTTTTTGCATTTATTTTCGAAATTTTAAACTCGGGTCGGGTATTCGAACGGATAGGAAGGAAATTATTTTTGTTCTCTATTTTTCGGCCTGTCCTTGCCCGTTTCGCCTTGAAACGAAGCCTGGAAGATGTTTTTTAATTTTTAAATTTTTTTTGCATTTGTTTTGGAATTTTCTAACTCGGGTCGGGTATTCGAACGGATAGGAAGGAAATTATTTTTGTTCTTTATTTTTCGGCCTGTCCTTGCCCGTTTCGCTTTGAAACGAAGCCTGGAAGATGTTTTTTAATTTTTAAAATTTTTTTGCATTTGTTTTTGAATTTTCTAACTCGGGTCGGGTATTCGAACGGATAGGAAGGAAATTATTTTTGTTCTCTATTTTTCGGCCTGTCGTTGCCCGTTTCGCCTTGAAACGAAGCCTGGAAGATGTTTTTTAATTTTTAAATTTTTTTTGCATTTGTTTTTGAATTTTATAACTCGGGTCGGGTATTCGAACGGATAGGAAGGAAATTATTTTTGTTCTCTATTTTTCGGCCTGTCCTTGCCCGTTTCATCCAGAAATGAAGCCTGGATGTTGTTTTTTAATTTTTAAAATTTTTTTGTATTTATTTTCGAATTTTCTAACTCGGGTCGGGTTTGAACGGATAGGAAGAAAATTATTTTTGTTCGCTATTTTTCGGCCTGTCATTGCCCGTTTCGTCTTGAAATGATGCCTGGATGAAGTTTTTTAATTTTTTTAATTTTTTTGCATTTATTTTTGAATTTTCAAACTCGGGTCGGGTTCGAAAGGATAGGAAGGAAATTATTTTTGTTCTTTATTTTTCGGCCTGTCCTTGCCCGTTTCGCTTTGAAACGAAGCCTGGAAGATGTTTTTTAATTTTTAAAATTTTTTTGCATTTGTTTTTGAATTTTCTAACTCGGGTCGGGTATTCGAACGGATAGGAAGGAAATTATTTTTGTTCTCTATTTTTCGGCCTGTCCTTGCCCGTTTCATCCAGAAATGAAGCCTGGATGTTGTTTTTTAATTTTTAAAATTTTTTTGCATTTATTTTCGAATTTTCTAACTCGGGTCTGGTTTGAACGGATAGGAAGAAAATTATTTTTGTTCTCTATTTTTCGGCCTGTCATTGCCCGTTTCGTCTTGAAATGATGCCTGGATGAAGTTTTTTAATTTTTTTAATTTTTTTGCATTTATTTTTGAATTTTCAAACTCGGGTCGGGTTCGAACGGATAGGAAGGAAATTATTTTTGTTCTCTATTTTTCGGTTTGTCCTTGCCCGTTTCGTCCTGAAATGAAGCCTGGATGATGTTTTTTAATTTTTAAAATTTTTTTGCATTTATTTTCGAAATTTTAAACTCGGGTCGGGTATTCGAACGGATAGGAAGGAAATTATTTTTGTTCTCTATTTTTCGGCCTGTCCTTGCCCGTTTCGCCTTGAAACGAAGCCTGGAATATGTTTTTTAATTTTTAAATTTTTTTTGCATTTGTTTTGGAATTTTCTAACTCGGGTCTGGTATTCGAACGGATAGGAAGGAAATTATTTTTGTTCTTTATTTTTCGGCCTGTCCTTGCCCGTTTCGCTTTGAAACGAAGCCTGGAAGATGTTTTTTAATTTTTAAAATTTTTTTGCATTTGTTTTTGAATTTTCTAACTCGGGTCGGGTATTCGAACGGATAGGAAGGAAATTATTTTTGTTCTCTATTTTTCGGCCTGTCCTTGCCCGTTTCGCCTTGAAACGAAGCCTGGAAGATGTTTTTTAATTTTTAAATTTTTTTTGCATTTGTTTTTGAATTTTCTAACTCGGGTCGGGTATTCGAACGGATAGGAAGGAAATTATTTTTGTTCTCTATTTTTCGGCCTGTCCTTGCCCGTTTCATCCAGAAATGAAGCCTGGATGTTGTTTTTTAATTTTTAAAATTTTTTTGCATTTATTTTCGAATTTTCTAACTCGGGTCGGGTTTGAACAGATAGGAAGAAAATTATTTTTGTTCTCTATTTTTCGGCCTGTCATTGCCCGTTTCGTCTTGAAATGATGCCTGGATGAGGTTTTTTAATTTTTTTAATTTTTTTGCATTTATTTTTGAATTTTCAAACTCGGGTCGGGTTCGAAAGGATAGGAAGGAAATTTTTTTTCTTCTCTATTTTTCGGCCTATCTTCATCCGTTTCGTCTTGAAATGAAGCCTGGATGATGTTTTTTAATTTTTGGAATTTTTTTGCACTTATTATTGAATTTTCTAACTCGGGTCGGGTTCGAACGGATAGGAAGAAAATTATTTTTGTTCTCTATTTTTCGGCCTGTCCTTGCCCGTTTCGTCTTGGAATGAAGCCTGGATGATGTTTTCTAATTTTTAAAATTTTTTTGCATTTGTTTTTGAATTTTCTAACTCGGGTCGGGTAGTCGAACGGATAGGAAGGAAATTATTTTTGTTCTCTATTTTTCGGCCTGTCATTGCTCGTTTCGTCTTGAAATGATGCCTGGATGATGTTTTTTAATTTTTAAATTTTTTTGCATTTATTTTTGAATTTTCAAACTCGGGTCCTATTCGAACGGATAGGAAGGAAATTATTTTTGTTCTTTATTTTTTGGCCTGTCCTTGCCCGTTTCATCCAGAAATGAAGCTTGGATATTGTTTTTTAATTTTTGAAATTTTTTTGCATTTGTTTTGGAATTTTCTAACTCGGGTCGGGTATTCGAACGGATAGGAAGGAAATTATTTTTGTTCTTTATTTTTCGGCCTGTCCTTGCCCGTTTCGCCAGAAATGAAGCCTGGAAGATGTTTTTTAATTTTTAAAATTTTTTTGCATTTGTTTTGGAATTTTCTAACTCGGGTCGGGTATTCGAACGGACAGGAAGGAAATTATTTTTGTTCTCTATTTTTCGGCCTGTCCTTGCCCGTTTCGCCTTGAAACGAAGCCTGGAAGATGTTTTTTAATTTTTAAATTTTTTTTGCATTTGTTTTTGAATTTTCTAACTCGGGTCGGGTATTCGAACGGATAGGAAGGAAATTATTTTTGTTCTCTATTTTTCGGCCTGTCCTTGCCCGTTTCATCCAGAAATGAAGCCTGGATGTATTTTTTTAATTTTTAAAATTTTTTTGCATTTATTTTCGAATTATCTAACTCGGGTCGGGTTTGAACGGATAGGAAGAAAATTATTTTTGTTCTCTATTTTTCGGCCTGTCATTGCCCGTTTCGTCTTGAAATGATGCCTGGATGAAGTTTTTTAATTTTTTTAATTTTTTTGCATTTATTTTTGAATTTTCAAACTCGGGTCGGGTTCGAACGGATAGGAAGGAAATTATTTTTGTTCTCTATTTTTCGGTTTGTCCTTGCCCGTTTCGTCCTGAAATGAAGCCTGGATGATGTTTTTGAATTTTTAAAATTTTTTTGCATTTATTTTCGAAATTTTAAACTCGGGTCGGGTATTCGAACGGATAGGAAGGAAATTATTTTTGTTCTCTATTTTTCGGCCTGTCCTTGCCCGTTTCGCCTTGAAACGAAGCCTGCAAGATGTTTTTTAATTTTTAAATTTTTTTTGCATTTGTTTTGGAATTTTCTAACTCGGGTCGGGTATTCGAACGGATAGGAAGGAAATTATTTTTGTTCTTTATTTTTCGGCCTGTCCTTGCCCGTTTCGCTTTGAAACGAAGCCTGGAAGATGTTTTTTAATTTTTAAAATTTTTTTGCATTTGTTTTTGAATTTTCTAACTCGGGTCGGGTATTCGAACGGATAGGAAGGAAATTATTTTTGTTCTCTATTTTTCGGCCTGTCCTTGCCCGTTTCGCCTTGAAACGAAGCCTGGAAGATGTTTTTTAATTTTTAAATTTTTTTTGCATTTGTTTTTGAATTTTCTAACTCGGGTCGGGTATTCGAACGGATAGGAAGGTAATTATTTTTGTTCTCTATTTTTCGGCCTGTCTTCATCCGTTTCGTCTTGAAATGAAGCCTGGATGATGTTTTTTAATTTTTGGAATTTTTTTGCATTTATTATTGAATTTTCTAACTCGGGTTGGGTTCGAACGGATAGGAAGAAAATTATTTTTGTTCTCTATTTTTCGGCCTGTCCTTGCCCGTTTCGTCTTGGAATGAAGCCTGGATGATGTTTTCTAATTTTTAAAATTTTTTTGCATTTGTTTTTGAATTTTCTAACTCGGGTCGGGTAGTCGAACGGATAGGAAGGAAATTATTTTTGTTCTCTATTTTTCGGCCTGTCATTGCTCGTTTCGTCTTGAAATGATGCCTGGATGATGTTTTTTAATTTTTAAATTTTTTTGCATTTATTTTTGAATTTTCAAACTCGGGTCGGGTTCGAACGGATAGGAAGGAAATTATTTTTGTTCTCTATTTTTCGGCTTGTCCTTGCCCGTTTCGCCTTGGAACGAAGTCTGGATGATGTTTTTTAATTTTTAAAATTTTTTTGCATTTGTTTTTGAATTTTCTAACTCGGGTCGGGTATTCGAACGGATAGGAAGGAAATTATTTTTGTTCTTTATTTTTTGGCCTGTCCTTGCCCGTTTCATCCAGAAATGAAGCTTGGATATTGTTTTTTAATTTTTAAAATTTTTTTGCATTTGTTTTGGAATTTTCTAACTCGGGTCGGGTATTCGAACGGATAGGAAGGAAATTATTTTTGTTCTCTATTTTTCGGCCTGTCATTGCTCGTTTCGTCTTGAAATGATGCCTGGATGATGTTTTTTAATTTTTAAATTTTTTTGCATTTATTTTTGAATTTTCAAACTCGGGTCGGGTTCGAACGGATAGGAAGGAAATTATTTTTGTTCTCTATTTTTCGGCTTGTCCTTGCCCGTTTCGCCTTGAAACGAAGTCTGGATGATGTTTTTTAATTTTTAAAATTTTTTTGCATTTGTTTTTGAATTTTCTAACTCGGGTCGGGTATTCGAACGGATAGGAAGTAAATTATTTTTGTTCTTTATTTTTTGGCCTGTCCTTGCCCGTTTCATCCAGAAATGAAGCTTGGATATTGTTTTTTAATTTTTAAAATTTTTTTGCATTTGTTTTGGAATTTTCTAACTCGGGTCGGGTATTCGAACGGATAGGAAGGAAATTATTTTTGTTCTTTAATTTTCGGCCTGTCCTTGCCCGTTTCGCCAGAAATGAAGCCTGGAAGATGTTTTTTAATTTTTAAAATTTTTTTGCATTTGTTTTGGAATTTTATAACTCGGGTCGGGTATTCGAACGGATAGGAAGGAAATTATTTTTGTTCTCTATTTTTCGGCCTGTCCTGGCCCGTTTCGCCTTGAAACGAAGCCTGGAAGATGTTTTTTAATTTTTAAATTTTTTTTGCATTTGTTTTTGAATTTTCTAACTCGGGTCGGGTATTCGAACGGATAGGAAGGAAATTATTTTTGTTCTCTATTTTTCGGCCTGTCCTTGCCCGTTTCGCCTTGAAACGAAGCCTGGAAGATGTTTTTTAATTTTTAAATTTTTTTTGCATTTGTTTTGGAATTTTCTAACTCGGGTCGGGTATTCGAACGGATAGGAAGGAAATTATTTTTGTTCTTTATTTTTCGGCCTGTCCTTGCCCGTTTCGCTTTGAAACGAAGCCTGGAAGATGTTTTTTAATTTTTAAAATTTTTTTGCATTTGTTTTTGAATTTTCTAACTCGGGTCGGGTATTCGAACGGATAGGAAGGAAATTATTTTTGTTCTCTATTTTTCGGTTTGTCCTTGCCCGTTTCGTCCTG
This sequence comes from Quercus robur, assembly GCF_932294415.1. Classification (NCBI taxonomy): domain Eukaryota; kingdom Viridiplantae; phylum Streptophyta; class Magnoliopsida; order Fagales; family Fagaceae; genus Quercus; species Quercus robur. The sequence goes on from NC_065543.1 coordinate 22,952,584, forward strand.
AAATGAAGCCTGGATGATGTTTTTGAATTTTTAAAATTTTTTTGCATTTATTTTCGAAATTTTAAACTCGGGTCGGGTATTCGAACGGATAGGAAGGAAATTATTTTTGTTCTCTATTTTTCGGCCTGTCCTTGCCCGTTTCGCCTTGAAACGAAGCCTGCAAGATGTTTTTTAATTTTTAAATTTTTTTTTCATTTGTTTTGGAATTTTCTAACTCGGGTCGGGTATTCGAACGGATAGGAAGGAAATTATTTTTGTTCTTTATTTTTCGGCCTGTCCTTGCCCGTTTCGCTTTGAAACGAAGCCTGGAAGATGTTTTTTAATTTTTAAAATTTTTTTGCATTTGTTTTTGAATTTTCTAACTCGGGTCGGGTATTCGAACGGATAGGTAGGAAATTATTTTTGTTCTCTATTTTTCGGCCTGTCCATGCCCGTTTCGCCTTGAAACGAAGCCTGGAAGATGTTTTTTAATTTTTAAATTTTTTTTGCATTTGTTTTTGAATTTTCTAACTCGGGTCGGGTATTCGAACGGATAGGAAGGTAATTATTTTTGTTCTCTATTTTTCGGCCTGTCTTCATCCGTTTCGTCTTGAAATGAAGCCTGGATGATGTTTTTTAATTTTTGGAATTTTTTTGCATTTATTATTGAATTTTCTAACTCGGGTTGGGTTCGAACGGATAGGAAGAAAATTATTTTTGTTCTCTATTTTTCGGCCTGTCCTTGCCCGTTTCGTCTTGGAATGAAGCCTGGATGATGTTTTCTAATTTTTAAAATTTTTTTGCATTTGTTTTTGAATTTTCTAACTCGGGTCGGGTAGTCGAACGGATAGGAAGGAAATTATTTTTGTTCTCTATTTTTCGGCCTGTCATTGCTCGTTTCGTCTTGAAATGATGCCTGGATGATGTTTTTTAATTTTTAAATTTTTTTGCATTTATTTTTGAATTTTCAAACTCGGGTCGGGTTCGAACGGATAGGAAGGAAATTATTTTTGTTCTCTATTTTTCGGCTTGTCCTTGCCCGTTTCGCCTTGGAACGAAGTCTGGATGATGTTTTTTAATTTTTAAAATTTTTTTGCATTTGTTTTTGAATTTTCTAACTCGGGTCGGGTATTCGAACGGATAGGAAGGAAATTATTTTTGTTCTTTATTTTTTGGCCTGTCCTTGCCCGTTTCATCCAGAAATGAAGCTTGGATATTGTTTTTTAATTTTTAAAATTTTTTTGCATTTGTTTTGGAATTTTCTAACTCGGGTCGGGTATTCGAACGGATAGGAAGGAAATTATTTTTGTTCTCTATTTTTCGGCCTGTCATTGCTCGTTTCGTCTTGAAATGATGCCTGGATGATGTTTTTTAATTTTTAAATTTTTTTGCATTTATTTTTGAATTTTCAAACTCGGGTCGGGTTCGAACGGATAGGAAGGAAATTATTTTTGTTCTCTATTTTTCGGCTTGTCCTTGCCCGTTTCGCCTTGAAACGAAGTCTGGATGATGTTTATTAATTTTTAAAATTTTTTTGCATTTGTTTTTGAATTTTCTAACTCGGGTCGGGTATTCGAACGGATAGGAAGTAAATTATTTTTGTTCTTTATTTTTTGGCCTGTCCTTGCCCGTTTCATCCAGAAATGAAGCTTGGATATTGTTTTTTAATTTTTAAAATTTTTTTGCATTTGTTTTGGAATTTTCTAACTCGGGTCGGGTATTCGAACGGATAGGAAGGAAATTATTTTTGTTCTTTATTTTTCGGCCTGTCCTTGCCCGTTTCGCAAGAAATGAAGCCTGGAAGATGTTTTTTAATTTTTAAAATTTTTTTGCATTTGTTTTGGAATTTTATAACTCGGGTCGGGTATTCGAACGGATAGGAAGGAAATTATTTTTGTTCTCTATTTTTCGGCCTGTCCTTGCCCGTTTCGCCTTGAAACGAAGCCTGGAAGATGTTTTTTAATTTTTAAATTTTTTTTGCATTTGTTTTTGAATTTTCTAACTCGGGTCGGGTATTCGAACGGATAGGAAGGAAATTATTTTTGTTCTCTATTTTTCGGCCTGTCCTTGCCCGTTTCGCCTTGAAACGAAGCCTGGAAGATGTTTTTTAATTTTTAAATTTTTTTTGCATTTGTTTTGGAATTTTCTAACTCGGGTCGGGTATTCGAACGGATAGGAAGGAAATTATTTTTGTTCTTTATTTTTCGGCCTGTCCTTGCCCGTTTCGCTTTGAAACGAAGCCTGGAAGATGTTTTTTAATTTTTAAAATTTTTTTGCATTTGTTTTTGAATTTTCTAACTCGGGTCGGGTATTCGAACGGATAGGAAGGAAATTATTTTTGTTCTCTATTTTTCGGCCTGTCCTTGCCCGTTTCGCCTTGAAACGAAGCCTGGAAGATGTTTTTTAATTTTTAAATTTTTTTAGAATTTGTTTTTGAATTTTCTAACTCGGGTCGGGTATTCGAACGGATAGGAAGGAAATTATTTTTGTTCTCTATTTTTCGGCCTGTCCTTGCCCGTTTCGCCTTGAAATGAAGCCTGGATGATGTTTTTTAATTTTTAAAATTTTTTTGCATTTGTTTTTGAATTTTCTAACTCGGGTCGGGTATTCGAACGGATAGGAAGGAAATTATTTTTGTTCTCTATTTTTCGGCCTGTCCTTGCCCGTTTCATCCAGAAATGAAGCCTGGATGTTGTTTTTTAATTTTTAAAATTTTTTTGCATTTATTTTCGAATTATCTAACTCGGGTCGGGTTTGAACGGATAGGAAGAAAATTATTTTTGTTCTCTATTTTTCGGCCTGTCATTGCCCGTTTCGTCTTGAAATGATGCCTGGATGAAGTTTTTTAATTTTTTTAATTTTTTTGCATTTATTTTTGAATTTTCAAACTCGGGTCGGGTTCGAACGGATAGGAAGGAAATTATTTTTGTTCTCTATTTTTCGGTTTGTCCTTGCCCGTTTCGTCCTGAAATGAAGCCTGGATGAAGTTTTTTAATTTTTAAAATTTTTTTGCATTTAATTTCGAAATTTTAAACTCGGGTCGGGTATTCGAACGGATAGGAAGGAAATTTTTTTGTTCTCTATTTTTCGGCCTGTCCTTGCCCGTTTCGCCTTGAAACGAAGCCTGGAATATGTTTTTTAATTTTTAAATTTTTTTTGCATTTGTTTTGGAATTTTCTAACTCGGGTCGGGTATTCGAACGGATAGGAAGGAAATTATTTTTGTTCTTTATTTTTCGGCCTGTCCTTGCCCGTTTCGCTTTGAAACGAAGCCTGGAAGATGTTTTTTAATTTTTAAAATTTTTTTGCATTTGTTTTTGAATTTTCTAACTCGGGTCGGGTATTCGAACGGATAGGAAGGAAATTATTTTTGTTCTCTATTTTTCGGCCTGTCCTTGCCCGTTTCGCCTTGAAACGAAGCCTGGAAGATGTTTTTTAATTTTTAAATTTTTTTTGCATTTGTTTTTGAATTTTCTAACTCGGGTCGGGTATTCGAACGGATAGGAAGGTAATTATTTTTGTTCTCTATTTTTCGGCCTGTCTTCATCCGTTTCGTCTTGAAATGAAGCCTGGATGATGTTTTTTAATTTTTGGAATTTTTTTGCATTTATTATTGAATTTTCTAACTCGGGTTGGGTTCGAACGGATAGGAAGAAAATTATTTTTGTTCTCTATTTTTCGGCCTGTCCTTGCCCGTTTCGTCTTGGAATGAAGCCTGGATGATGTTTTCTAATTTTTAAAATTTTTTTGCATTTGTTTTTGAATTTTCTAACTCGGGTCGGGTAGTCGAACGGATAGGAAGGAAATTATTTTTGTTCTCTATTTTTCGGCCTGTCATTGCTCGTTTCGTCTTGAAATGATGCCTGGATGATGTTTTTTAATTTTTAAATTTTTTTGCATTTATTTTTGAATTTTCAAACTCGGGTCGGGTTCGAACGGATAGGAAGGAAATTATTTTTGTTCTCTATTTTTCGGCTTGTCCTTGCCCGTTTCGCCTTGGAACGAAGTCTGGATGATGTTTTTTAATTTTTAAAATTTTTTTGCATTTGTTTTTGAATTTTCTAACTCGGGTCGGGTATTCGAACGGATAGGAAGGAAATTATTTTTGTTCTTTATTTTTTGGCCTGTCCTTGCCCGTTTCATCCAGAAATGAAGCTTGGATATTGTTTTTTAATTTTTAAAATTTTTTTGCATTTGTTTTGGAATTTTCTAACTCGGGTCGGGTATTCGAACGGATAGGAAGGAAATTATTTTTGTTCTCTATTTTTCGGCCTGTCATTGCTCGTTTCGTCTTGAAATGATGCCTGGATGATGTTTTTTAATTTTTAAATTTTTTTGCATTTATTTTTGAATTTTCAAACTCGGGTCGGGTTCGAACGGATAGGAAGGAAATTATTTTTGTTCTCTATTTTTCGGCTTGTCCTTGCCCGTTTCGCCTTGAAACGAAGTCTGGATGATGTTTATTAATTTTTAAAATTTTTTTGCATTTGTTTTTGAATTTTCTAACTCGGGTCGGGTATTCGAACGGATAGGAAGTAAATTATTTTTGTTCTTTATTTTTTGGCCTGTCCTTGCCCGTTTCATCCAGAAATGAAGCTTGGATATTGTTTTTTAATTTTTAAAATTTTTTTGCATTTGTTTTGGAATTTTCTAACTCGGGTCGGGTATTCGAACGGATAGGAAGGAAATTATTTTTGTTCTTTATTTTTCGGCCTGTCCTTGCCCGTTTCGCCAGAAATGAAGCCTGGAAGATGTTTTTTAATTTTTAAAATTTTTTTGCATTTGTTTTGGAATTTTATAACTCGGGTCGGGTATTCGAACGGATAGGAAGGAAATTATTTTTGTTCTCTATTTTTCGGCCTGTCCTTGCCCGTTTCGCCTTGAAACGAAGCCTGGAAGATGTTTTTTAATTTTTAAATTTTTTTTGCATTTGTTTTTGAATTTTCTAACTCGGGTCGGGTATTCGAACGGATAGGAAGGAAATTATTTTTGTTCTCTATTTTTCGGCCTGTCCTTGCCCGTTTCGCCTTGAAACGAAGCCTGGAAGATGTTTTTTAATTTTTAAATTTTTTTTGCATTTGTTTTGGAATTTTCTAACTCGGGTCGGGTATTCGAACGGATAGGAAGGAAATTATTTTTGTTCTTTATTTTTCGGCCTGTCCTTGCCCGTTTCGCTTTGAAACGAAGCCTGGAAGATGTTTTTTAATTTTTAAAATTTTTTTGCATTTGTTTTTGAATTTTCTAACTCGGGTCGGGTATTCGAACGGATAGGAAGGAAATTATTTTTGTTCTCTATTTTTCGGCCTGTCCTTGCCCGTTTCGCCTTGAAACGAAGCCTGGAAGATGTTTTTTAATTTTTAAATTTTTTTTGAATTTGTTTTTGAATTTTCTAACTCGGGTCGGGTATTCGAACGGATAGGAAGGAAATTATTTTTGTTCTCTATTTTTCGGCCTGTCCTTGCCCGTTTCGCCTTGAAACGAAGCCTGGAAGATGTTTTTTAATTTTTAAATTTTTTTTGCATTTGTTTTTGAATTTTCTAACTCGGGTCGGGTATTCGAACGGATAGGAAGGAAATTATTTTTGTTCTCTATTTTTCGGCCTGTCCTTGCCCGTTTCATCCAGAAATGAAGCCTGGATGTTGTTTTTTAATTTTTAAAATTTTTTTGCATTTATTTTCGAATTATCTAACTCGGGTCGGGTTTGAACGGATAGGAAGAAAATTATTTTTGTTCTCTATTTTTCGGCCTGTCATTGCCCGTTTCGTCTTGAAATGATGCCTGGATGAAGTTTTTTAATTTTTTTAATTTTTTTGCATTTATTTTTGAATTTTCAAACTCGGGTCGGGTTCGAACGGATAGGAAGGAAATTATTTTTGTTCTCTATTTTTCGGTTTGTCCTTGCCCGTTTCGTCCTGAAATGAAGCCTGGATGATGTTTTTTAATTTTTAAAATTTTTTTGCATTTAATTTCGAAATTTTAAACTCGGGTCGGGTATTCGAACGGATAGGAAGGAAATTATTTTTGTTCTCTATTTTTCGGCCTGTCCTTGCCCGTTTCGCCTTGAAACGAAGCCTGGAATATGTTTTTTAATTTTTAAATTTTTTTTGCATTTGTTTTGGAATTTTCTAACTCGGGTCGGGTATTCGAACGGATAGGAAGGAAATTATTTTTGTTCTTTATTTTTCGGCCTGTCCTTGCCCGTTTCGCTTTGAAACGAAGCCTGGAAGATGTTTTTTAATTTTTAAAATTTTTTTGCATTTGTTTTTGAATTTTCTAACTCGGGTCGGGTATTCGAACGGATAGGAAGGAAATTATTTTTGTTCTCTATTTTTCGGCCTGTCCTTGCCCGTTTCGCCTTGAAACGAAGCCTGGAAGATGTTTTTTAATTTTTAAATTTTTTTTGCATTTGTTTTTGAATTTTCTAACTCGGGTCGGGTATTCGAACGGATAGGAAGGAAATTATTTTTGTTCTCTATTTTTCGGCCTGTCCTTGCCCGTTTCATCCAGAAATGAAGCCTGGATGTTGTTTTTTAATTTTTAAAATTTTTTTGCATTTATTTTCGAATTTTCTAACTCGGGTCGGGTTTGAACAGATAGGAAGAAAATTATTTTTGTTCTCTATTTTTCGGCCTGTCATTGCCCGTTTCGTCTTGAAATGATGCCTGGATGAGGTTTTTTAATTTTTTTAATTTTTTTGCATTTATTTTTGAATTTTCAAACTCGGGTCGGGTTCGAAAGGATAGGAAGGAAATTTTTTTTCTTCTCTATTTTTCGGCCTGTCTTCATCCGTTTCGTCTTGAAATGAAGCCTGGATGATGTTTTTTAATTTTTGGAATTTTTTTGCATTTATTATTGAATTTTCTAACTCGGGTCGGGTTCGAACGGATAGGAAGAAAATTATTTTTGTTCTCTATTTTTCGGCCTGTCCTTGCCCGTTTCGTCTTGGAATGAAGCCTGGATGATGTTTTCTAATTTTTAAAATTTTTTTGCATTTGTTTTTGAATTTTCTAACTCGGGTCGGGTAGTCGAACGGATAGGAAGGAAATTATTTTTGTTCTCTATTTTTCGGCCTGTCATTGCTCGTTTCGTCTTGAAATGATGCCTGGAAGATGTTTTTTAATTTTTAAATTTTTTTGCATTTATTTTTGAATTTTCAAACTCGGGTCGGGTTCGAACAGATAGGAAGGAAATTATTTTTGTTCTCTATTTTTCGGCTTGTCCTTGCCCGTTTCGCCTTGAAACGAAGTCTGGATGATGTTTTTTAATTTTTAAAATTTTTTTGCATTTGTTTTTGAATTTTCTAACTCGGGTCGGGTATTCGAACGGATAGGAAGGAAATTATTTTTGTTCTTTATTTTTTGGCCTGTCCTTGCCCGTTTCGCTTTGAAACGAAGCCTGGAAGATGTTTTTTAATTTTTAAAATTTTTTTGCATTTGTTTTTGAATTTTCTAACTCGGGTCGGGTATTCGAACGGATAGGAAGGAAATTATTTTTGTTCTCTATTTTTCGGCCTGTCCTTGCCCGTTTCGCCTTGAAACGAAGCCTGGAAGATGTTTTTTAATTTTTAAATTTTTTTTGCATTTGTTTTTGAATTTTCTAACTCGGGTCGGGTATTCGAACGGATAGGAAGGTAATTATTTTTGTTCTCTATTTTTCGGCCTGTCTTCATCCGTTTCGTCTTGAAATGAAGCCTGGATGATGTTTTTTAATTTTTGGAATTTTTTTGCATTTATTATTGAATTTTCTAACTCGGGTTGGGTTCGAACGGATAGGAAGAAAATTATTTTTGTTCTCTATTTTTCGGCCTGTCCTTGCCCGTTTCGTCTTGGAATGAAGCCTGGATGATGTTTTCTAATTTTTAAAATTTTTTTGCATTTGTTTTTGAATTTTCTAACTCGGGTCGGGTAGTCGAACGGATAGGAAGGAAATTATTTTTGTTCTCTATTTTTCGGCCTGTCATTGCTCGTTTCGTCTTGAAATGATGCCTGGATGATGTTTTTTAATTTTTAAATTTTTTTGCATTTATTTTTGAATTTTCAAACTCGGGTCGGGTTCGAACGGATAGGAAGGAAATTATTTTTGTTCTCTATTTTTCGGCTTGTCCTTGCCCGTTTCGCCTTGGAACGAAGTCTGGATGATGTTTTTTAATTTTTAAAATTTTTTTGCATTTGTTTTTGAATTTTCTAACTCGGGTCGGGTATTCGAACGGATAGGAAGGAAATTATTTTTGTTCTTTATTTTTTGGCCTGTCCTTGCCCGTTTCATCCAGAAATGAAGCTTGGATATTGTTTTTTAATTTTTAAAATTTTTTTGCATTTGTTTTGGAATTTTCTAACTCGGGTCGGGTATTCGAACGGATAGGAAGGAAATTATTTTTGTTCTCTATTTTTCGGCCTGTCATTGCTCGTTTCGTCTTGAAATGATGCCTGGATGATGTTTTTTAATTTTTAAATTTTTTTGCATTTATTTTTGAATTTTCAAACTCGGGTCGGGTTCGAACGGATAGGAAGGAAATTATTTTTGTTCTCTATTTTTCGGCTTGTCCTTGCCCGTTTCGCCTTGAAACGAAGTCTGGATGATGTTTATTAATTTTTAAAATTTTTTTGCATTTGTTTTTGAATTTTCTAACTCGGGTCGGGTATTCGAACGGATAGGAAGTAAATTATTTTTGTTCTTTATTTTTTGGCCTGTCCTTGCCCGTTTCATCCAGAAATGAAGCTTGGATATTGTTTTTTAATTTTTAAAATTTTTTTGCATTTGTTTTGGAATTTTCTAACTCGGGTCGGGTATTCGAACGGATAGGAAGGAAATTATTTTTGTTCTTTATTTTTCGGCCTGTCCTTGCCCGTTTCGCCAGAAATGAAGCCTGGAAGATGTTTTTTAATTTTTAAAATTTTTTTGCATTTGTTTTGGAATTTTATAACTCGGGTCGGGTATTCGAACGGATAGGAAGGAAATTATTTTTGTTCTCTATTTTTCGGCCTGTCCTTGCCCGTTTCGCCTTGAAACGAAGCCTGGAAGATGTTTTTTAATTTTTAAATTTTTTTTGCATTTGTTTTTGAATTTTCTAACTCGGGTCGGGTATTCGAACGGATAGGAAGGAAATTATTTTTGTTCTCTATTTTTCGGCCTGTCCTTGCCCGTTTCGCCTTGAAACGAAGCCTGGAAGATGTTTTTTAATTTTTAAATTTTTTTTGCATTTGTTTTGGAATTTTCTAACTCGGGTCGGGTATTCGAACGGATAGGAAGGAAATTATTTTTGTTCTTTATTTTTCGGCCTGTCCTTGCCCGTTTCGCTTTGAAACGAAGCCTGGAAGATGTTTTTTAATTTTTAAAATTTTTTTGCATTTGTTTTTGAATTTTCTAACTCGGGTCGGGTATTCGAACGGATAGGAAGGAAATTATTTTTGTTCTCTATTTTTCGGCCTGTCCTTGCCCGTTTCGCCTTGAAACGAAGCCTGGAAGATGTTTTTTAATTTTTAAATTTTTTTTGAATTTGTTTTTGAATTTTCTAACTCGGGTCGGGTATTCGAACGGATAGGAAGGAAATTATTTTTGTTCTCTATTTTTCGGCCTGTCCTTGCCCGTTTCGCCTTGAAACGAAGCCTGGAAGATGTTTTTTAATTTTTAAATTTTTTTTGCATTTGTTTTTGAATTTTCTAACTCGGGTCGGGTATTCGAACGGATAGGAAGGAAATTATTTTTGTTCTCTATTTTTCGGCCTGTCCTTGCCCGTTTCATCCAGAAATGAAGCCTGGATGTTGTTTTTTAATTTTTAAAATTTTTTTGCATTTATTTTCGAATTATCTAACTCGGGTCGGGTTTGAACGGATAGGAAGAAAATTATTTTTGTTCTCTATTTTTCGGCCTGTCATTGCCCGTTTCGTCTTGAAATGATGCCTGGATGAAGTTTTTTAATTTTTTTAATTTTTTTGCATTTATTTTTGAATTTTCAAACTCGGGTCGGGTTCGAACGGATAGGAAGGAAATTATTTTTGTTCTCTATTTTTCGGTTTGTCCTTGCCCGTTTCGTCCTGAAATGAAGCCTGGATGATGTTTTTTAATTTTTAAAATTTTTTTGCATTTAATTTCGAAATTTTAAACTCGGGTCGGGTATTCGAACGGATAGGAAGGAAATTATTTTTGTTCTCTATTTTTCGGCCTGTCCTTGCCCGTTTCGCCTTGAAACGAAGCCTGGAATATGTTTTTTAATTTTTAAATTTTTTTTGCATTTGTTTTGGAATTTTCTAACTCGGGTCGGGTATTCGAACGGATAGGAAGGAAATTATTTTTGTTCTTTATTTTTCGGCCTGTCCTTGCCCGTTTCGCTTTGAAACGAAGCCTGGAAGATGTTTTTTAATTTTTAAAATTTTTTTGCATTTGTTTTTGAATTTTCTAACTCGGGTCGGGTATTCGAACGGATAGGAAGGAAATTATTTTTGTTCTCTATTTTTCGGCCTGTCCTTGCCCGTTTCGCCTTGAAACGAAGCCTGGAAGATGTTTTTTAATTTTTAAATTTTTTTTGCATTTGTTTTTGAATTTTCTAACTCGGGTCGGGTATTCGAACGGATAGGAAGGAAATTATTTTTGTTCTCTATTTTTCGGCCTGTCCTTGCCCGTTTCATCCAGAAATGAAGCCTGGATGTTGTTTTTTAATTTTTAAAATTTTTTTGCATTTATTTTCGAATTTTCTAACTCGGGTCGGGTTTGAACAGATAGGAAGAAAATTATTTTTGTTCTCTATTTTTCGGCCTGTCATTGCCCGTTTCGTCTTGAAATGATGCCTGGATGAGGTTTTTTAATTTTTTTAATTTTTTTGCATTTATTTTTGAATTTTCAAACTCGGGTCGGGTTCGAAAGGATAGGAAGGAAATTTTTTTTCTTCTCTATTTTTCGGCCTGTCTTCATCCGTTTCGTCTTGAAATGAAGCCTGGATGATGTTTTTTAATTTTTGGAATTTTTTTGCATTTATTATTGAATTTTCTAACTCGGGTCGGGTTCGAACGGATAGGAAGAAAATTATTTTTGTTCTCTATTTTTCGGCCTGTCCTTGCCCGTTTCGTCTTGGAATGAAGCCTGGATGATGTTTTCTAATTTTTAAAATTTTTTTGCATTTGTTTTTGAATTTTCTAACTCGGGTCGGGTAGTCGAACGGATAGGAAGGAAATTATTTTTGTTCTCTATTTTTCGGCCTGTCATTGCTCGTTTCGTCTTGAAATGATGCCTGGAAGATGTTTTTTAATTTTTAAATTTTTTTGCATTTATTTTTGAATTTTCAAACTCGGGTCGGGTTCGAACAGATAGGAAGGAAATTATTTTTGTTCTCTATTTTTCGGCTTGTCCTTGCCCGTTTCGCCTTGAAACGAAGTCTGGATGATGTTTTTTAATTTTTAAAATTTTTTTGCATTTGTTTTTGAATTTTCTAACTCGGGTCGGGTATTCGAACGGATAGGAAGGAAATTATTTTTGTTCTTTATTTTTTGGCCTGTCCTTGCCCGTTTCATCCAGAAATGAAGCTTGGATATTGTTTTTTAATTTTTAAAATTTTTTTGCATTTTTTTTGGAATTTTCTAACTCGGGTCGGGTATTCGAACGGATAGGAAGGAAATTATTTTTGTTCTCTATTTTTCGGCCTGTCACTGCTCGTTTCGTCTTGAAATGATGCCTGGATGATGTTTTTTAATTTTTAAATTTTTTTGCATTTATTTTTGAATTTTCAAACTCGGGTCGGGTTCGAACGGATAGGAAGGAAATTATTTTTGTTCTCTATTTTTCGGCTTGTCCTTGCCCGTTTCGCCTTGAAACGAAGTCTGGATGATGTTTTTTAATTTTTAAAATTTTTTTGCATTTGTTTTTGAATTTTCTAACTCGGGTCGGGTATTCGAACGGATAGGAAGGAAATTATTTTTGTTCTTTATTTTTTGGCCTGTCCTTGCCCGTTTCATCCAGAAATGAAGCTTGGATATTGTTTTTTAATTTTTGAAATTTTTTTGCATTTGTTTTGGAATTTTCTAACTCGGGTCGGGTATTCGAACGGATAGGAAGGAAATTATTTTTGTTCTTTATTTTTCGGCCTGTCCTTGCCTGTTTCGCCAGAAATGAAGCCTGGAAGATGTTTTTTAATTTTTAAAATTTTTTTGCATTTGTTTTGGAATTTTCTAACTCGGGTCGGGTATTCGAACGGATAGGAAGGAAATTATTTTTGTTCTCTATTTTTCGGCCTGTCCTTGCCCGTTTCGCCTTGAAACGAAGCCTGGAAGATGTTTTTTAATTTTTAAATTTTTTTTTCATTTGTTTTTGAATTTTCTAACTCGGGTCGGGTATTCGAACGGATAGGAAGGAAATTATTTTTGTTCTCTATTTTTCGGCCTGTCCTTGCCCGTTTCATCCAGAAATGAAGCCTGGATGTTGTTTTTTAATTTTTAAAATTTTTTTGCATTTATTTTCGAATTATCTAACTCGGGTCGGGTTTGAACGGATAGGAAGAAAATTATTTTTGTTCTCTATTTTTCGGCCTGTCATTGCCCGTTTCGTCTTGAAATGATGCCTGGATGAAGTTTTTTACTTTTTTTAATTTTTTTGCATTTATTTTTGAATTTTCAAACTCGGGTCGGGTTCGAACGGATAGGAAGGAAATTATTTTTGTTCTCTATTTTTCGGTTTGTCCTTGCCCGTTTCGTCCTGAAATGAAGCCTGGATGATGTTTTTGAATTTTTAAAATTTTTTTGCATTTATTTTCGAAATTTTAAACTCGGGTCGGGTATTCGAACGGATAGGAAGGAAATTATTTTTGTTCTCTATTTTTCGGCCTGTCCTTGCCCGTTTCGCCTTGAAACGAAGCCTGGAAGATGTTTTTTAATTTTTAAATTTTTTTTGCATTTGTTTTGGAATTTTCTAACTCGGGTCGGGTATTCGAACGGATAGGAAGGAAATTATTTTTGTTCTTTATTTTTCGGCCTGTCCTTGCCCGTTTCGCTTTGAAACGAAGCCTGGAAGATGTTTTTTAATTTTTAAAATTTTTTTGCATTTGTTTTTGAATTTTCTAACTCGGGTCGGGTATTCGAACGGATAGGAAGGAAATTATTTTTGTTCTCTATTTTTCGGCCTGTCCTTGCCCGTTTCGCCTTGAAACGAAGCCTGGAAGATGTTTTTTAATTTTTAAATTTTTTTTGCATTTGTTTTTGAATTTTCTAACTCGGGTCGGGTATTCGAACGGATAGGAAGGTAATTATTTTTGTTCTATATTTTTCGGCCTGTCTTCATCCGTTTCGTCTTGAAATGAAGCCTGGATGATGTTTTTTAATTTTTGGAATTTTTTTGCATTTATTATTGAATTTTCTAACTCGGGTCGGGTTCGAACGGATAGGAAGAAAATTATTTTTGTTCTCTATTTTTCGGCCTGTCCTTGCCCGTTTCGTCTTGGAATGAAGCCTGGATGATGTTTTCTAATTTTTAAAATTTTTTTGCATTTGTTTTTGAATTTTCTAACTCGGGTCGGGTATTCGAACGGATAGGAAGGAAATTATTTTTGTTCTTTATTTTTTGGCCTGTCCTTGCCCGTTTCATCCAGAAATGAAGCTTGGATATTGTTTTTTAATTTTTAAAATTTTTTTGCACTTGTTTTGGAATTTTCTAACTCGGGTCGGGTATTCGAACGGATAGGAAGGAAATTATTTTTGTTCTCTATTTTTCGGCCTGTCATTGCTCGTTTCGTCTTGAAATGATGCCTGGATGATGTTTTTTAATTTTTAAATTTTTTTGCATTTATTTTTGAATTTTCAAACTCGGGTCGGGTTCGAACGGATAGGAAGGAAATTATTTTTGTTCTCTATTTTTTGGCTTGTCCTTGCCCGTTTCGCCTTGGAACGAAGTCTGGATGATGTTTTTTAATTTTTAAAATTTTTTTGCATTTGTTTTTGAATTTTCTAACTCGGGTCGGGTATTCGAACGGATAGGAAGGAAATTATTTTTGTTCTTTATTTTTTGGCCTGTCCTTGCCCGTTTCATCCAGAAATGAAGCTTGGATATTGTTTTTTAATTTTTAAAATTTTTTTGCATTTGTTTTGGAATTTTCTAACTCGGGTCGGGTATTCGAACGGATAGGAAGGAAATTATTTTTGTTCTCTATTTTTCGGCCTGTCATTGCTCGTTTCGTCTTGAAATGATGCCTGGATGATGTTTTTTAATTTTTAAATTTTTTTGCATTTATTTTTGAATTTTCAAACTCGGGTCGGGTTCGAACGGATAGGAAGGAAATTATTTTTGTTCTCTATTTTTCGGCTTGTCCTTGCCCGTTTCGCCTTGAAACGAAGTCTGGATGATGTTTTTTAATTTTTAAAATTTTTTTGCATTTGTTTTTGAATTTTCTAACTCGGGTCGGGTATTCGAACGGATAGGAAGGAAATTATTTTTGTTCTTTATTTTTTGGCCTGTCCTTGCCCGTTTCATCCAGAAATGAAGCTTGGATATTGTTTTTTAATTTTTAAAATTTTTTTGCATTTGTTTTGGAATTTTCTAACTCGGGTCGGGTATTCGAACGGATAGGAAGGAAATTATTTTTGTTCTTTATTTTTCGGCCTGTCCTTGCCCGTTTCGCCAGAAAGGAAGCCTGGAAGATGTTTTTTAATTTTTAAAATTTTTTTGCATTTGTTTTGGAATTTTCTAACTCGGGTCGGGTATTCGAACGGATAGGAAGGAAATTATTTTTGTTCTCTATTTTTCGGCCTGTCCTTGCCCGTTTCGCCTTGAAACGAAGCCTGGAAGATGTTTTTTAATTTTTAAATTTTTTTTGCATTTGTTTTTGAATTTTCTAACTCGGGTCGGGTATTCGAACGGATAGGAATAAAATTATTTTTGTTCTCTATTTTTCGGCCTGTCCTTGCCCGTTTCGCCTTGAAACGAAGCCTGGAAGATGTTTTTTAATTTTTAAATTTTTTTTGCATTTGTTTTGGAATTTTCTAACTCGGGTCGGGTATTCGAACGGATAGGAAGGAAATTATTTTTGTTCTTTATTTTTCGGCCTGTCCTTGCCCGTTTCGCTTTGAAACGAAGCCTGGAAGATGTTTTTTAATTTTTAAAATTTTTTTGCATTTGTTTTTGAATTTTCTAACTCGGGTCGGGTATTCGAACGGATAGGAAGGAAATTATTTTTGTTCTCTATTTTTCGGCCTGTCCTTGCCCGTTTCGCCTTGAAACGAAGCCTGGAAGATGTTTTTTAATTTTTAAATTTTTTTTGAATTTGTTTTTGAATTTTCTAACTCGGGTCGGGTATTCGAACGGATAGGAAGGAAATTATTTTTGTTCTCTATTTTTCGGCCTGTCCTTGCCCGTTTCATCCAGAAATGAAGCCTGGATGTTGTTTTTTAATTTTTAAAATTTTTTTGCATTTATTTTCGAATTTTCTAACTCGGGTCGGGTTTGAACGGATAGGAAGAAAATTATTTTTGTTCTCTATTTTTTGGCCTGTCATTGCCCGTTTCGTCTTGAAAAGATGCCTGGATGAAGTTTTTTAATTTTTTTAATTTTTTTGCATTTATTTTTAAATTTTCAAACTCGTGTCGGGTTCGAAAGGATAGGAAGGAAATTTTTTTTCTTCTCTATTTTTCGGCCTGTCTTCATCCGTTTCGTCTTGAAATGAAGCCTGGATGATGTTTTTTAATTTTTGGAATTTTTTTGCATTTATTATTGAATTTTCTAATTCGGGTCGGGTTCGAACGGATAGGATGAAAATTATTTTGTTCATCAAAAAAAGGAAGAAAATTATTTTTGTTCTCTATTTTTCGGCCTGTCCTTGCCCGTTTCGTCTTGGAATGAAGCCTGGATGATGTTTTCTAATTTTTAAAATTTTTTTGCATTTGTTTTTGAATTTTCTAACTCGGGTCGGGTATTCGAACGGATAGGAAGGAAATTATTTTTGTTCTCTATTTTTCGGCCTGTCATTGCTCGTTTCGTCTTGAAATGATGCCTGGATGATGTTTTTTAATTTTTAAATTTTTTTGCATTTATTTTTGAATTTTCAAACTCGGGTCGGGTTCGAACGGATAGGATTGAAATTATTTTTGTTCTCTATTTTTCGGCTTGTCCTTGCCCGTTTCGCCTTGAAACGAAGTCTGGATGATGTTTTTTAATTTTTAAAATTTTTTTGCATTTGTTTTTGAATTTTCAAACTCGGGTCGGGTTCGAACGGATAGGAAGGAAATTATTTTTGTTCTCTATTTTTCGGCCTGTCCTTGCCCGTTTCGTCTTGGAATGAAGCCTGGATGATGTTTTCTAATTTTTAAAATTTTTTTTTGCATTTGTTTTTGAATTTTCTAACTCGGGTCGGGTTTGAACGGATAGGAAGGAAATTATTTTTGTTCTCTATTTTTCGGCCTGTCATTGCTCGTTTCGTCTTGAAATGATGCCTGGATGATGTTTTTTAATTTTTAAATTTTTTTGCATTTATTTTTGAATTTTCAAACTCGGGTCGGGTTCGAACGGATAGGAAGGAAATTATTTTTGTTCTCTATTTTTCGGCTTGTCCTTGCCCGTTTCGCCTTGGAACGAAGTCTGGATGATGTTTTTTAATTTTTAAAATTTTTTTGCATTTGTTTTTGAATTTTCTAACTCGGGTCGGGTATTCGAACGGATAGGAAGGAAATTATTTTTGTTCTTTATTTTTTGGCCTGTCCTTGCCCGTTTCATCCAGAAATGAAGCTTGGATATTGTTTTTTAATTTTTAAAATTTTTTTGCATTTGTTTTGGAATTTTCTAACTCGGGTCGGGTATTCGAACGGATAGGAAGGAAATTATTTTTGTTCTCTATTTTTCGGCCTGTCATTGCTCGTTTCGTCTTGAAATGATGCCTGGATGATGTTTTTTAATTTTTAAATTTTTTTGCATTTATTTTTGAATTTTCAAACTCGGGTCGGGTTCGAACGGATAGGAAGGAAATTATTTTTGTTCTCTATTTTTCGGCTTGTCCTTGCCCGTTTCGCCTTGGAACGAAGTCTGGATGATGTTTTTTAATTTTTAAAATTTTTTTGCATTTGTTTTTGAATTTTCTAACTCGGGTCGGGTATTCGAACGGATAGGAAGGAAATTATTTTTGTTCTTTATTTTTTGGCCTGTCCTTGCCCGTTTCATCCAGAAATGAAGCTTGGATATTGTTTTTTAATTTTTAAAATTTTTTTGCATTTGTTTTGGAATTTTCTAACTCGGGTCGGGTATTCGAACGGATAGGAAGGAAATTATTTTTGTTCTCTATTTTTCGGCCTGTCATTGCTCGTTTCGTCTTGAAATGATGCCTGGATGATGTTTTTTAATTTTTAAATTTTTTTGCATTTATTTTTGAATTTTCAAACTCGGGTCGGGTTCGAACGGATAGGAAGGAAATTATTTTTGTTCTCTATTTTTCGGCTTGTCCTTGCCCGTTTCGCCTTGAAACGAAGTCTGGATGATGTTTTTTAATTTTTAAATTTTTTTGCATTTATTTTTGAATTTTCAAACTCGGGTCGGGTTCGAACGGATAGGAAGGAAATTATTTTTGTTCTCTATTTTTCGGCTTGTCCTTGCCCGTTTCGCCTTGGAACGAAGTCTGGATGATGTTTTTTAATTTTTAAAATTTTTTTGCATTTGTTTTTGAATTTTCTAACTCGGGTCGGGTATTCGAACGGATAGGAAGGAAATTATTTTTGTTCTTTATTTTTTGGCCTGTCCTTGCCCGTTTCATCCAGAAATGAAGCTTGGATATTGTTTTTTAATTTTTAAAATTTTTTTGCATTTGTTTTGGAATTTTCTAACTCGGGTCGGGTATTCGAACGGATAGGAAGGAAATTATTTTTGTTCTCTATTTTTCGGCCTGTCATTGCTCGTTTCGTCTTGAAATGATGCCTGGATGATGTTTTTTAATTTTTAAATTTTTTTGCATTTATTTTTGAATTTTCAAACTCGGGTCGGGTTCGAACGGATAGGAAGGAAATTATTTTTGTTCTCTATTTTTCGGCTTGTCCTTGCCCGTTTCGCCTTGGAACGAAGTCTGGATGATGTTTTTTAATTTTTAAAATTTTTTTGCATTTGTTTTTGAATTTTCTAACTCGGGTCGGGTATTCGAACGGATAGGAAGGAAATTATTTTTGTTCTTTATTTTTTGGCCTGTCCTTGCCCGTTTCATCCAGAAATGAAGCTTGGATATTGTTTTTTAATTTTTAAAATTTTTTTGCATTTGTTTTGGAATTTTCTAACTCGGGTCGGGTATTCGAACGGATAGGAAGGAAATTATTTTTGTTCTCTATTTTTCGGCCTGTCATTGCTCGTTTCGTCTTGAAATGATGCCTGGATGATGTTTTTTAATTTTTAAATTTTTTTGCATTTATTTTTGAATTTTCAAACTCGGGTCGGGTTCGAACGGATAGGAAGGAAATTATTTTTGTTCTCTATTTTTCGGCTTGTCCTTGCCCGTTTCGCCTTGAAACGAAGTCTGGATGATGTTTTTTAATTTTTAAAATTTTTTTGCATTTGTTTTTGAATTTTCTAACTCGGGTCGGGTATTCGAACGGATAGGAAGGAAATTATTTTTGTTCTTTATTTTTTGGCCTGTCCTTGCCCGTTTCATCCAGAAATGAAGCTTGGATATTGTTTTTTAATTTTTAAAATTTTTTTGCATTTGTTTTGGAATTTTCTAACTCGGGTCGGGTATTCGAACGGATAGGAAGGAAATTATTTTTGTTCTTTATTTTTCGGCCTGTCCTTGCCCGTTTCGCCAGAAAGGAAGCCTGGAAGATGTTTTTTAATTTTTAAAATTTTTTTGCATTTGTTTTGGAATTTTCTAACTCGGGTCGGGTATTCGAACGGATAGGAAGGAAATTATTTTTGTTCTCTATTTTTCGGCCTGTCCTTGCCCGTTTCGCCTTGAAACGAAGCCTGGAAGATGTTTTTTAATTTTTAAATTTTTTTTGCATTTGTTTTTGAATTTTCTAACTCGGGTCGGGTATTCGAACGGATAGGAATAAAATTATTTTTGTTCTCTATTTTTCGGCCTGTCCTTGCCCGTTTCGCCTTGAAACGAAGCCTGGAAGATGTTTTTTAATTTTTAAATTTTTTTTGCATTTGTTTTGGAATTTTCTAACTCGGGTCGGGTATTCGAACGGATAGGAAGGAAATTATTTTTGTTCTTTATTTTTCGGCCTGTCCTTGCCCGTTTCGCTTTGAAACGAAGCCTGGAAGATGTTTTTTAATTTTTAAAATTTTTTTGCATTTGTTTTTGAATTTTCTAACTCGGGTCGGGTATTCGAACGGATAGGAAGGAAATTATTTTTGTTCTCTATTTTTCGGCCTGTCCTTGCCCGTTTCGCCTTGAAACGAAGCCTGGAAGATGTTTTTTAATTTTTAAATTTTTTTTGAATTTGTTTTTGAATTTTCTAACTCGGGTCGGGTATTCGAACGGATAGGAAGGAAATTATTTTTGTTCTCTATTTTTCGGCCTGTCCTTGCCCGTTTCATCCAGAAATGAAGCCTGGATGTTGTTTTTTAATTTTTAAAATTTTTTTGCATTTATTTTCGAATTTTCTAACTCGGGTCGGGTTTGAACGGATAGGAAGAAAATTATTTTTGTTCTCTATTTTTTGGCCTGTCATTGCCCGTTTCGTCTTGAAAAGATGCCTGGATGAAGTTTTTTAATTTTTTTAATTTTTTTGCATTTATTTTTGAATTTTCAAACTCGGGTCGGGTTCGAAAGGATAGGAAGGAAATTTTTTTTCTTCCCTATTTTTCGGCCTGTCTTCATCCGTTTCGTCTTGAAATGAAGCCTGGATGATGTTTTTTAATTTTTGGAATTTTTTTGCATTTATTATTGAATTTTCTAATTCGGGTCGGGTTCGAACGGATAGGATGAAAATTATTTTGTTCATCAAAAAAAGGAAGAAAATTATTTTTGTTCTCTATTTTTCGGCCTGTCCTTGCCCGTTTCGTCTTGGAATGAAGCCTGGATGATGTTTTCTAATTTTTAAAATTTTTTTGCATTTGTTTTTGAATTTTCTAACTCGGGTCGGGTATTCGAACGGATAGGAAGGAAATTATTTTTGTTCTCTATTTTTCGGCCTGTCATTGCTCGTTTCGTCTTGAAATGATGCCTGGATGATGTTTTTTAATTTTTAAATTTTTTTGCATTTATTTTTGAATTTTCAAACTCGGGTCGGGTTCGAACGGATAGGAATGAAATTATTTTTGTTCTCTATTTTTCGGCTTGTCCTTGCCCGTTTCGCCTTGAAACGAAGTCTGGATGATGTTTTTTAATTTTTAAAATTTTTTTGCATTTGTTTTTGAATTTTCTAACTCGGGTCGGGTATTCGAACGGATAGGAAGGAAATTATTTTTGTTCTTTATTTTTTGGCCTGTCCTTGCCCGTTTCATCCAGAAATGAAGCTTGGATATTGTTTTTTAATTTTTAAAATTTTTTTGCATTTGTTTTGGAATTTTCTAACTCGGGTCGGGTATTCGAACGGATAGGAAGGAAATTATTTTTGTTCTCTATTTTTCGGCCTGTCACTGCTCGTTTCGTCTTGAAATGATGCCTGGATGATGTTTTTTAATTTTTAAATTTTTTTGCATTTATTTTTGAATTTTCAAACTCGGGTCGGGTTCGAACGGATAGGAAGGAAATTATTTTTGTTCTCTATTTTTCGGCTTGTCCTTGCCCGTTTCGCCTTGAAACGAAGTCTGGATGATGTTTTTTAATTTTTAAAATTTTTTTGCATTTGTTTTTGAATTTTCTAACTCGGGTCGGGTATTCGAACGGATAGGAAGGAAATTATTTTTGTTCTTTATTTTTTGGCCTGTCCTTGCCCGTTTCATCCAGAAATGAAGCTTGGATATTGTTTTTTAATTTTTGAAATTTTTTTGCATTTGTTTTGGAATTTTCTAACTCGGGTCGGGTATTCGAACGGATAGGAAGGAAATTATTTTTGTTCTTTATTTTTCGGCCTGTCCTTGCCCGTTTCGCCAGAAATGAAGCCTGGAAGATGTTTTTTAATTTTTAAAATTTTTTTGCATTTGTTTTGGAATTTTCTAACTCGGGTCGGTTATTCGAACGGATAGGAAGGAAATTATTTTTGTTCTCTATTTTTCGGCCTGTCCTTGCCCGTTTCGCCTTGAAACGAAGCCTGGAAGATGTTTTTTAATTTTTAAATTTTTTTTGCATTTGTTTTTGAATTTTCTAACTCGGGTCGGGTATTCGAACGGATAGGAAGGAAATTATTTTTGTTCTCTATTTTTCGGCCTGTCCTTGCCCGTTTCATCCAGAAATGAAGCCTGGATGTTGTTTTTTAATTTTTAAAATTTTTTTGCATTTATTTTCGAATTATCTAACTCGGGTCGGGTTTGAACGGATAGGAAGAAAATTATTTTTGTTCTCTATTTTTCGGCCTGTCATTGCCCGTTTCGTCTTGAAATGATGCCTGGATGAAGTTTTTTAATTTTTTTAATTTTGTTGCATTTATTTTTGAATTTTCAAACTCGGGTCGGGTTCGAACGGATAGGAAGGAAATTATTTTTGTTCTCTATTTTTCGGTTTGTCCTTGCCCGTTTCGTCCTGAAATGAAGCCTGGATGATGTTTTTGAATTTTTAAAATTTTTTTGCATTTATTTTCGAAATTTTAAACTCGGGTCGGGTATTCGAACGGATAGGAAGGAAATTATTTTTGTTCTCTATTTTTCGGCCTGTCCTTGCCCGTTTCGCCTTGAAACGAAGCCTGGAATATGTTTTTTAATTTTTAAATTTTTTTTGCATTTGTTTTGGAATTTTCTAACTCGGGTCGGGTATTCGAACGGATAGGAAGGAAATTATTTTTGTTCTTTATTTTTCGGCCTGTCCTTGCCCGTTTCGCTTTGAAACGAAGCCTGGAAGATGTTTTTTAATTTTTAAAATTTTTTTGCATTTGTTTTTGAATTTTCTAACTCGGGTCGGGTATTCGAACGGATAGGAAGGAAATTATTTTTGTTCTCTATTTTTCGGCCTGTCATTGCTCGTTTCGTCTTGAAATGATGCCTGGATGATGTTTTTTAATTTTTAAATTTTTTTGCATTTATTTTTGAATTTTCAAACTCGGGTCGGGTTCGAACGGATAGGAATGAAATTATTTTTGTTCTCTATTTTTCGGCTTGTCCTTGCCCGTTTCGCCTTGAAACGAAGTCTGGATGATGTTTTTTAATTTTTAAAATTTTTTTGCATTTGTTTTTGAATTTTCAAACTCGGGTCGGGTTCGAACGGATAGGAAGGAAATTATTTTTGTTCTCTATTTTTCGGCCTGTCCTTGCCCGTTTCGTCTTGGAATGAAGCCTGGATGATGTTTTCTAATTTTTAAAATTTTTTTGCATTTGTTTTTGAATTTTCTAACTCGGGTCGGGTTTGAACGGATAGGAAGGAAATTATTTTTGTTCTCTATTTTTCGGCCTGTCATTGCTCGTTTCGTCTTGAAATGATGCCTGGATGATGTTTTTTAATTTTTAAATTTTTTTGCATTTATTTTTGAATTTTCAAACTCGGGTCGGGTTCGAACGGATAGGAAGGAAATTATTTTTGTTCTCTATTTTTCGGCTTGTCCTTGCCCGTTTCGCCTTGGAACGAAGTCTGGATGATGTTTTTTAATTTTTAAAATTTTTTTGCATTTGTTTTTGAATTTTCTAACTCGGGTCGGGTATTCGAACGGATAGGAAGGAAATTATTTTTGTTCTTTATTTTTTGGCCTGTCCTTGCCCGTTTCATCCAGAAATGAAGCTTGGATATTGTTTTTTAATTTTTAAAATTTTTTTGCATTTGTTTTGGAATTTTCTAACTCGGGTCGGGTATTCGAACGGATAGGAAGGAAATTATTTTTGTTCTCTATTTTTCGGCCTGTCATTGCTCGTTTCGTCTTGAAATGATGCCTGGATGATGTTTTTTAATTTTTAAATTTTTTTGCATTTATTTTTGAATTTTCAAACTCGGGTCGGGTTCGAACGGATAGGAAGGAAATTATTTTTGTTCTCTATTTTTCGGCTTGTCCTTGCCCGTTTCGCCTTGGAACGAAGTCTGGATGATGTTTTTTAATTTTTAAAATTTTTTTGCATTTGTTTTTGAATTTTCTAACTCGGGTCGGGTATTCGAACGGATAGGAAGGAAATTATTTTTGTTCTTTATTTTTTGGCCTGTCCTTGCCCGTTTCATCCAGAAATGAAGCTTGGATATTGTTTTTTAATTTTTAAAATTTTTTTGCATTTGTTTTGGAATTTTCTAACTCGGGTCGGGTATTCGAACGGATAGGAAGGAAATTATTTTTGTTCTCTATTTTTCGGCCTGTCATTGCTCGTTTCGTCTTGAAATGATGCCTGGATGATGTTTTTTAATTTTTAAATTTTTTTGCATTTATTTTTGAATTTTCAAACTCGGGTCGGGTTCGAACGGATAGGAAGGAAATTATTTTTGTTCTCTATTTTTCGGCTTGTCCTTGCCCGTTTCGCCTTGAAACGAAGTCTGGATGATGTTTTTTAATTTTTAAATTTTTTTGCATTTATTTTTGAATTTTCAAACTCGGGTCGGGTTCGAACGGATAGGAAGGAAATTATTTTTGTTCTCTATTTTTCGGCTTGTCCTTGCCCGTTTCGCCTTGGAACGAAGTCTGGATGATGTTTTTTAATTTTTAAAATTTTTTTGCATTTGTTTTTGAATTTTCTAACTCGGGTCGGGTATTCGAACGGATAGGAAGGAAATTATTTTTGTTCTTTATTTTTTGGCCTGTCCTTGCCCGTTTCATCCAGAAATGAAGCTTGGATATTGTTTTTTAATTTTTAAAATTTTTTTGCATTTGTTTTGGAATTTTCTAACTCGGGTCGGGTATTCGAACGGATAGGAAGGAAATTATTTTTGTTCTCTATTTTTCGGCCTGTCATTGCTCGTTTCGTCTTGAAATGATGCCTGGATGATGTTTTTTAATTTTTAAATTTTTTTGCATTTATTTTTGAATTTTCAAACTCGGGTCGGGTTCGAACGGATAGGAAGGAAATTATTTTTGTTCTCTATTTTTCGGCTTGTCCTTGCCCGTTTCGCCTTGGAACGAAGTCTGGATGATGTTTTTTAATTTTTAAAATTTTTTTGCATTTGTTTTTGAATTTTCTAACTCGGGTCGGGTATTCGAACGGATAGGAAGGAAATTATTTTTGTTCTTTATTTTTTGGCCTGTCCTTGCCCGTTTCATCCAGAAATGAAGCTTGGATATTGTTTTTTAATTTTTAAAATTTTTTTGCATTTGTTTTGGAATTTTCTAACTCGGGTCGGGTATTCGAACGGATAGGAAGGAAATTATTTTTGTTCTCTATTTTTCGGCCTGTCATTGCTCGTTTCGTCTTGAAATGATGCCTGGATGATGTTTTTTAATTTTTAAATTTTTTTGCATTTATTTTTGAATTTTCAAACTCGGGTCGGGTTCGAACGGATAGGAAGGAAATTATTTTTGTTCTCTATTTTTCGGCTTGTCCTTGCCCGTTTCGCCTTGAAACGAAGTCTGGATGATGTTTTTTAATTTTTAAAATTTTTTTGCATTTGTTTTTGAATTTTCTAACTCGGGTCGGGTATTCGAACGGATAGGAAGGAAATTATTTTTGTTCTTTATTTTTCGGCCTGTCCTTGCCCGTTTCATCCAGAAATGAAGCTTGGATATTGTTTTTTAATTTTTAAAATTTTTTTGCATTTGTTTTGGAATTTTCTAACTCGGGTCGGGTATTCGAACGGATAGGAAGGAAATTATTTTTGTTCTTTATTTTTCGGCCTGTCCTTGCCCGTTTCGCCAGAAAGGAAGCCTGGAAGATGTTTTTTAATTTTTAAAATTTTTTTGCATTTGTTTTGGAATTTTCTAACTCGGGTCGGGTATTCGAACGGATAGGAAGGAAATTATTTTTGTTCTCTATTTTTCGGCCTGTCCTTGCCCGTTTCGCCTTGAAACGAAGCCTGGAAGATGTTTTTTAATTTTTAAATTTTTTTTGCATTTGTTTTTGAATTTTCTAACTCGGGTCGGGTATTCGAACGGATAGGAATAAAATTATTTTTGTTCTCTATTTTTCGGCCTGTCCTTGCCCGTTTCGCCTTGAAACGAAGCCTGGAAGATGTTTTTTAATTTTTAAATTTTTTTTGCATTTGTTTTGGAATTTTCTAACTCGGGTCGGGTATTCGAACGGATAGGAAGGAAATTATTTTTGTTCTTTATTTTTCGGCCTGTCCTTGCCCGTTTCGCTTTGAAACGAAGCCTGGAAGATGTTTTTTAATTTTTAAAATTTTTTTGCATTTGTTTTTGAATTTTCTAACTCGGGTCGGGTATTCGAACGGATAGGAAGGAAATTATTTTTGTTCTCTATTTTTCGGCCTGTCCTTGCCCGTTTCGCCTTGAAACGAAGCCTGGAAGATGTTTTTTAATTTTTAAATTTTTTTTGAATTTGTTTTTGAATTTTCTAACTCGGGTCGGGTATTCGAACGGATAGGAAGGAAATTATTTTTGTTCTCTATTTTTCGGCCTGTCCTTGCCCGTTTCATCCAGAAATGAAGCCTGGATGTTGTTTTTTAATTTTTAAAATTTTTTTGCATTTATTTTCGAATTTTCTAACTCGGGTCGGGTTTGAACGGATAGGAAGAAAATTATTTCTGTTCTCTATTTTTTGGCCTGTCATTGCCCGTTTCGTCTTGAAAAGATGCCTGGATGAAGTTTTTTAATTTTTTTAATTTTTTTGCATTTATTTTTGAATTTTCAAACTCGGGTCGGGTTCGAAAGGATAGGAAGGAAATTTTTTTTCTTCCCTATTTTTCGGCCTGTCTTCATCCGTTTCGTCTTGAAATGAAGCCTGGATGATGTTTTTTAATTTTTGGAATTTTTTTGCATTTATTATTGAATTTTCTAATTCGGGTCGGGTTCGAACGGATAGGATGAAAATTATTTTGTTCATCAAAAAAAGGAAGAAAATTATTTTTGTTCTCTATTTTTCGCCCTGTCCTTGCCCGTTTCGTCTTGGAATGAAGCCTGGATGATGTTTTCTAATTTTTAAAATTTTTTTGCATTTGTTTTTGAATTTTCTAACTCGGGTCGGGTATTCGAACGGATAGGAAGGAAATTATTTTTGTTCTCTATTTTTCGGCCTGTCATTGCTCGTTTCGTCTTGAAATGATGCCTGGATGATGTTTTTTAATTTTTAAATTTTTTTGCATTTATTTTTGAATTTTCAAACTCGGGTCGGGTTCGAACGGATAGGAATGAAATTATTTTTGTTCTCTATTTTTCGGCTTGTCCTTGCCCGTTTCGCCTTGAAACGAAGTCTGGATGATGTTTTTTAATTTTTAAAATTTTTTTGCATTTGTTTTTGAATTTTCTAACTCGGGTCGGGTATTCGAACGGATAGGAAGGAAATTATTTTTGTTCTTTATTTTTTGGCCTGTCCTTGCCCGTTTCATCCAGAAATGAAGCTTGGATATTGTTTTTTAATTTTTAAAATTTTTTTGCATTTGTTTTGGAATTTTCTAACTCGGGTCGGGTATTCGAACGGATAGGAAGGAAATTATTTTTGTTCTCTATTTTTCGGCCTGTCACTGCTCGTTTCGTCTTGAAATGATGCCTGGATGATGTTTTTTAATTTTTAAATTTTTTTGCATTTATTTTTGAATTTTCAAACTCGGGTCGGGTTCGAACGGATAGGAAGGAAATTATTTTTGTTCTCTATTTTTCGGCTTGTCCTTGCCCGTTTCGCCTTGAAACGAAGTCTGGATGATGTTTTTTAATTTTTAAAATTTTTTTGCATTTGTTTTTGAATTTTCTAACTCGGGTCGGGTATTCGAACGGATAGGAAGGAAATTATTTTTGTTCTTTATTTTTTGGCCTGTCCTTGCCCGTTTCATCCAGAAATGAAGCTTGGATATTGTTTTTTAATTTTTGAAATTTTTTTGCATTTGTTTTGGAATTTTCTAACTCGGGTCGGGTATTCGAACGGATAGGAAGGAAATTATTTTTGTTCTTTATTTTTCGGCCTGTCCTTGCCCGTTTCGCCAGAAATGAAGCCTGGAAGATGTTTTTTAATTTTTAAAATTTTTTTGCATTTGTTTTGGAATTTTCTAACTCGGGTCGGTTATTCGAACGGATAGGAAGGAAATTATTTTTGTTCTCTATTTTTCGGCCTGTCCTTGCCCGTTTCGCCTTGAAACGAAGCCTGGAAGATGTTTTTTAATTTTTAAATTTTTTTTGCATTTGTTTTTGAATTTTCTAACTCGGGTCGGGTATTCGAACGGATAGGAAGGAAATTATTTTTGTTCTCTATTTTTCGGCCTGTCCTTGCCCGTTTCATCCAGAAATGAAGCCTGGATGTTGTTTTTTAATTTTTAAAATTTTTTTGCATTTATTTTCGAATTATCTAACTCGGGTCGGGTTTGAACGGATAGGAAGAAAATTATTTTTGTTCTCTATTTTTCGGCCTGTCATTGCCCGTTTCGTCTTGAAATGATGCCTGGATGAAGTTTTTTAATTTTTTTAATTTTGTTGCATTTATTTTTGAATTTTCAAACTCGGGTCGGGTTCGAACGGATAGGAAGGAAATTATTTTTGTTCTCTATTTTTCGGTTTGTCCTTGCCCGTTTCGTCCTGAAATGAAGCTTGGATGATGTTTTTGAATTTTTAAAATTTTTTTGCATTTATTTTCGAAATTTTAAACTCGGGTCGGGTATTCGAACGGATAGGAAGGAAATTATTTTTGTTCTCTATTTTTCGGCCTGTCCTTGCCCGTTTCGCCTTGAAACGAAGCCTGGAATATGTTTTTTAATTTTTAAATTTTTTTTGCATTTGTTTTGGAATTTTCTAACTCGGGTCGGGTATTCGAACGGATAGGAAGGAAATTATTTTTGTTCTTTATTTTTCGGCCTGTCCTTGCCCGTTTCGCTTTGAAACGAAGCCTGGAAGATGTTTTTTAATTTTTAAAATTTTTTTGCATTTGTTTTTGAATTTTCTAACTCGGGTCGGGTATTCGAACGGATAGGAAGGAAATTATTTTTGTTCTCTATTTTTCGGCCTGTCCTTGCCCGTTTCGCCTTGAAACGAAGCCTGGAAGATGTTTTTTAATTTTTAAATTTTTTTTGCATTTGTTTTTGAATTTTCTAACTCGGGTCGGGTATTCGAACGGATAGGAAGGTAATTATTTTTGTTCTCTATTTTTCGGCCTGTCCTTGCCCGTTTCATCCAGAAATGAAGCCTGGATGTTGTTTTTTAATTTTTAAAATTTTTTTGCATTTATTTTCGAATTTTCTAACTCGGGTTGGGTTTGAACGGATAGGAAGAAAATTATTTTTGTTCTCTATTTTTCGGCCTGTCATTGCCCGTTTCGTCTTGAAAAGATGCCTGGATGAAGTTTTTTAATTTTTTTAATTTTTTTGCATTTATTTTTGATTTTTCAAACTCGGGTCGGGTTCGAAAGGATAGGAAGGAAATTTATTTTCTTCTCTATTTTTCGGCCTGTCTTCATCCGTTTCTTCTTGAAATGAAGCCTGGATGATGTTTTTTAATTTTTGGAATTTTTTTGCATTTATTATTGAATTTTCTAATTCGGGTCGGGTTCGAACGGATAGGAAGAAAATTATTTTTGTTCTCTATTTTTCGGCCTGTCCTTGCCCGTTTCGTCTTGGAATGAAGCCTGGATGATGTTTTCTAATTTTTAAAATTTTTTTGCATTTGTTTTTGAATTTTCTAACTCGGGTCGGGTAGTCGAACGGATAGGAAGGAAATTATTTTTGTTCTCTATTTTTCGGCCTGTCATTGCTCGTTTCGTCTTGAAATGATGCCTGGATGATGTTTTTTAATTTTTAAATTTTTTTGCATTTATTTTTGAATTTTCAAACTCGGGTCGGGTTCGAACGGATAGGAAGGAAATTATTTTTGTTCTCTATTTTTCGGCTTGTCCTTGCCCGTTTCGCCTTGAAACGAAGTCTGGATGATGTTTTTTAATTTTTAAAATTTTTTTGCATTTGTTTTTGAATTTTCTAACTCGGGTCGGGTATTCGAACGGATAGGAAGGAAATTATTTTTGTTCTTTATTTTTTGGCCTGTCCTTGCCCGTTTCATCCAGAAATGAAGCTTGGATATTGTTTTTTAATTTTTAAAATTTTTTTGCATTTGTTTTGGAATTTTCTAACTCGGGTCGTGTATTCGAACGGATAGGAAGGAAATTATTTTTGTTCTCTATTTTTCGGCCTGTCATTGCTCGTTTCGTCTTGAAATGATGCCTGGATGATGTTTTTTAATTTTTAAATTTTTTTGCATTTATTTTTGAATTTTCAAACTCGGGTCGGGTTCGAACGGATAGGAAGGAAATTATTTTTGTTCTCTATTTTTCGGCTTGTCCTTGCCCGTTTCGCCTTGAAACGAAGTCTGGATGATGTTTTTTAATTTTTAAAATTTTTTTGCATTTGTTTTTGAATTTTCTAACTCGGGTCGGGTATTCGAACGGATAGGAAGGAAATTATTTTTGTTCTTTATTTTTTGGCCTGTCCTTGCCCGTTTCATCCAGAAATGAAGCTTGGATATTGTTTTTTAATTTTTAAAATTTTTTTGCATTTGTTTTGGAATTTTCTAACTCGGGTCGGGTATTCGAACGGATAGGAAGGAAATTATTTTTGTTCTTTATTTTTCGGCCTGTCCTTGCCCGTTTCGCCAGAAATGAAGCCTGGAAGATGTTTTTTAATTTTTAAAATTTTTTTGCATTTGTTTTGGAATTTTCTAACTCGGGTCGGGTATTCGAACGGATAGGAAGGAAATTATTTTTGTTCTCTATTTTTCGGCCTGTCCTTGCCCGTTTCGCGTTGAAACGAAGCCTGGAAGATGTTTTTTAATTTTTAAATTTTTTTTGCATTTGTTTTTGAATTTTCTAACTCGGGTCGGGTATTCGAACGGATAGGAAGGAAATTATTTTTGTTCTCTATTTTTCGGCCTGTCCTTGCCCGTTTCGCCTTGAAACGAAGCCTGGAAGATGTTTTTTAATTTTTAAATTTTTTTTGCATTTGTTTTGGAATTTTCTAACTCGGGTCGGGTATTCGAACGGATAGGAAGGAAATTATTTTTGTTCTTTATTTTTCGGCCTGTCCTTACCCGTTTCGCTTTGAAACGAAGCCTGGAAGATGTTTTTTAATTTTTAAAATTTTTTTGCATTTGTTTTTGAATTTTCTAACTCGGGTCGGGTATTCGAACGGATAGGAAGGAAATTATTTTTGTTCTTTATTTTTCGGCCTGTCCTTGCCCGTTTCGCTTTGAAACGAAGCCTGGAAGATGTTTTTTAATTTTTAAAATTTTTTTGCATTTGTTTTTGAATTTTCTAACTCGGGTCGGGTATTCGAACGGATAGGAAGGAAATTATTTTTGTTCTCTATTTTTCGGCCTGTCCTTGCCCGTTTCGCCTTGAAACGAAGCCTGGAAGATGTTTTTTAATTTTTAAATTTTTTTTGCATTTGTTTTTGAATTTTCTAACTCGGGTCGGGTATTCGAACGGATAGGAAGGTAATTATTTTTGTTCTCTATTTTTCGGCCTGTCCTTGCCCGTTTCATCCAGAAATGAAGCCTGGATGTTGTTTTTTAATTTTTAAATTTTTTTTGCATTTGTTTTGGAATTTTCTAACTCGGGTCGGGTATTCGAACGGATAGGAAGGAAATTATTTTTGTTCTCTATTTTTCGGTTTGTCCTTGCCCGTTTCGTCCTGAAATGAAGCCTGGATGATGTTTTTGAATTTTTAAAATTTTTTTGCATTTATTTTCGAAATTTTAAACTCGGGTCGGGTATTCGAACGGATAGGAAGGAAATTATTTTTGTTCTCTATTTTTCGGCCTGTCCTTGCCCGTTTCGCCTTGAAACGAAGCCTGGAATATGTTTTTTAATTTTTAAATTTTTTTTGCATTTGTTTTGGAATTTTCTAACTCGGGTCGGGTATTCGAACGGATAGGAAGGAAATTATTTTTGTTCTTTATTTTTCGGCCTGTCCTTGCCCGTTTCGCTTTGAAACGAAGCCTGGAAGATGTTTTTTAATTTTTAAAATTTTTTTGCATTTGTTTTTGAATTTTCTAACTCGGGTCGGGTATTCGAACGGATAGGAAGGAAATTATTTTTGTTCTCTATTTTTCGGCCTGTCCTTGCCCGTTTCGCCTTGAAACGAAGCCTGGAAGATGTTTTTTAATTTTTAAATTTTTTTTGCATTTGTTTTTGAATTTTCTAACTCGGGTCGGGTTTGAACGGATAGGAAGAAAATTATTTTTGTTCTCTATTTTTTGGCCTGTCATTGCCCGTTTCGTCTTGAAAAGATGCCTGGATGAAGTTTTTTAATTTTTTTAATTTTTTTGCATTTATTTTTGAATTTTCAAACTCGGGTCGGGTTCGAAAGGATAGGAAGGAAATTTTTTTTCTTCCCTATTTTTCGGCCTGTCTTCATCCGTTTCGTCTTGAAATGAAGCCTGGATGATGTTTTTTAATTTTTGGAATTTTTTTGCATTTATTATTGAATTTTCTAATTCGGGTCGGGTTCGAACGGATAAGAAGAAAATTATTTTTGTTCTCTATTTTTCGGCCTGTCCTTGCCCGTTTCGTCTTGGAATGAAGCCTGGATGATGTTTTCTAATTTTTAAAATTTTTTTGCATTTGTTTTTGAATTTTCTAACTCGGGTCGGGTATTCGAACGGATAGGAAGGAAATTATTTTTGTTCTCTATTTTTCGGCTTGTCCTTGCCCGTTTCGCCTTGAAACGAAGTCTGGATGATGTTTTTTAATTTTTAAAATTTTTTTGCATTTGTTTTTGAATTTTCTAACTCGGGTCGGGTATTCGAACGGATAGGAAGGAAATTATTTTTGTTCTTTATTTTTTGGCCTGTCCTTGCCCGTTTCATCCAGAAATGAAGCTTGGATATTGTTTTTTAATTTTTAAAATTTTTTTGCATTTGTTTTGGAATTTTCTAACTCGGGTCGGGTATTCGAACGGATAGGAAGGAAATTATTTTTGTTCTTTATTTTTCGGCCTGTCCTTGCCCGTTTCGCCAGAAATGAAGCCTGGAAGATGTTTTTTAATTTTTAAAATTTTTTTGCATTTGTTTTGGAATTTTCTAACTCGGGTCGGGTATTCGAACGGATAGGAAGGAAATTATTTTTGTTCTCTATTTTTCGGCCTGTCCTTGCCCGTTTCGCGTTGAAACGAAGCCTGGAAGATGTTTTTTAATTTTTAAATTTTTTTTGCATTTGTTTTTGAATTTTCTAACTCGGGTCGGGTATTCGAACGGATAGGAAGGAAATTATTTTTGTTCTCTATTTTTCGGCCTGTCCTTGCCCGTTTCGCCTTGAAACGAAGCCTGGAAGATGTTTTTTAATTTTTAAATTTTTTTTGCATTTGTTTTGGAATTTTCTAACTCGGGTCGGGTATTCGAACGGATAGGAAGGAAATTATTTTTGTTCTTTATTTTTCGGCCTGTCCTTACCCGTTTCGCTTTGAAACGAAGCCTGGAAGATGTTTTTTAATTTTTAAAATTTTTTTGCATTTGTTTTTGAATTTTCTAACTCGGGTCGGGTATTCGAACGGATAGGAAGGAAATTATTTTTGTTCTTTATTTTTCGGCCTGTCCTTGCCCGTTTCGCTTTGAAACGAAGCCTGGAAGATGTTTTTTAATTTTTAAAATTTTTTTGCATTTGTTTTTGAATTTTCTAACTCGGGTCGGGTATTCGAACGGATAGGAAGGAAATTATTTTTGTTCTCTATTTTTCGGCCTGTCCTTGCCCGTTTCGCCTTGAAACGAAGCCTGGAAGATGTTTTTTAATTTTTAAATTTTTTTTGCATTTGTTTTTGAATTTTCTAACTCGGGTCGGGTATTCGAACGGATAGGAAGGTAATTATTTTTGTTCTCTATTTTTCGGCCTGTCCTTGCCCGTTTCATCCAGAAATGAAGCCTGGATGTTGTTTTTTAATTTTTAAATTTTTTTTGCATTTGTTTTGGAATTTTCTAACTCGGGTCGGGTATTCGAACGGATAGGAAGGAAATTATTTTTGTTCTCTATTTTTCGGTTTGTCCTTGCCCGTTTCGTCCTGAAATGAAGCCTGGATGATGTTTTTGAATTTTTAAAATTTTTTTGCATTTATTTTCGAAATTTTAAACTCGGGTCGGGTATTCGAACGGATAGGAAGGAAATTATTTTTGTTCTCTATTTTTCGGCCTGTCCTTGCCCGTTTCGCCTTGAAACGAAGCCTGGAATATGTTTTTTAATTTTTAAATTTTTTTTGCATTTGTTTTGGAATTTTCTAACTCGGGTCGGGTATTCGAACGGATAGGAAGGAAATTATTTTTGTTCTTTATTTTTCGGCCTGTCCTTGCCCGTTTCGCTTTGAAACGAAGCCTGGAAGATGTTTTTTAATTTTTAAAATTTTTTTGCATTTGTTTTTGAATTTTCTAACTCGGGTCGGGTATTCGAACGGATAGGAAGGAAATTATTTTTGTTCTCTATTTTTCGGCCTGTCCTTGCCCGTTTCGCCTTGAAACGAAGCCTGGAAGATGTTTTTTAATTTTTAAATTTTTTTTGCATTTATTTTTGAATTTTCTAACTCGGGTCGGGTTTGAACGGATAGGAAGAAAATTATTTTTGTTCTCTATTTTTTGGCCTGTCATTGCCCGTTTCGTCTTGAAAAGATGCCTGGATGAAGTTTTTTAATTTTTTTAATTTTTTTGCATTTATTTTTGAATTTTCAAACTCGGGTCGGGTTCGAAAGGATAGGAAGGAAATTTTTTTTCTTCCCTATTTTTCGGCCTGTCTTCATCCGTTTCGTCTTGAAATGAAGCCTGGATGATGTTTTTTAATTTTTGGAATTTTTTTGCATTTATTATTGAATTTTCTAATTCGGGTCGGGTTCGAACGGATAAGAAGAAAATTATTTTTGTTCTCTATTTTTCGGCCTGTCCTTGCCCGTTTCGTCTTGGAATGAAGCCTGGATGATGTTTTCTAATTTTTAAAATTTTTTTGCATTTGTTTTTGAATTTTCTAACTCGGGTCGGGTATTCGAACGGATAGGAAGGAAATTATTTTTGTTCTCTATTTTTCGGCCTGTCATTGCTCGTTTCGTCTTGAAATGATGCCTGGATGATGTTTTTTAATTTTTAAATTTTTTTGCATTTATTTTTGAATTTTCAAACTCGGGTCGGGTTCGAACGGATAGGAATGAAATTATTTTTGTTCTCTATTTTTCGGCTTGTCCTTGCCCGTTTCGCCTTGAAACGAACTCTGGATGATGTTTTTTAATTTTTAAAATTTTTTTGCATTTGTTTTTGAATTTTCTAACTCGGGTCGGGTATTCGAACGGATAGGAAGGAAATTATTTTTGTTCTTTATTTTTTGGCCTGTCCTTGCCCGTTTCATCCAGAAATGAAGCTTGGATATTGTTTTTTAATTTTTAAAATTTTTTTGCATTTGTTTTGGAATTTTCTAACTCGGGTCGGGTATTCGAACGGATAGGAAGGAAATTATTTTTGTTCTCTATTTTTCGGCCTGTCACTGCTCGTTTCGTCTTGAAATGATGCCTGGATGATGTTTTTTAATTTTTAAATTTTTTTGCATTTATTTTTGAATTTTCAAACTCGGGTCGGGTTCGAACGGATAGGAAGGAAATTATTTTTGTTCTCTATTTTTCGGCTTGTCCTTGCCCGTTTCGCCTTGAAACGAAGTCTGGATGATGTTTTTTAATTTTTAAAATTTTTTTGCATTTGTTTTTGAATTTTCTAACTCGGGTCGGGTATTCGAACGGATAGGAAGGAAATTATTTTTGTTCTTTATTTTTTGGCCTGTCCTTGCCCGTTTCATCCAGAAATGAAGCTTGGATATTGTTTTTTAATTTTTGAAATTTTTTTGCATTTGTTTTGGAATTTTCTAACTCGGGTCGGGTATTCGAACGGATAGGAAGGAAATTATTTTTGTTCTTTATTTTTCGGCCTGTCCTTGCCCGTTTCGCCATAAATGAAGCCTGGAAGATGTTTTTTAATTTTTAAAATTTTTTTGCATTTGTTTTGGAATTTTCTAACTCGGGTCGGTTATTCGAACGGATAGGAAGGAAATTATTTTTGTTCTCTATTTTTCGGCCTGTCCTTGCCCGTTTCGCCTTGAAACGAAGCCTGGAAGATGTTTTTTAATTTTTAAATTTTTTTTGCATTTGTTTTTGAATTTTCTAACACGGGTCGGGTATTCGAACGGATAGGAAGGAAATTATTTTTGTTCTCTATTTTTCGGCCTGTCCTTGCCCGTTTCATCCAGAAATGAAGCCTGGATGTTGTTTTTTAATTTTTAAAATTTTTTTGCATTTATTTTCGAATTATCTAACTCGGGTCGGGTTTGAACGGATAGGAAGAAAATTATTTTTGTTCTCTATTTTTCGGCCTGTCATTGCCCGTTTCGTCTTGAAATGATGCCTGGATGAAGTTTTTTAATTTTTTTAATTTTGTTGCATTTATTTTTGAATTTTCAAACTCGGGTCGGGTTCGAACGGATAGGAAGGAAATTATTTTTGTTCTCTATTTTTCGGTTTGTCCTTGCCCGTTTCGTCCTGAAATGAAGCCTGGATGATGTTTTTGAATTTTTAAAATTTTTTTGCATTTATTTTCGAAATTTTAAACTCGGGTCGGGTATTCGAACGGATAGGAAGGAAATTATTTTTGTTCTCTATTTTTCGGCCTGTCCTTGCCCGTTTCGCCTTGAAACGAAGCCTGGAATATGTTTTTTAATTTTTAAATTTTTTTTGCATTTGTTTTGGAATTTTCTAACTCGGGTCGGGTATTCGAACGGATAGGAAGGAAATTATTTTTGTTCTTTATTTTTCGGCCTGTCCTTGCCCGTTTCGCTTTGAAACGAAGCCTGGAAGATGTTTTTTAATTTTTAAAATTTTTTTGCATTTGTTTTTGAATTTTCTAACTCGGGTCGGGTATTCGAACGGATAGGAAGGAAATTATTTTTGTTCTCTATTTTTCGGCCTGTCCTTGCCCGTTTCGCCTTGAAACGAAGCCTGGAAGATGTTTTTTAATTTTTAAATTTTTTTTGCATTTGTTTTTGAATTTTCTAACTCGGGTCGGGTATTCGAACGGATAGGAAGGTAATTATTTTTGTTCTCTATTTTTCGGCCTGTCCTTGCCCGTTTCATCCAGAAATGAAGCCTGGATGTTGTTTTTTAATTTTTAAATTTTTTTTGCATTTGTTTTGGAATTTTCTAACTCGGGTCGGGTATTCGAACGGATAGGAAGGAAATTATTTTTGTTCTCTATTTTTCGGTTTGTCCTTGCCCGTTTCGTCCTGAAATGAAGCCTGGATGATGTTTTTGAATTTTTAAAATTTTTTTGCATTTATTTTCGAAATTTTAAACTCGGGTCGGGTATTCGAACGGATAGGAAGGAAATTATTTTTGTTCTCTATTTTTCGGCCTGTCCTTGCCCGTTTCGCCTTGAAACGAAGCCTGGAATATGTTTTTTAATTTTTAAATTTTTTTTGCATTTGTTTTGGAATTTTCTAACTCGGGTCGGGTATTCGAACGGATAGGAAGGAAATTATTTTTGTTCTTTATTTTTCGGCCTGTCCTTGCCCGTTTCGCTTTGAAACGAAGCCTGGAAGATGTTTTTTAATTTTTAAAATTTTTTTGCATTTGTTTTTGAATTTTCTAACTCGGGTCGGGTATTCGAACGGATAGGAAGGAAATTATTTTTGTTCTCTATTTTTCGGCCTGTCCTTGCCCGTTTCGCCTTGAAACGAAGCCTGGAAGATGTTTTTTAATTTTTAAATTTTTTTTGCATTTGTTTTTGAATTTTCTAACTCGGGTCGGGTATTCGAACGGATAGGAAGGTAATTTATTTTCTTCTCTATTTTTCGGCCTGTCCTTGCCCGTTTCATCCAGAAATGAAGCCTGGATGTTGTTTTTTAATTTTTAAAATTTTTTTGCATTTATTTTCGAATTTTCTAACTCGGGTTGGGTTTGAACGGATAGGAAGAAAATTATTTTTGTTCTCTATTTTTCGGCCTGTCATTGCCCGTTTCGTCTTCAAAAGATGCCTGGATGAAGTTTTTTAATTTTTTTAATTTTTTTGCATTTATTATTGAATTTTCAAACTCGGGTCGGGTTCGAAAGGATAGGAAGGAAATTTATTTTCTTCTCTATTTTTCGGCCTGTCTTCATCCGTTTCGTCTTGAAATGAAGCCTGGATGATGTTTTTTAATTCTTGGAATTTTTTTGCATTTGTTATTGAATTTTCTAATTCGGGTCGGGTTCGAACGGATAGGAAGAAAATTATTTTTGTTCTCTATTTTTCGGCCTGTCCTTGCCCGTTTCGTCTTGGAATGAAGCCTGGATGATGTTTTCTAATTTTTAAAATTTTTTTGCATTTGTTTTTGAATTTTCTAACTCGGGACGGGTAGTCGAACGGATAGGAAGGAAATTATTTTTGTTCTCTATTTTTCGGCCTGTCATTGCTCGTTTCGTCTTGAAATGATGCCTGGATGATGTTTTTTAATTTTTAAATTTTTTTGCATTTATTTTTGAATTTTCAAACTCGGGTCGGGTTCGAACGGATAGGAAGGAAATTATTTTTGTTCTCTATTTTTCGGCTTGTCCTTGCCCGTTTCGCCTTGAAACGAAGTCTGGATGATGTTTTTTAATTTTTAAAATTTTTTTGCATTTGTTTTTGAATTTTCTAACTCGGGTCGGGTATTCGAACGGATAGGAAGGAAATTATTTTTGTTCTTTATTTTTTGGCCTGTCCTTGCCCGTTTCATCCAGAAATGAAGCTTGGATATTGTTTTTTAATTTTTAAAATTTTTTTGCATTTTTTTTGGAATTTTCTAACTCGGGTCGTGTATTCGAACGGATAGGAAGGAAATTATTTTTGTTCTCTATTTTTCGGCCTGTCATTGCTCGTTTCGTCTTGAAATGATGCCTGGATGATGTTTTTTAATTTTTAAATTTTTTTGCATTTATTTTTGAATTTTCAAACTCGGGTCGGGTTCGAACGGATAGGAAGGAAATTATTTTTGTTCTCTATTTTTCGGCTTGTCCTTGCCCGTTTCGCCTTGAAACGAAGTCTGGATGATGTTTTTTAATTTTTAAAATTTTTTTGCATTTGTTTTTGAATTTTCTAACTCGGGTCGGGTATTCGAACGGATAGGAAGGAAATTATTTTTGTTCTTTATTTTTTGGCCTGTCCTTGCCCGTTTCATCCAGAAATGAAGCTTGGATATTGTTTTTTAATTTTTAAAATTTTTTTGCATTTGTTTTGGAATTTTCTAACTCGGGTCGGGTATTCGAACGGATAGGAAGGAAATTATTTTTGTTCTTTATTTTTCGGCCTGTCCTTGCCCGTTTCGCCAGAAATGAAGCCTGGAAGATGTTTTTTAATTTTTAAAATTTTTTTGCATTTGTTTTGGAATTTTCTAACTCGGGTCGGGTATTCGAACGGATAGGAAGGAAATTATTTTTGTTCTCTATTTTTCGGCCTGTCCTTGCCCGTTTCGCGTTGAAACGAAGCCTGGAAGATGTTTTTTAATTTTTAAATTTTTTTTGCATTTGTTTTTGAATTTTCTAACTCGGGTCGGGTATTCGAACGGATAGGAAGGAAATTATTTTTGTTCTCTATTTTTCGGCCTGTCCTTGCCCGTTTCGCCTTGAAACGAAGCCTGGAAGATGTTTTTTAATTTTTAAATTTTTTTTGCATTTGTTTTGGAATTTTCTAACTCGGGTCGGGTATTCGAACGGATAGGAAGGAAATTATTTTTGTTCTTTATTTTTCGGCCTGTCCTTACCCGTTTCGCTTTGAAACGATGCCTGGAAGATGTTTTTTAATTTTTAAAATTTTTTTGCATTTGTTTTTGAATTTTCTAACTCGGGTCGGGTATTCGAACGGATAGGAAGGAAATTATTTTTGTTCTCTATTTTTCGGCCTGTCCTTGCCCGTTTCGCCTTGAAACGAAGCCTGGAAGATGTTTTTTAATTTTTAAATTTTTTTTGCATTTGTTTTTGAATTTTCTAACTCGGGTCGGGTATTCGAACGGATAGGAAGGAAATTATTTTTGTTTTCTATTTTTCGGCCTGTCCTTGCCCGTTTCATCCAGAAATGAAGCCTGGATCTTGTTTTTTAATTTTTAAAATTTTTTTGCATTTATTTTCGAATTTTCTAACTCGGGTCGGGTTTGAACGGATAGGAAGAAAATTATTTTTGTTCTCTATTTTTTGGCCTGTCATTGCCCGTTTCGTCTTGAAAAGATGCCTGGATGAAGTTTTTTAATTTTTTTAATTTTTTTGCATTTATTTTTGAATTTTCAAACTCGGGTCGGGTTCGAAAGGATAGGAAGGAAATTTTTTTTCTTCCCTATTTTTCGGCCTGTCTTCATCCGTTTCGTCTTGAAATGAAGCCTGGATGATGTTTTTTAATTTTTGGAATTTTTTTGCATTTATTATTGAATTTTCTAATTCGGGTCGGGTTCGAACGGATAAGAAGAAAATTATTTTTGTTCTCTATTTTTCGGCCTGTCCTTGCCCGTTTCGTCTTGGAATGAAGCCTGGATGATGTTTTCTAATTTTTAAAATTTTTTTGCATTTGTTTTTGAATTTTCTAACTCGGGTCGGGTATTCGAACGGATAGGAAGGAAATTATTTTTGTTCTCTATTTTTCGGCCTGTCATTGCTCGTTTCGTCTTGAAATGATGCCTGGATGATGTTTTTTAATTTTTAAATTTTTTTGCATTTATTTTTGAATTTTCAAACTCGGGTCGGGTTCGAACGGATAGGAATGAAATTATTTTTGTTCTCTATTTTTCGGCTTGTCCTTGCCCGTTTCGCCTTGAAACGAACTCTGGATGATGTTTTTTAATTTTTAAAATTTTTTTGCATTTGTTTTTGAATTTTCTAACTCGGGTCGGGTATTCGAACGGATAGGAAGGAAATTATTTTTGTTCTTTATTTTTTGGCCTGTCCTTGCCCGTTTCATCCAGAAATGAAGCTTGGATATTGTTTTTTAATTTTTAAAATTTTTTTGCATTTGTTTTGGAATTTTCTAACTCGGGTCGGGTATTCGAACGGATAGGAAGGAAATTATTTTTGTTCTTTATTTTTCGACCTGTCCTTGCCCGTTTCGCCAGAAATGAATCCTGGAAGATGTTTTTTAATTTTTAAAATTTTTTTGCATTTGTTTTGGAATTTTCTAACTCGGGTCGGGTATTCGAACGGATAGGAAGGAAATTATTTTTGTTCTCTATTTTTCGGCCTGTCCTTGCCCGTTTCGCCTTGAAACGAAGCCTGGAAGATGTTTTTTAATTTTTAAATTTTTTTTGCATTTGTTTTTGAATTTTCTAACTCGGGTCGGGTATTCGAACGGATAGGAAGGAAATTATTTTTGTTCTCTATTTTTCGGCCTGTCCTTGCCCGTTTCATCCAGAAATGAAGCCTGGATGTTGTTTTTTAATTTTTAAAATTTTTTTGCATTTATTTTCGAATTATCTAACTCGGGTCGGGTTTGAACGGATAGGAAGAAAATTATTTTTGTTCTCTATTTTTCGGCCTGTCGTTGCCCGTTTCGTCTTGAAATGATGCCTGGATGAAGTTTTTTAATTTTTTTAATTTTTTTGCATTTATTTTTGAATTTTCAAACTCGGGTCGGGTTCGAACGGATAGGAAGGAAATTATTTTTGTTCTCTATTTTTCGGTTTGTCCTTGCCCGTTTCGTCCTGAAATGAAGCCTGGATGATGTTTTTTAATTTTTAAAATTTTTTTGCATTTATTTTCGAAATTTTAAACTCGGGTCGGGTATTCGAACGGATAGGAAGGAAATTATTTTTGTTCTCTATTTTTCGGCCTGTCCTTGCCCGTTTCGCCTTGAAACGAAGCCTGGAAGATGTTTTTTAATTTTTAAATTTTTTTTGCATTTGTTTTGGAATTTTCTAACTCGGGTCGGGTATTCGAACGGATGGGAAGGAAATTATTTTTGTTCTTTATTTTTCGGCCTGTCCTTGCCCGTTTCGCTTTGAAACGAAGCCTGGAAGATGTTTTTTAATTTTTAAAATTTTTTTGCATTTGTTTTTGAATTTTCTAACTCGGGTCGGGTATTCGAACGGATAGGAAGGAAATTATTTTTGTTCTCTATTTTTCGGCCTGTCCTTGCCCGTTTCGCCTTGAAACGAAGCCTGGAAGATGTTTTTTAATTTTTAAATTTTTTTTGCATTTGTTTTTGAATTTTCTAACTCGG
Source organism: Quercus robur (assembly GCF_932294415.1). Classification (NCBI taxonomy): domain Eukaryota; kingdom Viridiplantae; phylum Streptophyta; class Magnoliopsida; order Fagales; family Fagaceae; genus Quercus; species Quercus robur. The sequence goes on from NC_065543.1 coordinate 22,993,808, forward strand.
GTCGGGTATTCGAACGGATAGGAAGGAAATTATTTTTGTTCTCTATTTTTCGGCCTGTCCTTGCCCGTTTCATCCAGAAATGAAGCCTGGATGTTGTTTTTTAATTTTTAAAATTTTTTTGCATTTATTTTCGAATTTTCTAACTCGGGTCGGGTTTGAACGGATAGGAAGAAAATTATTTTTGTTCTCTATTTTTCGGCCTGTCATTGCCCGTTTCGTCTTGAAGTGATACCTGGATGAAGTTTTTTAATTTTTTTAATTTTTTTGCATTTATTTTTGAATTTTCAAACTCGGGTCGGGTTCGAAAGGATAGGAAGGAAATTTTTTTTCATCTCTATTTTTCGGCCTGTCTTCATCCGTTTCGTCTTGAAATGAAGCCTGGATGATGTTTTTTAATTTTTGGAATTTTTTTGCATTTATTATTGAATTTTCTAACTCGGGTCGGGTTCGTACGGATAGGAAGAAAATTATTTTTGTTCTCTATTTTTCGGCCTGTCCTTGCCCGTTTCGTCTTGGAATGAAGCTTGGATGATGTTTTCTAATTTTTAAAATTTTTTTGCATTTGTTTTTGAATTTTCTAACTCGGGTCGGGTAGTCGAACGGATAGGAAGGAAATTATTTTTGTTCTCTATTTTTCGGCCTGTCATTGCTCGTTTCGTCTTGAAATGATGCCTGGATGATGTTTTTTAATTTTTAAATTTTTTTGCATTTATTTTTGAATTTTCAAACTCGGGTCGGGTTCGAACGGATAGGAAGGAAATTATTTTTGTTCTCTATTTTTCGGCCTGTCATTGCTCGTTTCGTCTTGAAATGATGCCTGGATGATGTTTTTTAATTTTTAAAGTTTTTTGCATTTATTTTTGAATTTTCAAACTCGGGTCGGGTTCGAACGGATAGGAAGGAAATTATTTTTGTTCTCTATTTTTCGGCTTGTCCTTGCCCGTTTCGCCTTGAAACGAAGTCTGGATGATGTTTTTTAATTTTTAAAATTTTTTTGCATTTGTTTTGGAATTTTCTAACTCGGGTCGGGTATTCGAACGGATAGGAAGGAAATTATTTTTGTTCTTTATTTTTCGGCCTGTCCTTGCCCGTTTCGCCAGAAATGAAGCCTGGAAGATGTTTTTTAATTTTTAAAATTTTTTTGCTTTTGTTTTGGAATTTTCTAACTCGGGTCGGGTATTCGAACGGATAGGAAGGAAATTATTTTTGTTCTCTATTTTTCGGCCTGTCCTTGCCCGTTTCGCCTTGAAACGAAGCCTGGAAGATGTTTTTTAATTTTTAAATTTTTTTTGCATTTGTTTTTGAATTTTCTAACTCGGGTCGGGTATTCGAACGGATAGGAAGGAAATTATTTTTGTTCTCTATTTTTCGGCCTGTCCTTGCCCGTTTCATCCAGAAATGAAGCCTGGATGTTGTTTTTTAATTTTTAAAATTTTTTTGCATTTATTTTCGAATTTTCTAACTCGGGTCGGGTTTGAACGGATAGGAAGAAAATTATTTTTGTTCTTTATTTTTCGGCCTGTCATTGCCCGTTTCGTCTTGAAATGATGCCTTGATGAAGTTTTTTAATTTTTTTAATTTTTTTGCATTTATTTTTGAATTTTCAAACTCGGGTCGGGTTCGAACGGATAGGAAGGAAATTATTTTTGTTCTCTATTTTTCGGCTTGTCCTTGCCCGTTTCGTCCTGAAATGAAGCCTGGATGATGTTTTTTAATTTTTAAAATTTTTTTGCATTTATTTTCGAAATTTTAAACTCGGGTCGGGTATTCGAACGGATAGGAAGGAAATTATTTTTGTTCTCTATTTTTCGGCCTGTCCTTGCCCGTTTCGCCTTGAAACGAAGCCTGGAAGATGTTTTTTAATTTTTAAATTTTTTTTGCATTTGTTTTGGAATTTTCTAACTCGGGTCGGGTATTCGAACGGATAGGAAGGAAATTATTTTTGTTCTTTATTTTTCGGCCTGTCCTTGCCCGTTTCGCTTTGAAACGAAGCCTGGAAGATGTTTTTTAATTTTTAAAATTTTTTTGCATTTGTTTTTGAATTTTCTAACTCGGGTCGGGTATTCGAACGGATAGGAAGGAAATTATTTTTGTTCTCTATTTTTCGGCCTGTCCTTGCCCGTTTCGCCTTGAAACGATGCCTGGAAGATGTTTTTTATTTTTTAAATTTTTTTTGCATTTGTTTTTGAATTTTCTAACTCGGGTCGGGTATTCGAACGGATAGGAAGGAAATTATTTTTGTTCTCTATTTTTCGGCCTGTCCTTGCCCGTTTCATCCAGAAATGAAGCCTGGATGTTGTTTTTTAATTTTTAAAATTTTTTTGCATTTATTTTCGAATTTTCTAACTCGGGTCGGGTTTGAACGCATAGGAAGAAAATTATTTTTGTTCTCTATTTTTCGGCCTGTCATTGCCCGTTTCGTCTTGAAATGATGCCTGGATGAAGTTTTTTAATTTTTTTAATTTTTTTGCATTTATTTTTGAATTTTCAAACTCGGGTCGGGTTCGAAAGGATAGGAAGGAAATTTTTTTTCTTCCCTATTTTTCGGCCTGTCTTCATCCGTTTCGTCTTGAAATGAAGCCTGGATGATGTTTTTTAATTTTTGGAATTTTTTTGCATTTATTATTGAATTTTCTAACTCGGGTCGGGTTCGAACGGATAGGAAGAAAATTATTTTTGTTCTCTATTTTTCGGCCTGTCCTTGCCCGTTTCGTCTTGGAATGAAGCCTGGATGATGTTTTCTAATTTTTAAAATTTTTTTGCATTTGTTTTGGAATTTTCTAACTCGGGTCGGGTATTCGAACGGATAGGAAGGAAATTATTTTTGTTCTCTATTTTTTGGCCTGTCCTTGCCCGTTTCGCCTTGAAACGAAGCCTGGAAGATGTTTTTTAATTTTTAAATTTTTTTTACATTTGTTTTTGAATTTTCTAACTCGGGTCGGGTATTCGAACGGATAGGAAGGAAATTATTTTTGTTCTCTATTTTTCGGCCTGTCCTTGCCCGTTTCATCCAGAAATGAAGCCTGGATGTTGTTTTTTAATTTTTAAAATTTTTTTGCATTTATTTTCGAATTTTCTAACTCGGGTCGGGTTTGAACGGATAGGAAGAAAATTATTTTTGTTCTCTATTTTTCGGCCTGTCATTGCCCGTTTCGTCTTGAAATGATGCCTGGATGAAGTTTTTTAATTTTTTTAATTTTTTTGCATTTATTTTTGAATTTTCAAACTCGGGTCGGGTTCGAACGGATAGGAAGGAAATTATTTTTGTTCTCTATTTTTCGGCTTGTCCTTGCCCGTTTCGTCCTGAAATGAAGCCTGGATGATGTTTTTTAATTTTTAAAATTTTTTTACATTTATTTTCGAAATTTTAAACTCGGGTCGGGTATTCGAACGGATAGGAAGGAAATTATTTTGTTCTCTATTTTTCGGCCTGTCCTTGCCCGTTACGCCTTGAAACGAAGCCTGGAAGATGTTTTTTAATTTTTAAATTTTTTTGCATTTGTTTTGGAATTTTCTAACTCGGGTCGGGTATTCGAACGGATAGGAAGGAAATTATTTTTGTTCTTTATTTTTCGGCCTGTCCTTGCCCGTTTCGCTTTGAAACGAAGCCTGGAAGATGTTTTTTAATTTTTAAAATTTTTTTGCATTTGTTTTTGAATTTTCTAACTCGGGTCGGGTATTCGAACGGATAGGAAGGAAATTATTTTTGTTCTTTATTTTTCGGCCTGTCCTTGCCCGTTTCGCTTTGAAACGAAGCTTGGAAGATGTTTTTTAATTTTTAAAATTTTTTTGCATTTGTTTTTGAATTTTCTAACTCGGGTCGGGTATTTGAACGGATAGGAAGGAAATTATTTTTGTTCTCTATTTTTCGGCCTGTCATTGCCCGTTTCGTCTTGAAATGATGCCTGGATGAAGTTTTTTAATTTTTTTAATTTTGTTGCATTTATTTTTGAATTTTCAAACTCGGGTCGGGTTCGAACGGATAGGAAGGAAATTATTTTTGTTCTCTATTTTTCGGTTTGTCCTTGCCCGTTTCGTCCTGAAATGAAGCCTGGATGATGTTTTTGAATTTTTAAAATTTTTTTGCATTTATTTTCGAAATTTTAAACTCGGGTCGGGTATTCGAACGGATAGGAAGGAAATTATTTTTGTTCTCTATTTTTCGGCCTGTCCTTGCCCGTTTCGCCTTGAAACGAAGCCTGGAATATGTTTTTTAATTTTTAAATTTTTTTTGCATTTGTTTTGGAATTTTCTAACTCGGGTCGGGTATTCGAACGGATAGGAAGGAAATTATTTTTGTTCTTTATTTTTCGGCCTGTCCTTGCCCGTTTCGCTTTGAAACGAAGCCTGGAAGATGTTTTTTAATTTTTAAAATTTTTTTGCATTTGTTTTTGAATTTTCTAACTCGGGTCGGGTATTCGAACGGATAGGAAGGAAATTATTTTTGTTCTCTATTTTTCGGCCTGTCCTTGCCCGTTTCGCCTTGAAACGAAGCCTGGAAGATGTTTTTTAATTTTTAAATTTTTTTTGCATTTGTTTTTGAATTTTCTAACTCGGGTCGGGTATTCGAACGGATAGGAAGGTAATTATTTTTGTTCTCTATTTTTCGGCCTGTCCTTGCCCGTTTCATCCAGAAATGAAGCCTGGATGTTGTTTTTTAATTTTTAAAATTTTTTTGCATTTATTTTCGAATTTTCTAACTCGGGTTGGGTTTGAACGGATAGGAAGAAAATTATTTTTGTTCTCTATTTTTCGGCCTGTCATTGCCCGTTTCGTCTTGAAAAGATGCCTGGATGAAGTTTTTTAATTTTTTTAATTTTTTTGCATTTATTTTTGATTTTTCAAACTCGGGTCGGGTTCGAAAGGATAGGAAGGAAATTTATTTTCTTCTCTATTTTTCGGCCTGTCTTCATCCGTTTCGTCTTGAAATGAAGCCTGGATGATGTTTTTTAATTCTTGGAATTTTTTTGCATTTATTATTGAATTTTCTAATTCGGGTCGGGTTCGAACGGATAGGAAGAAAATTATTTTTGTTCTCTATTTTTCGGCCTGTCCTTGCCCGTTTCGTCTTGGAATGAAGCCTGGATGATGTTTTCTAATTTTTAAAATTTTTTTGCATTTGTTTTTGAATTTTCTAACTCGGGACGGGTAGTCGAACGGATAGGAAGGAAATTATTTTTGTTCTCTATTTTTCGGCCTGTCATTGCTCGTTTCGTCTTGAAATGATGCCTGGATGATGTTTTTTAATTTTTAAATTTTTTTGCATTTATTTTTGAATTTTCAAACTCGGGTCGGGTTCGAACGGATAGGAAGGAAATTATTTTTGTTCTCTATTTTTCGGCTTGTCCTTGCCCGTTTCGCCTTGAAACGAAGTCTGGATGATGTTTTTTAATTTTTAAAATTTTTTTGCATTTGTTTTTGAATTTTCTAACTCGGGTCGGGTATTCGAACGGATAGGAAGGAAATTATTTTTGTTCTTTATTTTTTGGCCTGTCCTTGCCCGTTTCATCCAGAAATGAAGCTTGGATATTGTTTTTTAATTTTTAAAATTTTTTTGCATTTGTTTTGGAATTTTCTAACTCGGGTCGTGTATTCGAACGGATAGGAAGGAAATTATTTTTGTTCTCTATTTTTCGGCCTGTCATTGCTCGTTTCGTCTTGAAATGATGCCTGGATGATGTTTTTTAATTTTTAAATTTTTTTGCATTTATTTTTGAATTTTCAAACTCGGGTCGGGTTCGAACGGATAGGAAGGAAATTATTTTTGTTCTCTATTTTTCGGCTTGTCCTTGCCCGTTTCGCCTTGAAACGAAGTCTGGATGATGTTTTTTAATTTTTAAAATTTTTTTGCATTTGTTTTTGAATTTTCTAACTCGGGTCGGGTATTCGAACGGATAGGAAGGAAATTATTTTTGTTCTTTATTTTTTGGCCTGTCCTTGCCCGTTTCATCCAGAAATGAAGCTTGGATATTGTTTTTTAATTTTTAAAATTTTTTTGCATTTGTTTTGGAATTTTCTAACTCGGGTCGGGTATTCGAACGGATAGGAAGGAAATTATTTTTGTTCTTTATTTTTCGGCCTGTCCTTGCCCGTTTCGCCAGAAATGAAGCCTGGAAGATGTTTTTTAATTTTTAAAATTTTTTTGCATTTGTTTTGGAATTTTCTAACTCGGGTCGGGTATTCGAACGGATAGGAAGGAAATTATTTTTGTTCTGTATTTTTCGGCCTGTCCTTGCCCGTTTCGCGTTGAAACGAGGCCTGGAAGATGTTTTTTAATTTTTAAATTTTTTTTGCATTTGTTTTTGAATTTTCTAACTCGGGTCGGGTATTCGAACGGATAGGAAGGAAATTATTTTTGTTCTCTATTTTTCGGCCTGTCCTTGCCCGTTTCGCCTTGAAACGAAGCCTGGAAGATGTTTTTTAATTTTTAAATTTTTTTTGCATTTGTTTTGGAATTTTCTAACTCGGGTCGGGTATTCGAACGGATAGGAAGGAAATTATTTTTGTTCTTTATTTTTCGGCCTGTCCTTACCCGTTTCGCTTTGAAACGAAGCCTGGAAGATGTTTTTTAATTTTTAAAATTTTTTTGCATTTGTTTTTGAATTTTCTAACTCGGGTCGGGTATTCGAACGGATAGGAAGGAAATTATTTTTGTTCTCTATTTTTCGGCCTGTCCTTGCCCGTTTCGCCTTGAAACGAAGCCTGGAAGATGTTTTTTAATTTTTAAATTTTTTTTGCATTTGTTTTTGAATTTTCTAACTCGGGTCGGGTATTCGAACGGATAGGAAGGAAATTATTTTTGTTCTCTATTTTTCGGCCTGTCCTTGCCCGTTTCATCCAGAAATGAAGCCTGGATGTTGTTTTTTAATTTTTAAAATTTTTTTGCATTTATTTTCGAATTTTCTAACTCGGGTCGGGTTTGAACGGATAGGAAGAAAATTATTTTGTTCTCTATTTTTTGGCCTGTCATTGCCCGTTTCGTCTTGAAAAGATGCCTGGATGAAGTTTTTTAATTTTTTTAATTTTTTTGCATTTATTTTTGAATTTTCAAACTCGGGTCGGGTTCGAAAGGATAGGAAGGAAATTTTTTTTCTTCCCTATTTTTCGGCCTGTCTTCATCCGTTTCGTCTTGAAATGAAGCCTGGATGATGTTTTTTAATTTTTGGAATTTTTTTGCATTTATTATTGAATTTTCTAATTCGGGTCGGGTTCGAACGGATAAGAAGAAAATTATTTTTGTTCTCTATTTTTCGGCCTGTCCTTGCCCGTTTCGTCTTGGAATGAAGCCTGGATGATGTTTTCTAATTTTTAAAATTTTTTTGCATTTGTTTTTGAATTTTCTAACTCGGGTCGGGTATTCGAACGGATAGGAAGGAAATTATTTTTGTTCTCTATTTTTCGGCCTGTCATTGCTCGTTTCGTCTTGAAATGATGCCTGGATGATGTTTTTTAATTTTTAAATTTTTTTGCATTTATTTTTGAATTTTCAAACTCGGGTCGGGTTCGAACGGATAGGAATGAAATTATTTTTGTTCTCTATTTTTCGGCCTGTCCTTGCCCGTTTCGCCTTGAAACGAACTCTGGATGATGTTTTTTAATTTTTAAAATTTTTTTGCATTTGTTTTTGAATTTTCTAACTCGGGTCGGGTATTCGAACGGATAGGAAGGAAATTATTTTTGTTCTTTATTTTTTGGCCTGTCCTTGCCCGTTTCATCCAGAAATGAAGCTTGGATATTGTTTTTTAATTTTTAAAATTTTTTTGCATTTGTTTTGGAATTTTCTAACTCGGGTCGGGTATTCGAACGGATAGGAAGGAAATTATTTTTGTTCTTTATTTTTCGACCTGTCCTTGCCCGTTTCGCCAGAAATGAATCCTGGAAGATGTTTTTTAATTTTTAAAATTTTTTTGCATTTGTTTTGGAATTTTCTAACTCGGGTCGGGTATTCGAACGGATAGGAAGGAAATTATTTTTGTTCTCTATTTTTCGGCCTGTCCTTGCCCGTTTCGCCTTGAAACGAAGCCTGGAAGATGTTTTTTAATTTTTAAATTTTTTTTGCATTTGTTTTTGAATTTTCTAACTCGGGTCGGGTATTCGAACGGATAGGAAGGAAATTATTTTTGTTCTCTATTTTTCGGCCTGTCCTTGCCCGTTTCATCCAGAAATGAAGCCTGGATGTTGTTTTTTAATTTTTAAAATTTTTTTGCATTTATTTTCGAATTATCTAACTCGGGTCGGGTTTGAACGGATAGGAAGAAAATTATTTTTGTTCTCTATTTTTCGGCCTGTCGTTGCCCGTTTCGTCTTGAAATGATGCCTGGATGAAGTTTTTTAATTTTTTTTAATTTTTTTGCATTTATTTTTGAATTTTCAAACTCGGGTCGGGTTCGAACGGATAGGAAGGAAATTATTTTTGTTCTCTATTTTTCGGTTTGTCCTTGCCCGTTTCGTCCTGAAATGAAGCCTGGATGATGTTTTTTAATTTTTAAAATTTTTTTGCATTTATTTTCGAAATTTTAAACTCGGGTCGGGTATTCGAACGGATAGGAAGGAAATTATTTTTGTTCTCTATTTTTCGGCCTGTCCTTGCCCGTTTCGCCTTGAAACGAAGCCTGGAAGATGTTTTTTAATTTTTAAATTTTTTTTGCATTTGTTTTGGAATTTTCTAACTCGGGTCGGGTATTCGAACGGATGGGAAGGAAATTATTTTTGTTCTTTATTTTTCGGCCTGTCCTTACCCGTTTCGCTTTGAAACGAAGCCTGGAAGATGTTTTTTAATTTTTAAAATTTTTTTGCATTTGTTTTTGAATTTTCTAACTCGGGTCGGGTATTCGAACGGATAGGAAGGAAATTATTTTTGTTCTCTATTTTTCGGCCTGTCCTTGCCCGTTTCGCCTTGAAACGAAGCCTGGAAGATGTTTTTTAATTTTTAAATTTTTTTTGCATTTGTTTTTGAATTTTCTAACTCGGGTCGGGTATTCGAACGGATAGGAAGGAAATTATTTTTGTTCTCTATTTTTCGGCCTGTCCTTGCCCGTTTCATCCAGAAATGAAGCCTGGATGTTGTTTTTTAATTTTTAAAATTTTTTTGCATTTATTTTCGAATTTTCTAACTCGGGTCGGGTTTGAACGGATAGGAAGAAAATTATTTTTGTTCTCTATTTTTCGGCCTGTCATTGCCCGTTTCGTCTTGAAGTGATACCTGGATGAAGTTTTTTAATTTTTTTAATTTTTTTGCATTTATTTTTGAATTTTCAAACTCGGGTCGGGTTCGAAAGGATAGGAAGGAAATTTTTTTTCATCTCTATTTTTCGGCCTGTCTTCATCCGTTTCGTCTTGAAATGAAGCCTGGATGATGTTTTTTAATTTTTGGAATTTTTTTGCATTTATTATTGAATTTTCTAACTCGGGTCGGGTTCGTACGGATAGGAAGAAAATTATTTTTGTTCTCTATTTTTCGGCCTGTCCTTGCCCGTTTCGTCTTGGAATGAAGCTTGGATGATGTTTTCTAATTTTTAAAATTTTTTTGCATTTGTTTTTGAATTTTCTAACTCGGGTCGGGTAGTCGAACGGATAGGAAGGAAATTATTTTTGTTCTCTATTTTTCGGCCTGTCATTGCTCGTTTCGTCTTGAAATGATGCCTGGATGATGTTTTTTAATTTTTAAATTTTTTTGCATTTATTTTTGAATTTTCAAACTCGGGTCGGGTTCGAACGGATAGGAAGGAAATTATTTTTGTTCTCTATTTTTCGGCCTGTCATTGCTCGTTTCGTCTTGAAATGATGCCTGGATGATGTTTTTTAATTTTTAAAGTTTTTTGCATTTATTTTTGAATTTTCAAACTCGGGTCGGGTTCGAACGGATAGGAAGGAAATTATTTTTGTTCTCTATTTTTCGGCTTGTCCTTGCCCGTTTCGCCTTGAAACGAAGTCTGGATGATGTTTTTTAATTTTTAAAATTTTTTTGCATTTGTTTTGGAATTTTCTAACTCGGGTCGGGTATTCGAACGGATAGGAAGGAAATTATTTTTGTTCTTTATTTTTCGGCCTGTCCTTGCCCGTTTCGCCAGAAATGAAGCCTGGAAGATGTTTTTTAATTTTTAAAATTTTTTTGCTTTTGTTTTGGAATTTTCTAACTCGGGTCGGGTATTCGAACGGATAGGAAGGAAATTATTTTTGTTCTCTATTTTTCGGCCTGTCCTTGCCCGTTTCGCCTTGAAACGAAGCCTGGAAGATGTTTTTTAATTTTTAAATTTTTTTTGCATTTGTTTTTGAATTTTCTAACTCGGGTCGGGTATTCGAACGGATAGGAAGGAAATTATTTTTGTTCTCTATTTTTCGGCCTGTCCTTGCCCGTTTCATCCAGAAATGAAGCCTGGATGTTGTTTTTTAATTTTTAAAATTTTTTTGCATTTATTTTCGAATTTTCTAACTCGGGTCGGGTTTGAACGGATAGGAAGAAAATTATTTTTGTTCTCTATTTTTCGGCCTGTCATTGCCCGTTTCGTCTTGAAATGATGCCTTGATGATGTTTTTTAATTTTTTTAATTTTTTTTGCATTTATTTTTGAATTTTCAAACTCGGGTCGGGTTCGAACGGATAGGAAGGAAATTATTTTTGTTCTCTATTTTTCGGCTTGTCCTTGCCCGTTTCGTCCTGAAATGAAGCCTGGATGATGTTTTTTAATTTTTAAAATTTTTTTGCATTTATTTTCGAAATTTTAAACTCGGGTCGGGTATTCGAACGGATAGGAAGGAAATTATTTTTGTTCTCTATTTTTCGGCCTGTCCTTGCCCGTTTCGCCTTGAAACGAAGCCTGGAAGATGTTTTTTAATTTTTAAATTTTTTTTGCATTTGTTTTGGAATTTTCTAACTCGGGTCGGGTATTCGAACGGATAGGAAGGAAATTATTTTTGTTCTTTATTTTTCGGCCTGTCCTTGCCCGTTTCGCTTTGAAACGAAGCCTGGAAGATGTTTTTTAATTTTTAAAATTTTTTTGCATTTGTTTTTGAATTTTCTAACTCGGGTCGGGTATTCGAACGGATAGGAAGGAAATTATTTTTGTTCTCTATTTTTCGGCCTGTCCTTGCCCGTTTCGCCTTGAAACGATGCCTGGAAGATGTTTTTTAATTTTTAAATTTTTTTTGCATTTGTTTTTGAATTTTCTAACTCGGGTCGGGTATTCGAACGGATAGGAAGGAAATTATTTTTGTTCTCTATTTTTCGGCCTGTCCTTGCCCGTTTCATCCAGAAATGAAGCCTGGATGTTGTTTTTTAATTTTTAAAATTTTTTTGCATTTATTTTCGAATTTTCTAACTCGGGTCGGGTTTGAACGCATAGGAAGAAAATTATTTTTGTTCTCTATTTTTCGGCCTGTCATTGCCCGTTTCGTCTTGAAATGATGCCTGGATGAAGTTTTTTAATTTTTTTAATTTTTTTGCATTTATTTTTGAATTTTCAAACTCGGGTCGGGTTCGAAAGGATAGGAAGGAAATTTTTTTTCTTCCCTATTTTTCGGCCTGTCTTCATCCGTTTCGTCTTGAAATGAAGCCTGGATGATGTTTTTTAATTTTTGGAATTTTTTTGCATTTATTATTGAATTTTCTAACTCGGGTCGGGTTCGAACGGATAGGAAGAAAATTATTTTTGTTCTCTATTTTTCGGCCTGTCCTTGCCCGTTTCGTCTTGGAATGAAGCCTGGATGATGTTTTCTAATTTTTAAAATTTTTTTGCATTTGTTTTGGAATTTTCTAACTCGGGTCGGGTATTCGAACGGATAGGAAGGAAATTATTTTTGTTCTCTATTTTTTGGCCTGTCCTTGCCCGTTTCGCCTTGAAACGAAGCCTGGAAGATGTTTTTTAATTTTTAAATTTTTTTTACATTTGTTTTTGAATTTTCTAACTCGGGTCGGGTATTCGAACGGATAGGAAGGAAATTATTTTTGTTCTCTATTTTTCGGCCTGTCCTTGCCCGTTTCATCCAGAAATGAAGCCTGGATGTTGTTTTTTAATTTTTAAAATTTTTTTGCATTTATTTTCGAATTTTCTAACTCGGGTCGGGTTTGAACGGATAGGAAGAAAATTATTTTTGTTCTCTATTTTTCGGCCTGTCATTGCCCGTTTCGTCTTGAAATGATGCCTGGATGAAGTTTTTTAATTTTTTTAATTTTTTTGCATTTATTTTTGAATTTTCAAACTCGGGTCGGGTTCGAACGGATAGGAAGGAAATTATTTTTGTTCTCTATTTTTCGGCTTGTCCTTGCCCGTTTCGTCCTGAAATGAAGCCTGGATGATGTTTTTTAATTTTTAAAATTTTTTTGCATTTATTATTGAATTTTCTAACTCGGGTCGGGTTCGTACGGATAGGAAGAAAATTATTTTTGTTCTCTATTTTTCGGCCTGTCCTTGCCCGTTTCGTCTTGGAATGAAGCTTGGATGATGTTTTCTAATTTTTAAAATTTTTTTGCATTTGTTTTTGAATTTTCTAACTCGGGTCGGGTAGTCGAACGGATAGGAAGGAAATTATTTTTGTTCTCTATTTTTCGGCCTGTCATTGCTCGTTTCGTCTTGAAATGATGCCTGGATGATGTTTTTTAATTTTTAAATTTTTTTGCATTTATTTTTGAATTTTCAAACTCGGGTCGGGTTCGAACGGATAGGAAGGAAATTATTTTTGTTCTCTATTTTTCGGCCTGTCATTGCTCGTTTCGTCTTGAAATGATGCCTGGATGATGTTTTTTAATTTTTAAAGTTTTTTGCATTTATTTTTGAATTTTCAAACTCGGGTCGGGTTCGAACGGATAGGAAGGAAATTATTTTTGTTCTCTATTTTTCGGCTTGTCCTTGCCCGTTTCGCCTTGAAACGAAGTCTGGATGATGTTTTTTAATTTTTAAAATTTTTTTGCATTTGTTTTGGAATTTTCTAACTCGGGTCGGGTATTCGAACGGATAGGAAGGAAATTATTTTTGTTCTTTATTTTTCGGCCTGTCCTTGCCCGTTTCGCCAGAAATGAAGCCTGGAAGATGTTTTTTAATTTTTAAAATTTTTTTGCTTTTGTTTTGGAATTTTCTAACTCGGGTCGGGTATTCGAACGGATAGGAAGGAAATTATTTTTGTTCTCTATTTTTCGGCCTGTCCTTGCCCGTTTCGCCTTGAAACGAAGCCTGGAAGATGTTTTTTAATTTTTAAATTTTTTTTGCATTTGTTTTTGAATTTTCTAACTCGGGTCGGGTATTCGAACGGATAGGAAGGAAATTATTTTTGTTCTCTATTTTTCGGCCTGTCCTTGCCCGTTTCATCCAGAAATGAAGCCTGGATGTTGTTTTTTAATTTTTAAAATTTTTTTGCATTTATTTTCGAATTTTCTAACTCGGGTCGGGTTTGAACGGATAGGAAGAAAATTATTTTTGTTCTCTATTTTTCGGCCTGTCATTGCCCGTTTCGTCTTGAAATGATGCCTTGATGAAGTTTTTTAATTTTTTTAATTTTTTTGCATTTATTTTTGAATTTTCAAACTCGGGTCGGGTTCGAACGGATAGGAAGGAAATTATTTTTGTTCTCTATTTTTCGGCTTGTCCTTGCCCGTTTCGTCCTGAAATGAAGCCTGGATGATGTTTTTTAATTTTTAAAATTTTTTTACATTTATTTTCGAAATTTTAAACTCGGGTCGGGTATTCGAACGGATAGGAAGGAAATTATTTTTGTTCTCTATTTTTCGGCCTGTCCTTGCCCGTTACGCCTTGAAACGAAGCCTGGAAGATGTTTTTTAATTTTTAAATTTTTTTGCATTTGTTTTGGAATTTTCTAACTCGGGTCGGGTATTCGAACGGATAGGAAGGAAATTATTTTTGTTCTTTATTTTTCGGCCTGTCCTTGCCCGTTTCGCTTTGAAACGAAGCCTGGAAGATGTTTTTTAATTTTTAAAATTTTTTTGCATTTGTTTTTGAATTTTCTAACTCGGGTCGGGTATTCGAACGGATAGGAAGGAAATTATTTTTGTTCTTTATTTTTCGGCCTGTCCTTGCCCGTTTCGCTTTGAAACGAAGCTTGGAAGATGTTTTTTAATTTTTAAAATTTTTTTGCATTTGTTTTTGAATTTTCTAACTCGGGTCGGGTATTTGAACGGATAGGAAGGAAATTATTTTTGTTCTCTATTTTTCGGCCTGTCCTTGCCCGTTTCGCTTTGAAACGAAGCCTGGAAGATGTTTTTTAATTTTTAAAATTTTTTTGCATTTGTTTTTGAATTTTCTAACTCGGGTCGGGTATTCGAACGGATAGGAAGGAAATTATTTTTGTTCTCTATTTTTCGGCCTGTCCTTGCCCGTTTCGCCTTGAAACGATGCCTGGAAGATGTTTTTTAATTTTTAAATTTTTTTTGCATTTGTTTTTGAATTTTCTAACTCGGGTCGGGTATTCGAACGGATAGGAAGGAAATTATTTTTGTTCTCTATTTTTCGGCCTGTCCTTGCCCGTTTCATCCAGAAATGAAGCCTGGATGTTGTTTTTTAATTTTTAAAATTTTTTTGCATTTATTTTCGAATTATCTAACTCGGGTCGGGTTTGAACGGATAGGAAGAAAATTATTTTTGTTCTCTATTTTTCGGCCTGTCGTTGCCCGTTTCGTCTTGAAATGATGCCTGGATGAAGTTTTTTAATTTTTTTAATTTTTTTGCATTTATTTTTGAATTTTCAAACTCGGGTCGGGTTCGAACGGATAGGAAGGAAATTATTTTTGTTCTCTATTTTTCGGTTTGTCCTTGCCCGTTTCGTCCTGAAATGAAGCCTGGATGATGTTTTTTAATTTTTAAAATTTTTTTGCATTTATTTTCGAAATTTTAAACTCGGGTCGGGTATTCGAACGGATAGGAAGGAAATTATTTTTGTTCTCTATTTTTCGGCCTGTCCTTGCCCGTTTCGCCTTGAAACGAAGCCTGGAAGATGTTTTTTAATTTTTAAATTTTTTTTGCATTTGTTTTGGAATTTTCTAACTCGGGTCGGGTATTCGAACGGATGGGAAGGAAATTATTTTTGTTCTTTATTTTTCGGCCTGTCCTTGCCCGTTTCGCTTTGAAACGAAGCCTGGAAGATGTTTTTTAATTTTTAAAATTTTTTTGCATTTGTTTTTGAATTTTCTAACTCGGGTCGGGTATTCGAACGGATAGGAAGGAAATTATTTTTGTTCTCTATTTTTCGGCCTGTCCTTGCCCGTTTCGCCTTGAAACGAAGCCTGGAAGATGTTTTTTAATTTTTAAATTTTTTTTGCATTTGTTTTTGAATTTTCTAACTCGGGTCGGGTATTCGAACGGATAGGAAGGAAATTATTTTTGTTCTCTATTTTTCGGCCTGTCCTTGCCCGTTTCATCCAGAAATGAAGCCTGGATGTTGTTTTTTAATTTTTAAAATTTTTGTGCATTTATTTTCGAATTTTCTAACTCGGGTCGGGTTTGAACGGATAGGAAGAAAATTATTTTTGTTCTCTATTTTTCGGCCTGTCATTGCCCGTTTCGTCTTGAAGTGATACCTGGATGAAGTTTTTTAATTTTTTTAATTTTTTTGCATTTATTTTTGAATTTTCAAACTCGGGTCGTGTTCGAAAGGATAGGAAGGAAATTTTTTTTCATCTCTATTTTTCGGCCTGTCTTCATCTGTTTCGTCTTGAAATGAAGCCTGGATGATGTTTTTTAATTTTTGGAATTTTTTTGCATTTATTATTGAATTTTCTAACTCGGGTCGGGTTCGAACGGATAGGAAGAAAATTATTTTTGTTCTCTATTTTTCGGCCTGTCCTTGCCCGTTTCGTCTTGGAATGAAGCTTGGATGATGTTTTCTAATTTTTAAAATTTTTTTGCATTTGTTTTTGAATTTTCTAACTCGGGTCGGGTAGTCGAACGGATAGGAAGGAAATTATTTTTGTTCTCTATTTTTCGGCCTGTCATTGCTCGTTTTGTCTTGAAATGATGCCTGGATGATGTTTTTTAATTTTTAAATTTTTTTGCATTTATTTTTGAATTTTCAAACTCGGGTCGGGTTCGAACGGATAGGAAGGAAATTATTTTTGTTCTCTATTTTTCGGCCTGTCATTGCTCGTTTCGTCTTGAAATGATGCCTGGATGATGTTTTTTAATTTTTAAAGTTTTTTGCATTTATTTTTGAATTTTCAAACTCGGGTCGGGTTCGAACGGATAGGAAGGAAATTATTTTTGTTCTCTATTTTTCGGCTTGTCCTTGCCCGTTTCGCCTTGAAACGAAGTCTGGATGATGTTTTTTAATTTTTAAAATTTTTTTGCATTTGTTTTGGAATTTTCTAACTCGGGTCGGGTATTCGAACGGATAGGAAGGAAATTATTTTTGTTCTTTATTTTTCGGCCTGTCCTTGCCCGTTTCGCCAGAAATGAAGCCTGGAAGATGTTTTTTAATTTTTAAAATTTTTTTGCATTTGTTTTGGAATTTTCTAACTCGGGTCGGGTATTCGAACGGATAGGAAGGAAATTATTTTTGTTCTCTATTTTTCGGCCTGTCCTTGCCCGTTTCGCCTTGAAACGAAGCCTGGAAGATGTTTTTTAATTTTTAAATTTTTTTTGCATTTGTTTTTGAATTTTCTAACTCGGGTCGGGTATTCGAACGGATAGGAAGGAAATTATTTTTGTTCTCTATTTTTCGGCCTGTCCTTGCCCGTTTCATCCAGAAATGAAGCCTGGATGTTGTTTTTTAATTTTTAAAATTTTTTTGCTTTTATTTTCGAATTTTCTAACTCGGGTCGGGTTTGAACGGATAGGAAGAAAATTATTTTTGTTCTCTATTTTTCGGCCTGTCATTGCCCGTTTCGTCTTGAAATGATGCCTTGATGAAGTTTTTTAATTTTTTTAATTTTTTTGCATTTATTTTTGAATTTTCAAACTCGGGTCGGGTTCGAACGGATAGGAAGGAAATTATTTTTGTTCTCTATTTTTCGGCTTGTCCTTGCCCGTTTCGTCCTGAAATGAAGCCTGGATGATGTTTTTTAATTTTTAAAATTTTTTTGCATTTATTTTCGAAATTTTAAACTCGGGTCGGGTATTCGAACGGATAGGAAGGAAATTATTTTTGTTCTCTATTTTTCGGCCTGTCCTTGCCCGTTTCGCCTGGAAACGAAGCCTGGAAGATGTTTTTTAATTTTTAAATTTTTTTTGCATTTGTTTTGGAATTTTCTAACTCGGGTCGGGTATTCGAACGGATAGGAAGGAAATTATTTTTGTTCTTTATTTTTCGGCCTGTCCTTGCCCGTTTCGCTTTGAAACGAAGCCTGGAAGATGTTTTTTAATTTTTAAAATTTTTTTGCATTTGTTTTTGAATTTTCTAACTCGGGTCGGGTATTCGAACGGATAGGAAGGAAATTATTTTTGTTCTCTATTTTTCGGCCTGTCCTTGCCCGTTTCGCCTTGAAACGATGCCTGGAAGATGTTTTTTAATTTTTAAATTTTTTTTGCATTTGTTTTTGAATTTTCTAAATCGGGTCGGGTATTCGAACGGATAGGAAGGAAATTATTTTTGTTCTCTATTTTTCGGCCTGTCCTTGCCCGTTACGCCTTGAAACGAAGCCTGGAAGATGTTTTTTAATTTTTAAATTTTTTTTGCATTTGTTTTGGAATTTTCTAACTCGGGTCGGGTATTCGAACGGATAGGAAGGAAATTATTTTTGTTCTTTATTTTTCGGCCTGTCCTTGCCCGTTTCGCTTTGAAACGAAGCCTGGAAGATGTTTTTTAATTTTTAAAATATTTTTGCATTTGTTTTTGAATTTTCTAACTCGGGTCGGGTATTCGAACGGATAGGAAGGAAATTATTTTTGTTCTTTATTTTTCGGCCTGTCCTTGCCCGTTTCGCTTTGAAACGAAGCCTGGAAGATGTTTTTTAATTTTTAAAATTTTTTTGCATTTGTTTTTGAATTTTCTAACTCGGGTCGGGTATTTGAACGGATAGGAAGGAAATTATTTTTGTTCTCTATTTTTCGGCCTGTCCTTGCCCGTTTCGCTTTGAAACGAAGCCTGGAAGATGTTTTTTAATTTTTAAAATTTTTTTGCATTTGTTTTTGAATTTTCTAACTCGGGTCGGGTATTCGAACGGATAGGAAGGAAATTATTTTTGTTCTCTATTTTTCGGCCTGTCCTTGCCCGTTTCGCCTTGAAACGATGCCTGGAAGATGTTTTTTAATTTTTAAATTTTTTTTGCATTTGTTTTTGAATTTTCTAACTCGGGTCGGGTATTCGAACGGATAGGAAGGAAATTATTTTTGTTCTCTATTTTTCGGCCTGTCCTTGCCCGTTTCATCCAGAAATGAAGCCTGGATGTTGTTTTTTAATTTTTAAAATTTTTTTGCATTTATTTTCGAATTTTCTAACTCGGGTCGGGTTTGAACGGATAGGAAGAAAATTATTTTTGTTCTCTATTTTTCGGCCTGTCATTGCCCGTTTCGTCTTGAAATGATGCCTGGATGAAGTTTTTTAATTTTTTTAATTTTTTTGCATTTATTTTTGAATTTTCAAACTCGGGTCGGGTTCGAAAGGATAGGAAGGAAATTTTTTTTCTTCTCTATTTTTCGGCCTGTCTTCATCCGTTTCGTCTTGAAATGAAGCCTGGATGATGTTTTTTAATTTTTGGAATTTTTTTGCATTTATTATTGAATTTTCTAACTCGGGTCGGGTTCGAACGGATAGGAAGAAAATTATTTTTGTTCTCTATTTTTCGGCCTGTCCTTGCCCGTTTCGTCTTGGAATGAAGCCTGGATGATGTTTTCTAATTTATAAAATTTTTTTGCATTTGTTTTGGAATTTTCTAACTCGGGTCGGGTATTCGAACGGATAGGAAGGAAATTATTTTTGTTCTCTATTTTTTGGCCTGTCCTTGCCCGTTTCGCCTTGAAACGAAGCCTGGAAGATGTTTTTTAATTTTTAAATTTTTTTTACATTTGTTTTTGAATTTTCTAACTCGGGTCGGGTATTCGAACGGATAGGAAGGAAATTATTTTTGTTCTCTATTTTTCGGCCTGTCCTTGCCCGTTTCATCCAGAAATGAAGCCTGGATGTTGTTTTTTAATTTTTAAAATTTTTTTGCATTTATTTTCGAATTTTCTAACTCGGGTCGGGTTTGAACGGAAAGGAAGAAAATTATTTTTGTTCTCTATTTTTCGGCCTGTCATTGCCCGTTTCGTCTTGAAATGATGCCTGGATGAAGTTTTTTAATTTTTTTAATTTTTTTGCATTTATTTTTGAATTTTCAAACTCGGGTCGGGTTCGAACGGATAGGAAGGAAATTATTTTTGTTCTCTATTTTTCGGCTTGTCCTTGCCCGTTTCGTCCTGAAATGAAGCCTGGATGATGTTTTTTAATTTTTAAAATTTTTTTACATTTATTTTCGAAATTTTAAACTCGGGTCGGGTATTCGAACGGATAGGAAGGAAATTATTTTTGTTCTCTATTTTTCGGCCTGTCCTTGCCCGTTACGCCTTGAAACGAAGCCTGGAAGATGTTTTTTAATTTTTAAATTTTTTTTGCATTTGTTTTGGAATTTTCTAACTCGGGTCGGGTATTCGAACGGATAGGAAGGAAATTATTTTTGTTCTTTATTTTTCGGCCTGTCCTTGCCCGTTTCGCTTTGAAACGAAGCCTGGAAGATGTTTTTTAATTTTTAAAATTTTTTTGCATTTGTTTTTGAATTTTCTAACTCGGGTCGGGTATTTGAACGGATAGGAAGGAAATTATTTTTGTTCTCTATTTTTCGGCTTGTCCTTGCCCGTTTCGCCTTGAAATGAAGCCTGGAAGATGTTTTTTAATTTTTAAATTTTTTTTGCATTTGTTTTTGAATTTTCTAACTCGGGTCGGGTATTCGAACGGATAGGAAGGAAATTATTTTTGTTCTCTATTTTTCGGCCTGTCCTTGCCCGTTTCATCCAGAAATGAAGCCTGGATGTTGTTTTTTAATTTTTAAAATTTTTTTGCATTTATTTTCGAATTTTCTAACTCGGGTCGGGTTTGAACGGATAGGAAGAAAATTATTTTTGTTCTCTATTTTTCGGCCTGTCATTGCCCGTTTCGTCTTGAAATGATGCCTGGACGAAGTTTTTTAATTTTTTTAATTTTTTTGCATTTATTTTTGAATTTTCAAACTCGGGTCGGGTTCGAACGGATAGGAAGGAAATTATTTTTGTTCTCTATTTTTCGGCTTGTCCTTGCCCGTTTCGTCCTGAAATGAAGCCTGGATGATGTTTTTTAATTTTTAAAATTTTTTTACATTTATTTTCGAAATTTTAAACTCGGGTCGGGTATTCGAACGGATAGGAAGGAAATTATTTTTGTTCTCTATTTTTCGGCCTGTCCTTGCCCGTTACGCCTTGAAACGAAGCCTGGAAGATGTTTTTTAATTTTTAAATTTTTTTTGCATTTGTTTTGGAATTTTCTAACTCGGGTCGGGTATTCGAACGGATAGGAAGGAAATTATTTTTGTTCTTTATTTTTCGGCCTGTCCTTGCCCGTTTCGCTTTGAAACGAAGCCTGGAAGATGTTTTTTAATTTTTAAAATTTTTTTGCATTTGTTTTTGAATTTTCTAACTCGGGTCGGGTATTTGAACGGATAGGAAGGAAATTATTTTTGTTCTCTATTTTTCGGCCTGTCCTTGCCCGTTTCGCCTTGAAACGAAGCCTGGACGATGTTTTTTAATTTTTAAATTTTTTTTGCATTTGTTTTTGAATTTTCTAACTCGGGTCGGGTATTCGAACGGATAGGAAGGAAATTATTTTTGTTCTCTATTTTTCGGCCTGTCCTTGCCCGTTTCATCCAGAAATGAAGCCTGGATGTTGTTTTTTAATTTTTAAAATTTTTTTGCATTTATTTTCGAATTTTCTAACTCGGGTCGGGTTTGAACGGATAGGAAGAAAATTATTTTTGTTCTCTATTTTTCGACCTGTCATTGCCCGTTTCGTCTTGAAATGATGCCTGGATGAAGTATTTTAATTTTTTTAATTTTTTTGCATTTATTTTTGAATTTTCAAACTCGAGTCGGGTTCGAAAGGATAGGAAGGAAATTTTTTTTCTTCTCTATTTTTCGGCCTGTCTTCATCCGTTTCGTCTTGAAATGAAGCCTGGATGATGTTTTTTAATTTTTGGAATTTTTTTGCATTTATTATTGAATTTTTTAACTCGGGTCGGGTTCGAACGGATAGGAAGAAAATTATTTTTGTTCTCTATTTTTCGGCCTGTCCTTGCCCGTTACGCCTTGAAACGAAGCCTGGAAGATGTTTTTTAATTTTTAAATTTTTTTTGCATTTGTTTTGGAATTTTCTAACTCGGGTCGGGTATTCGAACGGATAGGAAGGAAATTATTTTTGTTCTTTATTTTTCGGCCTGTCCTTGCCCGTTTCGCTTTGAAACGAAGCCTGGAAGATGTTTTTTAATTTTTAAAATATTTTTGCATTTGTTTTTGAATTTTCTAACTCGGGTCGGGTATTCGAACGGATAGGAAGGAAATTATTTTTGTTCTTTATTTTTCGGCCTGTCCTTGCCCGTTTCGCTTTGAAACGAAGCCTGGAAGATGTTTTTTAATTTTTAAAATTTTTTTGCATTTGTTTTTGAATTTTCTAACTCGGGTCGGGTATTTGAACGGATAGGAAGGAAATTATTTTTGTTCTCTATTTTTCGGCCTGTCCTTGCCCGTTTCGCTTTGAAACGAAGCCTGGAAGATGTTTTTTAATTTTTAAAATTTTTTTGCATTTGTTTTTGAATTTTCTAACTCGGGTCGGGTATTCGAACGGATAGGAAGGAAATTATTTTTGTTCTCTATTTTTCGGCCTGTCCTTGCCCGTTTCGCCTTGAAACGATGCCTGGAAGATGTTTTTTAATTTTTAAATTTTTTTTGCATTTGTTTTTGAATTTTCTAACTCGGGTCGGGTATTCGAACGGATAGGAAGGAAATTATTTTTGTTCTCTATTTTTCGGCCTGTCCTTGCCCGTTTCATCCAGAAATGAAGCCTGGATGTTGTTTTTTAATTTTTAAAATTTTTTTGCATTTATTTTCGAATTTTCTAACTCGGGTCGGGTTTGAACGGATAGGAAGAAAATTATTTTTGTTCTCTATTTTTCGGCCTGTCATTGCCCGTTTCGTCTTGAAATGATGCCTGGATGAAGTTTTTTAATTTTTTTAATTTTTTTGCATTTATTTTTGAATTTTCAAACTCGGGTCGGGTTCGAAAGGATAGGAAGGAAATTTTTTTTCTTCTCTATTTTTCGGCCTGTCTTCATCCGTTTCGTCTTGAAATGAAGCCTGGATGATGTTTTTTAATTTTTGGAATTTTTTTGCATTTATTATTGAATTTTCTAACTCGGGTCGGGTTCGAACGGATAGGAAGAAAATTATTTTTGTTCTCTATTTTTCGGCCTGTCCTTGCCCGTTTCGTCTTGGAATGAAGCCTGGATGATGTTTTCTAATTTATAAAATTTTTTTGCATTTGTTTTGGAATTTTCTAACTCGGGTCGGGTATTCGAACGGATAGGAAGGAAATTATTTTTGTTCTCTATTTTTTGGCCTGTCCTTGCCCGTTTCGCCTTGAAACGAAGCCTGGAAGATGTTTTTTAATTTTTAAATTTTTTTTACATTTGTTTTTGAATTTTCTAACTCGGGTCGGGTATTCGAACGGATAGGAAGGAAATTATTTTTGTTCTCTATTTTTCGGCCTGTCCTTGCCCGTTTCATCCAGAAATGAAGCCTGGATGTTGTTTTTTAATTTTTAAAATTTTTTTGCATTTATTTTCGAATTTTCTAACTCGGGTCGGGTTTGAACGGAAAGGAAGAAAATTATTTTTGTTCTCTATTTTTCGGCCTGTCATTGCCCGTTTCGTCTTGAAATGATGCCTGGATGAAGTTTTTTAATTTTTTTAATTTTTTTGCATTTATTTTTGAATTTTCAAACTCGGGTCGGGTTCGAACGGATAGGAAGGAAATTATTTTTGTTCTCTATTTTTCGGCTTGTCCTTGCCCGTTTCGTCCTGAAATGAAGCCTGGATGATGTTTTTTAATTTTTAAAATTTTTTTACATTTATTTTCGAAATTTTAAACTCGGGTCGGGTATTCGAACGGATAGGAAGGAAATTATTTTTGTTCTCTATTTTTCGGCCTGTCCTTGCCCGTTACGCCTTGAAACGAAGCCTGGAAGATGTTTTTTAATTTTTAAATTTTTTTTGCATTTGTTTTGGAATTTTCTAACTCGGGTCGGGTATTCGAACGGATAGGAAGGAAATTATTTTTGTTCTTTATTTTTCGGCCTGTCCTTGCCCGTTTCGCTTTGAAACGAAGCCTGGAAGATGTTTTTTAATTTTTAAAATTTTTTTGCATTTGTTTTTGAATTTTCTAACTCGGGTCGGGTATTTGAACGGATAGGAAGGAAATTATTTTTGTTCTCTATTTTTCGGCCTGTCCTTGCCCGTTTCGCCTTGAAACGAAGCCTGGAAGATGTTTTTTAATTTTTAAATTTTTTTTGCATTTGTTTTTGAATTTTCTAACTCGGGTCGGGTATTCGAACGGATAGGAAGGAAATTATTTTTGTTCTCTATTTTTCGGCCTGTCCTTGCCCGTTTCATCCAGAAATGAAGCCTGGATGTTGTTTTTTAATTTTTAAAATTTTTTTGCATTTATTTTCGAATTTTCTAACTCGGGTCGGGTTTGAACGGATAGGAAGAAAATTATTTTTGTTCTCTATTTTTCGGCCTGTCATTGCCCGTTTCGTCTTGAAATGATGCCTGGACGAAGTTTTTTAATTTTTTTAATTTTTTTGCATTTATTTTTGAATTTTCAAACTCGGGTCGGGTTCGAACGGATAGGAAGGAAATTATTTTTGTTCTCTATTTTTCGGCTTGTCCTTGCCCGTTTCGTCCTGAAATGAAGCCTGGATGATGTTTTTTAATTTTTAAAATTTTTTTACATTTATTTTCGAAATTTTAAACTCGGGTCGGGTATTCGAACGGATAGGAAGGAAATTATTTTTGTTCTCTATTTTTCGGCCTGTCCTTGCCCGTTACGCCTTGAAACGAAGCCTGGAAGATGTTTTTTAATTTTTAAATTTTTTTTGCATTTGTTTTGGAATTTTCTAACTCGGGTCGGGTATTCGAACGGATAGGAAGGAAATTATTTTTGTTCTTTATTTTTCGGCCTGTCCTTGCCCGTTTCGCTTTGAAACGAAGCCTGGAAGATGTTTTTTAATTTTTAAAATTTTTTTGCATTTGTTTTTGAATTTTCTAACTCGGGTCGGGTATTTGAACGGATAGGAAGGAAATTATTTTTGTTCTCTATTTTTCGGCCTGTCCTTGCCCGTTTCGCCTTGAAACGAAGCCTGGAAGATGTTTTTTAATTTTTAAATTTTTTTTGCATTTGTTTTTGAATTTTCTAACTCGGGTCGGGTATTCGAACGGATAGGAAGGAAATTATTTTTGTTCTCTATTTTTCGGCCTGTCCTTGCCCGTTTCATCCAGAAATGAAGCCTGGATGTTGTTTTTTAATTTTTAAAATTTTTTTGCATTTATTTTCGAATTTTCTAACTCGGGTCGGGTTTGAACGGATAGGAAGAAAATTATTTTTGTTCTCTATTTTTCGAC
Source organism: Quercus robur (assembly GCF_932294415.1). Classification (NCBI taxonomy): domain Eukaryota; kingdom Viridiplantae; phylum Streptophyta; class Magnoliopsida; order Fagales; family Fagaceae; genus Quercus; species Quercus robur. Next base: position 23,018,423 of record NC_065543.1, read on the forward strand.
CTGTCATTGCCCGTTTCGTCTTGAAATGATGCCTGGATGAAGTATTTTAATTTTTTTAATTTTTTTGCATTTATTTTTGAATTTTCAAACTCGAGTCGGGTTCGAAAGGATAGGAAGGAAATTTTTTTTCTTCTCTATTTTTCGGCCTGTCTTCATCCGTTTCGTCTTGAAATGAAGCCTGGATGATGTTTTTTAATTTTTGGAATTTTTTTGCATTTATTATTGAATTTTTTAACTCGGGTCGGGTTCGAACGGATAGGAAGAAAATTATTTTTGTTCTCTATTTTTCGGCCTGTCCTTGCCCGTTTCGTCTTGGAATGAAGCCTGGATGATGTTTTCTAATTTATAAAATTTTTTTGCATTTGTTTTTGAATTTTCTAACTCGGGTCGGGTATTCGACCGGATAGGAAGGAAATTATTTTTGTTCTCTATTTTTCGGCCTGTCATTGCTCGTTTCGTCTTGAAATGATGCCTGGATGATGTTTTTTAATTTTTAAATTTTTTTGCATTTATTTTTGAATTTTCAAACTCGGGTCGGGTTCGAACGGATAGGAAGGAAATTATTTTTGTTCTCTATTTTTCGGCCTGTCATTGCTCGTTTCGTCTTGAAATGATGCCTGGATGATGTTTTTTAATTTTTAAATTTTTTTGCATTTATTTTTGAATTTTCAAACTCGGGTCGGGTTCGAACGGATAGGAAGGAAATTATTTTTGTTCTCTATTTTTCGGCTTGTCCTTGCCCGTTTCGCCTTGAAACGAAGTCTGGATGATGTTTTTTAATTTTTAAAATTTTTTTGCATTTGTTTTGGAATTTTCTAACTCGGGTCGGGTATTCGAACGGATAGGAAGGAAATTATTTTTGTTCTTTATTTTTCGGCCTGTCCTTGCCCGTTTCGCCAGAAATGAAGCCTGGAAGATGTTTTTTAATTTTTAAAATTTTTTTGCATTTGTTTTGGAATTTTCTAACTCGGGTCGGGTATTCGAACGGATAGGAAGGAAATTATTTTTGTTCTCTATTTTTCGGCCTGTCCTTGCCCGTTTCGCCTTGAAACGAAGCCTGGAAGATGTTTTTTAATTTTTAAATTTTTTTTGCATTTGTTTTTGAATTTTCTAACTCTGGTCGGGTATTCGAACGGATAGGAAGGAAATTATTTTTGTTCTCTATTTTTCGGCCTGTCCTTGCCCGTTTCATCCAGAAATGAAGCCTGGATGTTGTTTTTTAATTTTTAAAATTTTTTTGCACTTATTTTCGAAATTTCTAACTCGGGTCGGGTATTCGAACAGATAGGAAGGAAATTATTTTTGTTCTCTATTTTTCGGCCTGTCCTTGCCCGTTTCATCCAGAAATGAAGCCTGGATGTTGTTTTTTAATTTTTAAAATTTTTTTGCATTTATTTTCGAAATTTCTAACTCGGGTCGGGTATTCGAACGGATAGGAAGGAAATTATTTTTGTTCTCTATTTTTCGGCCTGTCATTGCCCGTTTCGTCTTGAAATGATGCCTTGATGAAGTTTTTTAATTTTTTTGCATTTATTTTTGAATTTTCAAACTCGGGTCGGGTTCGAACGGATAGGAAGGAAATTATTTTTGTTCTCTATTTTTCGGCTTGTCCTTGCCCGTTTCGTCCTGAAATGAAGCCTGGATGGTGTTTTTTAATTTTTAAAATTTTTTTGCATTTATTTTCGAAATTTTAAACTCGGGTCGGGTATTCGAACGGATAGGAAGGAAATTATTTTTGTTCTCTATTTTTCGGCCTGTCCTTGCCCGTTTCGCCTTGAAACGAAGCCTGGAAGATGTTTTTTAATTTTTAAATTTTTTTTGCATTTGTTTTGGAATTTTCTAACTCGGGTCGGGTATTCGAACGGATAGGAAGGAAATTATTTTTGTTCTTTATTTTTCGGCCTGTCCTTGCCCGTTTCGCTTTGAAACGAAGCCTGGAAGATGTTTTTTAATTTTTAAAATTTTTTTGCATTTGTTTTTGAATTTTCTAACTCGGGTCGGGTATTTGAACGGATAGGAAGGAAATTATTTTTGTTCTCTATTTTTCGGCCTGTCCTTGCCCGTTTCGCCTTGAAACGAAGCCTGGAAGATGTTTTTTAATTTTTAAATTTTTTTTGCATTTGTTTTTGAATTTTCTAACTCGGGTCGGGTATTCGAACGGATAGGAAGGAAATTATTTTTGTTCTCTATTTTTCGGCCTGTCCTTGCCCGTTTCATCCAGAAATGAAGCCTGGATGTTGTTTTTTAATTTTTAAAATTTTTTTGCATTTATTTTCGAATTTTCTAACTCGGGTCGGGTTTGAACGGATAGGAAGAAAATTATTTTTGTTCTCTATTTTTCGGCCTGTCATTGCCCGTTTCGTCTTGAAATGATGCCTGGATGAAGTTTTTTAATTTTTTTAATTTTTTTGCATTTATTTTTGAATTTTCAAACTGGGGTCGGGTTCGAAAGGATAGGAAGGAAATTTTTTTTCTTCTCTATTTTTCGGCCTGTCTTCATCTGTTTCGTCTTGAAATGAAGCCTGGATGATGTTTTTTAATTTTTGGAATTTTTTTGCATTTATTATTGAATTTTCTAACTCGGGTCGGGTTCGAACGGATAGGAAGAAAATTATTTTTGTTCTCTATTTTTCGGCCTGTCCTTGCCCGTTTCGTCTTGGAATGAAGCCTGGATGATGTTTTCTAATTTTTAAAATTTTTTTGCATTTATTTTTGAATTTTCTAACTCGGGTCGGGTATTCGAACGGATAGGAAGGAAATTATTTTTGTTCTCTATTTTTCGGCCTGTCATTGCTCGTTTCGTCTTGAAATGATGCCTGGATGATGTTTTTTAATTTTTAAATTTTTTTGCATTTATTTTTGAATTTTCAAACTCGGGTCGGGTTCGAACGGATAGGAAGGAAATTATTTTTGTTCTCTATTTTTCGGCCTGTCATTGCTCGTTTCGTCTTGAAATGATGCCTGGATGATGTTTTTTAATTTTTAAATTTTTTTGCATTTATTTTTGAATTTTCAAACTCGGGTCGGGTTCGAACGGATAGGAAGGAAATTATTTTTGTTCTCTATTTTTCGGCTTGTCCTTGCCCGTTTCGCCTTGAAACGAAGTCTGGATGATGTTTTTTAATTTTTAAAATTTTTTTGCATTTGTTTTGGAATTTTCTAACTCGGGTCGGGTATTCGAACGGATAGGAAGGAAATTATTTTTGTTCTTTATTTTTCGGCCTGTCCTTGCCCGTTTCGCCAGAAATGAAGCCTGGAAGATGTTTTTTAATTTTTAAAATTTTTTTTGCATTTGTTTTGGAATTTTCTAACTCGGGTCGGGTATTCGAACGGATAGGAAGGAAATTATTTTTGTTCTCTATTTTTCGGCCTGTCCTTGCCCGTTTCGCCTTGAAACGAAGCCTGGAAGATGTTTTTTAATTTTTAAATTTTTTTTGCATTTGTTTTTGAATTTTCTAACTCTGGTCGGGTATTCGAACGGATAGGAAGGAAATTATTTTTGTTCTCTATTTTTCGGCCTGTCCTTGCCCGTTTCATCCAGAAATGAAGCCTGGATGTTGTTTTTTAATTTTTAAAATTTTTTTGCATTTATTTTCGAAATTTCTAACTCGGGTCGGGTATTCGAACGGATAGGAAGGAAATTATTTTTGTTCTCTATTTTTCGGCCTGTCCTTGCCCGTTTCATCCAGAAATGAAGCCTGGATGTTGTTTTTTAATTTTTAAAATTTTTTTGCATTTATTTTCGAAATTTCTAACTCGGGTCGGGTATTCGAACGGATAGGAAGGAAATTATTTTTGTTCTCTATTTTTCGGCCTGTCCTTGCCCGTTTCATCCAGAAATGAAGCCTGGATGTTGTTTTTTAATTTTTAAAATTTTTTTGCATTTATTTTCGAATTTTCTAACTCGGGTCGGGTTTGAACGGATAGGAAGAAAATTATTTTTGTTCTCTATTTTTCGGCCTGTCATTGCCCGTTTCGTCTTGAAATGATGCCTGGATGAAGTTTTTTAATTTTTTTAATTTTTTTGCATTTATTTTTGAATTTTCAAACTGGGGTCGGGTTCGAAAGGATAGGAAGGAAATTTTTTTTCTTCTCTATTTTTCGGCCTGTCTTCATCTGTTTCGTCTTGAAATGAAGCCTGGATGATGTTTTTTAATTTTTGGAATTTTTTTGCATTTATTATTGAATTTTCTAACTCGGGTCGGGTTCGAACGGATAGGAAGAAAATTATTTTTGTTCTCTATTTTTCGGCCTGTCCTTGCCCGTTTCGTCTTGGAATGAAGCCTGGATGATGTTTTCTAATTTTTAAAATTTTTTTGCATTTATTTTTGAATTTTCTAACTCGGGTCGGGTATTCGAACGGATAGGAAGGAAATTATTTTTGTTCTCTATTTTTCGGCCTGTCATTGCTCGTTTCGTCTTGAAATGATGCCTGGATGATGTTTTTTAATTTTTAAATTTTTTTGCATTTATTTTTGAATTTTCAAACTCGGGTCGGGTTCGAACGGATAGGAAGGAAATTATTTTTGTTCTCTATTTTTCGGCCTGTCATTGCTCGTTTCGTCTTGAAATGATGCCTGGATGATGTTTTTTAATTTTTAAATTTTTTTGCATTTATTTTTGAATTTTCAAACTCGGGTCGGGTTCGAACGGATAGGAAGGAAATTATTTTTGTTCTCTATTTTTCGGCTTGTCCTTGCCCGTTTCGCCTTGAAACGAAGTCTGGATGATGTTTTTTAATTTTTAAAATTTTTTTGCATTTGTTTTGGAATTTTCTAACTCGGGTCGGGTATTCGAACGGATAGGAAGGAAATTATTTTTGTTCTTTATTTTTCGGCCTGTCCTTGCCCGTTTCGCCAGAAATGAAGCCTGGAAGATGTTTTTTAATTTTTAAAATTTTTTTGCATTTGTTTTGGAATTTTCTAACTCGGGTCGGGTATTCGAACGGATAGGAAGGAAATTATTTTTGTTCTCTATTTTTCGGCCTGTCCTTGCCCGTTTCGCCTTGAAACGAAGCCTGGAAGATGTTTTTTAATTTTTAAATTTTTTTTGCATTTGTTTTTGAATTTTCTAACTCTGGTCGGGTATTCGAACGGATAGGAAGGAAATTATTTTTGTTCTCTATTTTTCGGCCTGTCCTTGCCCGTTTCATCCAGAAATGAAGCCTGGATGTTGTTTTTTAATTTTTAAAATTTTTTTGCATTTATTTTCGAAATTTCTAACTCGGGTCGGGTATTCGAACGGATAGGAAGGAAATTATTTTTGTTCTCTATTTTTCGGCCTGTCCTTGCCCGTTTCATCCAGAAATGAAGCCTGGATGTTGTTTTTTAATTTTTAAAATTTTTTTGCATTTATTTTCGAAATTTCTAACTCGGGTCGGGTATTCGAACGGATAGGAAGGAAATTATTTTTGTTCTCTATTTTTCGGCCTGTCATTGCCCGTTTCGTCTTGAAATGATGCCTTGATGAAGTTTTTTAATTTTTTTGCATTTATTTTTGAATTTTCAAACTCGGGTCGGGTTCGAACGGATAGGAAGGAAATTATTTTTGTTCTCTATTTTTCGGCTTGTCCTTGCCCGTTTCGTCCTGAAATGAAGCCTGGATGGTGTTTTTTAATTTTTAAAATTTTTTTGCATTTATTTTCGAAATTTTAAACTCGGGTCGGGTATTCGAACGGATAGGAAGGAAATTATTTTTGTTCTCTATTTTTCGGCCTGTCCTTGCCCGTTTCGCCTTGAAACGAAGCCTGGAAGATGTTTTTTAATTTTTAAATTTTTTTTGCATTTGTTTTGGAATTTTCTAACTCGGGTCGGGTATTCGAACGGATAGGAAGGAAATTATTTTTGTTCTTTATTTTTCGGCCTGTCCTTGCCCGTTTCGCTTTGAAACGAAGCCTGGAAGATGTTTTTTAATTTTTAAAATTTTTTTGCATTTGTTTTTGAATTTTCTAACTCGGGTCGGGTATTTGAACGGATAGGAAGGAAATTATTTTTGTTCTCTATTTTTCGGCCTGTCCTTGCCCGTTTCGCCTTGAAACGAAGCCTGGAAGATGTTTTTTAATTTTTAAATTTTTTTTGCATTTGTTTTTGAATTTTCTAACTCGGGTCGGGTATTCGAACGGATAGGAAGGAAATTATTTTTGTTCTCTATTTTTCGGCCTGTCCTTGCCCGTTTCATCCAGAAATGAAGCCTGGATGTTGTTTTTTAATTTTTAAAATTTTTTTGCATTTATTTTCGAATTTTCTAACTCGGGTCGGGTTTGAACGGATAGGAAGAAAATTATTTTTGTTCTCTATTTTTCGGCCTGTCATTGCCCGTTTCGTCTTGAAATGATGCCTGGATGAAGTTTTTTAATTTTTTTAATTTTTTTGCATTTATTTTTGAATTTTCAAACTGGGGTCGGGTTCGAAAGGATAGGAAGGAAATTTTTTTTCTTCTCTATTTTTCGGCCTGTCTTCATCTGTTTCGTCTTGAAATGAAGCCTGGATGATGTTTTTTAATTTTTGGAATTTTTTTGCATTTATTATTGAATTTTCTAACTCGGGTCGGGTTCGAACGGATAGGAAGAAAATTATTTTTGTTCTCTATTTTTCGGCCTGTCCTTGCCCGTTTCGTCTTGGAATGAAGCCTGGATGATGTTTTCTAATTTTTAAAATTTTTTTGCATTTATTTTTGAATTTTCTAACTCGGGTCGGGTATTCGAACGGATAGGAAGGAAATTATTTTTGTTCTCTATTTTTCGGCCTGTCATTGCTCGTTTCGTCTTGAAATGATGCCTGGATGATGTTTTTTAATTTTTAAATTTTTTTGCATTTATTTTTGAATTTTCAAACTCGGGTCGGGTTCGAACGGATAGGAAGGAAATTATTTTTGTTCTCTATTTTTCGGCCTGTCATTGCTCGTTTCGTCTTGAAATGATGCCTGGATGATGTTTTTTAATTTTTAAATTTTTTTGCATTTATTTTTGAATTTTCAAACTCGGGTCGGGTTCGAACGGATAGGAAGGAAATTATTTTTGTTCCCTATTTTTCGGCTTGTCCTTGCCCGTTTCGCCTTGAAACGAAGTCTGGATGATGTTTTTTAATTTTTAAAATTTTTTTGCATTTGTTTTTGAATTTTCTAACTCGGGTCGGGTATTGGAACGGATAGGAAGGAAATTATTTTTGTTCTTTATTTTTTGGCCTGTCCTTGCCCGTTTCATCCAGAAATGAAGCTTGGATATTGTTTTTTAACTTTTAAAATTTTTTTGCATTTGTTTTGGAATTTTCTAACTCGGGTCGGGTATTCGAACGGATAGGAAGGAAATTATATTTTTGTTCTTTATTTTTCGGCCTGTCCTTGCCCGTTTCGCCAGAAATGAAGCCTGGAAGATGTTTTTTAATTTTTAAAATTTTTTTGCATTTGTTTTGGAATTTTCTAACTCGGGTCGGGTATTCGAACGGATAGGAAGGAAATTATTTTTGTTCTCTATTTTTCGGCCTGTCCTTGCCCGTTTCGCCTTGAAACGAAGCCTGGAAGATGTTTTTTAATTTTTAAATTTTTTTTTGCATTTGTTTTTGAATTTTCTAACTCGGGTCGGGTATTCGAACGGATAGGAAGGAAATTATTTTTGTTCTCTATTTTTCGGCCTGTCCTTGCCCGTTTCATCCAGAAATGAAGCCTGGATGTTGTTTTTTAATTTTTAAAATTTTTTTGCATTTATTTTCGAATTTTCTAACTCGGGTCGGGTTTGAACGGATAGGAAGAAAATTATTTTTGTTCTCTATTTTTCGGCCTGTCATTGCCCGTTTCGTCTTGAAATGATGCCTGGATGAAGTTTTTTAATTTTTTTAATTTTTTTGCATTTATTTTTGAATTTTCAAACTCGTGTCGGGTTCGAACGGATAGGAAGGAAATTATTTTTGTTCTCTATTTTTCGGCTTGTCCTTGCCCGTTTCGTCCTGAAATGAAGCCTGGATGATGTTTTTTAATTTTTAAAATTTTTTTGCATTTATTTTCGAAATTTTAAACTCGGGTCGGGTATTCGAACGGATAGGAAGGAAATTATTTTTGTTCTCTATTTCTCGGCCTGTCCTTGCCCGTTTCGCCTTGAAACGAAGCCTGGAAGATGTTTTTTAATTTTTAAATTTTTTTTGCATTTGTTTTGGAATTTTCTAACTCGGGTCGGGTATTCGAACGGATAGGAAGGAAATTATTTTTGTTCTCTATTTTTCGGCCTGTCCTTGCCCGTTTCGCCTTGAAACGAAGCCTGGAAGATGTTTTTTAATTTTTAAATTTTTTTTGCATTTGTTTTTGAATTTTCTAACTCGGGTCGGGTATTCGAACGGATAGGAAGGAAATTATTTTTGTTCTCCATTTTTTGGCCTGTCATTGCCCGTTTCGTCTTGAAATGATGCCTGGATGAAGTTTTTTAATTTTTTTAATTTTTTTGCATTTATTTTTGAATTTTCAAACTCGGGTCGGGTTCGAAAGGATAGGAAGGAAATTTTTTTTCTTCCCTATTTTTCGGCCTGTCTTCATCCGTTTCGTCTTGAAATGAAGCCTGGATGATGTTTTTTAATTTTTGGAATTTTTTTGCATTTATTATTGAATTTTCAAACTCGGGTCGGGTTCGAACGGATAGGAAGGAAATTATTTTTGTTCTCTATTTTTCGGCTTGTCCTTGCCCGTTTCGCCTTGAAACGAAGTCTGGATGATGTTTTTTAATTTTTAAAATTTTTTTGCATTTGTTTTTGAATTTTCTAACTCGGGTCGGGTATTCGAACGGATAGGAAGGAAATTATTTTTGTTCTTTATTTTTTGGCCTGTCCTTGCCCGTTTCATCCAGAAATGAAGCTTGGATATTGTTTTTTAATTTTTAAAATTTTTTTGCATTTGTTTTGGAATTTTCTAACTCGGGTCGGGTATTCGAACGGATAGGAAGGAAATTATTTTTGTTCTCTATTTTTCGGCCTGTCCTTGCCCGTTTCATCCAGAAATGAAGCCTGGATGTTGTTTTTTAATTTTTAAAATTTTTTTGCATTTATTTTCGAATTTTCTAACTCGGGTCGGGTATTCGAACGGATAGGAAGGAAATTATTTTTGTTCTCTATTTTTCGGCCTGTCATTGCCCGTTTCGTCTTGAAATGATGCCTGGATGAAGTTTTTTAATTTTTTTAATTTTTTTGCATTTATTTTTGAATTTTCAAACTCGGGTCGGGTTCGAACGGATAGGAAGGAAATTATTTTTGTTCTCTATTTTTCGGCCTGTCCTTGCCCGTTTCGCCTTGAAACGAAGCCTGGAAGATGTTTTTTAATTTTTAAATTTTTTTTGCATTTGTTTTTGAATTTTCTAACTCGGGTCGGGTATTCGAACGGATAGGAAGGAAATTATTTTTGTTCTCTATTTTTAGGCCTGTCCTTGCCCGTTTCATCCAGAAATGAAGCCTGGATGTTGTTTTTTAATTTTTAAAATTTTTTTGCATTTATTTTCGAATTTTCTAACTCGGGTCGGGTTTGAACGGATAGGAAGAAAATTATTTTTGTTCTCTATTTTTCGGCCTGTCATTGCCCGTTTCGTCTTGAAATGATGCCTGGATGAAGTTTTTTAATTTTTTTGCATTTATTTTTGAATTTTCAAACTCGGGTCGGGTTCGAACGGATAGGAAGGAAATTATTTTTGTTCTCTATTTTTCGGCTTGTCCTTGCCCGTTTCGTCCTGAAATGAAGCCTGGATGATGTTTTTTAATTTTTAAAATTTTTTTGCATTTATTTTCGAAATTTTAAACTCGGGTCGGGTATTCGAACGGATAGGAAGGAAATTATTTTTGTTCTCTATTTTTCGGCCTGTCCTTGCCCGTTTCGCCTTGAAACGAAGCCTGGAAGATGTTTTTTAATTTTTAAATTTTTTTTGCATTTGTTTTGGAATTTTCTAACTCGGGTCGGGTATTCGAACGGATAGGAAGGAAATTATTTTTGTTCTTTATTTTTCGGCCTGTCCTTGCCCGTTTCGCTTTGAAACGAAGCCTGGAAGAGGTTTTTTAATTTTTAAAATTTTTTTGCATTTGTTTTTGAATTTTCTAACTTGGGTCGGGTATTCGAACGGATAGGAAGGAAATTATTTTTGTTCTCTATTTTTCGGCCTGTCCTTACCCGTTTCATCCAGAAATGAAGCCTGGATGTTGTTTTTTAATTTTTAAAATTTTTTTGCATTTGTTTTTGAATTTTCTAACTCGGGTCGGGTATTCGAACGGATAGGAAGGAAATTATTTTCGTTCTCTATTTTTTGGCCTGTCCTTGCCCGTTTCATCCAGAAATGAAGCCTGGATGTTGTTTTTTAATTTTTAAAATTTTTTTGCATTTGTTTTTGAATTTTCTAACTCGGGTCGGGTATTCGAACGGATAGGAAGGAAATTATTTTTGTTCTCTATTTTTCGGCCTGTCCTTGCCCGTTTCATCCAGAAATGAAGCCTGGATGTTGTTTTTTAATTTTTAAAATTTTTTTGCATTTGTTTTTGAATTTTCTAACTCGGGTCGGGTATTCGAACGGATAGGAAGGAAATTATTTTTGTTCTCTATTTTTCGGTCTGTCCTTGCCCGTTTCATCCAGAAATGAAGCCTGGATGTTGTTTTTTAATTTTTAAAATTTTTTTGCATTTATTTTCGAATTTTCTAACTCGGGTCGGGTTTGAACGGATAGGAAGAAAATTATTTTTGTTCTCTATTTTTCGGCCTGTCATTTCCCGTTTCGTCTTGAAATGATGCCTGGATGAAGTTTTTTAATTTTTTTAATTTTTTTGCATTTATTTTTGAATTTTCAAACTCGGGTCGGGTTCGAAAGGATAGGAAGGAAATTTTTTTTCTTCTCTATTTTTCGGCCTGTCTTCATCCGTTTCGTCTAGAAATGAAGCCTGGATTATGTTTTTTAATTTTTGGAATTTTTTTGCATTTATTATTGAATTTTCTAACTCGGGTCGGGTTCGAACGGATAGGAAGAAAATTATTTTTGTTCTCTATTTTTCGGCCTGCCCTTGCCCGTTTCGTCTTGGAATGAAGCCTGGATGATGTTTTCTAATTTTTAAAATTTTTTTGCATTTGTATTTGAATTTTCTAACTCGGGTCAGGTAGTCGAACGGATAGGAAGGAAATTATTTTTGTTCTCTATTTTTCGGCCTGTCATTGCTCGTTTCGTCTTGAAATGATGCCTGGATGATGTTTTTTAATTTTTAAATTTTTTTGCATTTATTTTTGAATTTTCAAACTCGGGTCGGGTTCGAACGGATAGGAAGGAAATTATTTTTGTTCTCTATTTTTCGGCTTGTCCTTGCCCGTTTCGCCTTGAAACGAAGTCTGGATGATGTTTTTTAATTTTTAAAATTTTTTTGCATTTGTTTTTGAATTTTCTAACTCGGGTCGGGTATTCGAACGGATAGGAAGAAAATTATTTTTGTTCTTTATTTTTTGGCCTGTCCTTGCCCGTTTCATCCAGAAATGAAGCTTGGATATTGTTTTTTAATTTTTAAAATTTTTTTGCATTTGTTTTGGAATTTTCTAACTCGGGTCGGGTATTGGAAGGGATAGGAAGGAAATTATTTTTGTTCTTTATTTTTCGGCCTGTCCTTGCCCGTTTCGCCAGAAATGAAGCCTGGAAGATGTTTTTTAATTTTTAAAATTTTTTTGCATTTGTTTTGGAATTTTCTAACTCGGGTTGGGTATTCGAACGGATAGGAATGAAATTATTTTTGTTCTCTATTTTTCGGCCTGTCCTTGCCCGTTTCGCCTTGAAACGAAGCCTGGAAGATGTTTTTTAATTTTTAAATTTTTTTTGCATTTGTTTTATAATTTTCTAACTCGGGTCGGGTATTCGAACGGATAGGAAGGAAATTATTTTCGTTCTCTATTTTTCGGCCTGTCCTTGCCCGTTTCATCCAGAAATGAAGCCAGGATGTTGTTTTTTAATTTTTAAAATTTTTTTGCATTTATTTTCGAATTTTCTAACTCGGGTCGGGTTTGAACGGATAGGAAGAAAATTATTTTTGTTCTCTATTTTTCGGCCTGTCATTGCCCGTTTCGTCTTGAAATGATGCCTGGATGAAGTTTTTTAATTTTTTTAATTTTTTTGCATTTATTTTTGAATTTTCAAACTCGGGTCGGGTTCGAACGGATAGGAAGGAAATTATTTTTGTTCTCTATTTTTCGGCTTGTCCTTGCCCGTTTCGTCCTGAAATGAAGCCTGGATGATGTTTTTTAATTTTTAAAATTTTTTTGCATTTATTTTCGAAATTTTAAACTCGGGTCGGGTATTCGAACGGATAGGAAGGAAATTATTTTTGTTCTCTATTTTTCGGCCTGTCCTTGCCCGTTTCGCCTTGAAACGAAGCCTGGAAGATGTTTTTTAATTTTTAAATTTTTTTTGCATTTGTTTTGGAATTTTCTAACTCGGGTCGGGTATTCGAACGGATAGGAAGGAAATTATTTTTGTTCTTTATTTTTCGGCCTGTCCTTGCCCGTTTCGCTTTGAAACGAAGCCTGGAAGAGGTTTTTTAATTTTTAAAATTTTTTTGCATTTGTTTTTGAATTTTCTAACTTGGGTCGGGTATTCGAATGGATAGGAAGGAAATTATTTTTGTTCTCTATTTTTCGGCCTGTCCTTGCCCGTTTCATCCAGAAATGAAGCCTGGATATTGTTTTTTAATTTTTAAAATTTTTTTGCATTTGTTTTTGAATTTTCTAACTCGGGTCGGGTATTCGAACGGATAGGAAGGAAATTATTTTTGTTCTCTATTTCTCGGCCTGTCCTTCCCGTTTCGCCTTGAAACGAAGCCTGGAAGATGTTTTTTAATTTTTAAATTTTTTTTGCATTTGTTTTGGAATTTTCTAACTCGGGTCGGGTATTCGAACGGATAGGAAGGAAATTATTTTTGTTCTTTATTTTTCGGCCTGTCCTTGCCCGTTTCATCCAGAAACGAAGCCTGGAAGATGTTTTTTAATTTTTAAATTTTTTTTGCATTTGTTTTGGAATTTTCTAACTCGGGTCGGGTAGTCGAACGGATAGGAAGGAAATTATTTTTGTTCTCTATTTTTCGGCCTGTCATTGCTCGTTTCGTCTTGAAATGATGCCTGGATGATGTTTTTTAATTTTCAAATTTTTTTGCATTTATTTTTGAATTTTCAAACTCGGGTCGGGTTCGAACGGATAGGAAGGAAATTATTTTTGTTCTCTATTTTTCGGCTTGTCCTTGCCCGTTTCGCCTTGAAACGAAGTCTGGATGATGTTTTTTAATTTTTAAAATTTTTTTGCATTTATTTTCGAAATTTTAAACTCGGGTCGGGTATTCGAACGGATAGGAAGGAAATTATTTTTGTTCTCTATTTTTCGGCCTGTCCTTGCCCGTTTCGCCTTGAAACGAAGCCTGGAAGATGTTTTTTAATTTTTAAATTTTTTTTGCATTTGTTTTGGAATTTTCTAACTCGGGTCGGGTATTCGAACGGATAGGAAGGAAATTATTTTTGTTCTTTATTTTTCGGCCTGTCCTTGCCCGTTTCGCTTTGAAACGAAGCCTGGAAGAGGTTTTTTAATTTTTAAAATTTTTTTGCATTTGTTTTTGAATTTTCTAACTTGGGTCGGGTATTCGAACGGATAGGAAGGAAATTATTTTTGTTCTCTATTTTTCGGCCTGTCCTTGCCCGTTTCGCCTTGAAACGAAGCCTGGAAGATGTTTTTTAATTTTTAAATTTTTTTTGCATTTGTTTTTGAATTTTCTAACTCGGGTCGGGTATTCGAACGGATAGGAAGGAAATTATTTTTGTTCTCTATTTTTCGGCCTGTCCTTGCCCGTTTCATCCAGAAATGAAGCCTGGATGTTGTTTTTTAATTTTTAAAATTTTTTTGCATTTATTTTCGAATTTTCTAACTCGGGTCGGGTTTGAACGGATAGGAAGAAAATTATTTTTGTTCTCTATTTTTCGGCCTGTCATTGCCCGTTTCGTCTTGAAATGATGCCTGGATGAAGTTTTTTAATTTTTTTAATTTTTTTGCATTTATTTTTGAATTTTCAAACTCGGGTCGGGTTCGAAAGGATAGGAAGGAAATTTTTTTTCTTCTCTATTTTTCGGCCTGTCTTCATCCGTTTCGTCTTGAAATGAAGCCTGGATGATGTTTTTTAATTTTTGGAATTTTTTTGCATTTATTATTGAATTTTCTAACTCGGGTCGGGTTCGAACGGATAGGAAGAAAATTATTTTTGTTCTCTATTTTTCGGCCTGCCCTTGCCCGTTTCGTCTTGGAATGAAGCCTGGATGATGTTTTCTAATTTTTAAAATTTTTTTGCATTTGTGTTTGAATTTTCTAACTCGGGTCGGGTAGTCGAACGGATAGGAAGGAAATTATTTTTGTTCTCTATTTTTCGGCCTGTCATTGCTCGTTTCGTCTTGAAATGATGCCTGGATGATGTTTTTTAATTTTTAAATTTTTTTGCATTTATTTTTGAATTTTCAAACTCGGGTCGGGTTCGAACGGATAGGAAGGAAATTATTTTTGTTCTCTATTTTTCGGCTTGTCCTTGCCCGTTTCGCCGTGAAACGAAGTCTGGATGATGTTTTTTAATTTTTAAAATTTTTTTGCATTTGTTTTTGAATTTTCTAACTCGGGTCGGGTATTCGAACGGATAGGAAGAAAATTATTTTTGTTCTTTATTTTTTGGCCTGTCCTTGCCCGTTTCATCCAGAAATGAAGCTTGGATATTGTTTTTTAATTTTTAAAATTTTTTTGCATTTGTTTTGGAATTTTCTAACTCGGGTCGGGTATTGGAACGGATAGGAAGGAAATTATTTTTGTTCTTTATTTTTCGGCCTGTCCTTGCCCGTTTCGCCAGAAATGAAGCCTGGAAGATGTTTTTTAATTTTTAAAATTTTTTTGCATTTGTTTTGGAATTTTCTAACTCGGGTTGGGTATTCGAACGGATAGGAAGGAAATTATTTTTGTTCTCTATTTTTCGGCCTGTCCTTGCCCGTTTCGCCTTGAAACGAAGCCTGGAAGATGTTTTTTAATTTTTAAATTTTTTTTGCATTTGTTTTTGAATTTTCTAACTCGGGTCGGGTATTCGAACGGATAGGAAGGAAATTATTTTTGTTCTCTATTTTTCGGCCTGTCCTTGCCCGTTTCATCCAGAAATGAAGCCTGGATGTTGTTTTTTAATTTTTAAAATTTTTTTGCATTTATTTTCGAATTTTCTAACTCGGGTCGGGTTTGAACGGATAGGAAGAAAATTATTTTTGTTCTCTATTTTTCGGCCTGTCATTGCCCGTTTCGTCTTGAAATGATGCCTGGATGAAGTTTTTTAATTTTTTTAATTTTTTTGCATTTATTTTTGAATTTTCAAACTCGGGTCGGGTTTGAACGGATAGGAAGGAAATTATTTTTGTTCTCTATTTTTCGGCTTGTCCTTGCCCGTTTCGTCCTGAAATGAAGCCTGGATGATGTTTTTAAATTTTTAAAATTTTTTTGCATTTATTTTCGAAATTTTAAACTCGGGTCGGGTATTCGAACGGATAGGAAGGAAATTATTTTTGTTCTCTATTTTTCGGCCTGTCCTTGCCCGTTTCGCCTTGAAACGAGGCCTGGAAGATGTTTTTTAATTTTTAAATTTTTTTTGCATTTGTTTCGGAATTTTCTAACTCGGGTCGGGTATTCGAACGGATAGGAAGGAAATTATTTTTGTTCGTTATTTTTCGGCCTGTCCTTGCCCGTTTCGCTTTGAAACGAAGCCTGGAAGAGGTTTTTTAATTTTTAAAATTTTTTTGCATTTGTTTTTGAATTTTCTAACTTGGGTCGGGTATTCGAACGGATAGGAAGGAAATTATTTTTGTTCTCTATTTTTCGGCCTGTCCTTGCCCGTTTCATCCAGAAATGAAGCCTGGATGTTGTTTTTTAATTTTTAAAATTTTTTTGCATTTGTTTTTGAATTTTCTAACTCGGGTCGGGTATTCGAACGGATAGGAAGGAAATTATTTTCGTTCTCTATTTTTTTGCCTGTCCTTGCCCGTTTCATCCAGAAATGAAGCCTGGATGTTGTTTTTTAATTTTTAAAATTTTTTTGCATTTGTTTTTGAATTTTCTAACTCGGGTCGGGTATTCGAACGGATAGGAAGGAAATTATTTTTGTTCTCTATTTCTCGGCCTGTCCTTGCCCGTTTCGCCTTGAAACGAAGCCTGGAAGATGTTTTTTAATTTTTAAATTTTTTTTGCATTTGTTTTGGAATTTTCTAACTCGGGTCGGGTATTCGAACGGATAGGAAGGAAATTATTTTTGTTCTTTATTTTTCGGCCTGTCCTTGCCCGTTTCATCCAGAAACGAAGCCTGGAAGATGTTTTTTAATTTTTAAATTTTTTTTGCATTTGTTTTGGAATTTTCTAACTCGGGTCGGGTAGTCGAACGGATAGGAAGGAAATTATTTTTGTTCTCTATTTTTCGGCCTGTCATTGCTCGTTTCGTCTTGAAATGATGCCTGGATGATGTTTTTTAATTTTTAAATTTTTTTGCATTTATTTTTGAATTTTCAAACTCGGGTCGGGTTCGAACAGATAGGAAGGAAATTATTTTTGTTCTCTATTTTTCGGCTTGTCCTTGCCCGTTTCGCCTTGAAACGAAGTCTGGATGATGTTTTTTAATTTTTAAAATTTTTTTGCATTTATTTTCGAAATTTTAAACTCGGGTCGGGTATTCGAACGGATAGGAAGGAAATTATTTTTGTTCTCTATTTTTCGGCCTGTCCTTGCCCGTTTCGCCTTGAAACGAAGCCTGGAAGATGTTTTTTAATTTTTAAATTTTTTTTGCATTTGTTTTGGAATTTTCTAACTCGGGTCGGGTATTCGAACGGATAGGAAGGAAATTATTTTTGTTCTTTATTTTTCGGCCTGTCCTTGCCCGTTTCGCTTTGAAACGAAGCCTGGAAGAGGTTTTTTAATTTTTAAAATTTTTTTGCATTTGTTTTTGAATTTTCTAACTTGGGTCGGGTATTCGAACGGATAGGAAGGAAATTATTTTTGTTCTCTATTTTTCGGCCTGTCCTTGCCCGTTTCATCCAGAAATGAAGCCTGGATGTTGTTTTTTAATTTTTAAAATTTTTTTGCATTTGTTTTTGAATTTTCTAACTCGGGTCGGGTATTCGAACGGATAGGAAGGAAATTATTTTCGTTCTCTATTTTTTGGCCTGTCCTTGCCCGTTTCATCCAGAAATGAAGCCTGGATGTTGTTTTTTAATTTTTAAAATTTTTTTGCATTTGTTTTTGAATTTTCTAACTCGGGTCGGTTATTCGAACGGATAGGAAGGAAATTATTTTTGTTCTCTATTTCTCGGCCTGTCCTTGCCCGTTTCGCCTTGAAACGAAGCCTGGAAGATGGTTTTTAATTTTTAAATTTTTTTTGCATTTGTTTTGGAATTTTCTAACTCGGGTCGGGTATTCGAACGGATAGGAAGGAAATTATTTTTGTTCTTTATTTTTCGGCCTGTCCTTGCCCGTTTCATCCAGAAACGAAGCCTGGAAGATGTTTTTTAATTTTTAAATTTTTTTTGCATTTGTTTTGGAATTTTCTAACTCGGGTCGGGTAGTCGAACGGATAGGAAGGAAATTATTTTTGTTCTCTATTTTTCGGCCTGTCATTGCTCGTTTCGTCTTGAAATGATGCCTGGATGATGTTTTTTAATTTTTAAATTTTTTTGCATTTATTTTTGAATTTTCAAACTCGGGTCGGGTTCGAACGGATAGGAAGGAAATTATTTTTGTTCTCTATTTTTCGGCTTGTCCTTGCCCGTTTCGCCTTGAAACGAAGTCTGGATGATGTTTCTTAATTTTTAAAATTTTTTTGCATTTATTTTCGAAATTTTAAACTCGGGTCGGGTATTCGAACGGATAGGAAGGAAATTATTTTTGTTCTCTATTTTTCGGCCTGTCCTTGCCCGTTTCGCCTTGAAACGAAGCCTGGAAGATGTTTTTTAATTTTTAAATTTTTTTTGCATTTGTTTTGAAATTTTCTAACTCGGGTCGGGTATTCGAACGGATAGGAAGGAAATTATTTTTGTTCTTTATTTTTCGGCATGTCCTTGCCCGTTTCGCTTTGAAACGAAGCCTGGAAGAGGTTTTTTAATTTTTAAAATTTTTTTGCATTTGTTTTTGAATTTTCTAACTTGGGTCGGGTATTCGAACGGATAGGAAGGAAATTATTTTTGTTCTCTATTTTTCGGCCTGTCCTTGCCCGTTTCATCTAGAAATGAAGCCTGGATGTTGTTTTTTAATTTTTAAAATTTTTTTGCATTTGTTTTTGAATTTTCTAACTCGGGTCGGGTATTCGAACGGATAGGAAGGAAATTATTTTCGTTCTCTATTTTTTGGCCTGTCCTTGCCCGTTTCATCCAGAAATGAAGCCTGGATGTTGTTTTTTAATTTTCAAAATTTTTTTGCATTTGTTTTTGAATTTTCTAACTCGGGTCGGGTATTCGAACGGATAGGAAGGAAATTATTTTTGTTCTCTATTTCTCGGCCTGTCCTTGCCCGTTTCGCCTTGAAACGAAGCCTGGAAGATGTTTTTTAATTTTTAAATTTTTTTTGCATTTGTTTTGGAATTTTCTAACTCGGGTCGGGTATTCGAAAGGATAGGAAGGAAATTATTTTTGTTCTTTATTTTTCGGCCTGTCCTTGCCCGTTTCGCTTTGAAACGAAGCCTGGAAGAGGTTTTTTAATTTTTTAAATTTTTTTGCATTTGTTTTTGAATTTTCTAACTCGGGTCGGGTATTTGAACGGATAGGAAGGAAATTATTTTTGTTCTCTATTTTTCGGCCTGTCCTTGCCCGTTTCATCCAGAAATGAAGCCTGGATGTTGTTTTTTAATTTTTAAAATTTTTTTGCATTTGTTTTTGAATTTTCTAACTCGGGTCGGGTATTCGAACGAATAGGAAGGAAATTATTTTCGTTCTCTATTTTTTGGCCTGTCCTTGCCCGTTTCATCCAGAAATGAAGCCTGGATGTTGTTTTTTAATTTTTAAAATTTTTTTGCATTTGTTTTTGAATTTTCTAACTCGGGTCGGGTATTCGAACGGATAGGAAGGAAATTATTTTTGTTCTCTATTTTTCGGCCTGTCCTTGCCCGTTTCATCCAGAAATGAAGCCTGGATGTTGTTTTTTAATTTTTAAAATTTTTTGCATTTATTTTCGAATTTTCTAACTCGGGTCGGGTTTGAACGGATAGGAAGAAAATTATTTTTGTTCTCCATTTTTTGGCCTGTCATTGCCCGTTTCGTCTTGAAATGATGCCTGGATGAAGTTTTTTAATTTTTTTAATTTTTTTGCATTTATTTTTGAATTTTCAAACTCGGGTCGGGTTCGAAAGGATAGGAAGGAAATTTTTTTTCTTCTCTATTTTTCGGCCTGTCTTCATCCGTTTCGTCTTGAAATGAAGCCTGGATGATGTTTTTTAATTTTTGGAATTTTTTTGCATTTATTATTGAATTTTCTAACTCGGGTCGGGTTCGAACGGATAGGAAGAAAATTATTTTTGTTCTCTATTTTTCGGCCTGTCCTTGCCCGTTTCGTCTTGGAATGAAGCCTGGATGATGTTTTCTAATTTTTAAAATTTTTTTGCATTTGTTTTTGAATTTTCTAACTCGGGTCGGGTAGTCGAACGGATAGGAAGGAAATTATTTTTGTTCTCTATTTTTCGGCCTGTCATTGCTCGTTTCGTCTTGAAATGATGCCTGGATGATGTTTTTTAATTTTTAAATTTTTTTGCATTTATTTTTGAATTTTCAAACTCGGGTCGGGTTCGAACGGATAGGAAGGAAATTATTTTTGTTCTCTATTTTTCGGCTTGTCCTTGCCCGTTTCGCCTTGAAACGAAGTCTGGATGATGTTTCTTAATTTTTAAAATTTTTTTGCATTTATTTTCGAAATTTTAAACTCGGGTCGGGTATTCGAACGGATAGGAAGGAAATTATTTTTGTTCTCTATTTTTCGGCCTGTCCTTGCCCGTTTCGCCTTGAAACGAAGCCTGGAAGATGTTTTTTAATTTTTAAATTTTTTTTGCATTTGTTTTGAAATTTTCTAACTCGGGTCGGGTATTCGAACGGATAGGAAGGAAATTATTTTTGTTCTTTATTTTTCGGCATGTCCTTGCCCGTTTCGCTTTGAAACGAAGCCTGGAAGAGGTTTTTTAATTTTTAAAATTTTTTTGCATTTGTTTTTGAATTTTCTAACTTGGGTCGGGTATTCGAACGGATAGGAAGGAAATTATTTTTGTTCTCTATTTTTCGGCCTGTCCTTGCCCGTTTCATCTAGAAATGAAGCCTGGATGTTGTTTTTTAATTTTTAAAATTTTTTTGCATTTGTTTTTGAATTTTCTAACTCGGGTCGGGTATTCGAACGGATAGGAAGGAAATTATTTTCGTTCTCTATTTTTTGGCCTGTCCTTGCCCGTTTCATCCAGAAATGAAGCCTGGATGTTGTTTTTTAATTTTCAAAATTTTTTTGCATTTGTTTTTGAATTTTCTAACTCGGGTCGGGTATTCGAACGGATAGGAAGGAAATTATTTTTGTTCTCTATTTCTCGGCCTGTCCTTGCCCGTTTCGCCTTGAAACGAAGCCTGGAAGATGTTTTTTAATTTTTAAATTTTTTTTGCATTTGTTTTGGAATTTTCTAACTCGGGTCGGGTATTCGAAAGGATAGGAAGGAAATTATTTTTGTTCTTTATTTTTCGGCCTGTCCTTGCCCGTTTCGCTTTGAAACGAAGCCTGGAAGAGGTTTTTTAATTTTTTAAATTTTTTTTGCATTTGTTTTTGAATTTTCTAACTCGGGTCGGGTATTTGAACGGATAGGAAGGAAATTATTTTTGTTCTCTATTTTTCGGCCTGTCCTTGCCCGTTTGATCCAGAAATGAAGCCTGGATGTTGTTTTTTAATTTTTAAAATTTTTTTGCATTTGTTTTTGAATTTTCTAACTCGGGTCGGGTATTCGAACGAATAGGAAGGAAATTATTTTCGTTCTCTATTTTTTGGCCTGTCCTTGCCCGTTTCATCCAGAAATGAAGCCTGGATGTTGTTTTTTAATTTTTAAAATTTTTTTGCATTTGTTTTTGAATTTTCTAACTCGGGTCGGGTATTCGAACGGATAGGAAGGAAATTATTTTTGTTCTCTATTTTTCGGCCTGTCCTTGCCCGTTTCATCCAGAAATGAAGCCTGGATGTTGTTTTTTAATTTTTAAAATTTTTTGCATTTATTTTCGAATTTTCTAACTCGGGTCGGGTTTGAACGGATAGGAAGAAAATTATTTTTGTTCTCCATTTTTTGGCCTGTCATTGCCCGTTTCGTCTTGAAATGATGCCTGGATGAAGTTTTTTAATTTTTTTAATTTTTTTGCATTTATTTTTGAATTTTCAAACTCGGGTCGGGTTCGAAAGGATAGGAAGGAAATTTTTTTTCTTCTCTATTTTTCGGCCTGTCTTCATCCGTTTCGTCTTGAAATGAAGCCTGGATGATGTTTTTTAATTTTTGGAATTTTTTTGCATTTATTATTGAATTTTCTAACTCGGGTCGGGTTCGAACGGATAGGAAGAAAATTATTTTTGTTCTCTATTTTTCGGCCTGTCCTTGCCCGTTTCGTCTTGGAATGAAGCCTGGATGATGTTTTCTAATTTTTAAAATTTTTTTGCATTTGTTTTTGAATTTTCTAACTCGGGTCGGGTAGTCGAACGGATAGGAAGGAAATTATTTTTGTTCTCTATTTTTCGGCCTGTCATTGCTCGTTTCGTCTTGAAATGATGCCTGGATGATGTTTTTTAATTTTTAAATTTTTTTGCATTTATTTTTGAATTTTCAAACTCGGGTCGGGTTCGAGCGGATAGGAAGGAAATTATTTTTGTTCTCTATTTTTCGGCTTGTCCTTGCCCGTTTCGCCTTGAAACGAAGTCTGGATGATGTTTTTTAATTTTTAAAATTTTTTTGCATTTGTTTTTGAATTTTCTAACTCGGGTCGGGTATTCGAACGGATAGGAAGGAAATTATTTTTGTTCTTTATTTTTTGGCCTGTCCTTGCCCGTTTCATCCAGAAATGAAGCTTGGATATTGTTTTTTAATTTTTAAAATTTTTTTGCATTTGTTTTGGATTTTTCTAACTCGGGTCGGGTATTCGAACGGATAGGAAGGAAATTATTTTTGTTCTCTATTTTTCGGCCTGTCCTTACCCGTTTCATCCAGAAATGAAGCCTGGATGTTGTTTTTTAATTTTTAAAATTTTTTTGCATTTATTTTCGAATTTTCTAACTCGGGTCGGGTATTCGAACGGATAGGAAGAAAATTATTTTTGTTCTCTATTTTTCGGCCTGTCATTGCCCGTTTCGTCTTGAAATGATGCCTGCATGAAGTTTTTTAATTTTTTTGCATTTATTTTTGAATTTTCAAACTCGGGTCGGGTTCGAACGGATAGGAAGGAAATTATTTTTGTTCTCTATTTTTCGGCCTGTCCTTGCCCGTTTCGCCTTGAAACGAAGCCTGGAAGATGTTTTTTAATTTTTAAATTTTTTTTGCATTTGTTTTTAAATTTTCTAACTCGGGTCGGGTATTCGAACGGATAGGAAGGAAATTATTTTTGTTCTCTATTTTTCGGCCTGTCCTTGCCCGTTTCATCCAGAAATGAAGCCTGGATGTTGTTTTTTAATTTTTAAAATTTTTTTGCATTTATTTTCGAATTTTCTAACTCGGGTCGGGTTTGAACGGATAGGAAGAAAATTATTTTTGTTCTCTATTTTTCGGCCTGTCATTGCCCGTTTCGTCTTGAAATGATGCCTGGATGAAGTTTTTTAATTTTTTTAATTTTTTTGCATTTATTTTTGAATTTTCAAACTCGGGTCGGGTTCGAACGGATAGGAAGGAAATTATTTTTGTTCTCTATTTTTCGGCTTGTCCTTGCCCGTTTCGTCCTGAAATGAAGCCTGGATGATGTTTTTTAATTTTTAAAATTTTTTTGCATTTATTTTCGAAATTTTAAACTCGGGTCGGGTATTCGAACGGATAGGAAGGAAATTATTTTTGTTCTCTATTTTTCGGCCTGTCCTTGCCCGTTTCGCCTTGAAACGAAGCCTGGAAGATGTTTTTTAATTTTTAAATTTTTTTTGCATTTGTTTTGGAATTTTCTAACTCGGGTCGGGTATTCGAACGGATAGGAAGGAAATTATTTTTGTTCTTTATTTTTCGGCCTGTCCTTGCCCGTTTCGCTTTGAAACGAAGCCTGGAAGAGGTTTTTTAATTTTTAAAATTTTTTTGCATTTGTTTTTGAATTTTCTAACTTGGGTCGGGTATTCGAACGGATAGGAAGGAAATTATTTTTGTTCTCTATTTTTCGGCCTGTCCTTACCCGTTTCATCCAGAAATGAAGCCTGGATGTTGTTTTTTAATTTTTAAAATTTTTTTGCATTTGTTTTTGAATTTTCTAACTCGGGTCGGGTATTCGAACGGATAGGAAGGAAATTATTTTCGTTCTCTATTTTTTGGCCTGTCCTTGCCCGTTTCATCCAGAAATGAAGCCTGGATGTTGTTTTTTAATTTTTAAAATTTTTTTGCATTTGTTTTTGAATTTTCTAACTCGGGTCGGGTATTCGAACGGATAGGAAGGAAATTATTTTTGTTCTCTATTTTTCGGCCTGTCCTTGCCCGTTTCATCCAGAAATGAAGCCTGGATGTTGTTTTTTAATTTTTAAAATTTTTTTGCATTTGTTTTTGAATTTTCTAACTCGGGTCGGGTATTCGAACGGATAGGAATGAAATTATTTTTGTTCTCTATTTTTCGGTCTGTCCTTGCCCGTTTCATCCAGAAATGAAGCCTGGATGTTGTTTTTTAATTTTTAAAATTTTTTTGCATTTATTTTCGAATTTTCTAACTCGGGTCGGGTTTGAACGGATAGGAAGAAAATTATTTTTGTTCTCTATTTTTCGGCCTGTCATTTCCCGTTTCGTCTTGAAATGATGCCTGGATGAAGTTTTTTAATTTTTTTAATTTTTTTGCATTTATTTTTGAATTTTCAAACTCGGGTCGGGTTCGAAAGGATAGGAAGGAAATTTTTTTTCTTCTCTATTTTTCGGCCTGTCTTCATCCGTTTCGTCTAGAAATGAAGCCTGGATTATGTTTTTTAATTTTTGGAATTTTTTTGCATTTATTATTGAATTTTCTAACTCGGGTCGGGTTCGAACGGATAGGAAGAAAATTATTTTTGTTCTCTATTTTTCGGCCTGCCCTTGCCCGTTTCGTCTTGGAATGAAGCCTGGATGATGTTTTCTAATTTTTAAAATTTTTTTGCATTTGTATTTGAATTTTCTAACTCGGGTCAGGTAGTCGAACGGATAGGAAGGAAATTATTTTTGTTCTCTATTTTTCGGCCTGTCATTGCTCGTTTCGTCTTGAAATGATGCCTGGATGATGTTTTTTAATTTTTAAATTTTTTTGCATTTATTTTTGAATTTTCAAACTCGGGTCGGGTTCGAACGGATAGGAAGGAAATTATTTTTGTTCTCTATTTTTCGGCTTGTCCTTGCCCGTTTCGCCTTGAAACGAAGTCTGGATGATGTTTTTTAATTTTTAAAATTTTTTTGCATTTGTTTTTGAATTTTCTAACTCGGGTCGGGTATTCGAACGGATAGGAAGAAAATTATTTTTGTTCTTTATTTTTTGGCCTGTCCTTGCCCGTTTCATCCAGAAATGAAGCTTGGATATTGTTTTTTAATTTTTAAAATTTTTTTGCATTTGTTTTGGAATTTTCTAACTCGGGTCGGGTATTGGAAGGGATAGGAAGGAAATTATTTTTGTTCTTTATTTTTCGGCCTGTCCTTGCCCGTTTCGCCAGAAATGAAGCCTGGAAGATGTTTTTTAATTTTTAAAATTTTTTTGCATTTGTTTTGGAATTTTCTAACTCGGGTTGGGTATTCGAACGGATAGGAATGAAATTATTTTTGTTCTCTATTTTTCGGCCTGTCCTTGCCCGTTTCGCCTTGAAACGAAGCCTGGAAGATGTTTTTTAATTTTTAAATTTTTTTTGCATTTGTTTTATAATTTTCTAACTCGGGTCGGGTATTCGAACGGATAGGAAGGAAATTATTTTTGTTCTCTATTTTTCGGCCTGTCCTTGCCCGTTTCATCCAGAAATGAAGCCAGGATGTTGTTTTTTAATTTTTAAAATTTTTTTGCATTTATTTTCGAATTTTCTAACTCGGGTCGGGTTTGAACGGATAGGAAGAAAATTATTTTTGTTCTCTATTTTTCGGCCTGTCATTGCCCGTTTCGTCTTGAAATGATGCCTGGATGAAGTTTTTTAATTTTTTTAATTTTTTTGCATTTATTTTTGAATTTTCAAACTCGGGTCGGGTTCGAACGGATAGGAAGGAAATTATTTTTGTTCTCTATTTTTCGGCTTGTCCTTGCCCGTTTCGTCCTGAAATGAAGCCTGGATGATGTTTTTTAATTTTTAAAATTTTTTTGCATTTATTTTCGAAATTTTAAACTCGGGTCGGGTATTCGAACGGATAGGAAGGAAATTATTTTTGTTCTCTATTTTTCGGCCTGTCCTTGCCCGTTTCGCCTTGAAACGAAGCCTGGAAGATGTTTTTTAATTTTTAAATTTTTTTTGCATTTGTTTTGGAATTTTCTAACTCGGGTCGGGTATTCGAACGGATAGGAAGGAAATTATTTTTGTTCTTTATTTTTCGGCCTGTCCTTGCCCGTTTCGCTTTGAAACGAAGCCTGGAAGAGGTTTTTTAATTTTTAAAATTTTTTTGCATTTGTTTTTGAATTTTCTAACTTGGGTCGGGTATTCGAATGGATAGGAAGGAAATTATTTTTGTTCTCTATTTTTCGGCCTGTCCTTGCCCGTTTCATCCAGAAATGAAGCCTGGATATTGTTTTTTAATTTTTAAAATTTTTTTGCATTTGTTTTTGAATTTTCTAACTCGGGTCGGGTATTCGAATGGATAGGAAGGAAATTATTTTTGTTCTCTATTTTTCGGCCTGTCCTTGCCCGTTTCATCCAGAAATGAAGCCTGGATATTGTTTTTTAATTTTTAAAATTTTTTTGCATTTGTTTTTGAATTTTCTAACTCGGGTCGGGTATTCGAACGGATAGGAAGGAAATTATTTTTGTTCTCTATTTCTCGGCCTGTCCTTCCCGTTTCGCCTTGAAACGAAGCCTGGAAGATGTTTTTTAATTTTTAAATTTTTTTTGCATTTGTTTTGGAATTTTCTAACTCGGGTCGGGTATTCGAACGGATAGGAAGGAAATTATTTTTGTTCTTTATTTTTCGGCCTGTCCTTGCCCGTTTCATCCAGAAACGAAGCCTGGAAGATGTTTTTTAATTTTCAAATTTTTTTTGCATTTATTTTTGAATTTTCAAACTCGGGTCGGGTTCGAACGGATAGGAAGGAAATTATTTTTGTTCTCTATTTTTCGGCTTGTCCTTGCCCGTTTCGCCTTGAAACGAAGTCTGGATGATGTTTTTTAATTTTTAAAATTTTTTTGCATTTATTTTCGAAATTTTAAACTCGGGTCGGGTATTCGAACGGATAGGAAGGAAATTATTTTTGTTCTCTATTTTTCGGCCTGTCCTTGCCCGTTTCGCCTTGAAACGAAGCCTGGAAGATGTTTTTTAATTTTTAAATTTTTTTTGCATTTGTTTTGGAATTTTCTAACTCGGGTCGGGTATTCGAACGGATAGGAAGGAAATTATTTTTGTTCTTTATTTTTCGGCCTGTCCTTGCCCGTTTCGCTTTGAAACGAAGCCTGGAAGAGGTTTTTTAATTTTTAAAATTTTTTTGCATTTGTTTTTGAATTTTCTAACTTGGGTCGGGTATTCGAACGGATAGGAAGGAAATTATTTTTGTTCTCTATTTTTCGGCCTGTCCTTGCCCGTTTCGCCTTGAAACGAAGCCTGGAAGATGTTTTTTAATTTTTAAATTTTTTTTGCATTTGTTTTTGAATTTTCTAACTCGGGTCGGGTATTCGAACGGATAGGAAGGAAATTATTTTTGTTCTCTATTTTTCGGCCTGTCCTTGCCCGTTTCATCCAGAAATGAAGCCTGGATGTTGTTTTTTTAATTTTTAAAATTTTTTTGCATTTATTTTCGAATTTTCTAACTCGGGTCGGGTTTGAACGGATAGGAAGAAAATTATTTTTGTTCTCTATTTTTCGGCCTGTCATTGCCCGTTTCGTCTTGAAATGATGCCTGGATGAAGTTTTTTAATTTTTTTAATTTTTTTGCATTTATTTTTGAATTTTCAAACTCGGGTCGGGTTCGAAAGGATAGGAAGGAAATTTTTTTTCTTCTCTATTTTTCGGCCTGTCTTCATCCGTTTCGTCTTGAAATGAAGCCTGGATGATGTTTTTTAATTTTTGGAATTTTTTTGCATTTATTATTGAATTTTCTAACTCGGGTCGGGTTCGAACGGATAGGAAGAAAATTATTTTTGTTCTCTATTTTTCGGCCTGCCCTTGCCCGTTTCGTCTTGGAATGAAGCCTGGATGATGTTTTCTAATTTTTAAAATTTTTTTGCATTTGTGTTTGAATTTTCTAACTCGGGTCGGGTAGTCGAACGGATAGGAAGGAAATTATTTTTGTTCTCTATTTTTCGGCCTGTCATTGCTCGTTTCGTCTTGAAATGATGCCTGGATGATGTTTTTTAATTTTTAAATTTTTTTGCATTTATTTTTGAATTTTCAAACTCGGGTCGGGTTCGAACGGATAGGAAGGAAATTATTTTTGTTCTCTATTTTTCGGCTTGTCCTTGCCCGTTTCGCCTTGAAACGAAGTCTGGATGATGTTTTTTAATTTTTAAAATTTTTTTGCATTTGTTTTTGAATTTTCTAACTCGGGTCGGGTATTCGAACGGATAGGAAGAAAATTATTTTTGTTCTTTATTTTTTGGCCTGTCCTTGCCCGTTTCATCCAGAAATGAAGCTTGGATATTGTTTTTTAATTTTTAAAATTTTTTTGCATTTGTTTTGGAATTTTCTAACTCGGGTCGGGTATTGGAACGGATAGGAAGGAAATTATTTTTGTTCTTTATTTTTCGGCCTGTCCTTGCCCGTTTCGCCAGAAATGAAGCCTGGAAGATGTTTTTTAATTTTTAAAATTTTTTTGCATTTGTTTTGGAATTTTCTAACTCGGGTTGGGTATTCGAACGGATAGGAAGGAAATTATTTTTGTTCTCTATTTTTCGGCCTGTCCTTGCCCGTTTCGCCTTGAAACGAAGCCTGGAAGATGTTTTTTAATTTTTAAATTTTTTTTGCATTTGTTTTTGAATTTTCTAACTCGGGTCGGGTATTCGAACGGATAGGAAGGAAATTATTTTTGTTCTCTATTTTTCGGCCTGTCCTTGCCCGTTTCATCCAGAAATGAAGCCTGGATGTTGTTTTTTAATTTTTAAAATTTTTTTGCATTTATTTTCGAATTTTCTAACTCGGGTCGGGTTTGAACGGATAGGAAGAAAATTATTTTTGTTCTCTATTTTTCGGCCTGTCATTGCCCGTTTCGTCTTGAAATGATGCCTGGATGAAGTTTTTTAATTTTTTTAATTTTTTTGCATTTATTTTTGAATTTTCAAACTCGGGTCGGGTTTGAACGGATAGGAAGGAAATTATTTTTGTTCTCTATTTTTCGGCTTGTCCTTGCCCGTTTCGTCCTGAAATGAAGCCTGGATGATGTTTTTAAATTTTTAAAATTTTTTTGCATTTATTTTCGAAATTTTAAACTCGGGTCGGGTATTCGAACGGATAGGAAGGAAATTATTTTTGTTCTCTATTTTTCGGCCTGTCCTTGCCCGTTTCGCCTTGAAACGAAGCCTGGAAGATGTTTTTTAATTTTTAAATTTTTTTTGCATTTGTTTCGGAATTTTCTAACTCGGGTCGGGTATTCGAACGGATAGGAAGGAAATTATTTTTGTTCGTTATTTTTCGGCCTGTCCTTGCCCGTTTCGCTTTGAAACGAAGCCTGGAAGAGGTTTTTTAATTTTTAAAATTTTTTTGCATTTGTTTTTGAATTTTCTAACTTGGGTCGGGTATTCGAACGGATAGGAAGGAAATTATTTTTGTTCTCTATTTTTCGGCCTGTCCTTGCCCGTTTCATCCAGAAATGAAGCCTGGATGTTGTTTTTTAATTTTTAAAATTTTTTTGCATTTGTTTTTGAATTTTCTAACTCGGGTCGGGTATTCGAACGGATAGGAAGGAAATTATTTTCGTTCTCTATTTTTTGGCCTGTCCTTGCCCGTTTCATCCAGAAATGAAGCCTGGATGTTGTTTTTTAATTTTTAAAATTTTTTTGCATTTGTTTTTGAATTTTCTAACTCGGGTCGGGTATTCGAACGGATAGGAAGGAAATTATTTTTGTTCTCTATTTCTCGGCCTGTCCTTGCCCGTTTCGCCTTGAAACGAAGCCTGGAAGATGTTTTTTAATTTTTAAATTTTTTTTGCATTTGTTTTGGAATTTTCTAACTCGGGTCGGGTATTCGAACGGATAGGAAGGAAATTATTTTTGTTCTTTATTTTTCGGCCTGTCCTTGCCCGTTTCATCCAGAAACGAAGCCTGGAAGATGTTTTTTAATTTTTAAATTTTTTTTTGCATTTGTTTTGGAATTTTCTAACTCGGGTCGGGTAGTCGAACGGATAGGAAGGAAATTATTTTTGTTCTCTATTTTTCGGCCTGTCATTGCTCGTTTCGTCTTGAAATGATGCCTGGATGATGTTTTTTAATTTTTAAATTTTTTTGCATTTATTTTTGAATTTTCAAACTCGGGTCGGGTTCGAACAGATAGGGAGGAAATTATTTTTGTTCTCTATTTTTCGGCTTGTCCTTGCCCGTTTCGCCTTGAAACGAAGCTGGATGATGTTTTTTAATTTTAAAATTTTTTTGCATTTATTTTCGAAATTTTAAACTCGGGTCGGGTATTCGAACGGATAGGAAGGAAATTATTTTTGTTCTCTATTTTTCGGCCTGTCCTTGCCCGTTTCGCCTTGAAACGAAGCCTGGAAGATGTTTTTTAATTTTTAAAATTTTTTTTGCATTTGTTTTGGAATTTTCTAACTCGGGTCGGGTATTCGAACGGATAGGAAGGAAATTATTTTTGTTCTTTATTTTTCGGCCTGTCCTTGCCCGTTTCGCTTTGAAACGAAGCCTGGAAGAGGTTTTTTAATTTTTAAAATTTTTTTGCATTTGTTTTTTGAATTTTCTAACTTGGGTCGGGTATTCGAACGGATAGGAAGGAAATTATTTTTGTTCTCTATTTTTCGGCCTGTCCTTGCCCGTTTCATCCAGAAATGAAGCCTGGATGTTGTTTTTTAATTTTTAAAATTTTTTTGCATTTGTTTTTGAATTTTCTAACTCGGGTCGGGTATTCGAACGGATAGGAAAGGAATTATTTTCGTTCTCTATTTTTGGCCTGTCCTTGCCCGTTTCATCCAGAAATGAAGCCTGGATGTTTGTTTTTTAATTTTTAAAATTTTTTGCATTTGTTTTTGAATTTTCTAACTCGGGTCGGTTATTCGAACGGATAGGAAGGAAATTATTTTGTTCTCTATTTCTCGGCCTGTCCTTGCCCGTTTCGCCTTGAAACGAAGCCTGGAAGATGGTTTTTAATTTTTAAATTTTTTTTTGCATTTGTTTTGGAATTTTCTAACTCGGGTCGGGTATTCGAACGGATAGGAAGGAAATTATTTTTGTTCTTTATTTTTCGGCCTGTCCTTGCCCGTTTCCATCCAGAAACGAAGCCTGGAAGATGTTTTTTAATTTTTAAATTTTTTTTGCATTTGTTTTTGGAATTTTCTAACTCGGGTCGGGTAGTCGAACGGATAGGAAGGAAATTATTTTTGTTCTCTATTTTTCGGCCTGTCATTGCTCGTTTCGTCTTGAAATGATGCCTGGATGATGTTTTTTAATTTTTAAATTTTTTTGCATTTATTTTTGAATTTTCAAACTCGGGTCGGGTTCGAACGGATAGGAAGGAAATTATTTTTGTTCTCTATTTTCGGCTTGTCCTTGCCCGTTTCGCCTTGAAACGAAGTCTGGATGATGTTTCTTAATTTTTAAAATTTTTTTGCATTTATTTTCGAAATTTTAAACTCGGGTCGGGTATATCGAACGGATAGGAAGGAAAATATTTTTGTTCTCTATTTTTCGGCCTGTCCTTGCCCGTTTCGCCTTGAAACGAAGCCTGGAAGATGTTTTTTAATTTTTAAATTTTTTTTGCATTTGTTTTGAAATTTTCTAACTCGGGTCGGGTATTCGAACGGATAGGAAGGAAATTATTTTTGTTCTTTATTTTTCGGCATGTCCTTGCCCGTTTCGCTTTGAAACGAAGCCTGGAAGAGGTTTTTTAATTTTTTAAATTTTTTTTGCATTTGTTTTTGAATTTTCTAACTTGGGTCGGGTATTCGAACGGATAGGAAGGAAATTATTTTTGTTCTCTATTTTTCGGCCTGTCCTTGCCCGTTTCATCTAGAAATGAAGCCTGGATGTTGTTTTTTAATTTTTAAAATTTTTTTGCATTTGTTTTTGAATTTTCTAACTCGGGTCGGGTATTCGAACGGATAGGAAGGAAATTATTTTCGTTCTCTATTTTTTGGCCTGTCCTTGCCCGTTTCATCCAGAAATGAAGCCTGGATGTTGTTTTTTAATTTTTAAAATTTTTTTGCATTTGTTTTTGAATTTTCTAACTCGGGTCGGGTATTCGAACGGATAGGAAGGAAATTATTTTTGTTCTCTATTTCTCGGCCTGTCCTTGCCCGTTTCGCCTTGAAACGAAGCCTGGAAGATGTTTTTTAATTTTTAAATTTTTTTTGCATTTGTTTTGGAATTTTCTAACTCGGGTCGGGTATTCGAAAGGATAGGAAGGAAATTATTTTCGTTCTCTATTTTTTGGCCTGTCCTTGCCCGTTTCATCCAGAAATGAAGCCTGGATGTTGTTTTTTAATTTTTAAAATTTTTTTGCATTTGTTTTTGAATTTTCTAACTCGGGTCGGGTATTCGAACGGATAGGAAGGAAATTATTTTCGTTCTCTATTTTTTGGCCTGTCCTTGCCCGTTTCATCCAGAAATGAAGCCTGGATGTTGTTTTTTAATTTTTAAAATTTTTTTGCATTTGTTTTTGAATTTTCTAACTCGGGTCGGGTATTCGAACGGATAGGAAGGAAATTATTTTTGTTCTCTATTTCTCGGCCTGTCCTTGCCCGTTTCGCCTTGAAACGAAGCCTGGAAGATGTTTTTTAATTTTTAAATTTTTTTTGCATTTGTTTTGGAATTTTCTAACTCGGGTCGGGTATTCGAACGGATAGGAAGGAAATTATTTTTGTTCTTTATTTTTCGGCCTGTCCTTGCCCGTTTCATCCAGAAACGAAGCCTGGAAGATGTTTTTTAATTTTTAAATTTTTTTTGCATTTGTTTTGGAATTTTCTAACTCGGGTCGGGTAGTCGAACGGATAGGAAGGAAATTATTTTTGTTCTCTATTTTTCGGCCTGTCATTGCTCGTTTCGTCTTGAAATGATGCCTGGATGATGTTTTTTAATTTTTAAATTTTTTTGCATTTATTTTTGAATTTTCAAACTCGGGTCGGGTTCGAACAGATAGGAAGGAAATTATTTTTGTTCTCTATTTTTCGGCTTGTCCTTGCCCGTTTCGCCTTGAAACGAAGTCTGGATGATGTTTTTTAATTTTTAAAATTTTTTTGCATTTATTTTCGAAATTTTAAACTCGGGTCGGGTATTCGAACGGATAGGAAGGAAATTATTTTTGTTCTCTATTTTTCGGCCTGTCCTTGCCCGTTTCGCCTTGAAACGAAGCCTGGAAGATGTTTTTTAATTTTTAAATTTTTTTTGCATTTGTTTTGGAATTTTCTAACTCGGGTCGGGTATTCGAACGGATAGGAAGGAAATTATTTTTGTTCTTTATTTTTCGGCCTGTCCTTGCCCGTTTCGCTTTGAAACGAAGCCTGGAAGAGGTTTTTTAATTTTTAAAATTTTTTTGCATTTGTTTTTGAATTTTCTAACTTGGGTCGGGTATTCGAACGGATAGGAAGGAAATTATTTTTGTTCTCTATTTTTCGGCCTGTCCTTGCCCGTTTCATCCAGAAATGAAGCCTGGATGTTGTTTTTTAATTTTTAAAATTTTTTTGCATTTGTTTTTGAATTTTCTAACTCGGGTCGGGTATTCGAACGGATAGGAAGGAAATTATTTTCGTTCTCTATTTTTTGGCCTGTCCTTGCCCGTTTCATCCAGAAATGAAGCCTGGACGATGTTTTTTAATTTTTAAAATTTTTTTGCATTTGTTTTTGAATTTTCTAACTCGGGTCGGTTATTCGAACGGATAGGAAGGAAATTGTTTTTGTTCTCTATTTCTCGGCCTGTCCTTGCCCGTTTCGCCTTGAAACGAAGCCTGGAAGATGGTTTTTAATTTTTAAATTTTTTTTGCATTTGTTTTGGAATTTTCTAACTCGGGTCGGGTATTCGAACGGATAGGAAGGAAATTATTTTTGTTCTTTATTTTTCGGCCTGTCCTTGCCCGTTTCATCCAGAAACGAAGCCTGGAAGATGTTTTTTAATTTTTAAATTTTTTTTGCATTTGTTTTGGAATTTTCTAACTCGGGTCGGGTAGTCGAACGGATAGGAAGGAAATTATTTTTGTTCTCTATTTTTCGGCCTGTCATTGCTCGTTTCGTCTTGAAATGATGCCTGGATGATGTTTTTTAATTTTTAAATTTTTTTGCATTTATTTTTGAATTTTCAAACTCGGGTCGGGTTCGAACGGATAGGAAGGAAATTATTTTTGTTCTCTATTTTTCGGCTTGTCCTTGCCCGTTTCGCCTTGAAACGAAGTCTGGATGATGTTTCTTAATTTTTAAAATTTTTTTGCATTTATTTTCGAAATTTTAAACTCGGGTCGGGTATTCGAACGGATAGGAAGGAAATTATTTTTGTTCTCTATTTTTCGGCCTGTCCTTGCCCGTTTCGCCTTGAAACGAAGCCTGGAAGATGTTTTTTAATTTTTAAATTTTTTTTGCATTTGTTTTGAAATTTTCTAACTCGGGTCGGGTATTCGAACGGATAGGAAGGAAATTATTTTTGTTCTTTATTTTTCGGCATGTCCTTGCCCGTTTCGCTTTGAAACGAAGCCTGGAAGAGGTTTTTTAATTTTTAAAATTTTTTTGCATTTGTTTTTGAATTTTCTAACTTGGGTCGGGTATTCGAACGGATAGGAAGGAAATTATTTTTGTTCTCTATTTTTCGGCCTGTCCTTGCCCGTTTCATCTAGAAATGAAGCCTGGATGTTGTTTTTTAATTTTTAAAATTTTTTTGCATTTGTTTTTGAATTTTCTAACTCGGGTCGGGTATTCGAACGGATAGGAAGGAAATTATTTTCGTTCTCTATTTTTTGGCCTGTCCTTGCCCGTTTCATCCAGAAATGAAGCCTGGATGTTGTTTTTTAATTTTTAAAATTTTTTTGCATTTGTTTTTGAATTTTCTAACTCGGGTCGGGTATTCGAACGGATAGGAAGGAAATTATTTTTGTTCTCTATTTCTCGGCCTGTCCTTGCCCGTTTCGCCTTGAAACGAATCCTGGAAGATGTTTTTTAATTTTTAAATTTTTTTTGCATTTGTTTTGGAATTTTCTAACTCGGGTCGGGTATTCGAAAGGATAGGAAGGAAATTATTTTTGTTCTTTATTTTTCGGCCTGTCCTTGCCCGTTTCGCTTTGAAACGAAGCCTGGAAGAGGTTTTTTAATTTTTTAAATTTTTTTGCATTTGTTTTTGAATTTTCTAACTCGGGTCGGGTATTTGAACGGATAGGAAGGAAATTATTTTTGTTCTCTATTTTTCGGCCTGTCCTTGCCCGTTTCATCCAGAAATGAAGCCTGGATGTTGTTTTTTAATTTTTAAAATTTTTTTGCATTTGTTTTTGAATTTTCTAACTCGGGTCGGGTATTCGAACGAATAGGAAGGAAATTATTTTCGTTCTCTATTTTTTGGCCTGTCCTTGCCCGTTTCATCCAGAAATGAAGCCTGGATGTTGTTTTTTAATTTTTAAAATTTTTTTGCATTTGTTTTTGAATTTTCTAACTCGGGTCGGGTATTCGAACGGATAGGAAGGAAATTATTTTTGTTCTCTATTTTTCGGCCTGTCCTTGCCCGTTTCATCCAGAAATGAAGCCTGGATGTTGTTTTTTAATTTTTAAAATTTTTTTGCATTTGTTTTTGAATTTTCTAACTCGGGTCGGGTATTCGAACGGATAGGAAGGAAATTATTTTTGTTCTCTATTTTTCGGCCTGTCCTTGCCCGTTTCATCCAGAAATGAAGCCTGGATGTTGTTTTTTAATTTTTAAAATTTTTTTGCACTTATTTTCGAATTTTCTAACTCGGGTCGGGTTTGAACGGATAGGAAGAAAATTATTTTTGTTCTCCATTTTTTGGCCTGTCATTGCCCGTTTCGTCTTGAAATGATGCCTGGATGAAGTTTTTTAATTTTTTTAATTTTTTTGCATTTATTTTTGAATTTTCAAACTCGGGTCGGGTTCGAAAGGATAGGAAGGAAATTTTTTTTCTTCTCTATTTTTCGGCCTGTCTTCATCCGTTTCGTCTTGAAATGAAGCCTGGATGATGTTTTTTAATTTTTGGAATTTTTTTGCATTTATTATTGAATTTTCTAACTCGGGTCGGGTTCGAACGGATAGGAAGAAAATTATTTTTGTTCTCTATTTTTCGGCCTGTCCTTGCCCGTTTCGTCTTGGAATGAAGCCTGGATGATGTTTTCTAATTTTTAAAATTTTTTTGCATTTGTTTTTGAATTTTCTAACTCGGGTCGGGTAGTCGAACGGATAGGAAGGAAATTATTTTTGTTCTCTATTTTTCGGCCTGTCATTGCTCGTTTCGTCTTGAAATGATGCCTGGATGATGTTTTTTAATTTTTAAATTTTTTTGCATTTATTTTTGAATTTTCAAACTCGGGTCGGGTTCGAACGGATAGGAAGGAAATTATTTTTTCTCTATTTTTCGGCTTGTCCTTGCCCGTTTCGCCTTGAAACGAAGTCTGGATGATG
Organism: Quercus robur; assembly: GCF_932294415.1. Lineage (NCBI taxonomy): Eukaryota > Viridiplantae > Streptophyta > Magnoliopsida > Fagales > Fagaceae > Quercus > Quercus robur. The sequence goes on from NC_065543.1 coordinate 23,054,512, forward strand.
TTTTTTAATTTTTAAAATTTTTTTGCATTTGTTTTTGAATTTTCTAACTCGGGTCGGGTATTCGAACGGATAGGAAGGAAATTATTTTTGTTCTTTATTTTTTGGCCTGTCCTTGCCCGTTTCATCCAAAAATGAAGCTTGGATATTGTTTTTTAATTTTTAAAATTTTTTTGCATTTGTTTTGGAATTTTCTAACTCGGGTCGGGTATTCGAACGGATAGGAAGGAAATTATTTTTGTTCTCTATTTTTCGGCCTGTCCTTGCCCGTTTCATCCAGAAATGAAGCCTGGATGTTGTTTTTTAATTTTTAAAATTTTTTTGCATTTATTTTCGAATTTTCTAACTCGGGTCGGGTATTCGAACGGATAGGAAGAAAATTATTTTTGTTCTCTATTTTTCGGCCTGTCATTGCCCGTTTCGTCTTGAAATGATGCCTGGATGAAGTTTTTTAATTTTTTTAATTTTTTTGCATTTATTTTTGAATTTTCAAACTCGGGTCGGGTTCGAACGGATAGGAAGGAAATTATTTTTGTTCTCTATTTTTCGGCCTGTCCTTGCCCGTTTCGCCTTGAAACGAAGCCTGGAAGATGTTTTTTAATTTTTTAATTTTTTTTGCATTTGTTTTTGAATTTTCTAACTCGGGTCGGGTATTCGAACGGATAGGAAGGAAATTATTTTTGTTCTCTATTTTTAGGCCTGTCCTTGCCCGTTTCATCCAGAAATGAAGCCTGGATGTTGTTTTTTAATTTTTAAAATTTTTTTGCATTTATTTTCGAATTTTCTAACTCGGGTCGGGTTTGAACGGATAGGAAGAAAATTATTTTTGTTCTCTATTTTTCGGCCTGTCATTGCCCGTTTCGTCTTGAAATGATGCCTGGATGAAGTTTTTTAATTTTTTTAATTTTTTTGCATTTATTTTTGAATTTTCAAACTCGGGTCGGGTTCGAACGGATAGGAAGGAAATTATTTTTGTTCTCTATTTTTCGACTTGTCCTTGCCCGTTTCGTCCTGAAATGAAGCCTGGATGATGTTTTTTAATTTTTAAAATTTTTTTGCATTTATTTTCGAAATTTTAAACTCGGGTCGGGTATTCGAACGGATAGGAAGGAAATTATTTTTGTTCTCTATTTTTCGGCCTGTCCTTGCCCGTTTCGCCTTGAAACGAAGCCTGGAAGATGTTTTTTAATTTTTAAATTTTTTTTGCATTTGTTTTGGAATTTTCTAACTCGGGTCGGGTATTCGAACGGATAGGAAGGAAATTATTTTTGTTCTTTATTTTTCGGCCTGTCCTTGCCCGTTTCGCTTTGAAACGAAGCCTGGAAGAGGTTTTTTAATTTTTAAAATTTTTTTGCATTTGTTTTTGAATTTTCTAACTTGGGTCGGGTATTCGAACGGATAGGAAGGAAATTATTTTTGTTCTCTATTTTTCGGCCTGTCCTTACCCGTTTCATCCAGAAATGAAGCCTGGATGTTGTTTTTTAATTTTTAAAATTTTTTTGCATTTGTTTTTGAATTTTCTAACTCGGGTCGGGTATTCGAACGGATAGGAAGGAAATTATTTTCGTTCTCTATTTTTTGGCCTGTCCTTGCCCTTTTCATCCAGAAATGAAGCCTGGATGTTGTTTTTTAATTTTTAAAATTTTTTTGCATTTGTTTTTGAATTTTCTAACTCGGGTCGGGTATTCGAACGGATAGGAAGGAAATTATTTTTGTTCTCTATTTTTCGGCCTGTCCTTGCCCGTTTCATCCAGAAATGAAGCCTGGATGTTGTTTTTTAATTTTTAAAATTTTTTTGCATTTGTTTTTGAATTTTCTAACTCGGGTCGGGTATTCGAACGGATAGGAAGGAAATTATTTTTGTTCTCTATTTTTCGGCCTGTCCTTGCCCGTTTCATCCAGAAATGAAGCCTGGATGTTGTTTTTTAATTTTTAAAATTTTTTTGCATTTATTTTCGAATTTTCTAACTCGGGTCGGGTTTGAACGGATAGGAAGAAAATTATTTTTGTTCTCTATTTTTCGGCCTGTCATTGCCCGTTTCGTCTTGAAATGATGCCTGGATGAAGTTTTTTAATTTTTTTAATTTTTTTGCATTTATTTTTGAATTTTCAAACTCGGGTCGGGTTCGAAAGGATAGGAAGGAAATTTTTTTTCTTCTCTATTTCTCGGCCTGTCTTCATCCGTTTCGTCTTGAAATGAAGCCTGGATGATGTTTTTTAATTTTTGGAATTTTTTTGCATTTATTATTGAATTTTCTAACTCGGGTCGGGTTCGAACGGATAGGAAGAAAATTATTTTTGTTCTCTATTTTTCGGCCTGTCCTTGCCCGTTTCGTCTTGGAATGAAGCCTGGATGATGTTTTCTAATTTTTAAAATTTTTTTGCATTTGTATTTGAATTTTCTAACTCGGGTCGGGTAGTCGAACGGATAGGAAGGAAATTATTTTTGTTCTCTATTTTTCGGCCTGTCATTGCTCGTTTCGTCTTGAAATGATGCCTGGATGATGTTTTTTAATTTTTAAATTTTTTTGCATTTATTTTTGAATTTTGAAACTCGGGTCGGGTTCGAACGGATAGGAAGGAAATTATTTTTGTTCTCTATTTTTCGGCTTGTCCTTGCCCGTTTCGCCTTGAAACGAAGTCTGGATGATGTTTTTTAATTTTTAAAAGTTTTTTGCATTTGTTTTTGAATTTTCTAACTCGGGTCGGGTATTCGAACGGATAGGAAGGAAATTATTTTTGTTCTTTATTTTTTGGCCTGTCCTTGCCCGTTTCATCCAGAAATGAAGCTTGGATATTGTTTTTTAATTTTTAAAATTTTTTTGCATTTGTTTTGGAATTTTCTAACTGGGGTCGGGTATTCGAACGGATAGGAAGGAAATTATTTTTGTTCTTTATTTTTCGGCCTGTCCTTGCCCGTTTCGCCAGAAATGAAGCCTGGAAGATGTTTTTTAATTTTTAAAATTTTTTTGCATTTGTTTTGGAATTTTCTAACTCGGGTCGGGTATTCGAACGGATAGGAAGGAAATTATTTTTGTTCTCTATTTTTCGGCCTGTCCTTGCCCGTTTCGCCTTGAAACGAAGCCTGGAAGATGTTTTTTAATTTTTAAATTTTTTTTGCATTTGTTTTTGAATTTTCTAACTCGGGTCGGGTATTCGAACGGATAGGAAGGAAATTATTTTTGTTCTCTATTTTTCGGCCTGTCCTTGCCCGTTTCATCCAGAAATGAAGCCTGGATGTTGTTTTTTAATTTTTAAAATTTTTTTGCATTTGTTTTTGAATTTTCTAACTCGGGTCGGGTATTCGAACGGATAGGAAGGAAATTATTTTCGTTCTCTATTTTTTGGCCTGTCCTTGCCCGTTTCATCCAGAAATGAAGCCTGGATGTTGTTTTTTAATTTTTAAAATTTTTTTGCATTTGTTTTTGAATTTTCTAACTCGGGTCGGGTATTCGAACGGATAGGAAGGAAATTATTTTTGTTCTCTATTTCTCGGCCTGTCCTTGCCCGTTTCGCCTTGAAACGAAGCCTGGAAGATGGTTTTTAATTTTTAAATTTTTTTTGCATTTGTTTTGGAATTTTCTAACTCGGGTCGGGTATTCGAACGGATAGGAAGGAAATTATTTTTGTTCTTTATTTTTCGGCCTGTCCTTGCCCGTTTCATCCAGAAACGAAGCCTGGAAGATGTTTTTTAATTTTTAAATTTTTTTTGCATTTGTTTTGGAATTTTCTAACTCGGGTCGGGTAGTCGAACGGATAGGAAGGAAATTATTTTTGTTCTCTATTTTTCGGCCTGTCATTGCTCGTTTCGTCTTGAAATGATGCCTGGATGATGTTTTTTAATTTTTAAATTTTTTTGCATTTATTTTTGAATTTTCAAACTCGGGTCGGGTTCGAACGGATAGGAAGGAAATTATTTTTGTTCTCTATTTTTCGGCTTGTCCTTGCCCGTTTCGCCTTGAAACGAAGTCTGGATGATGTTTCTTAATTTTTAAAATTTTTTTGCATTTATTTTCGAAATTTTTAACTCGGGTCGGGTATTCGAACGGATAGGAAGGAAATTATTTTTGTTCTCTATTTTTCGGCCTGTCCTTGCCCGTTTCGCCTTGAAACGAAGCCTGGAAGATGTTTTTTAATTTTTAAATTTTTTTTGCATTTGTTTTGAAATTTTCTAACTCGGGTCGGGTATTCGAACGGATAGGAAGGAAATTATTTTTGTTCTTTATTTTTCGGCATGTCCTTGCCCGTTTCGCTTTGAAACGAAGCCTGGAAGAGGTTTTTTAATTTTTAAAATTTTTTTGCATTTGTTTTTGAATTTTCTAACTTGGGTCGGGTATTCGAACGGATAGGAAGGAAATTATTTTTGTTCTCTATTTTTCGGCCTGTCCTTGCCCGTTTCATCTAGAAATGAAGCCTGGATGTTGTTTTTTAATTTTTAAAATTTTTTTGCATTTGTTTTTGAATTTTCTAACTCGGGTCGGGTATTCGAACGGATAGGAAGGAAATTATTTTCGTTCTCTATTTTTTGGCCTGTCCTTGCCCGTTTCATCCAGAAATGAAGCCTGGATGTTGTTTTTTAATTTTTAAAATTTTTTTGCATTTGTTTTTGAATTTTCTAACTCGGGTCGGGTATTCAAACGGATAGGAAGGAAATTATTTTTGTTCTCTATTTCTCGGCCTGTCCTTGCCCGTTTCGCCTTGAAACGAAGCCTGGAAGATGTTTTTTAATTTTTAAATTTTTTTTGCATTTGTTTTGGAATTTTCTAACTCGGGTCGGGTATTCGAAAGGATAGGAAGGAAATTATTTTTGTTCTTTATTTTTCGACCTGTCCTTGCCCGTTTCGCTTTGAAACGAAGCCTGGAAGAGGTTTTTTAATTTTTTAAATTTTTTTGCATTTGTTTTTGAATTTTCTAACTCGGGTCGGGTATTTGAACGGATAGGAAGGAAATTATTTTTGTTCTCTATTTTTCGGCCTGTCCTTGCCCGTTTCGTCCTGAAATGAAGCCTGGATGATGTTTTTTAATTTTTAAAATTTTTTTGCATTTATTTTCGAAATTTTAAACTCGGGTCGGGTATTCGAACGGATAGGAAGGAAATTATTTTTGTTCTCTATTTTTCGGCCTGTCCTTGCCCGTTTCGCCTTGAAACGAAGCCTGGAAGATGTTTTTTAATTTTTAAATTTTTTTTGCATTTGTTTTGGAATTTTCTAACTCGGGTCGGGTATTCGAACGGATAGGAAGGAAATTATTTTTGTTCTTTATTTTTCGGCCTGTCCTTGCCCGTTTCGCTTTGAAACGAAGCCTGGAAGAGGTTTTTTAATTTTTAAAATTTTTTTGCATTTGTTTTTGAATTTTCTAACTTGGGTCGGGTATTCGAACGGATAGGAAGGAAATTATTTTTGTTCTCTATTTTTCGGCCTGTCCTTACCCGTTTCATCCAGAAATGAAGCCTGGATGTTGTTTTTTAATTTTTAAAATTTTTTTGCATTTGTTTTTGAATTTTCTAACTCGGGTCGGGTATTCGAACGGATAGGAAGGAAATTATTTTCGTTCTCTATTTTTTGGCCTGTCCTTGCCCTTTTCATCCAGAAATGAAGCCTGGATGTTGTTTTTTAATTTTTAAAATTTTTTTGCATTTGTTTTTGAATTTTCTAACTCGGGTCGGGTATTCGAACGGATAGGAAGGAAATTATTTTTGTTCTCTATTTTTCGGCCTGTCCTTGCCCGTTTCATCCAGAAATGAAGCCTGGATGTTGTTTTTTAATTTTTAAAATTTTTTTGCATTTGTTTTTGAATTTTCTAACTCGGGTCGGGTATTCGAACGGATAGGAAGGAAATTATTTTTGTTCTCTATTTTTCGGCCTGTCCTTGCCCGTTTCATCCAGAAATGAAGCCTGGATGTTGTTTTTTAATTTTTAAAATTTTTTTGCATTTATTTTCGAATTTTCTAACTCGGGTCGGGTTTGAACGGATAGGAAGAAAATTATTTTTGTTCTCTATTTTTCGGCCTGTCATTGCCCGTTTCGTCTTGAAATGATGCCTGGATGAAGTTTTTTAATTTTTTTAATTTTTTTGCATTTATTTTTGAATTTTCAAACTCGGGTCGGGTTCGAAAGGATAGGAAGGAAATTTTTTTTCTTCTCTATTTCTCGGCCTGTCTTCATCCGTTTCGTCTTGAAATGAAGCCTGGATGATGTTTTTTAATTTTTGGAATTTTTTTGCATTTATTATTGAATTTTCTAACTCGGGTCGGGTTCGAACGGATAGGAAGAAAATTATTTTTGTTCTCTATTTTTCGGCCTGTCCTTGCCCGTTTCGTCTTGGAATGAAGCCTGGATGATGTTTTCTAATTTTTAAAATTTTTTTGCATTTGTATTTGAATTTTCTAACTCGGGTCGGGTAGTCGAACGGATAGGAAGGAAATTATTTTTGTTCTCTATTTTTCGGCCTGTCATTGCTCGTTTCGTCTTGAAATGATGCCTGGATGATGTTTTTTAATTTTTAAATTTTTTTGCATTTATTTTTGAATTTTGAAACTCGGGTCGGGTTCGAACGGATAGGAAGGAAATTATTTTTGTTCTCTATTTTTCGGCTTGTCCTTGCCCGTTTCGCCTTGAAACGAAGTCTGGATGATGTTTTTTAATTTTTAAAAGTTTTTTGCATTTGTTTTTGAATTTTCTAACTCGGGTCGGGTATTCGAACGGATAGGAAGGAAATTATTTTTGTTCTTTATTTTTTGGCCTGTCCTTGCCCGTTTCATCCAGAAATGAAGCTTGGATATTGTTTTTTAATTTTTAAAATTTTTTTGCATTTGTTTTGGAATTTTCTAACTGGGGTCGGGTATTCGAACGGATAGGAAGGAAATTATTTTTGTTCTTTATTTTTCGGCCTGTCCTTGCCCGTTTCGCCAGAAATGAAGCCTGGAAGATGTTTTTTAATTTTTAAAATTTTTTTGCATTTGTTTTGGAATTTTCTAACTCGGGTCGGGTATTCGAACGGATAGGAAGGAAATTATTTTTGTTCTCTATTTTTCGGCCTGTCCTTGCCCGTTTCGCCTTGAAACGAAGCCTGGAAGATGTTTTTTAATTTTTAAATTTTTTTTGCATTTGTTTTTGAATTTTCTAACTCGGGTCGGGTATTCGAACGGATAGGAAGGAAATTATTTTTGTTCTCTATTTTTCGGCCTGTCCTTGCCCGTTTCATCCAGAAATGAAGCCTGGATGTTGTTTTTTAATTTTTAAAATTTTTTTGCATTTGTTTTTGAATTTTCTAACTCGGGTCGGGTATTCGAACGGATAGGAAGGAAATTATTTTCGTTCTCTATTTTTTGGCCTGTCCTTGCCCGTTTCATCCAGAAATGAAGCCTGGATGTTGTTTTTTAATTTTTAAAATTTTTTTGCATTTGTTTTTGAATTTTCTAACTCGGGTCGGGTATTCGAACGGATAGGAAGGAAATTATTTTTGTTCTCTATTTCTCGGCCTGTCCTTGCCCGTTTCGCCTTGAAACGAAGCCTGGAAGATGGTTTTTAATTTTTAAATTTTTTTTGCATTTGTTTTGGAATTTTCTAACTCGGGTCGGGTATTCGAACGGATAGGAAGGAAATTATTTTTGTTCTTTATTTTTCGGCCTGTCCTTGCCCGTTTCATCCAGAAACGAAGCCTGGAAGATGTTTTTTAATTTTTAAATTTTTTTTGCATTTGTTTTGGAATTTTCTAACTCGGGTCGGGTAGTCGAACGGATAGGAAGGAAATTATTTTTGTTCTCTATTTTTCGGCCTGTCATTGCTCGTTTCGTCTTGAAATGATGCCTGGATGATGTTTTTTAATTTTTAAATTTTTTTGCATTTATTTTTGAATTTTCAAACTCGGGTCGGGTTCGAACGGATAGGAAGGAAATTATTTTTGTTCTCTATTTTTCGGCTTGTCCTTGCCCGTTTCGCCTTGAAACGAAGTCTGGATGATGTTTCTTAATTTTTAAAATTTTTTTGCATTTATTTTCGAAATTTTAAACTCGGGTCGGGTATTCGAACGGATAGGAAGGAAATTATTTTTGTTCTCTATTTTTCGGCCTGTCCTTGCCCGTTTCGCCTTGAAACGAAGCCTGGAAGATGTTTTTTAATTTTTAAATTTTTTTTGCATTTGTTTTGAAATTTTCTAACTCGGGTCGGGTATTCGAACGGATAGGAAGGAAATTATTTTTGTTCTTTATTTTTCGGCATGTCCTTGCCCGTTTCGCTTTGAAACGAAGCCTGGAAGAGGTTTTTTAATTTTTAAAATTTTTTTGCATTTGTTTTTGAATTTTCTAACTTGGGTCGGGTATTCGAACGGATAGGAAGGAAATTATTTTTGTTCTCTATTTTTCGGCCTGTCCTTGCCCGTTTCATCTAGAAATGAAGCCTGGATGTTGTTTTTTAATTTTTAAAATTTTTTTGCATTTGTTTTTGAATTTTCTAACTCGGGTCGGGTATTCGAACGGATAGGAAGGAAATTATTTTCGTTCTCTATTTTTTGGCCTGTCCTTGCCCGTTTCATCCAGAAATGAAGCCTGGATGTTGTTTTTTAATTTTTAAAATTTTTTTGCATTTGTTTTTGAATTTTCTAACTCGGGTCGGGTATTCAAACGGATAGGAAGGAAATTATTTTTGTTCTCTATTTCTCGGCCTGTCCTTGCCCGTTTCGCCTTGAAACGAAGCCTGGAAGATGTTTTTTAATTTTTAAATTTTTTTTGCATTTGTTTTGGAATTTTCTAACTCGGGTCGGGTATTCGAAAGGATAGGAAGGAAATTATTTTTGTTCTTTATTTTTCGACCTGTCCTTGCCCGTTTCGCTTTGAAACGAAGCCTGGAAGAGGTTTTTTAATTTTTTAAATTTTTTTGCATTTGTTTTTGAATTTTCTAACTCGGGTCGGGTATTTGAACGGATAGGAAGGAAATTATTTTTGTTCTCTATTTTTCGGCCTGTCCTTGCCCGTTTCATCCAGAAATGAAGCCTGGATGTTGTTTTTTAATTTTTAAAATTTTTTTGCATTTGTTTTTGAATTTTCTAACTCGGGTCGGGTATTCGAACGGATAGGAAGGAAATTATTTTTGTTCTCTATTTTTCGGCCTGTCCTTGCCCGTTTCATCCAGAAATGAAGCCTGGATGTTGTTTTTTAATTTTTAAAATTTTTTTGCATTTGTTTTTGAATTTTCTAACTCGGGTCGGGTATTCGAACGGATAGGAAGGAAATTATTTTTGTTCTCTATTTTTCGGCCTGTCCTTGCCCGTTTCATCCAGAAATGAAGCCTGGATGTTGTTTTTTAATTTTTAAAATTTTTTTGCACTTATTTTCGAATTTTCTAACTCGGGTCGGGTTTGAACGGATAGGAAGAAAATTATTTTTGTTCTCCATTTTTTGGCCTGTCATTGCCCGTTTCGTCTTGAAATGATGCCTGGATGAAGTTTTTTAATTTTTTTAATTTTTTTGCATTTATTTTTGAATTTTCAAACTCGGGTCGGGTTCGAAAGGATAGGAAGGAAATTTTTTTTCTTCTCTATTTTTCGGCCTGTCTTCATCCGTTTCGTCTTGAAATGAAGCCTGGATGATGTTTTTTAATTTTTGGAATTTTTTTGCATTTATTATTGAATTTTCTAACTCGGGTCGGGTTCGAACGGATAGGAAGAAAATTATTTTTGTTCTCTATTTTTCGGCCTGTCCTTGCCCGTTTCGTCTTGGAATGAAGCCTGGATGATGTTTTCTAATTTTTAAAATTTTTTTGCATTTGTTTTTGAATTTTCTAACTCGGGTCGGGTAGTCGAACGGATAGGAAGGAAATTATTTTTGTTCTCTATTTTTCGGCCTGTCATTGCTCGTTTCGTCTTGAAATGATGCCTGGATGATGTTTTTTAATTTTTAAATTTTTTTGCATTTATTTTTGAATTTTCAAACTCGGGTCGGGTTCGAATGGATAGGAAGGAAATTATTTTTTCTCTATTTTTCGGCTTGTCCTTGCCCGTTTCGCCTTGAAACGAAGTCTGGATGATGTTTTTTAATTTTTAAAATTTTTTTGCATTTGTTTTTGAATTTTCTAACTCGGGTCGGGTATTCGAACGGATAGGAAGGAAATTATTTTTGTTCTTTATTTTTTGGCCTGTCCTTGCCCGTTTCATCCAGAAATGAAGCTTGGATATTGTTTTTTAATTTTTAAAATTTTTTTGCATTTGTTTTGGAATTTTCTAACTCGGGTCGGGTATTCGAACGGATAGGAAGGAAATTATTTTTGTTCTCTATTTTTCGGCCTGTCCTTGCCCGTTTCATCCAGAAATGAAGCCTGGATGTTGTTTTTTAATTTTTAAAATTTTTTTGCATTTATTTTCGAATTTTCTAACTCGGGTCGGGTATTCGAACGGATAGGAAGAAAATTATTTTTGTTCTCTATTTTTCGGCCTGTCATTGCCCGTTTCGTCTTGAAATGATGCCTGGATGAAGTTTTTTAATTTTTTTAATTTTTTTGCATTTATTTTTGAATTTTCAAACTCGGGTCGGGTTCGAACGGATAGGAAGGAAATTATTTTTGTTCTCTATTTTTCGGCCTGTCCTTGCCCGTTTCGCCTTGAAACGAAGCCTGGAAGATGTTTTTTAATTTTTAAATTTTTTTTGCATTTGTTTTTGAATTTTCTAACTCGGGTCGGGTATTCGAACGGATAGGAAGGAAATTATTTTTGTTCTCTATTTTTAGGCCTGTCCTTGCCCGTTTCATCCAGAAATGAAGCCTGGATGTTGTTTTTTAATTTTTAAAATTTTTTTGCATTTATTTTCGAATTTTCTAACTCGGGTCGGGTTTGAACGGATAGGAAGAAAATTATTTTTGTTCTCTATTTTTCGGCCTGTCATTGCCCGTTTCGTCTTGAAATGATGCCTGGATGAAGTTTTTTAATTTTTTTAATTTTTTTGCATTTATTTTTGAATTTTCAAACTCGGGTCGGGTTCGAACGGATAGGAAGGAAATTATTTTTGTTCTCTATTTTTCGGCTTGTCCTTGCCCGTTTCGTCCTGAAATGAAGCCTGGATGATGTTTTTTAATTTTTAAAATTTTTTTGCATTTATTTTCGAAATTTTAAACTCGGGTCGGGTATTCGAACGGATAGGAAGGAAATTATTTTTGTTCTCTATTTTTCGGCCTGTCCTTGCCCGTTTCGCCTTGAAACGAAGCCTGGAAGATGTTTTTTAATTTTTAAATTTTTTTTGCATTTGTTTTGGAATTTTCTAACTCGGGTCGGGTATTCGAACGGATAGGAAGGAAATTATTTTTGTTCTTTATTTTTCGGCCTGTCCTTGCCCGTTTCGCTTTGAAACGAAGCCTGGAAGAGGTTTTTTAATTTTTAAAATTTTTTTGCATTTGTTTTTGAATTTTCTAACTTGGGTCGGGTATTCGAACGGATAGGAAGGAAATTATTTTTGTTCTCTATTTTTCGGCCTGTCCTTACCCGTTTCATCCAGAAATGAAGCCTGGATGTTGTTTTTTAATTTTTAAAATTTTTTTGCATTTGTTTTTGAATTTTCTAACTCGGGTCGGGTATTCGAACGGATAGGAAGGAAATTATTTTCGTTCTCTATTTTTTGGCCTGTCCTTGCCCTTTTCATCCAGAAATGAAGCCTGGATGTTGTTTTTTAATTTTTAAAATTTTTTTGCATTTGTTTTTGAATTTTCTAACTCGGGTCGGGTATTCGAACGGATAGGAAGGAAATTATTTTTGTTCTCTATTTTTCGGCCTGTCATTGCTCGTTTCGTCTTGAAATGAAGCCTGGATGTTGTTTTTTAATTTTTAAAATTTTTTTGCATTTGTTTTTGAATTTTCTAACTCGGGTCGGGTATTCGAACGGATAGGAAGGAAATTATTTTTGTTCTCTATTTTTCGGCCTGTCCTTGCCCGTTTCATCCAGAAATGAAGCCTGGATGTTGTTTTTTAATTTTTAAAATTTTTTTGCATTTATTTTCGAATTTTCTAACTCGGGTCGGGTTTGAACGGATAGGAAGAAAATTATTTTTGTTCTCTATTTTTCGGCCTGTCATTGCCCGTTTCGTCTTGAAATGATGCCTGGATGAAGTTTTTTAATTTTTTTAATTTTTTTGCATTTATTTTTGAATTTTCAAACTCGGGTCGGGTTCGAAAGGATAGGAAGGAAATTTTTTTTCTTCTCTATTTTTCGGCCTGTCTTCATCCGTTTCGTCTTGAAATGAAGCCTGGATGATGTTTTTTAATTTTTGGAATTTTTTTGCATTTATTATTGAATTTTCTAACTCGGGTCGGGTTCGAACGGATAGGAAGAAAATTATTTTTGTTCTCTATTTTTCGGCCTGTCCTTGCCCGTTTCGTCTTGGAATGAAGCCTGGATGATGTTTTCTAATTTTTAAAATTTTTTTGCATTTGTATTTGAATTTTCTAACTCGGGTCGGGTAGTCGAACGGATAGGAAGGAAATGATTTTTGTTCTCTATTTTTCGGCCTGTCATTGCTCGTTTCGTCTTGAAATGATGCCTGGATGATGTTTTTTAATTTTTAAATTTTTTTGCATTTATTTTTGAATTTTGAAACTCGGGTCGGGTTCGAACGGATAGGAAGGAAATTATTTTTGTTCTCTATTTTTCGGCTTGTCCTTGCCCGTTTCGCCTTGAAACGAAGTCTGGATGATGTTTTTTAATTTTTAAAAGTTTTTTGCATTTGTTTTTGAATTTTCTAACTCGGGTCGGGTATTCGAACGGATAGGAAGGAAATTATTTTTGTTCTTTATTTTTTGGCCTGTCCTTGCCCGTTTCATCCAGAAATGAAGCTTGGATATTGTTTTTTAATTTTTAAAATTTTTTTGCATTTGTTTTGGAATTTTCTAACTGGGGTCGGGTATTCGAACGGATAGGAAGGAAATTATTTTTGTTCTTTATTTTTCGGCCTGTCCTTGCCCGTTTCGCCAGAAATGAAGCCTGGAAGATGTTTTTTAATTTTTAAAATTTTTTTGCATTTGTTTTTGAATTTTCTAACTCGGGTCGGGTATTCGAACGGATAGGAAGGAAATTATTTTTGTTCTCTATTTTTCGGCCTGTCCTTGCCCGTTTCGCCTTGAAACGAAGCCTGGAAGATGTTTTTTAATTTTTAAATTTTTTTTGCATTTGTTTTTTAATTTTCTAACTCGGGTCGGGTATTCGAACGGATAGGAAGGAAATTATTTTTGTTCTCTATTTTTCGGCCTGTCCTTGCCCGTTTCATCCAGAAATGAAGCCTGGATGTTGTTTTTTAATTTTTAAAATTTTTTTGCATTTATTTTCGAATTTTCTAACTCGGGTCGGGTTTGAACGGATAGGAAGAAAATTATTTTTGTTCTCTATTTTTCGGCCTGTCATTGCCCGTTTCGTCTTGAAATGATGCCTGGATGAAGTTTTTTAATTTTTTTAATTTTTTTGCTTTTATTTTTGAATTTTCAAACTCGGGTCGGGTTCGAACGGATAGGAAGGAAATTATTTTTGTTCTCTATTTTTCGGCCTGTCCTTGCCCGTTTCGCCTTGAAACGAAGCCTGGAAGATGTTTTTTAATTTTTAAATTTTTTTTACATTTGTTTTTGAATTTTCTAACTCGGGTCGGGTATTCGAACGGATAGGAAGGAAATTATTTTTGTTCTCTATTTTTCGGTCTGTCCTTGCCCGTTTCATCCAGAAATGAAGCCTGGATGTTGTTTTTTAATTTTTAAAATTTTTTTGCATTTATTTTCGAATTTTCTAACTCGGGTCGGGTTTGAACGGATAGGAAGAAAATTATTTTTGTTCTCTATTTTTCGGCCTGTCATTGCCCGTTTCGTCTTGAAATGATGCCTGGATGAAGTTTTTTAATTTTTTTGCATTTATTTTTGAATTTTCAAACTCGGGTCGGGTTCGAACGGATAGGAAGGAAATTATTTTTGTTCTCTATTTTTCGGCTTGTCCTTGCCCGTTTCGTCCTGAAATGAGGCCTGGATGATGTTTTTTAATTTTTAAAATTTTTTTGCATTTATTTTCGAAATTTTAAACTCGGGTCGGGTATTCGAACGGATAGGAAGGAAATTATTTTTGTTCTCTATTTTTCGGCCTGTCCTTGCCCGTTTCGCCTTGAAACGAAGCCTGGAAGATGTTTTTTAATTTTTAAATTTTTTTTGCATTTGTTTTGGAATTTTCTAACTCGGGTCGGGTATTCGAACGGATAGGAAGGAAATTATTTTTGTTCTTTATTTTTCGGCCTGTCCTTGCCCGTTTCGCTTTGAAACGAAGCCTGGAAGAGGTTTTTTAATTTTTAAAATTTTTTTGCATTTGTTTTTGAATTTTCTAACTCGGGTCGGGTATTCGAACGGATAGGAAGGAAATTATTTTTGTTCTCTATTTTTCGGCCTGTCCTTGCCCGTTTCATCCAGAAATGAAGCCTGGATGTTGTTTTTTAAATTTTAAAATTTTTTTGCATTGGTTTTGAATTTTCTAACTCGGGTCGGGTATTCGAACGGATAGGAAGGAAATTATTTTCGTTCTCTATTTTTTGGCCTGTCCTTGCCCGTTTCATCCAGAAATGAAGCCTGGATGTTGTTTTTTAATTTTTAAAATTTTTTTGCATTTGTTTTTGAATTTTCTAACTCGGGTCGGGTATTCGAACGGATAGGAAGGAAATTATTTTTGTTCTCTATTTTTCAGCCTGTCCTTGCCCGTTTCATCCAGAAATGAAGCCTGGATGTTGTTTTTTAATTTTTAAAATTTTTTTGCATTTGTTTTTGAATTTTCTAACTCGGGTCGGGTATTCGAACGGATAGGAAGGAAATTATTTTTGTTCTCTATTTTTCGGCCTGTCCTTGCCCGTTTCATCCAGAAATGAATCCTGGATGTTGTTTTTTAATTTTTAAAATTTTTTTGCATTTATTTTCGAATTTTCTAACTCGGGTCGGGTTTGAACGGATAGGAAGAAAATTATTTTTGTTCTCTATTTTTCGGCCTGTCATTGCCCGTTTCGTCTTGAAATGATGCCTGGATGAAGTTTTTTAATTTTTTTAATTTTTTTGCATTTATTTTTGAATTTTCAAACTCGGGTCGGGTTCGAAAGGATAGGAAGGATATTTTTTTCTTCTCTATTTTTCGGCCTGTCTTCATCCGTTTCGTGTTGAAATGAAGCCTGGATGATGTTTTTTAATTTTTGGAATTTTTTTGCATTTATTATTGAATTTTCTAACTCGGGTCGGGTTCGAACGGATAGGAAGAAAATTATTTTTGTTCTCTATTTTTCGGCCTGTCCTTGCCCGTTTCGTCTTGGAATGTAGCCTGGATGATGTTTTCTAATTTTTAAAATTTTTTTGCATTTGTATTTGAATTTTCTAACTCGGGTCGGGTAGTCGAACGGATAGGAAGGAAATTATTTTTGTTCTCTATTTTTCGGCCTGTCATTGCTCGTTTCGTCTTGAAATGATGCCTGGATGATGTATTTTAATTTTTAAATTTTTTTGCATTTATTTTTGAATTTTCAAACTCGGGTCGGGTTCGAACGGATAGGAAGGAAATTATTTTTGTTCTCTATTTTTCGGCCTGTCCTTGCCCGTTTCATCCAGAAATGAAGCCTGGATGTTGTTTTTTAATTTTTAAAATTTTTTTGCAATTATTTTCGAATTTTCTAACTCGGGTCGGGTTTGAACGGATAGGAAGAAAATTATTTTTGTTCTCTATTTTTCGGCCTGTCATTGCCCGTTTCGTCTTGAAATGATGCCTGGATGAAGTTTTTTAATTTTTTTAATTTTTTTGCATTTATTTTTGAATTTTCAAACTCGGGTCGGGTTCGAACGGATAGGAAGGAAATTATTTTTGTTCTCTATTTTTCGGCTTGTCCTTGCCCGTTTCGTCCTGAAATGAGTTCTGGATGATGTTTTTTAATTTTTAAAATTTTTTAGCATTTATTGTCGAAATTTTAAACTCGGGTCGGGTATTCGAACGGATAGGAAGGAAATTATTTTTGTTCTCTATTTTTCGGCCTGTCCTTGCCCATTTCGCCTTGAAACGAAGCCTGGAAGATGTTTTTTAATTTTTAAATTTTTTTTGCATTTGTTTTGGAATTTTCTAACTCGGGTCGGGTATTCGAACGGATAGGCAGGAAATTATTTTTGTTCTTTATTTTTCGGCCTGTCCTTGCCCGTTTCGCCAGAAATGAAGCCTGGAAGATGTTTTTTAATTTTTAAAATTTTTTTGCATTTGTTTTGGAATTTTCTAACTCGGGTCGGGTATTCGAACGGATAGGAAGGAAATTATTTTTGTTCTCTATTTTTCGGCCTGTCCTTGCCCGTTTCGCCTTGAAACGAAGCCTGGAAGGTGTTTTTTAATTTTTAAATTTTTTTTGCATTTGTTTTTGAATTTTCTAACTCGGGTCGGTTATTCGAACGGATAGGAAGGAAATTATTTTTGTTCTCTATTTTTCGGCCTGTCCTTGCCCGTTTCATCCAGAAATGAAGCCTGGATGTTGTTTTTTAATTTTTAAAATTTTTTTGCATTTATTTTCGAATTTTCTAACTCGGGTCGGGTTTGAACGGATAGGAAGAAAATTATTTTTGTTCTCTATTTTTCGGCCTGTCATTGCCCGTTTCGTCTTGAAATGATGCCTGGATGAAGTTTTTTAATTTTTTTAATTTTTTTGCATTTATTTTTGAATTTTCAAACTCGGGTCGGGTTCGAACGGATAGGAAGGAAATTATTTTTGTTCTCTATTTTTCGGCCTGTCCTTGCCCGTTTCGCCTTGAAACGAAGCCTGGAAGATGTTTTTTAATTTTTTAATTTTTTTGCATTTATTTTTGAATTTTCAAACTCGGGTCGGGTTCGAACGGATAGGAAGGAAATTATTTTTGTTCTCTATTTTTCGGCCTGTCCTTGCCCGTTTCGCCTTGAAACGAAGCCTGGAAGATGTTTTTTAATTTTTAAATTTTTTTTACATTTGTTTTTGAATTTTCTAACTCGGGTCGGGTATTCGAACGGATAGGAAGGAAATTATTTTTGTTCTCTATTTTTCGGCCTGTCCTTGC
Organism: Quercus robur; assembly: GCF_932294415.1. Taxonomy (NCBI): domain Eukaryota; kingdom Viridiplantae; phylum Streptophyta; class Magnoliopsida; order Fagales; family Fagaceae; genus Quercus; species Quercus robur. Next base: position 23,071,549 of record NC_065543.1, read on the forward strand.
CCGTTTCATCCAGAAATGAAGCCTGGATGTTGTTTTTTAATTTTTAAAATTTTTTTGCATTTATTTTCGAATTTTCTAACTCGGGTCGGGTTTGAACGGATAGGAAGAAAATTATTTTTGTTCTCTATTTTTCGGCCTGTCATTGCCCGTTTCGTCTTGAAATGATGCCTGGATGAAGTTTTTTAATTTTTTTGCATTTATTTTTGAATTTTCAAACTCGGGTCGGGTTCGAACGGATAGGAAGGAAATTATTTTTGTTCTCTATTTTTCGGCTTGTCCTTGCTCGTTTCGTCCTGAAATGAAGCCTGGATGATGTTTTTTAATTTTTAAAATTTTTTTGCATTTATTTTCGAAATTTTAAACTCGGGTCGGGTATTCGAACGGATAGGAAGGAAATTATTTTTGTTCTCTATTTTTCGGCCTGTCCTTGCCCGTTTCGCCTTGAAACGAAGCTTGGAAGATGTTTTTTAATTTTTAAATTTTTTTTGCATTTGTTTTGGAATTTTCTAACTCGGGTCGGGTATTCGAACGGATAGGAAGGAAATTATTTTTGTTCTTTATTTTTCGGCCTGTCCTTGCCCGTTTCGCTTTGAAACGAAGCCTGGAAGAGGTTTTTTAATTTTTAAAATTTTTTTGCATTTGTTTTTGAATTTTCTAACTCGGGACGGGTATTCGAACGGATAGGAAGGAAATTATTTTTGTTCTCTATTTTTCGGCCTGTCCTTGCCCGTTTCATCCAGAAATGAAGCCTGGATGTTGTTTTTTAAATTTTAAAATTTTTTTGCATTTGTTTTTGAATTTTCTAACTCGGGTCGGGTATTCGAACGGATAAGAAGGAAATTATTTTCGTTCTCTATTTTTTGGCCTGTCCTTGCCCGTTTCATCCAGAAATGAAGCCTGGTTGTTGTTTTTTAATTTTTAAAATTTTTTTGCATTTGTTTTTGAATTTTCTAACTCGGGTCGGGTATTCGAACGGATAGGAAGGAAATTATTTTTGTTCTCTATTTTTCGGCCTGTCCTTGCCCGTTTCATCCAGAAATGAAGCCTGGATGTTGTTTTTTAATTTTTAAAATTTTTTTACATTTGTTTTTGAATTTTCTAACTTGGGTCGGGTATTCGAACGGATAGGAAGGAAATTATTTTTGTTCTCTATTTTTCGGCCTGTCCTTGCCCGTTTCATCCAGAAATGAAGCCTGGATGTTGTTTTTTAATTTTTAAAATTTTTTTGCATTTATTTTCGAATTTTCTAACTCGGGTCGGGTTTGAACGGATAGGAAGAAAATTATTTTTGTTCTCTATTTTTCGGCCTGTCATTGCCCGTTTCGTCTTGAAATGATGCCTGGATGAAGTTTTTTAATTTTTTTAATTTTTTTGCATTTATTTTTGAATTTTCAAACTCGGGTCGGGTTCGAAAGGATAGGAAGGAAATTTTTTTTCTTCTCTATTTTTCGGCCTGTCTTCATCCGTTTCGTCTTGAAATGAAGCCTGGATGATGTTTTTTAATTTTTGGAATTTTTTTGCATTTATTATTGAATTTTCTAACTCGGGTCGGGTTCGAACGGATAGGAAGAAAATTATTTTTGTTCTCTATTTTTGGGCCTGTCCTTGCCCGTTTCGTCTTGGAATGAAGCCTGGATGATGTTTTCTAATTTCAAAATTTTTTTGCATTTGTATTTGAATTTTCTAACTCGGGTCGGGTATTCGAACGGATAGGAAGGAAATTATTTTTGTTCTCTATTTTTCGGCCTGTCATTGCTCGTTTCGTCTTGAAATGATGCCTGGATGATGTTTTTTAATTTTTAAATTTTTTTGCATTTATTTTTGAATTTTCAAACTCGGGTCGGGTTCGAACGGATAGGAAGGAAATTATTTTTGATCTCCATTTTTCGGCTTGTCCTTGCCCGTTTCGCCTTGAAACGAAGTCTGGATGATGTTTTTTAATTTTTAAAATTTTTTTGCATTTGTTTTTGAATTTTCTAACTCGGGTCGGGTATTCGAACGGATAGGAAGGAAATTATTTTTGTTCTTTATTTTTTGGCCTGTCCTTGCCCGTTTCATCCAGAAATGAAGCTTGGATATTGTTTTTTAATTTTTAAAATTTTTTTGCATTTGTTTTGGAATTTTCTAACTCGGGTCGGGTATTCGAACGGATAGGAAGGAAATTATTTTTGTTCTTTATTTTTCGGCCTGTCCTTGCCCGTTTCGCCAGAAAGGAAGCCTGGAAGATGTTTTTTAATTTTTAAAATTTTTTTGCATTTGTTTTGGAATTTTCTAACTCGGGTCGGGTATTCGAACGGATAGGAAGGAAATTATTTTTGTTCTCTATTTTTCGGCCTGTCCTTGCCCGTTTCGCCTTGAAACGAAGCCTGGAAGATGTTTTTTAATTTTTAAATTTTTTTTGCATTTGTTTTTGAATTTTCTAACTCGGGTCGGGTATTCGAACGGATAGGAAGGAAATTATTTTTGTTCTCTATTTTTCGGCCTGTCCTTGCCCGTTTCGCCTTGAAACGAAGCCTGGAAGATGTTTTTTAATTTTTAAATTTTTTTGCATTTGTATTTGAATTTTCTAACTCGGGTCGGGTATTCGAACGGATAGGAAGGAAATTATTTTTGTTCTCTATTTTTCGGTCTGTCCTTGCCCGTTTCGCCTTGAAACGAAGCCTGGAAGATGTTTTTTAATTTTTAAATTTTTTTTGCATTTGTTTTGGAATTTTCTAACTCGGGTCGGGTATTCGAACGGATAGGAAGGAAATTATTTTTGTTCTTTATTTTTCGGCCTGTCCTTGCCCGTTTCGCCAGAAATGAAGCCTGGAAGTTGTTTTTTAATTTTTAAAATTTTTTTGCATTTGTTTTGGAATTTTCTAACTCGGGTCGGGTATTCGAACGGATAGGAAGGAAATTATTTTTGTTCTCTATTTTTCGGCCTGTCCTTGCCCGTTTCGCCTTGAAACGAAGCCTGGAAGATGTTTTTTAATTTTTAAATTTTTTTTGCATTTGTTTTTGAATTTTCTAACTCGGGTCGGTTATTCGAACGGATAGGAAGGAAATTATTTTTGTTCTCTATTTTTCGGCCTGTCCTTGCCCGTTTCATCCAGAAATGAAGCCTGGATGTTGTTTTTTAATTTTTAAAATTTTTTTGCATTTATTTTCGAATTTTCAAACTCGGGTCGGGTTTGAACGGATAGGAAGAAAATTATTTTTGTTCTCTATTTTTCGGCCTGTCATTGCCCGTTTCGTCTTGAAATGATGCCTGGATGAAGTTTTTTAATTTTTTTAATTTTTTTGCATTTATTTTTGAATTTTCAAACTCGGGTCGGGTTCGAACGGATAGGAAGGAAATTATTTTTGTTCTCTATTTTTCGGCTTGTCCTTGCCCGTTTCGTCCTGAAATGAAGCCTGGATGATGTTTTTTAATTTTTAAAATTTTTTTGCATTTATTTTCGAAATTTTAAACTCGGGTCGGGTTCGAACGGATAGGAAGGAAATTATTTTTGTTCTCTATTTTTCGGCTTGTCCTTGCCCGTTTCGTCTTGAAATGAAGCATGGATGATGTTTTTTAATTTTTGGAATTTTTTTGCATTTATTATTGAATTTTCTAACTTGGGTCGGGTTCGAACGGATAGGAAGAAAATTATTTTTGTTCTCTATTTTTCGGCCTGTCCTTGCCCGTTTCGTCTTGGAATGAAGCCTGGATGATGTTTTCTAATTTTTAAAATTTTTTTGCATTTGTTTTTGAATTTTCTAACTCGGGTCGGGTATTCGAACGGATAGGAAGGAAATTATTTTTGTTCTCTATTTTTCTGCCTGTGATTGCTCGTTTCGTCTTGAAATGATGCCTGGATGATGTTTTTTAATTTTTAAATTTTTTTGCATTTATTTTTGAATTTTCAAACTCGGGTCGGGTTCGAACGTATAGGAAGGAAATTATTTTTGTTATCTATTTTTCGGCTTGTACTTGCCCGTTTCGCCTTGAAACGAAGTCTGGATGATGTTTTTTAATTTTTAAACTTTTTTTGCATTTGTTTTTGAATTTTCTAACTCGGGTCGGGTATTCGAACGGATAGGAAGGAAATTATTTTCGTTCTCTATTTTTTGGCCTGTCCTTGCCCGTTTCATCCAGAAATGAAGCCTGGATGTTGTTTCTTAATTTTGAAAATTTTTTTGCATTTGTTTTTGAGTTTTCTAACTCGGGTCGGGTATTCGAACGGATAGGAAGGAAATTATTTTTGTTCTCTATTTTTCGGCCTGTCCTTGCCCGTTTCGTCCTGAAATGAAGCTGGATGATGTTTTTTGATTTTTAAAATTTTTTTACATTTATTTTCGAAATTTCAAACTCGGGTCGGGTTCGAACGGATAGGAAGGAAATTTTTTTTCTACTCTATTTTTTGGCCTGTTTTCACCCGTTTCGTCTTGAAATGAAACCTGGATGATGTTTTTTAATTTTTGAATTTTTTTGCATTTATTATTGAATTTTCTAACTCGGGTCGGGTATTCGAACGGATAGGAAGGAAATTATTTTTGTTCTCTATTTTTCGGCTTGTCCTTGCCCGTTTCGCTTTGAAACGAAGCCTGGAAGATGTTTTTTAATTTTTAAAATTTTTTTGCATTTGTTTTTGAATTTTCTAACTCGGGTCGGGTATTCGAACGGATAGGAAGGAAATTATTTTTGTTCTCTATTTTTTGGCCTGTCCTTGCCAGTTTCATCCAGAAATGAAGCCTGGAACTTGTTTTTTAATTTTTAAAATTTTTTTGCATTTATTTTCGAATTTTCTAACTCGGGTCGGGTTTGAACGGATAGGAAGAAAATTATTTTTGTTCTCTATTTTTCGGCCTGTCATTGCCAGTTTCGTCTTGAAATGGTGCCTGGATGATGTTTGTTAATTTTTAAAATTTTTTTGCATTTATTTTTGAATTTTAAAACTCGGGTCGGGTATTCGAACGGATAGGAAGGAAATTTTTTTTCTTCTCTATTTTTCGGCCTGTCTTCATCCGTTTCGTCTTGAAATGAATCCTGGATGATGTTTTTTAATTTTTGGAATTTTTTTGCATTTATTATTGAATTTTCTAACTCGGGTCGGGTTCGAACGGATAGGAAGAAAATTATTTTTGTTCTCTATTTTTCGGCCTGTCCTTGCCCGTTTCGTCTTGGAATGAAGCCTGGATGATGTTTTCTAATTTCAAAATTTTTTTGCATTTGTATTTGAATTTTCTAACTCGGGTCGGGTATTCGAACGGATAGGAAGGAAATTATTTTTGTTCTCTATTTTTCGGCCTGTCATTGCTCGTTTCGTCTTGAAATGATGCCTGGATGATGTTTTTTAATTTTTAAATTTTTTTGCATTTATTTTTGAATTTTCAAACTCGGGTCGGGTTCGAACGGATAGGAAGGAAATTATTTTTGATCTCCATTTTTCGGCTTGTCCTTGCCCGTTTCGCCTTGAAACGAAGTCTGGATGATGTTTTTTAATTTTTAAAATTTTTTTGCATTTGTTTTTGAATTTTCTAACTCGGGTCGGGTATTCGAACGGATAGGAAGGAAATTATTTTTGTTCTTTATTTTTTGGCCTGTCCTTGCCCGTTTCATCCAGAAATGAAGCCTGGATGTTGTTTTTTAATTTTTAAAATTTTTTTGCATTTGTTTTTGAATTTTCTAACTCGGGTCGGGTATTCGAACGGATAGGAAGGAAATTATTTTTGTTCTCTATTTTTCGGCCTGTCCTTGCACGTTTCGCCTTGAAACGAAGCCTGAAAGATGTTTTTTAATTTTTAAAATTTTTTTGCATTTGTTTTTGAATTTTATAACTCGGGTCGGGTATTCGAACGGATAGGAAGGAAATTATTTTTGTTCTCTATTTTTCGGCCTGTCCTTGCCCGTTTCATCCAGAAATGAAGCCTGGATGTTGTTTTTTAATTTTTAAAATTTTTTTGCATTTATTTTCGAATTTTCTAACTCGGGTCGGGTTTGAACGGATAGGAAGAAAATTATTTTTGTTCTCTATTTTTCGGCCTGTCATTGCCCGTTCCGTCTTGAACTGATGCCTGGATGAAGTTTTTTAATTTTTTTAATTTTTTTGCATTTATTTTTGAATTTTCAAACTCGGGTCGGGTTCGAACGGATAGGAAGGAAATTATTTTTGTTCTCTATTTTTCGGCTTGTCCTTGCCCGTTTCGTCCTGAAATGAAGCTTGGATGATGTTTTTTAATTTTTAAAATTTTTTTGCATTTATTTTCGAAATTTTAAACTCGGGTCGGGTATTCGAACGGATAGGAAGGAAATTTTTTTTCTTCTCTATTTTTCGGCCTGTCTTCATCCGTTTCGTCTTGAAATGAAGCCTGGATGTTGTTTTTTAATTTTTAAATTTTTTTTGCATTTATTATTGAATTTTCTAACTCGGGTCGGGTATTCGAACGGATAGGAAGGAAATTATTTTTGTTCTCTATTTTTCGGCTTGTCCTTGCCCGTTTCGCCTTGAAACGAAGCCTGAAAGATGTTTTTTAATTTTTAAAATTTTTTTGCATTTGTTTTTGAATTTTATAACTCGGGTCGGGTATTCGAACGGATAGGAAGGAAATTATTTTTGTTCTCTATTTTTCGGCCTGTCCTTGCCCGTTTCATCCAGAAATGAAGCCTGGATGTTGTTTTTTAATTTTTAAAATTTTTTTGCATTTATTTTCGAAATTTTAAACTCGGGTCGGGTATTCGAACGGATAGGAAGGAAATTTTTTTTCTTCTCTATTTTTCGGCCTGTCTTCATCCGTTTCGTCTTGAAATGAAGCCTGGATGTTGTTTTTTAATTTTTAAATTTTTTTTGCATTTATTATTGAATTTTCTAACTCGGGTCGGGTATTCGAACGGATAGGAAGGAAATTATTTTTGTTCTCTATTTTTCGGCTTGTCCTTGCCCGTTTCGCCTTGAAACGAAGTCTGGATGATGTTTTTTAATTTTTAAAATTTTTTTGCATTTGTTTTTGAATTTTCTAACTCGGGTCGGGTTCGAACGGATAGGAAGAAAATTATTTTTGTTCTCTATTTTTCGGCCTGTCCTTGCCCGTTTCGTCTTGGAATGAAGCCTGGATGATGTTTTCTAATTTTTAAAATTTTTTTGCATTTGTTTTTGAATTTTCTAACTCGGGTCTGGTATTCGAACGGATAGGAAGGAAATTATTTTTGTTCTCTATTTTTCGGCCTGTCATTGCTCGTTTCGTCTTGAAATGATGCCTGGATGATGTTTTTTAATTTTTAAATTTTTTTGCATTTATTTTTGAATTTTCAAACTCGGGTCGGGTTCGAATGGATAGGAAGGAAATTATTTTTGTTCTCTATTTTTCGGCTTGTCCTTGCCCGTTTCGCCTTGGAACGAAGTCTGGATTATGTTTTTTAATTTTTAAAATTTTTTTGCATTTGTTTTTGAATTTTCTATCTCGGGTCGGGTTCGAACGGATAGGAAGGAAATTATTTTTGTTCTCTATTTTTCGGCTTGTCCTTGCCCGTTTCGCCTTGAAACGAAGCCTGGATGATGTTTTTTAATTTTTAAAATTTTTTTGAATTTGTTTTTGAATTTTCTAACTCGGGTCGTGTATTCGAACGGTTAGGAAGGAAATTATTTTTGTTCTCTATTTTTCGGCCTGTCCTTGCCCGTTTCATCCAGAAATGAAGCCTGGATGTTGTTTTTTAATTTTTAATATTTTTTTGCATTTATTCTCGAATTTTCTAACTCGGGTCGGGTTTGAACGGATAGGAAGAAAATTATTTTTGTTCTCTATTTTTCGGCCTGTCATTGCCCGTTTCGTCTTGAAATGATGCCTGGATGAAGTTTTTTAATTTTTTTACTTTTTTTGCATTTATTTTTGAATTTTCAAACTCGGGTCGGGTTCGAACGGATAGGAAGGAAATTATTTTTGTTCTCTATTTTTCGGCTTGTCCTTGCCCGTTTCGCCTTGAAACGAAGCCTGGATGATGTTTTTTAATTTTTAAAATTTTTTTGCATTTATTTTTGAATTTTCTAACTCGGGTCGGGTTTGAACGGATAGGAAGAAAATTATTTTTGTACTCTATTTTTCGGCCTGTCATTGCCCGTTTCGTCTTGAAATGATGCCTGGATGATGTTTTTTACTTTTTAAATTTTTTTGCATTTATTTTTGAATTTTCAAACTCGGGTCGGGTTCGAACGGATAGGAAGGAAATTATTTTTGTTCTCTATTTTTCGGCTTGTCCTTGCCCGTTTCGCCTTGAAACGAAGCCTGGATGATGTTTTTTAATTTTAAAAATTTTTTTGAATTTGTTTTTGAATTTTCTAACTCGGGTCGTGTATTCGAACGGTTAGGAAGGAAATTATTTTTGTTCTCTATTTTTCGGCCTGTCCTTGCCCGTTTCATCCAGAAATGAAGCCTGGATGTTGTTTTTTAATTTTTAATATTTTTTTGCATTTATTCTCGAATTTTCTAACTCGGGTCGGGTTTGAACGGATAGGAAGAAAATTATTTTTGTTCTCTATTTTTCGGCCTGTCATTGCCCGTTTCGTCTTGAAATGATGCCTGGATGAAGTTTTTTAATTTTTTTACTTTTTTTGCATTTATTTTTGAATTTTCAAACTCGGGTCGGGTTCGAACGGATAGGAAGGAAATTATTTTTGTTCTCTATTTTTCGGCCTGTCCTTGCCCGTTTCATCCAGAAATGAAGCCTGGATGTTGTTTTCTAATTTTTAAAATTTTTTTGCATTTGTTTTTGAATTTTCTATCTCGGGTCGGGTATTCGAACGGATAGGAAGGAAATTATTTTTGTTCTCTATTTTTCGGCTTGTCCTTGCCCGTTTCGCCTTGGAACGAAGTCTGGATTATGTTTTTTAATTTTTAAAATTTTTTTGCATTTGTTTTTGAATTTTCTATCTCGGGTCGGGTATTCGAACGGATAGGAAGGAAATTATTTTTGTTCTCTATTTTTCGGCTTGTCCTTGCCCGTTTCGCCTTGAAACGAAGCCTGGATGATGTTTTTTAATTTTTAAAAATTTTTTGAATTTGTTTTTGAATTTTCTAACTCGGGTCGGGTATTCGAACGGTTAGGAAGGAAATTATTTTTGTTCTCTATTTTTCGGCCTGTCCTTGCCCGTTTCATCCAGAAATGAAGCCTGGATGTTGTTTTTTAATTTTTAATATTTTTTTGCATTTATTCTCGAATTTTCTAACTCGGGTCGGGTTTGAACGGATAGGAAGAAAATTATTTTTGTTCTCTATTTTTCGGCCTGTCATTGCCCGTTTCGTCTTGAAATGATGCCTGGATGAAGTTTTTTAATTTTTTTACTTTTTTTGCATTTATTTTTGAATTTTAAAACTCGGGTCGGGTTCGAACGGATAGGAAGGAAATTATTTTTGTTCTGTATTTTTCGGCTAGTCCTTGCCCGTTTCGCCTTGAAATGAAGCCAGGATGATGTTTTTTAATTTTTAAAATTTTTTTGAATTTGTTTTTGAATTTTCTAACTCGGGTCGGGTATTCGAACGGTTAGGAAGGAAATTATTTTTGTTCTCTATTTTTCGGCCTGTCCTTGCCCGTTTCATCCAGAAATGAAGCCTGGATGTTGTTTTCTAATTTTTAAAATTTTTTTGCATTTGTTTTTGAATTTTCTATCTCGGGTCGGGTATTCGAACGGATAGGAAGGAAATTATTTTTGTTCTCTATTTTTCGGCTTGTCCTTGCCCGTTTCGCCTTGGAACGAAGTCTGGATTATGTTTTTTAATTTTTAAAATTTTTTTGCATTTGTTTTTGAATTTTCTATCTCGGGTCGGGTATTCGAACGGATAGGAAGGAAATTATTTTTGTTCTCTATTTTTCGGCTTGTCCCTGCCCGTTTCGCCTTGAAATGAAGCCTGGATGATGTTTTTTAATTTTTAAAATTTTTTTGCATTTATTTTTGAATTTTCTAACTCGGGTCGGGTTTGAACGGATAGGAAGAAAATTATTTTTGTACTCTATTTTTCGGCCTGTCATTGCCCGTTTCGTCTTGAAATGATGCCTGGATGATGTTTTTTACTTTTTAAATTTTTTTGCATTTATTTTTGAATTTTCAAACTCGGGTCGGGTTCGAACGGATAGGAAGGAAATTATTTTTGTTCTCTATTTTTCGGCTTGTCCTTGCCCGTTTCGCCTTGAAACGAAGCCTGGATGATGTTTTTTAATTTTTAAAATTTTTTTGAATTTGTTTTTGAATTTTCTAACTCGGGTCGGGTATTCGAACGGTTAGGAAGGAAATTATTTTTGTTCTCTATTTTTCGGCCTGTCCTTGCCCGTTTCATCCAGAAATGAAGCCTGGATGTTGTTTTTTAATTTTTAATATTTTTTTGCATTTATTCTCGAATTTTCTAACTCGGGTCGGGTTTGAACGGATAGGAAGAAAATTATTTTTGTTCTCTATTTTTCGGCCTGTCATTGCCCGTTTCGTCTTGAAATGATGCCTGGATGAAGTTTTTTAATTTTTTTACTTTTTTTGCATTTATTTTTGAATTTTCAAACTCGGGTCGGGTTCGAACGGATAGGAAGGAAATTATTTTTGTTCTCTATTTTTCGGCTAGTCCTTGCCCGTTTCGCCTTGAAACGAAGCCTGGATGATGTTTTTTAATTTTTAAAATTTTTTTGAATTTGTTTTTGAATTTTCTAACTCGGGTCGGGTATTCGAACGGTTAGGAAGGAAATTATTTTTGTTCTCTATTTTTCGGCCTGTCCTTGCCCGTTTCATCCAGAAATGAAGCCTGGATGTTGTTTTTTAATTTTTAATATTTTTTTGCATTTATTCTCGAATTTTCTAACTCGGGTCGGGTTTGAACGGATAGGAAGAAAATTATTTTTGTTCTCTATTTTTCGGCCTGTCATTGCCCGTTTCGTCTTGAAATGATGCCTGGATGAAGTTTTTTAATTTTTTTACTTTTTTTGCATTTATTTTTGAATTTTCAAACTCGGGTCGGGTTCGAACGGATAGGAAGGAAATTATTTTTGTTCTCTATTTTTCGGCTTGTCCTTGCCCGTTTCGTCCTGAAATGAAGCCTGGATGATGTTTTTTAATTTTTAAAATTTTTTTGAATTTGTTTTTGAATTTTCTAACTCGGGTCGGGTATTCGAACGGTTAGGAAGGAAATTATTTTTGTTCTCTATTTTTCGGCTTGTCCTTGCCCGTTTCGCCTTGGAACGAAGTCTGGATTATGTTTTTTAATTTTTAAAATTTTTTTGCATTTGTTTTTGAATTTTCTATCTCGGGTCGGGTATTCGAACGGATAGGAAGGAAATTATTTTTGTTCTCTATTTTTCGGCTTGTCCCTGCCCGTTTCGCCTTGAAATGAAGCCTGGATGATGTTTTTTAATTTTTAAAATTTTTTTGCATTTATTTTTGAATTTTCTAACTCGGGTCGGGTTTGAACGGATAGGAAGAAAATTATTTTTGTACTCTATTTTTCGGCCTGTCATTGCCCGTTTCGTCTTGAAATGATGCCTGGATGATGTTTTTTACTTTTTAAATTTTTTTGCATTTATTTTTGAATTTTCAAACTCGGGTCGGGTTCGAACGGATAGGAAGGAAATTATTTTTGTTCTCTATTTTTCGGCTTGTCCTTGCCCGTTTCGCCTTGAAACGAAGCCTGGATGATGTTTTTTAATTTTTAAAATTTTTTTGAATTTGTTTTTGAATTTTCTAACTCGGGTCGGGTATTCGAACGGTTAGGAAGGAAATTATTTTTGTTCTCTATTTTTCGGCCTGTCCTTGCCCGTTTCATCCAGAAATGAAGCCTGGATGTTGTTTTTTAATTTTTAATATTTTTTTGCATTTATTCTCGAATTTTCTAACTCGGGTCGGGTTTGAACGGATAGGAAGAAAATTATTTTTGTTCTCTATTTTTCGGCCTGTCATTGCCCGTTTCGTCTTGAAATGATGCCTGGATGAAGTTTTTTAATTTTTTTACTTTTTTTGCATTTATTTTTGAATTTTCAAACTCGGGTCGGGTTCGAACGGATAGGAAGGAAATTATTTTTGTTCTCTATTTTTCGGCTAGTCCTTGCCCGTTTCGCCTTGAAACGAAGCCTGGATGATGTTTTTTAATTTTTAAAATTTTTTTGAATTTGTTTTTGAATTTTCTAACTCGGGTCGGGTATTCGAACGGTTAGGAAGGAAATTATTTTTGTTCTCTATTTTTCGGCCTGTCCTTGCCCGTTTCATCCAGAAATGAAGCCTGGATGTTGTTTTTTAATTTTTAATATTTTTTTGCATTTATTCTCGAATTTTCTAACTCGGATCGGGTTTGAACGGATAGGAAGAAAATTATTTTTGTTCTCTATTTTTCGGCCTGTCATTGCCCGTTTCGTCTTGAAATGATGCCTGGATGAAGTTTTTTAATTTTTTTACTTTTTTTGCATTTATTTTTGAATTTTCAAACTCGGGTCGGGTTCGAACGGATAGGAAGGAAATTATTTTTGTTCTCTATTTTTCGGCTTGTCCTTGCCCGTTTCGTCCTGAAATGAAGCCTGGATGATGTTTTTTAATTTTTAAAATTTTTTTGAATTTGTTTTTGAATTTTCTAACTCGGGTCGGGTATTCGAACGGTTAGGAAGGAAATTATTTTTGTTCTCTATTTTTCGGCCTGTCCTTGCCCGTTTCATCCAGAAATGAAGCCTGGATGTTGTTTTCTAATTTTTAAAATTTTTTTGCATTTGTTTTTGAATTTTCTATCTCGGGTCGGGTATTCGAACGGATAGGAAGGAAATTATTTTTGTTCTCTATTTTTCGGCTTGTCCTTGCCCGTTTCGCCTTGGAACGAAGTCTGGATTATGTTTTTTAATTTTTAAAATTTTTTTGCATTTGTTTTTGAATTTTCTATCTCGGGTCGGGTATTCGAACGGATAGGAAGGAAATTATTTTTGTTCTCTATTTTTCGGCTTGTCCTTGCCCGTTTCGCCTTGAAACGAAGCCTGGATGATGTTTTTTAATTTTTAAAAATTTTTTGAATTTGTTTTTGAATTTTCTAACTCGGGTCGGGTATTCGAACGGTTAGGAAGGAAATTATTTTTGTTCTCTATTTTTCGGCCTGTCCTTGCCCGTTTCATCCAGAAATGAAGCCTGGATGTTGTTTTTTAATTTTTAATATTTTTTTGCATTTATTCTCGAATTTTCTAACTCGGGTCGGGTTTGAACGGATAGGAAGAAAATTATTTTTGTTCTCTATTTTTCGGCCTGTCATTGCCCGTTTCGTCTTGAAATGATGCCTGGATGAAGTTTTTTAATTTTTTTACTTTTTTTGCATTTATTTTTGAATTTTCAAACTCGGGTCGGGTTCGAACGGATAGGAAGGAAATTATTTTTGTTCTCTATTTTTCGGCTAGTCCTTGCCCGTTTCGCCTTGAAACGAAGCCTGGATGATGTTTTTTAATTTTTAAAATTTTTTTGAATTTGTTTTTGAATTTTCTAACTCGGGTCGGGTATTCGAACGGTTAGGAAGGAAATTATTTTTGTTCTCTATTTTTCGGCCTGTCCTTGCCCGTTTCATCCAGAAATGAAGCCTGGATGTTGTTTTCTAATTTTTAAAATTTTTTTGCATTTGTTTTTGAATTTTCTATCTCGGGTCGGGTATTCGAACGGATAGGAAGGAAATTATTTTTGTTCTCTATTTTTCGGCTTGTCCTTGCCCGTTTCGCCTTGGAACGAAGTCTGGATTATGTTTTTTAATTTTTAAAATTTTTTTGCATTTGTTTTTGAATTTTCTATCTCGGGTCGGGTATTCGAACGGATAGGAAGGAAATTATTTTTGTTCTCTATTTTTCGGCTTGTCCCTGCCCGTTTCGCCTTGAAATGAAGCCTGGATGATGTTTTTTAATTTTTAAAATTTTTTTGCATTTATTTTTGAATTTTCTAACTCGGGTCGGGTTTGAACGGATAGGAAGAAAATTATTTTTGTACTCTATTTTTCGGCCTGTCATTGCCCGTTTCGTCTTGAAATGATGCCTGGATGATGTTTTTTACTTTTTAAATTTTTTTGCATTTATTTTTGAATTTTCAAACTCGGGTCGGGTTCGAACGGATAGGAAGGAAATTATTTTTGTTCTCTATTTTTCGGCTTGTCCTTGCCCGTTTCGCCTTGAAACGAAGCCTGGATGATGTTTTTTAATTTTTAAAATTTTTTTGAATTTGTTTTTGAATTTTCTAACTCGGGTCGGGTATTCGAACGGTTAGGAAGGAAATTATTTTTGTTCTCTATTTTTCGGCCTGTCCTTGCCCGTTTCATCCAGAAATGAAGCCTGGATGTTGTTTTTTAATTTTTAATATTTTTTTGCATTTATTGTCGAATTTTCTAACTCGGGTCGGGTTTGAACGGATAGGAAGAAAATTATTTTTGTTCTCTATTTTTCGGCCTGTCATTGCCCGTTTCGTCTTGAAATGATGCCTGGATGAAGTTTTTTAATTTTTTTACTTTTTTTGCATTTATTTTTGAATTTTCAAACTCGGGTCGGGTTCGAACGGATAGGAAGGAAATTATTTTTGTTCTCTATTTTTCGGCTTGTCCTTGCCCGTTTCGTCCTGAAATGAAGCCTGGATGATGTTTTTTAATTTTTAAAATTTTTTTGAATTTGTTTTTGAATTTTCTAACTCGGGTCGGGTATTCGAACGGTTAGGAAGTAAATTATTTTTGTTCTCTATTTTTCGGCCTGTCCTTGCCCGTTTCATCCAGAAATGAAGCCTGGATGTTGTTTTCTAATTTTTAAAATTTTTTTGCATTTGTTTTTGAATTTTCTATCTCGGGTCGGGTATTCGAACGGATAGGAAGGAAATTATTTTTGTTCTCTATTTTTCGGCTTGTCCTTGCCCGTTTCGCCTTGGAACGAAGTCTGGATTATGTTTTTTAATTTTTAAAATTTTTTTGCATTTGTTTTTGAATTTTCTATCTCGGGTCGGGTATTCGAACGGATAGGAAGGAAATTATTTTTGTTCTCTATTTTTCGGCTTGTCCCTGCCCGTTTCGCCTTGAAATGAAGCCTGGATGATGTTTTTTAATTTTTAAAATTTTTTTGCATTTATTTTTGAATTTTCTAACTCGGGTCGGGTTTGAACGGATAGGAAGAAAATTATTTTTGTACTCTATTTTTCGGCCTGTCATTGCCCGTTTCGTCTTGAAATGATGCCTGGATGATGTTTTTTACTTTTTAAATTTTTTTGCATTTATTTTTGAATTTTCAAACTCGGGTCGGATTCGAACGGATAGGGAGGAAATTATTTTTGTTCTCTATTTTTCGGCTTGTCCTTGCCCGTTTCGCCTTGAAACGAAGCCTGGATGATGTTTTTTAATTTTTAAAATTTTTTTGAATTTGTTTTTGAATTTTCTAACTCGGGTCGGGTATTCGAACGGTTAGGAAGGAAATTATTTTTGTTCTCTATTTTTCGGCCTGTCCTTGCCCGTTTCATCCAGAAATGAAGCCTGGATGTTGTTTTTTAATTTTTAATATTTTTTTGCATTTATTCTCGAATTTTCTAACTCGGGTCGGGTTTGAACGGATAGGAAGAAAATTATTTTTGTTCTCTATTTTTCGGCCTGTCATTGCCCGTTTCGTCTTGAAATGATGCCTGGATGAAGTTTTTTAATTTTTTTACTTTTTTTGCATTTATTTTTGAATTTTCAAACTCGGGTCGGGTTCGAACGGATAGGAAGGAAATTATTTTTGTTCTCTATTTTTCGGCTAGTCCTTGCCCGTTTCGCCTTGAAACGAAGCCTGGATGATGTTTTTTAATTTTTAAAATTTTTTTGAATTTGTTTTTGAATTTTCTAACTCGGGTCGGGTATTCGAACGGTTAGGAAGGAAATTATTTTTGTTCTCTATTTTTCGGCCTGTCCTTGCCCGTTTCATCCAGAAATGAAGCCTGGATGTTGTTTTCTAATTTTTAAAATTTTTTTGCATTTGTTTTTGAATTTTCTATCTCGGGTCGGGTATTCGAACGGATAGGAAGGAAATTATTTTTGTTCTCTATTTTTCGGCTTGTCCTTGCCCGTTTCGCCTTGGAACGAAGTCTGGATTATGTTTTTTAATTTTTAAAATTTTTTTGCATTTGTTTTTGAATTTTCTATCTCGGGTCGGGTATTCGAACGGATAGGAAGGAAATTATTTTTGTTCTCTATTTTTCGGCTTGTCCCTGCCCGTTTCGCCTTGAAATGAAGCCTGGATGATGTTTTTTAATTTTTAAAATTTTTTTGCATTTATTTTTGAATTTTCTAACTCGGGTCGGGTTTGAACGGATAGGAAGAAAATTATTTTTGTACTCTATTTTTCGGCCTGTCATTGCCCGTTTCGTCTTGAAATGATGCCTGGATGATGTTTTTTACTTTTTAAATTTTTTTGCATTTATTTTTGAATTTTCAAACTCGGGTCGGGTTCGAACGGATAGGAAGGAAATTATTTTTGTTCTCTATTTTTCGGCTTGTCCTTGCCCGTTTCGCCTTGAAACGAAGCCTGGATGATGTTTTTTAATTTTTAAAATTTTTTTGAATTTGTTTTTGAATTTTCTAACTCGGGTCGGGTATTCGAACGGTTAGGAAGGAAATTATTTTTGTTCTCTATTTTTCGGCCTGTCCTTGCCCGTTTCATCCAGAAATGAAGCCTGGATGTTGTTTTTTAATTTTTAATATTTTTTTGCATTTATTCTCGAATTTTCTAACTCGGGTCGGGTTTGAACGGATAGGAAGAAAATTATTTTTGTTCTCTATTTTTCGGCCTGTCATTGCCCGTTTCGTCTTGAAATGATGCCTGGATGAAGTTTTTTAATTTTTTTACTTTTTTTGCATTTATTTTTGAATTTTCAAACTCGGGTCGGGTTCGAACGGATAGGAAGGAAATTATTTTTGTTCTCTATTTTTCGGCTAGTCCTTGCCCGTTTCGCCTTGAAACGAAGCCTGGATGATGTTTTTTAATTTTTAAAATTTTTTTGAATTTGTTTTTGAATTTTCTAACTCGGGTCGGGTATTCGAACGGTTAGGAAGGAAATTATTTTTGTTCTCTATTTTTCGGCCTGTCCTTGCCCGTTTCATCCAGAAATGAAGCCTGGATGTTGTTTTTTAATTTTTAATATTTTTTTGCATTTATTCTCGAATTTTCTAACTCGGATCGGGTTTGAACGGATAGGAAGAAAATTATTTTTGTTCTCTATTTTTCGGCCTGTCATTGCCCGTTTCGTCTTGAAATGATGCCTGGATGAAGTTTTTTAATTTTTTTACTTTTTTTGCATTTATTTTTGAATTTTCAAACTCGGGTCGGGTTCGAACGGATAGGAAGGAAATTATTTTTGTTCTCTATTTTTCGGCTTGTCCTTGCCCGTTTCGTCCTGAAATGAAGCCTGGATGATGTTTTTTAATTTTTAAAATTTTTTTGAATTTGTTTTTGAATTTTCTAACTCGGGTCGGGTATTCGAACGGTTAGGAAGGAAATTATTTTTGTTCTCTATTTTTCGGCCTGTCCTTGCCCGTTTCATCCAGAAATGAAGCCTGGATGTTGTTTTCTAATTTTTAAAATTTTTTTGCATTTGTTTTTGAATTTTCTATCTCGGGTCGGGTATTCGAACGGATAGGAAGGAAATTATTTTTGTTCTCTATTTTTCGGCTTGTCCTTGCCCGTTTCGCCTTGGAACGAAGTCTGGATTATGTTTTTTAATTTTTAAAATTTTTTTGCATTTGTTTTTGAATTTTCTATCTCGGGTCGGGTATTCGAACGGATAGGAAGGAAATTATTTTTGTTCTCTATTTTTCGGCTTGTCCCTGCCCGTTTCGCCTTGAAATGAAGCCTGGATGATGTTTTTTAATTTTTAAAATTTTTTTGCATTTATTTTTGAATTTTCTAACTCGGGTCGGGTTTGAACGGATAGGAAGAAAATTATTTTTGTACTCTATTTTTCGGCCTGTCATTGCCCGTTTCGTCTTGAAATGATGCCTGGATGATGTTTTTTACTTTTTAAATTTTTTTGCATTTATTTTTGAATTTTCAAACTCGGGTCGGGTTCGAACGGATAGGAAGGAAATTATTTTTGTTCTCTATTTTTCGGCTTGTCCTTGCCCGTTTCGCCTTGAAACGAAGCCTGGATGATGTTTTTTAATTTTTAAAATTTTTTTGAATTTGTTTTTGAATTTTCTAACTCGGGTCGTGTATTCGAACGGTTAGGAAGGAAATTATTTTTGTTCTCTATTTTTCGGCCTGTCCTTGCCCGTTTCATCCAGAAATGAAGCCTGGATGTTGTTTTTTAATTTTTAATATTTTTTTGCATTTATTCTCGAATTTTCTAACTCGGGTCGGGTTTGAACGGATAGGAAGAAAATTATTTTTGTTCTCTATTTTTCGGCCTGTCATTGCCCGTTTCGTCTTGAAATGATGCCTGGATGAAGTTTTTTAATTTTTTTTACTTTTTTTGCATTTATTTTTGAATTTTCAAACTCGGGTCGGGTTCGAACGGATAGGAAGGAAATTATTTTTGTTCTCTATTTTTCGGCTTGTCCTTGCCCGTTTCGTCCTGAAATGAAGCCTGGATGATGTTTTTTAATTTTTAAAATTTTTTTGAATTTGTTTTTGAATTTTCTAACTCGGGTCGGGTATTCGAACGGTTAGGAAGGAAATTATTTTTGTTCTCTATTTTTCGGCCTATCCTTGCCCGTTTCATCCAGAAATGAAGCCTGGATGTTGTTTTCTAATTTTTAAAATTTTTTTGCATTTGTTTTTGAATTTTCTATCTCGGGTCGGGTATTCGAACGGATAGGAAGGAAATTATTTTTGTTCTCTATTTTTCGGCTTGTCCTTGCCCGTTTCGCCTTGGAACGAAGTCTGGATTATGTTTTTTAATTTTTAAAATTTTTTTGCATTTGTTTTTGAATTTTCTATCTCGGGTCGGGTATTCGAACGGATAGGAAGGAAATTATTTTTGTTCTCTATTTTTCGGCTTGTCCCTGCCCGTTTCGCCTTGAAATGAAGCCTGGATGATGTTTTTTAATTTTTAAAATTTTTTTGCATTTATTTTTGAATTTTCTAACTCGGGTCGGGTTTGAACGGATAGGAAGAAAATTATTTTTGTACTCTATTTTTCGGCCTGTCATTGCCCGTTTCGTCTTGAAATGATGCCTGGATGATGTTTTTTACTTTTTAAATTTTTTTGCATTTATTTTTGAATTTTCAAACTCGGGTCGGGTTCGAACGGATAGGAAGGAAATTATTTTTGTTCTCTATTTTTCGGATTGTCCTTGCCCGTTTCGCCTTGAAACGAAGCCTGGATGATGTTTTTTAATTTTTAAAATTTTTTTGAATTTGTTTTTGAATTTTCTAACTCGGGTCGGGTATTCGAACGGATAGGAAGGAAATTATTTTTGTTCTCTATTTTTCGGCCTGTCCTTGCCCGTTTCATCCAGAAATGAAGCCTGGATGTTGTTTTTTAATTTTTAATATTTTTTTGCATTTATTCTCGAATTTTCTAACTCGGGTCGGGTTTGAACGGATAGGAAGAAAATTATTTTTGTTCTCTATTTTTCGGCCTGTCATTGCCCGTTTCGTCTTGAAATGATGCCTGGATGAAGTTTTTTAATTTTTTTACTTTTTTTGCATTTATTTTTGAATTTTCAAACTCGGGTCGGGTTCGAACGGATAGGAAGGAAATTATTTTTGTTCTCTATTTTTCGGCTAGTCCTTGCCCGTTTCGCCTTGAAACGAAGCCTGGATGATGTTTTTTAATTTTTAAAATTTTTTTGAATTTGTTTTTGAATTTTCTAACTCGGGTCGGGTATTCGAACGGTTAGGAAGGAAATTATTTTTGTTCTCTATTTTTCGGCCTGTCCTTGCCCGTTTCATCCAGAAATGAAGCCTGGATGTTGTTTTTTAATTTTTAATATTTTTTTGCATTTATTCTCGAATTTTCTAACTCGGGTCGGGTTTGAACGGATAGGAAGAAAATTATTTTTGTTCTCTATTTTTCGGCCTGTCATTGCCCGTTTCGTCTTGAAATGATGCCTGGATGAAGTTTTTTAATTTTTTTACTTTTTTTGCATTTATTTTTGAATTTTCAAACTCGGGTCGGGTTCGAACGGATAGGAAGGAAATTATTTTTGTTCTCTATTTTTCGGCTTGTCCTTGCCCGTTTCGTCCTGAAATGAAGCCTGGATGATGTTTTTTAATTTTTAAAATTTTTTTGAATTTGTTTTTGAATTTTCTAACTCGGGTCGGGTATTCGAACGGTTAGGAAGGAAATTATTTTTGTTCTCTATTTTTCGGCCTGTCCTTGCCCGTTTCATCCAGAAATGAAGCCTGGATGTTGTTTTCTAATTTTTAAAATTTTTTTGCATTTGTTTTTGAATTTTCTATCTCGGGTCGGGTATTCGAACGGATAGGAAGGAAATTATTTTTGTTCTCTATTTTTCGGCTTGTCCTTGCCCGTTTCGCCTTGGAACGAAGTCTGGATTATGTTTTTTAATTTTTAAAATTTTTTTGCATTTGTTTTTGAATTTTCTATCTCGGGTCGGGTATTCGAACGGATAGGAAGGAAATTATTTTTGTTCTCTATTTTTCGGCTTGTCCCTGCCCGTTTCGCCTTGAAATGAAGCCTGGATGATGTTTTTTAATTTTTAAAATTTTTTTGCATTTATTTTTGAATTTTCTAACTCGGGTCGGGTTTGAACGGATAGGAAGAAAATTATTTTTGTACTCTATTTTTCGGCCTGTCATTGCCCGTTTCGTCTTGAAATGATGCCTGGATGATGTTTTTTACTTTTTAAATTTTTTTGCATTTATTTTTGAATTTTCAAACTCGGGTCGGGTTCGAACGGATAGGAAGGAAATTATTTTTGTTCTCTATTTTTCGGCTTGTCCTTGCCCGTTTCGCCTTGAAACGAAGCCTGGATGATGTTTTTTAATTTTTAAAATTTTTTTGAATTTGTTTTTGAATTTTCTAACTCGGGTCGGGTATTCGAACGGTTAGGAAGGAAATTATTTTTGTTCTCTATTTTTCGGCCTGTCCTTGCCCGTTTCATCCAGAAATGAAGCCTGGATGTTGTTTTTTAATTTTTAATATTTTTTTGCATTTATTCTCGAATTTTCTAACTCGGGTCGGGTTTGAACGGATAGGAAGAAAATTATTTTTGTTCTCTATTTTTCGGCCTGTCATTGCCCGTTTCGTCTTGAAATGATGCCTGGATGAAGTTTTTTAATTTTTTTACTTTTTTTGCATTTATTTTTGAATTTTCAAACTCGGGTCGGGTTCGAACGGATAGGAAGGAAATTATTTTTGTTCTCTATTTTTCGGCTTGTCCTTGCCCGTTTCGTCCTGAAATGAAGCCTGGATGATGTTTTTTAATTTTTAAAATTTTTTTGCATTTATTTTCGAAATTTTAAACTCGGGTCGAGTATTCGAACGGATAGGAAGGAAATGTTTTTTCTTCTCTATTTTTCGGCCTGTCTTCATCCGTTTCGTCTAGAAATGAAGCCTGGATGATGTTTTTTAATTTTTGGAATTTTTTTGCATTTATTATTGAATTTTCTAACTCAGGTCTGGTTCGAACGGATAGGAAGAAAATTATGTTTGTTCTCTATTTTTCGGCCTGTCCTTGCCCGTTTCGTCTTGGAATGAAGCCTGGATGATGTTTTCTAATTTTTAAAATTTTTTTGCATTTGTTTTTGAATTTTCTAACTCGGGTCGGGTATTCGAACGGATAGGAAGGAAATTATTTTTGTTCTCTATTTTTCGGCCTGTCATTGCTCGTTTCTTCTTGAAATGATGTCTGGATGATGTTTTTTAATTTTTAAAATTTTTTTGCATTTGTTTTTGAATTTTCTAACTCGGGTCGGGTATTCGAACGGATAGGAAGGAAATTGTTTTTGTTCTCTATTTTTTGGCCTGTCCTTGCCCGTTTCATCCAGAAATGAAGCCTGGATGTTGTTTTTTAATTTTTAAAATTTTTTTGCATTTGTTTTAGAATTTTCTAACTCGGGTCGGGTATTCGAACGGATAGGAAGGAAATTATTTTTGTTCTCTATTTTTCGGCCTGTCCTTGCCCGTTTCGTCCTGAAATGAAGCCGGATGATGTTTTTTTAGTTTTAAAATTTTTTTGCATTTATTTTCGAAATTTCAAACTCGGGTCGGGTTCGAACGGATAGGAAGGAAATTATTTTTGTTCTCTATTTTTCGGCCTGTCCTTGCCCGTTTCGTCTTGGAATGAAGCCTGGATGATGTTTTTTAATTTTTAAAATTTTTTTTCATTTATTTTTGAATTTTCTAACTCGGATCGGGTTTGAACGGATAGGAAGAAAATTATTTTTGTTCTCTATTTTTCGGCCTGTCATTGCCTGTTTTGTCTTGAAATGATGCTTGGATGATGTTTTTTAATTTTTTCAATTTTTTTGCATTTATTTTTGAATTTTCAAACTCGGGTCGGGTTCGAACGGATAGGAAGAAAATTATTTTTGTTCTCTATTTTTCGGCCTGTCATTGCCCGTTTCGTCTTGAAATGATGCCTGGATGATGTTTTTTAATTTTTTTAATTTTTTTGCATTTATTTTTGAATTTTCAAACTCGGGTCGGGTTCGAACGGATAGGAAGAAAATTTTTTTGTTCTCTATTTTTCGGCTTGTCCTTGCCCGTTTCATCTTGAAATGATGCCTGGACGATGTTTTTTAATTTTTAGAATTTTTTTCCATTTATTTTTGAATTTTCTATCTCGGGTCGGGTTTGAACGGATAGGAAGAAAATTATTTTTGTTCTCTATTTTTCAGCCTGTCATTGCCCGTTTCATCTTGAAATGATGCCTGGATGATGTTTTTTAATTTTTAAATTTTTTTGCATTTATTTTTGAATTTTCAAACTCGGGTCAGGTTCGAACGGATAGGAAGGAAATTATTTTTGTTCTCTATTTTTGGGCTTGTCCTTTCCCGTTTCGCCTTGAAACGAAGCCTGGATGATGTTTTTTAATTTTTTAAAATTTTTTTGAATTTGTTTTTGAATTTTCTAACCCGAGTCGGGTTCGAACGGATAGGAAGAAATTTTTTTTTCTTCTCTATTTTTCGGCCTGTCCTGGCCCGTTTCGTCTTGAAACGAAGCCTGGATGATGTTTTTTAATTTTTAAAATTTTTTTGCATTTATTATTGAATTTTCTAACTCGGGTCGGGTTCGAACGGATAGGAAGGAAATTATTTTTGTTCTCTATTTTTCGGCCTGTCCTTGCCCGTTTCGTCTTGGAATGAAGCCTGGATGATGTTTTTTAATTTTTAAAATTTTTTTGCATTTGTTTTTGAATTTTCTAACTAGGGTCGGGTATTCGAACAGATAGGAAGGAAATTATTTTTGTTCTCTATTTTTCGGCTTGTCCTTGCCCGTTTCGTCCTGAAATGAAGCTGGATGATGTTTTTTGATTTTTAAAATTTTTTTGCATTTATTTTCGAAATTTCAAACTCGGGTCGGGTTCGAACGGATAGGAAGGAAATTTTTTTTCTACTCTATTTTTTGGCCTGTCTTCACCCGTTTCGTGTTGAAATGAAACCTGGATGATGTTTTTTAATTTTTAGAATTTTTTTGCATTTATTATTGAATTTTCTAACTCTGGTCGGGTATTCGAACGGATAGGAAGGAAATTATTTTCGTTCTCTATTTTTCGGCTTGTCCTTGCCCGTTTCGCTTTGAAACGAAGCCTGGAAGATATTTTTTAATTTTTAAAATTTTTTTGCATTTGTTTTTGAATTTTCTAACTCGGGTCGGGTATTCGAACGGATAGGAAGGAAATTATTTTTGTTCTCTATTTTTCGGCCTGTCCTTGCCCGTTTCATCCAGAAATGAAGCCTGGATGTTGTTTTTTAATTTTTAAAATTTTTTTGCATTTATTTTCGAATTTTCTAACTCGGGTCGGGTTTGAACGGATAGGAAGAAAATTATTTTTGTTCTCTATTTTTCGGCCTGTCATTGCCCGTTTCGTCTTGAAATGATGCCTGGATGAAGTTTTTTAATTTTTTTAATTTTTTTGCATTTATTTTTGAATTTTCAAACTCGGGTCGGGTTCGAACGGATAGGAAGGAAATTTTTTTTCTTCTCTATTTTTCGGCCTGTCTTCATCCGTTTCGTCTAAAAATGAAGCCTGGATGATGTTTTTTAATTTTTAGAATTTTTTTGCATTTATTATTGAATTTTCTAACTCTGGTCGGGTATTCGAACGGATAGGAAGGAAATTATTTTCGTTCTCTATTTTTCGGCCTGTCATTGAACCGTTTCGTCTTGAAATGAAGCCTGGATGATGTTTTTTAATTTTTAGAATTTTTTTGCATTTATTATTGAATTTTCTAACTCTGGTCGGGTATTCGAACGGATAGGAAGAAAATTATTTTTGTTCTCTATTTTTCGGCTTGTCCTTGCCCGTTTCGTCCTGAAATGAAGCCTGGATGATGTTTTTTAATTTTTAAAATTTTTTTGCATTTATTTTCGAAATTTTAAACTCGGGTCGAGTATTCGAACGGATAGGAAGGAAATGTTTTTTCTTCTCTATTTTTCGGCCTGTCTTCATCCGTTTCGTCTAGAAATGAAGCCTGGATGATGTTTTTTAATTTTTGGAATTTTTTTGCATTTATTATTGAATTTTCTAACTCAGGTCTGGTTCGAACGGATAGGAAGAAAATTATGTTTGTTCTCTATTTTTCGGCCTGTCCTTGCCCGTTTCGTCTTGGAATGAAGCCTGGATGATGTTTTTTAATTTTTAGAATTTTTTTGCATTTATTATTGAATTTTCTAACTCTGGTCGGGTATTCGAACGGATAGGAAGGAAATTATTTTCGTTCTCTATTTTTCGGCTTGTCCTTGCCCGTTTCGCTTTGAAACGAAGCCTGGAAGATATTTTTTAATTTTTAAAATTTTTTTGCATTTGTTTTTGAATTTTCTAACCCGAGTCGGGTTCGAACGGATAGGAAGAAATTTTTTTTTCTTCTCTATTTTTCGGCCTGTCCTGGCCCGTTTCGTCTTGAAACGAAGCCTGGATGATGTTTTTTAATTTTTAGAATTTTTTTGCATTTATTTTTGAATTTTCAAACTCGGGTCGGGTTCGAACGGATAGGAAGGAAATTATTTTTGTTCTCTATTTTTCGGCTTGTCCTTGCCCGTTTCGTCCTGAAATGAAGCCTGGATGATGTTTTTTAATTTTTAGAATTTTTTTGCATTTATTTTTGAATTTTCAAACTCGGGTCGGGTTCGAACGGATAGGAAGGAAATTATTTTTGTTCTCTATTTTTCGGCTTGTCCTTGCCCGTTTCGTCCTGAAATGAAGCCTGGATGATGTTTTTTAATTTTTAAAATTTTTTTGCATTTACTTTCGAAATTTTAAACTCGGGTCGGGTTCGAACGGATAGGAAGGAAATTATTTTTGTTCTCTATTTTTCGGCTTGTCCTTGCCCGTTTCGTCTTGAAATGAAGCCTGGATGATGTTTTTTAATTTTTAAAATTTTTTTGCATTTGTTTTTGAATTTTCTAACTCGGGTCGGGTATTCGAACGGATAGGAAGGAAATTATTTTTTTTCTCTTTTTCGGCCTGTCATTGCTCGTTTCGTCTTGAAATGATGCCTGGATGATGTTTTTTAATTTTTAAATTTTTTTGCATTTATTTTTGAATTTTCAAACTCGGGTCGGGTTCGAACGTATAGGAAGGAAATTATTTTTGTTATCTATTTTTCGGCTTGTCCTTGCCCGGTTCGCCTTGAAACGAAGTCTGGATGATGTTTTTTAATTTTTAAACTTTTTTTGCATTTGTTTTTGAATTTTCTAACTCGGGTCGGGTATTCGAACGGATAGGAAGGAAATTATTTTTGTTCTCTATTTTTTGGCCTGTCCTTGCCTGTTTCATCCAGAAATGAAGCCTGGATGTTGTTTCTTAATTTTTAAAATTTTTTTGCATTTGTTTTTGAATTTTCTAACTCGGGTAGGGTATTCGAACGGATAGGAAGGAAATTATTTTTGTTCTCTATTTTTCGGCCTGTCCTTGTCCGTTTCGTCCTGAAATGAAGCTGGATGATGTTTTTTGATTTTTAAAATTTTTTTGCATTTATTTTCGAAATTTCAAACTCGGGTCGGGTTCGAACGGATAGGAAGGAAATTTTTTTTCTACTCTATTTTTTGGCCTGTTTTCACCCGTTTCGTCTTGAAATGAAACCTGGATGATGTTTTTTAATTTTTAGAATTTTTTTGCATTTATTATTGAATTTTCTAACTCGGGTCGGGTATTCGAACGGATAGGAAGGAAATTATTTTTGTTCTCTATTTTTCGGCTTGTCCTTGCCCGTTTCGCTTTGAAACGAAGCCTGGAAGATGTTTTTTAATTTTTAAAATTTTTTTGCATTTGTTTTTGAATTTTCTAACTCGGGTCGGGTATTCGAACGGATAGGAAGGAAATTATTTTTGTTCTCTATTTTTCGGCCTGTCCTTGCCAGTTTCATCCAGAAATGAAGCCTGGATGTTGTTTTTTAATTTTTAAAATTTTTTTGCATTTATTTTCGAATTTTCTAACTCGGGTCGGGTTTGAACGGATAGGAAGAAAATTATTTTTGTTATCTATTTTTCGGCCTGTCATTGCCAGTTTCGTCTTGAAATGGTGCTTGGATGATGTTTGTTAATTTTTTTAATTTTTTTGCATTTATTTTTGAATTTTCAAACTCGGGTCGGGTATTCGAACGGATAGGAAGGAAATTTTTTTTCTTCTCTATTTTTCGGCCTGTCTTCATCCGTTTCATCTTGAAATGAATCCTGGATGATGTTTTTTAATTTTTGGAATTTTTTTGCATTTATTATTGAATTTTCTAACTCGGGTCGGGTTCGAACGGATAGGAAGAAAATTATTTTTGTTCTCTATTTTTCGGCCTGTCCTTGCCCGTTTCGTCTTGGAATGAAGCCTGGATGATGTTTTCTAATTTTTAAAATTTTTTTGCATTTGTATTTGAATTTTCTAACTCGGGTCGGGTATTCGAACGGATAGGAAGGAAATTATTTTTGTTCTCTATTTTTCGGCCTGTCATTGCTCGTTTCGTCTTGAAATGATGCCTGGATGATGTTTTTTAATTTTTAAATTTTTTTGCATTTATTTTTGAATTTTCAAACTCGGGTCGGGTTCGAATGGATAGGAAGGAAATTATTTTTGTTCTTTATTTTTTGGCCTGTCCTTGCCCGTTTCATCCAGAAATGAAGCTTGGATATTGTTTTTTAATTTTTAAAATTTTTTTGCATTTGTTTTGGAATTTTCTAACTCGGGTCGGGTATTCGAACGGATAGGAAGGAAATTATTTTTGTTCTTTATTTTTCGGCCTGTCCTTGCCCGTTTCGCCAGAAATGAAGCCTGGAAGATGTTTTTTAATTTTTAAAATTTTTTTGCATTTGTTTTGGAATTTTCTAACTCGGGTCGGGTATTCGAACGGATAGGAAGGAAATTATTTTTGTTCTCTATTTTTCGGCCTGTCCTTGCCCGTTTCGCCTTGAAACGAAGCCTGGAAGATGTTTTTTAATTTTTAAATTTTTTTTGCATTTGTTTTTGAATTTTCTAACTCGGGTCGGGTATTCGAACGGATAGGAAGGAAATTATTTTTGTTCTCTATTTTTCGGCCTGTCCTTGCCCGTTTCATCCAGAAATGAAGCCTGGATGTTGTTTTTTAATTTTTAAAATTTTTTTGCATTTATTTTCGAATTTTCTAACTCGGGTCGGGTTTGAACGGATTGGAAGAAAATTATTTTTGTTTTCTATTTTTCGGCCTGTCATTGCCCGTTTCGTCTTGAAATGATGCCTGGATGAAGTTTTTTAATTTTTTTTAATTTTTTTGCATTTATTTTTGAATTTTCAAACTCGGGTCGGGTTCGAACGGATAGGAAGGAAATTATTTTTGTTCGCTATTTTTCGGCTTGTCCTTGCCCGTTTCGTCCTGAAATGAAGCCTGGATGATGTTTTTTAATTTTTAAAATTTTTTAGCATTTATTTTCGAAATTTTAAACTCGGGTCGGGTATTCGAACGGATAGGAAGGAAATTATTTTTGTTCTCTATTTTTCGGCCTGTCTTTGCCCGTTTCGCCTTGAAACGAAGCCTGGAAGATGTTTTTTAATTTTTTAATTTTTTTTGCATTTGTTTTGGAATTTTCTAACTCGGGTCGGGTATTCGAACGGATAGGAAGGAAATTATTTTTGTTCTTTATTTTTCGGCCTGTCCTTGCCCGTTTCGCCAGAAATGAAGCCTGGAAGATGTTTTTTAATTTTTAAAATTTTTTTGCATTTGTTTTGGAATTTTCTAACTCGGGTCGGGTATTCGAACGGATAGGAAGGAAATTATTTTTGTTCTCTATTTTTCGGCCTGTCCTTGCCCGTTTCGCCTTGAAACGAAGCCTGGAAGATGTTTTTTAATTTTTAAATTTTTTTTGCATTTGTTTTTGAATTTTCTAACTCGGGTCGGGTATTCGAACGGATAGGAAGGAAATTATTTTTGTTCTCTATTTTTCTGCCTGTCCTTGCCCGTTTCATCCAGAAATGAAGCCTGGATGTTGTTTTTTAATTTTTAAAATTTTTTTGCATTTATTTTCGAATTTTCTAACTCGGGTCGGGTTTGAACGGATTGGAAGAAAATTATTTTTGTTCTCTATTTTTCGGCCTGTCATTGCCCGTTTCGTCTTGAAATGATGCCTGGATGAAGTTTTTTAATTTTTTTAATTTTTTTGCATTTATTTTTGAATTTTCAAACTCGGGTCGGGTTCGTACGGATAGGAAGGAAATTATTTTTGTTCGCTATTTTTCGGCTTGTCCTTGCCCGTTTCGTCCTGAAATGAAGCCTGGATGATGTTTTTTAATTTTTAAAATTTTTTAGCATTTATTTTCGAAATTTTAAACTCGGGTCGGGTATTCGAACGGATAGGAAGGAAATTATTTTTGTTCTCTATTTTTTGGCCTGTCCTTGCCCGTTTCGCCTTGAAACGAAGCCTGGAAGATGTTTTTTAATTTTTAAATTTTTTTTGCATTTGTTTTGGAATTTTCTAACTCGGGTCGGGTATTCGAACGGATAGGAAGGAAATTATTTTTGTTCTTTATTTTTCGGCCTGTCCTTGCCCGTTTCGCCAGAAATGAAGCCTGGAAGATGTTTTTTAATTTTTAAAATTTTTTTGCATTTGTTTTGGAATTTTCTAACTTGGTTCGGGTATTCGAACGGATAGGAAGGAAATTATTTTTGTTCCCTATTTTTCGGCCTGTCCTTGCCCGTTTCGCCTTGAAACGAAGCCTGGAAGATGTTTTTTAATTTTTAAATTTTTTTTGCATTTGTTTTTGAATTTTCTAACTCGGGTCGGGTATTCGAACGGATAGGAAGGAAATTATTTTTTTTCTCTATTTTTCGGCCTGTCATTGCTCGTTTCGTCTTGAAATGATGCCTGGATGATGTTTTTTAATTTTTAAATTTTTTTGCATTTATTTTTGAATTTTCAAACTCGGGTCGGGTTCGAACGTATAGGAAGGAAATTATTTTTGTTATCTATTTTTCGGCTTGTCCTTGCCCGGTTCGCCTTGAAACGAAGTCTGGATGATGTTTTTTAATTTTTAAACTTTTTTTGCATTTGTTTTTGAATTTTCTAACTCGGGTCGGGTATTCGAACGGATAGGAAGGAAATTATTTTTGTTCTCTATTTTTTGGCCTGTCCTTGCCTGTTTCATCCAGAAATGAAGCCTGGATGTTGTTTCTTAATTTTTAAAATTTTTTTGCATTTGTTTTTGAATTTTCTAACTCGGGTAGGGTATTCGAACGGATAGGAAGGAAATTATTTTTGTTCTCTATTTTTCGGCCTGTCCTTGCCCGTTTCGTCCTGAAATGAAGCTGGATGATGTTTTTTGATTTTTAAAATTTTTTTGCATTTATTTTCGAAATTTCAAACTCGGGTCGGGTTCGAACGGATAGGAAGGAAATTTTTTTTCTACTCTATTTTTTGGCCTGTTTTCACCCGTTTCGTCTTGAAATGAAACCTGGATGATGTTTTTTAATTTTTAGAATTTTTTTGCATTTATTATTGAATTTTCTAACTCGGGTCGGGTATTCGAACGGATAGGAAGGAAATTATTTTTGTTCTCTATTTTTCGGCTTGTCCTTGCCCGTTTCGCTTTGAAACGAAGCCTGGAAGATGTTTTTTAATTTTTAAAATTTTTTTGCATTTGTTTTTGAATTTTCTAACTCGGGTCGGGTATTCGAACGGATAGGAAGGAAATTATTTTTGTTCTCTATTTTTCGGCCTGTCCTTGCCAGTTTCATCCAGAAATGAAGCCTGGATGTTGTTTTTTAATTTTTAAAATTTTTTTGCATTTATTTTCGAATTTTCTAACTCGGGTCGGGTTTGAACGGATAGGAAGAAAATTATTTTTGTTATCTATTTTTCGGCCTGTCATTGCCAGTTTCGTCTTGAAATGGTGCTTGGATGATGTTTGTTAATTTTTAAAATTTTTTTGCATTTATTTTTGAATTTTCAAACTCGGGTCGGGTATTCGAACGGATAGGAAGGAAATTTTTTTTCTTCTCTATTTTTCGGCCTGTCTTCATCCGTTTCATCTTGAAATGAATCCTGGATGATGTTTTTAATTTTTGGAATTTTTTTGCATTTATTATTGAATTTTCTAACTCGGGTCGGGTTCGAACGGATAGGAAGAAAATTATTTTTGTTCTCTATTTTTCGGCCTGTCCTTGCCCGTTTCGTCTTGGAATGAAGCCTGGATGATGTTTTCTAATTTTTAAAATTTTTTTGCATTTGTATTTGAATTTTCTAACTCGGGTCGGGTATTCGAACGGATAGGAAGGAAATTATTTTTGTTCTCTATTTTTCGGCCTGTCATTGCTCGTTTCGTCTTGAAATGATGCCTGGATGATGTTTTTTAATTTTTAAATTTTTTTGCATTTATTTTTGAATTTTCAAACTCGGGTCGGGTTCGAATGGATAGGAAGGAAATTATTTTTGTTCTTTATTTTTTGGCCTGTCCTTGCCCGTTTCAACCAGAAATGAAGCTTGGATATTGTTTTTTAATTTTTAAAATTTTTTTGCATTTGTTTTGGAATTTTCTAACTCGGGTCGGGTATTCGAACGGATAGGAAGGAAATTATTTTTGTTCTTTATTTTTCGGCCTGTCCTTGCCCGTTTCGCCAGAAATGAAGCCTGGAAGATGTTTTTTAATTTTTAAAATTTTTTTGCATTTGTTTTGGAATTTTCTAACTCGGGTCGGGTATTCGAACGGATAGGAAGGAAATTATTTTTGTTCTCTATTTTTCGGCCTGTCCTTGCCCGTTTCGCCTTGAAACGAAGCCTGGAAGATGTTTTTTAATTTTTAAATTTTTTTTGCATTTGTTTTTGAATTTTCTAACTCGGGTCGGGTATTCGAACGGATAGGAAGGAAATTATTTTTGTTCTCTATTTTTCGGCCTGTCCTTGCCCGTTTCATCCAGAAATGAAGCCTGGATGTTGTTTTTTAATTTTTAAAATTTTTTTGCATTTATTTTCGAATTTTCTAACTCGGGTCGGGTTTGAACGGATTGGAAGAAAATTATTTTTGTTTTCTATTTTTCGGCCTGTCATTGCCCGTTTCGTCTTGAAATGATGCCTGGATGAAGTTTTTTAATTTTTTTTAATTTTTTTGCATTTATTTTTGAATTTTCAAACTCGGGTCGGGTTCGAACGGATAGGAAGGAAATTATTTTTGTTCGCTATTTTTCGGCTTGTCCTTGCCCGTTTCGTCCTGAAATGAAGCCTGGATGATGTTTTTTAATTTTTAAAATTTTTTAGCATTTATTTTCGAAATTTTAAACTCGGGTCGGGTATTCGAACGGATAGGAAGGAAATTATTTTTGTTCTCTATTTTTCGGCCTGTCTTTGCCCGTTTCGCCTTGAAACGAAGCCTGGAAGATGTTTTTTAATTTTTTAAATTTTTTTTGCATTTGTTTTGGAATTTTCTAACTCGGGTCGGGTATTCGAACGGATAGGAAGGAAATTATTTTTGTTCTCTATTTTTCGGCCTGTCATTGCTCGTTTCGTCTTGAAATGATGCCTGGATGATGTTTTTTAATTTTTAAATTTTTTTGCATTTATTTTTGAATTTTCAACCTCGGGTCGGGTTCGAATGGATAGGAAGGAAATTATTTTTGTTCTTTATTTTTTGGCCTGTCCTTGCCCGTTTCATCCAGAAATGAAGCTTGGATATTGTTTTTTAATTTTTAAAATTTTTTTGCATTTGTTTTGGAATTTTCTAACTCGGGTCGGGTATTCGAACGGATAGGAAGGAAATTATTTTTGTTCTTTATTTTTCGGCCTGTCCTTGCCCGTTTCGCCAGAAATGAAGCCTGGAAGATGTTTTTTAATTTTTAAAATTTTTTTGCATTTGTTTTGGAATTTTCTAACTCGGGTCGGGTATTCGAACGGATAGGAAGGAAATTATTTTTGTTCTCTATTTTTCGGCCTGTCCTTGCCCGTTTCGCCTTGAAACGAAGCCTGGAAGATGTTTTTTAATTTTTAAATTTTTTTTGCATTTGTTTTTGAATTTTCTAACTCGGGTCGGTTATTCGAACGGATAGGAAGGAAATTATTTTTGTTCTCTATTTTTCGGCCTGTCCTTGCCCGTTTCATCCAGAAATGAAGCCTGGATGTTGTTTTTTAATTTTTAAAATTTTTTTGCATTTATTTTCGAATTTTCTAACTCGGGTCGGGTTTGAACGGATAGGAAGAAAATTATTTTTGTTCTCTATTTTTCGGCCTGTCATTGCCCGTTTCGTCTTGAAATGATGCCTGGATGAAGTTTTTTAATTTTTTTGCATTTAGTTTTGAATTTTCAAACTCGGGTCGGGTTCGAACGGATAGGAAGGAAATTATTTTTGTTCTCTATTTTTCGGCTTGTCCTTGCCCGTTTCGTCTTGAAATGAAGCCTGGATGATGTTTTTTAATTTTTGGAATTTTTTTGCATTTATTATTGAATTTTCTAACTTGGGTCGGGTTCGAACGGATAGGAAGAAAATTATTTTTGTTCTCTATTTTTCGGCCTGTCCTTGCCCGTTTCGTCTTGGAATGAAGCCTGGATGAAGTTTTCTAATTTTTAAAATTTTTTTGCATTTGTTTTTGAATTTTCTAACTCGGGTCGGGTATTCGAACGGATAGGAAGGAAATTATTTTTGTTCTCTATTTTTCGGCCTGTCATTGCTCGTTTCGTCTTGAAATGATGCCTGGATGATGTTTTTTAATTTTTAAATTTTTTTGCATTTATTTTTGAATTTTCAAACTCGGGTCGGGTTCGAACGTGTAGGAAGGAAATTATTTTTGTTATCTATTTTTCGGCTTGTCCTTGCCCGTTTCGCCTTGAAACGAAGTCTGGATGATGTTTTTTAATTTTTAAACTTTTTTTGCATTTGTTTTTTAATTTTCTAACTCGGGTCGGGTATTCGAACGGATAGGAAGGAAATTATTTTTGTTCTCTATTTTTCGGCCTGTCCTTGCCCGTTTCGTCCTGAAATGAAGCTGGATGATGTTTTTTGATTTTTAAAATTTTTTTACATTTATTTTCGAAATTTCAAACTCGGGTCGGGTTCGAACGGATAGGAAGGAAATTTTTTTTCTACTCTATTTTTTGGCCCGTTTTCACCCGTTTCGTCTTGAAATGAAACCTGGATGATATTTTTTAATTTTTAGAAGTTTTTTGCATTTATTATTGAATTTTCTAACTCGGGTCGGGTATTCGAACGGATAGGAAGGAAATTATTTTTGTTCTCTATTTTTCGGCTTGTCCTTGCCTGTTTCGATTTGAAACGAAGCCTGGAAGATGTTTTTTAATTTTTAAAATTTTTTTGCATTTGTTTTTGAATTTTCTAACTCGGGTCGGGTATTCGAACGGATAGGAAGGAAATTATTTTTGTTCTCTATTTTTCGGCCTGTCCTTGCCCGTTTCGTCTTGGAATGAAGCCTGGATGATGTTTTCTAATTTTTAAAATTTTTTTGCATTTGTATTTGAATTTTCTAACTCGGGTCGGGTATTCGAACGGATAGGAAGGAAATTATTTTTGTTCTCTATTTTTCGGCCTGTCATTGCTCGTTTCGTCTTGAAATGATGCCTGGATGATGTTTTTTAATTTTTAAATTTTTTTGCATTTATTTTTGAATTTTCAAACTCGGGTCGGGTTCGAACGGATAGGAAGGAAATTGTTTTTGATCTCTATTTTTCGGCTTGTCCTTGCCCGTTTCGCCTTGAAACGAAGTCTGGATGATGTTTTTTAATTTTTAAAATTTTTTTGCATTTGTTTTTGAATTTTCTAACTCGGGTCGGGTATTCGAACGGATAGGAAGGAAATTATTTTTGTTCTTTATTTTTTGGCCTGTCCTTGCCCGTTTCATCCAGAAATGAAGCCTGGATGTTGTTTTTTAATTTTTAAAATTTTTTTGCATTTGTTTTTGAATTTTCTAACTCGGGTCGGGTATTCGAACGGATAGGAAGGAAATTATTTTTGTTCTCTATTTTTCGGCCTGTCCTTGCACGTTTCGCCTTGAAACGAAGCCTGGAAGATGTTTTTTTATTTTTAAAATTTTTTTGCATTTGTTTTTGAATTTTATAACTCGGGTCGGGTATTCGAACGGATAGGAAGGAAATTATTTTTGTTCTCTATTTTTCGGCCTGTACTTGCCCGTTTCATCCAGAAATGAAGCCTGGATGTTGTTTTTTAATTTTTAAAATTTTTTTGCATTTATTTTCGAATTTTCTAACTCGGGTCGGGTTTGAACGGATAGGAAGAAAATTATTTTTGTTCTCTATTTTTCGGCCTGTCATTGCCCGTTTCGTCTTGAAATGATGCCTGGATGAAGTTTTTTAATTTTTTTAATTTTTTTGCATTTATTTTTGAATTTTCAAACTCGGGTCGGGTTCGAACGGATAGGAAGGAAATTATTTTTGTTCTCTATTTTTCGGCTTGTCCTTGCCCGTTTCGTCCTGAAATGAAGCTTGGATGATGTTTTTTAATTTTTAAAATTTTTTTGCATTTATTTTCGAAATTTTAAACTCGGGTCGGGTATTCGAACGGATAGGAAGGAAATTTTTTTTCTTCTCTATTTTTCGGCCTGTCTTCATCCGTTTCGTCTTGAAATGAAGCCTGGATGATGTTTTTTAATTTTTAAAATTTTTTTGCATTTATTATTGAATTTTCTAACTCGGGTCGGGTATTCGAACGAATAGGAAGGAAATTATTTTTGTTCTCTATTTTTCGGCTTGTCCTTGCCCGTTTCGCCTTGAAACGAAGTCTGGGTGATGTTTTTTAATTTTTAAAATTTTTTTGCATTTGTTTTTGAATTTTCTAACTCGGGTCGGGTTCGAACGGATAGGAAGAAAATTATTTTTGTTCTCTATTTTTCGGCCTGTCCTTGCCCGTTTCGTCTTGGAATGAAGCCTGGATGATGTTTTCTAATTTTTAAAATTTTTTTGCATTTGTTTTTGAATTTTCTAACTCGGGTCTGGTATTCGAACGGATAGGAAGGAAATTATTTTTGTTCTCTATTTTTCGGCCTGTCATTGCTCGTTTCGTCTTGAAATGATGCCTGGATGAAGTTTTTTAATTTTTTAATTTTTTTGCATTTTTTTTTGAATTTTCAAACTCGGGTCGGGTTCGAACGGATAGGAAGGAAATTATTTTTGTTCTCTATTTTTCGGCCTGTCCTTGCCCGTTTCGCCTTGAAACGAAGCCTGGAAGATGTTTTTTAATTTTTAAATTTTTTTTTGCATTTGTTTTTGAATTTTCTAACTCGGGTCGGGTATTCGAACGGATAGGAAGGAAATTATTTTTGTTCTCTATTTTTCGGCCTGTCCTTGCCCGTTTCGTCTTGGAATGAAGCCTGGATGATGTTTTCTAATTTTTAAATTTTTTTTTTGCATTTGTTTTTGAATTTTCTAACTCGGCTCGGGTATTCGAACGAATAGGAAGGAAATTATTTTTGTTCTCTATTTTTCGGCCTGTCCTTGCCCGTTTCGTCTTGGAATGAAGCCTGGATGATGTTTTCTAATTTTTAAAATTTTTTTGCATTTGTTTTTGAATTTTCTAACTCGGGTCGGGTTCGAACGGATAGGAAGAAAATTATTTTTGTTCTCTATTTTTCGGCCTGTCCTTGCCCGTTTCGTCTTGGAATGAAGCCTGGATGATGTTTTCTAATTTTTAAAATTTTTTTTGCATTTGTATTTGAATTTTCTAACTCGGGTCGGGTATTCGAACGGATAGGAAGGACATTATTTTTGTTCTCTATTTTTCGGCCTGTCATTGCTCGTTTCGTCTTGAAATGATGCCTGGATGATGTTTTTTAATTTTTAAATTTTTTTGCATTTATTTTTGAATTTTCAAACTCGGGTCGGGTTCGAACGGATAGGAAGGAAATTGTTTTTGATCTCTATTTTTCGGCTTGTCCTTGCCCGTTTCGCCTTGAAACGAAGTCTGGATGATGTTTTTTAATTTTTAAAATTTTTTTGCATTTGTTTTTGAATTTTCTAACTCGGGTCGGGTATTCGAACGGATAGGAAGGAAATTATTTTTGTTCTTTATTTTTTGGCCTGTCCTTGCCCGTTTCATCCAGAAATGAAGCCTGGATGTTGTTTTTTAATTTTTAAAATTTTTTTGCATTTGTTTTTGAATTTTCTAACTCGGGTCGGGTATTCGAACGGATAGGAAGGAAATTATTTTTGTTCTCTATTTTTCGGCCTGTCCTTGCACGTTTCGCCTTGAAACGAAGCCTGGAAGATGTTTTTTTATTTTTAAAATTTTTTTTGCATTTGTTTTTGAATTTTATAACTCGGGTCGGGTATTCGAACGGATAGGAAGGAAATTATTTTTGTTCTCTATTTTTCGGCCTGTACTTGCCCGTTTCATCCAGAAATGAAGCCTGGATGTTGTTTT
Organism: Quercus robur; assembly: GCF_932294415.1. Taxonomy (NCBI): domain Eukaryota; kingdom Viridiplantae; phylum Streptophyta; class Magnoliopsida; order Fagales; family Fagaceae; genus Quercus; species Quercus robur. The sequence goes on from NC_065543.1 coordinate 23,108,450, forward strand.
TTAATTTTTAAAATTTTTTTGCATTTATTTTCGAATTTTCTAACTCGGGTCGGGTTTGAACGGATAGGAAGAAAATTATTTTTGTTCTCTATTTTTCGGCCTGTCATTGCCCGTTTCGTCTTGAAATGATGCCTGGATGAAGTTTTTTAATTTTTTTAATTTTTTTGCATTTATTTTTGAATTTTCAAACTCGGGTCGGGTTCGAACGGATAGGAAGGAAATTATTTTTGTTCTCTATTTTTCGGCTTGTCCTTGCCCGTTTCGTCCTGAAATGAAGCTTGGATGATGTTTTTTAATTTTTAAAATTTTTTTGCATTTATTTTCGAAATTTTAAACTCGGGTCGGGTATTCGAACGGATAGGAAGGAAATTTTTTTTCTTCTCTATTTTTCGGCCTGTCTTCATCCGTTTCGTCTTGAAATGAAGCCTGGATGTTGTTTTTTAATTTTTAAAATTTTTTTGCATTTATTATTGAATTTTCTAACTCGGGTCGGGTATTCGAACGAATAGGAAGGAAATTATTTTTGTTCTCTATTTTTCGGCTTGTCCTTGCCCGTTTCGCCTTGAAACGAAGTCTGGGTGATGTTTTTTAATTTTTAAAATTTTTTTGCATTTGTTTTTGAATTTTCTAACTCGGGTCGGGTTCGAACGGATAGGAAGAAAATTATTTTTGTTCTCTATTTTTCGGCCTGTCCTTGCCCGTTTCGTCTTGGAATGAAGCCTGGATGATGTTTTCTAATTTTTAAAATTTTTTTGCATTTGTATTTGAATTTTCTAACTCGGGTCGGGTATTCGAACGGATCGGAAGGACATTATTTTTGTTCTCTATTTTTCGGCCTGTCATTGCTCGTTTCGTCTTGAAATGATGCCTGGATGATGTTTTTTAATTTTTAAATTTTTTTGCATTTATTTTTGAATTTTCAAACTCGGGTCGGGTTCGAACGGATAGGAAGGAAATTGTTTTTGATCTCTATTTTTCGGCTTGTCCTTGCCCGTTTCGCCTTGAAACGAAGTCTGGATGATGTTTTTTAATTTTTAAAATTTTTTTGCATTTGTTTTTGAATTTTCTAACTCGGGTCGGGTATTCGAACGGATAGGAAGGAAATTATTTTTGTTCTTTATTTTTTGGCCTGTCCTTGCCCGTTTCATCCAGAAATGAAGCCTGGATGTTGTTTTTTAATTTTTAAAATTTTTTTGCATTTGTTTTTGAATTTTCTAACTCGGGTCGGGTATTCGAACGGATAGGAAGGAAATTATTTTTGTTCTCTATTTTTCGGCCTGTCCTTGCACGTTTCGCCTTGAAACGAAGCCTGGAAGATGTTTTTTTATTTTTAAAATTTTTTTTGCATTTGTTTTTGAATTTTATAACTCGGGTCGGGTATTCGAACGGATAGGAAGGAAATTATTTTTGTTCTCTATTTTTCGGCCTGTACTTGCCCGTTTCATCCAGAAATGAAGCCTGGATGTTGTTTTTTAATTTTTAAAATTTTTTTGCATTTATTTTCGAATTTTCTAACTCGGGTCGGGTTTGAACGGATAGGAAGAAAATTATTTTTGTTCTCTATTTTTCGGCCTGTCATTGCCCGTTTCGTCTTGAAATGATGCCTGGATGAAGTTTTTTAATTTTTTTAATTTTTTTGCATTTATTTTTGAATTTTCAAACTCGGGTCGGGTTCGAACGGATAGGAAGGAAATTATTTTTGTTCTCTATTTTTCGGCTTGTCCTTGCCCGTTTCGTCCTGAAATGAAGCTTGGATGATGTTTTTTAATTTTTAAAATTTTTTTGCATTTATTTTCGAAATTTTAAACTCGGGTCGGGTATTCGAACGGATAGGAAGGAAATTTTTTTTCTTCTCTATTTTTCGGCCTGTCTTCATCCGTTTCGTCTTGAAATGAAGCCTGGATGTTGTTTTTTAATTTTTAAAATTTTTTTGCATTTATTATTGAATTTTCTAACTCGGGTCGGGTATTCGAACGAATAGGAAGGAAATTATTTTTGTTCTCTATTTTTCGGCTTGTCCTTGCCCGTTTCGCCTTGAAACGAAGTCTGGGTGATGTTTTTTAATTTTTAAAATTTTTTTGCATTTGTTTTTGAATTTTCTAACTCGGGTCGGGTTCGAACGGATAGGAAGAAAATTATTTTTGTTCTCTATTTTTCGGCCTGTCCTTGCCCGTTTCGTCTTGGAATGAAGCCTGGATGATGTTTTCTAATTTTTAAAATTTTTTTGCATTTGTTTTTGAATTTTCTAACTCAGGTCTGGTATTCGAACGGATAGGAAGGAAATTATTTTTGTTCTCTATTTTTCGGCCTGTCATTGCTCGTTTCGTCTTGAAATGATGCCTGGATGAAGTTTTTTAATTTTTTAATTTTTTTGCATTTTTTTTTGAATTTTCAAACTCGGGTCGGGTTCGAACGGATAGGAAGGAAATTATTTTTGTTCTCTATTTTTCGGCCTGTCCTTGCCCGTTTCGCCTTGAAATGAAGCCTGGAAGATGTTTTTTAATTTTTAAATTTTTTTTGCATTTGTTTTTGAATTTTCTAACTCGGGTCGGGTATTCGAACGGATAGGAAGGAAATTATTTTTGTTCTCTATTTTTCGGCCTGTCCTTGCCCGTTTCGTCTTGGAATGAAGCCTGGATGATGTTTTCTAATTTTTAAATTTTTTTTGCATTTGTTTTTGAATTTTCTAACTCGGGTCTGGTATTCGAACGGATAGGAAGGAAATTATTTTTGTTCTCTATTTTTCGGCCTGTCCTTGCCCGTTTCGTCTTGGAATGAAGCCTGGATGATGTTTTCTAATTTTTAAAATTTTTTTGCATTTGTTTTTGAATTTTCTAACTCGGGTCGGGTTCGAACGGATAGGAAGAAAATTATTTTTGTTCTCTATTTTTCGGCCTGTCCTTGCCCGTTTCGTCTTGGAATGAAGCCTGGATGATGTTTTCTAATTTTTAAAATTTTTTTGCATTTGTATTTGAATTTTCTAACTCGGGTCGGGTATTCGAACGGATCGGAAGGACATTATTTTTGTTCTCTATTTTTCGGCCTGTCATTGCTCGTTTCGTCTTGAAATGATGCCTGGATGATGTTTTTTAATTTTTAAATTTTTTTGCATTTATTTTTGAATTTTCAAACTCGGGTCGGGTTCGAACGGATAGGAAGGAAATTATTTTTGATCTCTATTTTTCGGCTTGTCCTTGCCCGTTTCGCCTTGAAACGAAGTCTGGATGATGTTTTTTAATTTTAAAAATTTTTTTGCATTTGTTTTTGAATTTTCTAACTCGGATCGGGTATTCGAACGGATAGGAAGGAAATTATTTTTGTTCTTTATTTTTTGGCCTGTCCTTGCCCGTTTCATCCAGAAATGAAGCCTGGATGTTGTTTTTTAATTTTTAAAATTTTTTTGCATTTGTTTTTGAATTTTCTAACTCGGGTCGGGTATTCGAACGGATAGGAAGGAAATTATTTTTGTTCTCTATTTTTCGGCCTGTCCTTGCACGTTTCGCCTTGAAACGAAGCCTGGAAGATGTTTTTTTATTTTTAAAATTTTTTTGCATTTGTTTTTGAATTTTATAACTCGGGTCGGGTATTCGAACGGATAGGAAGGAAATTATTTTTGTTCTCTATTTTTCGGCCTGTACTTGCCCGTTTCATCCAGAAATGAAGCCTGGATGTTGTTTTTTAATTTTTAAAATTTTTTTGCATTTATTTTCGAATTTTCTAACTCGGGTCGGGTTTGAACGGATAGGAAGAAAATTATTTTTGTTCTCTATTTTTCGGCCTGTCATTGCCCGTTTCGTCTTGAAATGATGCCTGGATGAAGTTTTTTAATTTTTTTGCATTTATTTTTGAATTTTCAAACTCGGGTCGGGTTCGAACGGATAGGAAGGAAATTATTTTTGTTCTCTATTTTTCGGCTTGTCCTTGCCCGTTTCGTCCTGAAATGAAGCTTGGATGATGTTTTTTAATTTTTAAAATTTTTTTGCATTTATTTTCGAAATTTTAAACTCGGGTCGGGTATTCGAACGGATAGGAAGGAAATTTTTTTTCTTCTCTATTTTTCGGCCTGTCTTCATCCGTTTCGTCTTGAAATGAAGCCTGGATGTTGTTTTTTAATTTTTAAATTTTTTTTGCATTTATTATTGAATTTTCTAACTCGGGTCGGGTATTCGAACGGATAGGAAGGAAATTATTTTTGTTCTCTATTTTTCGGCTTGTCCTTGCCCGTTTCGCCTTGAAACGAAGTCTGGGTGATGTTTTTTAATTTTTAAAATTTTTTTGCATTTGTTTTTGAATTTTCTAACTCGGGTCGGGTTCGAACGGATAGGAAGAAAATTATTTTTGTTCTCTATTTTTCGGCCTGTCCTTGCCCGTTTCGTCTTGGAATGAAGCCTGGATGATGTTTTCTAATTTTTAAAATTTTTTTGCATACGTTTTTGAATTTTCTAACTCGGGTCTGGTATTCGAACGGATAGGAAGGAAATTATTTTTGTTCTCTATTTTTCGGCCTGTCATTGCTCGTTTCGTCTTGAAATGATGCCTGGATGAATTTTTTTAATTTTTTAATTTTTTTGCATTTATTTTTGAATTTTCAAACTCGGGTCGGGTTCGAACGGATAGGAAGGAAATTATTTTTGTTCTCTATTTTTCGGCCTGTCCTTGCCCGTTTCGCCTTGAAACGAAGCCTGGAAGATGTTTTTTAATTTTTAAATTTTTTTTGCATTTGTTTTTGAATTTTCTAACTCGGGTCGGGTATTCGAACGGATAGGAAGGAAATTATTTTTGTTCTCTATTTTTCGGCCTGTCCTTGCCCGTTTCGTCTTGGAATGAAGCCTGGATGATGTTTTCTAATTTTTAAAATTTTTTTGCATTTGTTTTTGAATTTTCTAACTCGGGTCTGGTATTCGAACGGATAGGAAGGAAATTATTTTTGTTCTCTATTTTTCGGCCTGTCATTGCTCGTTTCGTCTTGAAATGATGCCTGGATGATGTTTTTTAATTTTTTAATTTTTTTGCATTTATTTTTGAATTTTCAAACTCGGGTCGGGTTCGAACGGATAGGAAGGAAATTATTTTTGTTCTCTATTTTTCGGCCTGTCCTTGCCCGTTTCGCCTTGAAACGAAGCCTGGAAGATGTTTTTTAATTTTTAAATTTTTTTTGCATTTGTTTTTGAATTTTCTAACTCGGGTCGGGTATTCGAACGGATAGGAAGGAAATTATTTTTGTTCTCTATTTTTCGGCCTGTCCTTGCCCGTTTCATCCAGAAATGAAGCCTGGATGTTGTTTTTTAATTTTTAAAATTTTTTTGCATTTATTTTCGAATTTTCTAACTCGGGTCGGGTTTGAACGGATTGGAAGAAAATTATTTTTGTTCTCTATTTTTTGGACTGTCATTGCCCGTTTCGTCTTGAAATGATGCCTGGATGAAGTTTTTTAATTTTTTTAATTTTTTTGCATTTATTTTTGAATTTTCAAACTCGGGTCGGGTTCGAACGGATAGGAAGGAAATTATTTTTGTTCGCTATTTTTCGGCTTGTCCTTGCCCGTTTCGTCCTGAAATGAAGCCTGGATGATGTTTTTTAATTTTTAAAATTTTTTAGCATTTATTTTCGAAATTTTAAACTCGGGTCGGGTATTCGAACGGATAGGAAGGAAATTATTTTTGTTCTCTATTTTTCGGCCTGTCCTTGCCCGTTTCGCCTTGAAACGAAGCCTGGAAGATGTTTTTTAATTTTTAAATTTTTTTTGCATTTGTTTTGGAATTTTCTAACTCGGGTCGGGTATTCGAACGGATTGGAAGGAAATTATTTTTGTTCTTTATTTTTCGGCCTGTCCTTGCCCGTTTCGCCAGAAATGAAGCCTGGAAGATGTTTTTTAATTTTTAAAATTTTTTTGCATTTGTTTTGGAATTTTCTAACTCGGGTCGGGTATTCGAACGGATAGGAAGGAAATTATTTTTGTTCTCTATTTTTCGGCCTGTCCTTGCCCGTTTCGCCTTGAAACGAAGCCTGGAAGATGTTTTTTAATTTTTAAATTTTTTTTGCATTTGTTTTTGAATTTTCTAACTCGGGTCGGGTATTCGAACGGATAGGAAGGAAATTATTTTTGTTCTCTATTTTTCGGCCTGTCCTTGCCCGTTTCGTCTTGGAATGAAGCCTGGATGATGTTTTCTAATTTTTAAAATTTTTTTGCATTTGTTTTTGAATTTTCTAACTCGGGTCTGGTATTCGAACGGATAGGAAGGAAATTATTTTTGTTCTCTATTTTTCGGCCTGTCATTGCTCGTTTCGTCTTGAAATGATGCCTGGATGATGTTTTTTAATTTTTTAATTTTTTTGCATTTATTTTTGAATTTTCAAACTCGGGTCGGGTTCGAACGGATAGGAAGGAAATTATTTTTGTTCTCTATTTTTCGGCCTGTCCTTGCCCGTTTCGCCTTGAAACGAAGCCTGGAAGATGTTTTTTAATTTTTAAATTTTTTTTGCATTTGTTTTTGAATTTTCTAACTCGGGTCGGGTATTCGAACGGATAGGAAGGAAATTATTTTTGTTCTCTATTTTTCGGCCTTTCCTTGCCCGTTTCATCCAGAAATGAAGCCTGGATGTTGTTTTTTAATTTTTAAAATTTTTTTGCATTTATTTTCGAATTTTCTAACTCGGGTCGGGTTTGAACGGATTGGAAGAAAATTATTTTTGTTCTCTATTTTTCGGCCTATCATTGCCCGTTTCGTCTTGAAATGATGCCTGGATGAAGTTTTTTAATTTTTTTAATTTTTTTGCATTTATTTTTGAATTTTCAAACTCGGGTCGGGTTCGAACGGATAGGAAGGAAATTATTTTTGTTCGCTATTTTTCGGCTTGTCCTTGCCCGTTTCGTCCTGAAATGAAGCCTGGATGATGTTTTTTAATTTTTAAAATTTTTTAGCATTTATTTTCGAAATTTTAAACTCGGGTCGGGTATTCGAACGGATAGGAAGGAAATTATTTTTGTTCTCTATTTTTCGGCCTGTCCTTGCCCGTTTCGCCTTGAAACGAAGCCTGGAAGATGTTTTTTAATTTTTAAATTTTTTTTGCATTTGTTTTGGAATTTTCTAACTCGGGTCGGGTATTCGAACGGATAGGAAGGAAATTATTTTTGTTCTTTATTTTTCGGCCTGTCCTTGCCCGTTTCGCCAGAAATGAAGCCTGGAAGATGTTTTTTAATTTTTAAAATTTTTTTGCATTTGTTTTGGAATTTTCTAACTCGGGTCGGGTATTCGAACGGATAGGAAGGAAATTATTTTTGTTCTCTATTTTTCGGCCTGTCCTTGCCCGTTTCGCCTTGAAACGAAGCCTGGAAGATGTTTTTTAATTTTTAAATTTTTTTTGCATTTGTTTTTGAATTTTCTAACTCGGGTCGGGTATTCGAACGGATAGGAAGGAAATTATTTTTGTTCTCTATTTTTCGGCCTGTCCTTGCCCGTTTCATCCAGAAATGAAGCCTGGATGTTGTTTTTTAATTTTTAAAATTTTTTTGCATTTATTTTCGAATTTTCTAACTCGGGTCGGGTTTGAACGGATAGGAAGAAAATTATTTTTGTTCTCTATTTTTCGGCCTGTCATTGCCCGTTTCGTCTTGAAATGATGCCTGGATGAAGTTTTTTAATTTTTTTAATTTTTTTGCATTTAGTTTTGAATTTTCAAACTCGGGTCGGGTTCGAACGGATAGGAAGGAAATTATTTTTGTTCTCTATTTTTCGGCTTGTCCTTGCCCGTTTCGTCCTGAAATGAAGCCTGGATGATGTTTTTTAATTTTTAAAATTTTTTTGCATTTATTTTCGAAATTTTAAACTCGGGTCGGGTTCGAACGGATAGGAAGGAAATTATTTTTGTTCTCTATTTTTCGGCTTGTCCTTGCCCGTTTCGTCTTGAAATGAAGCCTGGATGATGTTTTTTAATTTTTGGAATTTTTTTGCATTTATTATTGAATTTTCTAACTTGGGTCGGGTTCGAACGGATAGGAAGAAAATTATGTTTGTTCTTTATTTTTCGGCCTGTCCTTGCCCGTTTCGTCTTGGAATGAAGCCTGGATGATGTTTTCTAATTTTTAAAATTTTTTTGCATTTGTTTTTGAATTTTCTAACTCGGGTCGGGTATTCGAACGGATAGGAAGGAAATTATTTTTGTTCTCTATTTTTCGGCCTGTCATTGCTCGTTTCGTCCTGAAATGATTCCTGGATGATGTTTTTTAATTTTTAAATTTTTTTGCATTTATTTTTGAATTTTCAAACTCGGGTCGGGTTCGAACGTGTAGGAAGGAAATTATTTTTGTTATCTATTTTTCGGCTTGTCCTTGCCCGTTTCGCCTTGAAACGAAGTCTGGATGATGTTTTTTAATTTTTAAACTTTTTTTGCATTTGTTTTTTAATTTTCTAACTCGGGTCGGGTATTCGAACGGATAGGAAGGAAATTATTTTTGTTCTCTATTTTTCGGCTTGTCCTTGCCTGTTTCGCTTTGAAACGAAGCCTGGAAGATGTTTTTTAATTTTTAAAATTTTTTTGCATTTGTTTTTGAATTTTCTAACTCGGGTCGGGTATTCGAACGGATAGGAAGGAAATTATTTTTGTTCTCTATTTTTTGGCCTGTCCTTGCCAGTTTCATCCAGAAATGAAGCCTGGATGTTGTTTTTTAATTTTTAAAATTTTTTTGCATTTATTTTCGAATTTTCTAACTCGGGTCGGGTTTGAACGGATAGGAAGAAAATTATTTTTGTTCTCTATTTTTCGGCCTGTCATTGCCAGTTTCGTCTTGAAATGGTGCCTGGATGATGTTTGTTAATTTTATAATTTTTTTGCATTTATTTTTGAATTTTAAAACTCGGGTCGGGTATTCGAACGGATAGGAAGGAAATTTTTTTTCTTCTCTATTTTTCGGCCTGTCTTCATCCGTTTTGTCTTGAAATGAATCCTGGATGATGTTTTTTAATTTTTGGAATTTTTTTGCATTTATTATTGAATTTTCTAACTCGGGTCGGGTTCGAACGGATAGGAAGAAAATTATTTTTGTTCTCTATTTTTCGGCCTGTCCTTGCCCGTTTCGTCTTGGAATGAAGCCTGGATGATGTTTTCTAATTTTTAAAATTTTTTTGCATTTGTATTTGAATTTTCTAACTCGGGTCGGGTATTCGAACGGATAGGAAGGAAATTATTTTTGTTCTCTATTTTTCGGCCTGTCATTGCTCGTTTCGTCTTGAAATGATGCCTGGATGATGTTTTTTAATTTTTAAATTTTTTTGCATTTATTTTTGAATTTTCAAACTCGGGTCCGGTTCGAACGGATAGGAAGGAAATTATTTTTGATCTCTATTTTTCGGCTGGTCCTTGCCCGTTTCGCCTTGAAACAAAGTCTGGATGATGTTTTTTAATTTTTAAAATTTTTTTGCATTTGTTTTTGAATTTTCTAACTCGGGTCGGGTATTCGAACGGATAGGAAGGAAATTATTTTTGTTCTTTATTTTTTGGTCTGTCCTTGCCCGTTTCATCCAGAAATGAAGCCTGAATGTTGTTTTTGAATTTTTAAAATTTTTTTGCATTTGTTTTTGAATTTTCTAACTCGGGTCGGGTATTCGAACGGATAGGAAGGAAATTATTTTTGTTCTCTATTTTTCGGCCTGTCCTTACACGTTTCGCCTTGAAACGAAGCCTGGAAGATGTTTTTTTATTTTTAAAATTTTTTTGCATTTGTTTTTGAATTTTATAACTCGGGTCGGGTATTCGAACGGATAGGAAGGAAATTATTTTTGTTCTCTATTTTTCGGCCTGTACTTGCCCGTTTCATCCAGAAATGAAGCCTGGATGTTGTTTTTTAATTTTTAAAATTTTTTTGCATTTATTTTCGAATTTTCTAACTCGGGTCGGGTTTGAACGGATAGGAAGAAAATTATTTTTGTTCTCTATTTTTCGGCCAGTCATTGCCCGTTTCGTCTTGAAATGATGCCTGGATGAAGTTTTTTAATTTTTTTAATTTTTTTGCATTTATTTTTGAATTTTCAAACTCGGGTCGGGTTCGAACGGATAGGAAGAAAATTATTTTTGTTCTCTATTTTTCGGCCTGTCCTTGCCCGTTTCGTCTTGGAATGAAGCCTGGATGATGTTTTCTAATTTTTAAAATTTTTTTGCATTTGTTTTTGAATTTTCTAACTCGGGTCTGGTATTCGAACGGATAGGAAGGAAATTATTTTTGTTCTCTATTTTTCGGCCTGTCATTGCTCGTTTCGTCTTGAAATGATGCCTGGATGAAGTTTTTTAATTTTTTAATTTTTTTGCATTTATTTTTGAATTTTCAAACTCGGGTCGGGTTCGAACGGATAGGAAGGAAATTATTTTTGTTCTCTATTTTTCGGCCTGTCCTTGCCCGTTTCGCCTTGAAACGAAGCCTGGAAGATGTTTTTTAATTTTTAAACTTTTTTTGCATTTGTTTTTGAATTTTCTAACTCGGGTCGGGTATTCGAACGGATAGGAAGGAAATTATTTTTGTTCTCTATTTTTCGGCCTGTCCTTGCCCGTTTCGTCTTGGAATGAAGCCTGGATGATGTTTTCTAATTTTTAAAATTTTTTTGCATTTGTTTTTGAATTTTCTAACTCGGGTCTGGTATTCGAACGGATAGGAAGGAAATTATTTTTGTTCTCTATTTTTCGGCCTGTCATTGCTCGTTTCGTCTTGAAATGATGCCTGGATGATGTTTTTTAATTTTTTAATTTTTTTGCATTTATTTTTGAATTTTCAAACTCGGGTCGGGTTCGAACGGATAGGAAGGAAATTGTTTTTGATCTCTATTTTTCGGCTTGTCCTTGCCCGTTTCGCCTTGAAACGAAGTCTGGATGATGTTTTTTAATTTTTAAAATTTTTTTGCATTTGTTTTTGAATTTTCTAACTCGGGTCGGGTATTCGAACGGATAGGAAGGAAATTATTTTTGTTCTTTATTTTTTGGCCTGTCCTTGCCCGTTTCATCCAGAAATGAAGCCTGGATGTTGTTTTTTAATTTTTAAAATTTTTTTGCATTTGTTTTTGAATTTTCTAACTCGGGTCGGGTATTCGAACGGATAGGAAGGAAATTATTTTTGTTCTCTATTTTTCGGCCTGTCCTTGCACGTTTCGCCTTGAAACGAAGCCTGGAAGATGTTTTTTTATTTTTAAAATTTTTTTTGCATTTGTTTTTGAATTTTATAACTCGGGTCGGGTATTCGAACGGATAGGAAGGAAATTATTTTTGTTCTCTATTTTTCGGCCTGTACTTGCCCGTTTCATCCAGAAATGAAGCCTGGATGTTGTTTTTTAATTTTTAAAATTTTTTTGCATTTATTTTCGAATTTTCTAACTCGGGTCGGGTTTGAACGGATAGGAAGAAAATTATTTTTGTTCTCTATTTTTCGGCCTGTCATTGCCCGTTTCGTCTTGAAATGATGCCTGGATGAAGTTTTTTAATTTTTTTAATTTTTTTGCATTTATTTTTGAATTTTCAAACTCGGGTCGGGTTCGAACGGATAGGAAGGAAATTATTTTTGTTCTCTATTTTTCGGCTTGTCCTTGCCCGTTTCGTCCTGAAATGAAGCTTGGATGATGTTTTTTAATTTTTAAAATTTTTTTGCATTTATTTTCGAAATTTTAAACTCGGGTCGGGTATTCGAACGGATAGGAAGGAAATTTTTTTTCTTCTCTATTTTTCGGCCTGTCTTCATCCGTTTCGTCTTGAAATGAAGCCTGGATGTTGTTTTTTAATTTTTAAAATTTTTTTGCATTTATTATTGAATTTTCTAACTCGGGTCGGGTATTCGAACGAATAGGAAGGAAATTATTTTTGTTCTCTATTTTTCGGCTTGTCCTTGCCCGTTTCGCCTTGAAACGAAGTCTGGGTGATGTTTTTTAATTTTTAAAATTTTTTTGCATTTGTTTTTGAATTTTCTAACTCGGGTCGGGTTCGAACGGATAGGAAGAAAATTATTTTTGTTCTCTATTTTTCGGCCTGTCCTTGCCCGTTTCGTCTTGGAATGAAGCCTGGATGATGTTTTCTAATTTTTAAAATTTTTTTGCATTTGTTTTTGAATTTTCTAACTCAGGTCTGGTATTCGAACGGATAGGAAGGAAATTATTTTTGTTCTCTATTTTTCGGCCTGTCATTGCTCGTTTCGTCTTGAAATGATGCCTGGATGAAGTTTTTTAATTTTTTAATTTTTTTGCATTTTTTTTTGAATTTTCAAACTCGGGTCGGGTTCGAACGGATAGGAAGGAAATTATTTTTGTTCTCTATTTTTCGGCCTGTCCTTGCCCGTTTCGCCTTGAAAAGAAGCCTGGAAGATGTTTTTTAATTTTTAAATTTTTTTTGCATTTGTTTTTGAATTTTCTAACTCGGGTCGGGTATTCGAACGGATAGGAAGGAAATTATTTTTGTTCTCTATTTTTCGGCCTGTCCTTGCCCGTTTCGTCTTGGAATGAAGCCTGGATGATGTTTTCTAATTTTTAAATTTTTTTTGCATTTGTTTTTGAATTTTCTAACTCGGGTCTGGTATTCGAACGGATAGGAAGGAAATTATTTTTGTTCTCTATTTTTCGGCCTGTCCTTGCCCGTTTCGTCTTGGAATGAAGCCTGGATGATGTTTTCTAATTTTTAAAATTTTTTTGCATTTGTTTTTGAATTTTCTAACTCGGGTCGGGTTCGAACGGATAGGAAGAAAATTATTTTTGTTCTCTATTTTTCGGCCTGTCCTTGCCCGTTTCGTCTTGGAATGAAGCCTGGATGATGTTTTCTAATTTTTAAAATTTTTTTGCATTTGTATTTGAATTTTCTAACTCGGGTCGGGTATTCGAACGGATCGGAAGGACATTATTTTTGTTCTCTATTTTTCGGCCTGTCATTGCTCGTTTCGTCTTGAAATGATGCCTGGATGATGTTTTTTAATTTTTAAATTTTTTTGCATTTATTTTTGAATTTTCAAACTCGGGTCGGGTTCGAACGGATAGGAAGGAAATTATTTTTGATCTCTATTTTTCGGCTTGTCCTTGCCCGTTTCGCCTTGAAACGAAGTCTGGATGATGTTTTTTAATTTTAAAAATTTTTTTGCATTTGTTTTTGAATTTTCTAACTCGGATCGGGTATTCGAACGGATAGGAAGGAAATTATTTTTGTTCTTTATTTTTTGGCCTGTCCTTGCCCGTTTCATCCAGAAATGAAGCCTGGATGTTGTTTTTTAATTTTTAAAATTTTTTTGCATTTGTTTTTGAATTTTCTAACTCGGGTCGGGTATTCGAACGGATAGGAAGGAAATTATTTTTGTTCTCTATTTTTCGGCCTGTCCTTGCACGTTTCGCCTTGAAACGAAGCCTGGAAGATGTTTTTTTATTTTTAAAATTTTTTTGCATTTGTTTTTGAATTTTATAACTCGGGTCGGGTATTCGAACGGATAGGAAGGAAATTATTTTTGTTCTCTATTTTTCGGCCTGTACTTGCCCGTTTCATCCAGAAATGAAGCCTGGATGTTGTTTTTTAATTTTTAAAATTTTTTTGCATTTATTTTCGAATTTTCTAACTCGGGTCGGGTTTGAACGGATAGGAAGAAAATTATTTTTGTTCTCTATTTTTCGGCCTGTCATTGCCCGTTTCGTCTTGAAATGATGCCTGGATGAAGTTTTTTAATTTTTTTGCATTTATTTTTGAATTTTCAAACTCGGGTCGGGTTCGAACGGATAGGAAGGAAATTATTTTTGTTCTCTATTTTTCGGCTTGTCCTTGCCCGTTTCGTCCTGAAATGAAGCTTGGATGATGTTTTTTAATTTTTAAAATTTTTTTGCATTTATTTTCGAAATTTTAAACTCGGGTCGGGTATTCGAACGGATAGGAAGGAAATTTTTTTTCTTCTCTATTTTTCGGCCTGTCTTCATCCGTTTCGTCTTGAAATGAAGCCTGGATGTTGTTTTTTAATTTTTAAATTTTTTTTGCATTTATTATTGAATTTTCTAACTCGGGTCGGGTATTCGAACGGATAGGAAGGAAATTATTTTTGTTCTCTATTTTTCGGCTTGTCCTTGCCCGTTTCGCCTTGAAACGAAGTCTGGGTGATGTTTTTTAATTTTTAAAATTTTTTTGCATTTGTTTTTGAATTTTCTAACTCGGGTCGGGTTCGAACGGATAGGAAGAAAATTATTTTTGTTCTCTATTTTTCGGCCTGTCCTTGCCCGTTTCGTCTTGGAATGAAGCCTGGATGATGTTTTCTAATTTTTAAAATTTTTTTGCATACGTTTTTGAATTTTCTAACTCGGGTCTGGTATTCGAACGGATAGGAAGGAAATTATTTTTGTTCTCTATTTTTCGGCCTGTCATTGCTCGTTTCGTCTTGAAATGATGCCTGGATGAATTTTTTTAATTTTTTAATTTTTTTGCATTTATTTTTGAATTTTCAAACTCGGGTCGGGTTCGAACGGATAGGAAGGAAATTATTTTTGTTCTCTATTTTTCGGCCTGTCCTTGCCCGTTTCGCCTTGAAACGAAGCCTGGAAGATGTTTTTTAATTTTTAAATTTTTTTTGCATTTGTTTTTGAATTTTCTAACTCGGGTCGGGTATTCGAACGGATAGGAAGGAAATTATTTTTGTTCTCTATTTTTCGGCCTGTCCTTGCCCGTTTCGTCTTGGAATGAAGCCTGGATGATGTTTTCTAATTTTTAAAATTTTTTTGCATTTGTTTTTGAATTTTCTAACTCGGGTCTGGTATTCGAACGGATAGGAAGGAAATTATTTTTGTTCTCTATTTTTCGGCCTGTCATTGCTCGTTTCGTCTTGAAATGATGCCTGGATGATGTTTTTTAATTTTTTAATTTTTTTGCATTTATTTTTGAATTTTCAAACTCGGGTCGGGTTCGAACGGATAGGAAGGAAATTATTTTTGTTCTCTATTTTTCGGCCTGTCCTTGCCCGTTTCGCCTTGAAACGAAGCCTGGAAGATGTTTTTTAATTTTTAAATTTTTTTTGCATTTGTTTTTGAATTTTCTAACTCGGGTCGGGTATTCGAACGGATAGGAAGGAAATTATTTTTGTTCTCTATTTTTCGGCCTGTCCTTGCCCGTTTCATCCAGAAATGAAGCCTGGATGTTGTTTTTTAATTTTTAAAATTTTTTTGCATTTATTTTCGAATTTTCTAACTCGGGTCGGGTTTGAACGGATTGGAAGAAAATTATTTTTGTTCTCTATTTTTTGGACTGTCATTGCCCGTTTCGTCTTGAAATGATGCCTGGATGAAGTTTTTTAATTTTTTTAATTTTTTTGCATTTATTTTTGAATTTTCAAACTCGGGTCGGGTTCGAACGGATAGGAAGGAAATTATTTTTGTTCGCTATTTTTCGGCTTGTCCTTGCCCGTTTCGTCCTGAAATGAAGCCTGGATGATGTTTTTTAATTTTTAAAATTTTTTAGCATTTATTTTCGAAATTTTAAACTCGGGTCGGGTATTCGAACGGATAGGAAGGAAATTATTTTTGTTCTCTATTTTTCGGCCTGTCCTTGCCCGTTTCGCCTTGAAACGAAGCCTGGAAGATGTTTTTTAATTTTTAAATTTTTTTTGCATTTGTTTTGGAATTTTCTAACTCGGGTCGGGTATTCGAACGGATTGGAAGGAAATTATTTTTGTTCTTTATTTTTCGGCCTGTCCTTGCCCGTTTCGCCAGAAATGAAGCCTGGAAGATGTTTTTTAATTTTTAAAATTTTTTTGCATTTGTTTTGGAATTTTCTAACTCGGGTCGGGTATTCGAACGGATAGGAAGGAAATTATTTTTGTTCTCTATTTTTCGGCCTGTCCTTGCCCGTTTCGCCTTGAAACGAAGCCTGGAAGATGTTTTTTAATTTTTAAATTTTTTTTGCATTTGTTTTTGAATTTTCTAACTCGGGTCGGGTATTCGAACGGATAGGAAGGAAATTATTTTTGTTCTCTATTTTTCGGCCTGTCCTTGCCCGTTTCGTCTTGGAATGAAGCCTGGATGATGTTTTCTAATTTTTAAAATTTTTTTGCATTTGTTTTTGAATTTTCTAACTCGGGTCTGGTATTCGAACGGATAGGAAGGAAATTATTTTTGTTCTCTATTTTTCGGCCTGTCATTGCTCGTTTCGTCTTGAAATGATGCCTGGATGATGTTTTTTAATTTTTTAATTTTTTTGCATTTATTTTTGAATTTTCAAACTCGGGTCGGGTTCGAACGGATAGGAAGGAAATTATTTTTGTTCTCTATTTTTCGGCCTGTCCTTGCCCGTTTCGCCTTGAAACGAAGCCTGGAAGATGTTTTTTAATTTTTAAATTTTTTTTGCATTTGTTTTTGAATTTTCTAACTCGGGTCGGGTATTCGAACGGATAGGAAGGAAATTATTTTTGTTCTCTATTTTTCGGCCTTTCCTTGCCCGTTTCATCCAGAAATGAAGCCTGGATGTTGTTTTTTAATTTTTAAAATTTTTTTGCATTTATTTTCGAATTTTCTAACTCGGGTCGGGTTTGAACGGATTGGAAGAAAATTATTTTTGTTCTCTATTTTTCGGCCTATCATTGCCCGTTTCGTCTTGAAATGATGCCTGGATGAAGTTTTTTAATTTTTTTAATTTTTTTGCATTTATTTTTGAATTTTCAAACTCGGGTCGGGTTCGAACGGATAGGAAGGAAATTATTTTTGTTCGCTATTTTTCGGCTTGTCCTTGCCCGTTTCGTCCTGAAATGAAGCCTGGATGATGTTTTTTAATTTTTAAAATTTTTTAGCATTTATTTTCGAAATTTTAAACTCGGGTCGGGTATTCGAACGGATAGGAAGGAAATTATTTTTGTTCTCTATTTTTCGGCCTGTCCTTGCCCGTTTCGCCTTGAAACGAAGCCTGGAAGATGTTTTTTAATTTTTAAATTTTTTTTGCATTTGTTTTGGAATTTTCTAACTCGGGTCGGGTATTCGAACGGATAGGAAGGAAATTATTTTTGTTCTTTATTTTTCGGCCTGTCCTTGCCCGTTTCGCCAGAAATGAAGCCTGGAAGATGTTTTTTAATTTTTAAAATTTTTTTGCATTTGTTTTGGAATTTTCTAACTCGGGTCGGGTATTCGAACGGATAGGAAGGAAATTATTTTTGTTCTCTATTTTTCGGCCTGTCCTTGCCCGTTTCGCCTTGAAACGAAGCCTGGAAGATGTTTTTTAATTTTTAAATTTTTTTTGCATTTGTTTTTGAATTTTCTAACTCGGGTCGGGTATTCGAACGGATAGGAAGGAAATTATTTTTGTTCTCTATTTTTCGGCCTGTCCTTGCCCGTTTCATCCAGAAATGAAGCCTGGATGTTGTTTTTTAATTTTTAAAATTTTTTTGCATTTATTTTCGAATTTTCTAACTCGGGTCGGGTTTGAACGGATAGGAAGAAAATTATTTTTGTTCTCTATTTTTCGGCCTGTCATTGCCCGTTTCGTCTTGAAATGATGCCTGGATGAAGTTTTTTAATTTTTTTAATTTTTTTGCATTTAGTTTTGAATTTTCAAACTCGGGTCGGGTTCGAACGGATAGGAAGGAAATTATTTTTGTTCTCTATTTTTCGGCTTGTCCTTGCCCGTTTCGTCCTGAAATGAAGCCTGGATGATGTTTTTTAATTTTTAAAATTTTTTTGCATTTATTTTCGAAATTTTAAACTCGGGTCGGGTTCGAACGGATAGGAAGGAAATTATTTTTGTTCTCTATTTTTCGGCTTGTCCTTGCCCGTTTCGTCTTGAAATGAAGCCTGGATGATGTTTTTTAATTTTTGGAATTTTTTTGCATTTATTATTGAATTTTCTAACTTGGGTCGGGTTCGAACGGATAGGAAGAAAATTATGTTTGTTCTTTATTTTTCGGCCTGTCCTTGCCCGTTTCGTCTTGGAATGAAGCCTGGATGATGTTTTCTAATTTTTAAAATTTTTTTGCATTTGTTTTTGAATTTTCTAACTCGGGTCGGGTATTCGAACGGATAGGAAGGAAATTATTTTTGTTCTCTATTTTTCGGCCTGTCATTGCTCGTTTCGTCCTGAAATGATTCCTGGATGATGTTTTTTAATTTTTAAATTTTTTTGCATTTATTTTTGAATTTTCAAACTCGGGTCGGGTTCGAACGTGTAGGAAGGAAATTATTTTTGTTATCTATTTTTCGGCTTGTCCTTGCCCGTTTCGCCTTGAAACGAAGTCTGGATGATGTTTTTTAATTTTTAAACTTTTTTTGCATTTGTTTTTTAATTTTCTAACTCGGGTCGGGTATTCGAACGGATAGGAAGGAAATTATTTTTGTTCTCTATTTTTCGGCTTGTCCTTGCCTGTTTCGCTTTGAAACGAAGCCTGGAAGATGTTTTTTAATTTTTAAAATTTTTTTGCATTTGTTTTTGAATTTTCTAACTCGGGTCGGGTATTCGAACGGATAGGAAGGAAATTATTTTTGTTCTCTATTTTTTGGCCTGTCCTTGCCAGTTTCATCCAGAAATGAAGCCTGGATGTTGTTTTTTAATTTTTAAAATTTTTTTGCATTTATTTTCGAATTTTCTAACTCGGGTCGGGTTTGAACGGATAGGAAGAAAATTATTTTTGTTCTCTATTTTTCGGCCTGTCATTGCCAGTTTCGTCTTGAAATGGTGCCTGGATGATGTTTGTTAATTTTATAATTTTTTTGCATTTATTTTTGAATTTTAAAACTCGGGTCGGGTATTCGAACGGATAGGAAGGAAATTTTTTTTCTTCTCTATTTTTCGGCCTGTCTTCATCCGTTTTGTCTTGAAATGAATCCTGGATGATGTTTTTTAATTTTTGGAATTTTTTTGCATTTATTATTGAATTTTCTAACTCGGGTCGGGTTCGAACGGATAGGAAGAAAATTATTTTTGTTCTCTATTTTTCGGCCTGTCCTTGCCCGTTTCGTCTTGGAATGAAGCCTGGATGATGTTTTCTAATTTTTAAAATTTTTTTGCATTTGTATTTGAATTTTCTAACTCGGGTCGGGTATTCGAACGGATAGGAAGGAAATTATTTTTGTTCTCTATTTTTCGGCCTGTCATTGCTCGTTTCGTCTTGAAATGATGCCTGGATGATGTTTTTTAATTTTTAAATTTTTTTGCATTTATTTTTGAATTTTCAAACTCGGGTCCGGTTCGAACGGATAGGAAGGAAATTATTTTTGATCTCTATTTTTCGGCTGGTCCTTGCCCGTTTCGCCTTGAAACAAAGTCTGGATGATGTTTTTTAATTTTTAAAATTTTTTTGCATTTGTTTTTGAATTTTCTAACTCGGGTCGGGTATTCGAACGGATAGGAAGGAAATTATTTTTGTTCTTTATTTTTTGGTCTGTCCTTGCCCGTTTCATCCAGAAATGAAGCCTGAATGTTGTTTTTGAATTTTTAAAATTTTTTTGCATTTGTTTTTGAATTTTCTAACTCGGGTCGGGTATTCGAACGGATAGGAAGGAAATTATTTTTGTTCTCTATTTTTCGGCCTGTCCTTACACGTTTCGCCTTGAAACGAAGCCTGGAAGATGTTTTTTTATTTTTAAAATTTTTTTGCATTTGTTTTTGAATTTTATAACTCGGGTCGGGTATTCGAACGGATAGGAAGGAAATTATTTTTGTTCTCTATTTTTCGGCCTGTACTTGCCCGTTTCATCCAGAAATGAAGCCTGGATGTTGTTTTTTAATTTTTAAAATTTTTTTGCATTTATTTTCGAATTTTCTAACTCGGGTCGGGTTTGAACGGATAGGAAGAAAATTATTTTTGTTCTCTATTTTTCGGCCAGTCATTGCCCGTTTCGTCTTGAAATGATGCCTGGATGAAGTTTTTTAATTTTTTTAATTTTTTTGCATTTATTTTTGAATTTTCAAACTCGGGTCGGGTTCGAACGGATAGGAAGAAAATTATTTTTGTTCTCTATTTTTCGGCCTGTCCTTGCCCGTTTCGTCTTGGAATGAAGCCTGGATGATGTTTTCTAATTTTTAAAATTTTTTTGCATTTGTTTTTGAATTTTCTAACTCGGGTCTGGTATTCGAACGGATAGGAAGGAAATTATTTTTGTTCTCTATTTTTCGGCCTGTCATTGCTCGTTTCGTCTTGAAATGATGCCTGGATGAAGTTTTTTAATTTTTTAATTTTTTTGCATTTATTTTTGAATTTTCAAACTCGGGTCGGGTTCGAACGGATAGGAAGGAAATTATTTTTGTTCTCTATTTTTCGGCCTGTCCTTGCCCGTTTCGCCTTGAAACGAAGCCTGGAAGATGTTTTTTAATTTTTAAACTTTTTTTGCATTTGTTTTTGAATTTTCTAACTCGGGTCGGGTATTCGAACGGATAGGAAGGAAATTATTTTTGTTCTCTATTTTTCGGCCTGTCCTTGCCCGTTTCGTCTTGGAATGAAGCCTGGATGATGTTTTCTAATTTTTAAAATTTTTTTGCATTTGTTTTTGAATTTTCTAACTCGGGTCTGGTATTCGAACGGATAGGAAGGAAATTATTTTTGTTCTCTATTTTTCGGCCTGTCATTGCTCGTTTCGTCTTGAAATGATGCCTGGATGATGTTTTTTAATTTTTTAATTTTTTTGCATTTATTTTTGAATTTTCAAACTCGGGTCGGGTTCGAACGGATAGGAAGGAAATTATTTTTGTTCTCTATTTTTCGGCCTGTCCTTGCCCGTTTCGCCTTGAAACGAAGCCTGGAAGATGTTTTTTAATTTTTAAATTTTTTTTGCATTTGTTTTTGAATTTTCTAACTCGGGTCGGGTATTCGAACGGATAGGAAGGAAATTATTTTTGTTCTCTATTTTTCGGCCTGTCCTAGCCCGTTTCATCCAGAAATGAAGCCTGGATGTTGTTTTTTAATTTTTAAAATTTTTTTGCATTTATTTTCGAATTTTCTAACTTGGGTCGGGTTTGAACGGATTGGAAGAAAATTATTTTTGTTCTCTATTTTTTGGCCTGTCATTGCCCGTTTCGTCTTGAAATGATGCCTGGATGAAGTTTTTTAATTTTTTTAATTTTTTTGCATTTATTTTTGAATTTTCAAACTCGGGTCGGGTTCGAACGGATAGGAAGGAAATTATTTTTGTTCGCTATTTTTCGGCTTGTCCTTGCCCGTTTCGTCCTGAAATGAAGCCTGGATGATGTTTTTTAATTTTTAAAATTTTTTAGCATTTATTTTCGAAATTTTAAACTCGGGTCGGGTATTCGAACGGATAGGAAGGAAATTATTTTTGTTCTCTATTTTTCGGCCTGTCCTTGCCCGTTTCGCCTTGAAACGAAGCCTGGAAGATGTTTTTTAATTTTTAAATTTTTTTTGCATTTGTTTTGGAATTTTCTAACTCGGGTCGGGTATTCGAACGGATAGGAAGGAAATTATTTTTGTTCTTTATTTTTCGGCCTGTCCTTGCCCGTTTCGCCAGAAATGAAGCCTGGAAGATGTTTTTTAATTTTTAAAATTTTTTTGCATTTGTTTTGGAATTTTCTAACTTGGGTCGGGTATTCGAACGGATAGGAAGAAAATTATTTTTGTTCTCTATTTTTCGGCCTGTCCTTGCCCGTTTCGTCTTGGAATGAAGCCTGGATGATGTTTTCTAATTTTTAAAATTTTTTTGCATTTGTTTTTGAATTTTCTAACTCGGGTCGGGTATTCGAACGGATAGGAAGGAAATTATTTTTGTTCTCTATTTTTCGGCCTGTCATTGCTCGTTTCGTCTTGAAATGATGCCTGGATGATGTTTTTTAATTTTTAAATTTTTTTGCATTTATTTTTGAATTTTCAAACCCGGGTCGGGTTCGAACGTGTAGGAAGGAAATTATTTTTGTTATCTATTTTTCGGCTTGTCCTTGCCCGTTTCGCCTTGAAACGAAGTCTGGATGATCTTTTTTAATTTTTAAACTTTTTTTGCATTTGTTTTTTAATTTTCTAACTCGGGTCGGGTATTCGAACGGATAGGAAGGAAATTATTTTTGTTCTCTATTTTTTGGCCTGTCCTTGCCCGTTTCATCCAGAAATGAAGCCTGGATGTTGTTTTGTTAATTTTTAAAATTTTTTTGCATTTGTTTTTGAATTTTCTAACTCGGGTCGGGTATTCGAACGGATAGGAAGGAAATTATTTTTGTTCTCTATTTTTCGGCCTGTCCTAGCCCGTTTCGTCCTGAAATGAAGCTGGATGATGTTTTTTGATTTTTAAAATTTTTTTACATTTATTTTCGAAATTTCAAACTCGGGTCGGGTTCGAACGGATAGGAAGGAAATTTTTTTTCTACTATATTTTTTGGCCTGTTTTCACCCGTTTCATCTTGAAATGAAACCTGGATGATATTTTTTAATTTTTAGAATTTTTTTGCATTTATTATTGAATTTTCTAACTCGGGTCGGGTATTCGAACGGATAGGAAGGAAATTATTTTTGTTCTCTATTTTTCGGCTTGTCCTTGCCTGTTTCGCTTTGAAACGAAGCCTGGAAGATGTTTTTTAATTTTTAAAATTTTTTTGCATTTGTTTTTGAATTTTCTAACTCGGGTCGGGTATTCGAACGGATAGGAAGGAAATTATTTTTGTTCTCTATTTTTCGGCCTGTACTTGCCCGTTTCATCCAGAAATGAAGCCTGGATGTTGTTTTTTAATTTTTAAAATTTTTTTGCATTTATTTTCGAATTTTCTAACTCGGGTCGGGTTTGAACGGATAGGAAGAAAATTATTTTTGTTCTCTATTTTTCGGCCTGTCATTGCCCGTTTCGTCTTGAAATGATGCCTGGATGAAGTTTTTTAATTTTTTTAATTTTTTTGCATTTATTTTTGAATTTTCAAACTCGGGTCGGGTTCGAACGGATAGGAAGAAAATTATTTTTGTTCTCTATTTTTCGGCCTGTCCTTGCCCGTTTCGTCTTGGAATGAAGCCTGGATGATGTTTTCTAATTTTTAAAATTTTTTTGCATTTGTTTTTGAATTTTCTAACTCGGGTCTGGTATTCGAACGGATAGGAAGGAAATTATTTTTGTTCTCTATTTTTCGGCCTGTCATTGCTCGTTTCGTCTTGAAATGATGCCTGGATGAAGTTTTTTAATTTTTTAATTTTTTTGCATTTATTTTTGAATTTTCAAACTCGGGTCGGGTTCGAACGGATAGGAAGGAAATTATTTTTGTTCTCTATTTTTCGGCCTGTCCTTGCCCGTTTCGCCTTGAAACGAAGCCTGGAAGATGTTTTTTAATTTTTAAACTTTTTTTGCATTTGTTTTTGAATTTTCTAACTCGGGTCGGGTATTCGAACGGATAGGAAGGAAATTATTTTTGTTCTCTATTTTTCGGCCTGTCCTTGCCCGTTTCGTCTTGGAATGGATGATGTTTTCTAATTTTTAAAATTTTTTTGCATTTGTTTTTGAATTTTCTAACTCGGGTCTGGTATTCGAACGGATAGGAAGGAAATTATTTTTGTTCTCTATTTTTCGGCCTGTCATTGCTCGTTTCGTCTTGAAATGATGCCTGGATGATGTTTTTTAATTTTTTAATTTTTTTGCATTTATTTTTGAATTTTCAAACTCGGGTCGGGTTCGAACGGATAGGAAGGAAATTATTTTTGTTCTCTATTTTTCGGCCTGTCCTTGCCCGTTTCGCCTTGAAACGAAGCCTGGAAGATGTTTTTTAATTTTTAAACTTTTTTTGCATTTGTTTTTGAATTTTCTAACTCGGGTCGGGTATTCGAACGGATAGGAAGGAAATTATTTTTGTTCTCTATTTTTCGGCCTGTCCTAGCCCGTTTCATCCAGAAATGAAGCCTGGATGTTGTTTTTTAATTTTTAAAATTTTTTTGCCTTTATTTTCGAATTTTCTAACTCGGGTCGGGTTTGAACGGATTGGAAGAAAATTATTTTTGTTCTCTATTTTTTGGCCTGTCATTGCCCGTTTCGTCTTGAAATGATGCCTGGATGAAGTTTTTTAATTTTTTAAATTTTTTTGCATTTATTTTTGAATTTTCAAACTCGGGTCGGGTTCGAACGGATAGGAAGGAAATTATTTTTGTTCGCTATTTTTCGGCTTGTCCTTGCCCGTTTCGTCCTGAAATGAAGCCTGGATGATGTTTTTTAATTTTTAAAATTTTTTAGCATTTATTTTCGAAATTTTAAACTCGGGTCGGGTATTCGAACGGATAGGAAGGAAATTATTTTTGTTCTCTATTTTTCGGCCTGTCCTTGCCCGTTTCGCCTTGAAACGAAGCCTGGAAGATGTTTTTTAATTTTTAAATTTTTTTTGCATTTGTTTTGGAATTTTCTAACTCGGGTCGGGTATTCGAACGGATAGGAAGGAAATTATTTTTGTTCTTTATTTTTCGGCCTGTCCTTGCCCGTTTCGCCAGAAATGAAGCCTGGAAGATGTTTTTTAATTTTTAAAATTTTTTTGCATTTGTTTTGGAATTTTCTAACTTGGGTCGGGTATTCGAACGGATAGGAAGAAAATTATTTTTGTTCTCTATTTTTCGGCCTGTCCTTGCCCGTTTCGTCTTGGAATGAAGCCTGGATGATGTTTTCTAATTTTTAAAATTTTTTTGCATTTGTTTTTGAATTTTCTAACTCGGGTCGGGTATTCGAACGGATAGGAAGGAAATTATTTTTGTTCTCTATTTTTCGGCCTGTCATTGCTCGTTTCGTCTTGAAATGATGCCTGGATGATGTTTTTTAATTTTTAAATTTTTTTGCATTTATTTTTGAATTTTCAAACCCGGGTCGGGTTCGAACGTGTAGGAAGGAAATTATTTTTGTTATCTATTTTTCGGCTTGTCCTTGCCCGTTTCGCCTTGAAACGAAGTCTGGATGACCTTTTTTAATTTTTAAACTTTTTTTGCATTTGTTTTTTAATTTTCTAACTCGGGTCGGGTATTCGAACGGATAGGAAGGAAATTATTTTTGTTCTCTATTTTTTGGCCTGTCCTTGCCCGTTTCATCCAGAAATGAAGCCTGGATGTTGTTTTGTTAATTTTTAAAATTTTTTTGCATTTGTT
Organism: Quercus robur; assembly: GCF_932294415.1. NCBI lineage: Eukaryota > Viridiplantae > Streptophyta > Magnoliopsida > Fagales > Fagaceae > Quercus > Quercus robur. Next base: position 23,133,444 of record NC_065543.1, read on the forward strand.
TTTGAATTTTCTAACTCGGGTCGGGTATTCGAACGGATAGGAAGGAAATTATTTTTGTTCTCTATTTTTCGGCCTGTCCTAGCCCGTTTCGTCCTGAAATGAAGCTGGATGATGTTTTTTGATTTTTAAAATTTTTTTACATTTATTTTCGAAATTTCAAACTCGGGTCGGGTTCGAACGGATAGGAAGGAAATTTTTTTTCTACTATATTTTTTGGCCTGTTTTCACCCGTTTCATCTTGAAATGAAACCTGGATGATATTTTTTAATTTTTAGAATTTTTTTGCATTTATTATTGAATTTTCTAACTCGGGTCGGGTATTCGAACGGATAGGAAGGAAATTATTTTTGTTCTCTATTTTTCGGCTTGTCCTTGCCTGTTTCGCTTTGAAACGAAGCCTGGAAGATGTTTTTTAATTTTTAAAATTTTTTTGCATTTGTTTTTGAATTTTCTAACTCGGGTCGGGTATTCGAACGGATAGGAAGGAAATTATTTTTGTTCTCTATTTTTCGGCCTGTACTTGCCCGTTTCATCCAGAAATGAAGCCTGGATGTTGTTTTTTAATTTTTAAAATTTTTTTGCATTTATTTTCGAATTTTCTAACTCGGGTCGGGTTTGAACGGATAGGAAGAAAATTATTTTTGTTCTCTATTTTTCGGCCTGTCATTGCCCGTTTCGTCTTGAAATGATGCCTGGATGAAGTTTTTTAATTTTTTTAATTTTTTTGCATTTATTTTTGAATTTTCAAACTCGGGTCGGGTTCGAACGGATAGGAAGAAAATTATTTTTGTTCTCTATTTTTCGGCCTGTCCTTGCCCGTTTCGTCTTGGAATGAAGCCTGGATGATGTTTTCTAATTTTTAAAATTTTTTTGCATTTGTTTTTGAATTTTCTAACTCGGGTCTGGTATTCGAACGGATAGGAAGGAAATTATTTTTGTTCTCTATTTTTCGGCCTGTCATTGCTCGTTTCGTCTTGAAATGATGCCTGGATGAAGTTTTTTAATTTTTTAATTTTTTTGCATTTATTTTTGAATTTTCAAACTCGGGTCGGGTTCGAACGGATAGGAAGGAAATTATTTTTGTTCTCTATTTTTCGGCCTGTCCTTGCCCGTTTCGCCTTGAAACGAAGCCTGGAAGATGTTTTTTAATTTTTAAACTTTTTTTGCATTTGTTTTTGAATTTTCTAACTCGGGTCGGGTATTCGAACGGATAGGAAGGAAATTATTTTTGTTCTCTATTTTTCGGCCTGTCCTTGCCCGTTTCGTCTTGGAATGGATGATGTTTTCTAATTTTTAAAATTTTTTTGCATTTGTTTTTGAATTTTCTAACTCGGGTCTGGTATTCGAACGGATAGGAAGGAAATTATTTTTGTTCTCTATTTTTCGGCCTGTCATTGCTCGTTTCGTCTTGAAATGATGCCTGGATGATGTTTTTTAATTTTTTAATTTTTTTGCATTTATTTTTGAATTTTCAAACTCGGGTCGGGTTCGAACGGATAGGAAGGAAATTATTTTTGTTCTCTATTTTTCGGCCTGTCCTTGCCCGTTTCGCCTTGAAACGAAGCCTGGAAGATGTTTTTTAATTTTTAAACTTTTTTTGCATTTGTTTTTGAATTTTCTAACTCGGGTCGGGTATTCGAACGGATAGGAAGGAAATTATTTTTGTTCTCTATTTTTCGGCCTGTCCTAGCCCGTTTCATCCAGAAATGAAGCCTGGATGTTGTTTTTTAATTTTTAAAACTTTTTGCATTTATTTTCGAATTTTCTAACTCGGGTCGGGTTTGAACGGATTGGAAGAAAATTATTTTTGTTCTCTATTTTTTGGCCTGTCATTGCCCGTTTCGTCTTGAAATGATGCCTGGATGAAGTTTTTTAATTTTTTAAATTTTTTTGCATTTATTTTTGAATTTTCAAACTCGGGTCGGGTTCGAACGGATAGGAAGGAAATTATTTTTGTTCGCTATTTTTCGGCTTGTCCTTGCCCGTTTCGTCCTGAAATGAAGCCTGGATGATGTTTTTTAATTTTTAAAATTTTTTAGCATTTATTTTCGAAATTTTAAACTCGGGTCGGGTATTCGAACGGATAGGAAGGAATTTATTTTTGTTCTCTATTTTTCGGCCTGTCCTTGCCCGTTTCGCCTTGAAACGAAGCCTGGAAGATGTTTTTTAATTTTTAAATTTTTTTTGCATTTGTTTTGGAATTTTCTAACTCGGGTCGGGTATTCGAACGGATAGGAAGGAAATTATTTTTGTTCTTTATTTTTCGGCATGTCCTTGCCCGTTTCGCCAGAAATGAAGCCTGGAAGATGTTTTTTAATTTTTAAAATTTTTTTGCATTTGTTTTGGAATTTTCTAACTTGGGTCGGGTATTCGAACGGATAGGAAGAAAATTATTTTTGTTCTCTATTTTTCGGCCTGTCCTTGCCCGTTTCGTCTTGGAATGAAGCCTGGATGATGTTTTCTAATTTTTAAAATTTTTTTGCATTTGTTTTTGAATTTTCTAACTCGGGTTGGGTGTTCGAACGGATAGGAAGGAAATTATTTTTGTTCTCTATTTTTCGGCCTGTCATTGCTCGTTTCGTCTTGAAATGATGCCTGGATGATGTTTTTTAATTTTTAAATTTTTTTGCATTTATTTTTGAATTTTCAAACCCGGGTCGGGTTCGAACGTGTAGGAAGGAAATTATTTTTGTTATCTATTTTTCGGCTTGTCCTTGCCCGTTTCGCCTTGAAACGAAGTCTGGATGATGTTTTTTAATTTTTAAACTTTTTTTGCATTTGTTTTTTAATTTTCTAACTCGGGTCGGGTATTCAAACGGATAGGAAGGAAATTATTTTTGTTCTCTATTTTTTGGCCTGTCCTTGCCCGTTTCATCCAGAAATGAAGCCTGGATGTTGTTTTGTTAATTTTTAAAATTTTTTTGCATTTGTTTTTGAATTTTCTAACTCGGGTCGGGTATTCGAACGGATAGGAAGGAAATTATTTTTGTTCTCTATTTTTCGGCCTGTCCTTGCCCGTTTCGTCCTGAAATGAAGCTGGATGATGTTTTTTGATTTTTAAAATTTTTTTACATTTATTTTCGAAATTTCAAACTCGGGTCGGGTTCGAACGGATAGGAAGGAAATTTTTTTTCTACTATATTTTTTGGCCTGTTTTCACCCGTTTCATCTTGAAATGAAACCTGGATGATATTTTTTAATTTTTAGAATTTTTTTGCATTTATTATTGAATTTTCTAACTCGGGTCGGGTATTCGAACGGATAGGAAGGAAATTATTTTTGTTCTCTATTTTTCGGCTTGTCCTTGCCTGTTTCGCTTTGAAACGAAGCCTGGAAGATGTTTTTTAATTTTTAAAATTTTTTTGCATTTGTTTTTGAATTTTCTAACTCGGGTCGTGTATTCGAACGGATAGGAAGGAAATTATTTTTGTTCTCTATTTTTCGGCCTGTCCTTGCCAGTTTCATCCAGAAATGAAGCCTGGATGTTGTTTTTTAATTTTTAAAATTTTTTTGCATTTATTTTCGAATTTTCTAACTCGGGTCGGGTTTGAACGGATAGGAAGAAAATTATTTTTGTTCTCTATTTTTCGGCCTGTCATTGCCAGTTTCGTCTTGAAATGGTGCCTGGATGATGTTTGTTAATTTTATAATTTTTTTGCATTTATTTTTGAATTTTCAAACTCGGGTCGGGTATTCGAACGGATAGGAAGGAAATTATTTTTGTTCTCTATTTTTCGGCTTGTCCTTGCCTGTTTCGCGTTGAAACGAAGCCTGGAAGATGTTTTTTAATTTTTAAAATTTTTTTGCATTTGTTTTTGAATTTTCTAACTCGGGTCGGGTATTCGAACGGATAGGAAGGAAATTATTTTTGTTCTCTATTTTTCGGCCTGTCCTTGCCAGTTTCATCCAGAAATGAAGCCTGGATGTTGTTTTTTAATTTTTAAAATTTTTTTGCATTTATTTTCGAATTTTCTAACTCGGGTCGGGTTTGAACGGATAGGAAGAAAATTATTTTTGTTCTCTATTTTTCGGCCTGTCATTGCCAGTTTCGTCTTGAAATGGTGCCTGGATGATGTTTGTTAATTTTATAATTTTTTTGCATTTATTTTTGAATTTTCAAACTCGGGTCGGGTATTCGAACGGATTGGAAGGAAATTTTTTTTCTTCTCTATTTTTCGGCCTGTCTTCATCCGTTTCGTCTTGAAATGAATCCTGGATGATGTTTTTTAATTTTTAAAATTTTTTTGCATATATTATTGAATTTTCTAACTCGGGTCGGGTTCGAACGGATAGGAAGAAAATTATTTTTGTTCTCTATTTTTCGGCCTGTCCTTGCCCGTTTCGTCTTGGAATGAAGCCTGGATGATGTTTTCTAATTTTTAAAATTTTTTTGCATTTGTATTTGAATTTTCTAACTCGGGTCGGGTATTCGAACGGATAGGAAGGAAATTATTTTTGTTCTCTATTTTTCGGCCTGTCATTGCTCGTTTCGTCTTGAAATGATGCCTGGATGATGTTTTTTAATTTTTAAATTTTTTTGCATTTATTTTTGAATTTTCAAACTCGGGTCGGGTTCGAACGGATAGGAAGGAAATTATTTTTGATCTCTATTTTTCGGCTTGTCCTTGCCCGTTTCGCCTTGAAACGAAGTCTGGATGATGTTTTTTAATTTTTAAAATTTTTTTGCATTTGTTTTTGAATTTTCTAACTCGGGTCGGGTATTCGAACGGATAGGAAGGAAATTATTTTTGTTCTTTATTTTTTGGCCTGTCCTTGCCCGTTTCATCCAGAAATGAAGCCTGGCAGTTGTTTTTTAATTTTTAAAATTTTTTTGCATTTGTTTTTGAATTTTCTAACTCGGGTCGGGTATTCGAACAGATAGGAAGGAAATTATTTTTGTTCTCTATTTTTCGGCCTGTCCTTGCACGTTTCGCCTTGAAACGAAGCCTGGAAGATGTTTTTTAATTTTTAAAATTTTTTTGCATTTGTTTTTGAATTTTATAACTCGGGTCGGGTATTCGAACGGATAGGAAGGAAATTATTTTTGTTCTCTATTTTTCGGCCTGTACTTGCCCGTTTCATCCAGAAATGAAGCCTGGATGTTGTTTTTTAATTTTTAAAATTTTTTTGCATTTATTTTCGAATTTTCTAACTCGGGTCGGGTTTGAACGGATAGGAAGAAAATTATTTTTGTTCTCTATTTTTCGGCCTGTCATTGCCCGTTTCGGTTTGAAATGATGCCTGGATGAAGTTTTTTAATTTTTTTAATTTTTTTGCATTTATTTTTGAATTTTCAAACTCGGGTCGGGTTCGAACGGATAGGAAGGAAATTATTTTTGTTCTCTATTTTTCGGCTTGTCCTTGCCCGTTTCGTCCTGAAATGAAGCTTGGATGATGTTTTTTAATTTTTAAAATTTTTTTGCATTTATTTTCGAAATTTTAAACTCGGGTCGGGTATTCGAACGGATAGGAAGGAAATTTTTTTTCTTCTCTATTTTTCGGCCTGTCTTCATCCGTTTCGTCTTGAAATGAAGCCTGGATGTTGTTTTTTAATTTTTAATATTTTTTTGCATTTATTATTGAATTTTCTAACTCGGGTCGGGTATTCGAACGGATAGGAAGGAAATTATTTTTGTTCTCTATTTTTCGGCTTGTCCTTGCCCGTTTCGCCTTGAAACGAAGTCTGGGTGATGTTTTTTAATTTTTAAAATTTTTTTGCATTTGTTTTTGAATTTTCTCACTCGGGTCGGGTTCGAACGGATAGGAAGAAAATTATTTTTGTTCTCTATTTTTCGGCCTGTCCTTGCCCGTTTCGTCTTGGAATGAAGCCTGGATGATGTTTTCTAATTTTTAAAATTTTTTTGCATTTGTTTTTGAATTTTCTAACTCGGGTCTGGTATTCAAACGGATAGGAAGGAAATTATTTTTGTTCTCTATTTTTCGGCCTGTCATTGCTCGTTTCGTCTTGAAATGATGCCTGGATGAAGTTTTTTAATTTTTTAATTTTTTTGCATTTATTTTTGAATTTTCAAACTCGGGTCGGGTTCGAACGGATAGGAAGGAAATTATTTTTGTTCTCTATTTTTCGGCCTGTCCTTGCCCGTTTCGCCTTGAAACGAAGCCTGGAAGATGTTTTTTAATTTTTAAATTTTTTTTGCATTTGTTTTTGAATTTTCTAACTCGGGTCGGGTATTCGAACGGATAGGAAGGAAATTATTTTTGTTCTCTATTTTTCGGCCTGTCCTTGCCCGTTTCGTCTTGGAATGAAGCCTGGATGATGTTTTCTAATTTTTAAAATTTTTTTGCATTTGTTTTTGAATTTTCTAACTCGGGTCTGGTATTCGAACGGATAGGAAGGAAATTATTTTTGTTCTCTATTTTTCGGCCTGTCATTGCTCGTTTCGTCTTGAAATGATGCCTGGATGATGTTTTTTAATTTTTTAATTTTTTTGCATTTATTTTTGAATTTTCAAACTCGGGTCGGGTTCGAACGGATAGGAAGGAAATTATTTTTGTTCTCTATTTTTCGGCCTGTCCTTGCCCGTTTCGCCTTGAAACGAAGCCTGGAAGATGTTTTTTAATTTTTAAATTTTTTTTGCATTTGTTTTTGAATTTTCTAACTCGGGTCGGGTTTGAACGGATAGGAAGAAAATTATTTTTGTTCTCTATTTTTCGGCCTGTCATTGCCCGTTTCGTCTTGAAATGATGCCTGGATGAAGTTTTTTAATTTTTTTGCATTTATTTTTGAATTTTCAAACTCGGGTCGGGTTCGAACGGATAGGAAGGAAATTATTTTTGTTCGCTATTTTTCGGCTTGTCCTTGCCCGTTTCGTCCTGAAATGAAGCCTGGATGATGTTTTTTAATTTTTAAAATTTTTTAGCTTTTATTTTCGAAATTTTAAACTCGGGTCGGGTATTCGAACGGATAGGAAGGAAATTATTTTTGTTCTCTATTTTTCGGCCTGTCCTTGCCCGTTTCGCCTTGAAACGAAGCCTGGAAGATGTTTTTTAATTTTTAAATTTTTTTTGCATTTGTTTTGGAATTTTCTAGCTCGGGTCGGGTATTCGAACGGATAGGAAGGAAATTATTTTTGTTCTTTATTTTTCGGCCTGTCCTTGCCCGTTTCGCCAGAAATGAAGCCTGGAAGATGTTTTTTAATTTTTAAAATTTTTTTGCATTTGTTTTGGAATTTTCTAACTTGGGTCGGGTATTCGAACGGATAGGAAGGAAATTATTTTTGTTCTCCATTTTTCGGCCTGTCCTTGCCCGTTTCGCCTTGAAACGAAGCCTGGAAGATGTTTTTTAATTTTTAAATTTTTTTTGCATTTGTTTTTGAATTTTCTAACTCGGGTCGGTTATTCGAACGGATAGGAAGGAAATTATTTTTGTTCTCTATTTTTCGGCCTGTCCTTGCCCGTTTCATCCAGAAATGAAGCCTGGATGTTGTTTTTTAATTTTTAAAATTTTTTTGCATTTATTTTCGAATTTTCTAACTCGGGTCGGGTTTGAACGGATAGGAAGAAAATTATTTTTGTTCTCTATTTTTCGGCCTGTCATTGCCCGTTTCGTCTTGAAATGATGCCTGGATGAAGTTTTTTAATTTTTTTGCATTTATTTTTGAATTTTCAAACTCGGGTCGGGTTCGAACGGATAGGAAGGAAATTATTTTTGTTCGCTATTTTTCGGCTTGTCCTTGCCCGTTTCGTCCTGAAATGAAGCCTGGATGATGTTTTTTAATTTTTAAAATTTTTTAGCATTTATTTTCGAAATTTTAAACTCGGGTCGGGTATTCGAACGGATAGGAAGGAAATTATTTTTGTTCTCTATTTTTCGGCCTGTCCTTGCCCGTTTCGCCTTGAAACGAAGCCTGGAAGATGTTTTTTAATTTTTAAATTTTTTTTGCATTTGTTTTGGAATTTTCTAACTCGGGTCGGGTATTCGAACGGATAGGAAGGAAATTATTTTTGTTCTTTATTTTTCGGCCTGTCCTTGCCCGTTTCGCCAGAAATGAAGCCTGGAAGATGTTTTTTAATTTTTCAAATTTTTTTGCATTTGTTTTGGAATTTTCTAACTTGGGTCGGATATTCGAACGGATAGGAAGGAAATTATTTTTGTTCTCCATTTTTCGGCCTGTCCTTGCCCGTTTCGCCTTGAAACGAAGCCTGGAAGATGTTTTTTAATTTTTAAATTTTTTTTGCATTTGTTTTTGAATTTTCTAACTCGGGTCGGTTATTCGAACGGATAGGAAGGAAATTATTTTTGTTCTCTATTTTTCGGCCTGTCCTTGCCCGTTTCATCCAGAAATGAAGACTGGATGTTGTTTTTTAATTTTTAAAATTTTTTTGCATTTATTTTCGAATTTTCTAACTCGGGTCGGGTTTGAACGGATAGGAAGAAAATTATTTTTGTTCTCTATTTTTCGGCCTGTCATTGCCCGTTTCGTCTTGAAATGATGCCTGGATGAAGTTTTTTAATTTTTTTAATTTTTTTGCATTTATTTTTGAATTTTCAAACTCGGGTCGGGTTCGAACGGATAGGAAGGAAATTATTTTTGTTCTCTATTTTTCGGCTTGTCCTTGCCCGTTTCGTCCTGAAATGAAGCCTGGATGATGTTTTTTAATTTTTAAAATTTTTTTGCATTTATTTTCGAAATTTTAAACTCGGGTCGGGTTCGAACGGATAGGAAGGAAATTATTTTTGTTCTCTATTTTTCGGCTTGTCCTTGCCCGTTTCGTCTTGAAATGAAGCCTGGATGATGTTTTTTAATTTTTGGAATTTTTTTGCATTTATTATTGAATTTTCAAACTCGGGTCGGGTTCGAACGGATAGGAAGGAAATTATTTTTGTTCGCTATTTTTCGGCTTGTCCTTGCCCGTTTCGTCCTGAAATGAAGCCTGGATGATGTTTTTTAATTTTTAAAATTTTTTAGCATTTATTTTCGAAATTTTAAACTCGGGTCGGGTATTCGAACGGATAGGAAGGAAATTATTTTTGTTCTCTATTTTTCGGCATGTCCTTGCCCGTTTCGCCGTGAAACGAAGCCTGGAAGGTGTTTTTTAATTTTTAAATTTTTTTTGCATTTGTTTTGGAATTTTCTAACTCGGGTCGGGTATTCGAACGGATAGGAAGGAAATTATTTTTGTTCTTTATTTTTCGGCCTGTCCTTGCCCGTTTCGCCAGAAATGAAGCCTGGAAGATGTTTTTTAATTTTTAAAATTTTTTTGCATTTGTTTTGGAATTTTCTAACTTGGGTCGGGTATTCGAACGGATAGGAAGGAAATTATTTTTGTTCTCTATTTTTCGGCCTGTCCTTGCCCGTTTCGCCTTGAAACGAAGCCTGGAAGATGTTTTTTAATTTTTAAATTTTTTTTGCATTTGTTTTTGAATTTTCTAACTCGGGTCGGTTATTCGAACGGATAGGAAGGAAATTATTTTTGTTCTCTATTTTTCGGCCTGTCCTTGCCCGTTTCATCCAGAAATGAAGCCTGGATGTTGTTTTTTAATTTTTAAAATTTTTTTGCATTTATTTTCGAATTTTCTAACTCGGGTCGGGTTTGAACGGATAGGAAGAAAATTATTTTTGTTCTCTATTTTTCGGCCTGTCATTGCCCGTTTCGTCTTGAAATGATGCCTGGATGAATTTTTTTAATTTTTTTGCATTTATTTTTGAATTTTCAAACTCGGGTCGGGTTCGAACGGATAGGAAGGAAATTATTTTTGTTCTCTATTTTTCGGCTTGTCCTTGCCCGTTTCGTCCTGAAATGTAGCCTGGATGATGTTTTTTAATTTTTAAAATTTTTTTGCATTTATTTTCGAAATTTTAAACTCGGGTCGGGTTCGAACGGAAAGGAAGGAAATTATTTTTGTTCTCTATTTTTCGGCTTGTCCTTGCCCGTTTCGTCTTGAAATGAAGCCTGGATGATGTTTTTTAATTTTTGGAATTTTTTTGCATTTATTATTGAATTTTCTAACTTGGGTCGGGTTCGAACGGATAGGAAGAAAATTATTTTTGTTCTCTATTTTTCGGCCTGTCCTTGCCCGTTTCGTCTTGGAATGAAGCCTGGATGATGTTTTCTAATTTTTAAAATTTTTTTGCATTTGTTTTTGAATTTTCTAACTCGGGTCGGGTATTCGAACGGATAGGAAGGAAATTATTTTTGTTCTCTATTTTTCGGCCTGTCATTGCTCGTTTCGTCTTGAAATGATGCCTGGATGATGTTTTTTAATTTTTAAATTTTTTTGCATTTATTTTTGAATTTTCAAACTCGGGTCGGGTTCGAACGTGTAGGAAGGAAATTATTTTTGTTATCTATTTTTCGGCTTGTCCTTGCCCGTTTCGCCTTGAAACGAAGTCTGGATGATGTTTTTTAATTTTTAAATTTTTTTTGCATTTGTTTTTTAATTTTCTAACTCGGGTCGGGTATTCGAACGGATAGGAAGGAAATTATTTTTGTTCTCTATTTTTTGGCCTGTCCTTGCCCGTTTCATCCAGAAATGAAGCCTGGATGTTGTTTCTTAATTTTTAAAATTTTTTTGCATTTGTTTTTGAATTTTCTAACTCGGGTCGGGTATTCGAACGGATAGGAAGGAAATTATTTTTGTTCTCTATTTTTCGGCCTGTCCTTGCCAGTTTCATCCAGAAATGAAGCCTGGATGTTGTTTTTTAATTTTTAAAATTTTTTTGCATTTATTTTCGAATTTTCTAACTCGGGTCGGGTTTGAACGGATAGGAAGAAAATTATTTTTGTTCTCTATTTTTCGGCCTGTCATTGCCAGTTTCGTCTTGAAATGGTGCCTGGATGATGTTTGTTAATTTTATAATTTTTTTGCATTTATTTTTGAATTTTCAAACTCGGGTCGGGTATTCGAACGGATAGGAAGGAAATTTTTTTTCTTCTCTATTTTTCGGCCTGTCTTCATCCGTTTCGTCTTGAAATGAATCCTGGATGATGTTTTTTAATTTTTGGAATTTTTTTGCATTTATTATTGAATTTTCTAACTCGGGTCGGGTTCGAACGGATAGGAAGAAAATTATTTTTGTTCTCTATTTTTCGGCCTGTCCTTGCCCGTTTCGTCTTGGAATGAAGCCTGGATGATGTTTTCTAATTTTTAAAATTTTTTTGCATTTGTATTTGAATTTTCTAACTCGGGTCGGGTATTCGAACGGATAGGAAGGAAATTATTTTTGTTCACTATTTTTCGGCCTGTCATTGCCCGTTTCGTCTTGAAATGATGCCTGGATGATGTTTTTTAATTTTTTTAAATTTTTTTGCATTTATTTTTGAATTTTCAAACTCGGGTCGGGTTCGAACGGATAGGAAGGAAATTATTTTTGATCTCTATTTTTCGGCTTGTCCTTGCCCGTTTCGCCTTGAAACGTAGTCTGGATGATGTTTTTTAATTTTTAAAATTTTTTTGCATTTGTTTTTGAATTTTCTAACTCGGGTCGGGTATTCGAACGGATAGGAAGGAAATTATTTTTGTTCTTTATTTTTTGGCCTGTCCTTGCCCGTTTCATCCAGAAATGAAGCCTGGCTGTTGTTTTTTTATTTTTAAAATTTTTTTGCATTTGTTTTTGAATTTTCTAACTCGGGTCGGGTATTCGAACGGATAGGAAGGAAATTATTTTTGTTCTCTATTTTTCGGCCTGTCCTTGCACGTTTCGCCTTGAAACGAAGCCTGGAAGATGTTTTCTAATTTTTAAAATTTTTTTGCATTTGTTTTTGAATTTTATAACTCGGGTCGGGTATTCGAACGGATAGGAAGGAAATTATTTTTGTTCTCTATTTTTCGGCCTGTACTTGCCCGTTTCATCCAGAAATGAAGCCTGGATGTTGTTTTTTAATTTTTAAAATTTTTTTGCATTTATTTTCGAATTTTCTAACTCGGGTCGGGTTTGAACGGATAGGAAGAAAATTATTTTTGTTCTCTATTTTTCGGCCTGTCATTGCCCGTTTCGGTTTGAAATGATGCCTGGATGAAGTTTTTTAATTTTTTTAATTTTTTTGCATTTATTTTTGAATTTTCAAACTCGGGTCGGGTTCGAACGGATAGGAAGGAAATTATTTTTGTTCTCTATTTTTCGGCTTGTCCTTGCCCGTTTCGTCCTGAAATGAAGCTTGGATGATGTTTTTTAATTTTTAAAATTTTTTTGCATTTATTTTCGAAATTTTAAACTCGGGTCGGGTATTCGAACGGATAGGAAGGAAATTTTTTTTCTTCTCTATTTTTCGGCCTGTCTTCATCCGTTTCGTCTTGAAATGAAGCCTGGATGTTGTTTTTTAATTTTTAAAATTTTTTTGCATTTATTATTCAATTTTCTAACTCGGGTCGGGTTCGAACGGATAGGAAGGAAATTATTTTTGTTCTCTATTTTCCGGCTTGTCCTTGCCCGATTCGCCTTGAAACGAAGTCTGGGTGATGTTTTTTAATTTTTAAAATTTTTTTGCATTTGTTTTTGAATTTTCTAACTCGGGTCGGGTTCGAACGGATAGGAAGAAAATTATTTTTGTTCTCTATTTTTCGGCCTGTCCTTGCCCGTTTCGTCTTGGAATGAAGCCTGGATGATGTTTTCTAATTTTTAAAATTTTTTTGCATTTGTTTTTGAATTTTCTAACTCGGGTCTGGTATTCGAACGGATAGGAAGGAAATTATTTTTGTTCTCTATTTTTCGGCCTGTCATTGCTCGTTTCGTCTTGAAATGATGCCTGGATGAAGTTTTTTAATTTTTTAATTTTTTTGCATTTATTTTTGAATTTTCAAACTCGGGTCGGGTTCGAACGGATAGGAAGGAAATTATTTTTGTTCTCTATTTTTCGGCTTGTCCTTGCCCGTTTCGCCTTGAAACGAAGCCTGGAAGATGTTTTTTAATTTTAAAATTTTTTTTGCATTTGTTTTTGAATTTTCTAACTCGGGTCGGGTATTCGAACGGATAGGAAGGAAATTATTTTTGTTCTCTATTTTTCGGCCTGTCCTTGCCCGTTTCGTCTTGGAATGAAGCCTGGATGATGTTTTCTAATTGTTAAAATTTTTTAGCATTTGTTTTTGAATTTTCTAACTCGGGTCTTGTATTCGAACGGATAGGAAGAAAATTATTTTTGTTCTCTATTTTTCGGCCTGTCATTGCTCGTTTCGTCTTGAAATGATGTCTGGATGATGTTTTTTAATTTTTTAAATTTTTTTGCATTTCTTTTTGAAATTTCAAACTCGGGTCGGGTTCGAACGGATAGGAAGGAAATTATTTTTGTTCTCTATTTTTCGGCCTGTCCTTGCCCGTTTCGCCTTGAAACGAAGCCTGGAAGATGTTTTTTAATTTTTAAATTTTTTTTGCATTTGTTTTTGAATTTTCTAACTCGGGTCGGGTATTCGAACGGATAGGAAGGAAATTATTTTTGTTCTCTATTTTTCGGCCTGTCCTTGCCCGTTTCATCCAGAAATGAAGCCTAGATGTTGTTTTTTAATTTTTAAAATTTTTTTGCATTTATTTTCGAATTTTCTAACTCGGGTCGGGTTTGAACGGATTGGAAGAAAATTATTTTTGTTCTCTATTTTTCGGCCTGTCATTGCCCGTTTCGTCTTGAAATGATGCCTGGATGAAGTTTTTTAATTTTTTTGCATTTATTTTTGAATTTTCAAACTCGGGTCGGGCTCGAACGGATAGGAAGGAAATTATTTTTGTTCGCTATTTTTCGGCTTGTCCTTGCCCGTTTCGTCCTGAAATGAAGCCTGGATGATGTTTTTTAATTTTTAAAATTTTTTAGCATTTATTTTCGAAATTTTAAACTCGGGTCGGGTATTCGAACGGATAGGAAGGAAATTATTTTTGTTCTCTATTTTTCGGCCTGTCCTTGCCCGTTTCGCCTTGAAACGAAGCCTGGAAGATGTTTTTTAATTTTTAAATTTTTTTTGCATTTGTTTTGGAATTTTCTAACTCGGGTCGGGTATTCGAACGGATAGGAAGGAAATTATTTTTGTTCTTTATTTTTCGGCCTGTCCTTGCCCGTTTCGCCAGAAATGAAGCCTGGAAGATGGTTTTTAATTTTTAAAATTTTTTTGCATTTGTTTTGGAATTTTCTAACTTGGGTCGGGTATTCGAACGGATAGGAAGGAAATTATTTTTGTTCTCCATTTTTCGGCCTGTCCTTGCCCGTTTCGCCTTGAAACGAAGCCTGGAAGATGTTTTTTAATTTTTAAATTTTTTTTGCATTTGTTTTTGAATTTTCTAACTCGGGTCGGTTATTCGAACGGATAGGAAGGAAATTATTTTTGTTCTCTATTTTTCGGCCTGTCCTTGCCCGTTTCATCCAGAAATGAAGCCTGGATGTTGTTTTTTAATTTTTAAAATTTTTTTGCATTTATTTTCGAATTTTCTAACTCGGGTCGCGTTTGAACGGATAGGAAGAAAATTATTTTTGTTCTCTATTTTTCGGCCTGTCATTGCCCGTTTCGTCTTGAAATGATCCCTGGATGAAGTTTTTTAATTTTTTTGCATTTATTTTTGAATTTTCAAACTCGGGTCGGGTTCGAACGGATAGGAAGGAAATTATTTTTGTTCGCTATTTTTCGGCTTGTCCTTGCCCGTTTCGTCCTGAAATGAAGCCTGGATGATGTTTTTTAATTTTTAAAATTTTTTAGCATTTATTTTCGAAATTTTAAACTCGGGTCGGGTATTCGAACGGATAGGAAGGAAATTATTTTTGTTCTCTATTTTTCGGCCTGTCCTTGCCCGTTTCGCCTTGAAACGAAGCCTGGAAGATGTTTTTTAATTTTTAAATCTTTTTTGCATTTGTTTTGGAATTTTCTAACTCGGGTCGGGTATTCGAACGGATAGGAAGGAAATTATTTTTGTTCTTTATTTTTCGGCCTGTCCTTGCCCGTTTCGCCAGAAATGAAGCCTGGAAGATGTTTTTTAATTTTTCAAATTTTTTTGCATTTGTTTTGGAATTTTCTAACTTGGGTCGGGTATTCGAACGGATAGGAAGGAAATTATTTTTGTTCTCCATTTTTCGGCCTGTCCTTGCCCTTTTCGCCTTGAAACGAAGCCTGGAAGATGTTTTTTAATTTTTAAATTTTTTTTGCATTTGTTTTTGAATTTTCTAACTCGGGTCGGTTATTCGAACGGATAGGAAGGAAATTATTTTTGTTCTCTATTTTTCGGCCTGTCCTTGCCCGTTTCATCCAGAAATGAAGACTGGATGTTGTTTTTTAATTTTTAAAATTTTTTTGCATTTATTTTCGAATTTTCTAACTCGGGTCGGGTTTGAACGGATAGGAAGAAAATTATTTTTGTTCTCTATTTTTCGGCCTGTCATTGCCCGTTTCGTCTTGAAATGATGCCTGGATGAAGTTTTTTAATTTTTTTAATTTTTTTGCATTTATTTTTGAATTTTCAAACTCGGGTCGGGTTCGAACGGATAGGAAGGAAATTATTTTTGTTCTCTATTTTTCGGCTTGTCCTTGCCCGTTTCGTCCTGAAATGAAGCCTGGATGATGTTTTTTAATTTTTAAAATTTTTTTGCATTTATTTTCGAAATTTTAAACTCGGGTCGGGTTCGAACGGATAGGAAGGAAATTATTTTTGTTCTCTATTTTTCGGCTTGTCCTTGCCCGTTTCGTCTTGAAATGAAGCCTGGATGATGTTTTTTAATTTTTGGAATTTTTTTGCATTTATTATTGAATTTTCAAACTCGGGTCGGGTTCGAACGGATAGGAAGGAAATTATTTTTGTTCGCTATTTTTCGGCTTGTCCTTGCCCGTTTCGTCCTGAAATGAAGCCTGGATGATGTTTTTTAATTTTTAAAATTTTTTAGCATTTATTTTCGAAATTTTAAACTCGGGTCGGGTATTCGAACGGATAGGAAGGAAATTATTTTTGTTCTCTATTTTTCGGCCTGTCCTTGCCCGTTTCGCCGTGAAACGAAGCCTGGAAGATGTTTTTTAATTTTTAAATTTTTTTTGCATTTGTTTTGGAATTTTCTAACTCGGGTCGGGTATTCGAACGGATAGGAAGGAAATTATTTTTGTTCTTTATTTTTCGGCCTGTCCTTGCCCGTTTCGCCAGAAATGAAGCCTGGAAGATGGTTTTTAATTTTTAAAATTTTTTTGCATTTGTTTTGGAATTTTCTAACTTGGGTCGGGTATTCGAACGGATAGGAAGGAAATTATTTTTGTTCTCCATTTTTCGGCCTGTCCTTGCCCGTTTCGCCTTGAAACGAAGCCTGGAAGATGTTTTTTAATTTTTAAATTTTTTTTGCATTTGTTTTTGAATTTTCTAACTCGGGTCGGTTATTCGAACGGATAGGAAGGAAATTATTTTTGTTCTCTATTTTTCGGCCTGTCCTTGCCCGTTTCATCCAGAAATGAAGCCTGGATGTTGTTTTTTAATTTTTAAAATTTTTTTGCATTTATTTTCGAATTTTCTAACTCGGGTCGCGTTTGAACGGATAGGAAGAAAATTATTTTTGTTCTCTATTTTTCGGCCTGTCATTGCCCGTTTCGTCTTGAAATGATGCCTGGATGAAGTTTTTTAATTTTTTTGCATTTATTTTTGAATTTTCAAACTCGGGTCGGGTTCGAACGGATAGGAAGGAAATTATTTTTGTTCGCTATTTTTCGGCTTGTCCTTGCCCGTTTCGTCCTGAAATGAAGCCTGGATGATGTTTTTTAATTTTTAAAATTTTTTAGCATTTATTTTCGAAATTTTAAACTCGGGTCGGGTATTCGAACGGATAGGAAGGAAATTATTTTTGTTCTCTATTTTTCGGCCTGTCCTTGCCCGTTTCGCCTTGAAACGAAGCCTGGATGATGTTTTTTAATTTTTAAATTTTTTTGCATTTATTTTTGAATTTTCAAACTCGGGTCGGGTTCGAACGGATAGGAAGGAAATTATTTTTGATCTCTATTTTTCGGCTTGTCCTTGCCCGTTTCGCCTTGAAACGAAGTCTGGATGATGTTTTTTAATTTTTAAAATTTTTTTGCATTTGTTTTTGAATTTTCTAACTCGGGTCGGGTATTCGAACGGATAGGAAGGAAATTATTTTTGTTCTTTATTTTTTGGCCTGTCCTTGCCCGTTTCATCCAGAAATGAAGCCTGGCTGTTGTTTTTTAATTTTTAAAATTTTTTTGCATTTGTTTTTGAATTTTCTAACTCGGGTCGGGTATTCGAACGGATAGGAAGGAAATTATTTTTGTTCTCTATTTTTCGGCCTGTCCTTGCACGTTTCGCCTTGAAACGAAGCCTGGAAGATGTTTTCTAATTTTTAAAATTTTTTTGCATTTGTTTTTGAATTTTATAACTCGGGTCGGGTATTCGAACGGATAGGAAGGAAATTATTTTTGTTCTCTATTTTTCGGCCTGTACTTGCCCGTTTCATCCAGAAATGAAGCCTGGATGTTGTTTTTTAATTTTTAAAATTTTTTTGCATTTATTTTCGAATTTTCTAACTCGGGTCGGGTTTGAACGGATAGGAAGAAAATTATTTTTGTTCTCTATTTTTCGGCCTGTCATTGCCCGTTTCGGTTTGAAATGATGCCTGGATGAAGTTTTTTAATTTTTTTAATTTTTTTGCATTTATTTTTGAATTTTCAAACTCGGGTCGGGTTCGAACGGATAGGAAGGAAATTATTTTTGTTCTCTATTTTTCGGCTTGTCCTTGCCCGTTTCGTCCTGAAATGAAGCTTGGATGATGTTTTTTAATTTTTAAAATTTTTTTGCATTTATTTTCGAAATTTTAAACTCGGGTCGGGTATTCGAACGGATAGGAAGGAAATTTTTTTTCTTCTCTATTTTTCGGCCTGTCTTCATCCGTTTCGTCTTGAAATGAAGCCTGGATGTTGTTTTTTAATTTTTAAAATTTTTTTGCATTTATTATTGAATTTTCTAACTCGGGTCGGGTATTCGAACGGATAGGAAGGAAATTATTTTTGTTCTCTATTTTTCGGCTTGTCCTTGCCCGTTTCGCCTTGAAACGAAGTCTGGGTGATGTTTTTTAATTTTTAAAATTTTTTTGCATTTGTTTTTGAATTTTCTAACTCGGGTCGGGTTCGAACGGATAGGAAGAAAATTATTTTTGTTCTCTATTTTTCGGCCTGTCCTTGCCCGTTTCGTCTTGGAATGAAGCCTGGATGATGTTTTCTAATTTTTAAAATTTTTTTGCATTTGTTTTTGAATTTTCTAACTCGGGTCTGGTATTCGAACGGATAGGAAGGAAATTATTTTTGTTCTCTATTTTTCGGCCTGTCATTGCTCGTTTCGTCTTGAAATGATGCCTGGATGAAGTTTTTTAATTTTTTAATTTTTTTGCATTTATTTTTGAATTTTCAAACTCGGGTCGGGTTCGAACGGATAGGAAGGAAATTATTTTTGTTCTCTATTTTTCGGCCTGTCCTTGCCCGTTTCGCCTTGAAACGAAGCCTGGAAGATGTTTTTTAATTTTAAAATTTTTTTTGCATTTGTTTTTGAATTTTCTAACTCGGGTCGGGTATTCGAACGGATAGGAAGGAAATTATTTTTGTTCTCTATTTTTCGGCCTGTCCTTGCCCGTTTCGTCTTGGAATGAAGCCTGGATGATGTTTTCTAATTGTTAAAATTTTTTAGCATTTGTTTTTGAATTTTCTAACTCGGGTCTTGTATTCGAACGGATAGGAAGAAAATTATTTTTGTTCTCTATTTTTCGGCCTGTCATTGCTCGTTTCGTCTTGAAATGATGCCTGGATGATGTTTTTTAATTTTTTAATTTTTTTGCATTTATTTTTGAATTTTCAAACTCGGGTCGGGTTCGAACGGATAGGAAGGAAATTATTTTTGTTCTCTATTTTTCGGCCTGTCCTTGCCCGTTTCGCCTTGAAACGAAGCCTGGAAGATGTTTTTTAATTTTTAAATTTTTTTTGCATTTGTTTTTGAATTTTCTAACTCGGGTCGGGTATTCGAACGGATAGGAAGGAAATTATTTTTGTTCTCTATTTTTCGGCCTGTCCTTGCCCGTTTCATCCAGAAATGAAGCCTAGATGTTGTTTTTTAATTTTTAAAATTTTTTTGCATTTATTTTCGAATTTTCTAACTCGGGTCGGGTTTGAACGGATTGGAAGAAAATTATTTTTGTTCTCTATTTTTCGGCCTGTCATTGCCCGTTTCGTCTTGAAATGATGCCTGGATGAAGTTTTTTAATTTTTTTGCATTTATTTTTGAATTTTCAAACTCGGGTCGGGCTCGAACGGATAGGAAGGAAATTATTTTTGTTCGCTATTTTTCGGCTTGTCCTTGCCCGTTTCGTCCTGAAATGAAGCCTGGATGATGTTTTTTAATTTTTAAAATTTTTTAGCATTTATTTTCGAAATTTTAAACTCGGGTCGGGTATTCGAACGGATAGGAAGGAAATTATTTTTGTTCTCTATTTTTCGGCCTGTCCTTGCCCGTTTCGCCTTGAAACGAAGCCTGGAAGATGTTTTTTAATTTTTAAATTTTTTTTGCATTTGTTTTGGAATTTTCTAACTCGGGTCGGGTATTCGAACGGATAGGAAGGAAATTATTTTTGTTCTTTATTTTTCGGCCTGTCCTTGCCCGTTTCGCCAGAAATGAAGCCTGGAAGATGGTTTTTAATTTTTAAAATTTTTTTGCATTTGTTTTGGAATTTTCTAACTTGGGTCGGGTATTCGAACGGATAGGAAGGAAATTATTTTTGTTCTCCATTTTTCGGCCTGTCCTTGCCCGTTTCGCCTTGAAACGAAGCCTGGAAGATGTTTTTTAATTTTTAAATTTTTTTTGCATTTGTTTTTGAATTTTCTAACTCGGGTCGGTTATTCGAACGGATAGGAAGGAAATTATTTTTGTTCTCTATTTTTCGGCCTGTCCTTGCCCGTTTCATCCAGAAATGAAGCCTGGATGTTGTTTTTTAATTTTTAAAATTTTTTTGCATTTATTTTCGAATTTTCTAACTCGGGTCGCGTTTGAACGGATAGGAAGAAAATTATTTTTGTTCTCTATTTTTCGGCCTGTCATTGCCCGTTTCGTCTTGAAATGATCCCTGGATGAAGTTTTTTAATTTTTTTGCATTTATTTTTGAATTTTCAAACTCGGGTCGGGTTCGAACGGATAGGAAGGAAATTATTTTTGTTCGCTATTTTTCGGCTTGTCCTTGCCCGTTTCGTCCTGAAATGAAGCCTGGATGATGTTTTTTAATTTTTAAAATTTTTTAGCATTTATTTTCGAAATTTTAAACTCGGGTCGGGTATTCGAACGGATAGGAAGGAAATTATTTTTGTTCTCTATTTTTCGGCCTGTCCTTGCCCGTTTCGCCTTGAAACGAAGCCTGGAAGATGTTTTTTAATTTTTAAATCTTTTTTGCATTTGTTTTGGAATTTTCTAACTCGGGTCGGGTATTCGAACGGATAGGAAGGAAATTATTTTTGTTCTTTATTTTTCGGCCTGTCCTTGCCCGTTTCGCCAGAAATGAAGCCTGGAAGATGTTTTTTAATTTTTCAAATTTTTTTGCATTTGTTTTGGAATTTTCTAACTTGGGTCGGGTATTCGAACGGATAGGAAGGAAATTATTTTTGTTCTCCATTTTTCGGCCTGTCCTTGCCCTTTTCGCCTTGAAACGAAGCCTGGAAGATGTTTTTTAATTTTTAAATTTTTTTTGCATTTGTTTTTGAATTTTCTAACTCGGGTCGGTTATTCGAACGGATAGGAAGGAAATTATTTTTGTTCTCTATTTTTCGGCCTGTCCTTGCCCGTTTCATCCAGAAATGAAGACTGGATGTTGTTTTTTAATTTTTAAAATTTTTTTGCATTTATTTTCGAATTTTCTAACTCGGGTCGGGTTTGAACGGATAGGAAGAAAATTATTTTTGTTCTCTATTTTTCGGCCTGTCATTGCCCGTTTCGTCTTGAAATGATGCCTGGATGAAGTTTTTTAATTTTTTTAATTTTTTTGCATTTATTTTTGAATTTTCAAACTCGGGTCGGGTTCGAACGGATAGGAAGGAAATTATTTTTGTTCTCTATTTTTCGGCTTGTCCTTGCCCGTTTCGTCCTGAAATGAAGCCTGGATGATGTTTTTTAATTTTTAAAATTTTTTTGCATTTATTTTCGAAATTTTAAACTCGGGTCGGGTTCGAACGGATAGGAAGGAAATTATTTTTGTTCTCTATTTTTCGGCTTGTCCTTGCCCGTTTCGTCTTGAAATGAAGCCTGGATGATGTTTTTTAATTTTTGGAATTTTTTTGCATTTATTATTGAATTTTCAAACTCGGGTCGGGTTCGAACGGATAGGAAGGAAATTATTTTTGTTCGCTATTTTTCGGCTTGTCCTTGCCCGTTTCGTCCTGAAATGAAGCCTGGATGATGTTTTTTAATTTTTAAAATTTTTTAGCATTTATTTTCGAAATTTTAAACTCGGGTCGGGTATTCGAACGGATAGGAAGGAAATTATTTTTGTTCTCTATTTTTCGGCCTGTCCTTGCCCGTTTCGCCGTGAAACGAAGCCTGGAAGATGTTTTTTAATTTTTAAATTTTTTTTGCATTTGTTTTGGAATTTTCTAACTCGGGTCGGGTATTCGAACGGATAGGAAGGAAATTATTTTTGTTCTTTATTTTTCGGCCTGTCCTTGCCCGTTTCGCCAGAAATGAAGCCTGGAAGATGGTTTTTAATTTTTAAAATTTTTTTGCATTTGTTTTGGAATTTTCTAACTTGGGTCGGGTATTCGAACGGATAGGAAGGAAATTATTTTTGTTCTCCATTTTTCGGCCTGTCCTTGCCCGTTTCGCCTTGAAACGAAGCCTGGAAGATGTTTTTTAATTTTTAAATTTTTTTTGCATTTGTTTTTGAATTTTCTAACTCGGGTCGGTTATTCGAACGGATAGGAAGGAAATTATTTTTGTTCTCTATTTTTCGGCCTGTCCTTGCCCGTTTCATCCAGAAATGAAGCCTGGATGTTGTTTTTTAATTTTTAAAATTTTTTTGCATTTATTTTCGAATTTTCTAACTCGGGTCGCGTTTGAACGGATAGGAAGAAAATTATTTTTGTTCTCTATTTTTCGGCCTGTCATTGCCCGTTTCGTCTTGAAATGATCCCTGGATGAAGTTTTTTAATTTTTTTGCATTTATTTTTGAATTTTCAAACTCGGGTCGGGTTCGAACGGATAGGAAGGAAATTATTTTTGTTCGCTATTTTTCGGCTTGTCCTTGCCCGTTTCGTCCTGAAATGAAGCCTGGATGATGTTTTTTAATTTTTAAAATTTTTTAGCATTTATTTTCGAAATTTTAAACTCGGGTCGGGTATTCGAACGGATAGGAAGGAAATTATTTTTGTTCTCTATTTTTCGGCCTGTCCTTGCCCGTTTCGCCTTGAAACGAAGCCTGGATGATGTTTTTTAATTTTTAAATTTTTTTTGCATTTGTTTTGGAATTTTCTAACTCGGGTCGGGTATTCGAACGGATAGGAAGGAAATTATTTTTGTTCTTTATTTTTCGGCCTGTCCTTGCCCGTTTCGCCAGAAATGAAGCCTGGAAGATGTTTTTTAATTTTTAAATTTTTTTTGCATTTGTTTTGGAATTTTCTAACTCGGGTCGGGTATTCGAACGGATAGGAAGGAAATTATTTTTGTTCTTTATTTTTCGGCCTGTCCTTGCCCGTTTCGCCAGAAATGAAGCCTGGAAGATGTTTTTTAATTTTTCAAATTTTTTTGCATTTGTTTTGGAATTTTCTAACTTGGGTCGGGTATTCGAACGGATAGGAAGGAAATTATTTTTGTTCTCCATTTTTCGGCCTGTCCTTGCCCGTTTCGCCTTGAAACGAAGCCTGGAAGATGTTTTTTAATTTTTAAATTTTTTTTGCATTTGTTTTTGAATTTTCTAACTCGGGTCGGTTATTCGAACGGATAGGAAGGAAATTATTTTTGTTCTCTATTTTTCGGCCTGTCCTTGCCCGTTTCATCCAGAAATGAAGACTGGATGTTGTTTTTTAATTTTTAAAATTTTTTTGCATTTATTTTCGAATTTTCTAACTCGGGTCGGGTTTGAACGGATAGGAAGAAAATTATTTTTGTTCTCTATTTTTCGGCCTGTCATTGCCCGTTTCGTCTTGAAATGATGCCTGGATGAAGTTTTTTAATTTTTTTAATTTTTTTGCATTTATTTTTGAATTTTCAAACTCGGGTCGGGTTCGAACGGATAGGAAGGAAATTATTTTTGTTCTCTATTTTTCGGCTTGTCCTTGCCCGTTTCGTCCTGAAATGAAGCCTGGATGATGTTTTTTAATTTTTAAAATTTTTTTGCATTTATTTTCGAAATTTTAAACTCGGGTCGGGTTCGAACGGATAGGAAGGAAATTATTTTTGTTCTCTATTTTTCGGCTTGTCCTTGCCCGTTTCGTCTTGAAATGAAGCCTGGATGATGTTTTTTAATTTTTGGAATTTTTTTGCATTTATTATTGAATTTTCAAACTCGGGTCGGGTTCGAACGGATAGGAAGGAAATTATTTTTGTTCGCTATTTTTCGGCTTGTCCTTGCCCGTTTCGTCCTGAAATGAAGCCTGGATGATGTTTTTTAATTTTTAAAATTTTTTAGCATTTATTTTCGAAATTTTAAACTCGGGTCGGGTATTCGAACGGATAGGAAGGAAATTATTTTTGTTCTCTATTTTTCGGCCTGTCCTTGCCCGTTTCGCCGTGAAACGAAGCCTGGAAGATGTTTTTTAATTTTTAAATTTTTTTTGCATTTGTTTTGGAATTTTCTAACTCGGGTCGGGTATTCGAACGGATAGGAAGGAAATTATTTTTGTTCTTTATTTTTCGGCCTGTCCTTGCCCGTTTCGCCAGAAATGAAGCCTGGAAGATGGTTTTTAATTTTTAAAATTTTTTTGCATTTGTTTTGGAATTTTCTAACTTGGGTCGGGTATTCGAACGGATAGGAAGGAAATTATTTTTGTTCTCCATTTTTCGGCCTGTCCTTGCCCGTTTCGCCTTGAAACGAAGCCTGGAAGATGTTTTTTAATTTTTAAATTTTTTTTGCATTTGTTTTTGAATTTTCTAACTCGGGTCGGTTATTCGAACGGATAGGAAGGAAATTATTTTTGTTCTCTATTTTTCGGCCTGTCCTTGCCCGTTTCATCCAGAAATGAAGCCTGGATGTTGTTTTTTAATTTTTAAAATTTTTTTGCATTTATTTTCGAATTTTCTAACTCGGGTCGCGTTTGAACGGATAGGAAGAAAATTATTTTTGTTCTCTATTTTTCGGCCTGTCATTGCCCGTTTCGTCTTGAAATGATGCCTGGATGAAGTTTTTTAATTTTTTTGCATTTATTTTTGAATTTTCAAACTCGGGTCGGGTTCGAACGGATAGGAAGGAAATTATTTTTGTTCGCTATTTTTCGGCTTGTCCTTGCCCGTTTCGTCCTGAAATGAAGCCTGGATGATGTTTTTTAATTTTTAAAATTTTTTAGCATTTATTTTCGAAATTTTAAACTCGGGTCGGGTATTCGAACGGATAGGAAGGAAATTATTTTTGTTCTCTATTTTTCGGCCTGTCCTTGCCCGTTTCGCCTTGAAACGAAGCCTGGAAGATGTTTTTTAATTTTTTAATTTTTTTTGCATTTGTTTTGGAATTTTCTAACTCGGGTCGGGTATTCGAACGGATAGGAAGGAAATTATTTTTGTTCTTTATTTTTCGGCCTGTCCTTGCCCGTTTCGCCAGAAATGAAGCCTGGAAGATGTTTTTTAATTTTTCAAATTTTTTTGCATTTGTTTTGGAATTTTCTAACTTGGGTCGGGTATTCGAACGGATAGGAAGGAAATTATTTTTGTTCTCCATTTTTCGGCCTGTCCTTGCCCGTTTCGCCTTGAAACGAAGCCTGGAAGATGTTTTTGAATTTTTAAATTTTTTTTGCATTTGTTTTTGAATTTTCTAACTCGGGTCGGTTATTCGAACGGATGGGAAGGAAATTATTTTTGTTCTCTATTTTTCGGCCTGTCCTTGCCCGTTTCATCCAGAAATGAAGACTGGATGTTGTTTTTTAATTTTTAAAATTTTTTTGCATTTATTTTCGAATTTTCTAACTCGGGTCGGGTTTGAACGGATAGGAAGAAAATTATTTTTGTTCTCTATTTTTCGGCCTGTCATTGCCCGTTTCGTCTTGAAATGATGCCTGGATGAAGTTTTTTAATTTTTTTAATTTTTTTGCATTTATTTTTGAATTTTCAAACTCGGGTCGGGTTCGAACGGATAGGAAGGAAATTATTTTTGTTCTCTATTTTTCGGCTTGTCCTTGCCCGTTTCGTCCTGAAATGAAGCCTGGATGATGTTTTTTAATTTTTAAAATTTTTTTGCATTTATTTTCGAAATTTTAATCTCGGGTCGGGTTCGAACGGATAGGAAGGAAATTATTTTTGTTCTCTATTTTTCGGCTTGTCCTTGCCCGTTTCGTCTTGAAATGAAGCCTGGATGATGTTTTTTAATTTTTGGAATTTTTTTGCATTTATTATTGAATTTTCAAACTCGGGTCGGGTTCGAACGGATAGGAAGGAAATTATTTTTGTTCGCTATTTTTCGGCTTGTCCTTGCCCGTTTCGTCCTGAAATGAAGCCTGGATGATGTTTTTTAATTTTTAAAATTTTTTAGCATTTATTTTCGAAATTTTAAACTCGGGTCGGGTATTCGAACGGATAGGAAGGAAATTATTTTTGTTCTCTATTTTTCGGCCTGTCCTTGCCCGTTTCGCCGTGAAACGAAGCCTGGAAGATGTTTTTTAATTTTTAAATTTTTTTTGCATTTGTTTTGGAATTTTCTAACTCGGGTCGGG
Organism: Quercus robur; assembly: GCF_932294415.1. Classification (NCBI taxonomy): domain Eukaryota; kingdom Viridiplantae; phylum Streptophyta; class Magnoliopsida; order Fagales; family Fagaceae; genus Quercus; species Quercus robur. The sequence goes on from NC_065543.1 coordinate 23,159,239, forward strand.
TATTCGAACGGATAGGAAGGAAATTATTTTTGTTCTTTATTTTTCGGCCTGTCCTTGCCCGTTTCGCCAGAAATGAAGCCTGGAAGATGTTTTTTAATTTTTAAAATTTTTTTGCATTTGTTTTGGAATTTTCTAACTTGGGTCGGGTATTCGAACGGATAGGAAGGAAATTATTTTTGTTCTCTATTTTTCGGCCTGTCCTTGCCCGTTTCGCCTTGAAACGAAGCCTGGAAGATGTTTTTTAATTTTTAAATTTTTTTTGCATTTGTTTTTGAATTTTCTAACTCGGGTCGGTTATTCGAACGGATAGGAAGGAAATTATTTTTGTTCTCTATTTTTCGGCCTGTCCTTGCCCGTTTCATCCAGAAATGAAGCCTGGATGTTGTTTTTTAATTTTTAAAATTTTTTTGCATTTATTTTCGAATTTTCTAACTCGGGTCGGGTTTGAACGGATAGGAAGAAAATTATTTTTGTTCTCTATTTTTCGGCCTGTCATTGCCCGTTTCGTCTTGAAATGATGCCTGGATGAATTTTTTTAATTTTTTTGCATTTATTTTTGAATTTTCAAACTCGGGTCGGGTTCGAACGGATAGGAAGGAAATTATTTTTGTTCTCTATTTTTCGGCTTGTCCTTGCCCGTTTCGTCCTGAAATGAAGCCTGGATGATGTTTTTTAATTTTTAAAATTTTTTTGCATTTATTTTCGAAATTTTAAACTCGGGTCGGGTTCGAACGGATAGGAAGGAAATTATTTTTGTTCTCTATTTTTCGGCTTGTCCTTGCCCGTTTCGTCTTGAAATGAAGCCTGGATGATGTTTTTTAATTTTTGGAATTTTTTTGCATTTATTATTGAATTTTCTAACTTGGGTCGGGTTCGAACGGATAGGAAGAAAATTATTTTTGTTCTCTATTTTTCGGCCTGTCCTTGCCCGTTTCGCCTTGAAACGAAGCCTGGATGATGTTTTTTAATTTTTAAATTTTTTTTGCATTTGTTTTGGAATTTTCTAACTCGGGTCGGGTATTCGAACGGATAGGAAGGAAATTATTTTTGTTCTTTATTTTTCGGCCTGTCCTTGCCCGTTTCGCCAGAAATGAAGCCTGGAAGATGTTTTTTAATTTTTAAATTTTTTTTGCATTTGTTTTGGAATTTTCTAACTCGGGTCGGGTATTCGAACGGATAGGAAGGAAATTATTTTTGTTCTTTATTTTTCGGCCTGTCCTTGCCCGTTTCGCCAGAAATGAAGCCTGGAAGATGTTTTTTAATTTTTCAAATTTTTTTGCATTTGTTTTGGAATTTTCTAACTTGGGTCGGGTATTCGAACGGATAGGAAGGAAATTATTTTTGTTCTCCATTTTTCGGCCTGTCCTTGCCCGTTTCGCCTTGAAACGAAGCCTGGAAGATGTTTTTTAATTTTTAAATTTTTTTTGCATTTGTTTTTGAATTTTCTAACTCGGGTCGGTTATTCGAACGGATAGGAAGGAAATTATTTTTGTTCTCTATTTTTCGGCCTGTCCTTGCCCGTTTCATCCAGAAATGAAGACTGGATGTTGTTTTTTAATTTTTAAAATTTTTTTGCATTTATTTTCGAATTTTCTAACTCGGGTCGGGTTTGAACGGATAGGAAGAAAATTATTTTTGTTCTCTATTTTTCGGCCTGTCATTGCCCGTTTCGTCTTGAAATGATGCCTGGATGAAGTTTTTTAATTTTTTTAATTTTTTTGCATTTATTTTTGAATTTTCAAACTCGGGTCGGGTTCGAACGGATAGGAAGGAAATTATTTTTGTTCTCTATTTTTCGGCTTGTCCTTGCCCGTTTCGTCCTGAAATGAAGCCTGGATGATGTTTTTTAATTTTTAAAATTTTTTTGCATTTATTTTCGAAATTTTAAACTCGGGTCGGGTTCGAACGGATAGGAAGGAAATTATTTTTGTTCTCTATTTTTCGGCTTGTCCTTGCCCGTTTCGTCTTGAAATGAAGCCTGGATGATGTTTTTTAATTTTTGGAATTTTTTTGCATTTATTATTGAATTTTCAAACTCGGGTCGGGTTCGAACGGATAGGAAGGAAATTATTTTTGTTCGCTATTTTTCGGCTTGTCCTTGCCCGTTTCGTCCTGAAATGAAGCCTGGATGATGTTTTTTAATTTTTAAAATTTTTTAGCATTTATTTTCGAAATTTTAAACTCGGGTCGGGTATTCGAACGGATAGGAAGGAAATTATTTTTGTTCTCTATTTTTCGGCCTGTCCTTGCCCGTTTCGCCGTGAAACGAAGCCTGGAAGATGTTTTTTAATTTTTAAATTTTTTTTGCATTTGTTTTGGAATTTTCTAACTCGGGTCGGGTATTCGAACGGATAGGAAGGAAATTATTTTTGTTCTTTATTTTTCGGCCTGTCCTTGCCCGTTTCGCCAGAAATGAAGCCTGGAAGATGGTTTTTAATTTTTAAAATTTTTTTGCATTTGTTTTGGAATTTTCTAACTTGGGTCGGGTATTCGAACGGATAGGAAGGAAATTATTTTTGTTCTCCATTTTTCGGCCTGTCCTTGCCCGTTTCGCCTTGAAACGAAGCCTGGAAGATGTTTTTTAATTTTTAAATTTTTTTTGCATTTGTTTTTGAATTTTCTAACTCGGGTCGGTTATTCGAACGGATAGGAAGGAAATTATTTTTGTTCTCTATTTTTCGGCCTGTCCTTGCCCGTTTCATCCAGAAATGAAGCCTGGATGTTGTTTTTTAATTTTTAAAATTTTTTTGCATTTATTTTCGAATTTTCTAACTCGGGTCGCGTTTGAACGGATAGGAAGAAAATTATTTTTGTTCTCTATTTTTCGGCCTGTCATTGCCCGTTTCGTCTTGAAATGATGCCTGGATGAAGTTTTTTAATTTTTTTGCATTTATTTTTGAATTTTCAAACTCGGGTCGGGTTCGAACGGATAGGAAGGAAATTATTTTTGTTCGCTATTTTTCGGCTTGTCCTTGCCCGTTTCGTCCTGAAATGAAGCCTGGATGATGTTTTTTAATTTTTAAAATTTTTTAGCATTTATTTTCGAAATTTTAAACTCGGGTCGGGTATTCGAACGGATAGGAAGGAAATTATTTTTGTTCTCTATTTTTCGGCCTGTCCTTGCCCGTTTCGCCTTGAAACGAAGCCTGGAAGATGTTTTTTAATTTTTAAATTTTTTTTGCATTTGTTTTGGAATTTTCTAACTCGGGTCGGGTATTCGAACGGATAGGAAGGAAATTATTTTTGTTCTTTATTTTTCGGCCTGTCCTTGCCCGTTTCGCCAGAAATGAAGCCTGGAAGATGTTTTTTAATTTTTCAAATTTTTTTGCATTTGTTTTGGAATTTTCTAACTTGGGTCGGGTATTCGAACGGATAGGAAGGAAATTATTTTTGTTCTCCATTTTTCGGCCTGTCCTTGCCCGTTTCGCCTTGAAACGAAGCCTGGAAGATGTTTTTGAATTTTTAAATTTTTTTTGCATTTGTTTTTGAATTTTCTAACTCGGGTCGGTTATTCGAACGGATGGGAAGGAAATTATTTTTGTTCTCTATTTTTCGGCCTGTCCTTGCCCGTTTCATCCAGAAATGAAGACTGGATGTTGTTTTTTAATTTTTAAAATTTTTTTGCATTTATTTTCGAATTTTCTAACTCGGGTCGGGTTTGAACGGATAGGAAGAAAATTATTTTTGTTCTCTATTTTTCGGCCTGTCATTGCCCGTTTCGTCTTGAAATGATGCCTGGATGAAGTTTTTTAATTTTTTTAATTTTTTTGCATTTATTTTTGAATTTTCAAACTCGGGTCGGGTTCGAACGGATAGGAAGGAAATTATTTTTGTTCTCTATTTTTCGGCTTGTCCTTGCCCGTTTCGTCCTGAAATGAAGCCTGGATGATGTTTTTTAATTTTTAAAATTTTTTTGCATTTATTTTCGAAATTTTAATCTCGGGTCGGGTTCGAACGGATAGGAAGGAAATTATTTTTGTTCTCTATTTTTCGGCTTGTCCTTGCCCGTTTCGTCTTGAAATGAAGCCTGGATGATGTTTTTTAATTTTTGGAATTTTTTTGCATTTATTATTGAATTTTCAAACTCGGGTCGGGTTCGAACGGATAGGAAGGAAATTATTTTTGTTCGCTATTTTTCGGCTTGTCCTTGCCCGTTTCGTCCTGAAATGAAGCCTGGATGATGTTTTTTAATTTTTAAAATTTTTTAGCATTTATTTTCGAAATTTTAAACTCGGGTCGGGTATTCGAACGGATAGGAAGGAAATTATTTTTGTTCTCTATTTTTCGGCCTGTCCTTGCCCGTTTCGCCGTGAAACGAAGCCTGGAAGATGTTTTTTAATTTTTAAATTTTTTTTGCATTTGTTTTGGAATTTTCTAACTCGGGTCGGGTATTCGAACGGATAGGAAGGAAATTATTTTTGTTCTTTATTTTTCGGCCTGTCCTTGCCCGTTTCGCCAGAAATGAAGCCTGGAAGATGTTTTTTAATTTTTAAAATTTTTTTGCATTTGTTTTGGAATTTTCTAACTTGGGTCGGGTATTCGAACGGATAGGAAGGAAATTATTTTTGTTCTCTATTTTTCGGCCTGTCCTTGCCCGTTTCGCCTTGAAACGAAGCCTGGAAGATGTTTTTTAATTTTTAAATTTTTTTTGCATTTGTTTTTGAATTTTCTAACTCGGGTCGGTTATTCGAACGGATAGGAAGGAAATTATTTTTGTTCTCTATTTTTCGGCCTGTCCTTGCCCGTTTCATCCAGAAATGAAGCCTGGATGTTGTTTTTTAATTTTTAAAATTTTTTTGCATTTATTTTCGAATTTTCTAACTCGGGTCGGGTTTGAACGGATAGGAAGAAAATTATTTTTGTTCTCTATTTTTCGGCCTGTCATTGCCCGTTTCGTCTTGAAATGATGCCTGGATGAATTTTTTTAATTTTTTTGCATTTATTTTTGAATTTTCAAACTCGGGTCGGGTTCGAACGGATAGGAAGGAAATTATTTTTGTTCTCTATTTTTCGGCTTGTCCTTGCCCGTTTCGTCCTGAAATGAAGCCTGGATGATGTTTTTTAATTTTTAAAATTTTTTTGCATTTATTTTCGAAATTTTAAACTCGGGTCGGGTTCGAACGGATAGGAAGGAAATTATTTTTGTTCTCTATTTTTCGGCTTGTCCTTGCCCGTTTCGTCTTGAAATGAAGCCTGGATGATGTTTTTTAATTTTTGGAATTTTTTTGCATTTATTATTGAATTTTCTAACTTGGGTCGGGTTCGAACGGATAGGAAGAAAATTATTTTTGTTCTCTATTTTTCGGCCTGTCCTTGCCCGTTTCGTCTTGGAATGAAGCCTGGATGATGTTTTCTAATTTTTAAAATTTTTTTGCATTTGTTTTTGAATTTTCTAACTCGGGTCGGGTATTCGAACGGATAGGAAGGAAATTATTTTTGTTCTCTATTTTTCGGCCTGTCATTGCTCGTTTCGTCTTGAAATGATGCCTGGATGATGTTTTTTAATTTTTAAATTTTTTTGCATTTATTTTTGAATTTTCAAACTCGGGTCGGGTTCGAACGTGTAGGAAGGAAATTATTTTTGTTATCTATTTTTCGGCTTGTCCTTGCCCGTTTCGCCTTGAAACGAAGTCTGGATGATGTTTTTTAATTTTTAAATTTTTTTTGCATTTGTTTTTTAATTTTCTAACTCGGGTCGGGTATTCGAACGGATAGGAAGGAAATTATTTTTGTTCTCTATTTTTTGGCCTGTCCTTGCCCGTTTCATCCAGAAATGAAGCCTGGATGTTGTTTCTTAATTTTTAAAATTTTTTTGCATTTGTTTTTGAATTTTCTAACTCGGGTCGGGTATTCGAACGGATAGGAAGGAAATTATTTTTGTTCTCTATTTTTCGGCCTGTCCTTGCTCGTTTCGTCCTGAAATGAAGCTGGATGATGTTTTTTGATTTTTAAAATTTTTTTACATTTATTTTCGAAATTTCAAACTCGGGTCGGGTTCGAACGGACAGGAAGGAAATTTTTTTTCTGCTCTATTTTTTGGCCTGTTTTCACCCGTTTCGTCTTGAAATGAAACCTGGATGATGTTTTTTAATTTTTAGAATTTTTTTGCATTTATTATTGAATTTTCTAACTCGGGTCGGGTATTCGAACGGATAGGAAGGAAATTATTTTTGTTCTCTATTTTTCAGCTTGTCCTTGCCTGTTTCGGTTTGAAACGAAGCCTGGAAGATGTTTTTTAATTTTTAAAATTTTTTTGCATTTGTTTTTGAATTTTCTAACTCGGGTCGGGTATTCGAACGGATAGGAAGGAAATTATTTTTGTTCTCTATTTTTCGGCCTGTCCTTGCCAGTTTCATCCAGAAATGAAGCCTGGATGTTGTTTTTTAATTTTTAAAATTTTTTTGCATTTATTTTCGAATTTTCTAACTCAGGTCGGGTTTGAACGGATAGGAAGAAAATTATTTTTGTTCTCTATTTTTCGGCCTGTCATTGCCAGTTTCGTCTTGAAATGGTGCCTGGATGATGTTTGTTAATTTTTAAAATTTTTTTGCATTTATTTTTGAATTTTCAAACTCGGGTCTGGTATTCGAACGGATAGGAAGGAAATTTTTTTTCTTCTCTATTTTTCGGCCTGTCTTCATCCGTTTCGTCTTGAAATGAATCCTGGATGATGTTTTTTAATTTTTGGAATTTTTTTGCATTTATTATTGAATTTTCTAACTCGGGTCGGGTTCGAACGGATAGGAAGAAAATTATTTTTGTTCTCTATTTTTCGGCCTGTCCTTGCCCGTTTCGTCTTGGAATGAAGCCTGGATGATGTTTTCTAATTTTTAAAATTTTTTTGCATTTGTATTTGAATTTTCTAACTCGGGTCGGGTATTCGAACGGATAGGAAGGAAATTATTTTTGTTCTCTATTTTTCGGCCTGTCATTGCTCGTTTCGTCTTGAAATGATGCCTGGATGATGTTTTTTAATTTTTAAATTTTTTTGCATTTATTTTTGAATTTTCAAACTCGGGTCGGGTTCGAACGGATTGGAAGGAAATTATTTTTGATCTCTATTTTTCGGCTTGTCCTTGCCCGTTTCGCCTTGAAACGAAGTCTGGATGATGTTTTTTAATTTTTAAAATTTTTTTGCATTTGTTTTTGAATTTTCTAACTCGGGTCGGGTATTCGAACGGATAGGAAGGAAATTATTTTTGTTCTTTATTTTTTGGCCTGTCCTTGCCCGTTTCATCCAGAAATGAAGCCTGGATGTTGTTTTTTAATTTTTAAAATTTTTTTGCATTTGTTTTTGAATTTTCTAACTCGGGTCGGGTATTCGAACGGATAGGAAGGAAATTATTTTTGTTCTCTATTTTTCGGCCTGTCCTTCCCCGTTTCATCCAGAAATGAAGCCTGGATGTTGTTTTTTAATTTTTAAAATTTTTTTGCATTTATTTTCGAATTTTCTAACTCGGGTCGGGTTTGAACGGATAGGAAGAAAATTATTTTTGTTCTCTATTTTTCGGCCTGTCATTGCCCGTTTCGTCTTGAAATGATGCCTGGATGAAGTTTTTTAATTTTTTTAATTTTTTTACATTTATTTTTGAATTTTCAAACTCGGGTCGGGTTCGAACGGATAGGAAGGAAATTATTTTTGTTCTCTATTTTTCGGCTTGTCCTTGCCCGTTTCGTCCTGAAATGAAGCTTGGATGATGTTTTTTAATTTTTAAAATTTTTTTGCATTTATTTTCGAAATTTTAAACTCGGGTCGGGTATTCGAACGGATAGGAAGGAAAATTTTTTTCTTCTCTATTTTTCGGCCTGTCTTCATCCGTTTCGTCTTGAAATGAAGCCTGGATGTTGTTTTTTAATTTTTAAAATTTTTTTGCATTTATTATTGAATTTTCTAACTCGAGTCGGGTATTCGAACGGATAGGAAGGAAATTATTTTTGTTCTCTATTTTTCGGCTTGTCCTTGCCCGTTTCGCCTTGAAACGAAGTCTGGATGATGTTTTTTAATTTTTAAAATTTTTTTGCATTTGTTTTTGAATTTTCTAACTCGGGTCGGGTTCGAACGGATAGGAAGAAAATTATTTTTGTTCTCTATTTTTCGGCCTGTCCTTGCCCGTTTCGTCTTGGAATGAAGCCTGGATGATGTTTTCTAATTTTTAAAATTTTTTTGCATTTGTTTTTGAATTTTCTAACTCGGGTCTGGTATTCGAACGGATAGGAAGGAAATTATTTTTGTTCTCTATTTTTCGGCCTGTCATTGCTCGTTTCGTCTTGAAATGATGCCTGGATGATGTTTTTTAATTTTTTAATTTTTTTGCATTTATTTTTGAATTTTCAAACTCGGGTCGGGTTCGAACGGATAGGAAGGAAATTATTTTTGTTCTCTATTTTTCGGCTTGTCCTTGCCCGTTTCGCCTTGGAACGAAGTCTGGATGATGTTTTTTAATTTTTAAAATTTTTTTGCCTTTGTTTTTGAATTTTCTATCTCGGGTCGGGTATTCGAACGGATAGGAAGGAAATTATTTTTGTTCTCTATTTTTCGGCTTGTCCTTGCCCGTTTCGCCTTGAAATGAAGCCTGGATGATGTTTTTTAATTTTTAAAATTTTTTTGCATTTATTTTTGAATTTTCTAACTCGGGTCGGGTTTGAACGGATAGGAAGAAAATTATTTTTGTACTCTATTTTTCGGCCTGTCATTGCCCGTTTTGTCTTGAAATGAAGCCTGGATGATGTTTTTTAATTTTTAAAATTTTTTTGCATTTATTTTCGAAATTTTAAACTCGGGTCGAGTATTCGAACGGATAGGAAGGAAATTTTTTTTCTTCTCTATTTTTCGGCCTGTCTTCATCCATTTCGTCTTGAAATGAAGCCTGGATGATGTTTTTTAATTTTTCGAATTTTTTGCATTTATTATTGAATTTTCTAACTCAGGTCGGGTTCGAACGGATAGGAAGAAAATTATGTTTGTTCTCTATTTTTCGGCCTGTCCTTGCCCGTTTCGTCTTGGAATGAAGCCTGGATGATGTTTTCTAATTTTTTAAATTTTTTTGCATTTGTTTTTGAATTTTCTAACTCGGGTCGGGTATTCGAACGGATAGGAAGGAAATTATTTTTGTTCTATATTTTTCGGCCTGTCATTGCTCGTTTCGTCTTGAAATGATGCCTGGATAATGATTTTTAATTTTCAAAATTTTTTTGCTTTTGTTTTTGAATTTTCTAACTCGGGTCGGGTATTCGAACGGATAGGAAGGAAATTGTTTTTGTTCTCTATTTTTTGGCCTGTCCTTGCCCGTTTCATCCAGAAATGAAGCCTGGATGTTGTTTTTTAATTTTTAAAATTTTTTTGCATTTGTTTTTGAATTTTCTAACTCGGGTCGGGTATTCGAACGGATAGGAAGGAAATTATTTTTGTTCTCTATTTTTCGGCCTGTCCTTGCCCGTTTCGTCCTGAAATGAAGCCGGATGATGTTTTTTTAGTTTTAAAATTTTTTTGCATTTATTTTCGAAATTTCAAACTCGGGTCGGGTTCGAACGGATAGGAAGGAAATTATTTTTGTTCTCTATTTTTCGGCCTGTCCTTGCCCGTTTCGTCTTGGAATGAAGCCTGGATGATGTTTTTTAATTTTTAAAATTTTTTTTCATTTATTTTTGAATTTTCTAACTCGGGTCGGGTTTGAACGGATAGGAAGAAAATTATTTTTGTTCTCTATTTTTCGGCCTGTCATTGCCTGTTTTGTCTTGAAATGATGCTTGGATGATGTTTTTTAATTTTTTTAATTTTTTTGCATTTATTTTTGAATTTTCAAACTCGGGTCGGGTTCGAACGGATAGGAAGAAAATTATTTTTGTTCTCTATTTTTCGGCCTGTCATTGCCCGTTTCGTCTTGAAATGATGCCTGGATGATGTTTTTTAATTTTTTTAATTTTTTTGCATTTATTTTTGAATTTTCAAACTCGGGTCGGGTTCGAACGGATAGGAAGAAAATTTTTTTTGTTCTCTATTTTTCGGCTTGTCCTTGCCCGTTTCGTCTTGAAATGATGCCTGGATGATGTTTTTTAATTTTTAGAATTTTTTTGCATTTATTTTTGAATTTTCTATCTCGGGTCGGGTTTGAACGGATAGGAAGAAAATTATTTTTGTTCTCTATTTTTCAGCCTGTCATTGCCCGTTTCATCTTGAAATGATGCCTGGATGATGTTTTTTAATTTTTAAATTTTTTTGCATTTATTTTTGAATTTTCAAACTCGGGTCAGGTTCGAACGGATAGGAAGGAAATTATTTTTGTTCTCTATTTTTGGGCTTGTCCTTTCCCGTTTCGCCTTGAAACGAAGCCTGGATGATGTTTTTTAATTTTTTAAAATTTTTTTGAATTTGTTTTTGAATTTTCTTACCCGAGTCGGGTTCGAACGGATAGGAAGAAATTTTTTTTTCTTCTCTATTTTTCGGCCTGTCCTGGCCCGTTTCGTCTTGAAACGAAGCCTGGATGATGTTTTTTAATTTTTAGAATTTTTTTGCATTTATTACTGAATTTTCTAACTCGGGTCGGGTTCGAACGGATAGGAAGGAAATTATTTTTGTTCTCTATTTTTCGGCCTGTCTTTGCCCGTTTCGTCTTGGAATGAAGCCTGGATGATGTTTTTTAATTTTTAAAATTTTTTTGCATTTGTTTTTGAATTTTCTAACTCGGGTCGGGTATTCGAACAGATAGGAAGGAAATTATTTTTGTTCTCTATTTTTCGGCCTGTCCTTGCCCGTTTCGTCCTGAAATGAAGCTGGATGATGTTTTTTGATTTTTAAAATTTTTTTGCATTTATTTTCGAAATTTCAAACTCGGGTCGGGTTCGAACGGATAGGAAGGAAATTTTTTTTCTACTCTATTTTTTGGCCTGTCTTCACCCGTTTCGTCTTGAAATGAAGCCTGGATGATGTTTTCTAATTTTTAAAATTTTTTTGCATTTGTTTTTGAATTTTCTAACTCGGGTCGGGTATTCGAACGGATAGGAAGGAAATTATTTTTGTTCTATATTTTTCGGCCTGTCATTGCTCGTTTCGTCTTGAAATGATGCCTGGATGATGTTTTTTAATTTTCAAAATTTTTTTGCATTTGTTTTTGAATTTTCTAACTCGGGTCGGGTATTCGAACGGATAGGAAGGAAATTGTTTTTGTTCTCTATTTTTTGGCCTGTCCTTGCCCGTTTCATCCAGAAATGAAGCCTGGATGTTGTTTTTTAATTTTTAAAATTTTTTTGCATTTGTTTTTGAATTTTCTAACTCGGGTCGGGTATTCGAACGGATAGGAAGGAAATTATTTTTGTTCTCTATTTTTCGGCCTGTCCTTGCCCGTTTCGTCCTGAAATGAAGCCGGATGATGTTTTTTTAGTTTTAAAATTTTTTTGCATTTATTTTCGAAATTTCAAACTCGGGTCGGGTTCGAACGGATAGGAAGGAAATTATTTTTGTTCTCTATTTTTCGGCCTGTCCTTGCCCGTTTCGTCTTGGAATGAAGCCTGGATGATGTTTTTTAATTTTTAAAATTTTTTTTCATTTATTTTTGAATTTTCTAACTCGGGTCGGGTTTGAACAGATAGGAAGAAAATTATTTTTGTTCTCTATTTTTCGGCCTGTCATTGCCTGTTTTGTCTTGAAATGATGCTTGGATGATGTTTTTTAATTTTTTTAATTTTTTTGCATTTATTTTTGAATTTTCAAACTCGGGTCGGGTTCGAACGGATAGGAAGAAAATTATTTTTGTTCTCTATTTTTCGGCCTGTCATTGCCCGTTTCGTCTTGAAATGATGCCTGGATGATGTTTTTTAATTTTTTTAATTTTTTTGCATTTATTTTTGAATTTTCAAACTCGGGTCGGGTTCGAACGGATAGGAAGAAAATTTTTTTTGTTCTCTATTTTTCGGCTTGTCCTTGCCCGTTTTGTCTTGAAATGATGCCTGGATGATGTTTTTTAATTTTTAGAATTTTTTTGCATTTATTTTTGAATTTTCTATCTCGGGTCGGGTTTGAACGGATAGGAAGAAAATTATTTTTGTTCTCTATTTTTCAGCCTGTCATTGCCCGTTTCATCTTGAAATGATGCCTGGATGATGTTTTTTAATTTTTAAATTTTTTTGCATTTATTTTTGAATTTTCAAACTCGGGTCAGGTTCGAACGGATAGGAAGGAAATTATTTTTGTTCTCTATTTTTGGGCTTGTCCTTTCCCGTTTCGCCTTGAAACGAAGCCTGGATGATGTTTTTTAATTTTTTAAAATTTTTTTGAATTTGTTTTTGAATTTTCTTACCCGAGTCGGGTTCGAACGGATAGGAAGAAATTTTTTTTTCTTCTCTATTTTTCGGCCTGTCCTGGCCCGTTTCGTCTTGAAACGAAGCCTGGATGATGTTTTTTAATTTTTAGAATTTTTTTGCATTTATTACTGAATTTTCTAACTCGGGTCGGGTTCGAACGGATAGGAAGGAAATTATTTTTGTTCTCTATTTTTCGGCCTGTCCTTGCCCGTTTCGTCTTGGAATGAAGCCTGGATGATGTTTTTTAATTTTTAAAATTTTTTTGCATTTGTTTTTGAATTTTCTAACTCAGGTCGGGTATTCGAACAGATAGGAAGGAAATTATTTTTGTTCTCTATTTTTCGGCCTGTCCTTGTCCGTTTCGTCCTGAAATGAAGCTGGATGATGTTTTTTGATTTTTAAAATTTTTTTGCATTTATTTTCGAAATTTCAAACTCGGGTCGGGTTCGAACGGATAGGAAGGAAATTTTTTTTCTACTCTATTTTTTGGCCTGTCTTCACCCGTTTCGTCTTGAAATGAAGCCTGGATGATGTTTTTTAATTTTTAGAATTTTTTTGCATTTATTATTGAATTTTCTAACTCTGGTCGGGTATTCGAACGGATAGGAAGGAAATTATTTTTGTTCTCTATTTTTCGGCTTGTCCTTGCCCGCTTCGCTTTGAAACGAAGCCTGGAAGATATTTTTTAATTTTTAAAATTTTTTTGCATTTGTTTTTGAATTTTCTAACTCGGGTCGGGTATTCGAACGGATAGGAAGGAAATTATTTTTGTTCTCTATTTTTCGGCCTGTCCTTGCCCGTTTCATCCAAAAATGAAGCCTGGATGTTGTTTTTTAATTTTTAAAATTTTTTTGCATTTATTTTCGAATTTTCAAACTCGGGTCGGGTTTGAACGGATAGGAAGAAAATTATTTTTGTTCTCTATTTTTCGGCCTGTCTTCATCCGTTTCGTCTTAAAATGAAGCCTGGATGATGTTTTTTAATTTTTTGAATTTTTTTGCATTTATTATTGAATTTTCTAACTCGGGTCGGGTTCGAACGGATAGGAAGAAAATTATTTTTGTTCTCTATTTTTCGGCCTGTCCTTACCCGTTTCGTCTTGGAATGAAGCCTGGATGATGTTTTTTAATTTTTAGAATTTTTTTGCATTTATTTTTGAATTTTCTATCTCGGGTCGGGTTTGAACGGATAGGAAGAAAATTATTTTTGTTCTCTATTTTTCAGCCTGTCATTGCCCGTTTCATCTTGAAATGATGCCTGGATGATGTTTTTTAATTTTTAAATTTTTTTGCATTTATTTTTGAATTTTCAAACTCGGGTCAGGTTCGAACGGATAGGAAGGAAATTATTTTTGTTCTCTATTTTTGGGCTTGTCCTTTCCCGTTTCGCCTTGAAACGAAGCCTGGATGATGTTTTTTAATTTTTTAAAATTTTTTTGAATTTGTTTTTGAATTTTCTAACCCGAGTCGCGTTCGAACGGATAGGAAGAAATTTTTTTTTCTTCTCTATTTTTCGGCCTGTCCTGGCCCGTTTCGTCTTCAAACGAAGCCTGGATGATATTTTTTAATTTTTAGAATTTTTTTGCATTTATTATTGAATTTTCTAAGTCGGGTCGGGTTCGAACGGATAGGAAGGAAATTATTTTTGTTCTCTATTTTTCGGCCTGTCCTTGCCCGTTTCATCTAGAAATGAAGCCTGGATGTTGTTTTTTAATTTTTAAAATTTTTTTGCATTTATTTTCGAAATTTTAAACTCGGGTCGAGTATTCGAACGGATAGGAAGGAAATTTTTTTTCTTCTCTATTTTTCGGCCTGTCTTCATCCATTTCGTCTTGAAATGAAGCCTGGATGATGTTTTTTAATTTTTGGAATTTTTTGCATTTATTATTGAATTTTCTAACTCAGGTCGGGTTCGAACGGATAGGAAGAAAATTATGTTTGTTCTCTATTTTTCGGCCTGTCCTTGCCCGTTTCGTCTTGGAATGAAGCCTGGATGATGTTTTCTAATTTTTAAAATTTTTTTGCATTTGTTTTTGAATTTTCTAACTCGGGTCGGGTATTCGAACGGATAGGAAGGAAATTATTTTTGTTCTATATTTTTCGGCCTGTCATTGCTCGTTTCGTCTTGAAATGATGCCTGGATGATGTTTTTTAATTTTCAAAATTTTTTTGCATTTGTTTTTGAATTTTCTAACTCGGGTCGGGTATTCGAACGGATAGGAAGGAAATTGTTTTTGTTCTCTATTTTTTGGCCTGTCCTTGCCCGTTTCATCCAGAAATGAAGCCTGGATGTTGTTTTTTAATTTTTAAAATTTTTTTGCATTTGTTTTTGAATTTTCTAACTCGGGTCGGGTATTCGAACGGATAGGAAGGAAATTATTTTTGTTCTCTATTTTTCGGCCTGTCCTTGCCCGTTTCGTCCTGAAATGAAGCCGGATGATGTTTTTTTAGTTTTAAAATTTTTTTGCATTTATTTTCGAAATTTCAAACTCGGGTCGGGTTCGAACGGATAGGAAGGAAATTATTTTTGTTCTCTATTTTTCGGCCTGTCCTTGCCCGTTTCGTCTTGGAATGAAGCCTGGATGATGTTTTTTAATTTTTAAAATTTTTTTTCATTTATTTTTGAATTTTCTAACTCGGGTCGGGTTTGAACAGATAGGAAGAAAATTATTTTTGTTCTCTATTTTTCGGCCTGTCATTGCCTGTTTTGTCTTGAAATGATGCTTGGATGATGTTTTTTAATTTTTTTAATTTTTTTGCATTTATTTTTGAATTTTCAAACTCGGGTCGGGTTCGAACGGATAGGAAGAAAATTATTTTTGTTCTCTATTTTTCGGCCTGTCATTGCCCGTTTCGTCTTGAAATGATGCCTGGATGATGTTTTTTAATTTTTTTAATTTTTTTGCATTTATTTTTGAATTTTCAAACTCGGGTCGGGTTCGAACGGATAGGAAGAAAATTTTTTTTGTTCTCTATTTTTCGGCTTGTCCTTGCCCGTTTCGTCTTGAAATGATGCCTGGATGATGTTTTTTAATTTTTAGAATTTTTTTGCATTTATTTTTGAATTTTCTATCTCGGGTCGGGTTTGAACGGATAGGAAGAAAATTATTTTTGTTCTCTATTTTTCAGCCTGTCATTGCCCGTTTCATCTTGAAATGATGCCTGGATGATGTTTTTTAATTTTTAAATTTTTTTGCATTTATTTTTGAATTTTCAAACTCGGGTCAGGTTCGAACGGATAGGAAGGAAATTATTTTTGTTCTCTATTTTTGGGCTTGTCCTTTCCCGTTTCGCCTTGAAACGAAGCCTGGATGATGTTTTTTAATTTTTTAAAATTTTTTTGAATTTGTTTTTGAATTTTCTTACCCGAGTCGGGTTCGAACGGATAGGAAGAAATTTTTTTTTCTTCTCTATTTTTCGGCCTGTCCTGGCCCGTTTCGTCTTGAAACGAAGCCTGGATGATGTTTTTTAATTTTTAGAATTTTTTTGCATTTATTACTGAATTTTCTAACTCGGGTCGGGTTCGAACGGATAGGAAGGAAATTATTTTTGTTCTCTATTTTTCGGCCTGTCTTTGCCCGTTTCGTCTTGGAATGAAGCCTGGATGATGTTTTTTAATTTTTAAAATTTTTTTGCATTTGTTTTTGAATTTTCTAACTCGGGTCGGGTATTCGAACAGATAGGAAGGAAATTATTTTTGTTCTCTATTTTTCGGCCTGTCCTTGCCCGTTTCGTCCTGAAATGAAGCTGGATGATGTTTTTTGATTTTTAAAATTTTTTTGCATTTATTTTCGAAATTTCAAACTCGGGTCGGGTTCGAACGGATAGGAAGGAAATTTTTTTTCTACTCTATTTTTTGGCCTGTCTTCACCCGTTTCGTCTTGAAATGAAGCCTGGATGATGTTTTCTAATTTTTAAAATTTTTTTGCATTTGTTTTTGAATTTTCTAACTCGGGTCGGGTATTCGAACGGATAGGAAGGAAATTATTTTTGTTCTATATTTTTCGGCCTGTCATTGCTCGTTTCGTCTTGAAATGATGCCTGGATGATGTTTTTTAATTTTCAAAATTTTTTTGCATTTGTTTTTGAATTTTCTAACTCGGGTCGGGTATTCGAACGGATAGGAAGGAAATTGTTTTTGT
The DNA here is from genome assembly GCF_932294415.1 of Quercus robur. Taxonomy (NCBI): domain Eukaryota; kingdom Viridiplantae; phylum Streptophyta; class Magnoliopsida; order Fagales; family Fagaceae; genus Quercus; species Quercus robur. Next base: position 23,175,677 of record NC_065543.1, read on the forward strand.
TCTCTATTTTTTGGCCTGTCCTTGCCCGTTTCATCCAGAAATGAAGCCTGGATGTTGTTTTTTAATTTTTAAAATTTTTTTGCATTTGTTTTTGAATTTTCTAACTCGGGTCGGGTATTCGAACGGATAGGAAGGAAATTATTTTTGTTCTCTATTTTTCGGCCTGTCCTTGCCCGTTTCGTCCTGAAATGAAGCCGGATGATGTTTTTTTAGTTTTAAAATTTTTTTGCATTTATTTTCGAAATTTCAAACTCGGGTCGGGTTCGAACGGATAGGAAGGAAATTATTTTTGTTCTCTATTTTTCGGCCTGTCCTTGCCCGTTTCGTCTTGGAATGAAGCCTGGATGATGTTTTTTAATTTTTAAAATTTTTTTTCATTTATTTTTGAATTTTCTAACTCGGGTCGGGTTTGAACAGATAGGAAGAAAATTATTTTTGTTCTCTATTTTTCGGCCTGTCATTGCCTGTTTTGTCTTGAAATGATGCTTGGATGATGTTTTTTAATTTTTTTAATTTTTTTGCATTTATTTTTGAATTTTCAAACTCGGGTCGGGTTCGAACGGATAGGAAGAAAATTATTTTTGTTCTCTATTTTTCGGCCTGTCATTGCCCGTTTCGTCTTGAAATGATGCCTGGATGATGTTTTTTAATTTTTTTAATTTTTTTGCATTTATTTTTGAATTTTCAAACTCGGGTCGGGTTCGAACGGATAGGAAGAAAATTTTTTTTGTTCTCTATTTTTCGGCTTGTCCTTGCCCGTTTTGTCTTGAAATGATGCCTGGATGATGTTTTTTAATTTTTAGAATTTTTTTGCATTTATTTTTGAATTTTCTATCTCGGGTCGGGTTTGAACGGATAGGAAGAAAATTATTTTTGTTCTCTATTTTTCAGCCTGTCATTGCCCGTTTCATCTTGAAATGATGCCTGGATGATGTTTTTTAATTTTTAAATTTTTTTGCATTTATTTTTGAATTTTCAAACTCGGGTCAGGTTCGAACGGATAGGAAGGAAATTATTTTTGTTCTCTATTTTTGGGCTTGTCCTTTCCCGTTTCGCCTTGAAACGAAGCCTGGATGATGTTTTTTAATTTTTTAAAATTTTTTTGAATTTGTTTTTGAATTTTCTTACCCGAGTCGGGTTCGAACGGATAGGAAGAAATTTTTTTTTCTTCTCTATTTTTCGGCCTGTCCTGGCCCGTTTCGTCTTGAAACGAAGCCTGGATGATGTTTTTTAATTTTTAGAATTTTTTTGCATTTATTACTGAATTTTCTAACTCGGGTCGGGTTCGAACGGATAGGAAGGAAATTATTTTTGTTCTCTATTTTTCGGCCTGTCCTTGCCCGTTTCGTCTTGGAATGAAGCCTGGATGATGTTTTTTAATTTTTAAAATTTTTTTGCATTTGTTTTTGAATTTTCTAACTCAGGTCGGGTATTCGAACAGATAGGAAGGAAATTATTTTTGTTCTCTATTTTTCGGCCTGTCCTTGTCCGTTTCGTCCTGAAATGAAGCTGGATGATGTTTTTTGATTTTTAAAATTTTTTTGCATTTATTTTCGAAATTTCAAACTCGGGTCGGGTTCGAACGGATAGGAAGGAAATTTTTTTTCTACTCTATTTTTTGGCCTGTCTTCACCCGTTTCGTCTTGAAATGAAGCCTGGATGATGTTTTTTAATTTTTAGAATTTTTTTGCATTTATTATTGAATTTTCTAACTCTGGTCGGGTATTCGAACGGATAGGAAGGAAATTATTTTTGTTCTCTATTTTTCGGCTTGTCCTTGCCCGCTTCGCTTTGAAACGAAGCCTGGAAGATATTTTTTAATTTTTAAAATTTTTTTGCATTTGTTTTTGAATTTTCTAACTCGGGTCGGGTATTCGAACGGATAGGAAGGAAATTATTTTTGTTCTCTATTTTTCGGCCTGTCCTTGCCCGTTTCATCCAAAAATGAAGCCTGGATGTTGTTTTTTAATTTTTAAAATTTTTTTGCATTTATTTTCGAATTTTCAAACTCGGGTCGGGTTTGAACGGATAGGAAGAAAATTATTTTTGTTCTCTATTTTTCGGCCTGTCTTCATCCGTTTCGTCTTAAAATGAAGCCTGGATGATGTTTTTTAATTTTTTGAATTTTTTTGCATTTATTATTGAATTTTCTAACCCGGGTCGGGTTCGAACGGATAGGAAGAAAATTATTTTTGTTCTCTATTTTTCGGCCTGTCCTTACCCGTTTCGTCTTGGAATGAAGCCTGGATGATGTTTTTTAATTTTTAGAATTTTTTTGCATTTATTTTTGAATTTTCTATCTCGGGTCGGGTTTGAACGGATAGGAAGAAAATTATTTTTGTTCTCTATTTTTCAGCCTGTCATTGCCCGTTTCATCTTGAAATGATGCCTGGATGATGTTTTTTAATTTTTAAATTTTTTTGCATTTATTTTTGAATTTTCAAACTCGGGTCAGGTTCGAACGGATAGGAAGGAAATTATTTTTGTTCTCTATTTTTGGGCTTGTCCTTTCCCGTTTCGCCTTGAAACGAAGCCTGGATGATGTTTTTTAATTTTTTAAAATTTTTTTGAATTTGTTTTTGAATTTTCTAACCCGAGTCGCGTTCGAACGGATAGGAAGAAATTTTTTTTTCTTCTCTATTTTTCGGCCTGTCCTGGCCCGTTTCGTCTTCAAACGAAGCCTGGATGATATTTTTTAATTTTTAGAATTTTTTTGCATTTATTATTGAATTTTCTAAGTCGGGTCGGGTTCGAACGGATAGGAAGGAAATTATTTTTGTTCTCTATTTTTCGGCCTGTCCTTGCCCGTTTCATCCAGAAATGAAGCCTGGATGTTGTTTTTTAATTTTTAAAATTTTTTTGCATTTATTTTCGAAATTTTAAACTCGGGTCGAGTATTCGAACGGATAGGAAGGAAATTTTTTTTCTTCTCTATTTTTCGGCCTGTCTTCATCCATTTCGTCTTGAAATGAAGCCTGGATGATGTTTTTTAATTTTTGGAATTTTTTGCATTTATTATTGAATTTTCTAACTCAGGTCGGGTTCGAACGGATAGGAAGAAAATTATGTTTGTTCTCTATTTTTCGGCCTGTCCTTGCCCGTTTCGTCTTGGAATGAAGCCTGGATGATGTTTTCTAATTTTTAAAATTTTTTTGCATTTGTTTTTGAATTTTCTAACTCGGGTCGGGTATTCGAACGGATAGGAAGGAAATTATTTTTGTTCTATATTTTTCGGCCTGTCATTGCTCGTTTCGTCTTGAAATGATGCCTGGATGATGTTTTTTAATTTTCAAAATTTTTTTGCATTTGTTTTTGAATTTTCTAACTCGGGTCGGGTATTCGAACGGATAGGAAGGAAATTGTTTTTGTTCTCTATTTTTTGGCCTGTCCTTGCCCGTTTCATCCAGAAATGAAGCCTGGATGTTGTTTTTTAATTTTTAAAATTTTTTTGCATTTGTTTTTGAATTTTCTAACTCGGGTCGGGTATTCGAACGGATAGGAAGGAAATTATTTTTGTTCTCTATTTTTCGGCCTGTCCTTGCCCGTTTCGTCCTGAAATGAAGCCGGATGATGTTTTTTTAGTTTTAAAATTTTTTTGCATTTATTTTCGAAATTTCAAACTCGGGTCGGGTTCGAACGGATAGGAAGGAAATTATTTTTGTTCTCTATTTTTCGGCCTGTCCTTGCCCGTTTCGTCTTGGAATGAAGCCTGGATGATGTTTTTTAATTTTTAAAATTTTTTTTCATTTATTTTTGAATTTTCTAACTCGGGTCGGGTTTGAACAGATAGGAAGAAAATTATTTTTGTTCTCTATTTTTCGGCCTGTCATTGCCTGTTTTGTCTTGAAATGATGCTTGGATGATGTTTTTTAATTTTTTTAATTTTTTTGCATTTATTTTTGAATTTTCAAACTCGGGTCGGGTTCGAACGGATAGGAAGAAAATTATTTTTGTTCTCTATTTTTCGGCCTGTCATTGCCCGTTTCGTCTTGAAATGATGCCTGGATGATGTTTTTTAATTTTTTTAATTTTTTTGCATTTATTTTTGAATTTTCAAACTCGGGTCGGGTTCGAACGGATAGGAAGAAAATTTTTTTTGTTCTCTATTTTTCGGCTTGTCCTTGCCCGTTTCGTCTTGAAATGATGCCTGGATGATGTTTTTTAATTTTTAGAATTTTTTTGCATTTATTTTTGAATTTTCTATCTCGGGTCGGGTTTGAACGGATAGGAAGAAAATTATTTTTGTTCTCTATTTTTCAGCCTGTCATTGCCCGTTTCATCTTGAAATGATGCCTGGATGATGTTTTTTAATTTTTAAATTTTTTTGCATTTATTTTTGAATTTTCAAACTCGGGTCAGGTTCGAACGGATAGGAAGGAAATTATTTTTGTTCTCTATTTTTGGGCTTGTCCTTTCCCGTTTCGCCTTGAAACGAAGCCTGGATGATGTTTTTTAATTTTTTAAAATTTTTTTGAATTTGTTTTTGAATTTTCTTACCCGAGTCGGGTTCGAACGGATAGGAAGAAATTTTTTTTTCTTCTCTATTTTTCGGCCTGTCCTGGCCCGTTTCGTCTTGAAACGAAGCCTGGATGATGTTTTTTAATTTTTAGAATTTTTTTGCATTTATTACTGAATTTTCTAACTCGGGTCGGGTTCGAACGGATAGGAAGGAAATTATTTTTGTTCTCTATTTTTCGGCCTGTCCTTGCCCGTTTCGTCTTGGAATGAAGCCTGGATGATGTTTTTTAATTTTTAAAATTTTTTTGCATTTGTTTTTGAATTTTCTAACTCAGGTCGGGTATTCGAACAGATAGGAAGGAAATTATTTTTGTTCTCTATTTTTCGGCCTGTCCTTGTCCGTTTCGTCCTGAAATGAAGCTGGATGATGTTTTTTGATTTTTAAAATTTTTTTGCATTTATTTTCGAAATTTCAAACTCGGGTCGGGTTCGAACGGATAGGAAGGAAATTTTTTTTCTACTCTATTTTTTGGCCTGTCTTCACCCGTTTCGTCTTGAAATGAAGCCTGGATGATGTTTTTTAATTTTTAGAATTTTTTTGCATTTATTATTGAATTTTCTAACTCTGGTCGGGTATTCGAACGGATAGGAAGGAAATTATTTTTGTTCTCTATTTTTCGGCTTGTCCTTGCCCGCTTCGCTTTGAAACGAAGCCTGGAAGATATTTTTTAATTTTTAAAATTTTTTTGCATTTGTTTTTGAATTTTCTAACTCGGGTCGGGTATTCGAACGGATAGGAAGGAAATTATTTTTGTTCTCTATTTTTCGGCCTGTCCTTGCCCGTTTCATCCAAAAATGAAGCCTGGATGTTGTTTTTTAATTTTTAAAATTTTTTTGCATTTATTTTCGAATTTTCAAACTCGGGTCGGGTTTGAACGGATAGGAAGAAAATTATTTTTGTTCTCTATTTTTCGGCCTGTCTTCATCCGTTTCGTCTTAAAATGAAGCCTGGATGATGTTTTTTAATTTTTTGAATTTTTTTGCATTTATTATTGAATTTTCTAACCCGGGTCGGGTTCGAACGGATAGGAAGAAAATTATTTTTGTTCTCTATTTTTCGGCCTGTCCTTACCCGTTTCGTCTTGGAATGAAGCCTGGATGATGTTTTTTAATTTTTAGAATTTTTTTGCATTTATTTTTGAATTTTCTATCTCGGGTCGGGTTTGAACGGATAGGAAGAAAATTATTTTTGTTCTCTATTTTTCAGCCTGTCATTGCCCGTTTCATCTTGAAATGATGCCTGGATGATGTTTTTTAATTTTTAAATTTTTTTGCATTTATTTTTGAATTTTCAAACTCGGGTCAGGTTCGAACGGATAGGAAGGAAATTATTTTTGTTCTCTATTTTTGGGCTTGTCCTTTCCCGTTTCGCCTTGAAACGAAGCCTGGATGATGTTTTTTAATTTTTTAAAATTTTTTTGAATTTGTTTTTGAATTTTCTAACCCGAGTCGCGTTCGAACGGATAGGAAGAAATTTTTTTTTCTTCTCTATTTTTCGGCCTGTCCTGGCCCGTTTCGTCTTCAAACGAAGCCTGGATGATATTTTTTAATTTTTAGAATTTTTTTGCATTTATTATTGAATTTTCTAAGTCGGGTCGGGTTCGAACGGATAGGAAGGAAATTATTTTTGTTCTCTATTTTTCGGCCTGTCCTTGCCCGTTTCATCCAGAAATGAAGCCTGGATGTTGTTTTTTAATTTTTAAAATTTTTTTGCATTTATTTTCGAAATTTTAAACTCGGGTCGAGTATTCGAACGGATAGGAAGGAAATTTTTTTTCTTCTCTATTTTTCGGCCTGTCTTCATCCATTTCGTCTTGAAATGAAGCCTGGATGATGTTTTTTAATTTTTGGAATTTTTTGCATTTATTATTGAATTTTCTAACTCAGGTCGGGTTCGAACGGATAGGAAGAAAATTATGTTTGTTCTCTATTTTTCGGCCTGTCCTTGCCCGTTTCGTCTTGGAATGAAGCCTGGATGATGTTTTCTAATTTTTAAAATTTTTTTGCATTTGTTTTTGAATTTTCTAACTCGGGTCGGGTATTCGAACGGATAGGAAGGAAATTATTTTTGTTCTATATTTTTCGGCCTGTCATTGCTCGTTTCGTCTTGAAATGATGCCTGGATGATGTTTTTTAATTTTCAAAATTTTTTTGCATTTGTTTTTGAATTTTCTAACTCGGGTCGGGTATTCGAACGGATAGGAAGGAAATTGTTTTTGTTCTCTATTTTTTGGCCTGTCCTTGCCCGTTTCATCCAGAAATGAAGCCTGGATGTTGTTTTTTAATTTTTAAAATTTTTTTGCATTTGTTTTTGAATTTTCTAACTCGGGTCGGGTATTCGAACGGATAGGAAGGAAATTATTTTTGTTCTCTATTTTTCGGCCTGTCCTTGCCCGTTTCGTCCTGAAATGAAGCCGGATGATGTTTTTTTAGTTTTAAAATTTTTTTGCATTTATTTTCGAAATTTCAAACTCGGGTCGGGTTCGAACGGATAGGAAGGAAATTATTTTTGTTCTCTATTTTTCGGCCTGTCCTTGCCCGTTTCGTCTTGGAATGAAGCCTGGATGATGTTTTTTAATTTTTAAAATTTTTTTTCATTTATTTTTGAATTTTCTAACTCGGGTCGGGTTTGAACAGATAGGAAGAAAATTATTTTTGTTCTCTATTTTTCGGCCTGTCATTGCCTGTTTTGTCTTGAAATGATGCTTGGATGATGTTTTTTAATTTTTTTAATTTTTTTGCATTTATTTTTGAATTTTCAAACTCGGGTCGGGTTCGAACGGATAGGAAGAAAATTATTTTTGTTCTCTATTTTTCGGCCTGTCATTGCCCGTTTCGTCTTGAAATGATGCCTGGATGATGTTTTTTAATTTTTTTAATTTTTTTGCATTTATTTTTGAATTTTCAAACTCGGGTCGGGTTCGAACGGATAGGAAGAAAATTTTTTTTGTTCTCTATTTTTCGGCTTGTCCTTGCCCGTTTCGTCTTGAAATGATGCCTGGATGATGTTTTTTAATTTTTAGAATTTTTTTGCATTTATTTTTGAATTTTCTATCTCGGGTCGGGTTTGAACGGATAGGAAGAAAATTATTTTTGTTCTCTATTTTTCAGCCTGTCATTGCCCGTTTCATCTTGAAATGATGCCTGGATGATGTTTTTTAATTTTTAAATTTTTTTGCATTTATTTTTGAATTTTCAAACTCGGGTCAGGTTCGAACGGATAGGAAGGAAATTATTTTTGTTCTCTATTTTTGGGCTTGTCCTTTCCCGTTTCGCCTTGAAACGAAGCCTGGATGATGTTTTTTAATTTTTTAAAATTTTTTTGAATTTGTTTTTGAATTTTCTTACCCGAGTCGGGTTCGAACGGATAGGAAGAAATTTTTTTTTCTTCTCTATTTTTCGGCCTGTCCTGGCCCGTTTCGTCTTGAAACGAAGCCTGGATGATGTTTTTTAATTTTTAGAATTTTTTTGCATTTATTACTGAATTTTCTAACTCGGGTCGGGTTCGAACGGATAGGAAGGAAATTATTTTTGTTCTCTATTTTTCGGCCTGTCCTTGCCCGTTTCGTCTTGGAATGAAGCCTGGATGATGTTTTTTAATTTTTAAAATTTTTTTGCATTTGTTTTTGAATTTTCTAACTCAGGTCGGGTATTCGAACAGATAGGAAGGAAATTATTTTTGTTCTCTATTTTTCGGCCTGTCCTTGTCCGTTTCGTCCTGAAATGAAGCTGGATGATGTTTTTTGATTTTTAAAATTTTTTTGCATTTATTTTCGAAATTTCAAACTCGGGTCGGGTTCGAACGGATAGGAAGGAAATTTTTTTTCTACTCTATTTTTTGGCCTGTCTTCACCCGTTTCGTCTTGAAATGAAGCCTGGATGATGTTTTTTAATTTTTAGAATTTTTTTGCATTTATTATTGAATTTTCTAACTCTGGTCGGGTATTCGAACGGATAGGAAGGAAATTATTTTTGTTCTCTATTTTTCGGCTTGTCCTTGCCCGCTTCGCTTTGAAACGAAGCCTGGAAGATATTTTTTAATTTTTAAAATTTTTTTGCATTTGTTTTTGAATTTTCTAACTCGGGTCGGGTATTCGAACGGATAGGAAGGAAATTATTTTTGTTCTCTATTTTTCGGCCTGTCCTTGCCCGTTTCATCCAAAAATGAAGCCTGGATGTTGTTTTTTAATTTTTAAAATTTTTTTGCATTTATTTTCGAATTTTCAAACTCGGGTCGGGTTTGAACGGATAGGAAGAAAATTATTTTTGTTCTCTATTTTTCGGCCTGTCTTCATCCGTTTCGTCTTAAAATGAAGCCTGGATGATGTTTTTTAATTTTTTGAATTTTTTTGCATTTATTATTGAATTTTCTAACCCGGGTCGGGTTCGAACGGATAGGAAGAAAATTATTTTTGTTCTCTATTTTTCGGCCTGTCCTTACCCGTTTCGTCTTGGAATGAAGCCTGGATGATGTTTTTTAATTTTTAGAATTTTTTTGCATTTATTTTTGAATTTTCTATCTCGGGTCGGGTTTGAACGGATAGGAAGAAAATTATTTTTGTTCTCTATTTTTCAGCCTGTCATTGCCCGTTTCATCTTGAAATGATGCCTGGATGATGTTTTTTAATTTTTAAATTTTTTTGCATTTATTTTTGAATTTTCAAACTCGGGTCAGGTTCGAACGGATAGGAAGGAAATTATTTTTGTTCTCTATTTTTGGGCTTGTCCTTTCCCGTTTCGCCTTGAAACGAAGCCTGGATGATGTTTTTTAATTTTTTAAAATTTTTTTGAATTTGTTTTTGAATTTTCTAACCCGAGTCGCGTTCGAACGGATAGGAAGAAATTTTTTTTTCTTCTCTATTTTTCGGCCTGTCCTGGCCCGTTTCGTCTTGAAACGAAGCCTGGATGATATTTTTTAATTTTTAGAATTTTTTTGCATTTATTATTGAATTTTCTAAGTCGGGTCGGGTTCGAACGGATAGGAAGGAAATTATTTTTGTTCTCTATTTTTCGGCCTGTCCTTGCCCGTTTCATCCAGAAATGAAGCCTGGATGTTGTTTTTTAATTTTTAAAATTTTTTTGCATTTATTTTCGAAATTTTAAACTCGGGTCGAGTATTCGAACGGATAGGAAGGAAATTTTTTTTCTTCTCTATTTTTCGGCCTGTCTTCATCCATTTCGTCTTGAAATGAAGCCTGGATGTTGTTTTTTAATTTTTAAAATTTTTTTGCATTTATTTTCGAATTTTCTAACTCGGGTAGGGTTTGAACGGATAGGAAGAAAATTATTTTTGTTCTTTATTTTTCGGCCTGTCATTGCCCGTTTCGTCTTGGAATGAAGCCTGGATGATGTTTTCTAATTTTTAAAATTTTTTTGCATTTGTTTTTGAATTTTCTAACTCGGGTCGGTTATTCGAACGGATAGGAAGGAAATTATTTTTGTTCTATATTTTTCGGCCTGTCATTGCTCGTTTCGTCTTGAAATGATGCCTGGATGATGTTTTTTAATTTTCAAAATTTTTTTGCATTTGTTTTTGAATTTTCTAACTCGGGTCGGGTATTCGAACGGATAGGAAGGAAATTGTTTTTGTTCTCTATTTTTTGGCCTGTCCTTGCCCGTTTCATCCAGAAATGAAGCCTGGATGTTGTTTTTTAATTTTTAAAATTTTTTTGCATTTGTTTTTGAATTTTCTAACTCGGGTCGGGTATTCGAACGGATAGGAAGGAAATTATTTTTGTTCTCTATTTTTCGGCCTGTCCTTGCCCGTTTCGTCCTGAAATGAAGCCGGATGATGTTTTTTTAGTTTTAAAATTTTTTTGCATTTATTTTCGAAATTTCAAACTCGGGTCGGGTTCGAACGGATAGGAAGGAAATTATTTTTGTTCTCTATTTTTCGGCCTGTCCTTGCCCGTTTCGTCTTGGAATGAAGCCTGGATGATGTTTTTTAATTTTTAAAATTTTTTTTCATTTATTTTTGAATTTTCTAACTCGGGTCGGGTTTGAACAGATAGGAAGAAAATTATTTTTGTTCTCTATTTTTCGGCCTGTCATTGCCTGTTTTGTCTTGAAATGATGCTTGGATGATGTTTTTTAATTTTTTTAATTTTTTTGCATTTATTTTTGAATTTTCAAACTCGGGTCGGGTTCGAACGGATAGGAAGAAAATTATTTTTGTTCTCTATTTTTCGGCCTGTCATTGCCCGTTTCGTCTTGAAATGATGCCTGGATGATGTTTTTTAATTTTTTTAATTTTTTTGCATTTATTTTTGAATTTTCAAACTCGGGTCGGGTTCGAACGGATAGGAAGAAAATTTTTTTTGTTCTCTATTTTTCGGCTTGTCCTTGCCCGTTTCGTCTTGAAATGATGCCTGGATGATGTTTTTTAATTTTTAGAATTTTTTTGCATTTATTTTTGAATTTTCTATCTCGGGTCGGGTTTGAACGGATAGGAAGAAAATTATTTTTGTTCTCTATTTTTCAGCCTGTCATTGCCCGTTTCATCTTGAAATGATGCCTGGATGATGTTTTTTAATTTTTAAATTTTTTTGCATTTATTTTTGAATTTTCAAACTCGGGTCAGGTTCGAACGGATAGGAAGGAAATTATTTTTGTTCTCTATTTTTGGGCTTGTCCTTTCCCGTTTCGCCTTGAAACGAAGCCTGGATGATGTTTTTTAATTTTTTAAAATTTTTTTGAATTTGTTTTTGAATTTTCTTACCCGAGTCGGGTTCGAACGGATAGGAAGAAATTTTTTTTTCTTCTCTATTTTTCGGCCTGTCCTGGCCCGTTTCGTCTTGAAACGAAGCCTGGATGATGTTTTTTAATTTTTAGAATTTTTTTGCATTTATTACTGAATTTTCTAACTCGGGTCGGGTTCGAACGGATAGGAAGGAAATTATTTTTGTTCTCTATTTTTCGGCCTGTCCTTGCCCGTTTCGTCTTGGAATGAAGCCTGGATGATGTTTTTTAATTTTTAAAATTTTTTTGCATTTGTTTTTGAATTTTCTAACTCAGGTCGGGTATTCGAACAGATAGGAAGGAAATTATTTTTGTTCTCTATTTTTCGGCCTGTCCTTGTCCGTTTCGTCCTGAAATGAAGCTGGATGATGTTTTTTGATTTTTAAAATTTTTTTGCATTTATTTTCGAAATTTCAAACTCGGGTCGGGTTCGAACGGATAGGAAGGAAATTTTTTTTCTACTCTATTTTTTGGCCTGTCTTCACCCGTTTCGTCTTGAAATGAAGCCTGGATGATGTTTTTTAATTTTTAGAATTTTTTTGCATTTATTATTGAATTTTCTAACTCTGGTCGGGTATTCGAACGGATAGGAAGGAAATTATTTTTGTTCTCTATTTTTCGGCTTGTCCTTGCCCGCTTCGCTTTGAAACGAAGCCTGGAAGATATTTTTTAATTTTTAAAATTTTTTTGCATTTGTTTTTGAATTTTCTAACTCGGGTCGGGTATTCGAACGGATAGGAAGGAAATTATTTTTGTTCTCTATTTTTCGGCCTGTCCTTGCCCGTTTCATCCAAAAATGAAGCCTGGATGTTGTTTTTTAATTTTTAAAATTTTTTTGCATTTATTTTCGAATTTTCAAACTCGGGTCGGGTTTGAACGGATAGGAAGAAAATTATTTTTGTTCTCTATTTTTCGGCCTGTCTTCATCCGTTTCGTCTTAAAATGAAGCCTGGATGATGTTTTTTAATTTTTTGAATTTTTTTGCATTTATTATTGAATTTTCTAACCCGGGTCGGGTTCGAACGGATAGGAAGAAAATTATTTTTGTTCTCTATTTTTCGGCCTGTCCTTACCCGTTTCGTCTTGGAATGAAGCCTGGATGATGTTTTTTAATTTTTAGAATTTTTTTGCATTTATTTTTGAATTTTCTATCTCGGGTCGGGTTTGAACGGATAGGAAGAAAATTATTTTTGTTCTCTATTTTTCAGCCTGTCATTGCCCGTTTCATCTTGAATTGATGCCTGGATGATGTTTTTTAATTTTTAAATTTTTTTGCATTTATTTTTGAATTTTCAAACTCGGGTCAGGTTCGAACGGATAGGAAGGAAATTATTTTTGTTCTCTATTTTTGGGCTTGTCCTTTCCCGTTTCGCCTTGAAACGAAGCCTGGATGATGTTTTTTAATTTTTTAAAATTTTTTTGAATTTGTTTTTGAATTTTCTAACCCGAGTCGGGTTCGAACGGATAGGAAGAAATTTTTTTTTCTTCTCTATTTTTCGGCCTGTCCTGGCCCGTTTCGTCTTGAAACGAAGCCTGGATGATATTTTTTAATTTTTAGAATTTTTTTGCATTTATTATTGAATTTTCTAACTCGGGTCGGGTTCGAACGGATAGGAAGGAAATTATTTTTGTTCTCTATTTTTCGGCCTGTCCTTGTCCGTTTCATCCAGAAATGAAGCCTGGATGTTGTTTTTTAATTTTTAAAATTTTTTTGCATTTATTTTCGAATTTTCTAACTCGGGTAGGGTTTGAACGGATAGGAAGAAAATTATTTTTGTTCTTTATTTTTCGGCCTGTCATTGCCCGTTTCGTCTTGGAATGAAGCCTGGATGATGTTTTCTAATTTTTAAAATTTTTTTGCATTTGTTTTTGAATTTTCTAACTCGGGTCGGTTATTCGAACGGATAGGAAGGAAATTATTTTTGTTCTATATTTTTCGGCCTGTCATTGCTCGTTTCGTCTTGAAATGATGCCTGGATGATGTTTTTTAATTTTCAAAATTTTTTTGCATTTGTTTTTGAATTTTCTAACTCGGGTCGGGTATTCGAACGGATAGGAAGGAAATTGTTTTTGTTCTCTATTTTTTGGCCTGTCCTTGCCCGTTTCATCCAGAAATGAAGCCTGGATGTTGTTTTTTAATTTTTAAAATTTTTTTGCATTTGTTTTTGAATTTTCTAACTCGGGTCGGGTATTCGAACGGATAGGAAGGAAATTATTTTTGTTCTCTATTTTTCGGCCTGTCCTTGCCCGTTTCGTCCTGAAATGAAGCCGGATGATGTTTTTTTAGTTTTAAAATTTTTTTGCATTTATTTTCGAAATTTCAAACTCGGGTCGGGTTCGAACGGATAGGAAGGAAATTATTTTTGTTCTCTATTTTTCGGCCTGTCCTTGCCCGTTTCGTCTTGGAATGAAGCCTGGATGATGTTTTTTAATTTTTAAAATTTTTTTTCATTTATTTTTGAATTTTCTAACTCGGGTCGGGTTTGAACAGATAGGAAGAAAATTATTTTTGTTCTCTATTTTTCGGCCTGTCATTGCCTGTTTTGTCTTGAAATGATGCTTGGATGATGTTTTTTAATTTTTTTAATTTTTTTGCATTTATTTTTGAATTTTCAAACTCGGGTCGGGTTCGAACGGATAGGAAGAAAATTATTTTTGTTCTCTATTTTTCGGCCTGTCATTGCCCGTTTCGTCTTGAAATGATGCCTGGATGATGTTTTTTAATTTTTTTAATTTTTTTGCATTTATTTTTGAATTTTCAAACTCGGGTCGGGTTCGAACGGATAGGAAGAAAATTTTTTTTGTTCTCTATTTTTCGGCTTGTCCTTGCCCGTTTCGTCTTGAAATGATGCCTGGATGATGTTTTTTAATTTTTAGAATTTTTTTGCATTTATTTTTGAATTTTCTATCTCGGGTCGGGTTTGAACGGATAGGAAGAAAATTATTTTTGTTCTCTATTTTTCAGCCTGTCATTGCCCGTTTCATCTTGAAATGATGCCTGGATGATGTTTTTTAATTTTTAAATTTTTTTGCATTTATTTTTGAATTTTCAAACTCGGGTCAGGTTCGAACGGATAGGAAGGAAATTATTTTTGTTCTCTATTTTTGGGCTTGTCCTTTCCCGTTTCGCCTTGAAACGAAGCCTGGATGATGTTTTTTAATTTTTTAAAATTTTTTTGAATTTGTTTTTGAATTTTCTTACCCGAGTCGGGTTCGAACGGATAGGAAGAAATTTTTTTTTCTTCTCTATTTTTCGGCCTGTCCTGGCCCGTTTCGTCTTGAAACGAAGCCTGGATGATGTTTTTTAATTTTTAGAATTTTTTTGCATTTATTACTGAATTTTCTAACTCGGGTCGGGTTCGAACGGATAGGAAGGAAATTATTTTTGTTCTCTATTTTTCGGCCTGTCCTTGCCCGTTTCGTCTTGGAATGAAGCCTGGATGATGTTTTTTAATTTTTAAAATTTTTTTGCATTTGTTTTTGAATTTTCTAACTCAGGTCGGGTATTCGAACAGATAGGAAGGAAATTATTTTTGTTCTCTATTTTTCGGCCTGTCCTTGTCCGTTTCGTCCTGAAATGAAGCTGGATGATGTTTTTTGATTTTTAAAATTTTTTTGCATTTATTTTCGAAATTTCAAACTCGGGTCGGGTTCGAACGGATAGGAAGGAAATTTTTTTTCTACTCTATTTTTTGGCCTGTCTTCACCCGTTTCGTCTTGAAATGAAGCCTGGATGATGTTTTTTAATTTTTAGAATTTTTTTGCATTTATTATTGAATTTTCTAACTCTGGTCGGGTATTCGAACGGATAGGAAGGAAATTATTTTTGTTCTCTATTTTTCGGCTTGTCCTTGCCCGCTTCGCTTTGAAACGAAGCCTGGAAGATATTTTTTAATTTTTAAAATTTTTTTGCATTTGTTTTTGAATTTTCTAACTCGGGTCGGGTATTCGAACAGATAGGAAGGAAATTATTTTTGTTCTCTATTTTTCGGCCTGTCCTTGCCCGTTTCATCCAAAAATGAAGCCTGGATGTTGTTTTTTAATTTTTAAAATTTTTTTGCATTTATTTTCGAATTTTCAAACTCGGGTCGGGTTTGAACGGATAGGAAGAAAATTATTTTTGTTCTCTATTTTTCGGCCTGTCTTCATCCGTTTCGTCTTAAAATGAAGCCTGGATGATGTTTTTTAATTTTTTGAATTTTTTTGCATTTATTATTGAATTTTCTAACCCGGGTCGGGTTCGAACGGATAGGAAGAAAATTATTTTTGTTCTCTATTTTTCGGCCTGTCCTTACCCGTTTCGTCTTGGAATGAAGCCTGGATGATGTTTTTTAATTTTTAGAATTTTTTTGCATTTATTTTTGAATTTTCTATCTCGGGTCGGGTTTGAACGGATAGGAAGAAAATTATTTTTGTTCTCTATTTTTCAGCCTGTCATTGCCCGTTTCATCTTGAATTGATGCCTGGATGATGTTTTTTAATTTTTAAATTTTTTTGCATTTATTTTTGAATTTTCAAACTCGGGTCAGGTTCGAACGGATAGGAAGGAAATTATTTTTGTTCTCTATTTTTGGGCTTGTCCTTTCCCGTTTCGCCTTGAAACGAAGCCTGGATGATGTTTTTTAATTTTTTAAAATTTTTTTGAATTTGTTTTTGAATTTTCTAACCCGAGTCGGGTTCGAACGGATAGGAAGAAATTTTTTTTTCTTCTCTATTTTTCGGCCTGTCCTGGCCCGTTTCGTCTTGAAACGAAGCCTGGATGATATTTTTTAATTTTTAGAATTTTTTTGCATTTATTATTGAATTTTCTAACTCGGGTCGGGTTCGAACGGATAGGAAGGAAATTATTTTTGTTCTCTATTTTTCGGCCTGTCCTTGCCCGTTTCATCCAGAAATGAAGCCTGGATGTTGTTTTTTAATTTTTAAAATTTTTTTGCATTTATTTTCGAATTTTCTAACTCGGGTCGGGTTTGAACGGATAGGAAGAAAATTATTTTTGTTCTCTATTTTTCGGCCTGTCATTGCCCGTTTCGTCTTGAAATGATGCCTGGATGAAGTTTTTTAATTTTTTTAATTTTTTTGCATTTATTTTTGAATTTTCAAACTCGGGTCGGGTTCGAACGGATAGGAAGGAAATTTTTTTTCTTCTCTATTTTTCGGCCTGTCTTCATCAGTTTCGTCTTAAAATGAAGCCTGGATGATGTTTTTTAATTTTTTGAATTTTTTTGCATTTATTATTGAATTTTCTAACTCGGGTCGGGTTCGAACGGATAGGAAGAAAATTATTTTTGTTCTCTATTTTTCGGCCTGTCCTTGCCCGTTTCGTCTTGGAATGAAGCCTGGATGATGTTTTTTAATTTTTAGAATTTTTTTGCATTTATTTTTGAATTTTCTATCTCGGGTCGGGTTTGAACGGATAGGAAGAAAATTATTTTTGTTCTCTATTTTTCAGCCTGTCATTGCCCTTTTCATCTTGAAATGATGCCTGGATGATGTTTTTTAATTTTTAAATTTTTTGCATTTATTTTTGAATTTTCAAACTCGGGTCAGGTTCGAACGGATAGGAAGGAAATTATTTTTGTTCTCTATTTTTGGGCTTGTCCTTTCCCGTTTCGCCTTGAAACGAAGCCTGGATGATGTTTTTTAATTTTTTAAAATTTTTTTGAATTTGTTTTTGAATTTTCTAACCCGAGTCGGGTTCGAACGGATAGGAAGAAATTTTTTTTTCTTCTCTATTTTTCGGCCTGTCCTGGCCCGTTTCGTCTTGAAACGAAGCCTGGGTGATATTTTTTAATTTTTAGAATTTTTTTGCATTTATTATTGAATTTTCTAACTCGGGTCGGGTTCGAACGGATAGGAAGGAAATTATTTTTGTTCTCTATTTTTCGGCCTGTCCTTGCCCGTTTCGTCTTGGAATGAAGCCTGGATGATGTTTTTTAATTTTTAAAATTTTTTTGCATTTGTTTTTGAATTTTCTAACTCGGGTCGGGTATTCGAACAGATAGGAAGGAAATTATTTTTGTTCTCTATTTTTCGGCCTGTCCTTGCCCGTTTCGTTCTGAAATGAAGCTGGATGATGTTTTTTGAATTTTAAAATTTTTTTGCATTTATTTTCGAAATTTCAAACTCGGGTCGGGTTCGAACGGATAGGAAGGAAATTTTTTTTCTACTCTATTTTTTGGCCTGTCTTCACCCGTTTCGTCTTGAAATGAAGCCTGGATGATGTTTTTTAATTTTTAGAATTTTTTTGCATTTATTATTGAATTTTCTAACTCTGGTCGGGTATTCGAACGGATAGGAAGGAAATTATTTTTGTTCTCTATTTTTCGGATTGTCCTTGCCCGTTTCGCTTTGAAACGAAGCCTGGAAGATATTTTTTAATTTTTAAAATTTTTTTGCATTTGTTTTTGAATTTTCTAACTCGGGTCGGGTATTCGAACGGATAGGAAGGAAATTATTTTTGTTCTCTATTTTTCGGCCTGTCCTTGCCCGTTTCATCCAGAAATGAAGCCTGGATGTTGTTTTTTAGTTTTTAAAATTTTTTTGCATTTATTTTCGAATTTTCTAACTCGGGTCGGGTTTGAACGGATAGGAAGAAAATTATTTTTGTTCTCTATTTTTCGGCCTGTCATTGCCCGTTTCGTCTTGAAATGATGCCTGGATGAAGTTTTTTAATTTTTTTAATTTTTTTGCATTTATTTTTGAATTTTCAAACTCGGGTCGGGTTCGAACGGATAGGAAGGAAATTTTTTTTCTTCTCTATTTTTTGGCCTGTCTTCATCAGTTTCGTCTTAAAATGAAGCCTGGATGATGTTTTTTAATTTTTTGAATTTTTTTGCATTTATTATTGAATTTTCTAACTCGGGTCGGGTTCGAACGGATAGGAAGAAAATTATTTTTGTTCTCTATTTTTCAGCCTGTCATTGCCCGTTTCATCTTGAACTGATGCCTGGATGATGTTTTTTAATTTTTTTAATTTTTTTGCATTTATTTTTGAATTTTCAAACTCGGGTCGGGTTCGAACGGATAGGAAGGAAATTTTTTTTCTTCTCTATTTTTCGGCCTGTCTTCATCAGTTTCGTCTTAAAATGAAGCCTGGATGATGTTTTTTAATTTTTTGAATTTTTTTGCATTTATTATTGAATTTTCTAACTCGGGTCGGGTTCGAACGGATAGGAAGAAAATTATTTTTGTTCTCTATTTTTCGGCCTGTCCTTGCCCGTTTCGTCTTGGAATGAAGCCTGGATGATGTTTTTTAATTTTTAGAATTTTTTTGCATTTATTTTTGAATTTTCTATCTCGGGTCGGGTTTGAACGGATAGGAAGAAAATTATTTTTGTTCTCTATTTTTCAGCCTGTCATTGCCCTTTTCATCTTGAAATGATGCCTGGATGATGTTTTTTAATTTTTAAATTTTTTGCATTTATTTTTGAATTTTCAAACTCGGGTCAGGTTCGAACGGATAGGAAGGAAATTATTTTTGTTCTCTATTTTTGGGCTTGTCCTTTCCCGTTTCGCCTTGAAACGAAGCCTGGATGATGTTTTTTAATTTTTTAAAATTTTTTTGAATTTGTTTTTGAATTTTCTAACCCGAGTCGGGTTCGAACGGATAGGAAGAAATTTTTTTTTCTTCTCTATTTTTCGGCCTGTCCTGGCCCGTTTCGTCTTGAAACGAAGCCTGGGTGATGGTTTTTAATTTTTAGAATTTTTCTGCATTTATTATTGAATTTTCTAACTCGGGTCGGGTTCGAACGGATAGGAAGGAAATTATTTTTGTTCCCTATTTTTCGGCCTGTCATTGCCCGTTTCGTCTTGGAATGAAGCCTGGATGATGTTTTTTAATTTTTAAAATTTTTTTGCATTTGTTTTTGAATTTTCTAACTCGGGTCGGGTATTCGAACAGATAGGAAGGAAATTATTTTTGTTCTCTATTTTTCGGCCTGTCCTTGCCCGTTTCGTTCTGAAATGAAGCTGGATGATGTTTTTTGAATTTTAAAATTTTTTTGCATTTATTTTCGAAATTTCAAACTCGGGTCGGGTTCGAACGGATAGGAAGGAAATTTTTTTTCTACTCTATTTTTTGGCCTGTCTTCACCCGTTTCGTCTTGAAATGAAGCCTGGATGATGTTTTTTAATTTTTAGAATTTTTTTGCATTTATTATTGAATTTTCTAACTCTGGTCGGGTATTCGAACGGATAGGAAGGAAATTATTTTTGTTCTCTATTTTTCGGATTGTCCTTGCCCGTTTCGCTTTGAAACGAAGCCTGGAAGATATTTTTTAATTTTTAAAATTTTTTTGCATTTGTTTTTGAATTTTCTAACTCGGGTCGGGTATTCGAACGGATAGGAAGGAAATTATTTTTGTTCTCTATTTTTCGGCCTGTCCTTGCCCGTTTCATCCAGAAATGAAGCCTGGATGTTGTTTTTTAGTTTTTAAAATTTTTTTGCATTTATTTTCGAATTTTCTAACTCGGGTCGGGTTTGAACGGATAGGAAGAAAATTATTTTTGTTCTCTATTTTTCGGCCTGTCATTGCCCGTTTCGTCTTGAAATGATGCCTGGATGAAGTTTTTTAATTTTTTTAATTTTTTTGCATTTATTTTTGAATTTTCAAACTCGGGTCGGGTTCGAACGGATAGGAAGGAAATTTTTTTTCTTCTCTATTTTTTGGCCTGTCTTCATCAGTTTCGTCTTAAAATGAAGCCTGGATGATGTTTTTTAATTTTTTGAATTTTTTTGCATTTATTATTGAATTTTCTAACTCGGGTCGGGTTCGAACGGATAGGAAGAAAATTATTTTTGTTCTCTATTTTTCAGCCTGTCATTGCCCGTTTCATCTTGAACTGATGCCTGGATGATGTTTTTTAATTTTTAAATTTTTTTGCTTTTGTTTTTGAATTTTATAACTCGGGTCGGGTATTCGAACGGATAGGAAGGAAATTATTTTTGTTCTCTATTTTTCGGCCTGTCATTGCTCGTTTCGTCTTGAAATGATGCCTGGATGATGTTTTTTAATTTTTAAATTTTTTTGCATTTATTTTTGAATTTTCAAACTCGGGTCGGGTTCGAACGTGTAGGAAGGAAATTATTTTTGTTATCTATTTTTCGGCTTGTCCTTGCCCGTTTCGCCTTGAAACGAAGTCTGGATGATGTTTTTTAATTTTTAAACTTTTTTTGCATTTGTTTTTTAATTTTCTAACTCGGGTCGAGTATTCGAACGGATAGGAAGGAAATTATTTTTGTTCTCTATTTTTTGGCCTGTCCTTGCCCGTTTCATCCAGAAATGAAGCCAGGATGTTGTTTCTTAATTTTTAAAATTTTTTTGCATTTGTTTTTGAATTTTCTAACTCGGGTCGGGTATTCGAACGGATAGGAAGGAAATTATTTTTGTTCTCTATTTTTCGGCCTGTCCTTGCCCGTTTCGTCCTGAAATGAAGCTGGATGATGTTTTTTGATTTTTAAAATTTTTTTACATTTATTTTCGAAATTTCAAACTCGGGTCGGGTTCGAACGGACAGGAAGGAAATTTTTTTTCTACTCTATTTTTTGGCCTGTTTTCACCCGTTTCGTCTTGAAATGAAACCTGGATGATGTTTTTTAATTTTTAGAATTTTTTTGCATTTATTATTGAATTTTCTAACTCGGGTCGGGTATTCAAACGGATAGGAAGGAAATTATTTTTGTTCTCTATTTTTCGGCTTGTCCTTGCCTGTTTCGCTTTGAAACGAAGCCTGGAAGATGTTTTTTAATTTTTAAAATTTTTTTGCATTTGTTTTTGAATTTTCTAACTCGGGTCGGGTATTCGAACGGATAGGAAGGAAATTATTTTTGTTCTCTATTTTTCGGCCTGTCCTTGCCAGTTTCATCCAGAAATGAAGCCTGGATGTTGTTTTTTAATTTTTAAAATTTTTTTGCATTTATTTTCGAATTTTCTAACTCGGGTCGGGTTTGAACGGATAGGAAGAAAATTATTTTTGTTCTCTATTTTTCGGCCTGTCATTGCCAGTTTCGTCTTGAAATGGTGCCTGGATGATGTTTGTTAATTTTTAAAATTTTTTTGCATTTATTTTTGAATTTTCAAACTCGGGTCTGGTATTCGAACGGATAGGAAGGAAATTTTTTTTCTTCTCTATTTTTCGGCCTGTCTTCATCCGTTTCGTCTTGAAATGAATCCTGGATGATGTTTTTTAATTTTTGGAATTTTTTTGCATTTATTATTGAATTTTCTAACTCGGGTCGGGTTCGAACGGATAGGAAGAAAATTATTTTTGTTCTCTATTTTTCGGCCTGTCCTTCCCCGTTTCGTCTTGGAATGAAGCCTGGATGATGTTTTCTAATTTTTAAAATTTTTTTGCATTTGTATTTGAATTTTCTAACTCGGGTCGGGTATTCGAACGGATAGGAAGGAAATTATTTTTGTTCTCTATTTTTCGGCCTGTCATTGCTCGTTTCGTCTTGAAATGATGCCTGGATGATGTTTTTTAATTTTTAAATTTTTTTGCATTTATTTTTGAATTTTCAAACTCGGGTCGGGTTCGAACGGATAGGAAGGAAATTATTTTTGATCTCTATTTTTCGGCTTGTCCTTGCCCGTTTCGCCTTGAAACGAAGTCTGGATGATATTTTTTAATTTTTAAAATTTTTTTGCATTTGTTTTTGAATTTTCTAACTCGGGTCGGGTATTCGAACGGATAGGAACGAAATTATTTTTGTTCTTTATTTTTTGGCCTGTCCTTGCCCGTTTCATCCAGAAATGAAGCCTGGATGTTGTTTTTTAATTTTTAAAATTTTTTTGCATTTGTTTTTGAATTTTCTAACTCGGGTCGGGTATTCGAACGGATAGGAAGGAAATTATTTTTGTTCTCTATTTTTCGGCCTGTCCTTGCACGTTTCGCCTTGAAACGAAGCATGGAAGATGTTTTTTAATTTTTAAAATTTTTTTGCATTTGTTTTTGAATTCTATAACTCGGGTCGGGTATTCGAACGGATAGGAAGGAAATTATTTTTGTTCTCTATTTTTCGGCCTGTCCTTGCCCGTTTCATCCAGAAATGAAGCCTGGATGTTGTTTTTTAATTTTTAAAATTTTTTTGCATTTATTTTCGAATTTTCTAACTCGGGTCGGGTTTGAACGGATAGGAAGAAAATTATTTTTGTTCTCTATTTTTCGGCCTGTCATTGCCCGTTTCGTCTTGAAATGATGCCTGGATGAAGTTTTTTAATTTTTTTGCATTTATTTTTGAATTTTCAAACTCGGGTCGGGTTCGAACGGATAGGAAGGAAATTATTTTTGTTCTCTATTTTTCGGCTTGTCCTTGCCCGTTTCGTCCTGAAATGAAGCTTGGATGATGTTTTTTAATTTTTAAAATTTTTTTGCATTTATTTTCGGAATTTTAAACTCGGGTCGGGTATTCGAACGGATAGGAAGGAAATTTTTTTTCTTCTCTATTTTTCGGCCTGTCTTCATCCGTTTCGTCTTGAAATGAAGCCTGGATGTTGTTTTTTAATTTTTAAAATTTTTTTGCATTTATTATTGAATTTTCTAACTCGGGTCGGGTATTCGAACGGATAGGAAGGAAATTATTTTTGTTCTCTATTTTTCGGCTTGTCCTTGCCCGTTTCGCCTTGAAACGAAGTCTGGATGATGTTTTTTAATTTTTAAAATTTTTTTGCATTTGTTTTTGAATTTTTTAACTCGGGTCGGGTTCGAACGGATAGGAAGAAAATTATTTTTGTTCTCTATTCTTCGGCCTGTCCTTGCCCGTTTCGTCTTGGAATGAAGCCTGGATGATGTTTTCTAATTTTTAAAATTTTTTTGCATTTGTTTTTGAATTTTCTAACTCGGGTCTGGTATTCGAACGGATAGGAAGGAAATTATTTTTGTTCTCTATTTTTCGGCCTGTCATTGCTCGTTTCGTCTTGAAATGATGCCTGGATGATGTTTTTTAATTTTTTAATTTTTTTGCATTTATTTTTGAATTTTGAAACTCGGGTCGGGTTCGAACGGATAGGAAGGAAATTATTTTTGTTCTCTATTTTTCGGCTTGTCCTTGCCCGTTTCGCCTTGGAACGAAGTCTGGATGATGTTTTTTAATTTTTAAAATTTTTTTGCATTTGTTTTTGAATTTTCTATCTCGGGTCGGGTATTCGAACGGATAAGAAGGAAATTATTTTTGTTCTCTATTTTTCGGCTTGTCCTTGCCCGTTTCGCCTTGAAATGAAGCCTGGATGATGTTTTTTAATTTTTCAAATTTTTTTGCATTTATTATTTAATTTTCTAACTCGGGTCGGGTTTGAACGGATAGGAAGAAAATTATTTTTGTACTCTATTTTTCGGCCTGTCATTGCCCGTTTCGTCTTGAAATGATGCCTGGATGATGTTTTTTACTTTTTAAATTTTTTTGCATTTATTTTTGAATTTTCAAACTCGGGTCGGGTTCGAACGGATAGGAAGGAAATTATTTTTGTTCTCTATTTTTCGGCTTGTCCTTGCCCGTTTCGCCTTGAAACGAAGCATGGATGATGTTTTTTAATTTTTAAAATTTTTTTGAATTTGTTTTTGAATTTTCTAACTCGGGTCGGGTATTCGAACGGTTAGGAAGGAAATTATTTTTGTTCTCTATTTTTCGGCCTGTCCTTGCCCGTTTCATCCAGAAATGAAGCCTGGATGTTGTTTTTTAATTTTTAATATTTTTTTGCATTTATTCTCGAATTTTCTAACTCGGGTCGGGTTTGAACGGATAGGAAGAAAATTATTTTTGTTCTCTATTTTTCGGCCTGTCATTGCCCGTTTCGTCTTGAAATGATGCCTGGATGAAGTTTTTTAATTTTTTTACTTTTTTTGCATTTATTTTTGAATTTTCAAACTCGGGTCGGGTTCGAACGGATAGGAAGGAAATTATTTTTGTTCTCTATTTTTCGGCTTGTCCTTGCCCGTTTCTTCCTGAAATGAAGCCTGGATGATGTTTTTTAATTTTTAAAATTTTTTTGCATTTATTTTCGAAATTTTAAACTCGGGTCGAGTATTCGAACGGATAGGAAGGAAATTTTTTTTCTTCTCTATTTTTCGGCCTGTCTTCATCCGTTTCGCCTTGAAATGAAGCCAGGATGATGTTTTTTAATTTTTTGAATTTTTTTGCATTTATTATTGAATTTTCTAACTCAGGTCGGGTTCGAACGGATAGGAAGAAAATTAAGTTTGTTCTCTATTTTTCGGCCTGTCCTTGCCCGTTTCGTCTTGGAATGAAGCCTGGATGATGTTTTCTAATTTTTAAAATTTTTTTGCATTTGTTTTTGAATTTTCTAACTCGGGTCGGGTATTCGAACGGATAGGAAGGAAATTATTTTTGTTCTCTATTTTTCGGCCTGTCATTGCTCGTTTCGTCTTGAAATGATGCCTGGATGATGTTTTTTAATTATCAAAATTTTTGTGCATTTGTTTTTGAATTTTCTAACTCGGGTCGGGTATTCGAACGGATAGGAAGGAAATTGTTTTTGTTCTCTATTTTTTGGCCTGTCCTTGCCCGTTTCATCCAGAAATGAAGCCTGGATGTTGTTTTTTAATTTTTAAAATTTTTTTGCATTTGTTTTTGAATTTTCTAACTCGGGTCGGGTATTCGAACGGATAGGAAGGAAATTATTTTTGTTCTCTATTTTTCGGCCTGTCCTTGCCCGTTTCGTCTTGAAATGAAGCCGGATGATGTTTTTTTAGTTTTAAAATTTTTTTGCATTTATTTTCGAAATTTCAAACTCGGGTCGGGTTCGAACGGATTGGAAGGAAATTATTTTTGTTCTCTATTTTTCGGCCTGTCCTTGCCCGTTTCGTCTTGGAATGAAGCCTGGATGATGTTTTTTAATTTTTAAAATTTTTTTTCATTTATTTTTGAATTTTCTAACTCGGGTCGGGTTTGAACGGATAGGAAGAAAATTATTTTTGTTCTCTATTTTTCGGCCTGTCATTGCCTGTTTTGTCTTGAATTGATGCTTGGATGATGTTTTTTAATTTTTTTAATTTTTTTGCATTTATTTTTGAATTTTCAAACTCGGGTCGGGTTCGAACGGATAGGAAGAAAATTATTTTTGTTCTCTATTTTTCGGCCTGTCATTGCCCGTTTCGTCTTGAAATGATGCCTGGATGATGTTTTTTAATTTTTTTAATTTTTTTGCATTTATTTTTGAATTTTCAAACTCGGGTCGGGTTCGAACGGATAGGAAGAAAATTTTTTTTGTTCTCTATTTTTCGGCTTGTCCTTGCCCGTTTCGTCTTGAAATGATGCCTGGATGATGTTTTTTAATTTTTAGAATTTTTTTGCATTTATTTTTGAATTTTCTATCTCGAGTCGGGTTTGAACGGATAGGAAGAAAATTATTTTTGTTCTCTATTTTTCAGCCTGTCATTGCCCGTTTCATCTTGAAATGATGCCTGGATGATGTTTTTTAATTTTTAAATTTTTTTGCATTTATTTTTGAATTTTCAAACTCGGGTCAGGTTCGAACGGATAGGAAGGAAATTATTTTTGTTCTCTATTTTTGGGCTTGTCCTTTCCCGTTTCGCCTTGAAACGAAGCCTGGATGATGTTTTTTAATTTGTTTTTGAATTTTCTAACCCGAGTCGGGTTCGAACGGATAGGAAGAAATTTTTTTTTCTTCTCTATTTTTCGGCCTGTCCTGGCCCGTTTCGTCTTGAAACGAAGCCTGGATGATGTTTTTTAATTTTTAGAATTTTTTTGCATTTATTATTGAATTTTCTAACTCGGGTCGGGTTCGAACGGATAGGAAGGAAATTATTTTTTTTCTCTATTTTTCGGCCTGTCCTTGCCCGTTTCGTCTTGGAATGAAGCCTGGATGATGTTTTTTAATTTTTAAAATTTTTTTGCATTTTTTTTTGAATTTTCTAACTCGGGTCGGGTATTCGAACAGATAGGAAGGAAATTATTTTTGTTCTCTATTTTTCGGCCTGTCCTTGCCCGTTTCGTCCTGAAATGAAGCTGGATGATGTTTTTTGATTTTTAAAATTTTTTTCCATTTATTTTCGAAATTTCAAACTCGGGTCGGGTTCGAACGGATAGGAAGGAAATTTTTTTTCTACTCTATTTTTTGGCCTGTCTTCACCCGTTTCGTCTTGAAATGAAACCTGGATGATGTTTTTTAATTTTTAGAATTTTTTTGCATTTATTATTGAATTTTCTAACTCTGGTCGGGTATTCGAACGGATAGGAAGGAAATTATTTTTGTTCTCTATTTTTCGGCTTGTCCTTGCCCGTTTCGCTTTGAAACGAAGCCTGGAAGATATTTTTTAATTTTTAAAATTTTTTTGCATTTGTTTTTGAATTTTCAAACTCGGGTCGGGTTCGAACGGATAGGAAGGAAATTATTTTTGTTCTCTATTTTTCGGCTTGTCCTTGCCCGTTTCTTCCTGAAATGAAGCCTGGATGATGTTTTTTAATTTTTAAAATTTTTTTGCATTTATTTTCGAAATTTTAAACTCGGGTCGAGTATTCGAACGGATAGGAAGGAAATTTTTTTTCTTCTCTATTTTTCGGCCTGTCTTCATCCGTTTCGCCTTGAAATGAAGCCAGGATGATGTTTTTTAATTTTTGGAATTTTTTTGCATTTATTATTGAATTTTCTAACTCAGGTCGGGTTCGAACGGATAGGAAGAAAATTATGTTTGTTCTCTATTTTTCGGCCTGTCCTTGCCCGTTTCGTCTTGGAATGAAGCCTGGATGATGTTTTCTAATTTTTAAAATTTTTTTGCATTTGTTTTTGAATTTTCTAACTCGGGTCGGGTATTCGAACGGATAGGAAGGAAATTATTTTTGTTCTCTATTTTTCGGCCTGTCATTGCTCGTTTCGTCTTGAAATGATGCCTGGATGATGTTTTTTAATTATCAAAATTTTTGTGCATTTGTTTTTGAATTTTCTAACTCGGGTCGGGTATTCGAACGGATAGGAAGGAAATTGTTTTTGTTCTCTATTTTTTGGCCTGTCCTTGCCCGTTTCATCCAGAAATGAAGCTTGGATGTTGTTTTTTAATTTTTAAAATTTTTTTGCATTTGTTTTTGAATTTTCTAACTCGGGTCGGGTATTCGAACGGATAGGAAGGAAATTATTTTTGTTCTCTATTTTTCGGCCTGTCCTTGCCCGTTTCGTCCTGAAATGAAGCCGGATGATGTTTTTTTAGTTTTAAAATTTTTTTGCATTTATTTTCGAAATTTCAAACTCGGGTCGGGTTCGAACGGATAGGAAGGAAATTATTTTTGTTCTCTATTTTTCGGCCTGTCCTTGCCCGTTTCGTCTTGGAATGAAGCCTGGATGATGTTTTTTAATTTTTAAAATTTTTTTTCATTTATTTTTGAATTTTCTAACTCGGGTCGGGTTTGAACGGATAGGAAGAAAATTATTTTTGTTCTCTATTTTTCGGCCTGTCATTGCCTGTTTTGTCTTGAAATGATGCTTGGATGATGTTTTTTAATTTTTTTAATTTTTTTGCATTTATTTTTGAATTTTCAAACTCGGGTCGGGTTCGAACGGATAGGAAGAAAATTATTTTTGTTCTCTATTTTTCGGCCTGTCATTGCCCGTTTCGTCTTGAAATGATGCCTGGATGATGTTTTTTAATTTTTTTAATTTTTTTGCATTTATTTTTGAATTTTCAAACTCGTGTCGGGTTCGAACGGATAGGAAGAAAATTTTTTTTGTTCTCTATTTTTCGGCTTGTCCTTGCCCGTTTCGTCTTGAAATGATGCCTGGATGATGTTTTTTAATTTTTAGAATTTTTTTGCATTTATTTTTGAATTTTCTATCTCGGGTCGGGTTTGAACGGATAGGAAGAAAATTATTTTTGTTCTCTATTTTTCAGCCTGTCATTGCCCGTTTCATCTTGAAATGATGCCTGGATGATGTTTTTTAATTTTTAAATTTTTTTGCATTTATTTTTGAATTTTCAAACTCGGGTCAGGTTCGAACGGATAGGAAGGAAATTATTTTTGTTCTCTATTTTTGGGCTTGTCCACTCCCGTTTCGCCTTGAAACGAAGCCTGGATGATGTTTTTTAATTTGTTTTTGAATTTTCTAACCCGAGTCGGGTTCGAACGGATAGGAAGAAATTTTTTTTTCTTCTCTATTTTTCGGCCTGTCCTGGCCCGTTTCGTCTTGAAACGAAGCCTGGATGATGTTTTTTAATTTTTAGAATTTTTTTGCATTTATTATTGAATTTTCTAACTCGGGTCGGGTTCGAACGGATAGTAAGGAAATTATTTTTGTTCTCTATTTTTCGGCCTGTCCTTGCCCGTTTCGTCTTGGAATGAAGCCTGGATGATGTTTTTTAATTTTTAAAATTTTTTTGCATTTGTTTTTGAATTTTCTAACTCGGGTCGGGTATTCGAACAGATAGGAAGGAAATTATTTTTGTTCTCTATTTTTCGGCCTGTCCTTGCCCGTTTCGTCCTGAAATGAAGCTGGATGATGTTTTTTGATTTTTAAAAAATTTTTTCATTTATTTTCGAAATTTCAAACTCGGGTCGGGTTCGAACGGATAGGAAGGAAATTTTTTTTCTACTCTATTTTTTGGCCTGTCTTCACCCGTTTCGTCTTGAAATGAAACCTGGATGATGTTTTTTAATTTTTTGAATTTTTTTGCATTTATTATTGAATTTTCTAACTCTGGTCGGGTATTCGAACGGATAGGAAGGAAATTATTTTTGTTCTCTATTTTTCGGCTTGTCCTTGCCCGTTTCGCTTTGAAACGAAGCCTGGAAGATATTTTTTAATTTTTAAAATTTTTTTGCATTTGTTTTTGAATTTTCTAACTCGGGTCGGGTATTCGAACGGATAGGAAGGAAATTATTTTTGTTCTCTATTTTTCGGCCTGTCCTTGCCCGTTTCATCCAGAAATGAAGCCTGGATGTTGTTTTTTAATTTTTAAAATTTTTTTGCATTTATTTACGAATTTTCAAACTCGGGTCGGGTTTGAACGGATAGGAAGAAAATTATTTTTGTTCTCTATTTTTCAGCCTGTCATTGCCCGTTTCATCTTGAAATGATGCCTGGATGATGTTTTTTAATTTTTAAATTTTTTTGCATTTATTATTGAATTTTCTAACTCGGGTCGGGTTCGAACGGATATGAAGAAAATTATTTTTGTTCTCTATTTTTCGGCCTGTCCTTGCCCGTTTCGTCTTGGAATGAAGCCTGGACGATGTTTTTTAATTTTTAGAATTTTTTTGCATTTATTTTTGAATTTTCTATCTCGGGTCGGGTTTGAACGGATAGGAAGAAAATTATTTTTGTTCTCTATTTTTCAGCCTGTCATTGCCCGTTTCATCTTGAAATGATGCCTGGATGATGTTTTTTAATTTTTAAATTTTTTTGCATTTATTTTTGAATTTTCAAACTCGGGTCCGGTTCGAACGGATAGGAAGGAAATTATTTTTGTTCTCTATTTTTGGGCTTGTCCTTTCCCGTTTCGCCTTGAAACGAAGCCTGGATGATGTTTTTTAATTTTTTAAAATTTTTTTGAATTTGTTTTTGAATTTTCTAACCCGAGTCGGGTTCGAACGGATAGGAAGAAATTTTTTTTTCTTCTCTATTTTTCGGCCTGTCCTGGCCCGTTTCGTCTTGAAACGAAGCCTGGATGATGTTTTTTAATTTTTAGAATTTTTTTGCATTTATTATTGAATTTTCTAACTCGGGTCGGGTTCGAACGGATAGGAAGGAAATTATTTTTGTTCTCTATTTTTCGGCCTGTCCTTGCCCGTTTCGTCTTGGAATGAAGCATGGATGATGTTTTTTAATTTTTAAAATTTTTTTGCATTTGTTTTTGAATTTTCTAACTCGGGTCGGGTATTCGAACAGATAGGAAGGAAATTATTTTTGTTCTCTATTTTTCGGCCTGTCCTTGCCCGTTTCGTCCTGAAATGAAGCTGGATGATGTTTTTTAATTTTTAAAATTTTTTTGCATTTATTTTTGAAATTTCAAACTCGGGTCGGGTTCGAACGGATAGGAAGGAAATTTTTTTTCTACTCTATTTTTTAGCCTGTCTTCACCCGTTTCGTCTTGAAATGAAACCTGGATGATGTTTTTTAATTTTTAGAATTTTTTTGCATTTATTATTGAATTTTTTAACTCTGGTCGGGTATTCGAACGGATAGGAAGGAAATTATTTTTGTTCTCTATTTTTCGGCTTGTCCTTGCCCGTTTCGCTTTGAAACGAAGCCTGGAAGATATTTTTTAATTTTTAAAATTTTTTTGCATTTGTTTTTGAATTTTCTAACTCGGGTCGGGTATTCGAACGGATAGGAAGGAAATTATTTTTGTTCTCTATTTTTCGGCCTGTCCTTGCC
Source organism: Quercus robur (assembly GCF_932294415.1). NCBI lineage: Eukaryota > Viridiplantae > Streptophyta > Magnoliopsida > Fagales > Fagaceae > Quercus > Quercus robur. The sequence continues at coordinate 23,206,276 of NC_065543.1, forward strand.
CGTTTCATCCAGAAATGAAGCCTGGATGTTGTTTTTTAATTTTTAAAATTTTTTTGCATTTATTTTCGAATTTTCTAACTCGGGTCGGGTTTGAATGGATTGGAAGAAAATTATTTTTGTTCTCTATTTTTCGGCCTGTCATTGCCCGTTTCGTCTTGAAATGATGCCTGGATGAAGTTTTTTCATTTTTTTAATTTTTTTGCATTTATTTTTGAATTTTCAAACTCGGGTCGGGTTCGAACGGATAGGAAGGAAATTTTTTTTCTTCTCTATTTTTCGGCCTGTCTTCATCCGTTTCGTCTTAAAATGAAGCCTGGATGATGTTTTTTAATTTTTTGAATTTTTTTGCATTTATTATTGAATTTTCTAACTCGGGTCGGGTTCGAACGGATAGGAAGAAAATTATTTTTGTTCTCTATTTTTCGGCCTGTCCTTGCCCGTTTCGTCTTGGAATGAAGCCTGGATGATGTTTTTTAATTTTTAGAATTTTTTTGCATTTATTTTTGAATTTTCTATCTCGGGTCGGGTTTGAACGGATAGGAAGAAAATTATTTTTGTTCTCTATTTTTCAGCCTGTCATTGCCCGTTTCATCTTGAAATGATGCCTGGATGATGTTTTTTAATTTTTAAATTTTTTTGCATTTATTTTTGAATTTTCAAACTCGGGTCAGGTTCGAACGGATAGGAAGGAAATTATTTTTGTTCTCTATTTTTGGGCTTGTCCTTTCCCGTTTCGCCTTGAAACGAAGCCTGGATGATGTTTTTTAATTTTTTTAAATTTTTTTGAATTTGTTTTTGAATTTTCTAACCCGAGTCGGGTTCGAACGGATAGGAAGAATTTTTTTTTTCTTCTCTATTTTTCGGCCTGTCCTGGCCCGTTTCGTCTTGAAACGAAGCCTGGATGATGTTTTTTAATTTTTAGAATTTTTTTGCATTTATTATTGAATTTTCTAACTCGGGTCGGGTTTGAACGGATAGGAAGGAAATTATTTTTGTTCTCTATTTTTCGGCCTGTCCTTGCCCGTTTCGTCTTGGAATGAAGCCTGGATGATGTTTTTTAATTTTCAAAATTTTTTTGCATTTGTTTTTGAATTTTCTAACTCGGGTCGGGTATTCGAACAGATAGGAAGGAAATTATTTTTGTTCTCTATTTTTCGGCCTGTCCTTGCCCGTTTCGTCCTGAAATGAAGCTGGATGATGTTTTTTGATTTTTAAAATTTTTTTGCATTTATTTTCGAAATTTCAAACTCGGGTCGGGTTCGAACGGATAGGAAGGAAATTTTTTTTCTACTCTATTTTTTGGCCTGTCTTCACCCGTTTCGTCTTGAAATGAAGCCTGGATGATGTTTTTTAATTTTTAGAATTTTTTTGCATTTATTATTGAATTTTCTAACTCTGGTCGGGTATTCGAACGGATAGGAAGGAAATTATTTTTGTTCTCTATTTTTTGGCTTGTCCTTGCCCGTTTCGCTTTGAAACGAAACCTGGAAGATATTTTTTAATTTTTAAAATTTTTTTGCATTTGTTTTTGAATTTTCTAACTCGGGTCGGGTATTCGAACGGATAGGAAGGAAATTATTTTTGTTCTCTATTTTTCGGCCTGTCCTTGCCCGTTTCATCCAGAAATGAAGCCTGGATGTTGTTTTTTAATTTTTAAAATTTTTTTGCATTTATTTTCGAATTTTCTAACTCGGGTCGGGTTTGAACGGATAGGAAGAAAATTATTTTTGTTCTCTATTTTTCATCCTGTCATTGGTCGTTTCGTCTTGAAATGATGCCTGGATGAAGTTTTTTAATTTTTTTAATTTTTTTGCATTTATTTTTGAATTTTCAAACTCGGGTCGGGTTCGAACGGATAGGAAGGAAATTTTTTTTCTTCTCTATTTTTCGGCCTGTCTTCATCCGTTTCGTCTTAAAAGGAAGCCTGGATGATGTTTTTTAATTTTTTGAATTTTTTTGCATTTATTATTGAATTTTCTAACTCGGGTCGGGTTCGAACGGATAGGAAGAAAATTATTTTTGTTCTCTATTTTTCGGCCTGTCCTTGCCCGTTTCGTCTTAGAATGAAGCCTGGATGATGTTTTTTAATTTTTAGAATTTTTTTGCATTTATTTTTGAATTTTCTATCTCGGGTCGGGTTGGAACGGATAGGAAGAAAATTATTTTTGTTCTCTATTTTTCAGCCTGTCATTGCCCGTTTCATCTTGAAATGATGCCTGGATGATGTTTTTTAATTTTTAAATTTTTTTGCATTTGTTTTTGAATTTTATAACTCGGGTCGGGTATTCGAACGGATAGGAAGGAAATTATTTTTGTTCTCTATTTTTCGGCCTGTCCTTGCCCGTTTCATCCAGAAATGAAGCCTGGATGTTGTTTTTTAATTTTTAAAATTTTTTTGCATTTATTTTCGAATTTTCTAACTCGGGTCGGGTTTGAACGGATAGGAAGAAAATTATTTTCGTTCTCTATTTTTCGGCCTATCATTGCCCGTTTCGTCTTGAAATGATGCCTGGATGAAGTTTTTTAATTTTTTTGCATTTATTTTTGAATTTTCAAACACGGGTCGGGTTCGAACGGATAGGAAGGAAATTTTTTTTCTTCTCTATTTTTCGGCCTGTCTTCATCCGTTTCGTTTTAAAATGAAGCCTGGATGATGTTTTTTAATTTTTTGAATTTTTTTGCATTTGTTATTGAATTTTCTAACTCGGGTCGGGTTCGAACGGATAGGAAGAAAATTATTTTTGTTCTCTATTTTTCGGCCTGTCCTTGCCCGTTTCGTCTTGGAATGAAGCCTGGATGATGTTTTTTAATTTTCAAAATTTTTTTGCATTTGTTTTTGAATTTTCTAACTCGGGTCGGGTATTCGAACAGATAGGAAGGAAATTATTTTTGTTCTCTATTTTTCGGCCTGTCCTTGCCCGTTTCGTCCTGAAATGAAGCTGGATGATGTTTTTTGATTTTTAAAATTTTTTTGCATTTATTTTCGAAATTTCAAACTCGGGTCGGGTTCGAACGGATAGGAAGGAAATTTTTTTTCTACTCTATTTTTTGGCCTGTCTTCACCCGTTTCGTCTTGAAATGAAGCCTGGATGATGTTTTTTAATTTTTAGAATTTTTTTGCATTTATTATTGAATTTTCTAACTCTGGTCGGGTATTCGAACGGATAGGAAGGAAATTATTTTTGTTCTCTATTTTTTGGCTTGTCCTTGCCCGTTTCGCTTTGAAACGAAGCCTGGAAGATATTTTTTAATTTTTAAAATTTTTTTGCATTTGTTTTTGAATTTTCTAACTCGGGTCGGGTATTCGAACGGATAGGAAGGAAATTATTTTTGTTCTCTATTTTTCGGCCTGTCCTTGCCCGTTTCATCCAGAAATGAAGCCTGGATGTTGTTTTTTAATTTTTAAAATTTTTTTGCATTTATTTTCGAATTTTCTAACTCGGGTCGGGTTTGAACGGATAGGAAGAAAATTATTTTTGTTCTCTATTTTTCATCCTGTCATTGGTCGTTTCGTCTTGAAATGATGCCTGGATGAAGTTTTTTAATTTTTTTAATTTTTTTGCATTTATTTTTGAATTTTCAAACTCGGGTCGGGTTCGAACGGATAGGAAGGAAATTTTTTTTCTTCTCTATTTTTCGGCCTGTCTTCATCCGTTTCGTCTTAAAATGAAGCCTGGATGATGTTTTTTAATTTTTTGAATTTTTTTGCATTTATTATTGAATTTTCTAACTCGGGTCGGGTTCGAACGGATAGGAAGAAAATTATTTTTGTTCTCTATTTTTCGGCCTGTCCTTGCCCGTTTCGTCTTAGAATGAAGCCTGGATGATGTTTTTTAATTTTTAGAATTTTTTTGCATTTATTTTTGAATTTTCTATCTCGGGTCGGGTTGGAACGGATAGGAAGAAAATTATTTTTGTTCTCTATTTTTCAGCCTGTCATTGCCCGTTTCATCTTGAAATGATGCCTGGATGATGTTTTTTAATTTTTAAATTTTTTTGCATTTGTTTTTGAATTTTATAACTCGGGTCGGGTATTCGAACGGATAGGAAGGAAATTATTTTTGTTCTCTATTTTTCGGCCTGTCCTTGCCCGTTTCATCCAGAAATGAAGCCTGGATGTTGTTTTTTAATTTTTAAAATTTTTTTGCATTTATTTTCGAATTTTCTAACTCGGGTCGGGTTTGAACGGATAGGAAGAAAATTATTTTCGTTCTCTATTTTTCGGCCTATCATTGCCCGTTTCGTCTTGAAATGATGCCTGGATGAAGTTTTTTAATTTTTTTGCATTTATTTTTGAATTTTCAAACACGGGTCGGGTTCGAACGGTAGGAAGGAAATTTTTTTTCTTCTCTATTTTTCGGCCTGTCTTCATCCGTTTCGTTTTAAAATGAAGCCTGGATGATGTTTTTTAATTTTTTGAATTTTTTTGCATTTGTTATTGAATTTTCTAACTCGGGTCGGGTTCGAACGGATAGGAAGAAAATTATTTTTGTTCTCTATTTTTCGGCCTGTCCTTGCCCGTTTCGTCTTGGAATGAAGCCTGGATGATGTTTTCTAATTTTTAAATTTTTTTTGCATTTGTATTTGAATTTTCTAACTCGGGTCGGGTATTCGAACGGATAGGAAGGAAATTATTTTTGTTCTCTATTTTTCGGCCTGTCATTGCTCGTTTCGTCTTGAAATGATGCCTGGATGATGTTTTTTAATTTGTAAATTTTTTTGCATTTATTTTTGAATTTTGAAACTCGGGTCGGGTTCGAACGGATAGGAAGGAAATTATTTTTGATCTCTATTTTTCGGCTTGTCCTTGCCCGTTTCGCCTTGAAACGAAGTCTGGATGATGTTTTTTAATTTTTTAAATTTTTTTGCATTTGTTTTTGAATTTTCTAACTCGGGTCGGGTATTCGAACGGATAGGAAGGAAATTATTTTTGTTCTCTATTTTTCGTCCTGTCCTTGCCCGTTTCGCCTTGAAACGAAGCCTGGAAGATGTTTTTTAATTTTTAAAATTTTTTTGCATTTGTTTTTGAATTTTCTAACTCGGGTCGGGTATTCGAACGGATAGGAAGGAAATTATTTTTGTTCTCTATTTTTCGGCCTGTCCTTGCCCGTTTCATCCAGAAATGAAGCTTGGATGTTGTTTTTTAATTTTTAAAATTTTTTTGCATTTATTTTTGAATTTTCAAACTCGGGTCGGGTTCGAACGTATAGGAAGGAAATTATTTTTGTTCTCTATTTTTCGGATTGTCCTTGCCCGTTTCGTCCTGAAATGAAGCCTGGATGATGTTTTTTAATTTTTAAAATTTTTTTGCATTTATTTTCGAAATTTTAAACTCGGGTCGGGTATTCGAACGGATAGAAAGGAAATTTTTTTTCTTCTCTATTTTTCGGCCTGTCTTCATCCGTTTCGTCTTGAAATGAAGCCTGGATGTTGTTTTTTAATTTTTAAAATTTTTTTGCAATTGTTTTTGAATTTTCTAACTCGGGTCGGGTATTCGAACGGATAGGAACGAAATTATTTCTGTTCTCTATTTTTCGGCCTGTCCTTGCCCGTTTCGTCCTTAAATGAAGCGGGATGATGTTTTTTTAGTTTTAAAATTTTTTTGCATTTATTTTCGAAATTTCAAGCTCGGGTCGGGTTCGAACGGATAGGAAGGAAATTATTTTTGTTCTCTATTTTTCGGCCTGTCCTTGCCCGGTTCGTCTTGGAATGAAGCCTGGATGATGTTTTTTAATTTTTAAAATTTTTTTTCATTTATTTTTGAATTTTCTAACTCGGGTCGGGTTTGAACGGATAGGAAGAAAATTATTTTTGTTCTCTATTTTTCGGCCTGTCATTGCCCGTTTTGCCTTGAAATGATGCTTGGATGATGTTTTTTAATTTTTTTGCATTTATTTTTGAATTTTCAAACTCGGGTCGGGTTCGAACGGATAGGAAGAAAATTATTTTTGTTCTCTATTTTTCGGCCTGTCATTGCCCGTTTCGTCTTGAAATGATGCCTGGATGATGTTTTTTAATTTTTTTAATTTTTTTGCATTTATTTTTGAATTTTCAAACTCGGGTCGGGTTCGAGCGGATAGGAAGAAAATTTTTTTTGTTCTCTATTTTCCGGCTTGTCCTTGCCCGTTTCGTCTTGAAATGATGCCTGGATGATGTTTTTTAATTTTTAGAATTTTTTTGCATTTATTTTTGAATTTTCTAACTCGGGTCGGGTTTGAACGGATAGGAAGAAAATTATTTTTGTTCTCTATTTTTCATCTTGTCATTGCCCGTTTCATCTTGAAATGATGCCTGGATGATGTTTTTTAATTTTTAAATTTTTTTGCATTTATTTTTGAATTTTCAAACTCGGGTCAGGTTCGAACGGATAGGAAGGAAATTACTTTTGTTCTCTATTTTTGGGCTTGTCCTTTCCCGTTTCCCCTTGAAACGAAGCCTGGATGATGTTTTTTAATTTTTAAAATTTTTTTGAATTTGTTTTTGAATTTTCTAACCCGAGTCGGGTTCGAACGGATAGGAAGAAATTTTTTTTTCTTCTCTATTTTTCGGCCTGTCCTGGCCCGTTTCGTCTTGAAACGAAGCCTGGATGATGTTTTTTAATTTTTAGAATTTTTTTGCATTTATTATTGAATTTTCTAAGTCGGGTCGGGTTCGAACGGATAGGAAGGAAATTATTTTTGTTCTCTATTTTTCGGCCTGTCCTTGCCCGTTTCGTCTTGGAATGAAGCCTGGATGATGTTTTTTTATTTTTAAAATTTTTTTGCATTTTTTTTGAATTTTCTAACTCGGGTCGGGTATTCGAACAGATAGGAAGGAAATTATTTTTGTTCTCTATTTTTCGGCCTGTCCTTGCCCGTTTCGTCCTGAAATGAAGCTGGATGATGTTTTTTGATTTTTAAAATTTTTTTGCATTTATTTTCGAAATTTCAAACTCGGGTCGGGTTCGAACGGATAGGAAGGAAATTTTTTTTCTACTCTATTTTTTGGCCTGTCTTCACCCGTTTCGTCTTGAAATGAAACCTAGATGATGTTTTTTAATTTTTAGAATTTTTTTGCATTTATTATTGAATTTTCTAACTCTGGTCGGGTATTCGAACGGATAGGAAGGAAATTATTTTTGTTCTCTATTTTTCGGCTTGTCCTTGCCCGTTTCGCTTTGAAACGAAGCCTGGAAGATGTTTTTTAATTTTTAAAATTTTTTTGCATTTGTTTTTGAATTTTCTAACTCGGGTCGAGTATTCGAACGGATAGGAAGGAAATTATTTTTGTTCTCTATTTTTCGGCCTGTCCTTGCCCGTTTCATCCAAAAATGAGGCCTGGATGTTGTTTTTTAATTTTTAAAATTTTTTTGCATTTATTTTCGAATTTTCTAACTTGGGTTGGGTTTGAACGGATAAGAAGAAAATTATTTTTGTTCTCTATTTTTCGGCCTGTCATTGCCCGTTTCGTCTTGAAATGATGCCTGGATGAAGTTTTTAAATTTTTTTAATTTTTTTGCATTTATTTTTGAATTTTCAAACTCGGGTCGGGTTCGAACGGATAGGAAGGAAATTTTTTTTCTTCTCTATTTTTCGGCCTGTCTTCATCCGTTTCGTCTTGAAATGAAGCCTGGATGATGTTTTTTAATTTTTTGAATTTTTTTGCATTTATTATTGAATTTTCTAACTCGGGTCGGGCTCGAACGGATAGGAAGAAAATTATTTTTGTTCTCTATTTTTCGGCCTGTCCTTGCCCGTTTCGTCTTGGAATGAAGCCTGGATGATGTTTTCTAATTTTTAAAATTTTTTTGCATTTGAATTTGAATTTTCTAACTCGGGTTGGGTATTCGAACGGATAGGAAGGAAATTATTTTTGTTCTCTATTTTTCGGCCTGTCATTGCTCGTTTCGTCTTGAAATGATGCCTGGATGATGTTTTTTAATTTTTAAATTTTTTTGCTTTTATTTTTGAATTTTCAAACTCGGGTCGGGTTCGAACGGATAGGAAGGAAATTATTTTTGATCTCTATTTTTCGGCTTGTCCTTGCCCGTTTCGCCTTGAAACGAAGTCTGGATGATGTTTTTTAATTTTTTAAATTTTTTTGCATTTGTTTTTTAATTTTCTAACTCGGGTCGGGTATTCGAACGGATAGGAAGGAAATTATTTTTATTCTTTATTTTTTGGCCTGTCCTTGCCCGTTTCATCCAGAAATGAAGCCTGGATGTTGTTTTTTAATTTTTCAAATTTTTTTGCATTTGTTTTTGAATTTTCTAACTCGGGTCGGGTATTCGAACGGATAGGAAGGAAATTATTTTTGTTCTCTATTTTTCGGCCTGTCCTTGCCCGTTTCGCCTTGAAACGAAGCCTGGAAGATGTTTTTTAATTTTTAAAATTTTTTTGCATTTGTTTTTGAATTTTCTAACTCGGGTCGGGTATTCGAACGGATAGGAAGGAAATTATTTTTGTTCTCTATTTTTCGGCCTGTCCTTGCCCGATTCATCCAGAAATGAAGCCTGGTTGTTGTTTTTTAATTTTTAAAATTTTTTTGCATTTATTTTCGAATTTTCTAACTCGGGTCGGGTTTGAACGGATAGGAAGAAAATTAATTTTGTTCTCTATTTTTCGGCCTGTCATTGCCCGTTTCGTCTTGAAATGATGCCTGGATGAAGTTTTTTAATTTTTTTAATTTTTTTGCATTTATTTTTGAATTTTCAAACTCGGGTCGGGTTCGAACGTATAGGAAGGAAATTATTTTTGTTCTCTATTTTTCGGCTTGTCCTTGCTCGTTTCGTCCTGAAATGAAGCCTGGATGATATATTTTAATTTTTAAAATTTTTTTGCATTTATTTTCGAAATTTTAAACTCGGGTCGGGTATTCGAACGGATAGAAAGGAAATTTTTTTTCTTCTCTATTTTTCGGCCTGTCTTCATCCGTTTCGTCTTGGAATGAAGCCTGGATGATGTTTTTTAATTTTTAAAATTTTTTTGCATTTGTTTTTTAATTTTCTAACTCGGGTCGGGTATTCGAACGGATAGGAAGGAAATTATTTTTGTTCGCTCTTTTTCGGCCTCTCCTTGCCCTTTTCGTCCTGAAATGAAGCTGGATGATGTTTTTTGATTTTTAATATTTTTTTGCATTTATTTTCGAAATTTCAAACTCGGGTCGGGTTCGAACGGATAGGAAGGAAATTTTTTTTCTACTCTATTTTTTGGCCAGTCTTCACCCGTTTCGTCTTGAAATGAAACCTGGATGATGTTTTTTAACTTTTAGAATTTTTTTGCATTTATTATTGAATTTTCTAACTCGGGTCGGGTATTCGAACGGATAGGAAGGAAATTATTTTTGTTCTCTATTTTTCGGCTTGTCCTTGCCCGTTTCGCCTTGAAACGAAGTCTGGATGATGTTTTTTAATTTTTAAAATTTTTTTGCATTTGTTTTTGAATTTTCTAGCTCGGGTCGGGTATTCGAACGGATAGGAAGGAAATTATTTTTGTTCTTTATTTTTTGGCCTGTCCTTGCCCGTTTCGTCTTGGAATGAAGCCTGGATGATGTTTTCTAATTTTTAAAATTTTTTTGCATTTGTATTTGAATTTTCTAACTCGGGTCGGGTATTCGAACGGATAGGAAGGAAATTATTTTTGTTCTCCATTTTTCGGCCTGTCATTGCTCGTTTCGTCTTGAAATGATGCCTGGATGATGTTTTTTAATTTTTAAATTTTTTTGCATTTATTTTTGAATTTTCAAACTCGGGTCGGGTTCGAACGGATAGGAAGGAAATTATTTTTGATCTCTATTTTTCGGCTTGTCCTTGCCCGTTTCGCCTTGAAACGAAGTCTGGATGATGTTTTTTAATTTTTAAAATTTTTTTGCATTTGTTTTTGAATTTTCTAACTCGGGTCGGGCATTCGAACGGATTGGAAGGAAATTATTTTTATTCTTTATTTTTTGGCCTGTCCTTGCCCGTTTCATCCAGAAATAAAGCCTGGATGTTGTTTTTTAATTTCGAAAATTTTTTTGCATTTGTTTTTGAATTTTCTAACTCGGGTCGGGTAGTCGAACGAATAGGAAGGAAATTATTTTTGTTCTCTATTTTTCGGCCTGTCCTGGCCCGTTTCGTCTTGAAACGAAGCCTGGATGATGTTTTTTAATTTTTAGAATTTTTTTGCATTTATTTTCGAAATTTCAAACTCGGGTTGGGTTCGAACGGATAGGAAGGAAATTTTTTTTCTACTCTATTTTTTGGCCTGTCTTCACCCGTTTCGTCTTGAAATGAAACCTGGATGATGTTTTTTAATTTTTGGAATTTTTTTGCATTTATTATTGAATTTTCTAACTCTGGTCGGGTATTCGAACGGATAGGAAGGAAATTATTTTTGTTCTCTATTTTTCGGCTTGTCCTTGCCCGTTTCGCTTTAAAACGAAGCCTGGAAGATGTTTTTTAATTTTTAAAATTTTTTTGCATTTGTTTTTGAATTTTCTAACTCGGGTCGGGTATTCGAACGGATAGGAAGGAAATTATTTTTGTTCTCTATTTTTCGGCCTGTCCTTGCCCGTTTCATGCAGAAATGAAGCCTGGATGTTGTTTTTTAATTTTTAAAATTTTTTTGCATTTATTTTCGAATTTTCTAACTCGGGTCGGGTTTGAACAGATAGGAAGAAAATTATTTTTGTTCTCTATTTTTCGGCCTGTCATTGCCCGTTTCGTCTTGAAATGATGCCTGGATGAAGTTTTTTAATTTTTTTAATTTTTTTGCATTTATTTTTGAATTTTCAAACTCGGGTCGGGTTCGAACGGATAGGAAGGAAATTTTTTTTCTTCTCTATTTTTCGGCCTGTCTTCATCCGTTTCGTCTTGAAATGAAGCCTGGATGATGTTTTTTAATTTTTTGAATTTTTTTGCATTTGTATTTGAATTTTCTAACTCGGGTCGGGTATTCGAACGGATAGGAAGGAAATTATTTTTGTTCTCTATTTTTCGGCCTGTCATTGCTCGTTTCGTCTTGAAATGATGCCTGGATGATGTTTTTTAATTTTTAAATTTTTTTGCATTTATTTTTGAATTTTCAAACTCGGGTCGGGTTGGAACGGATAGGAAGGAAATTATTTTTGATCTCTATTTTTCGGCTTGTCCTTGCCCGTTTCGCCTTGAAACGAAGTCTGGATGATGTTTTTTAATTTTTAAAATTTTTTTGCATTTGTTTTTGAATTTTCTAACTCGGGTCGGGTATTCGAACGGATAGGAAGGAAATTATTTTTATTCTTTATTTTTTGGCCTGTCCTTGCCCGTTTCATCAAGAAATGAAGCCTGGATGTTGTTTTTTAATTTTTAAAATTTTTTTGCATTTGTTTTTGAATTTTCTAACTCGGGTCGGGTATTCGAACGGATAGGAAGGAAATTATTTTTGTTCTCTATTTTTCGGCCTGTCCTTGCCCGTTTTGCCTTGAAACGAAGCCTGGAAGATGTTTTTTAATTTTTAAATTTTTTTTGCATTTGTTTTTGAATTTTCTAACTCGGGTCGGGTATTCGAACGGATCGGAAGGAAATTATTTTTGTTCTCTATTTTTCGGCCTGTCCTTGCCCGTTTCATCCAGAAATGAAGCCTGGATATTGTTTTTTAATTTTTAAAATTTTCTTGCATTTATTTTCGAATTTTCTAACTCGGGTCGGGTTTGAACGGATAGGAAGAAAATTAATTTTGTTCTCTATTTTTCGGCCTGTCATTGCCCGTTTCGTCTTGAAATGATGCCTGGATGAAGTTTTTTAATTTTTAAAATTTTTTTGCATTTGTTTTTGAATTTTCTAACTCGGGTCGGGTATTCGAACGGATAGGAAGTAAATTATTTTTGTTCTCTATTTTTCGGCCTGTCCTTGCCCGTTTCGTCTTGGAATGGAGCCTGGATGATGTTTTTTAATTTTTAAAATTTTTTTTCATTTATTTTTGAATTTTCTAACTCGGGTCGGGTTTGAACGGATAGGAAGAAAATTATTTTTGTTCTCTATTTTTCGGCCTGTCATTGCCCGTTTTGTCTTGAAATGATGCTTGGATGATGTTTTTTAATTTTTTTAATTTTTTTGCATTTATTTTTGAATTTTCAAACTCGGGTCGGGTTCGAACGGATAGGAAGAAAATTATTTTTGTTCTCTGTTTTTCGGCCTGTCATTGCCCGTTTCGTCTTGAAATGATGCCTGGATGATGTTTTTTAATTTTTTTAATTTTTTTGCATTTATTTTTGAATTTTCAAACTCGGGTCGGGTTCGAACGGATAGGAAGAAAATTTTTTTTGTTCTATTTTTCGGCTTGTCCTTGCCCGTTTCGTCTTGAAATGATGCCTGGATGATGTTTTTTAATTTTTAGAATTTTTTCGCATTTATTTTTGAATTTTCTAACTCGGGTCGGGTTTGAACGGATAGGAAGAAAATTATTTTTGTTCTCTATTTTTCAGCCTGTCATTGCCCGTTTCATCTTGAAATGATGCCTGGATGATGTTTTTTAATTTTTAAATTTTTTTGCATTTATTTTTGAATTTTCAAACTCGGGTCAGGTTCGAACGGATAGGAAGGAAATTATTTTTGTTCTCTATTTTTGGGCTTGTCCTTTCCCGTTTCGCCTTGAAACGAAGCCTGGATGATGTTTTTTAATTTTTAAAATTTTTTTGAATTTGTTTTTGAATTTTCTAACCCGAGTCGGGTTCGAACGGATAGGAAGAAATTTTTTTTTCTTCTCTATTTTTCGGCCTGTCCTGGCCCGTTTCGTCTTGAAACGAAGCCTGGATGATGTTTTTTAATTTTTAGAATTTTTTTGCATTTATTATTGAATTTTCTAACTCGGGTCGGGTTCGAACGGATAGGAAGGAAATTATTTTTGTTCTCTATTTTTCGGCCTGTCCTTGCCCGTTTCGTCTTGGAATGAAGCCTGGATGATGTTTTTTAATTTTTAAAATTTTTTTGCATTTGTTTTTGAATTTTCTAACTCGGGTCGGGTATTCGAACAGATAGGAAGGAAATTATTTTTGTTCTCTATTTTTCGGCCTGTCCTTGCCCGTTTCGTCCTGAAATGAAGCTGGATGATGTTTTTTTATTTTTTAAATTTTTTTGCATTTATTTTCGAAATTTCAAACTCGGGTCGGGTTCGAACGGATAGGAAGGAAATTTTTTTTCTACTCTATTTTTTGGCCTGTCTTCACCCGTTTCGTCTTGAAATGAAACCTGGATGATGTTTTTTAATTTTTAGAATTTTTTTGCATTTATTATTGAATTTTCTAACTCTGGTCGGGTATTCGAACGGATAGGAAGGAAATTATTTTTGTTCTCTATTTTTCGGCTTGTCCTTGCCCGTTTCGCTTGGAAACAAAGCCTGGAAGATGTTTTTTAATTTTTAAAATTTTTTTGCATTTGTTTTTGAATTTTCTAACTCGGGTCGGGTATTCGAACGGATCGGAAGGAAATTATTTTTGTTCTCTATTTTTCGGCCTGTCCTTGCCCGTTTCATCCAGAAATGAAGCCTGGATGTTGTTTTTTCATTTTTAAAATTTTTTTGCATTTATTTTCGAATTTTCTAACTCTGGTCGGGTTTGAACGGATAGGAAGAAAATTAATTTTGTTCTCTATTTTTCGGCCTGTCATTGCCCGTTTCGTCTTGAAATGATGCCTGGATGAAGTTTTTTAATTTTTAAAATTTTTTTGCATTTGTTTTTGAATTTTCTAACTCGGGTCGGGTATTCGAACGGATAGGAAGGAAATTATTTTTGTTCTCTATTTTTCGGCCTGTCCTTGCCCGTTTCGTCTTGGAATGAAGCCTGGATGATGTTTTTTAATTTTTAAAATTTTTTTTCATTTATTTTTGAATTTTCTAACTCGGGTCGGGTTTGAACGGATAGGAAGAAAATTATTTTTGTTCTCTATTTTTCGGCCTGTCATTGCCCGTTTTGTCTTGAAATGATGCTTGGATGATGTTTTTTAATTTTTTTAATTTTTTTGCATTTATTTTTGAATTTTCAAACTCGGGTCGGGTTCGAACGGATAGGAAGAAAATTATTTTTGTTCTCTGTTTTTCGGCCTGTCATTGCCCGTTTCGTCTTGAAATGATGCCTGGATGATGTTTTTTAATTTTTTTAATTTTTTTGCATTTATTTTTGAATTTTCAAACTCGGGTCGGGTTCGAACGGATAGGAAGAAAATTTTTTTTGTTCTCTATTTTTCGGCTTGTCCTTGCCCGTTTCGTCTTGAAATGATGCCTGGATGATGTTTTTTAATTTTTAGAATTTTTTCGCATTTATTTTTGAATTTTCTAACTCGGGTCGGGTTTGAACGGATAGGAAGAAAATTATTTTTGTTCTCTATTTTTCAGCCTGTCATTGCCCGTTTCATCTTGAAATGATGCCTGGATGATGTTTTTTAATTTTTAAATTTTTTTGCATTTATTTTTGAATTTTCAAACTCGGGTCAGGTTCGAACGGATAGGAAGGAAATTATTTTTGTTCTCTATTTTTGGGCTTGTCCTTTCCCGTTTCGCCTTGAAACGAAGCCTGGATGATGTTTTTTAATTTTTAAAATTTTTTTGAATTTGTTTTTGAATTTTCTAACCCGAGTCGGGTTCGAACGGATAGGAAGAAATTTTTTTTTCTTCTCTATTTTTCGGCCTGTCCTGGCCCGTTTCGTCTTGAAACGAAGCCTGGATGATGTTTTTTAATTTTTAGAATTTTTTTGCATTTATTATTGAATTTTCTAACTCGGGTCGGGTTCGAACGGATAGGAAGGAAATTATTTTTGTTCTCTATTTTTCGGCCTGTCCCTGCCCGTTTCGTCTTGGAATGAAGCCTGGATGATGTTTTTTAATTATTAAAATTTTTTTGCATTTGTTTTTGAATTTTCTAACTCGGGTCGGGTATTCGAACAGATAGGAAGGAAATTATTTTTGTTCTCTATTTTTCGGCCTGTCCTTGCCCGTTTCGTCCTGAAATGAAGCTGGATGATGTTTTTTGATTTTTTAAATTTTTTTGCATTTATTTTCGAAATTTCAAACTCGGGTCGGGTTCGAACGGATAGGAAGGAAATTTTTTTTCTACTCTATTTTTTGGCCTGTCTTCACCCGTTTCGTCTTGAAATGAAACCTGGATGATGTTTTTTAATTTTTAGAATTTTTTTGCATTTATTATTGAATTTTCTAACTCTGGTCGGGTATTCGAACGGATAGGAAGGAAATTATTTTTGTTCTCTATTTTTCGGCTTGTCCTTGCCCGTTTCGCTTTGAAACAAAGCCTGGAAGATGTTTTTTAATTTTTAAAATTTTTTTGCATTTGTTTTTGAATTTTCTAACTCGGGTCGGGTATTCGAACGGATAGGAAGGAAATTATTTTTGTTCTCTATTTTTCGGCCTGTCCTTGCCCGTTTCATCCAGAAATGAAGCCTGGATGTTGTTTTTTCATTTTTAAAATTTTTTTGCATTTATTTTCGAATTTTCTAACTCTGGTCGGGTTTGAACGGATAGGAAGAAAATTATTTTTGTTCTCTATTTTTCGGCCTGTCATTGCCCGTTTCGTCTTGAAATGATGCCTGGATGAAGTTTTTTAATTTTTTTAATTTTTTTGCATTTATTTTTGAATTTTCAAACTCGGGTCGGGTTCGAACGGATAGGAAGGAAATTTTTTTTCTTCTCTATTTTTCGGCCTGTCTTCATCCGTTTCGTCTTGAAATGAAGGCTGGATGATGTTTTTTAATTTTTTGAATTTTTTTGCATTTATTATTGAATTTTCTAACTCGGGTCGGGTTCGAACGGATAGGAAGAAAATTATTTTTGTTCTCTATTTTTCGGCCTGTCCTTGCCCGTTTCGTCTTGGAATGAAGCCTGGATGATGTTTTCTAATTTTTAAAATTTTTTTGCATTTGTATTTGAATTTTCTAACTCGGGTCGGGTATTCGAACGGATAGGAAAGAAATTATTTTTGTTCTCTATTTTTCGGCCTGTCATTGCTCGTTTCGCCTTGAAATGATGCCTGGATGATGTTTTTTAATTTTTAAATTTTTTTGCATTTATTTTTGAATTTTCAAACTCGGGTCGGGTTCGAACGGATAGGAAGGAAATTATTTTTGATCTCTATTTTTCGGCTTGTCCTTGCCCGTTTCGCCTTGAAACGAAGTCTGGATGATGTTTTTTAATTTTTAAAATTTTTTTGCATTTGTTTTTGAATTTTCTAACTCGGGTCGGGTATTCGAACGGATAGGAAGGAAATTATTTTTATTCTTTATTTTTTGGCCTGTCCTTGCCCGTTTCATCAAGAAATGAAGCCTGGATGTTGTTTTTTAATTTTTAAAATTTTTTTGCATTTGTTTTTGAATTTTCTAACTCGGGTCGGGTATTCGAACGGATAGGAAGGAAATTATTTTTCTTCTCTATTTTTCGGCCTGTCCTTGCCCGTTTTGCCTTGAAACGAAGCCTGGAAGATGTTTTTTAATTTTTAAATTTTTTTTGCATTTGTTTTTGAATTTTCTAACTCGGGTCGGGTATTCGAACGGATCGGAAGGAAATTATTTTTGTTCTCTATTTTTCGGCCTGTCCTTGCCCGTTTCATCCAGAAATGAAGCCTGGATGTTGTTTTTTAATTTTTAAAATTTTTTTGCATTTATTTTCGAATTTTCTAACTCGGGTCGGGTTTGAACGGATAGGAAGAAAATTAATTTTGTTCTCTATTTTTCGGCCTGTCATTGCCCGTTTCGTCTTGAAATGATGCCTGGATGAAGTTTTTTAATTTTTTTAATTTTTTTGCATTTATTTTTGAATTTTCAAACTCGGGTCGGGTTCGAACGTATAGGAAGGAAATTATTTTTGTTCTCTATTTTTCGGCTTGTCCTTGCCCGTTTCGTCCTGAAATGAAGCCTGGATGATGTTTTTTAATTTTTAAAATTTTTTTGCATTTATTTTCGAAATTTTAAACTCGGGTCGGGTATTCGAACGGATAGGAAGGAAATTTTTTTTGTTCTCTATTTTTCGGCCTGTCTTCATCCGTTTCGTCTTGAAATGAAGCCTGGATGTTGTTTTTTAATTTTTAAAATTTTTTTGCATTTGTTTTTGAATTTTCTAACTCGGGTCGGGTATTCGAACGGATAGGAAGGAAATTATTTTTGTTCTCTATTTTTCGGCCTGTCCTTGCCCGTTTCGTTCTGAAATGAAGCCGGATGATGTTTTTTTAGTTTTAAAATTTTTTTGCATTTATTTTCGAAATTTCAAACTCGGGTCGGGTTCGAACGGATAGGAAGGAAATTATTTTTGTTCTCTATTTTTCGGCCTGTCCTTGCCCGTTTCGTTTTGGAATGAAGCCTGGATGATGTTTTTTAATTTTTAAAATTTTTTTTCATTTATTTTTGAATTTTCTAACTCGGGTCGGGTTTGAACGGATAGGAAGAAAATTATTTTTGTTCTCTATTTTTCGGCCTGTCATTGCCCGTTTTGTCTTGAAATGATGCTTGGATGATGTTTTTTAATTTTTTTTAATTTTTTTGCATTTATTTTTGAATTTTCAAACTCGGGTCGGGTTCGAACGGATAGGAAGAAAATTATTTTTGTTCTCTATTTTTCGGCCTGTCATTGCCCGTTTCGTCTTGAAATGATGCCTGGATGATGTTTTTTAATTTTTTTAATTTTTTTGCATTTATTTTTGAATTTTCAAACTCGGGTCGGGTTCGAACGGATAGGAAGAAAATTTTTTTTGTTCTCTATTTTTCGGCTTGTCCTTGCCTGTTTCGTCTTGAAATGATGCCTGGATGATGTTTTTTAATTTTTAGAATTTTTTCGCATTTATTTTTGAATTTTCTAACTCGGGTCGGGTTTTAACGGATAGGAAGAAAATTATTTTTGTTCTCTATTTTTCAGCCTGTCATTGCCCGTTTCATCTTGAAATGATGCCTGGATGATGTTTTTTAATTTTTAAATTTTTTTGCATTTATTTTTGAATTTTCAAACTCGGGTCAGGTTCGAACGGATAGGAAGGAAATTATTTTTGTTCTCTATTTTTGGGCTTGTGCTTTCCCGTTTCGCCTTGAAACGAAGCCTGGATGATGTTTTTTAATTTTTAAAATTTTTTTGAATTTGTTTTTGAATTTTCTAACCCGAGTCGGGTTCGAACGGATAGGAAGAAATTTTTTTTTCTTCTCTATTTTTCGGCCTGTCCTGGCCCGTTTCGTCTTGAAACGAAGCCTGGATGATGGTTTTTAATTTTTAGAATTTTTTTGCATTTATTATTGAATTTTCTAACTCGGGTCGGGTTCGAACGGATAGGAAGGAAATTATTTTTGTTCTCTATTTTTCGGCCTGTCATTGCCCGTTTCGTCTTGAAATGATGCCTGGATGATGTTTTTTAATTTTTTTAATTTTTTTGCATTTATTTTTGAATTTTCAAACTCGGGTCGGGTTCGAACGGATAGGAAGAAAATTTTTTTTGTTCTCTATTTTTCGGCTTGTCCTTGCCCGTTTCGTCTTGAAATGATGCCTGGATGATGTTTTTTAATTTTTAGAATTTTTTCGCATTTATTTTTGAATTTTCTAACTCGGGTCGGGTTTGAACGGATAGGAAGAAAATTATTTTTGTTCTCTATTTTTCAGCCTGTCATTGCCCGTTTCATCTTGAAATGATGCCTGGATGATGTTTTTTAATTTTTAAATTTTTTTGCATTTATTTTTGAATTTTCAAACTCGGGTCAGGTTCGAACGGATAGGAAGGAAATTATTTTTGTTCTCTATTTTTGGGCTTGTCCTTTCCCGTTTCGCCTTGAAACGAAGCCTGGATGATGTTTTTTAATTTTTAAAATTTTTTTGAATTTGTTTTTGAATTTTCTTACCCGAGTCGGGTTCGAACGGATAGGAAGAAATTTTTTTTTCTTCTCTATTTTTCGGCCTGTCCTGGCCCGTTTCGTCTTGAAACGAAGCCTGGATGATGTTTTTTAATTTTTAGAATTTTTTTGCATTTATTATTGAATTTTCTAACTCGGGTCGGGTTCGAACGGATAGGAAGGAAATTATTTTTGTTCTCTATTTTTCGGCCTGTCCTTGCCCGTTTCGTCTTTGAATGAAGCCTGGATGATGTTTTTTAATTTTTAAAATTTTTTTGCATTTGTTTTTGAATTTTCTAACTCGGGTCGGGTATTCGAACAGATAGGAAGGAAATTATTTTTGTTCTCTATTTTTCGGCCTGTCCTTGCCCGTTTCGTCCTGAAATGAAGCTGGATGATGTTTTTTGATTTTTTAAATTTTTTTGCATTTATTTTCGAAATTTCAAACTCGGGTCGGGTTCGAACGGATAGGAAGGAAATTTTTTTTCTACTCTATTTTTTGGCCTGTCTTCACCCGTTTCGTCTTGAAATGAAACCTGGATGATGTTTTTTAATTTTTAGAATTTTTTTGCATTTATTATTGAATTTTCTAACTCTGGTCGGGTATTCGAACGGATAGGAAGGAAATTATTTTTGTTCTCTATTTTTCGGCTTGTCCTTGCCCGTTTCGCTTTGAAACAAAGCCTGGAAGATGTTTTTTAATTTTTAAAATTTTTTTGCATTTGTTTTTGAATTTTCTAACTCGGGTCGGGTATTCGAACGGATAGGAAGGAAATTATTTTTGTTCTCTATTTTTCGGCCTGTCCTTGCCCGTTTCATCCAGAAATGAAGCCTGGATGTTGTTTTTTCATTTTTAAAATTTTTTTGCATTTATTTTCGAATTTTCTAACTCTGGTCGGGTTTGAACGGATAGGAAGAAAATTATTTTTGTTCTCTATTTTTCGGCCTGTCATTGCCCGTTTCGTCTTGAAATGATGCCTGGATGAAGTTTTTTAATTTTTTTAATTTTTTTGCATTTATTTTTGAATTTTCAAACTCGGGTCGGGTTCGAACGGATAGGAAGGAAATTTTTTTTCTTCTCTATTTTTCGGCCTGTCTTCATCCGTTTCGTCTTGAAATGAAGGCTGGATGATGTTTTTTAATTTTTTGAATTTTTTTGCATTTATTATTGAATTTTCTAACTCGGGTCGGGTTCGAACGGATAGGAAGAAAATTATTTTTGTTCTCTATTTTTCGGCCTGTCCTTGCCCGTTTCGTCTTGGAATGAAGCCTGGATGATGTTTTCTAATTTTTAAAATTTTTTTGCATTTGTATTTGAATTTTCTAACTCGGGTCGGGTATTCGAACGGATAGGAAAGAAATTATTTTTGTTCTCTATTTTTCGGCCTGTCATTGCTCGTTTCGTCTTGAAATGATGCCTGGATGATGTTTTTTAATTTTTAAATTTTTTTGCATTTATTTTTGAATTTTCAAACTCGGGTCGGGTTCGAACGGATAGGAAGGAAATTATTTTTGATCTCTATTTTTCGGCTTGTCCTTGCCCGTTTCGCCTTGAAACGAAGTCTGGATGATGTTTTTTAATTTTTAAAATTTTTTTGCATTTGTTTTTGAATTTTCTAACTCGGGTCGGGTATTCGAACGGATAGGAAGGAAATTATTTTTATTCTTTATTTTTTGGCCTGTCCTTGCCCGTTTCATCAAGAAATGAAGCCTGGATGTTGTTTTTTAATTTTTAAAATTTTTTTGCATTTGTTTTTGAATTTTCTAACTCGGGTCGGGTATTCGAACGGATAGGAAGGAAATTATTTTTCTTCTCTATTTTTCGGCCTGTCCTTGCCCGTTTTGCCTTGAAACGAAGCCTGGAAGATGTTTTTTAATTTTTAAATTTTTTTTGCATTTGTTTTTGAATTTTCTAACTCGGGTCGGGTATTCGAACGGATCGGAAGGAAATTATTTTTGTTCTCTATTTTTCGGCCTGTCCTTGCCCGTTTCATCCAGAAATGAAGCCTGGATGTTGTTTTTTAATTTTTAAAATTTTTTTGCATTTATTTTCGAATTTTCTAACTCGGGTCGGGTTTGAACGGATAGGAAGAAAATTAATTTTGTTCTCTATTTTTCGGCTTGTCCTTGCCCGTTTCGTCCTGAAATGAAGCCTGGATGATGTTTTTTAATTTTTAAAATTTTTTTGCATTTATTTTCGAAATTTTAAACTCGGGTCGGGTATTCGAATGGATAGGAAGGAAATTTTTTTTCTTCTCTATTTTTCGGGCCTGTCTTCATCCGTTTCGTCTTGAAATGAAGCCTGGATGTTGTTTTTTAATTTTTAAAATTTTTTTGCATTTGTTTTTTGAATTTTCTAACTCGGGTCGGGTATTCGAACGGATAGGAAGGAAATTATTTTTGTTCTCTATTTTTCGGCCTGTCCTTGCCCGTTTCGTCCTGAAATGAAGCCGGATGATGTTTTTTTAGTTTTAAAATTTTTTTGCATTTATTTTCGAAATTTCAAACTCGGGTCGGGTTCGAACGGATAGGAAGGAAATTATTTTTGTTCTCTATTTTTCGGCCTGTCCTTGCCCGTTTCGTCTTGGAATGAAGCCTGGATGATGTTTTTTTAATTTTTAAAATTTTTTTCATTTATTTTTGAATTTTCTAACTCGGGTCGGGTTTGAACGGATAGGAAGAAAATTATTTTTGTTCTCTATTTTTCGGCCTGTCATTGCCCGTTTTGTCTTGAAATGATGCTTGGATGATGTTTTTTAATTTTTTTTAATTTTTTTGCATTTATTTTTGAATTTTCAAACTCGGGTCGGGTTCGAACGGATAGGAAGAAAATTATTTTTGTTCTCTATTTTTCGGCCTGTCATTGCCCGTTTCGTCTTGAAATGATGCCTGGATGATGTTTTTTAATTTTTTAATTTTTTTGCATTTATTTTTGAATTTTCAAACTCGGGTCGGGTTCGAACGGATAGGAAGAAAATTTTTTTTGTTCTCTATTTTACGGCTTGTCCTTGCCTGTTTCGTCTTGAAATGATGCCTGGATGATGTTTTTTAATTTTTAGAATTTTTTCGCATTTATTTTTGAATTTTCTAACTCGGGTCGGGTTTTAACGGATAGGAAGAAAATTATTTTTGTTCTCTATTTTTCAGCCTGTCATTGCCCGTTTCATCTTGAAATGATGCCTGGATGATGTTTTTTAATTTTTAAATTTTTTTGCATTTATTTTTGAATTTTCAAACTCGGGTCAGGTTCGAACGGATAGGAAGGAAATTATTTTTGTTCTCTATTTTTGGGCTTGTGCTTTCCCGTTTCGCCTTGAAACGAAGCCTGGATGATGTTTTTTAATTTTTAAAATTTTTTTGAATTTGTTTTTGAATTTTCTAACCCGAGTCGGGTTCGAACGGATAGGAAGAAATTTTTTTTTCTTCTCTATTTTTCGGCCTGTCCTGGCCCGTTTCGTCTTGAAACGAAGCCTGGATGATGTTTTTTAATTTTTAGAATTTTTTTGCATTTATTATTGAATTTTCTAACTCGGGTCGGGTTCGAACGGATAGGAAGGAAATTATTTTTGTTCTCTATTTTTCGGCCTGTCATTGCCCGTTTCGTCTTGAAATGATGCCTGGATGATGTTTTTTAATTTTTTTAATTTTTTTGCATTTATTTTTGAATTTTCTAACTCGGGTCGGGTTCGAACAGATAGGAAGAAAATTTTTTTTGTTCTCTATTTTTCGGCTTGTCCTTGCCCGTTTCGTCTTGAAATGATGCCTGGATGATGTTTTTTAATTTTTAGAATTTTTTCGCATTTATTTTTGAATTTTCTAACTCGGGTCGGGTTTGAACGGATAGGAAGAAAATTATTTTTGTTCTCTATTTTTCAGCCTGTCATTGCCCGTTTCATCTTGAAATGATGCCTGGATGATGTTTTTTAATTTTTAAATTTTTTTGCATTTATTTTTGAATTTTCAAACTCGGGTCAGGTTCGAACGGATAGGAAGGAAATTATTTTTGTTCTCTATTTTTGGGCTTGTCCTTTCCCGTTTCGCCTTGAAACGAAGCCTGGATGATGTTTTTTAATTTTTAAAATTTTTTTGAATTTGTTTTTGAATTTTCTTACCCGAGTCGGGTTCGAACGGATAGGAAGAAATTTTTTTTTCTTCTCTATTTTTCGGCCTGTCCTGGCCCGTTTCGTCTTGAAACGAAGCCTGGATGATGTTTTTTAATTTTTAGAATTTTTTTGCATTTATTATTGAATTTTCTAACTCGGGTCGGGTTCGAACGGATAGGAAGGAAATTATTTTTGTTCTCTATTTTTCGGCCTGTCCTTGCCCGTTTCGTCTTTGAATGAAGCCTGGATGATGTTTTTTAATTTTTAAAATTTTTTTGCATTTGTTTTTGAATTTTCTAACTCGGGTCGGGTATTCGAACAGATAGGAAGGAAATTATTTTTGTTCTCTATTTTTCGGCCTGTCCTTGCCCGTTTCGTCCTGAAATGAAGCTGGATGATGTTTTTTGATTTTTTAAATTTTTTTGCATTTATTTTCGAAATTTCAAACTCGGGTCGGGTTCGAACGGATAGGAAGGAAATTTTTTTTCTACTCTATTTTTTGGCCTGTCTTCACCCGTTTCGTCTTGAAATGAAACCTGGATGATGTTTTTTAATTTTTAGAATTTTTTTGCATTTATTATTGAATTTTCTAACTCTGGTCGGGTATTCGAACGGATAGGAAGGAAATTATTTTTGTTCTCTATTTTTCGGCTTGTCCTTGCCCGTTTCGCTTTGAAACAAAGCCTGGAAGATGTTTTTTAATTTTTAAAATTTTTTTGCATTTGTTTTTGAATTTTCTAACTCGGGTCGGGTATTCGAACGGATAGGAAGGAAATTATTTTTGTTCTCTATTTTTCGGCCTGTCCTTGCCCGTTTCATCCAGAAATGAAGCCTGGATGTTGTTTTTTCATTTTTAAAATTTTTTTGCATTTATTTTCGAATTTTCTAACTCTGGTCGGGTTTGAACGGATAGGAAGAAAATTATTTTTGTTCTCTATTTTTCGGCCTGTCATTGCCCGTTTCGTCTTGAAATGATGCCTGGATGAAGTTTTTTAATTTTTTTAATTTTTTTGCATTTATTTTTGAATTTTCAAACTCGGGTCGGGTTCGAACGGATAGGAAGGAAATTTTTTTTCTTCTCTATTTTTCGGCCTGTCTTCATCCGTTTCGTCTTGAAATGAAGGCTGGATGATGTTTTTTAATTTTTTGAATTTTTTTGCATTTATTATTGAATTTTCTAACTCGGGTCGGGTTCGAACGGATAGGAAGAAAATTATTTTTGTTCTCTATTTTTCGGCCTGTCCTTGCCCGTTTCGTCTTGGAATGAAGCCTGGATGATGTTTTCTAATTTTTAAAATTTTTTTGCATTTGTATTTGAATTTTCTAACTCGGGTCGGGTATTCGAACGGATAGGAAAGAAATTATTTTTGTTCTCTATTTTTCGGCCTGTCATTGCTCGTTTCGTCTTGAAATGATGCCTGGATGATGTTTTTTAATTTTTAAATTTTTTTGCATTTATTTTTGAATTTTCAAACTCGGGTCGGGTTCGAACGGATAGGAAGGAAATTATTTTTGATCTCTATTTTTCGGCTTGTCCTTGCCCGTTTCGCCTTGAAACGAAGTCTGGATGATGTTTTTTAATTTTTAAAATTTTTTTGCATTTGTTTTTGAATTTTCTAACTCGGGTCGGGTATTCGAACGGATAGGAAGGAAATTATTTTTATTCTTTATTTTTTGGCCTGTCCTTGCCCGTTTCATCAAGAAATGAAGCCTGGATGTTGTTTTTTAATTTTTAAAATTTTTTTGCATTTGTTTTTGAATTTTCTAACTCGGGTCGGGTATTCGAACGGATAGGAAGGAAATTATTTTTCTTCTCTATTTTTCGGCCTGTCCTTGCCCGTTTTGCCTTGAAACGAAGCCTGGAAGATGTTTTTTAATTTTTAAATTTTTTTTGCATTTGTTTTTGAATTTTCTAACTCGGGTCGGGTATTCGAACGGATCGGAAGGAAATTATTTTTGTTCTCTATTTTTCGGCCTGTCCTTGCCCGTTTCATCCAGAAATGAAGCCTGGATGTTGTTTTTTAATTTTTAAAATTTTTTTGCATTTATTTTCGAATTTTCTAACTCGGGTCGGGTTTGAACGGATAGGAAGAAAATTAATTTTGTTCTCTATTTTTCGGCCTGTCATTGCCCGTTTCGTCTTGAAATGATGCCTGGATGAAGTTTTTTAATTTTTTTAATTTTTTTGCATTTATTTTTGAATTTTCAAACTCGGGTCGGGTTCGAACGTATAGGAAGGAAATTATTTTTGTTCTCTATTTTTCGGCTTGTCCTTGCCCGTTTCGTCCTGAAATGAAGCCTGGATGATGTTTTTTAATTTTTAAAATTTTTTTGCATTTATTTTCGAAATTTTAAACTCGGGTCGGGTATTCGAACGGATAGGAAGGAAATTTTTTTTCTTCTCTATTTTTCGGCCTGTCTTCATCCGTTTCGTCTTGAAATGAAGCCTGGATGTTGTTTTTTAATTTTTAAAATTTTTTTGCATTTGTTTTTGAATTTTCTAACTCGGGTCGGGTATTCGAACGGATAGGAAGGAAATTATTTTTGTTCTCTATTTTTCGGCCTGTCCTTGCCCGTTTCGTTCTGAAATGAAGCCGGATGATGTTTTTTTAGTTTTAAAATTTTTTTGCATTTATTTTCGAAATTTCAAACTCGGGTCGGGTTCGAACGGATAGGAAGGAAATTATTTTTGTTCTCTATTTTTCGGCCTGTCCTTGCCCGTTTCGTTTTGGAATGAAGCCTGGATGATGTTTTTTAATTTTTAAAATTTTTTTTCATTTATTTTTGAATTTTCTAACTCGGGTCGGGTTTGAACGGATAGGAAGAAAATTATTTTTGTTCTCTATTTTTCGGCCTGTCATTGCCCGTTTTGTCTTGAAATGATGCTTGGATGATGTTTTTTAATTTTTTTTAATTTTTTTGCATTTATTTTTGAATTTTCAAACTCGGGTCGGGTTCGAACGGATAGGAAGAAAATTATTTTTGTTCTCTATTTTTCGGCCTGTCATTGCCCGTTTCGTCTTGAAATGATGCCTGGATGATGTTTTTTAATTTTTTTAATTTTTTTGCATTTATTTTTGAATTTTCAAACTCGGGTCGGGTTCGAACGGATAGGAAGAAAATTTTTTTTGTTCTCTATTTTTCGGCTTGTCCTTGCCTGTTTCGTCTTGAAATGATGCCTGGATGATGTTTTTTAATTTTTAGAATTTTTTCGCATTTATTTTTGAATTTTCTAACTCGGGTCGGGTTTTAACGGATAGGAAGAAAATTATTTTTGTTCTCTATTTTTCAGCCTGTCATTGCCCGTTTCATCTTGAAATGATGCCTGGATGATGTTTTTTAATTTTTAAATTTTTTTGCATTTATTTTTGAATTTTCAAACTCGGGTCAGGTTCGAACGGATAGGAAGGAAATTATTTTTGTTCTCTATTTTTGGGCTTGTGCTTTCCCGTTTCGCCTTGAAACGAAGCCTGGATGATGTTTTTTAATTTTTAAAATTTTTTTGAATTTGTTTTTGAATTTTCTAACCCGAGTCGGGTTCGAACGGATAGGAAGAAATTTTTTTTTCTTCTCTATTTTTCGGCCTGTCCTGGCCCGTTTCGTCTTGAAACGAAGCCTGGATGATGTTTTTTAATTTTTAGAATTTTTTTGCATTTATTATTGAATTTTCTAACTCGGGTCGGGTTCGAACGGATAGGAAGGAAATTATTTTTGTTCTCTATTTTTCGGCCTGTCATTGCCCGTTTCGTCTTGAAATGATGCCTGGATGATGTTTTTTAATTTTTTTAATTTTTTTGCATTTATTTTTGAATTTTCAAACTCGGGTCGGGTTCGAACGGATAGGAAGAAAATTTTTTTTGTTCTCTATTTTTCGGCTTGTCCTTGCCCGTTTCGTCTTGAAATGATGCCTGGATGATGTTTTTTAATTTTTAGAATTTTTTCGCATTTATTTTTGAATTTTCTAACTCGGGTCGGGTTTGAACGGATAGGAAGAAAATTATTTTTGTTCTCTATTTTTCAGCCTGTCATTGCCCGTTTCATCTTGAAATGATGCCTGGATGATGTTTTTTAATTTTTAAATTTTTTTGCATTTATTTTTGAATTTTCAAACTCGGGTCAGGTTCGAACGGATAGGAAGGAAATTATTTTTGTTCTCTATTTTTGGGCTTGTCCTTTCCCGTTTCGCCTTGAAACGAAGCCTGGATGATGTTTTTTAATTTTTAAAATTTTTTTGAATTTGTTTTTGAATTTTCTTACCCGAGTCGGGTTCGAACGGATAGGAAGAAATTTTTTTTTCTTCTCTATTTTTCGGCCTGTCCTGGCCCGTTTCGTCTTGAAACGAAGCCTGGATGATGTTTTTTAATTTTTAGAATTTTTTTGCATTTATTATTGAATTTTCTAACTCGGGTCGGGTTCGAACGGATAGGAAGGAAATTATTTTTGTTCTCTATTTTTCGGCCTGTCCTTGCCCGTTTCGTCTTTGAATGAAGCCTGGATGATGTTTTTTAATTTTTAAAATTTTTTTGCATTTGTTTTTGAATTTTCTAACTCGGGTCGGGTATTCGAACAGATAGGAAGGAAATTATTTTTGTTCTCTATTTTTCGGCCTGTCCTTGCCCGTTTCGTCCTGAAATGAAGCTGGATGATGTTTTTTGATTTTTTAAATTTTTTTGCATTTATTTTCGAAATTTCAAACTCGGGTCGGGTTCGAACGGATAGGAAGGAAATTTTTTTTCTACTCTATTTTTTGGCCTGTCTTCACCCGTTTCGTCTTGAAATGAAACCTGGATGATGTTTTTTAATTTTTAGAATTTTTTTGCATTTATTATTGAATTTTCTAACTCTGGTCGGGTATTCGAACGGATAGGAAGGAAATTATTTTTGTTCTCTATTTTTCGGCTTGTCCTTGCCCGTTTCGCTTTGAAACAAAGCCTGGAAGATGTTTTTTAATTTTTAAAATTTTTTTGCATTTGTTTTTGAATTTTCTAACTCGGGTCGGGTATTCGAACGGATAGGAAGGAAATTATTTTTGTTCTCTATTTTTCGGCCTGTCCTTGCCCGTTTCATCCAGAAATGAAGCCTGGATGTTGTTTTTTCATTTTTAAAATTTTTTTGCATTTATTTTCGAATTTTCTAACTCTGGTCGGGTTTGAACGGATAGGAAGAAAATTATTTTTGTTCTCTATTTTTCGGCCTGTCATTGCCCGTTTCGTCTTGAAATGATGCCTGGATGAAGTTTTTTAATTTTTTTAATTTTTTTGCATTTATTTTTGAATTTTCAAACTCGGGTCGGGTTCGAACGGATAGGAAGGAAATTTTTTTTCTTCTCTATTTTTCGGCCTGTCTTCATCCGTTTCGTCTTGAAATGAAGGCTGGATGATGTTTTTTAATTTTTTGAATTTTTTTGCATTTATTATTGAATTTTCTAACTCGGGTCGGGTTCGAACGGATAGGAAGAAAATTATTTTTGTTCTCTATTTTTCGGCCTGTCCTTGCCCGTTTCGTCTTGGAATGAAGCCTGGATGATGTTTTCTAATTTTTAAAATTTTTTTGCATTTGTATTTGAATTTTCTAACTCGGGTCGGGTATTCGAACGGATAGGAAAGAAATTATTTTTGTTCTCTATTTTTCGGCCTGTCATTGCTCGTTTCGTCTTGAAATGATGCCTGGATGATGTTTTTTAATTTTTAAATTTTTTTGCATTTATTTTTGAATTTTCAAACTCGGGTCGGGTTCGAACGGATAGGAAGGAAATTATTTTTGATCTCTATTTTTCGGCTTGTCCTTGCCCGTTTCGCCTTGAAACGAAGTCTGGATGATGTTTTTTAATTTTTAAAATTTTTTTGCATTTGTTTTTGAATTTTCTAACTCGGGTCGGGTATTCGAACGGATAGGAAGGAAATTATTTTTATTCTTTATTTTTTGGCCTGTCCTTGCCCGTTTCATCAAGAAATGAAGCCTGGATGTTGTTTTTTAATTTTTAAAATTTTTTTGCATTTGTTTTTGAATTTTCTAACTCGGGTCGGGTATTCGAACGGATAGGAAGGAAATTATTTTTCTTCTCTATTTTTCGGCCTGTCCTTGCCCGTTTTGCCTTGAAACGAAGCCTGGAAGATGTTTTTTAATTTTTAAATTTTTTTTGCATTTGTTTTTGAATTTTCTAACTCGGGTCGGGTATTCGAACGGATCGGAAGGAAATTATTTTTGTTCTCTATTTTTCGGCCTGTCCTTGCCCGTTTCATCCAGAAATGAAGCCTGGATGTTGTTTTTTAATTTTTAAAATTTTTTTGCATTTATTTTCGAATTTTCTAACTCGGGTCGGGTTTGAACGGATAGGAAGAAAATTAATTTTGTTCTCTATTTTTCGGCTTGTCCTTGCCCGTTTCGTCCTGAAATGAAGCCTGGATGATGTTTTTTAATTTTTAAAATTTTTTTGCATTTATTTTCGAAATTTTAAACTCGGGTCGGGTATTCGAATGGATAGGAAGGAAATTTTTTTTCTTCTCTATTTTTCGGCCTGTCTTCATCCGTTTCGTCTTGAAATGAAGCCTGGATGTTGTTTTTTAATTTTTAAAATTTTTTTGCATTTGTTTTTGAATTTTCTAACTCGGGTCGGGTATTCGAACGGATAGGAAGGAAATTATTTTTGTTCTCTATTTTTCGGCCTGTCCTTGCCCGTTTCGTTCTGAAATGAAGCCGGATGATGTTTTTTTAGTTTTAAAATTTTTTTGCATTTATTTTCGAAATTTCAAACTCGGGTCGGGTTCGAACGGATAGGAAGGAAATTATTTTTGTTCTCTATTTTTCGGCCTGTCCTTGCCCGTTTCGTCTTGGAATGAAGCCTGGATGATGTTTTTTAATTTTTAAAATTTTTTTTCATTTATTTTTGAATTTTCTAACTCGGGTCGGGTTTGAACGGATAGGAAGAAAATTATTTTTGTTCTCTATTTTTCGGCCTGTCATTGCCCGTTTTGTCTTGAAATGATGCTTGGATGATGTTTTTTAATTTTTTTTAATTTTTTTGCATTTATTTTTGAATTTTCAAACTCGGGTCGGGTTCGAACGGATAGGAAGAAAATTATTTTTGTTCTCTATTTTTCGGCCTGTCATTGCCCGTTTCGTCTTGAAATGATGCCTGGATGATGTTTTTTAATTTTTTTAATTTTTTTGCATTTATTTTTGAATTTTCAAACTCGGGTCGGGTTCGAACGGATAGGAAGAAAATTTTTTTTGTTCTCTATTTTTCGGCTTGTCCTTGCCTGTTTCGTCTTGAAATGATGCCTGGATGATGTTTTTTAATTTTTAGAATTTTTTCGCATTTATTTTTGAATTTTCTAACTCGGGTCGGGTTTTAACGGATAGGAAGAAAATTATTTTTGTTCTCTATTTTTCAGCCTGTCATTGCCCGTTTCATCTTGAAATGATGCCTGGATGATGTTTTTTAATTTTTAAATTTTTTTGCATTTATTTTTGAATTTTCAAACTCGGGTCAGGTTCGAACGGATAGGAAGGAAATTATTTTTGTTCTCTATTTTTGGGCTTGTGCTTTCCCGTTTCGCCTTGAAACGAAGCCTGGATGATGTTTTTTAATTTTTAAAATTTTTTTGAATTTGTTTTTGAATTTTCTAACCCGAGTCGGGTTCGAACGGATAGGAAGAAATTTTTTTTTCTTCTCTATTTTTCGGCCTGTCCTGGCCCGTTTCGTCTTGAAACGAAGCCTGGATGATGTTTTTTAATTTTTAGAATTTTTTTGCATTTATTATTGAATTTTCTAACTCGGGTCGGGTTCGAACGGATAGGAAGGAAATTATTTTTGTTCTCTATTTTTCGGCCTGTCATTGCCCGTTTCGTCTTGAAATGATGCCTGGATGATGTTTTTTAATTTTTTTAATTTTTTTGCATTTATTTTTGAATTTTCAAACTCGGGTCGGGTTCGAACGGATAGGAAGAAAATTTTTTTTGTTCTCTATTTTTCGGCTTGTCCTTGCCCGTTTCGTCTTGAAATGATGCCTGGATGATGTTTTTTAATTTTTAGAATTTTTTCGCATTTATTTTTGAATTTTCTAACTCGGGTCGGGTTTGAACGGATAGGAAGAAAATTATTTTTGTTCTCTATTTTTCAGCCTGTCATTGCCCGTTTCATCTTGAAATGATGCCTGGATGATGTTTTTTAATTTTTAAATTTTTTTGCATTTATTTTTGAATTTTCAAACTCGGGTCAGGTTCGAACGGATAGGAAGGAAATTATTTTTGTTCTCTATTTTTGGGCTTGTCCTTTCCCGTTTCGCCTTGAAACGAAGCCTGGATGATGTTTTTTAATTTTTAAAATTTTTTTGAATTTGTTTTTGAATTTTCTTACCCGAGTCGGGTTCGAACGGATAGGAAGAAATTTTTTTTTCTTCTCTATTTTTAGGCCTGTCCTGGCCCGTTTCGTCTTGAAACGAAGCCTGGATGATGTTTTTTAATTTTTAGAATTTTTTTGCATTTATTATTGAATTTTCTAACTCGGGTCGGGTTCGAACGGATAGGAAGGAAATTATTTTTGTTCTCTATTTTTCGGCCTGTCCTTGCCCGTTTCGTCTTTGAATGAAGCCTGGATGATGTTTTTTAATTTTTAAAATTTTTTTGCATTTGTTTTTGAATTTTCTAACTCGGGTCGGGTATTCGAACAGATAGGAAGGAAATTATTTTTGTTCTCTATTTTTCGGCCTGTCCTTGCCCGTTTCGTCCTGAAATGAAGCTGGATGATGTTTTTTGATTTTTTAAATTTTTTTGCATTTATTTTCGAAATTTCAAACTCGGGTCGGGTTCGAACGGATAGGAAGGAAATTTTTTTTCTACTCTATTTTTTGGCCTGTCTTCACCCGTTTCGTCTTGAAATGAAACCTGGATGATGTTTTTTAATTTTTAGAATTTTTTTGCATTTATTATTGAATTTTCTAACTCTGGTCGGGTATTCGAACGGATAGGAAGGAAATTATTTTTGTTCTCTATTTTTCGGCTTGTCCTTGCCCGTTTCGCTTTGAAACGAAGCCTGGAAGATGTTTTTTAATTTTTAAAATTTTTTTGCATTTGTTTTTGAATTTTCTAACTCGGGTCGGGTATTCGAACGGATAGGAAGGAAATTGTTTTTGTTCTCTATTTTTTGGCCTGTCCTTGCCCGTTTCATCCAGAAATGAAGCCTGGATGTTGTTTTTTAATTTTTAAAATTTTTTTGCATTTGTTTTTGAATTTTCTAACTCGGGTCGGGTATTCGAACGGATAGGAAGGAAATTATTTTTGTTCTCTATTTTTCGGCCTGTCCTTGCCCGTTTCATCCAGAAATGTAGCCTGGATGTTGTTTTTTCATTTTTAAAATTTTTTTGCATTTATTTTCGAATTTTCTAACTCTGGTCGGGTTTGAACGGATAGGAAGAAAATTATTTTTGTTCTCTATTTTTCGGCCTGTCATTGCCCGTTTCGTCTTGAAATGATGCCTGGATGAAGTTTTTTAATTTTTTTAATTTTTTTGCATTTATTTTTGAATTTTCAAACTCGGGTCGGGTTCGAACGTATAGGAAGGAAATTATTTTTGTTCTCTATTTTTCGGCTTGTCCTTGCCCGTTTCGTCCTGAAATGAAGCCTGGATGATGTTTTTTAATTTTTTTAATTTTTTTGCTTTTATTATTGAATTTTCTAACTCGGGTCGGGTTCGAACGGATAGGAAGAAAATTATTTTTGTTCTCTATTTTTCGGCCTGTCCTTGCCCGTTTCGTCTTGGAATGAAGCCTGGATGATGTTTTCTAATTTTTAAAATTTTTTTGCATTTGTATTTGAATTTTCTAACTCGGGTCGGGTATTCGAACGGATAGGAAGGAAATTATTTTTGTTCTCTATTTTTCGGCCTGTCATTGCTCGTTTCGTCTTGAAATGATGCCTGGATGATGTTTTTTAATTTTTAAATTTTTTTGCATTTATTTTTGAATTTTCAAACTCGGGTCGGGTTCGAACGAATAGGAAGGAAATTATTTTTGATCTCTATTTTTCGGCTTGTCCTTGCCCGTTTCGCCTTGAAACGAAGTCTGGATGATGTTTTTTAATTTTTAAAATTTTTTTGCATTTGTTTTTGAATTTTCTAACTCGGGTCGGGTATTCGAACGGATAGGAAGGAAATTATTTTTATTCTTTATTTTTTGGCCTGTCCTTGCCCGTTTCATCCAGAAATGAAGCCTGGATGTTGTTTTTTAATTTTTAAAATTTTTTTGCATTTGTTTTTGAATTTTCTAACTCGGGTCGGGTATTCGAACGGATAGGAAGGAAATTATTTTTCTTCTCTATTTTTCGGCCTGTCCTTGCCCGTTTTGCCTTGAAACGAAGCCTGGAAGATGTTTTTTAATTTTTAAATTTTTTTTGCATTTGTTTTTGAATTTTCTAACTCGGGTCGGGTATTCGAACGGATCGGAAGGAAATTATTTTTTTTCTCTATTTTTCGGCCTGTCCTTGCCCGTTTCATCCAGAAATGAAGCCTGGATGTTGTTTTTTAATTTTTAAAATTTTTTTGCATTTATTTTCGAATTTTCTAACTCGGGTCGGGTTTGAACGGATAGGAAGAAAATTAATTTTGTTCTCTATTTTTCGGCCTGTCATTGCCCGTTTCGTCTTGAAATGATGCCTGGATGAAGTTTTTTAATTTTTTTAATTTTTTTGCATTTATTTTTGAATTTTCAAACTCGGGTTGGGTTCGAACGTATAGGAAGGAAATTATTTTTGTTCTCTATTTTTCGGCTTGTCCTGGCCCGTTTCGTCCTGAAATGAAGCCTGGATGATGTTTTTTAATTTTTAAAATTTTTTTGCATTTATTTTCGAAATTTTAAACTCGGGTCGGGTATTCGAACGGATAGGAAGGAAATTTTTTTTTCTTCTCTATTTTTCGGCCTGTCATCATCCGTTTCGTCTTGAAATGAAGCCTGGATGTTGTTTTTTAATTTTTAAAATTTTTTTGCATTTGTTTTTGAATTTTCTAACTCGGGTCGGGTATTCGAACGGATAGGAAGGAAATTATTTTTGTTCTCTATTTTTCGGCCTGTCCTTGCCCGTTTCGTTCTGAAATGAAGCCGGATGATGTTTTTTTAGTTTTAAAATTTTTTTGCATTTATTTTCAAAATTTCAAACTCGGGTCGGGTTCGAACGGATAGGATGGAAATTATTTTTGTTCTCTATTTTTCGGCCTGTCCTTGCCCGTTTCGTCTTGGAATGAAGCCTGGATGATGTTTTTTAATTTTTAAAATTTTTTTTCATTTATTTTTGAATTTTCTAACTCGGGTCGGGTTTGAACGGATAGGAAGAAAATTATTTTTGTTCTCTATTTTTAGGCCTGTCATTGCCCGTTTTGTCTTGAAATGATGCTTGGATGATGTTTTTTAATTTTTTTAATTTTTTTGCATTTATTTTTGAATTTTCAAACTCGGGTCGGGTTCGAACGGATAGGAAGAAAATTATTTTTGTTCTCTATTTTTCGGCCTGTCATTGCCCGTTTCGTCTTGAAATGATGCCTGGATGATGTTTTTTAATTTTTTTAATTTTTTTGCATTTATTTTTGAATTTTCAAACTCGGGTCGGGTTCGAACGGATAGGAAGAAAATTTTTTTTGTTCTCTATTTTTCGGCTTGTCCTTGCCCGTTTCGTCTTGAAATAATGCCTGGATGATGTTTTTTAATTTTTAGCATTTTTTCGCATTTATTTTTGAATTTTCTAACTCGGGTCGGGTTTGAACGGATAGGAAGAAAATTATTTTTGTTCTCTATTTTCCAGCCTGTCATTGCCCGTTTCATCTTGAAATGATGCCTGGATGATGTTTTTTAATTTTTAAATTTTTTTGCATTTATTTTTGAATTTTCAAACTCGGGTCAGGTTCGAACGGATAGGAAGGAAATTATTTTTGTTCTCTATTTTTGGGCTTGTCCTTTCCCGTTTCGCCTTGAAACGAAGCCTGGATGATGTTTTTTTAATTTTTAAAATTTTTTTTAATTTGTTTTTGAATTTTCTAACCCGAGTCGGGTTCGAACGGATAGGAAGAAATTTTTTTTTCTTCTCTATTTTTCGGCCTGTCCTGGCCCGTTTCGTCTTGAAACGAAGCCTGGATGATGTTTTTTAATTTTTAGAATTTTTTTGCATTTATTATTGAATTTTCTAACTCGGGTCGGGTTCGAACGGATAGGAAGAAAATTATTTTTGTTCTCTATTTTTCGGCCTGTCCTTGCCCGTTTCGTCTTGGAATGAAGCCTGGATGATGTTTTCTAATTTTTAAAATTTTTTTGCATTTGTATTTGAATTTTCTAACTCGGGTCGGGTATTCGAACGGATAGGAAGGAAATTATTTTTGTTCTCTATTTTTCGGCCTGTCCTGGCCCGTTTCGTCTTGAAACGAAGCTTGGATGATGTTTTTTAATTTTTAGAATTTTTTTGCATTTATTATTGAATTTTCTAACTCGGGTCGGGTTCGAACGGATAGGAAGAAAATTATTTTTGTTCTCTATTTTTCGGCCTGTCCTTGCCCGTTTCGTCTTGGAATGAAGCCTGGATGATGTTTTCTAATTTTTAAAATTTTTTTGCATTTGTATTTGAATTTTCTAACTCGAGTCGGGTATTCGAACGGATAGGAAGGAAATTATTTTTGTTCTCTATTTTTGGGCTTGTCCTTTCCCGTTTCGCCTTGAAACGAAGCCTGGATGATGTTTTTTAATTTTTAAAATTTTTTTGAATTTGTTTTTGAATTTTCTTACCCGAGTCGGGTTCGAACGGATAGGAAGAAATTTTTTTTTCTTCTCTATTTTTCGGCCTGTCCTGGCCCGTTTCGTCTTGAAACGAAGCCTGGATGATGTTTTTTAATTTTTAGAATTTTTTTGCATTTATTATTGAATTTTCTAACTCGGGTCGGGTTCGAACGGATAGGAAGGAAATTATTTTTGTTCTCTATTTTTCGGCCTGTCCTTGCCCGTTTCGTCTTTGAATGAAGCCTGGATGATGTTTTTTAATTTTTAAAATTTTTTTGCATTTGTTTTTGAATTTTCTAACTCGGGTCGGGTATTCGAACAGATAGGAAGGAAATTATTTTTGTTCTCTATTTTTCGGCCTGTCCTTGCCCGTTTCGTCCTGAAATGAAGCTGGATGATGTTTTTTGATTTTTTAAATTTTTTTGCATTTATTTTCGAAATTTCAAACTCAGGTCGGGTTCGAACGGATAGGAAGGAATTTTTTTTTCTACTCTATTTTTTGGCCTCTCTTCACCCGTTTCGTCTTGAAATGAAACCTGGATGATGTTTTTTAATTTTTAGAATTTTTTTGCATTTATTATTGAATTTTCTAACTCTGGTCGGGTATTCGAACGGATAGGAAGGAAATTATTTTTGTTCTCTATTTTTCGGCTTGTCCGTGCCCGTTTCGCTTTGAAACGAAGCCTGGAAGATGTTTTTTAATTTTTAAAATTTTTTTGCATTTGTTTTTGAATTTTCTAACTCGGGTCGGGTATTCGAACGGATAGGAAGGAAATTATTTTTGTTCTCTATTTTTCGGCCTGTCCTTGCCCGTTTCATCCAGAAATGAAGCCTGGATGTTGTTTTTTCATTTTTAAAATTTTTTTGCATTTATTTTCGAATTTTCTAACTCGGGTCGGGTTTGAACGGATAGGAAGAAAATTATTTTTGTTCTCTATTTTTCGGCCTGTCATTGCCCGTTTCGTCTTGAAATGATGCCTGGATGAAGTTTTTTAATTTTTTTTAATTTTTTTGCATTTATTTTTGAATTTTCAAACTCGGGTCAGGTTCGAACGGATAGGAAGGAAATTTTTTTTCTTCTCTATTTTTCGGCCTGTCTTCATCCGTTTCGTCTTGAAATGAAGCCTGGATGATGTTTTTTAATTTTTTGAATTTTTTTGCATTTATTATTGAATTTTCTAACTCGGGTCGGGTTCGAACGGATAGGAAGAAAATTATTTTTGTTCTCTATTTTTCGGCCTGTCCTTGCCCGTTTCGTCTTGGAAGGAAGCCTGGATGATGTTTTCTAATTTTTAAATTTTTTTTGCATTTGTATTTGAATTTTCTAACTCGGGTCGGGTATTCGAACGGATAGGAAGGAAATAATTTTTGTTCTCTATTTTTCGGCCTGTCATTGCTCGTTTCGTCTTGAAATGATGCCTGGATGATGTTTTTTAATTTTTAAATTTTTTTGCATTTATTTTTGAATTTTCAAACTCGGGTCGGGTTCGAACGGATAGGAAGGAAATTATTTTTGATCTCTATTTTTCGGCTTGTCCTTGCCTGTTTCGCCTTGAAACGAAGTCTGGATGATGGTTTTTAATTTTTAAAATTTTTTTGCATTTGTTTTTGAATTTTCTAACTCGGGTCGGGTATTCGAACGGATAGGAAGGAAATTATTTTTATTCTTTATTTTTTGGCCTGTCCTTGCCCGTTTCATCCAGAAATGAAGCCTGGATGTTGTTTTTTAATTTTTAAAATTTTTTTGCATTTGTTTTTGAATTTTCTAACTCGGGTCGGGTATTCGAACGGATAGGAAGGAAATTATTTTTCTTCTCAATTTTTCGGCCTGTCCTTGCCCGTTTTGCCTTGAAACGAAGCCTGGAAGATGTTTTTTAATTTTTAAATTTTTTTTGCATTTGTTTTTGAATTTTCTAACTCGGGTCGGGTATTCGAACGGATCGGAGGGAAATTATTTTTGTTCTCTATTTTTCGGCCTGTCCTTGCCCGTTTCATCCAGAAATGAAGCCTGGATGTTGTTTTTTAATTTTTAAAATTTTTTTGCATTTATTTTCGAATTTTCTAACTCGGGTCGGGTTTGAACGGATAGGAAGAAAATTAATTTTGTTCTCTATTTTTCGGCCTGTCATTGCCCGTTTCGTCTTGAAATGATGCCTGGATGAAGTTTTTTAATTTTTTTAATTTTTTTGCATTTATTTTTGAATTTTCAAACTCGGATTGGGTTCGAACGTATAGGAAGGAAATTATTTTTGTTCTCTATTTTTCGGCTTGTCCTTGCCCGTTTCGTCCTGAAATGAAGCCTGGATGATGTTTTTTAATTTTTAAAATTTTTTTGCATTTATTTTCGAAATTTTAAACTCGGGTCGGGTATTCGAACGGATAGGAAGGAAATTTTTTTTTCTTCTCTATTTTTCGGCCTGTCTTCATCCGTTTCGTCTTGAAATGAAGCCTGGATGTTGTTTTTTAATTTTTAAAATTTTTTTGCATTTGTTTTTGAATTTTCTAACTCGAGTCGGGTATTCGAACGGATAGGAAGGAAATTATTTTTGTTCTCTATTTTTCGGCCTGTCCTTGCCCGTTTCGTCCTGAAATGAAGCCGGATGATGTTTTTTTAGTTTTAAAATTTTTTTGCATTTATTTTCGAAATTTCAAACTCGGGTCGGGTTCGAACGGATAGGAAGGAAATTATTTTTGTTCTCTATTTTTCGGCCTGTCCTTGCCCGTTTCGTCTTGGAATGAAGCCTGGATGATGTTTTTTAATTTTTAAAATTTTTTTTCATTTATTTTTGAATTTTCTAACTCGGGTCGGGTTTGAACGGATAGGAAGAAAATTATTTTTGTTCTCTATTTTTCGGCCTGTCATTGCCCGTTTTGTCTTGAAATGATGCTTGGATGATGTTTTTTAATTTTTTTAATTTTTTTGCATTTATTTTTGAATTTTCAAACTCGGGTCGGGTTCGAACGGATAGGAAGAAAATTATTTTTGTTCTCTATTTTTCGGCCTGTCATTGCCCGTTTCGTCTTGAAATGATGCCTGGATGATGTTTTTTAATTTTTTTAATTTTTTTGCATTTATTTTTGAATATTCAAACTCGGGTCGGGTTCGAACGGATAGGAAGAAAATTTTTTTTGTTCTCTATTTTTCGGCTTGTCCTTGCCCGTTTCGTCTTGAAATGATGCCTGGATGATGTTTTTTAATTTTTAGAATTTTTTCGCATTTATTTTTGAATTTTCTAACTCGGGTCGGGTTTGAACGGATAGGAAGAAAATTATTTTTGTTCTCTATTTTTCAGCCTGTCATTGCCCGTTTCATCTTGAAATGATGCCTGGATGATGTTTTTTAATTTTTAAATTTTTTTGCATTTATTTTTGAATTTTCAAACTCGGGTCAGGTTCGAACGGATAGGAAGGAAATTATTTTTGTTCTCTATTTTTGGGCTTGTCCTTTCCCGTTTCGCCTTGAAACGAAGCCTGGATGATGTTTTTTAATTTTTAAAATTTTTTTGAATTTGTTTTTGAATTTTCTAACCCGAGTCGGGTTCGAACGGATAGGAAGAAATTTTTTTTTCTTCTCTATTTTTCGGCCTGTCCTGGCCCGTTTCGTCTTGAAACGAAGCCTGGATGATGTTTTTTAATTTTTAGAATTTTTTTGCATTTATTATTGAATTTTCTAACTCGGGTCGGGTTCGAACGGATAGGAAGGAAATTATTTTTGTTCTCTATTTTTCGGCCTGTCCTTGCCCGTTTCGTCTTTGAATGAAGCCTGGATGATGTTTTTTAATTTTTAAAATTTTTTTGCATTTGTTTTTGAATTTTCTAACTCGGGTCGGGTATTCGAACAGATAGGAAGGAAATTATTTTTGTTCTCTATTTTTCGGCTTGTCCTGGCCCGTTTCGTCCTGAAATGAAGCCTGGATGATGTTTTTTAATTTTTAAAATTTTTTTGCATTTATTTTCGAAATTTTAAACTCGGGTCGGGTATTCGAACGGATAGGAAGGAAATTTTTTTTTCTTCTCTATTTTTCGGCCTGTCATCATCCGTTTCGTCTTGAAATGAAGCCTGGATGTTGTTTTTTAATTTTTAAAATTTTTTTGCATTTGTTTTTGAATTTTCTAACTCGGGTCGGGTATTCGAACGGATAGGAAGGAAATTATTTTTGTTCTCTATTTTTCGGCCTGTCCTTGCCCGTTTCGTTCTGAAATGAAGCCGGATGATGTTTTTTTAGTTTTAAAATTTTTTTGCATTTATTTTCAAAATTTCAAACTCGGGTCGGGTTCGAACGGATAGGATGGAAATTATTTTTGTTCTCTATTTTTCGGCCTGTCCTTGCCCGTTTCGTCTTGGAATGAAGCCTGGATGATGTTTTTTAATTTTTAAAATTTTTTTGCATTTATTTTTGAATTTTCTAACTCGGGTCGGGTTTGAACGGATAGGAAGAAAATTATTTTTGTTCTCTATTTTTAGGCCTGTCATTGCCCGTTTTGTCTTGAAATGATGCTTGGATGATGTTTTTTAATTTTTTTAATTTTTTTGCATTTATTTTTGAATTTTCAAACTCGGGTCGGGTTCGAACGGATAGGAAGAAAATTATTTTTGTTCTCTATTTTTCGGCCTGTCATTGCCCGTTTCGTCTTGAAATGATGCCTGGATGATGTTTTTTAATTTTTTTAATTTTTTTGCA
Source organism: Quercus robur (assembly GCF_932294415.1). Taxonomy (NCBI): domain Eukaryota; kingdom Viridiplantae; phylum Streptophyta; class Magnoliopsida; order Fagales; family Fagaceae; genus Quercus; species Quercus robur. The sequence goes on from NC_065543.1 coordinate 23,246,615, forward strand.
TTTATTTTTGAATTTTCAAACTCGGGTCGGGTTCGAACGGATAGGAAGAAAATTTTTTTTGTTCTCTATTTTTCGGCTTGTCCTTGCCCGTTTCGTCTTGAAATGATGCCTGGATGATGTTTTTTAATTTTTAGCATTTTTTCGCATTTATTTTTGAATTTTCTAACTCGGGTCGGGTTTGAACGGATAGGAAGAAAATTATTTTTGTTCTCTATTTTCCAGCCTGTCATTGCCCGTTTCATCTTGAAATGATGCCTGGATGATGTTTTTTAATTTTTAAATTTTTTTGCATTTATTTTTGAATTTTCAAACTCGGGTCAGGTTCGAACGGATAGGAAGGAAATTATTTTTGTTCTCTATTTTTGGGCTTGTCCTTTCCCGTTTCGCCTTGAAACGAAGCCTGGATGATGTTTTTTAATTTTTAAAATTTTTTTTAATTTGTTTTTGAATTTTCTAACCCGAGTCGGGTTCGAACGGATAGGAAGAAATTTTTTTTTCTTCTCTATTTTTCGGCCTGTCCTGGCCCGTTTCGTCTTGAAACGAAGCCTGGATGATGTTTTTTAATTTTTAGAATTTTTTTGCATTTATTATTGAATTTTCTAACTCGGGTCGGGTTCGAACGGATAGGAAGAAAATTATTTTTGTTCTCTATTTTTCGGCCTGTCCTTGCCCGTTTCGTCTTGGAATGAAGCCTGGATGATGTTTTCTAATTTTTAAAATTTTTTTGCATTTGTTTTTGAATTTTCTAACTCGGGTCGGGTATTCGAACGGATAGGAAGGAAATTATTTTTGTTCTCTATTTTTCGGCCTGTCCTGGCCCGTTTCGTCTTGAAACGAAGCCTGGCTAATGTTTTTTAATTTTTAGAATTTTTTTTGCATTTATTATTGAATTTTCTAACTCGGGTCGGGTTCGAACGGATAGGAAGGAAATTATTTTTGTTCTCTATTTTTCGGCCTGTCCTTGCCCGTTTCGTCTTGGAATGAAGCCTGGATGATGTTTTCTAATTTTTAAAATTTTTTTGCATTTGTATTTGAATTTTCTAACTCGAGTCGGGTATTCGAACGGATAGGAAGGAAATTATTTTTGTTCTCTATTTTTGGGCTTGTCCTTTCCCGTTTCGCCTTGAAACGAAGCCTGGATGATGTTTTTTAATTTTTAAAATTTTTTTGAATTTGTTTTTGAATTTTCTTACCCGAGTCGGGTTCGAACGGATAGGAAGAAATTTTTTTTTCTTCTCTATTTTTCGGCCTGTCCTGGCCCGTTTCGTCTTGAAACGAAGCCTGGATGATGTTTTTTAATTTTTAGAATTTTTTTGCATTTATTATTGAATTTTCTAACTCGGGTCGGGTTCGAACGGATAGGAAGGAAATTATTTTTGTTCTCTATTTTTCGGCCTGTCCTTGCCCGTTTCGTCTTTGAATGAAGCCTGGATGATGTTTTTTAATTTTTAAAATTTTTTTGCATTTGTTTTTGAATTTTCTAACTCGGGTCGGGTATTCGAACAGATAGGAAGGAAATTATTTTTGTTCTCTATTTTTCGGCCTGTCCTTGCCCGTTTCGTCCTGAAATGAAGCTGGATGATGTTTTTTGATTTTTTAAATTTTTTTGCATTTATTTTCGAAATTTCAAACTCAGGTCGGGTTCGAACGGATAGGAAGGAATTTTTTTTTCTACTCTATTTTTTGGCCTCTCTTCACCCGTTTCGTCTTGAAATGAAACCTGGATGATGTTTTTTAATTTTTAGAATTTTTTTGCATTTATTATTGAATTTTCTAACTCTGGTCGGGTATTCGAACGGATAGGAAGGAAATTATTTTTGTTCTCTATTTTTCGGCTTGTCCGTGCCCGTTTCGCTTTGAAACGAAGCCTGGAAGATGTTTTTTAATTTTTAAAATTTTTTTGCATTTGTTTTTGAATTTTCTAACTCGGGTCGGGTATTCGAACGGATAGGAAGGAAATTATTTTTGTTCTCTATTTTTCGGCCTGTCCTTGCCCGTTTCATCCAGAAATGAAGCCTGGATGTTGTTTTTTCATTTTTAAAATTTTTTTGCATTTATTTTCGAATTTTCTAACTCGGGTCGGGTTTGAACGGATAGGAAGAAAATTAATTTTGTTCTCTATTTTTCGGCCTGTCATTGCCCGTTTCGTCTTGAAATGATGCCTGGATGAAGTTTTTTAATTTTTTTAATTTTTTTGCATTTATTTTTGAATTTTCAAACTCGGATTGGGTTCGAACGTATAGGAAGGAAATTATTTTTGTTCTCTATTTTTCGGCTTGTCCTTGCCCGTTTCGTCCTGAAATGAAGCCTGGATGATGTTTTTTAATTTTTAAAATTTTTTTGCATTTATTTTCGAAATTTTAAACTCGGGTCGGGTATTCGAACGGATAGGAAGGAAATTTTTTTTTCTTCTCTATTTTTCGGCCTGTCTTCATCCGTTTCGTCTTGAAATGAAGCCTGGATGTTGTTTTTTAATTTTTAAAATTTTTTTGCATTTGTTTTTGAATTTTCTAACTCGAGTCGGGTATTCGAACGGATAGGAAGGAAATTATTTTTGTTCTCTATTTTTCGGCCTGTCCTTGCCCGTTTCGTCCTGAAATGAAGCCGGATGATGTTTTTTTAGTTTTAAAATTTTTTTGCATTTATTTTCGAAATTTCAAACTCGGGTCAGGTTCGAACGGATAGGAAGGAAATTATTTTTGTTCTCTATTTTTCGGCCTGTCCTTGCCCGTTTCGTCTTGGAATGAAGCCTGGATGATGTTTTTTAATTTTTAAAATTTTTTTTCATTTATTTTTGAATTTTCTAACTCGGGTCGGGTTTGAACGGATAGGAAGAAAATTATTTTTGTTCTCTATTTTTCGGCCTGTCATTGCCCGTTTTGTCTTGAAATGATGCTTGGATGATGTTTTTTAATTTTTTTAATTTTTTTGCATTTATTTTTGAATTTTCAAACTCGGGTCGGGTTCGAACGGATAGGAAGAAAATTATTTTTGTTCTCTATTTTTCGGCCTGTCATTGCCCGTTTCGTCTTGAAATGATGCCTGGATGATGTTTTTTAATTTTTTTAATTTTTTTGCATTTATTTTTGAATATTCAAACTCGGGTCGGGTTCGAACGGATAGGAAGAAAATTTTTTTTGTTCTCTATTTTTCGGCTTGTCCTTGCCCGTTTCGTCTTGAAATGATGCCTGGATGATGTTTTTTAATTTTTAGAATTTTTTCGCATTTATTTTTGAATTTTCTAACTCGGGTCGGGTTTGAACGGATAGGAAGAAAATTTTTTTTGTTCTCTATTTTTCGGCTTGTCCTTGCCCGTTTCGTCTTGAAATGATGCCTGGATGATGTTTTTTAATTTTTAGAATTTTTTCGCATTTATTTTTGAATTTTCTAACTCGGGTCGGGTTTGAACGGATAGGAAGAAAATTATTTTTGTTCTCTATTTTTCAGCCTGTCATTGCCCGTTTCATCTTGAAATGATGCCTGGATGATGTTTTTTAATTTTTAAATTTTTTTGCATTTATTTTTGAATTTTCAAACTCGGGTCAGGTTCGAACGGATAGGAAGGAAATTATTTTTGTTCTCTATTTTTGGGCTTGTCCTTTCCCGTTTCGCCTTGAAACGAAGCCTGGATGATGTTTTTTAATTTTTAAAATTTTTTTGAATTTGTTTTTGAATTTTCTAACCCGAGTCGGGTTCGAACGGATAGGAAGAAATTTTTTTTTCTTCTCTATTTTTCGGCCTGTCCTGGCCCGTTTCGTCTTGAAACGAAGCCTGGATGATGTTTTTTAATTTTTAGAATTTTTTTGCATTTATTATTGAATTTTCTAACTCGGGTCGGGTTCGAACGGATAGGAAGGAAATTATTTTTGTTCTCTATTTTTCGGCCTGTCCTTGCCCGTTTCGTCTTTGAATGAAGCCTGGATGATGTTTTTTAATTTTTAAAATTTTTTTGCATTTGTTTTTGAATTTTCTAACTCGGGTCGGGTATTCGAACAGATAGGAAGGAAATTATTTTTGTTCTCTATTTTTCGGCTTGTCCTGGCCCGTTTCGTCCTGAAATGAAGCCTGGATGATGTTTTTTAATTTTTAAAATTTTTTTGCATTTATTTTCGAAATTTTAAACTCGGGTCGGGTATTCGAACGGATAGGAAGGAAATTTTTTTTTCTTCTCTATTTTTCGGCCTGTCATCATCCGTTTCGTCTTGAAATGAAGCCTGGATGTTGTTTTTTAATTTTTAAAATTTTTTTGCATTTGTTTTTGAATTTTCTAACTCGGGTCGGGTATTCGAACGGATAGGAAGGAAATTATTTTTGTTCTCTATTTTTCGGCCTGTCCTTGCCCGTTTCGTTCTGAAATGAAGCCGGATGATGTTTTTTTAGTTTTAAAATTTTTTTGCATTTATTTTCAAAATTTCAAACTCGGGTCGGGTTCGAACGGATAGGATGGAAATTATTTTTGTTCTCTATTTTTCGGCCTGTCCTTGCCCGTTTCGTCTTGGAATGAAGCCTGGATGATGTTTTTTAATTTTTAAAATTTTTTTTCATTTATTTTTGAATTTTCTAACTCGGGTCGGGTTTGAACGGATAGGAAGAAAATTATTTTTGTTCTCTATTTTTAGGCCTGTCATTGCCCGTTTTGTCTTGAAATGATGCTTGGATGATGTTTTTTAATTTTTTTAATTTTTTTGCATTTATTTTTGAATTTTCAAACTCGGGTCGGGTTCGAACGGATAGGAAGAAAATTATTTTTGTTCTCTATTTTTCGGCCTGTCATTGCCCGTTTCGTCTTGAAATGATGCCTGGATGATGTTTTTTAATTTTTTTAATTTTTTTGCATTTATTTTTGAATTTTCAAACTCGGGTCGGGTTCGAACGGATAGGAAGAAAATTTTTTTTGTTCTCTATTTTTCGGCTTGTCCTTGCCCGTTTCGTCTTGAAATGATGCCTGGATGATGTTTTTTAATTTTTAGCATTTTTTCGCATTTATTTTTGAATTTTCTAACTCGGGTCGGGTTTGAACGGATAGGAAGAAAATTATTTTTGTTCTCTATTTTCCAGCCTGTCATTGCCCGTTTCATCTTGAAATGATGCCTGGATGATGTTTTTTAATTTTTAAATTTTTTTGCATTTATTTTTGAATTTTCAAACTCGGGTCAGGTTCGAACGGATAGGAAGGAAATTATTTTTGTTCTCTATTTTTGGGCTTGTCCTTTCCCGTTTCGCCTTGAAACGAAGCCTGGATGATGTTTTTTAATTTTTAAAATTTTTTTTAATTTGTTTTTGAATTTTCTAACCCGAGTCGGGTTCGAACGGATAGGAAGAAATTTTTTTTTCTTCTCTATTTTTCGGCCTGTCCTGGCCCGTTTCGTCTTGAAACGAAGCCTGGATGATGTTTTTTAATTTTTAGAATTTTTTTGCATTTATTATTGAATTTTCTAACTCGGGTCGGGTTCGAACGGATAGGAAGAAAATTATTTTTGTTCTCTATTTTTCGGCCTGTCCTTGCCCGTTTCGTCTTGGAATGAAGCCTGGATGATGTTTTCTAATTTTTAAAATTTTTTTGCATTTGTATTTGAATTTTCTAACTCGGGTCGGGTATTCGAACGGATAGGAAGGAAATTGTTTTTGTTCTCTATTTTTCGGCCTGTCCTGGCCCGTTTCGTCTTGAAACGAAGCCTGGATGATGGTTTTTAATTTTTAGAATTTTTTTGCATTTATTATTGAATTTTCTAACTCGGGTCGGGTTCGAACGGATAGGAAGAAAATTATTTTTGTTCTCTATTTTTCGGCCTGTCCTTGCCCGTTTCGTCTTGGAATGAAGCCTGGATGATGTTTTCTAATTTTTAAAATTTTTTTGCATTTGTATTTGAATTTTCTAACTCGAGTCGGGTATTCGAACGGATAGGAAGGAAATTATTTTTGTTCTCTATTTTTGGGCTTGTCCTTTCCCGTTTCGCCTTGAAACGAAGCCTGGATGATGTTTTTTAATTTTTAAAATTTTTTTGAATTTGTTTTTGAATTTTCTTACCCGAGTCGGGTTCGAACGGATAGGAAGAAATTTTTTTTTCTTCTCTATTTTTCGGCCTGTCCTGGCCCGTTTCGTCTTGAAACGAAGCCTGGATGATGTTTTTTAATTTTTAGAATTTTTTTGCATTTATTATTGAATTTTCTAACTCGGGTCGGGTTCGAACGGATAGGAAGGAAATTATTTTTGTTCTCTATTTTTCGGCCTGTCCTTGCCCGTTTCGTCTTTGAATGAAGCCTGGATGATGTTTTTTAATTTTTAAAATTTTTTTGCATTTGTTTTTGAATTTTCTAACTCGGGTCGGGTATTCGAACAGATAGGAAGGAAATTATTTTTGTTCTCTATTTTTCGGCCTGTCCTTGCCCGTTTCGTCCTGAAATGAAGCTGGATGATGTTTTTTGATTTTTTAAATTTTTTTGCATTTATTTTCGAAATTTCAAACTCAGGTCGGGTTCGAACGGATAGGAAGGAATTTTTTTTTCTACTCTATTTTTTGGCCTCTCTTCACCCGTTTCGTCTTGAAATGAAACCTGGATGATGTTTTTTAATTTTTAGAATTTTTTTGCATTTATTATTGAATTTTCTAACTCTGGTCGGGTATTCGAACGGATAGGAAGGAAATTATTTTTGTTCTCTATTTTTCGGCTTGTCCGTGCCCGTTTCGCTTTGAAACGAAGCCTGGAAGATGTTTTTTAATTTTTAAAATTTTTTTGCATTTGTTTTTGAATTTTCTAACTCGGGTCGGGTATTCGAACGGATAGGAAGGAAATTATTTTTGTTCTCTATTTTTCGGCCTGTCCTTGCCCGTTTCATCCAGAAATGAAGCCTGGATGTTGTTTTTTCATTTTTAAAATTTTTTTGCATTTATTTTCGAATTTTCTAACTCGGGTCGGGTTTGAACGGATAGGAAGAAAATTAATTTTGTTCTCTATTTTTCGGCCTGTCATTGCCCGTTTCGTCTTGAAATGATGCCTGGATGAAGTTTTTTAATTTTTTTAATTTTTTTGCATTTATTTTTGAATTTTCAAACTCGGATTGGGTTCGAACGTATAGGAAGGAAATTATTTTTGTTCTCTATTTTTCGGCTTGTCCTTGCCCGTTTCGTCCTGAAATGAAGCCTGGATGATGTTTTTTAATTTTTAAAATTTTTTTGCATTTATTTTCGAAATTTTAAACTCGGGTCGGGTATTCGAACGGATAGGAAGGAAATTTTTTTTTCTTCTCTATTTTTCGGCCTGTCTTCATCCGTTTCGTCTTGAAATGAAGCCTGGATGTTGTTTTTTAATTTTTAAAATTTTTTTGCATTTGTTTTTGAATTTTCTAACTCGAGTCGGGTATTCGAACGGATAGGAAGGAAATTATTTTTGTTCTCTATTTTTCGGCCTGTCCTTGCCCGTTTCGTCCTGAAATGAAGCCGGATGATGTTTTTTTAGTTTTAAAATTTTTTTGCATTTATTTTCGAAATTTCAAACTCGGGTCAGGTTCGAACGGATAGGAAGGAAATTATTTTTGTTCTCTATTTTTCGGCCTGTCCTTGCCCGTTTCGTCTTGGAATGAAGCCTGGATGATGTTTTTTAATTTTTAAAATTTTTTTTCATTTATTTTTGAATTTTCTAACTCGGGTCGGGTTTGAACGGATAGGAAGAAAATTATTTTTGTTCTCTATTTTTCGGCCTGTCATTGCCCGTTTTGTCTTGAAATGATGCTTGGATGATGTTTTTTAATTTTTTTAATTTTTTTGCATTTATTTTTGAATTTTCAAACTCGGGTCGGGTTCGAACGGATAGGAAGAAAATTATTTTTGTTCTCTATTTTTCGGCCTGTCATTGCCCGTTTCGTCTTGAAATGATGCCTGGATGATGTTTTTTAATTTTTTTAATTTTTTTGCATTTATTTTTGAATATTCAAACTCGGGTCGGGTTCGAACGGATAGGAAGAAAATTTTTTTTGTTCTCTATTTTTCGGCTTGTCCTTGCCCGTTTCGTCTTGAAATGATGCCTGGATGATGTTTTTTAATTTTTAGAATTTTTTCGCATTTATTTTTGAATTTTCTAACTCGGGTCGGGTTTGAACGGATAGGAAGAAAATTATTTTTGTTCTCTATTTTTCAGCCTGTCATTGCCCGTTTCATCTTGAAATGATGCCTGGATGATGTTTTTTAATTTTTAAATTTTTTTGCATTTATTTTTGAATTTTCAAACTCGGGTCAGGTTCGAACGGATAGGAAGGAAATTATTTTTGTTCTCTATTTTTGGGCTTGTCCTTTCCCGTTTCGCCTTGAAACGAAGCCTGGATGATGTTTTTTAATTTTTAAAATTTTTTTGAATTTGTTTTTGAATTTTCTAACCCGAGTCGGGTTCGAACGGATAGGAAGAAATTTTTTTTTCTTCTCTATTTTTCGGCCTGTCCTGGCCCGTTTCGTCTTGAAACGAAGCCTGGATGATGTTTTTTAATTTTTAGAATTTTTTTGCATTTATTATTGAATTTTCTAACTCGGGTCGGGTTCGAACGGATAGGAAGGAAATTATTTTTGTTCTCTATTTTTCGGCCTGTCCTTGCCCGTTTCGTCTTTGAATGAAGCCTGGATGATGTTTTTTAATTTTTAAAATTTTTTTGCATTTGTTTTTGAATTTTCTAACTCGGGTCGGGTATTCGAACATATAGGAAGGAAATTATTTTTGTTCTCTATTTTTCGGCTTGTCCTGGCCCGTTTCGTCCTGAAATGAAGCCTGGATGATGTTTTTTAATTTTTAAAATTTTTTTGCATTTATTTTCGAAATTTTAAACTCGGGTCGGGTATTCGAACGGATAGGAAGGAAATTTTTTTTTCTTCTCTATTTTTCGGCCTGTCATCATCCGTTTCGTCTTGAAATGAAGCCTGGATGTTGTTTTTTAATTTTTAAAATTTTTTTGCATTTGTTTTTGAATTTTCTAACTCGGGTCGGGTATTCGAACGGATAGGAAGGAAATTATTTTTGTTCTCTATTTTTCGGCCTGTCCTTGCCCGTTTCGTTCTGAAATGAAGCCGGATGATGTTTTTTTAGTTTTAAAATTTTTTTGCATTTATTTTCAAAATTTCAAACTCGGGTCGGGTTCGAACGGATAGGATGGAAATTATTTTTGTTCTCTATTTTTCGGCCTGTCCTTGCCCGTTTCGTCTTGGAATGAAGCCTGGATGATGTTTTTTAATTTTTAAAATTTTTTTTCATTTATTTTTGAATTTTCTAACTCGGGTCGGGTTTGAACGGATAGGAAGAAAATTATTTTTGTTCTCTATTTTTAGGCCTGTCATTGCCCGTTTTGTCTTGAAATGATGCTTGGATGATGTTTTTTAATTTTTTTAATTTTTTTGCATTTATTTTTGAATTTTCAAACTCGGGTCGGGTTCGAACGGATAGGAAGAAAATTATTTTTGTTCTCTATTTTTCGGCCTGTCATTGCCCGTTTCGTCTTGAAATGATGCCTGGATGATGTTTTTTAATTTTTTTAATTTTTTTGCATTTATTTTTGAATTTTCAAACTCGGGTCGGGTTCGAACGGATAGGAAGAAAATTTTTTTTGTTCTCTATTTTTCGGCTTGTCCTTGCCCGTTTCGTCTTGAAATGATGCCTGGATGATGTTTTTTAATTTTTAGCATTTTTTCGCATTTATTTTTGAATTTTCTAACTCGGGTCGGGTTTGAACGGATAGGAAGAAAATTATTTTTGTTCTCTATTTTCCAGCCTGTCATTGCCCGTTTCATCTTGAAATGATGCCTGGATGATGTTTTTTAATTTTTAAATTTTTTTGCATTTATTTTTGAATTTTCAAACTCGGGTCAGGTTCGAACGGATAGGAAGGAAATTATTTTTGTTCTCTATTTTTGGGCTTGTCCTTTCCCGTTTCGCCTTGAAACGAAGCCTGGATGATGTTTTTTAATTTTTAAAATTTTTTTTAATTTGTTTTTGAATTTTCTAACCCGAGTCGGGTTCGAACGGATAGGAAGAAATTTTTTTTTCTTCTCTATTTTTCGGCCTGTCCTGGCCCGTTTCGTCTTGAAACGAAGCCTGGATGATGTTTTTTAATTTTTAGAATTTTTTTGCATTTATTATTGAATTTTCTAACTCGGGTCGGGTTCGAACGGATAGGAAGAAAATTATTTTTGTTCTCTATTTTTCGGCCTGTCCTTGCCCGTTTCGTCTTGGAATGAAGCCTGGATGATGTTTTCTAATTTTTAAAATTTTTTTGCATTTGTATTTGAATTTTCTAACTCGGGTCGGGTATTCGAACGGATAGGAAGGAAATTATTTTTGTTCTCTATTTTTCGGCCTGTCCTGGCCCGTTTCGTCTTGAAACGAAGCCTGGATGATGTTTTTTAATTTTTAGAATTTTTTTGCATTTATTATTGAATTTTCTAACTCGGGTCAGGTTTTAACGGATAGGAAGAAAATTATTTTTGTTCTCTATTTTTCGGCCTGTCCTTGCCCGTTTCGTCTTGGAATGAAGCCTGGATGATGTTTTCTAATTTTTAAAATTTTTTTGCATTTGTATTTGAATTTTCTAACTCGAGTCGGGTATTCGAACGGATAGGAAGGAAATTATTTTTGTTCTCTATTTTTGGGCTTGTCCTTTCCCGTTTCGCCTTGAAACGAAGCCTGGATGATGTTTTTTAATTTTTAAAATTTTTTTGAATTTGTTTTTGAATTTTCTTACCCGAGTCGGGTTCGAACGGATAGGAAGAAATTTTTTTTTCTTCTCTATTTTTCGGCCTGTCCTGGCCCGTTTCGTCTTGAAACGAAGCCTGGATGATGTTTTTTAATTTTTAGAATTTTTTTGCATTTATTATTGAATTTTCTAACTCGGGTCGGGTTCGAACGGATAGGAAGGAAATTATTTTTGTTCTCTATTTTTCGGCCTGTCCTTGCCCGTTTCGTCTTTGAATGAAGCCTGGATGATGTTTTTTAATTTTTAAAATTTTTTTGCATTTGTTTTTGAATTTTCTAACTCGGGTCGGGTATTCGAACAGATAGGAAGGAAATTATTTTTGTTCTCTATTTTTCGGCCTGTCCTTGCCCGTTTCGTCCTGAAATGAAGCTGGATGATGTTTTTTGATTTTTTAAATTTTTTTGCATTTATTTTCGAAATTTCAAACTCAGGTCGGGTTCGAACGGATAGGAAGGAATTTTTTTTTCTACTCTATTTTTTGGCCTCTCTTCACCCGTTTCGTCTTGAAATGAAACCTGGATGATGTTTTTTAATTTTTAGAATTTTTTTGCATTTATTATTGAATTTTCTAACTCTGGTCGGGTATTCGAACGGATAGGAAGGAAATTATTTTTGTTCTCTATTTTTCGGCTTGTCCGTGCCCGTTTCGCTTTGAAACGAAGCCTGGAAGATGTTTTTTAATTTTTAAAATTTTTTTGCATTTGTTTTTGAATTTTCTAACTCGGGTCGGGTATTCGAACGGATAGGAAGGAAATTATTTTTGTTCTCTATTTTTCGGCCTGTCCTTGCCCGTTTCATCCAGAAATGAAGCCTGGATGTTGTTTTTTCATTTTTAAAATTTTTTTGCATTTATTTTCGAATTTTCTAACTCGGGTCGGGTTTGAACGGATAGGAAGAAAATTAATTTTGTTCTCTATTTTTCGGCCTGTCATTGCCCGTTTCGTCTTGAAATGATGCCTGGATGAAGTTTTTTAATTTTTTTAATTTTTTTGCATTTATTTTTGAATTTTCAAACTCGGATTGGGTTCGAACGTATAGGAAGGAAATTATTTTTGTTCTCTATTTTTCGGCTTGTCCTTGCCCGTTTCGTCCTGAAATGAAGCCTGGATGATGTTTTTTAATTTTTAAAATTTTTTTGCATTTATTTTCGAAATTTTAAACTCGGGTCGGGTATTCGAACGGATAGGAAGGAAATTTTTTTTTCTTCTCTATTTTTCGGCCTGTCTTCATCCGTTTCGTCTTGAAATGAAGCCTGGATGTTGTTTTTTAATTTTTAAAATTTTTTTGCATTTGTTTTTGAATTTTCTAACTCGAGTCGGGTATTCGAACGGATAGGAAGGAAATTATTTTTGTTCTCTATTTTTCGGCCTGTCCTTGCCCGTTTCGTCCTGAAATGAAGCCGGATGATGTTTTTTTAGTTTTAAAATTTTTTTGCATTTATTTTCGAAATTTCAAACTCGGGTCAGGTTCGAACGGATAGGAAGGAAATTATTTTTGTTCTCTATTTTTCGGCCTGTCCTTGCCCGTTTCGTCTTGAAATGATGCCTGGATGATGTTTTTTAATTTTTAAAATTTTTTTTCATTTATTTTTGAATTTTCTAACTCGGGTCGGGTTTGAACGGATAGGAAGAAAATTATTTTTGTTCTCTATTTTTCGGCCTGTCATTGCCCGTTTTGTCTTGAAATGATGCTTGGATGATGTTTTTTAATTTTTTTAATTTTTTTGCATTTATTTTTGAATTTTCAAACTCGGGTCGGGTTCGAACGGATAGGAAGAAAATTATTTTTGTTCTCTATTTTTCGGCCTGTCATTGCCCGTTTCGTCTTGAAATGATGCCTGGATGATGTTTTTTAATTTTTTTAATTTTTTTGCATTTATTTTTGAATATTCAAACTCGGGTCGGGTTCGAACGGATAGGAAGAAAATTTTTTTTGTTCTCTATTTTTCGGCTTGTCCTTGCCCGTTTCGTCTTGAAATGATGCCTGGATGATGTTTTTTAATTTTTAGAATTTTTTCGCATTTATTTTTGAATTTTCTAACTCGGGTCGGGTTTGAACGGATAGGAAGAAAATTATTTTTGTTCTCTATTTTTCAGCCTGTCATTGCCCGTTTCATCTTGAAATGATGCCTGGATGATGTTTTTTAATTTTTAAATTTTTTTGCATTTATTTTTGAATTTTCAAACTCGGGTCAGGTTCGAACGGATAGGAAGGAAATTATTTTTGTTCTCTATTTTTGGGCTTGTCCTTTCCCGTTTCGCCTTGAAACGAAGCCTGGATGATGTTTTTTAATTTTTAAAATTTTTTTGAATTTGTTTTTGAATTTTCTAACCCGAGTCGGGTTCGAACGGATAGGAAGAAATTTTTTTTTCTTCTCTATTTTTCGGCCTGTCCTGGCCCGTTTCGTCTTGAAACGAAGCCTGGATGATGTTTTTTAATTTTTAGAATTTTTTTGCATTTATTATTGAATTTTCTAACTCGGGTCGGGTTCGAACGGATAGGAAGGAAATTATTTTTGTTCTCTATTTTTCGGCCTGTCCTTGCCCGTTTCGTCTTTGAATGAAGCCTGGATGATGTTTTTTAATTTTTAAAATTTTTTTGCATTTGTTTTTGAATTTTCTAACTCGGGTCGGGTATTCGAACAGATAGGAAGGAAATTATTTTTGTTCTCTATTTTTCGGCTTGTCCTGGCCCGTTTCGTCCTGAAATGAAGCCTGGATGATGTTTTTTAATTTTTAAAATTTTTTTGCATTTATTTTCGAAATTTTAAACTCGGGTCGGGTATTCGAACGGATAGGAAGGAAATTTTTTTTTCTTCTCTATTTTTCGGCCTGTCATCATCCGTTTCGTCTTGAAATGAAGCCTGGATGTTGTTTTTTAATTTTTAAAATTTTTTTGCATTTGTTTTTGAATTTTCTAACTCGGGTCGGGTATTCGAACGGATAGGAAGGAAATTATTTTTGTTCTCTATTTTTCGGCCTGTCCTTGCCCGTTTCGTTCTGAAATGAAGCCGGATGATGTTTTTTTAGTTTTAAAATTTTTTTGCATTTATTTTCAAAATTTCAAACTCGGGTCGGGTTCGAACGGATAGGATGGAAATTATTTTTGTTCTCTATTTTTCGGCCTGTCCTTGCCCGTTTCGTCTTGGAATGAAGCCTGGATGATGTTTTTTAATTTTTAAAATTTTTTTTCATTTATTTTTGAATTTTCTAACTCGGGTCGGGTTTGAACGGATAGGAAGAAAATTATTTTTGTTCTCTATTTTTAGGCCTGTCATTGCCCGTTTTGTCTTGAAATGATGCTTGGATGATGTTTTTTAATTTTTTTAATTTTTTTGCATTTATTTTTGAATTTTCAAACTCGGGTCGGGTTCGAACGGATAGGAAGAAAATTATTTTTGTTCTCTATTTTTCGGCCTGTCATTGCCCGTTTCGTCTTGAAATGATGCCTGGATGATGTTTTTTAATTTTTTTAATTTTTTTGCATTTATTTTTGAATTTTCAAACTCGGGTCGGGTTCGAACGGATAGGAAGAAAATTTTTTTTGTTCTCTATTTTTCGGCTTGTCCTTGCCCGTTTCGTCTTGAAATGATGCCTGGATGATGTTTTTTAATTTTTAGCATTTTTTCGCATTTATTTTTGAATTTTCTAACTCGGGTCGGGTTTGAACGGATAGGAAGAAAATTAATTTTGTTCTCTATTTTCCAGCCTGTCATTGCCCGTTTCATCTTGAAATGATGCCTGGATGATGTTTTTTAATTTTTAAATTTTTTTGCATTTATTTTTGAATTTTCAAACTCGGGTCAGGTTCGAACGGATAGGAAGGAAATTATTTTTGTTCTCTATTTTTGGGCTTGTCCTTTCCCGTTTCGCCTTGAAACGAAGCCTGGATGATGTTTTTTAATTTTTAAAATTTTTTTTAATTTGTTTTTGAATTTTCTAACCCGAGTCGGGTTCGAACGGATAGGAAGAAATTTTTTTTTCTTCTCTATTTTTCGGCCTGTCCTGGCCCGTTTCGTCTTGAAACGAAGCCTGGATGATGTTTTTTAATTTTTAGAATTTTTTTGCATTTATTATTGAATTTTCTAACTCGGGTCGGGTTCGAACGGATAGGAAGAAAATTATTTTTGTTCTCTATTTTTCGGCCTGTCCTTGCCCGTTTCGTCTTGGAATGAAGCCTGGATGATGTTTTCTAATTTTTAAAATTTTTTTGCATTTGTATTTGAATTTTCTAACTCGGGTCGGGTATTCGAACGGATAGGAAGGAAATTATTTTTGTTCTCTATTTTTCGGCCTGTCCTGGCCCGTTTCGTCTTGAAACCAAGCCTGGATGATGTTTTTTAATTTTTAGAATTTTTTTGCATTTATTATTGAATTTTCTAACTCGGGTCGGGTTCGAACGGATAGGAAGAAAATTATTTTTGTTCTCTATTTTTCGGCCTGTCCTTGCCCGTTTCGTCTTGGAATGAAGCCTGGATGATGTTTTCTAATTTTTAAAATTTTTTTGCATTTGTATTTGAATTTTCTAACTCGAGTCGGGTATTCGAACGGATAGGAAGGAAATTATTTTTGTTCTCTATTTTTGGGCTTGTCCTTTCCCGTTTCGCCTTGAAACGAAGCCTGGATGATGTTTTTTAATTTTTAAAATTTTTTTGAATTTGTTTTTGAATTTTCTTACCCGAGTCGGGTTCGAACGGATAGGAAGAAATTTTTTTTTCTTCTCTATTTTTCGGCCTGTCCTGGCCCGTTTCGTCTTGAAACGAAGCCTGGATGATGTTTTTTAATTTTTAGAATTTTTTTGCATTTATTATTGAATTTTCTAACTCGGGTCGGGTTCGAACGGATAGGAAGGAAATTATTTTTGTTCTCTATTTTTAGGCCTGTCCTTGCCCGTTTCGTCTTTGAATGAAGCCTGGATGATGTTTTTTAATTTTTAAAATTTTTTTGCATTTGTTTTTGAATTTTCTAACTCGGGTCGGGTATTCGAACAGATAGGAAGGAAATTATTTTTGTTCTCTATTTTTCGGCCTGTCCTTGCCCGTTTCGTCCTGAAATGAAGCTGGATGATGTTTTTTGATTTTTTAAATTTTTTTGCATTTATTTTCGAAATTTCAAACTCGGGTCGGGTTCGAACGGATAGGAAGGAAATTTTTTTTCTGCTCTATTTTTTGGCCTGTCTTCACCCGTTTCGTCTTGAAATGAAACCTGGATGATGTTTTTTAATTTTTAGAATTTTTTTGCATTTATTATTGAATTTTCTAACTCTGGTCGGGTATTCGAACGGATAGGAAGGAAATTATTTTTGTTCTCTATTTTTCGGCTTGTCCGTGCCCGTTTCGCTTTGAAACGAAGCCTGGAAGATGTTTTTTAATTTTTAAAATTTTTTTGCATTTGTTTTTGAATTTTCTAACTCGGGTCGGGTATTCGAACGGATAGGAAGGAAATTATTTTTGTTCTCTATTTTTCGGCCTGTCCTTGCCCGTTTCATCCAGAAATGAAGCCTGGATGTTGTTTTTTCATTTTTAAAATTTTTTTGCATTTATTTTCGAATTTTCTAACTCGGGTCGGGTTTGAACGGATAGGAAGAAAATTATTTTTGTTCTCTATTTTTCGGCCTGTCATTGCCCGTTTCGTCTTGAAATGATGCCTGGATGAAGTTTTTTAATTTTTTTTAATTTTTTTGCATTTATTTTTGAATTTTCAAACTCGGGTCAGGTTCGAACGGATAGGAAGGAAATTTTTTTTCTTCTCTATTTTTCGGCCTGTCTTCATCCGTTTCGTCTTGAAATGAAGCCTGGATGATGTTTTTTAATTTTTTGAATTTTTTTGCATTTATTATTGAATTTTCTAACTCGGGTCGGGTTCGAACGGATAGGAAGAAAATTATTTTTGTTCTCTATTTTTCGGCCTGTCCTTGCCCGTTTCGTCTTGGAAGGAAGCCTGGATGATGTTTTCTAATTTTTAAATTTTTTTTGCATTTGTATTTGAATTTTCTAACTCGGGTCGGGTATTCGAACGGATAGGAAGGAAATAATTTTTGTTCTCTATTTTTCGGCCTGTCATTGCTCGTTTCGTCTTGAAATGATGCCTGGATGATGTTTTTTAATTTTTAAATTTTTTTGCATTTATTTTTGAATTTTCAAACTCGGGTCGGGTTCGAACGGATAGGAAGGAAATTATTTTTGATCTCTATTTTTCGGCTTGTCCTTGCCTGTTTCGCCTTGAAACGAAGTCTGGATGATGGTTTTTAATTTTTAAAATTTTTTTTCATTTATTTTTGAATTTTCTAACTCGGGTCGGGTTTGAACGGATAGGAAGAAAATTATTTTTGTTCTCTATTTTTCGGCCTGTCATTGCCCGTTTTGTCTTGAAATGATGCTTGGATGATGTTTTTTAATTTTTTTAATTTTTTTGCATTTATTTTTGAATTTTCAAACTCGGGTCGGGTTCGAACGGATAGGAAGAAAATTATTTTTGTTCTCTATTTTTCGGCCTGTCATTGCCCGTTTCGTCTTGAAATGATGCCTGGATGTTGTTTTTTAATTTTTAAAATTTTTTTGCATTTGTTTTTTAATTTTCTAACTCGGGTCGGGTATTCGAACGGATAGGAAGGAAATTATTTTTGCTCTCTATTTTTCGGCCTGTCCTTGCCCGTTTCGTCCTGAAATGAAGCCGGATGATGGTTTTTTAGTTTTAAAATTTTTTTGCATTTCTTTTCGAAATTTCAAACTCGGGTCGGGTTCGAACGGATAGGAAGGAAATTATTTTTGATCTCTATTTTTCGGCTTGTCCTTGCCTGTTTCGCCTTGAAACGAAGTCTGGATGATGGTTTTTAATTTTTAAAATTTTTTTGCATTTGTTTTTGAATTTTCTAACTCGGGTCGGGTATTCGAACGGATAGGAAGGAAATTATTTTTATTCTTTATTTTTTGGCCTGTCCTTGCCCGTTTCATCCAGAAATGAAGCCTGGATGTTGTTTTTTAATTTTTAAAATTTTTTTGCATTTGTTTTTGAATTTTCTAACTCGGGTCGGGTATTCGAACGGATAGGAAGGAAATTATTTTTCTTCTCAATTTTTCGGCCTGTCCTTGCCCGTTTTGCCTTGAAACGAAGCCTGGAAGATGTTTTTTAATTTTTAAAATTTTTTTGCATTTATTTTCGAATTTTCTAACTCGGGTCGGGTTCGAACGTATAGGAAGGAAATTATTTTTGTTCTCTATTTTTCGGCTTGTCCTTGCCCGTTTCGTCCTGAAATGAAGCCTGGATGATGTTTTTTAATTTTTAAAATTTTTTTGCATTTATTTTCGAAATTTTAAACTCGGGTCGGGTATTCGAACGGATAGGAAGGAAATTATTTTTCTTCTCAATTTTTCGGCCTGTCCTTGCCCGTTTTGCCTTGAAACGAAGCCTGGAAGATGTTTTTTAATTTTTAAATTTTTTTTGCATTTGTTTTTGAATTTTCTAACTCGGGTCGGGTATTCGAACGGATCGGAGGGAAATTATTTTTGTTCTCTATTTTTCGGCCTGTCCTTGCCCGTTTCATCCAGAAATGAAGCCTGGATGTTGTTTTTTAATTTTTAAAATTTTTTTGCATTTATTTTCGAATTTTCTAACTCGGGTCGGGTTTGAACGGATAGGAAGAAAATTAATTTTGTTCTCTATTTTTCGGCCTGTCATTGCCCGTTTCGTCTTGAAATGATGCCTGGATGAAGTTTTTTAATTTTTTTAATTTTTTTGCATTTATTTTTGAATTTTCAAACTCGGATTGGGTTCGAACGTATAGGAAGGAAATTATTTTTGTTCTCTATTTTTCGGCTTGTCCTTGCCCGTTTCGTCCTGAAATGAAGCCTGGATGATGTTTTTTAATTTTTAAAATTTTTTTGCATTTATTTTCGAAATTTTAAACTCGGGTCGGGTATTCGAACGGATAGGAAGGAAATTTTTTTTTCTTCTCTATTTTTCGGCCTGTCTTCATCCGTTTCGTCTTGAAATGAAGCCTGGATGTTGTTTTTTAATTTTTAAAATTTTTTTGCATTTGTTTTTGAATTTTCTAACTCGAGTCGGGTATTCGAACGGATAGGAAGGAAATTATTTTTGTTCTCTATTTTTCGGCCTGTCCTTGCCCGTTTCGTCCTGAAATGAAGCCGGATGATGTTTTTTTAGTTTTAAAATTTTTTTGCATTTATTTTCGAAATTTCAAACTCGGGTCGGGTTCGAACGGATAGGAAGGAAATTATTTTTGTTCTCTATTTTTCGGCCTGTCCTTGCCCGTTTCGTCTTGGAATGAAGCCTGGATGATGTTTTTTAATTTTTAAAATTTTTTTTCATTTATTTTTGAATTTTCTAACTCGGGTCGGGTTTGAACGGATAGGAAGAAAATTATTTTTGTTCTCTATTTTTCGGCCTGTCATTGCCCGTTTTGTCTTGAAATGATGCTTGGATGATGTTTTTTAATTTTTTTAATTTTTTTGCATTTATTTTTGAATTTTCAAACTCGGGTCGGGTTCGAACGGATAGGAAGAAAATTATTTTTGTTCTCTATTTTTCGGCCTGTCATTGCCCGTTTCGTCTTGAAATGATGCCTGGATGATGTTTTTTAATTTTTTTAATTTTTTTGCATTTATTTTTGAATATTCAAACTCGGGTCGGGTTCGAACGGATAGGAAGAAAATTTTTTTTGTTCTCTATTTTTCGGCTTGTCCTTGCCCGTTTCGTCTTGAAATGATGCCTGGATGATGTTTTTTAATTTTTAGAATTTTTTCGCATTTATTTTTGAATTTTCTAACTCGGGTCGGGTTTGAACGGATAGGAAGAAAATTATTTTTGTTCTCTATTTTTCAGCCTGTCATTGCCCGTTTCATCTTGAAATGATGCCTGGATGATGTTTTTTAATTTTTAAATTTTTTTGCATTTATTTTTGAATTTTCAAACTCGGGTCAGGTTCGAACGGATAGGAAGGAAATTATTTTTGTTCTCTATTTTTGGGCTTGTCCTTTCCCGTTTCGCCTTGAAACGAAGCCTGGATGATGTTTTTTAATTTTTAAAATTTTTTTGAATTTGTTTTTGAATTTTCTAACCCGAGTCGGGTTCGAACGGATAGGAAGAAATTTTTTTTTCTTCTCTATTTTTCGGCCTGTCCTGGCCCGTTTCGTCTTGAAACGAAGCCTGGATGATGTTTTTTAATTTTTAGAATTTTTTTGCATTTATTATTGAATTTTCTAACTCGGGTCGGGTTCGAACGGATAGGAAGGAAATTATTTTTGTTCTCTATTTTTCGGCCTGTCCTTGCCCGTTTCGTCTTTGAATGAAGCCTGGATGATGTTTTTTAATTTTTAAAATTTTTTTGCATTTGTTTTTGAATTTTCTAACTCGGGTCGGGTATTCGAACAGATAGGAAGGAAATTATTTTTGTTCTCTATTTTTCGGCCTGTCCTTGCCCGTTTCGTCCTGAAATGAAGCTGGATGATGTTTTTTGATTTTTTAAATTTTTTTGCATTTATTTTCGAAATTTCAAACTCGGGTCGGGTTCGAACGGATAGGAAGGAAATTTTTTTTCTACTCTATTTTTTGGCCTGTCTTCACCCGTTTCGTCTTGAAATGAAACCTGGATGATGTTTTTTAATTTTTAGAATTTTTTTGCATTTATTATTGAATTTTCTAACTCTGGTCGGGTATTCGAACGGATAGGAAGGAAATTATTTTTGTTCTCTATTTTTCGGCTTGTCCTTGCCCGTTTCGCTTTGAAACGAAGCCTGGAAGATGTTTTTTAATTTTTAAAATTTTTTTGCATTTGTTTTTGAATTTTCTAACTCGGGTCGGGTATTCGAGCGGATAGGAAGGAAATTGTTTTTGTTCTCTATTTTTTGGCCTGTCCTTGCCCGTTTCATCCAGAAATGAAGCCTGGATGTTGTTTTTTAATTTTTAAAATTTTTTTGCATTTGTTTTTGAATTTTCTAACTCGGGTCGGGTATTCGAACGGATAGGAAGGAAATTATTTTTGTTCTCTATTTTTCGGCCTGTCCTTGCCCGTTTCATCCAGAAATGTAGCCTGGATGTTGTTTTTTCATTTTTAAAATTTTTTTGCATTTATTTTCGAATTTTCTAACTCTGGTCGGGTTTGAACGGATAGGAAGAAAATTATTTTTGTTCTCTATTTTTCGGCCTGTCATTGCCCGTTTCGTCTTGAAATGATGCCTGGATGAAGTTTTTTAATTTTTTTAATTTTTTTGCATTTATTTTTGAATTTTCAAACTCGGGTCGGGTTCGAACGGATAGGAAGGAAATTTTTTTTCTTCTCTATTTTTCGGCCTGTCTTCATCCGTTTCGTCTTGAAATGAAGGCTGGATGATGTTTTTTAATTTTTTGAATTTTTTTGCTTTTATTATTGAATTTTCTAACTCGGGTCGGGTTCGAACGGATAGGAAGAAAATTATTTTTGTTCTCTATTTTTCGGCCTGTCCTTGCCCGTTTCGTCTTGGAATGAAGCCTGGATGATGTTTTCTAATTTTTAAAATTTTTTTGCATTTGTATTTGAATTTTCTAACTCGGGTCGGGTATTCGAACGGATAGGAAGGAAATTATTTTTGTTCTCTATTTTTCGGCCTGTCATTGCTCGTTTCATCTTGAAATGATGCCTGGATGATGTTTTTTAATTTTTAAATTTTTTTGCATTTATTTTTGAATTTTCAAACTCGGGTCGGGTTCGAACGGATAGGAAGGAAATTATTTTTGATCTCTATTTTTCGGCTTGTCCTTGCCCGTTTCGCCTTGAAACGAAGTCTGGATGATGTTTTTTAATTTTTAAAATTTTTTTGCATTTGTTTTTGAATTTTCTAACTCGGGTCGGGTATTCGAACGGATAGGAAGGAAATTATTTTTATTCTTTATTTTTTGGCCTGTCCTTGCCCGTTTCATCCAGAAATGAAGCCTGGATGTTGTTTTTTAATTTTTAAAATTTTTTTGCATTTGTTTTTGAATTTTCTAACTCGGGTCGGGTATTCGAACGGATAGGAAGGAAATTATTTTTCTTCTCTATTTTTCGGCCTGTCCTTGCCCGTTTTGCCTTGAAACGAAGCCTGGAAGATGTTTTTTAATTTTTAAATTTTTTTTGCATTTGTTTTTGAATTTTCTAACTCGGGTCGGGTATTCGAACGGATCGGAAGGAAATTATTTTTGTTCTCTATTTTTCGGCCTGTCCTTGCCCGTTTCATCCAGAAATGAAGCCTGGATGTTGTTTTTTAATTTTTAAAATTTTTTTGCATTTATTTTCGAATTTTCTAACTCGGGTCGGGTTTGAACGGATAGGAAGAAAATTAATTTTGTTCTCTATTTTTCGGCCTGTCATTGCCCGTTTCGTCTTGAAATGATGCCTGGATGAAGTTTTTTAATTTTTTTAATTTTTTTGCATTTATTTTTGAATTTTCAAACTCGGGTTGGGTTCGAACGTATAGGAAGGAAATTATTTTTGTTCTCTATTTTTCGGCTTGTCCTGGCCCGTTTCGTCCTGAAATGAAGCCTGGATGATGTTTTTTAATTTTTAAAATTTTTTTGCATTTATTTTCGAAATTTTAAACTCGGGTCGGGTATTCGAACGGATAGGAAGGAAATTTTTTTTTCTTCTCTATTTTTCGGCCTGTCATCATCCGTTTCGTCTTGAAATGAAGCCTGGATGTTGTTTTTTAATTTTTAAAATTTTTTTGCATTTGTTTTTGAATTTTCTAACTCGGGTCGGGTATTCGAACGGATAGGAAGGAAATTATTTTTGTTCTCTATTTTTCGGCCTGTCCTTGCCCGTTTCGTTCTGAAATGAAGCCGGATGATGTTTTTTTAGTTTTAAAATTTTTTTGCATTTATTTTCAAAATTTCAAACTCGGGTCGGGTTCGAACGGATAGGATGGAAATTATTTTTGTTCTCTATTTTTCGGCCTGTCCTTGCCCGTTTCGTCTTGGAATGAAGCCTGGATGATGTTTTTTAATTTTTAAAATTTTTTTTCATTTATTTTTGAATTTTCTAACTCGGGTCGGGTTTGAACGGATAGGAAGAAAATTATTTTTGTTCTCTATTTTTAGGCCTGTCATTGCCCGTTTTGTCTTGAAATGATGCTTGGATGATGTTTTTTAATTTTTTTAATTTTTTTGCATTTATTTTTGAATTTTCAAACTCGGGTCGGGTTCGAACGGATAGGAAGAAAATTATTTTTGTTCTCTATTTTTCGGCCTGTCATTGCCCGTTTCGTCTTGAAATGATGCCTGGATGATGTTTTTTAATTTTTTTAATTTTTTTGCATTTATTTTTGAATTTTCAAACTCGGGTCGGGTTCGAACGGATAGGAAGAAAATTTTTTTTGTTCTCTATTTTTCGGCTTGTCCTTGCCCGTTTCGTCTTGAAATGATGCCTGGATGATGTTTTTCAATTTTTAGCATTTTTTCGCATTTATTTTTGAATTTTCTAACTCGGGTCGGGTTTGAACGGATAGGAAGAAAATTATTTTTGTTCTCTATTTTCCAGCCTGTCATTGCCCGTTTCATCTTGAAATGATGCCTGGATGATGTTTTTTAATTTTTAAATTTTTTTGCATTTATTTTTGAATTTTCAAACTCGGGTCAGGTTCGAACGGATAGGAAGGAAATTATTTTTGTTCTCTATTTTTGGGCTTGTCCTTTCCCGTTTCGCCTTGAAACGAAGCCTGGATGATGTTTTTTAATTTTTAAAATTTTTTTTAATTTGTTTTTGAATTTTCTAACCCGAGTCGGGTTCGAACGGATAGGAAGAAATTTTTTTTTCTTCTCTATTTTTCGGCCTGTCCTGGCCCGTTTCGTCTTGAAACGAAGCCTGGATGATGTTTTTTAATTTTTAGAATTTTTTTGCATTTATTATTGAATTTTCTAACTCGGGTCGGGTTCGAACGGATAGGAAGAAAATTATTTTTGTTCTCTATTTTTCGGCCTGTCCTTGCCCGTTTCGTCTTGGAATGAAGCCTGGATGATGTTTTCTAATTTTTAAAATTTTTTTGCATTTGTATTTGAATTTTCTAACTCGGGTCGGGTATTCGAACGGATAGGAAGGAAATTATTTTTGTTCTCTATTTTTCGGCCTGTCCTGGCCCGTTTCGTCTTGAAACGAAGCCTGGATGATGTTTTTTAATTTTTAGAATTTTTTTGCATTTATTATTGAATTTTCTAACTCGGGTCGGGTTCGAACGGATAGGAAGAAAATTATTTTTGTTCTCTATTTTTCGGCCTGTCCTTGCCCGTTTCGTCTTGGAATGAAGCCTGGATGATGTTTTCTAATTTTTAAAATTTTTTTGCATTTGTATTTGAATTTTCTAACTCGAGTCGGGTATTCGAACGGATAGGAAGGAAATTATTTTTGTTCTCTATTTTTGGGCTTGTCCTTTCCCGTTTCGCCTTGAAACGAAGCCTGGATGATGTTTTTTAATTTTTAAAATTTTTTTGAATTTGTTTTTGAATTTTCTTACCCGAGTCGGGTTCGAACGGATAGGAAGAAATTTTTTTTTCTTCTCTATTTTTCGGCCTGTCCTGGCCCGTTTCGTCTTGAAACGAAGCCTGGATGATGTTTTTTAATTTTTAGAATTTTTTTGCATTTATTATTGAATTTTCTAACTCGGGTCGGGTTCGAACGGATAGGAAGGAAATTATTTTTGTTCTCTATTTTTCGGCCTGTCCTTGCCCGTTTCGTCTTTGAATGAAGCCTGGATGATGTTTTTTAATTTTTAAAATTTTTTTGCATTTGTTTTTGAATTTTCTAACTCGGGTCGGGTATTCGAACAGATAGGAAGGAAATTATTTTTGTTCTCTATTTTTCGGCCTGTCCTTGCCCGTTTCGTCCTGAAATGAAGCTGGATGATGTTTTTTGATTTTTTAAATTTTTTTGCATTTATTTTCGAAATTTCAAACTCAGGTCGGGTTCGAACGGATAGGAAGGACATTTTTTTTCTACTCTATTTTTTGGCCTCTCTTCACCCGTTTCGTCTTGAAATGAAACCTGGATGATGTTTTTTAATTTTTAGAATTTTTTTGCATTTATTATTGAATTTTCTAACTCTGGTCGGGTATTCGAACGGATAGGAAGGAAATTATTTTTGTTCTCTATTTTTCGGCTTGTCCGTGCCCGTTTCGCTTTGAAACGAAGCCTGGAAGATGTTTTTTAATTTTTAAAATTTTTTTGCATTTGTTTTTGAATTTTCTAACTCGGGTCGGGTATTCGAACGGATAGGAAGGAAATTATTTTTGTTCTCTATTTTTCGGCCTGTCCTTGCCCGTTTCATCCAGAAATGAAGCCTGGATGTTGTTTTTTCATTTTTAAAATTTTTTTGCATTTATTTTCGAATTTTCTAACTCGGGTCGGGTTTGAACGGATAGGAAGAAAATTATTTTTGTTCTCTATTTTTCGGCCTGTCATTGCCCGTTTCGTCTTGAAATGATGCCTGGATGAAGTTTTTTAATTTTTTTTAATTTTTTTGCATTTATTTTTGAATTTTCAAACTCGGGTCAGGTTCGAACGGATAGGAAGGAAATTTTTTTTCTTCTCTATTTTTCGGCCTGTCTTCATCCGTTTCGTCTTGAAATGAAGCCTGGATGATGTTTTTTAATTTTTTGAATTTTTTTGCATTTATTATTGAATTTTCTAACTCGGGTCGGGTTCGAACGGATAGGAAGAAAATTATTTTTGTTCTCTATTTTTCGGCCTGTCCTTGCCCGTTTCGTCTTGGAAGGAAGCCTGGATGATGTTTTCTAATTTTTAAATTTTTTTTGCATTTGTATTTGAATTTTCTAACTCGGGTCGGGTATTCGAACGGATAGGAAGGAAATAATTTTTGTTCTCTATTTTTCGGCCTGTCATTGCTCGTTTCGTCTTGAAATGATGCCTGGATGATGTTTTTTAATTTTTAAATTTTTTTGCATTTATTTTTGAATTTTCAAACTCGGGTCGGGTTCGAACGGATAGGAAGGAAATTATTTTTGTTCTCTATTTTTCGGCTTGTCCTTGCCTGTTTCGCCTTGAAACGAAGTCTGGATGATGGTTTTTAATTTTTAAAATTTTTTTGCATTTGTTTTTGAATTTTCTAACTCGGGTCGGGTATTCGAACGGATAGGAAGGAAATTATTTTTATTCTTTATTTTTTGGCCTGTCCTTGCCCGTTTCATCCAGAAATGAAGCCTGGATGTTGTTTTTTAATTTTTAAAATTTTTTTGCATTTGTTTTTGAATTTTCTAACTCGGGTCGGGTATTCGAACGGATAGGAAGGAAATTATTTTTCTTCTCAATTTTTCGGCCTGTCCTTGCCCGTTTTGCCTTGAAACGAAGCCTGGAAGATGTTTTTTAATTTTTAAATTTTTTTTGCATTTGTTTTTGAATTTTCTAACTCGGGTCGGGTATTCGAACGGATCGGAGGGAAATTATTTTTGTTCTCTATTTTTCGGCCTGTCCTTGCCCGTTTCATCCAGAAATGAAGCCTGGATGTTGTTTTTTAATTTTTAAAATTTTTTTGCATTTATTTTCGAATTTTCTAACTCGGGTCGGGTTTGAACGGATAGGAAGAAAATTAATTTTGTTCTCTATTTTTCGGCCTGTCATTGCCCGTTTCGTCTTGAAATGATGCCTGGATGAAGTTTTTTAATTTTTTTAATTTTTTTGCATTTATTTTTGAATTTTCAAACTCGGATTGGGTTCGAACGTATAGGAAGGAAATTATTTTTGTTCTCTATTTTTCGGCTTGTCCTTGCCCGTTTCGTCCTGAAATGAAGCCTGGATGATGTTTTTTAATTTTTAAAATTTTTTTGCATTTATTTTCGAAATTTTAAACTCGGGTCGGGTATTCGAACGGATAGGAAGGAAATTTTTTTTTCTTCTCTATTTTTCGGCCTGTCTTCATCCGTTTCGTCTTGAAATGAAGCCTGGATGTTGTTTTTTAATTTTTAAAATTTTTTTGCATTTGTTTTTGAATTTTCTAACTCGAGTCGGGTATTCGAACGGATAGGAAGGAAATTATTTTTGTTCTCTATTTTTCGGCCTGTCCTTGCCCGTTTCGTCCTGAAATGAAGCCGGATGATGTTTTTTTAGTTTTAAAATTTTTTTGCATTTATTTTCGAAATTTCAAACTCGGGTCGGGTTCGAACGGATAGGAAGGAAATTATTTTTGTTCTCTATTTTTCGGCCTGTCCTTGCCCGTTTCGTCTTGGAATGAAGCCTGGATGATGTTTTTTAATTTTTAAAATTTTTTTTCATTTATTTTTGAATTTTCTAACTCGGGTCGGGTTTGAACGGATAGGAAGAAAATTATTTTTGTTCTCTATTTTTCGGCCTGTCATTGCCCGTTTTGTCTTGAAATGATGCTTGGATGATGTTTTTTAATTTTTTTAATTTTTTTGCATTTATTTTTGAATTTTCAAACTCGGGTCGGGTTCGAACGGATAGGAAGAAAATTATTTTTGTTCTCTATTTTTCGGCCTGTCATTGCCCGTTTCGTCTTGAAATGATGCCTGGATGATGTTTTTTAATTTTTTTAATTTTTTTGCATTTATTTTTGAATATTCAAACTCGGGTCGGGTTCGAACGGATAGGAAGAAAATTTTTTTTGTTCTCTATTTTTCGGCTTGTCCTTGCCCGTTTCGTCTTGAAATGATGCCTGGATGATGTTTTTTAATTTTTAGAATTTTTTCGCATTTATTTTTGAATTTTCTAACTCGGGTCGGGTTTGAACGGATAGGAAGAAAATTATTTTTGTTCTCTATTTTTCAGCCTGTCATTGCCCGTTTCATCTTGAAATGATGCCTGGATGATGTTTTTTAATTTTTAAATTTTTTTGCATTTATTTTTGAATTTTCAAACTCGGGTCAGGTTCGAACGGATAGGAAGGAAATTATTTTTGTTCTCTATTTTTGGGCTTGTCCTTTCCCGTTTCGCCTTGAAACGAAGCCTGGATGATGTTTTTTAATTTTTAAAATTTTTTTGAATTTGTTTTTGAATTTTCTAACCCGAGTCGGGTTCGAACGGATAGGAAGAAATTTTTTTTTCTTCTCTATTTTTCGGCCTGTCCTGGCCCGTTTCGTCTTGAAACGAAGCCTGGATGATGTTTTTTAATTTTTAGAATTTTTTTGCATTTATTATTGAATTTTCTAACTCGGGTCGGGTTCGAACGGATAGGAAGGAAATTATTTTTGTTCTCTATTTTTCGGCCTGTCCTTGCCCGTTTCGTCTTTGAATGAAGCCTGGATGATGTTTTTTAATTTTTAAAATTTTTTTGCATTTGTTTTTGAATTTTCTAACTCGGGTCGGGTATTCGAACAGATAGGAAGGAAATTATTTTTGTTCTCTATTTTTCGGCCTGTCCTTGCCCGTTTCGTCCTGAAATGAAGCTGGATGATGTTTTTTGATTTTTTAAATTTTTTTGCATTTATTTTCGAAATTTCAAACTCGGGTCGGGTTCGAACGGATAGGAAGGAAATTTTTTTTCTACTCTATTTTTTGGCCTGTCTTCACCCGTTTCGTCTTGAAATGAAACCTGGATGATGTTTTTTAATTTTTAGAATTTTTTTGCATTTATTATTGAATTTTCTAACTCTGGTCGGGTATTCGAACGGATAGGAAGGAAATTATTTTTGTTCTCTATTTTTCGGCTTGTCCTTGCCCGTTTCGCTTTGAAACGAAGCCTGGAAGATGTTTTTTAATTTTTAAAATTTTTTTGCATTTGTTTTTGAATTTTCTAACTCGGGTCGGGTATTCGAACGGATAGGAAGGAAATTATTTTTGTTCTCTATTTTTCGGCCTGTCCTTGCCCGTTTCATCCAGAAATGTAGCCTGGATGTTGTTTTTTCATTTTTAAAATTTTTTTGCATTTATTTTCGAATTTTCTAACTCTGGTCGGGTTTGAACGGATTGGAAGAAAATTATTTTTGTTCTCTATTTTTCGGCCTGTCATTGCCCGTTTCGTCTTGAAATGATGCCTGGATGAAGTTTTTTGATTTTTTTAATTTTTTTGCATTTATTTTTGAATTTTCAAACTCGGGTCGGGTTCGAACGGATAGGAAGGAAATTTTTTTTCTTCTCTATTTTTCGGCCTGTCTTCATCCGTTTCGTCTTGAAATGAAGGCTGGATGATGTTTTTTAATTTTTTGAATTTTTTTGCTTTTATTATTGAATTTTCTAACTCGGGTCGGGTTCGAACGGATAGGAAGAAAATTATTTTTGTTCTCTATTTTTCGGCCTGTCCTTGCCAGTTTCGTCTTGGAATGAAGCCTGGATGATGTTTTCTAATTTTTAAAATTTTTTTGCATTTGTATTTGAATTTTCTAACTCGGGTCGGGTATTCGAACGGATAGGAAGGAAATTATTTTTGTTCTCTATTTTTCGGCCTGTCATTGCTCGTTTCGTCTTGAAATGATGCCTGGATGATGTTTTTTAATTTTTAAATTTTTTTGCATTTATTTTTGAATTTTCAAACTCGGGTCGGGTTCGAACGGATAGGAAGGAAATTATTTTTTATCTCTATTTTTCGGCTTGTCCTTGCCCGTTTCGCCTTGAAACGAAGTCTGGATGATGTTTATTAATTTTTAAAATTTTTTTGCATTTGTTTTTGAATTTTCTAACTCGGGTCGGGTATTCGAACGGATAGGAAGGAAATTATTTTTATTCTTTATTTTTTGGCCTGTCCTTGCCCGTTTCATCCAGAAATGAAGCCTGGATGTTGTTTTTTAATTTTTAAAATTTTTTTGCATTTGTTTTTGAATTTTCTAACTCGGGTCGGGTATTCGAACGGATAGGAAGGAAATTATTTTTCTTCTCTATTTTTCGGCCTGTCCTTGCCCGTTTTGCCTTGAAACGAAGCCTGGAAGATGTTTTTTAATTTTTAAATTTTTTTTGCATTTGTTTTTGAATTTTCTAACTCGGGTCGGGTATTCGAACGGATCGGAAGGAAATTATTTTTGTTCTCTATTTTTCGGCCTGTCCTTGCCCGTTTCATCCAGAAATGAAGCCTGGATGTTGTTTTTTAATTTTTAAAATTTTTTTGCATTTATTTTCGAATTTTCTAACTCGGGTCGGGTTTGAACGGATAGGAAGAAAATTAATTTTGTTCTCCATTTTTCGGCCTGTCATTGCCCGTTTCGTCTTGAAATGATGCCTGGATGAAGTTTTTTAATTTTTTTGCTTTTATTTTTGAATTTTCAAACTCGGGTTGGGTTCGAACGTATAGGAAGGAAATTATTTTTGTTCTCTATTTTTCGGCTTGTCCTTGCCCGTTTCGTCCTGAAATGAAGCCTGGATGATGTTTTTTAATTTTTAAAATTTTTTTGCATTTATTTTCGAAATTTTAAACTCGGGTCGGGTATTCGAACGGATAGGAAGGAAATTTTTTTTTCTTCTCTATTTTTCGGCCTGTCATCATCCGTTTCGTCTTGAAATGAAGCCTGGATGTTGTTTTTTAATTTTTAAAATTTTTTTGCATTTGTTTTTGAATTTTCTAACTCGGGTCGGGTATTCGAACGGATAGGAAGGAAATTATTTTTGTTCTCTATTTTTCGGCCTGTCCTTGCCCGTTTCGTTCTGAAATGAAGCCGGATGATGTTTTTTTAGTTTTAAAATTTTTTTGCATTTATTTTCAAAATTTCAAACTCGGGTCGGGTTCGAACGGATAGGATGGAAATTATTTTTGTTCTCTATTTTTCGGCCTGTCCTTGCCCGTTTCGTCTTGGAATGAAGCCTGGATGATGTTTTTTAATTTTTAAAATTTTTTTTCATTTATTTTTGAATTTTCTAACTCGGGTCGGGTTTGAACGGATAGGAAGAAAATTATTTTTGTTCTCTATTTTTAGGCCTGTCATTGCCCGTTTTGTCTTGAAATGATGCCTGGATGATGTTTTTTAATTTTTAGCATTTTTTCGCATTTATTTTTGAATTTTCTAACTCGGGTCGGGTTTGAACGGATAGGAAGAAAATTATTTTTGTTATCTATTTTCCAGCCTGTCATTGCCCGTTTCATCTTGAAATGATGCCTGGATGATGTTTTTTAATTTTTAAATTTTTTTGCATTTATTTTTGAATTTTCAAACTCGGGTCAGGTTCGAACGGATAGGAAGGAAATTATTTTTGTTCTCTATTTTTGGGCTTGTCCTTTCCCGTTTCGCCTTGAAACGAAGCCTGGATGATGTTTTTTAATTTTTAAAATTTTTTTTAATTTGTTTTTGAATTTTCTAACCCGAGTCGGGTTCGAACGGATAGGAAGAAATTTTTTTTTCTTCTCTATTTTTCGGCCTGTCCTGGCCCGTTTCGTCTTGAAACGAAGCCTGGATGATGTTTTTTAATTTTTAGAATTTTTTTGCATTTATTATTGAATTTTCTAACTCGGGTCGGGTTCGAACGGATAGGAAGAAAATTATTTTTGTTCTCTATTTTTCGGCTTGTCCGTGCCCGTTTCGCTTTGAAACGAAGCCTGGAAGATGTTTTTTAATTTTTAAAATTTTTTTGCATTTGTTTTTGAATTTTCTAACTCGGGTCGGGTATTCGAACAGATAGGAAGGAAATTATTTTTGTTCTCTATTTTTCGGCCTGTCCTTGCACGTTTCGTCCTGAAATGAAGCTGGATGATGTTTTTTGATTTTTTAAATTTTTTTGCATTTATTTTCGAAATTTCAAACTCAGGTCGGGTTCGAACGGATAGGAAGGAAATTTTTTTTCTACTCTATTTTTTGGCCTCTCTTCACCCGTTTCGTCTTGAAATGAAACCTGGATGATGTTTTTTAATTTTTAGAATTTTTTTGCATTTATTATTGAATTTTCTAACTCTGGTCGGGTATTCGAACGGATAGGAAGGAAATTATTTTTGTTCTCTATTTTTCGGCTTGTCCGTGCCCGTTTCGCTTTGAAACGAAGCCTGGAAGATGTTTTTTAATTTTTAAAATTTTTTTGCATTTGTTTTTGAATTTTCTAACTCGGGTCGGGTATTCGAACGGATAGGAAGGAAATTATTTTTGTTCTCTATTTTTCGGCCTGTCCTTGCCCGTTTCATCCAGAAATGAAGCCTGGATGTTGTTTTTTCATTTTTAAAATTTTTTTGCATTTATTTTCGAATTTTCTAACTCGGGTCGGGTTTGAACGGATAGGAAGAAAATTATTTTTGTTCTCTATTTTTCGGCCTGTCATTGCCCGTTTCGTCTTGAAATGATGCCTGGATGAAGTTTTTTAATTTTTTTTAATTTTTTTGCATTTATTTTTGAATTTTCAAACTCGGGTCAGGTTCGAACGGATAGGAAGGAAATTTTTTTTCTTCTCTATTTTTCGGCCTGTCTTCATCCGTTTCGTCTTGAAATGAAGCCTGGATGATGTTTTTTAATTTTTTGAATTTTTTTGCATTTATTATTGAATTTTCTAACTCGGGTCGGGTTCGAACGGATAGGAAGAAAATTATTTTTCTTCTCTATTTTTCGGCCTGTCCTTGCCCGTTTCGTCTTGGAAGGAAGCCTGGATGATGTTTTCTAATTTTTAAATTTTTTTTGCATTTGTATTTGAATTTTCTAACTCGGGTCGGGTATTCGAACGGATAGGAAGGAAATAATTTTTGTTCTCTATTTTTCGGCCTGTCATTGCTCGTTTCGTCTTGAAATGATGCCTGGATGATGTTTTTTAATTTTTTTAATTTTTTTGCATTTATTTTTGAATATTCAAACTCGGGTCGGGTTCGAATGGATAGGAAGAAAATTTTTTTTGTTCTCTATTTTTCGGCTTGTCCTTGCCCGTTTCGTCTTGAAATGATGCCTGGATGATGTTTTTTAATTTTTAGAATTTTTTCGCATTTATTTTTGAATTTTCTAACTCGGGTCGGGTTTGAACGGATAGGAAGAAAATTATTTTTGTTCTCTATTTTTCAGCCTGTCATTGCCCGTTTCATCTTGAAATGATGCCTGGATGATGTTTTTTAATTTTTAAATTTTTTTGCATTTATTTTTGAATTTTCAAACTCGGGTCAGGTTCGAACGGATAGGAAGGAAATTATTTTTGTTCTCTATTTTTGGGCTTGTCCTTTCC
Source organism: Quercus robur (assembly GCF_932294415.1). Classification (NCBI taxonomy): domain Eukaryota; kingdom Viridiplantae; phylum Streptophyta; class Magnoliopsida; order Fagales; family Fagaceae; genus Quercus; species Quercus robur. The sequence goes on from NC_065543.1 coordinate 23,279,385, forward strand.
CGTTTCGCCTTGAAACGAAGCCTGGATGATGTTTTTTAATTTTTAAAATTTTTTTGAATTTGTTTTTGAATTTTCTAACCCGAGTCGGGTTCGAACGGATAGGAAGAAATTTTTTTTTCTTCTCTATTTTTCGGCCTGTCCTGGCCCGTTTCGTCTTGAAACGAAGCCTGGATGATGTTTTTTAATTTTTAGAATTTTTTGGCATTTATTATTGAATTTTCTAACTCGGGTCGGGTTCGAACGGATAGGAAGGAAATTATTTTTGTTCTCTATTTTTCGGCCTATCCTTGCCCGTTTCGTCTTGGAATAAAGCCTGGATGATGATTTTTAATTTTTAAAATTTTTTTGCATTTGTTTTTGAATTTTCTAACTCGGGTCGGGTATTCGAACGGATAGGAAGGAAATTATTTTTGTTCTCTATTTTTCGGCCTGTCCTTGCCCGTTTCGTCCTGAAATGAAGCTGGATGATGTTTTTTGATTTTTTAAATTTTTTTGCATTTATTTTCGAAATTTCAAACTCGGGTCGAATTCAAACGGATAGGAAGGAAATTTTTTTTCTACTCTATTTTTTGGCCTGTCTTCACCCGTTTCGTCTTGAAATGAAACCTGGATGATGTTTTTTAATTTTTAGAATTTTTTTGCATTTATTATTGAATTTTCTAACTCTGGTCGGGTATTCGAACGGATAGGAAGGAAATTATTTTTGTTCTCTATTTTTCGGCTTGTCCTTGCCCGTTTCGCTTTGAAACGAAGCCTGGAAGATGTTTTTTAATTTTTAAAATTTTTTTGCATTTGTTTTTGAATTTTCTAACTCGGGTCGGGTATTCGAACGGATAGGAAGGAAATTATTTTTCTTCTCTATTTTTCGGCCTGTCCTTCCCCGTTTCGCCTTGAAACGAAGCCTGGCTAATGTTTTTTAATTTTTAAAATTTTTTTGCATTTGTTTTTGAATTTTCTAACTCGGGTCGGGTATTCGAACGGAAAGGAAGGAAATTATTTTTGTTCTCTATTTTTCGGCCTGTCCTTGCCCGTTTCATCCAGAAATGAAGCCTGGATGTTGTTTTTTCATTTTTAAAATTTTTTTGCATTTATTTTCGAATTTTCTAACTCTGGTCGGGTTTGAACGGATAGGAAGAAAATTATTTTTGTTCTCTATTTTTCGGCCTGTCATTGCCCGTTTCGTCTTGAAATGATGCCTGGTTGAAGTTTTTTAATTTTTTTAATTTTTTTGCATTTATTTTTGAATTTTCAAACTCGGGTCGGGTTCGAACGGATAGGAAGGAAATTTTTTTTCTTCTCTATTTTTCGGCCTGTCTTCATCCGTTTCGTCTTGAAATGAAGCCTGGATGATGTTTTTTAATTTTTTGAATTTTTTTGCATTTATTATTGAATTTTCTAACTCGGGTCGGGTTCGAACGGATAGGAAGGAAATTATTTTTGTTCTCTATTTTTCGGCCTGTCCTTGCCCGTTTCGTCTTGGAATGAAGCCTGGATGATGTTTTTTAATTTTTAAAATTTTTTTGCATTTGTTTTTGAATTTTCTAACTCGGGTCGGGTATTCGAACGGATAGGAAGGAAATTATTTTTGCTCTCTATTTTTCGGCCTGTCCTTGCCCGTTTCGTCCTGAAATGAAGCCGGATGATGTTTTTTTAGTTTTAAAATTTTTTTGCATTTCTTTTCGAAATTTCAAACTCGGGTCGGGTTCGAACGGATAGGAAGGAAATTATTTTTGATCTCTATTTTTCGGCTTGTCCTTGCCTGTTTCGCCTTGAAACGAAGTCTGGATGATGGTTTTTAATTTTTAAAATTTTTTTGCATTTGTTTTTGAATTTTCTAACTCGGGTCGGGTATTCGAACGGATAGGAAGGAAATTATTTTTATTCTTTATTTTTTGGCCTGTCCTTGCCCGTTTCATCCAGAAATGAAGCCTGGATGTTGTTTTTTAATTTTTAAAATTTTTTTGCATTTGTTTTTTAATTTTCTAACTCGGGTCGGGTATTCGAACGGATAGGAAGGAAATTATTTTTCTTCTCTATTTTTCGGCCTGTCCTTGCCCGTTTTGCCTTGAAACGAAGCCTGGAAGATGTTTTTTAATTTTTAAATTTTTTTTGCATTTGTTTTTGAATTTTCTAACTCGGGTCGGGTATTCGAACGGATCGGAAGGAAATTATTTTTGTTCTCTATTTTTCGGCCTGTCCTTGCCCGTTTCATCCAGAAATGAAGCCTGGATGTTGTTTTTTAATTTTTAAAATTTTTTTGCATTTATTTTCGAATTTTCTAACTCGGGTCGGGTTTGAACGGATAGGAAGAAAATTAATTTTGTTCTCTATTTTTCGGCCTGTCATTGCCCGTTTCGTCTTGAAATGATGCCTGGATGAAGTTTTTTAATTTTTTTAATTTTTTTGCATTTATTTTTGAATTTTCAAACTCGGGTTGGGTTCGAACGTATAGGAAGGAAATTATTTTTGTTCTCTATTTTTCGGCTTGTCCTTGCCCGTTTCGTCCTGAAATGAAGCCTGGATGATGTTTTTTAATTTTTAAAATTTTTTTGCATTTATTTTCGAAATTTTAAACTCGGGTCGGGTATTCGAACGGATAGGAAGGAAATTTTTTTTTCTTCTCTATTTTTCGGCCTGTCTTCATCCGTTTCGTCTTGAAATGAAGCCTGGATGTTGTTTTTTAATTTTTAAAATTTTTTTGCATTTGTTTTTGAATTTTCTAACTCGGGTCGGGTATTCGAACGGATAGGAAGGAAATTATTTTTGTTCTCTATTTTTCGGCCAGTCCTTGCCCGTTTCGTCCTGAAATGAAGCCGGATGATGTTTTTTTAGTTTTAAAATTTTTTTGCATTTATTTTCGAAATTTCAAACTCGGGTCGGGTTCGAACGGATAGGAAGGAAATTATTTTTGTTCTCTATTTTTCGGCATGTCCTTGCCCGTTTCGTCTTGGAATGAAGCCTGGATGATGTTTTTTAATTTTTAAAATTTTTTTTCATTTATTTTTGAATTTTCTAACTCGGGTCGGGTTTGAACGGATAGGAAGAAAATTATTTTTGTTCTCTATTTTTCGGCCTGTCATTGCCCGTTTTGTCTTGAAATGATGCTTGGATGATGTTTTTTAATTTTTTTAATTTTTTTGCATTTATTTTTGAATTTTCAAACTCGGGTCGGGTTCGAACGGATAGGAAGAAAATTATTTTTGTTCTCTATTTTTCGGCCTGTCATTGCCCGTTTCGTCTTGAAATGATGCCTGGATGTTGTTTTTTAATTTTTAAAATTTTTTTGCATTTGTTTTTTAATTTTCTAACTCGGGTCGGGTATTCGAACGGATAGGAAGGAAATTATTTTTGCTCTCTATTTTTCGGCCTGTCCTTGCCCGTTTCGTCCTGAAATGAAGCCGGATGATGGTTTTTTAGTTTTAAAATTTTTTTGCATTTCTTTTCGAAATTTCAAACTCGGGTCGGGTTCGAACGGATAGGAAGGAAATTATTTTTGATCTCTATTTTTCGGCTTGTCCTTGCCTGTTTCGCCTTGAAACGAAGTCTGGATGATGGTTTTTAATTTTTAAAATTTTTTTGCATTTGTTTTTGAATTTTCTAACTCGGGTCGGGTATTCGAACGGATAGGAAGGAAATTATTTTTATTCTTTATTTTTTGGCCTGTCCTTGCCCGTTTCATCCAGAAATGAAGCCTGGATGTTGTTTTTTAATTTTTAAAATTTTTTTGCATTTGTTTTTGAATTTTCTAACTCGGGTCGGGTATTCGAACGGATAGGAAGGAAATTATTTTTCTTCTCTATTTTTCGGCCTGTCCTTGCCCGTTTTGCCTTGAAACGAAGCCTGGAAGATGTTTTTTAATTTTTAAATTTTTTTTGCATTTGTTTTTGAATTTTCTAACTGGGGTCGGGTATTCGAACGGATCGGAAGGAAATTATTTTTGTTCTCTATTTTTCGGCCTGTCCTTGCCCGTTTCATCCAGAAATGAAGCCTGGATGTTGTTTTTTAATTTTTAAAATTTTTTTGCATTTATTTTCGAATTTTCTAACTCGGGTCGGGTTTGAACGGATAGGAAGAAAATTAATTTTGTTCTCTATTTTTCGGCCTGTCATTGCCCGTTTCGTCTTGAAATGATGCCTGGATGAAGTTTTTTAATTTTTTTAATTTTTTTGCATTTATTTTTGAATTTTCAAACTCGGGTTGGGTTCGAACGTATAGGAAGGAAATTATTTTTGTTCTCTATTTTTCGGCTTGTCCTTGCCCGTTTCGTCCTGAAATGAAGCCTGGATGATGTTTTTTAATTTTTAAAATTTTTTTGCATTTATTTTCGAAATTTTAAACTCGGGTCGGGTATTCGAACGGATAGGAAGGAAATTTTTTTTTCTTCTCTATTTTTCGGCCTGTCTTCATCCGTTTCGTCTTGAAATGAAGCCTGGATGTTGTTTTTTAATTTTTAAAATTTTTTTGCATTTGTTTTTGAATTTTCTAACTCGGGTCGGGTATTCGAACGGATAGGAAGGAAATTATTTTTGCTCTCTATTTTTCGGCCTGTCCTTGCCCGTTTCGTCCTGAAATGAAGCCGGATGATGTTTTTTTAGTTTTAAAATTTTTTTGCATTTATTTTCGAAATTTCAAACTCGGGTCGGGTTCGAACGGATAGGAAGGAAATTATTTTTGTTCTCTATTTTTCGGCCTGTCCTTGCCCGTTTCGTCTTGGAATGAAACCTGGATGATGTTTTTTAATTTTTAAAATTTTTTTTCATTTATTTTTGAATTTTCTAACTCGGGTCGGGTTTGAACGGATAGGAAGAAAATTATTTTTGTTCTCTATTTTTCGGCCTGTCATTGCCCGTTTTGTCTGGAAATGATGCTTGGATGATGTTTTTTAATTTTTTTAATTTTTTTGCATTTATTTTTGAATTTTCAAACTCGGGTCGGGTTCGAACGGATAGGAAGAAAATTATTTTTGTTCTCTATTTTTCGGCCTGTCATTGCCCGTTTCGTCTTGAAATGATGCCTGGATGATGTTTTTTAATTTTTTTAATTTTTTTGCATTTATTTTTGAATATTCAAACTCGGGTCGGGTTCGAACGGATAGGAAGAAAATTTTTTTTGTTCTCTATTTTTCGGCTTGTCCTTGCCCGTTTCGTCTTGAAATGATGCCTGGATGATGTTTTTTAATTTTTAGAATTTTTTCGCATTTATTTTTGAATTTTCTAACTCGGGTCGGGTTTGAACGGATAGGAAGAAAATTATTTTTGTTCTCTATTTTTCAGCCTGTCATTGCCCGTTTCATCTTGAAATGATGCCTGGATGATGTTTTTTAATTTTTAAATTTTTTTGCATTTATTTTTGAATTTTCAAACTCGGGTCAGGTTCGAACGGATAGGAAGGAAATTATTTTTGTTCTCTATTTTTGGGCTTGTCCTTTCCCGTTTCGCCTTGAAACGAAGCCTGGATGATGTTTTTTAATTTTTAAAATTTTTTTGAATTTGTTTTTGAATTTTCTAACCCGAGTTGGGTTCGAACGGATAGGAAGAAATTTTTTTTTCTTCTCTATTTTTCGGCCTGTCCTGGCCCGTTTCGTCTTGAAACGAAGCCTGGCTAATGTTTTTTAATTTTTAGAATTTTTTTGCATTTATTATTGAATTTTCTAACTCGGGTCGGGTTCGAACGGATAGGAAGGAAATTATTTTTGTTCTCTATTTTTCGGCCTATCCTTGCCCGTTTCGTCTTGGAATGAAGCCTGGATGATGTTTTTTAATTTTTAAAATTTTTTTGCATTTGTTTTTGAATTTTCTAACTCGGGTCGGGTATTCGAACAGATAGGAAGGAAATTATTTTTGTTCTCTATTTTTCGGCCTGTCCTTGCCCGTTTCGTCCTGAAATGAAGCTGGATGATGTTTTTTGATTTTTTAAATTTTTTTGCATTTATTTTCGAAATTTCAAACTCGGGTCGGGTTCGAACGGATAGGAAGGAAATTTTTTTTCTACTCTATTTTTTGGCCTGTCTTCACCCGTTTCGTCTTGAAATGAAACCTGGATGATGTTTTTTAATTTTTAGAATTTTTTTGCATTTATTATTGAATTTTCTAACTCTGGTCGGGTATTCGAACGGATAGGAAGGAAATTATTTTTGTTCTCTATTTTTCGGCTTGTCCTTGCCCGTTTCGCTTTGAAACGAAGCCTGGAAGATGTTTTTTAATTTTTAAAATTTTTTTGCATTTGTTTTTGAATTTTCTACCTCGGGTCGGGTATTCGAACGGATAGGAAGGAAATTCTTTTTCTTCTCTATTTTTCGGCCTGTCCTTCCCCGTTTCGCCTTGAAACGAAGCCTGGAAGATGTTTTTTAATTTTTAAAATTTTTTTGCATTTGTTTTTGAATTTTCTAACTCGGGTCGGGTATTCGAACGGATAGGAAGGAAATTATTTTTGTTCTCTATTTTTCGGCCTGTCCTTGCCCGTTTCATCCAGAAATGAAGCCTGGATGTTGTTTTTTCATTTTTAAAATTTTTTTGCATTTATTTTCGAATTTTCTAACTCTGGTCGGGTTTGAACGGATAGGAAGAAAATTATTTTTGTTCTCTATTTTTCGGCCTGTCATTGCCCGTTTCGTCTTGAAATGATGCCTGGATGAAGTTTTTTAATTTTTTTAATTTTTTTGCATTTATTTTTGAATTTTCAAACTCGGGTCGGGTTCGAACGGATAGGAAGGAAATTTTTTTTCTTCTCTATTTTTTGGCCTGTCTTCATCCGTTTCGTCTTGAAATGAAGCCTGGATGATGTTTTTTAATTTTTTGAATTTGTTTGCATTTATTATTGAATTTTCTAACTCGGGTCGGGTTCGAACGGATAGGAAGGAAATTATTTTTGTTCTCTATTTTTGGGCTTGTCCTTTCCCGTTTCGCCTTGAAACGAAGCCTGGATGATGTTTTTTAATTTTTAAAATTTTTTTTAATTTGTTTTTGAATTTTCTAACCCGAGTCGGGTTCGAACGGATAGGAAGAAATTTTTTTTTCTTCTCTATTTTTCGGCCTGTCCTGGCCCGTTTCGTCTTGAAACGAAGCCTGGATGATGTTTTTTAATTTTTAGAATTTTTTTGCATTTATTATTGAATTTTCTAACTCGGGTCGGGTTCGAACGGATAGGAAGGAAATTATTTTTGCTCTCTATTTTTCGGCCTGTCCTTGCCCGTTTCGTCCTGAAATGAAGCCGGATGATGGTTTTTTAGTTTTAAAATTTTTTTGCATTTCTTTTCGAAATTTCAAACTCGGGTCGGGTTCGAACGGATAGGAAGGAAATTATTTTTGATCTCTATTTTTCGGCTTGTCCTTGCCTGTTTCGCCTTGAAACGAAGTCTGGATGATGGTTTTTAATTTTTAAAATTTTTTTGCATTTGTTTTTGAATTTTCTAACTCGGGTCGGGTATTCGAACGGATAGGAAGGAAATTATTTTTATTCTTTATTTTTTGGCCTGTCCTTGCCCGTTTCATCCAGAAATGAAGCCTGGATGTTGTTTTTTAATTTTTAAAATTTTTTTGCATTTGTTTTTGAATTTTCTAACTCGGGTCGGGTATTCGAACGGATAGGAAGGAAATTATTTTTCTTCTCTATTTTTCGGCCTGTCCTTGCCCGTTTTGCCTTGAAACGAAGCCTGGAAGATGTTTTTTAATTTTTAAATTTTTTTTGCATTTGTTTTTGAATTTTCTAACTGGGGTCGGGTATTCGAACGGATCGGAAGGAAATTATTTTTGTTCTCTATTTTTCGGCCTGTCCTTGCCCGTTTCATCCAGAAATGAAGCCTGGATGTTGTTTTTTAATTTTTAAAATTTTTTTGCATTTATTTTCGAATTTTCTAACTCGGGTCGGGTTTGAACGGATAGGAAGAAAATTAATTTTGTTCTCTATTTTTCGGCCTGTCATTGCCCGTTTCGTCTTGAAATGATGCCTGGATGAAGTTTTTTAATTTTTTTAATTTTTTTGCATTTATTTTTGAATTTTCAAACTCGGGTTGGGTTCGAACGTATAGGAAGGAAATTATTTTTGTTCTCTATTTTTCGGCTTGTCCTTGCCCGTTTCGTCCTGAAATGAAGCCTGGATGATGTTTTTTAATTTTTAAAATTTTTTTGCATTTATTTTCGAAATTTTAAACTCGGGTCGGGTATTCGAACGGATAGGAAGGAAATTTTTTTTTCTTCTCTATTTTTCGGCCTGTCTTCATCCGTTTCGTCTTGAAATGAAGCCTGGATGTTGTTTTTTAATTTTTAAAATTTTTTTGCATTTGTTTTTGAATTTTCTAACTCGGGTCGGGTATTCGAACGGATAGGAAGGAAATTATTTTTGCTCTCTATTTTTCGGCCTGTCCTTGCCCGTTTCGTCCTGAAATGAAGCCGGATGATGTTTTTTTAGTTTTAAAATTTTTTTGCATTTATTTTCGAAATTTCAAACTCGGGTCGGGTTCGAACGGATAGGAAGGAAATTATTTTTGTTCTCTATTTTTCGGCCTGTCCTTGCCCGTTTCGTCTTGGAATGAAACCTGGATGATGTTTTTTAATTTTTAAAATTTTTTTTCATTTATTTTTGAATTTTCTAACTCGGGTCGGGTTTGAACGGATAGGAAGAAAATTATTTTTGTTCTCTATTTTTCGGCCTGTCATTGCCCGTTTTGTCTGGAAATGATGCTTGGATGATGTTTTTTAATTTTTTTAATTTTTTTGCATTTATTTTTGAATTTTCAAACTCGGGTCGGGTTCGAACGGATAGGAAGAAAATTATTTTTGTTCTCTATTTTTCGGCCTGTCATTGCCCGTTTCGTCTTGAAATGATGCCTGGATGATGTTTTTTAATTTTTTTAATTTTTTTGCATTTATTTTTGAATATTCAAACTCGGGTCGGGTTCGAACGGATAGGAAGAAAATTTTTTTTGTTCTCTATTTTTCGGCTTGTCCTTGCCCGTTTCGTCTTGAAATGATGCCTGGATGATGTTTTTTAATTTTTAGAATTTTTTCGCATTTATTTTTGAATTTTCTAACTCGGGTCGGGTTTGAACGGATAGGAAGAAAATTATTTTTGTTCTCTATTTTTCAGCCTGTCATTGCCCGTTTCATCTTGAAATGATGCCTGGATGATGTTTTTTAATTTTTAAATTTTTTTGCATTTATTTTTGAATTTTCAAACTCGGGTCAGGTTCGAACGGATAGGAAGGAAATTATTTTTGTTCTCTATTTTTGGGCTTGTCCTTTCCCGTTTCGCCTTGAAACGAAGCCTGGATGATGTTTTTTAATTTTTAAAATTTTTTTGAATTTGTTTTTGAATTTTCTAACCCGAGTTGGGTTCGAACGGATAGGAAGAAATTTTTTTTTCTTCTCTATTTTTCGGCCTGTCCTGGCCCGTTTCGTCTTGAAACGAAGCCTGGATGATGTTTTTTAATTTTTAGAATTTTTTTGCATTTATTATTGAATTTTCTAACTCGGGTCGGGTTCGAACGGATAGGAAGGAAATTATTTTTGTTCTCTATTTTTCGGCCTATCCTTGCCCGTTTCGTCTTGGAATGAAGCCTGGATGATGTTTTTTAATTTTTAAAATTTTTTTGCATTTGTTTTTGAATTTTCTAACTCGGGTCGGGTATTCGAACAGATAGGAAGGAAATTATTTTTGTTCTCTATTTTTCGGCCTGTCCTTGCCCGTTTCGTCCTGAAATGAAGCTGGATGATGTTTTTTGATTTTTTAAATTTTTTTGCATTTATTTTCGAAATTTCAAACTCGGGTCGGGTTCGAACGGATAGGAAGGAAATTTTTTTTCTACTCTATTTTTTGGCCTGTCTTCACCCGTTTCGTCTTGAAATGAAACCTGGATGATGTTTTTTAATTTTTAGAATTTTTTTGCATTTATTATTGAATTTTCTAACTCTGGTCGGGTATTCGAACGGATAGGAAGGAAATTATTTTTGTTCTCTATTTTTCGGCTTGTCCTTGCCCGTTTCGCTTTGAAACGAAGCCTGGAAGATGTTTTTTAATTTTTAAAATTTTTTTGCATTTGTTTTTGAATTTTCTACCTCGGGTCGGGTATTCGAACGGATAGGAAGGAAATTCTTTTTCTTCTCTATTTTTCGGCCTGTCCTTCCCCGTTTCGCCTTGAAACGAAGCCTGGAAGATGTTTTTTAATTTTTAAAATTTTTTTGCATTTGTTTTTGAATTTTCTAACTCGGGTCGGGTATTCGAACGGATAGGAAGGAAATTATTTTTGTTCTCTATTTTTCGGCCTGTCCTTGCCCGTTTCATCCAGAAATGAAGCCTGGATGTTGTTTTTTCATTTTTAAAATTTTTTTGCATTTATTTTCGAATTTTCTAACTCTGGTCGGGTTTGAACGGATAGGAAGAAAATTATTTTTGTTCTCTATTTTTCGGCCTGTCATTGCCCGTTTCGTCTTGAAATGATGCCTGGATGAAGTTTTTTAATTTTTTTAATTTTTTTGCATTTATTTTTGAATTTTCAAACTCGGGTCGGGTTCGAACGGATAGGAAGGAAATTTTTTTTCTTCTCTATTTTTTGGCCTGTCTTCATCCGTTTCGTCTTGAAATGAAGCCTGGATGATGTTTTTTAATTTTTTGAATTTGTTTGCATTTATTATTGAATTTTCTAACTCGGGTCGGGTTCGAACGGATAGGAAGGAAATTATTTTTGTTCTCTATTTTTGGGCTTGTCCTTTCCCGTTTCGCCTTGAAACGAAGCCTGGATGATGTTTTTTAATTTTTAAAATTTTTTTTAATTTGTTTTTGAATTTTCTAACCCGAGTCGGGTTCGAACGGATAGGAAGAAATTTTTTTTTCTTCTCTATTTTTCGGCCTGTCCTGGCCCGTTTCGTCTTGAAACGAAGCCTGGATGATGTTTTTTAATTTTTAGAATTTTTTTGCATTTATTATTGAATTTTCTAACTCGGGTCGGGTTCGAACGGATAGGAAGAAAATTATTTTTGTTCTCTATTTTTCGGCTTGTCCGTGCCCGTTTCGCTTTGAAACGAAGCCTGGAAGATGTTTTTTAATTTTTAAAATTTTTTTGCATTTGTTTTTGAATTTTCTAACTCGGGTCGGGTATTCGAACAGATAGGAAGGAAATTATTTTTGTTCTCTATTTTTCGGCCTGTCCTTGCCCGTTTCGTCCTGAAATGAAGCTGGATGATGTTTTTTGATTTTTTAAATTTTTTTGCATTTATTTTCGAAATTTCAAACTCAGGTCGGGTTCGAACGGATAGGAAGGAAATTTTTTTTCTACTCTATTTTTTGGCCTCTCTTCACCCGTTTCGTCTTGAAATGAAACCTGGATGATGTTTTTTAATTTTTAGAATTTTTTTGCATTTATTATTGAATTTTCTAACTCTGGTCGGGTATTCGAACGGATAGGAAGGAAATTATTTTTGTTCTCTATTTTTCGGCTTGTCCGTGCCCGTTTCGCTTTGAAACGAAGCCTGGAAGATGTTTTTTAATTTTTAAAATTTTTTTGCATTTGTTTTTGAATTTTCTAACTCGGGTCGGGTATTCGAACGGATAGGAAGGAAATTATTTTTGTTCTCTATTTTTCGGCCTGTCCTTGCCCGTTTCATCCAGAAATGAAGCCTGGATGTTGTTTTTTCATTTTTAAAATTTTTTTGCATTTATTTTCGAATTTTCTAACTCGGGTCGGGTTTGAACGGATAGGAAGAAAATTATTTTTGTTCTCTATTTTTCGGCCTGTCATTGCCCGTTTCGTCTTGAAATGATGCCTGGATGAAGTTTTTTAATTTTTTTTAATTTTTTTGCATTTATTTTTGAATTTTCAAACTCGGGTCAGGTTCGAACGGATAGGAAGGAAATTTTTTTTCTTCTCTATTTTTCGGCCTGTCTTCATCCGTTTCGTCTTGAAATGAAGCCTGGATGATGTTTTTTAATTTTTTGAATTTTTTTGCATTTATTATTGAATTTTCTAACTCGGGTCGGGTTCGAACGGATAGGAAGAAAATTATTTTTCTTCTCTATTTTTCGGCCTGTCCTTGCCCGTTTCGTCTTGGAAGGAAGCCTGGATGATGTTTTCTAATTTTTAAATTTTTTTTGCATTTGTATTTGAATTTTCTAACTCGGGTCGGGTATTCGAACGGATAGGAAGGAAATAATTTTTGTTCTCTATTTTTCGGCCTGTCATTGCTCGTTTCGTCTTGAAATGATGCCTGGATGATGTTTTTTAATTTTTTTAATTTTTTTGCATTTATTTTTGAATATTCAAACTCGGGTCGGGTTCGAATGGATAGGAAGAAAATTTTTTTTGTTCTCTATTTTTCGGCTTGTCCTTGCCCGTTTCGTCTTGAAATGATGCCTGGATGATGTTTTTTAATTTTTAGAATTTTTTCGCATTTATTTTTGAATTTTCTAACTCGGGTCGGGTTTGAACGGATAGGAAGAAAATTATTTTTGTTCTCTATTTTTCAGCCTGTCATTGCCCGTTTCATCTTGAAATGATGCCTGGATGATGTTTTTTAATTTTTAAATTTTTTTGCATTTATTTTTGAATTTTCAAACTCGGGTCAGGTTCGAACGGATAGGAAGGAAATTATTTTTGTTCTCTATTTTTGGGCTTGTCCTTTCCCGTTTCGCCTTGAAACGAAGCCTGGATGATGTTTTTTAATTTTTAAAATTTTTTTGAATTTGTTTTTGAATTTTCTAACCCGAGTCGGGTTCGAACGGATAGGAAGAAATTTTTTTTTCTTCTCTATTTTTCGGCCTGTCCTGGCCCGTTTCGTCTTGAAAAGAAGCCTGGATGATGTTTTTTAATTTTTAGAATTTTTTTGCATTTATTATTGAATTTTCTAACTCGGGTCGGGTTCGAACGGATAGGAAGAAAATTATTTTTGTTCTCTATTTTTCGGCTTGTCCGTGCCCGTTTCGCTTTGAAACGAAGCCTGGAAGATGTTTTTTAATTTTTAAAATTTTTTTGCATTTGTTTTTGAATTTTCTAACTCGGGTCGGGTATTCGAACAGATAGGAAGGAAATTATTTTTGTTCTCTATTTTTCGGCCTGTCCTTGCCCGTTTCGTCCTGAAATGAAGCTGGATGATGTTTTTTGATTTTTTAAATTTTTTTGCATTTATTTTCGAAATTTCAAACTCAGGTCGGGTTCGAACGGATAGGAAGGAAATTTTTTTTCTACTCTATTTTTTGGCCTCTCTTCACCCGTTTCGTCTTGAAATGAAACCTGGATGATGTTTTTTAATTTTTAGAATTTTTTTGCATTTATTATTGAATTTTCTAACTCTGGTCGGGTATTCGAACGGATAGGAAGGAAATTATTTTTGTTCTCTATTTTTCGGCTTGTCCGTGCCCGTTTCGCTTTGAAACGAAGCCTGGAAGATGTTTTTTAATTTTTAAAATTTTTTTGCATTTGTTTTTGAATTTTCTAACTCGGGTCGGGTATTCGAACGGATAGGAAGGAAATTATTTTTGTTCTCTATTTTTCGGCCTGTCCTTGCCCGTTTCATCCAGAAATGAAGCCTGGATGTTGTTTTTTCATTTTTAAAATTTTTTTGCATTTATTTTCGAATTTTCTAACTCGGGTCGGGTTTGAACGGATAGGAAGAAAATTATTTTTGTTCTCTATTTTTCGGCCTGTCATTGCCCGTTTCGTCTTGAAATGATGCCTGGATGAAGTTTTTTAATTTTTTTTAATTTTTTTGCATTTATTTTTGAATTTTCAAACTCGGGTCAGGTTCGAACGGATAGGAAGGAAATTTTTTTTCTTCTCTATTTTTCGGCCTGTCTTCATCCGTTTCGTCTTGAAATGAAGCCTGGATGATGTTTTTTAATTTTTTGAATTTTTTTGCATTTATTATTGAATTTTCTAACTCGGGTCGGGTTCGAACGGATAGGAAGAAAATTATTTTTCTTCTCTATTTTTCGGCCTGTCCTTGCCCGTTTCGTCTTGGAAGGAAGCCTGGATGATGTTTTCTAATTTTTAAATTTTTTTTGCATTTGTATTTGAATTTTCTAACTCGGGTCGGGTATTCGAACGGATAGGAAGGAAATAATTTTTGTTCTCTATTTTTCGGCCTGTCATTGCTCGTTTCGTCTTGAAATGATGCCTGGATGATGTTTTTTAATTTTTTTAATTTTTTTGCATTTATTTTTGAATATTCAAACTCGGGTCGGGTTCGAATGGATAGGAAGAAAATTTTTTTTGTTCTCTATTTTTCGGCTTGTCCTTGCCCGTTTCGTCTTGAAATGATGCCTGGATGATGTTTTTTAATTTTTAGAATTTTTTCGCATTTATTTTTGAATTTTCTAACTCGGGTCGGGTTTGAACGGATAGGAAGAAAATTATTTTTGTTCTCTATTTTTCAGCCTGTCATTGCCCGTTTCATCTTGAAATGATGCCTGGATGATGTTTTTTAATTTTTAAATTTTTTTGCATTTATTTTTGAATTTTCAAACTCGGGTCAGGTTCGAACGGATAGGAAGGAAATTATTTTTGTTCTCTATTTTTGGGCTTGTCCTTTCCCGTTTCGCCTTGAAACGAAGCCTGGATGATGTTTTTTAATTTTTAAAATTTTTTTGAATTTGTTTTTGAATTTTCTAACCCGAGTCGGGTTCGAACGGATAGGAAGAAATTTTTTTTTCTTCTCTATTTTTCGGCCTGTCCTGGCCCGTTTCGTCTTGAAACGAAGCCTGGATGATGTTTTTTAATTTTTAGAATTTTTTGGCATTTATTATTGAATTTTCTAACTCGGGTCGGGTTCGAACGGATAGGAAGGAAATTATTTTTGTTCTCTATTTTTCGGCCTATCCTTGCCCGTTTCGTCTTGGAATGAAGCCTGGATGATGTTTTTTAATTTTTAAAATTTTTTTGCATTTGTTTTTGAATTTTCTAACTCGGGTCGGGTATTCGAACGGATAGGAAGGAAATTATTTTTGTTCTCTATTTTTCGGCCTGTCCTTGCCCGTTTCGTCCTGAAATGAAGCTGGATGATGTTTTTTGATTTTTTAAATTTTTTTGCATTTATTTTCGAAATTTCAAACTCGGGTCGAATTCAAACGGATAGGAAGGAAATTTTTTTTCTACTCTATTTTTTGGCCTGTCTTCACCCGTTTCGTCTTGAAATGAAACCTGGATGATGTTTTTTAATTTTTAGAATTTTTTTGCATTTATTATTGAATTTTCTAACTCTGGACGGGTATTCGAACGGATAGGAAGGAAATTATTTTTGTTCTCTATTTTTCGGCTTGTCCTTGCCCGTTTCGCTTTGAAACGAAGCCTGGAAGATGTTTTTTAATTTTTAAAATTTTTTTGCATTTGTTTTTGAATTTTCTAACTCGGGTCGGGTATTCGAACGGATAGGAAGGAAATTATTTTTCTTCTCTATTTTTCGGCCTGTCCTTCCCCGTTTCGCCTTGAAACGAAGCCTGGAAGATGTTTTTTAATTTTTAAAATTTTTTTGCATTTGTTTTTGAATTTTCTAACTCGGGTCGGGTATTCGAACGGAAAGGAAGGAAATTATTTTTGTTCTCTATTTTTCGGCCTGTCCTTGCCCGTTTCATCCAGAAATGAAGCCTGGATGTTGTTTTTTCATTTTTAAAATTTTTTTGCATTTATTTTCGAATTTTCTAACTCTGGTCGGGTTTGAACGGATAGGAAGAAAATTATTTTTGTTCTCTATTTTTCGGCCTGTCATTGCCCGTTTCGTCTTGAAATGATGCCTGGTTGAAGTTTTTTAATTTTTTTAATTTTTTTGCATTTATTTTTGAATTTTCAAACTCGGGTCGGGTTCGAACGGATAGGAAGGAAATTTTTTTTCTTCTCTATTTTTCGGCCTGTCTTCATCCGTTTCGTCTTGAAATGAAGCCTGGATGATGTTTTTTAATTTTTTGAATTTTTTTGCATTTATTATTGAATTTTCTAACTCGGGTCGGGTTCGAACGGATAGGAAGGAAATTATTTTTGTTCTCTATTTTTCGGCCTGTCCTTGCCCGTTTCGTCTTGGAATGAAGCCTGGATGATGTTTTTTAATTTTTAAAATTTTTTTGCATTTGTTTTTGAATTTTCTAACTCGGGTCGGGTATTCGAACGGATAGGAAGGAAATTATTTTTGCTCTCTATTTTTCGGCCTGTCCTTGCCCGTTTCGTCCTGAAATGAAGCCGGATGATGTTTTTTTAGTTTTAAAATTTTTTTGCATTTCTTTTCGAAATTTCAAACTCGGGTCGGGTTCGAACGGATAGGAAGGAAATTATTTTTGATCTCTATTTTTCGGCTTGTCCTTGCCTGTTTCGCCTTGAAACGAAGTCTGGATGATGGTTTTTAATTTTTAAAATTTTTTTGCATTTGTTTTTGAATTTTCTAACTCGGGTCGGGTATTCGAACGGATAGGAAGGAAATTATTTTTATTCTTTATTTTTTGGCCTGTCCTTGCCCGTTTCATCCAGAAATGAAGCCTGGATGTTGTTTTTTAATTTTTAAAATTTTTTTGCATTTGTTTTTTAATTTTCTAACTCGGGTCGGGTATTCGAACGGATAGGAAGGAAATTATTTTTCTTCTCTATTTTTCGGCCTGTCCTTGCCCGTTTTGCCTTGAAACGAAGCCTGGAAGATGTTTTTTAATTTTTAAATTTTTTTTGCATTTGTTTTTGAATTTTCTAACTCGGGTCGGGTATTCGAACGGATCGGAAGGAAATTATTTTTGTTCTCTATTTTTCGGCCTGTCCTTGCCCGTTTCATCCAGAAATGAAGCCTGGATGTTGTTTTTTAATTTTTAAAATTTTTTTGCATTTATTTTCGAATTTTCTAACTCGGGTCGGGTTTGAACGGATAGGAAGAAAATTAATTTTGTTCTCTATTTTTCGGCCTGTCATTGCCCGTTTCGTCTTGAAATGATGCCTGGATGAAGTTTTTTAATTTTTTTAATTTTTTTGCATTTATTTTTGAATTTTCAAACTCGGGTTGGGTTCGAACGTATAGGAAGGAAATTATTTTTGTTCTCTATTTTTCGGCTTGTCCTTGCCCGTTTCGT
This sequence comes from Quercus robur, assembly GCF_932294415.1. NCBI lineage: Eukaryota > Viridiplantae > Streptophyta > Magnoliopsida > Fagales > Fagaceae > Quercus > Quercus robur. The sequence continues at coordinate 23,296,407 of NC_065543.1, forward strand.
CCTGAAATGAAGCCTGGATGTTGTTTTTTAATTTTTAAAATTTTTTTGCATTTATTTTCGAATTTTCTAACTCGGGTCGGGTTTGAACGGATAGGAAGAAAATTAATTTTGTTCTCTATTTTTCGGCCTGTCATTGCCCGTTTCGTCTTGAAATGATGCCTGGATGAAGTTTTTTAATTTTTTTAATTTTTTTGCATTTATTTTTGAATTTTCAAACTCGGGTTGGGTTCGAACGGATAGGAAGGAAATTATTTTTGTTCTCTATTTTTCGGCCTATCCTTGCCCGTTTCGTCTTGGAATGAAGCCTGGATGATGTTTTTTAATTTTTAAAATTTTTTTGCATTTGTTTTTGAATTTTCTAACTCGGGTCGGGTATTCGAACAGATAGGAAGGAAATTATTTTTGTTCTCTATTTTTCGGCCTGTCCTTGCCCGTTTCGTCCTGAAATGAAGCTGGATGATGTTTTTTGATTTTTTAAATTTTTTTGCATTTATTTTCGAAATTTCAAACTCGGGTCGGGTTCGAACGGATAGGAAGGAAATTTTTTTTCTACTCTATTTTTTGGCCTGTCTTCACCCGTTTCGTCTTGAAATGAAACCTGGATGATGTTTTTTAATTTTTAGAATTTTTTTGCATTTATTATTGAATTTTCTAACTCTGGTCGGGTATTCGAACGGATAGGAAGGAAATTATTTTTGTTCTCTATTTTTCGGCTTGTCCTTGCCCGTTTCGCTTTGAAACGAAGCCTGGAAGATGTTTTTTAATTTTTAAAATTTTTTTGCATTTGTTTTTGAATTTTCTAACTCGGGTCGGGTATTCGAACGGATAGGAAGGAAATTCTTTTTCTTCTCTATTTTTCGGCCTGTCCTTCCCCGTTTCGCCTTGAAACGAAGCCTGGAAGATGTTTTTTAATTTTTAAAATTTTTTTGCATTTGTTTTTGAATTTTCTAACTCGGGTCGGGTATTCGAACGGATAGGAAGGAAATTATTTTTGTTCTCTATTTTTCGGCCTGTCCTTGCCCGTTTCATCCAGAAATGAAGCCTGGATGTTGTTTTTTCATTTTTAAAATTTTTTTGCATTTATTTTCGAATTTTCTAACTCTGGTCGGGTTTGAACGGATAGGAAGAAAATTATTTTTGTTCTCTATTTTTCGGCCTGTCATTGCCCGTTTCGTCTTGAAATGATGCCTGGATGAAGTTTTTTAATTTTTTTAATTTTTTTGCATTTATTTTTGAATTTTCAAACTCGGGTCGGGTTCGAACGGATAGGAAGGAAATTTTTTTTCTTCTCTATTTTTTGGCCTGTCTTCATCCGTTTCGTCTTGAAATGAAGCCTGGATGATGTTTTTTAATTTTTTGAATTTGTTTGCATTTATTATTGAATTTTCTAACTCGGGTCGGGTTCGAACGGATAGGAAGGAAATTATTTTTGTTCTCTATTTTTCGGCCTGTCCTTGCCCGTTTCGTCTTGGAATGAAGCCTGGATGATGTTTTTTAATTTTTAAAATTTTTTTGCATTTGTTTTTGAATTTTCTAACTCGGGTCGGGTATTCGAACAGATAGGAAGGAAATTATTTTTGTTCTCTATTTTTCGGCCTGTCCTTGCCCATTTCGTCCTGAAATGAAGCTGGATGATGTTTTTTGATTTTTTAAATTTTTTTGCATTTATTTTCGAAATTTCAAACTCGGGTCGGGTTCGAACGGATAGGAAGGAAATTTTTTTTCTACTCTATTTTTTGGCCTGTCTTCACCCGTTTCGTCTTGAAATGAAACCTGGATGATGTTTTTTAATTTTTAGAATTTTTTTGCATTTATTATTGAATTTTCTAACTCTGGTCGGGTTTCAACGGATAGGAAGAAAATTATTTTTGTTCTCTATTTTTCGGCCTGTCATTGCCCGTTTCGTCTTGAAATGATGCCTGGATGAAGTTTTTTAATTTTTTTTAATTTTTTTGCATTTATTTTTGAATTTTCAAACTCGGGTCAGGTTCGAACGGATAGGAAGGAAATTTTTTTTCTTCTCTATTTTTCGGCCTGTCTTCATCTGTTTCGTCTTGAAATGAAGCCTGGATGATGTTTTTTAATTTTTTGAATTTTTTTGCATTTATTATTGAATTTTCTAACTCGGGTCGGGTTCGAACGGATAGGAAGAAAATTATTTTTGTTCTCTATTTTTCGGCCTGTCCTTGCCCGTTTCGTCTTGGAATGAAGCCTGGATGATGTTTTCTAATTTTTAAAATTTTTTTGCATTTGTATTTTAATTTTCTAACTCGGGTCGGGTATTCGAACGGATAGGAAGGAAATTATTTTTGTTCTCTATTTTTCGGCCTGTCATTGCTCGTTTCGTCTTGAAATGATGCCTGGATGATGTTTTTTAATTTTTAAATTTTTTTGCATTTATTTTTGAATTTTCAAACTCGGGTCGGGTTCGAACGGATAGGAAGGAAATTATTTTTGATCTCTATTTTTCGGCTTGTCCTTGCCCGTTTCGCCTTGAAACGAAGTCTGGATGATGGTTTTTAATTTTTAAAATTTTTTTGCATTTGTTTTTGAATTTTATAACTCGGGTCGGGTATTCGAACGGATAGGAAGGAAATTATTTTTATTCTTTATTTTTTGGCCTGTCCTTGCCCGTTTCATCCAGAAATGAAGCCTGGATGTTGTTTTTTAATTTTTAAAATTTTTTCGCATTTGTTTTTGAATTTTCTAACTCGGGTCGGGTATTCGAACGGATAGGAAGGAAATTATTTTTCTTCTCTATTTTTCGGCCTGTCCTTGCCCGTTTTGCCTTGAAACGAAGCCTGGAAGATGTTTTTTAATTTTTAAATTTTTTTTGCATTTGTTTTTGAATTTTCTAACTCGGGTCGGGTATTCGAACGGATCGGAAGGAAATTATTTTTGTTCTCTATTTTTCGGCCTGTCCTTACCCGTTTCATCCAGAAATGAAGCCTGGATGTTGTTTTTTAATTTTTAAAATTTTTTTGCATTTATTTTCGAATTTTCTAACTCGGGTCGGGTTTGAACGGATAGGAAGAAAATTAATTTTGTTCTCTATTTTTCGGCCTGTCATTGCCCGTTTCGTCTTGAAATGATGCCTGGATGATGTTTTTTAATTTTTTTAATTTTTTTGCATTTCTTTTTGAATTTTCAAACTCGGGTCGGGTTCGAACGTATAGGAAGGAAATTATTTTTGTTCTCTATTTCTCGGCTTGTCCTTGCCCGTTTCGTCCAGAAATGAAGCCTGGATGATGTTTTTTAATTTTTAAAATTTTTTTGCATTTATTTTCGAAATTTTAAACTCGGGTCGGGTATTCGAACGGATAGGAAGGAAATTTTTTTTTCTTCTCTATTTTTCGGCCTGTCTTCATCCGTTTCGTCTTGAAATGAAGCCTGGATGTTGTTTTTTAATTTTTAAAATTTTTTTGCATTTGTTTTTGAATTTTCTAACTCGGGTCGGGTATTCGAACGGATAGGAAGGAAATTATTTTTGTTCTCTATTTTTCGGCCTGTCCTTGCCCGTTTCGTCCTGAAATGAACCCGGATGATGTTTTTTTAGTTTTAAAATTTTTTTGCATTTATTTTCGAAATTTCAAACTCGGGTCGGGTTCGAACGGATAGGAAGGAAATTATTTTTGTTCTCTATTTTTCGGCCTGTCCTTGCCCGTTTCGTCTTGGAATGAAGCCAGGATGATGTTTTTTAATTTTTAAAATTTTTTTTCATTTATTTTTGAATTTTCTAACTCGGGTCGGGTTTGAACGGATAGGAAGAAAATTATTTTTGTTCTCTATTTTTCGGCCTGTCATTGCCCGTTTTGTCTTGAAATGATGCTTGGATGATGTTTTTTAATTTTTTTTAATTTTTTTGCATTTATTTTTGAATTTTCAAACTCGGGTCGGGTTCGAACGGATAGGAAGAAAATTATTTTTGTTCTCTATTTTTCGGCCTGTCATTGCCCGTTTCGTCTTGAAATGATGCCTGGATGATGTTTTTTAATTTTTTTAATTTTTTTGCATTTATTTTTGAATATTCAAACTCGGGTCGGGTTCGAACGGATAGGAAGCAAATTTTTTTTGTTCTCTATTTTTCGGCTTGTCCTTGCCCTTTCGTCTTGAAATGATGCCTGGATGATGTTTTTTAATTTTTAGAATTTTTTCGCATTTATTTTTGAATTTTCTAACTCGGGTCGGGTTTGAACGGATAGGAAGAAAATTATTTTTGTTATCTATTATTCAGCCTGTCATTGCCCGTTTCATCTTGAAATGATGCCTGCATGATGTTTTTTAATTTTTAAATTTTTTTGCATTTATTTTTGAATTTTCAAACTCGGGTCAGGTTCGAACGGATAGGAAGGAAATTATTTTTGTTCTCTATTTTTGGGCTTGTCCTTTCCCGTTTCGCCTTGAAACGAAGCCTGGATGATGTTTTTTAATTTTTAAAATTTTTTTGAATTTGTTTTTGAATTTTCTAACCTGAGTCGGGTTCGAACGGATAGGAAGAAATTTTTTTTTCTTCTCTATTTTTCGGCCTGTCCTGGCCCGTTTCGTCTTGAAACGAAGCCTGGATGATGTTTTTTAATTTTTAGAATTTTTTTGCATTTATTATTGAATTTTCTAACTCGGGTCGGGTTCGAACGGATAGGAAGGAAATTATTTTTGTTCTCTATTTTTCGGCCTATCCTTGCCCGTTTCGTCTTGGAATAAAGCCTGGATGATGTTTTTTAATTTTTAAAATTTTTTTGCATTTGTTTTTGAATTTTCTAACTCGGGTCGGGCATTCGAACAGATAGGAAGGAAATTATTTTTGTTCTCTATTTTTCGGCCTGTCCTTGCCCGTTTCGTCCTGAAATGAAGCTGGATGATGTTTTTTGATTTTTTAAATTTTTTTGCATTTATTTTCGAAATTTCAAACTCGGGTCGGGTTCGAACGGATAGGAAGGAAATTTTTTTTCTACTCTATTTTTTGGCCTGTCTTCACCCGTTTCGTCTTGAAATGAAACCTGGATGATGTTTTTTAATTTTTAGAATTTTTTTGCATTTATTATTGAATTTTCTAACTCTGGTCGGGTATTCGAACGGATAGGAAGGAAATTATTTTTGTTCTCTATTTTTCGGCTTGTCCTTGCCCGTTTCGCTTTGAAACGAAGCCTGGAAGATGTTTTTTAATTTTTAAAATTTTTTTGCATTTGTTTTTGAATTTTCTAACTCGGGTCGGGTATTCGAACGGATAGGAAGGAAATTATTTTTCTTCTCTATTTTTCGGCCTGTCCTTCCCCGTTTCGCCTTGAAACGAAGCCTGGAAGATGTTTTTTAATTTTTAAAATTTTTTTGCATTTGTTTTTGAATTTTCTAACTCGGGTCGGGTATTCGAACGGATAGGAAGGAAATTATTTTTGTTCTCTATTTTTCGGCCTGTCCTTGCCCGTTTCATCCAGAAATGAAGCCTGGATGTTGTTTTTCATTTTTAAAATTTTTTTGCATTTATTTTCGAATTTTCTAACTCTGGTCGGGTTTGAACGGATAGGAAGAAAATTATTTTTGTTCTCTATTTTTCGGCCTGTCATTGCCCGTTTCGTCTTGAAATGATGCCTGGATGAAGTTTTTTAATTTTTTTAATTTTTTTGCCTTTATTTTTGAATTTTCAAACTCGGGTCGGGTTCGAACGGATAGGAAGGAAATTTTTTTTCTTCTCTATTTTTCGGCCTGTCTTCATCCGTTTCGTCTTGAAATGAAGCCTGGATGATGTTTTTTAATTTTTTGAATTTTTTTGCATTTATTATTGAATTTTCTAACTCGGGTCGGGTTCGAACGGATAGGAAGGAAATTATTTTTGTTCTCTATTTTTCGGCCTGTCCTTGCCCGTTTCGTCTTGGAATGAAGCCTGGATGATGTTTTTTAATTTTTAAAATTTTTTTGCATTTGTTTTTGAATTTTCTAACTCGGGTCGGGTATTCGAACAGATAGGAAGGAAATTATTTTTGTTCTCTATTTTTCGGCCTGTCCTTGCCCGTTTCGTCCTGAAATGAAGCTGGATGATGTTTTTTGATTTTTTAAATTTTTTTGCATTTATTTTCGAAATTTCAAACTCGGGTCGGGTTCGAACGGATAGGAAGGAAATTTTTTTTCTACTCTATTTTTTGGCCTGTCTTCACCCGTTTCGTCTTGAAATGAAACCTGGATGATGTTTTTTAATTTTTAGAATTTTTTTGCATTTATTATTGAATTTTCTAACTCTGGTCGGGTTTCAACGGATAGGAAGAAAATTATTTTTGTTCTCTATTTTTCGGCCTGTCATTGCCCGTTTCGTCTTGAAATGATGCCTGGATGAAGTTTTTTAATTTTTTTTAATTTTTTTGCATTTATTTTTGAATTTTCAAACTCGGGTCAGGTTCGAACGGATAGGAAGGAAATTTTTTTTCTTCTCTATTTTTCGGCCTGTCTTCATCTGTTTCGTCTTGAAATGAAGCCTGGATGATGTTTTTTAATTTTTTGAATTTTTTTGCATTTATTATTGAATTTTCTAACTCGGGTCGGGTTCGAACGGATAGGAAGAAAATTATTTTTGTTCTCTATTTTTCGGCCTGTCCTTGCCCGTTTCGTCTTGGAATGAAGCCTGGATGATGTTTTCTAATTTTTAAAATTTTTTTGCATTTGTATTTTAATTTTCTAACTCGGGTCGGGTATTCGAACGGATAGGAAGGAAATTATTTTTGTTCTCTATTTTTCGGCCTGTCATTGCTCGTTTCGTCTTGAAATGATGCCTGGATGATGTTTTTTAATTTTTAAATTTTTTTGCATTTATTTTTGAATTTTCAAACTCGGGTCGGGTTCGAACGGATAGGAAGGAAATTATTTTTGATCTCTATTTTTCGGCTTGTCCTTGCCCGTTTCGCCTTGAAACGAAGTCTGGATGATGGTTTTTAATTTTTAAAATTTTTTTGCATTTGTTTTTGAATTTTATAACTCGGGTCGGGTATTCGAACGGATAGGAAGGAAATTATTTTTATTCTTTATTTTTTGGCCTGTCCTTGCCCGTTTCATCCAGAAATGAAGCCTGGATGTTGTTTTTTAATTTTTAAAATTTTTTCGCATTTGTTTTTGAATTTTCTAACTCGGGTCGGGTATTCGAACGGATAGGAAGGAAATTATTTTTCTTCTCTATTTTTCGGCCTGTCCTTGCCCGTTTTGCCTTGAAACGAAGCCTGGAAGATGTTTTTTAATTTTTAAATTTTTTTTGCATTTGTTTTTGAATTTTCTAACTCGGGTCGGGTATTCGAACGGATCGGAAGGAAATTATTTTTGTTCTCTATTTTTCGGCCTGTCCTTACCCGTTTCATCCAGAAATGAAGCCTGGATGTTGTTTTTTAATTTTTAAAATTTTTTTGCATTTATTTTCGAATTTTCTAACTCGGGTCGGGTTTGAACGGATAGGAAGAAAATTAATTTTGTTCTCTATTTTTCGGCCTGTCATTGCCCGTTTCGTCTTGAAATGATGCCTGGATGAAGTTTTTTAATTTTTTTAATTTTTTTGCATTTATTTTTGAATTTTCAAACTCGGGTCGGGTTCGAACGTATAGGAAGGAAATTATTTTTGTTCTCTATTTCTCGGCTTGTCCTTGCCCGTTTCGTCCAGAAATGAAGCCTGGATGATGTTTTTTAATTTTTAAAATTTTTTTGCATTTATTTTCGAAATTTTAAACTCGGGTCGGGTATTCGAACGGATAGGAAGGAAATTTTTTTTTCTTCTCTATTTTTCGGCCTGTCTTCATCCGTTTCGTCTTGAAATGAAGCCTGGATGTTGTTTTTTAATTTTTAAAATTTTTTTGCATTTGTTTTTGAATTTTCTAACTCGGGTCGGGTATTCGAACGGATAGGAAGGAAATTATTTTTGTTCTCTATTTTTCGGCCTGTCCTTGCCCGTTTCGTCCTGAAATGAACCCGGATGATGTTTTTTTAGTTTTAAAATTTTTTTGCATTTATTTTCGAAATTTCAAACTCGGGTCGGGTTCGAACGGATAGGAAGGAAATTATTTTTGTTCTCTATTTTTCGGCCTGTCCTTGCCCGTTTCGTCTTGGAATGAAGCCAGGATGATGTTTTTTAATTTTTAAAATTTTTTTTCATTTATTTTTGAATTTTCTAACTCGGGTCGGGTTTGAACGGATAGGAAGAAAATTATTTTTGTTCTCTATTTTTCGGCCTGTCATTGCCCGTTTTGTCTTGAAATGATGCTTGGATGATGTTTTTTAATTTTTTTTAATTTTTTTGCATTTATTTTTGAATTTTCAAACTCGGGTCGGGTTCGAACGGATAGGAAGAAAATTATTTTTGTTCTCTATTTTTCGGCCTGTCATTGCCCGTTTCGTCTTGAAATGATGCCTGGATGATGTTTTTTAATTTTTTTAATTTTTTTGCATTTATTTTTGAATATTCAAACTCGGGTCGGGTTCGAACGGATAGGAAGAAAATTTTTTTTGTTCTCTATTTTTCGGCTTGTCCTTGCCCTTTCGTCTTGAAATGATGCCTGGATGATGTTTTTTAATTTTTAGAATTTTTTCGCATTTATTTTTGAATTTTCTAACTCGGGTCGGGTTTGAACGGATAGGAAGAAAATTATTTTTGTTATCTATTATTCAGCCTGTCATTGCCCGTTTCATCTTGAAATGATGCCTGCATGATGTTTTTTAATTTTTAAATTTTTTTGCATTTATTTTTGAATTTTCAAACTCGGGTCAGGTTCGAACGGATAGGAAGGAAATTATTTTTGTTCTCTATTTTTGGGCTTGTCCTTTCCCGTTTCGCCTTGAAACGAAGCCTGGATGATGTTTTTTAATTTTTAAAATTTTTTTGAATTTGTTTTTGAATTTTCTAACCTGAGTCGGGTTCGAACGGATAGGAAGAAATTTTTTTTTCTTCTCTATTTTTCGGCCTGTCCTGGCCCGTTTCGTCTTGAAACGAAGCCTGGATGATGTTTTTTAATTTTTAGAATTTTTTTGCATTTATTATTGAATTTTCTAACTCGGGTCGGGTTCGAACGGATAGGAAGGAAATTATTTTTGTTCTCTATTTTTCGGCCTATCCTTGCCCGTTTCGTCTTGGAATGAAGCCTGGATGATGTTTTTTAATTTTTAAAATTTTTTTGCATTTGTTTTTGAATTTTCTAACTCGGGTCGGGCATTCGAACAGATAGGAAGGAAATTATTTTTGTTCTCTATTTTTCGGCCTGTCCTTGCCCGTTTCGTCCTGAAATGAAGCTGGATGATGTTTTTTGATTTTTTAAATTTTTTTGCATTTATTTTCGAAATTTCAAACTCGGGTCGGGTTCGAACGGATAGGAAGGAAATTTTTTTTCTACTCTATTTTTTGGCCTGTCTTCACCCGTTTCGTCTTGAAATGAAACCTGGATGATGTTTTTTAATTTTTAGAATTTTTTTGCATTTATTATTGAATTTTCTAACTCTGGTCGGGTATTCGAACGGATAGGAAGGAAATTATTTTTGTTCTCTATTTTTCGGCTTGTCCTTGCCCGTTTCGCTTTGAAACGAAGCCTGGAAGATGTTTTTTAATTTTTAAAATTTTTTTGCATTTGTTTTTGAATTTTCTAACTCGGGTCGGGTATTCGAACGGATAGGAAGGAAATTATTTTTCTTCTCTATTTTTCGGCCTGTCCTTCCCCGTTTCGCCTTGAAACGAAGCCTGGAAGATGTTTTTTAATTTTTAAAATTTTTTTGCATTTGTTTTTGAATTTTCTAACTCGGGTCGGGTATTCGAACGGATAGGAAGGAAATTATTTTTGTTCTCTATTTTTCGGCCTGTCCTTGCCCGTTTCATCCAGAAATGAAGCCTGGATGTTGTTTTTCATTTTTAAAATTTTTTTGCATTTATTTTCGAATTTTCTAACTCTGGTCGGGTTTGAACGGATAGGAAGAAAATTATTTTTGTTCTCTATTTTTCGGCCTGTCATTGCCCGTTTCGTCTTGAAATGATGCCTGGATGAAGTTTTTTAATTTTTTTAATTTTTTTGCCTTTATTTTTGAATTTTCAAACTCGGGTCGGGTTCGAACGGATAGGAAGGAAATTTTTTTTCTTCTCTATTTTTCGGCCTGTCTTCATCCGTTTCGTCTTGAAATGAAGCCTGGATGATGTTTTTTAATTTTTTGAATTTTTTTGCATTTATTATTGAATTTTCTAACTCGGGTCGGGTTCGAACGGATAGGAAGGAAATTATTTTTGTTCTCTATTTTTCGGCCTGTCCTTGCCCGTTTCGTCTTGGAATGAAGCCTGGATGATGTTTTTTAATTTTTAAAATTTTTTTGCATTTGTTTTTGAATTTTCTAACTCGGGTCGGGTATTCGAACAGATAGGAAGGAAATTATTTTTGTTCTCTATTTTTCGGCCTGTCCTTGCCCGTTTCGTCCTGAAATGAAGCTGGATGATGTTTTTTGATTTTTTAAATTTTTTTGCATTTATTTTCGAAATTTCAAACTCGGGTCGGGTTCGAACGGATAGGAAGGAAATTTTTTTTCTACTCTATTTTTTGGCCTGTCTTCACCCGTTTCGTCTTGAAATGAAACCTGGATGATGTTTTTTAATTTTTAGAATTTTTTTGCATTTATTATTGAATTTTCTAACTCTGGTCGGGTTTCAACGGATAGGAAGAAAATTATTTTTGTTCTCTATTTTTCGGCCTGTCATTGCCCGTTTCGTCTTGAAATGATGCCTGGATGAAGTTTTTTAATTTTTTTTAATTTTTTTGCATTTATTTTTGAATTTTCAAACTCGGGTCAGGTTCGAACGGATAGGAAGGAAATTTTTTTTCTTCTCTATTTTTCGGCCTGTCTTCATCCGTTTCGTCTTGAAATGAAGCCTAGATGATGTTTTTTAATTTTTTGAATTTTTTTGCATTTATTATTGAATTTTCTAACTCGGGTCGGGTTCGAACGGATAGGAAGAAAATTATTTTTGTTCTCTATTTTTCGGCCTGTCCTTGCCCGTTTCGTCTTGGAATGAAGCCTGGATGATGTTTTCTAATTTTTAAAATTCTTTTGCAGTTGTATTTGAATTTTCTAACTCGGGTCGGGTATTCGAACGGATAGGAAGGAAATTATTTTTGTTCTCTATTTTTCGGCCTGTCATTGCTCGTTTTGTCTTGAAATGATGCCTGGATGATGTTTTTTAATTTTTAAATTTTTTTGCATTTATTTTTGAATTTTCAAACTCGGGTCGGGTTCGAACGGATAGGAAGGAAATTATTTTTGATCTCTATTTTTCGGCTTGTCCTTGCCCGTTTCGCCTTGAAACGAAGTCTGGATGATGGTTTTTAATTTTTAAAATTTTTTTGCATTTGTTTTTGAATTTTCTAACTCGGGTCGGGTATTCGAACGGATAGGAAGGAAATTATTTTTATTCTTTATTTTTTGGCCTGTCCTTGCCCGTTTCATCCAGAAATGAAGCCTGGATGTTGTTTTTTAATTTTTAAAATTTTTTTGCATTTGTTTTTGAATTTTCTAACTCGGGTCGGGTATTCGAACGGATTGGAAGGAAATTATTTTTCTTCTCTATTTTTCGGCCTGTCCTTGCCCGTTTTGCCTTGAAACGAAGCCTGGAAGATGTTTTTTAATTTTTAAATTTTTTTTGCATTTGTTTTTGAATTTTCTAACTCGGGTCGGGTATTCGAACGGATCGGAAGGAAATTATTTTTGTTCTCTATTTTTCGGCCTGTCCTTGCCCGTTTCATCCAGAAATGAAGCCTGGATGTTGTTTTTTAATTTTTAAAATTTTTTTGCATTTATTTTCGAATTTTCTAACTCGGGTCGGGTTTGAACGGATAGGAAGAAAATTAATTTTGTTCTCTATTTTTCGGCCTGTCGTTGCCCGTTTCGTCTTGAAATGATGCCTGGATGAAGTTTTTTAATTTTTTTAATTTTTTTGCATTTATTTTTGAATTTTCAAACTCGGGTCGGGTTCGAACGTATAGGAAGGAAATTATTTTTGTTCTCTATTTCTCGGCTTGTCCTTGCCCGTTTCGTCCTGAAATGAAGCCTGGATGATGTTTTTTAATTTTTAAAATTTTTTTGCATTTATTTTCGAAATTTTAAACTCGGGTCGGGTATTCGAACGGATAGGAAGGAAATTTTTTTTTCTTCTCTATTTTTCGGCCTGTCTTCATCCGTTTCGTCTTGAAATGAAGCCTGGATGTTGTTTTTTAATTTTTAAAATTTTTTTGCATTTGTTTTTGAATTTTCTAACTCGGGTCGGGTATTCGAACGGATAGGAAGGAAATTATTTTTGTTCTCTATTTTTCGGCCTGTCCTTGCCCGTTTCGTCCTGAAATGAACCCGGATGATGTTTTTTAGTTTTAAAATTTTTTTGCATTTATTTTCGAAATTTCAAACTCGGGTCGGGTTCGAACGGATAGGAAGGAAATTATTTTTGTTCTCTATTTTTCGGCCTGTCCTTGCCCGTTTCGTCTTGGAATGAAGCCAGGATGATGTTTTTTAATTTTTAAAATTTTTTTTCATTTATTTTTGAATTTTCTAACTCGGGTCGGGTTTGAACGGATAGGAAGAAAATTATTTTTGTTCTCTATTTTTCGGCCTGTCATTGCCCGTTTTGTCTTGAAATGATGCTTGGATGATGTTTTTTAATTTTTTTAATTTTTTTGCATTTATTTTTGAATTTTCAAACTCGGGTCGGGTTCGAACGGATAGGAAGAAAATTATTTTTGTTCTCTATTTTTCGGCCTGTCATTGCCCGTTTCGTCTTGAAATGATGCCTGGATGATGTTTTTTAATTTTTTTAATTTTTTTGCATTTCTTTTTGAATATTCAAACTCGGGTCGGGTTCGAACGGATAGGAAGAAAATTTTTTTTGTTCTCTATTTTTTGGCTTGTCCTTGCCCTTTCGTCTTGAAATGATGCCTGGATGATGTTTTTTAATTTTTAGAATTTTTTCGCATTTATTTTTGAATTTTCTAACTCGGGTCGGGTTTGAACGGATAGGAAGAAAATTATTTTTGTTCTCTATTATTCAGCCAGTCATTGCCCGTTTCATCTTGAAATGATGCCTGGATGATGTTTTTTATTTTTTAAATTTTTTTGCATTTATTTTTGAATTTTCAAACTCGGGTCAGGTTCGAACGGATAGGAAGGAAATTATTTTTGTTCTCTATTTTTGGGCTTGTCCTTTCCCGTTTCGCCTTGAAACGAAGCCTGGATGATGTTTTTTAATTTTTAAAATTTTTTTGAATTTGTTTTTGAATTTTCTAACCTGAGTCGGGTTCGAACGGATAGGAAGAAATTTTTTTTTCTTCTCTATTTTTCGGCCTGTCCTGGCCCGTTTCGTCTTGAAACGAAGCCTGGATGATGTTTTTTAATTTTTAGAATTTTTTTGCATTTATTATTGAATTTTCTAACTCGGGTCGGGTTCGAACGGATAGGAAGGAAATTATTTTTGTTCTCTATTTTTCGGCCTATCCTTGCCCGTTTCGTCTTGGAATGAAGCCTGGATGATGTTTTTTAATTTTTAAAATTTTTTTGCATTTGTTTTTGAATTTTCTAACTCGGGTCGGGTATTTGAACAGATAGGAAGGAAATTATTTTTGTTCTCAATTTTTCGGCCTGTCCTTGCCCGTTTCGTCCTGAAATGAAGCTGGATGATGTTTTTTGATTTTTTAAATTTTTTTGCATTTATTTTCGAAATTTCAAACTCGGGTCGGGTTCGAACGGATAGGAAGGAAATTTTTTTTCTACTCTATTTTTTGGCCTGTCTTCACCCGTTTCGTCTTGAAATGAAACCTGGATGATGTTTTTTAATTTTTAGAATTTTTTTGCATTTATTATTGAATTTTCTAACTCTGGTCGGGTATTCGAACGGATAGGAAGGAAATTATTTTTGTTCTCTATTTTTCGGCTTGTCCTTGCCCGTTTCGCTTTGAAACGAAGCCTGGAAGATGTTTTTTAATTTTTAAAATTTTTTTGCATTTGTTTTTGAATTTTCTAACTCGGGTCGGGTATTCGAACGGATAGGAAGGAAATTATTTTTCTTCTCTATTTTTCGGCCAGTCCTTCCCCGTTTCGCCTTGAAACGAAGCCTGGAAGATGTTTTTTAATTTTTAAAATTTTTTTGCATTTGTTTTTGAATTTTCTAACTCGGGTCGGGTATTCGAACGGATAGGAAGGAAATTATTTTTGTTCTCTATTTTTCGGCCTGTCCTTGCCCGTTTCATCCAGAAATGAAGCCTGGATGTTGTTTTTTCATTTTTAAAATTTTTTTGCATTTATTTTCGAATTTTCTAACTCTGGTCGGGTTTGAACGGATAGGAGGAAAATTATTTTTGTTCTCTATTTTTCGGCCTGTCATTGCCCGTTTCGTCTTGAAATAATGCCTGGATGAAGTTTTTTAATTTTTTTAATTTTTTTGCCTTTATTTTTGAATTTTCAAACTCGGGTCGGGTTCGAACGGATAGGAAGGAAATTTTTTTTCTTCTCTATTTTTCGGCCTGTCTTCATCCGTTTCGTCTTGAAATGAAGCCTGGATGATGTTTTTTAATTTTTTGAATTTTTTTGCATTTATTATTGAATTTTCTAACTCGGGTCGGGTTCGAACGGATAGGAAGGAAATTATTTTTGTTCTCTATTTTTCGGCCTGTCCTTGCCCGTTTCGTCTTGGAATGAAGCCTGGATGATGTTTTTTAATTTTTAAAATTTTTTTGCATTTGTTTTTGAATTTTCTAACTCGGGTCGGGTATTCGAACAGATAGGAAGGAAATTATTTTTGTTCTCTATTTTTCGGCCTGTCCTTGCCCGTTTCGTCCTGAAATGAAGCTGGATGATGTTTTTTGATTTTTTAAATTTTTTTGCATTTATTTTCGAAATTTCAAACTCGGGTCGGGTTCGAACGGATAGGAAGGAAATTTTTTTTCTACTCTATTTTTTGGCCTGTCTTCACCCGTTTCGTCTTGAAATGAAACCTGGATGATGTTTTTTAATTTTTAGAATTTTTTTGCATTTATTATTGAATTTTCTAACTCTGGTCGGGTTTCAACGGATAGGAAGAAAATTATTTTTGTTCTCTATTTTTCGGCCTGTCATTGCCCGTTTCGTCTTGAAATGATGCCTGGATGAAGTTTTTTAATTTTTTTTAATTTTTTTGCATTTATTTTTGAATTTTCAAACTCGGGTCAGGTTCGAACGGATAGGAAGGAAATTTTTTTTCTTCTCTATTTTTCGGCCTGTCTTCATCCGTTTCGTCTTGAAATGAAGCCTAGATGATGTTTTTTAATTTTTTGAATTTTTTTGCATTTATTATTGAATTTTCTAACTCGGGTCGGGTTCGAACGGATAGGAAGAAAATTATTTTTGTTCTCTATTTTTCGGCCTGTCCTTGCCCGTTTCGTCTTGGAATGAAGCCTGGATGATGTTTTCTAATTTTTAAAATTCTTTTGCAGTTGTATTTGAATTTTCTAACTCGGGTCGGGTATTCGAACGGATAGGAAGGAAATTATTTTTGTTCTCTATTTTTCGGCCTGTCATTGCTCGTTTTGTCTTGAAATGATGCCTGGATGATGTTTTTTAATTTTTAAATTTTTTTGCATTTATTTTTGAATTTTCAAACTCGGGTCGGGTTCGAACGGATAGGAAGGAAATTATTTTTGATCTCTATTTTTCGGCTTGTCCTTGCCCGTTTCGCCTTGAAACGAAGTCTGGATGATGGTTTTTAATTTTTAAAATTTTTTTGCATTTGTTTTTGAATTTTCTAACTCGGGTCGGGTATTCGAACGGATAGGAAGGAAATTATTTTTATTCTTTATTTTTTGGCCTGTCCTTGCCCGTTTCATCCAGAAATGAAGCCTGGATGTTGTTTTTTAATTTTTAAAATTTTTTTGCATTTGTTTTTGAATTTTCTAACTCGGGTCGGGTATTCGAACGGATTGGAAGGAAATTATTTTTCTTCTCTATTTTTCGGCCTGTCCTTGCCCGTTTTGCCTTGAAACGAAGCCTGGAAGATGTTTTTTAATTTTTAAATTTTTTTTGCATTTGTTTTTGAATTTTCTAACTCGGGTCGGGTATTCGAACGGATCGGAAGGAAATTATTTTTGTTCTCTATTTTTCGGCCTGTCCTTGCCCGTTTCATCCAGAAATGAAGCCTGGATGTTGTTTTTTAATTTTTAAAATTTTTTTGCATTTATTTTCGAATTTTCTAACTCGGGTCGGGTTTGAACGGATAGGAAGAAAATTAATTTTGTTCTCTATTTTTCGGCCTGTCATTGCCCGTTTCGTCTTGAAATGATGCCTGGATGAAGTTTTTTAATTTTTTTAATTTTTTTGCATTTATTTTTGAATTTTCAAACTCGGGTCGGGTTCGAACGTATAGGAAGGAAATTATTTTTGTTCTCTATTTCTCGGCTTGTCCTTGCCCGTTTCGTCCTGAAATGAAGCCTGGATGATGTTTTTTAATTTTTAAAATTTTTTTGCATTTATTTTCGAAATTTTAAACTCGGGTCGGGTATTCGAACGGATAGGAAGGAAATTTTTTTTTCTTCTCTATTTTTCGGCCTGTCTTCATCCGTTTCGTCTTGAAATGAAGCCTGGATGTTGTTTTTTAATTTTTAAAATTTTTTTGCATTTGTTTTTGAATTTTCTAACTCGGGTCGGGTATTCGAACGGATAGGAAGGAAATTATTTTTGTTCTCTATTTTTCGGCCTGTCCTTGCCCGTTTCGTCCTGAAATGAAGCCGGATGATGTTTTTTTAGTTTTAAAATTTTTTTGCATTTATTTTCGAAATTTCAAACTCGGGTCGGGTTCGAACGGATAGGAAGGAAATTATTTTTGTTCTCTATTTTTCGGCCTGTCCTTGCCCGTTTCGTCTTGGAATGAAGCCTGGATGATGTTTTTTAATTTTTAAAATTTTTTTTCATTTATTTTTGAATTTTCTAACTCGGGTCGGGTTTGAACGGATAGGAAGAAAATTATTTTTGTTCTCTATTTTTCGGCCTGTCATTGCCCGTTTTGTCTTGAAATGATGCTTGGATGATGTTTTTTAATTTTTTTAATTTTTTTGCATTTATTTTTGAATTTTCAAACTCGGGTCGGGTTCGAACGGATAGGAAGAAAATTATTTTTGTTCTCTATTTTTCGGCTTGTCCTTGCCCGTTTCGTCTTGAAATGATGCCTGGATGATGTTTTTTAATTTTTAGAATTTTTTCGCATTTATTTTTGAATTTTCTAACTCGGGTCGGGTTTGAACGGATAGGAAGAAAATTATTTTTGTTCTCTATTTTTCAGCCTGTCATTGCCCGTTTCATCTTGAAATGATGCCTGGATGATGTTTTTTAATTTTTAAATTTTTTTGCATTTATTTTTGAATTTTCAAACTCGGGTCAGGTTCGAACGGATAGGAAGGAAATTATTTTTGTTCTCTATTTTTGGGCTTGTCCTTTCCCGTTTCGCCTTGAAACGAAGCCTGGATGATGTTTTTTAATTTTTAAAATTTTTTTGAATTTGTTTTTGAATTTTCTAACCCGAGTCGGGTTCGAACGGATATGAAGAAATTTTTTTTTCTTCTCTATTTTTCGGCCTGTCCTGGCCCGTTTCGTCTTGAAATGATGCCTGGATGAAGTTTTTTAATTTTTTTAATTTTTTTGCATTTATTTTTGAATTTTCAAACTCGGGTCGGGTTCGAACGGATAGGAAGGAAATTTTTTTTCTTCTCTATTTTTCGGCCTGTCTTCATCCGTTTCGTCTTGAAATGAAGCCTGGATGATGTTTTTTTAATTTTTTGAATTTTTTTGCATTTATTATTGAATTTTGTAACTCGGGTCGGGTTCGAACGGATAGGAAGGAAATTATTTTTGTTCTCTATTTTTCGGCCTGTCCTTGCCCGTTTCGTCTTGGAATGAAGCCTGGATGATGTTTTTTAATTTTTAAAATTTTTTTGCATTTCTTTTTGAATTTTCTAACTCGGGTCGGGTATTCGAACAGATAGGAAGGAAATTATTTTTGTTCTCTATTTTTCGGCTTGTCATTGCTCGTTTCGTCTTGAAATGATGCCTGGATGATGTTTTTTAATTTTTAAATTTTTTTGCATTTATTTTTGAATTTTCAAACTCGGGTCGGGTTCGAACGGATAGGAAGGAAATTATTTTTGATCTCTATTTTTTGGCTTGTCCTTGCCCGTTTCGCCTTGAAACGAAGCCTGGATGATGTTTTTTAATTTTTAAAATTTTTTTGAATTTGTTTTTGAATTTTCTAACCCGAGTCGGGTTCGAACGGATAGGAAGAAATTTTTTTTTCTTCTCTATTTTTCGGCCTGTCCTGGCCCGTTTCGTCTTGAAACGAAGCCTGGATGATGTTTTTTAATTTTTAGAATTTTTTTGCATTTATTATTGAATTTTCTAACTCGCGTCGGGTTCGAACGGATAGGAAGGAAATTATTTTTGTTCTCTATTTTTCGGCCTGTCCTTGCCCGTTTCGTCTTGGAATGAAGCCTGGATGATGTTTTTTAATTTTTAAAATTTTTTTGCATTTCTTTTTGAATTTTCTAACTCGGGTCGGGTATTCGAACAGATAGGAAGGAAATTATTTTTGTTCTCTATTTTTCGGCCTGTCCTTGCCCGTTTCGTCCTGAAATGAAGCTGGATGATGTTTTTTAATTTTTTAAATTTTTTTGCATTTATTTTCGAAATTTCAAACTCGGGTCGGGTTCGAACGGATAGGAAGGAAATTTTTTTTCTACTCTATTTTTTGGCCTGTCTTCACCCGTTTCGTCTTGAAATGAAACCTGGATGATGTTTTTTAATTTTTAGAATTTTTTTGCATTTATTATTGAATTTTCTAACTCTGGTCGGGTATTCGAACGGATAGGAAGGAAATTATTTTTGTTCTCTATTTTTCGGCTTGTCCTTGCCCGTTTCGCTTTGAAACGAAGCCTGGAAGATGTTTTTTAATTTTTAAAATTTTTTTGCATTTGTTTTTGAATTTTCTAACTCGGGTCGGGTATTCGAACGGATAGGAAGGAAATTATTTTTCTTCTCTATTTTTCGGCCTGTCCTTCCCCGTTTCGCCTTGAAACGAAGCCTGGAAGATGTTTTTTAATTTTTAAAATTTTTTTGCATTTGTTTTTGAATTTTCTAACTCGGGTCGGGTATTCGAACGGATAGGAAGAAAATTAATTTTGTTCTCTATTTTTCGGCCTGTCCTTGCCCGTTTCATCCAGAAATGAAGCCTGGATGTTGTTTTTTCATTTTTAAAATTTTTTTGCATTTGTTTTTGAATTTTCTAACTCGGGTCGGGTATTCGAACGGATAGGAAGGAAATTATTTTTCTTCTCTATTTTTCGGCCTGTCCTTGCCCGTTTTGCCTTGAAACGAAGCCTGGAAGATGTTTTTTAATTGTTAAATTTTTTTTGCATTTGTTTTTGAATTTTCTAACTCGGGTCGGGTATTCGAACGGATCGGAAGGAAATTATTTTTGTTCTCTATTTTTCGGCCTGTCCTTGCCCGTTTCATCCAGAAATGAAGCCTGGATGTTGTTTTTTAATTTTTAAAATTTTTTTGCATTTTTTTTCGAAGTTTCTAACTCGGGTCGGGTTTGAACGGATAGG
This sequence comes from Quercus robur, assembly GCF_932294415.1. NCBI lineage: Eukaryota > Viridiplantae > Streptophyta > Magnoliopsida > Fagales > Fagaceae > Quercus > Quercus robur. Next base: position 23,316,005 of record NC_065543.1, read on the forward strand.
AAGAAAATTAATTTTGTTCTCTATTTTTCGGCCTGTCATTGCCCGTTTCGTCTTGAAATGATGCCTGGATGAAGTTTTTTAATTTTTTTAATTTTTTTGCATTTATTTTTGAATTTTCAAACTCGGGTTGGGTTCGAACGTATAGGAAGGAAATTATTTTTGTTCTCTATTTTTCGGCTTGTCCTTGCCCGTTTCGTCCTGAAATGAAGCCTGGATGATGTTTTTTAATTTTTAAAATTTTTTTGCATTTATTTTCGAAATTTTAAACTCGGGTCGGGTATTCGAACGGATAGGAAGGAAATTTTTTTTTCTTCTCTATTTTTCGGCCTGTCTTCATCCGTTTCGTCTTGAAATGAAGCCTGGATGTTGTTTTTTAATTTTTAAAATTTTTTTGCATTTGTTTTTGAATTTTCTAACTCGGGTCGGGTATTCGAACGGATAGGAAGGAAATTATTTTTGTTCTCTATTTTTCGGCCTGTCATTGCCCATTTCGTCTTGAAATGATGCCTGGATGAAGTTTTTTAATTTTTTTAATTTTTTTGCATTTATTTTTGAATTTTCAAACTCGGGTCGGGTTCGAACGGATAGGAAGGAAATTTTTTTTCTTCTCTATTTTTCGGCCTGTCTTCATCCGTTTCGTCTTGAAATGAAGCCTGGATGATGTTTTTTTAATTTTTTGAATTTTTTTGCATTTATTATTGAATTTTGTAACGCGGGTCGGGTTCGAACGGATAGGAAGGAAATTATTTTTGTTCTCTATTTTTCGGCCTGTCCTTGCCCGTTTCGTCTTGGAATGAAGCCTGGATGATGTTTTTTAATTTTTAAAATTTTTTTGCATTTCTTTTTGAATTTTCTAACTCGGGTCGGGTATTCGAACAGATAGGAAGGAAATTATTTTTGTTCTCTATTTTTCGGCTTGTCATTGCTCGTTTCGTCTTGAAATGATGCCTGGATGATGTTTTTTAATTTTTAAATTTTTTTGCATTTATTTTTGAATTTTCAAACTCGGGTCGGGTTCGAACGGATAGGAAGGAAATTATTTTTGATCTCTATTTTTTGGCTTGTCCTTGCCCGTTTCGCCTTGAAACGAAGTCTGGATGATGTTTTTTAATTTTTAAAATTTTTTTGCATTTGTTTTTGAATTTTCTAACTCGGGTCGGGTATTCGAACGGATAGGAAGGAAATTATTTTTATTCTTTATTTTTTGGCCTGTCCTTGCCCGTTTCATCCAGAAATGAAGCCTGGATGTTGTTTTTTAATTTTTAAATTTTTTTTGCATTTGTTTTTGAATTTTCTAACTCGGGTCGGGTATTCGAACGGATAGGAAGGAAATTATTTTTCTTCTCTATTTTTCGGCCTGTCCTTGCCCGTTTTGCCTTGAAACGAAGCCTGGAAGATGTTTTTTAATTTTTAAATTTTTTTTGCATTTGTTTTTGAATTTTCTAACTCGGGTCGGGTATTCGAACGGATCGGAAGGAAATTATTTTTGTTCTCTATTTTTCGGCCTGTCCTTGCCCGTTTCATCCAGAAATGAAGCCTGGATGTTGTTTTTTAATTTTTAAAATTTTTTTGCATTTATTTTCGAATTTTCTAACTCGGGTCGGGTTTGAACGGATAGGAAGAAAATTAATTTTGTTCTCTATTTTTCGGCCTGTCATTGCCCGTTTCGTCTTGAAATGATGCCTGGATGAAGTTTTTTAATTTTTTTAATTTTTTTGCATTTATTTTCGAAATTTCAAACTCGGGTCGGGTTCGAACGGATAGGAAGGAAATTATTTTTGTTCTCTATTTTTCGGCCTGTCCTTGCCCGTTTCGTCTTGGAATGAAGCCTGGATGATGTTTTTTAATTTTTAAAATTTTTTTTCATTTATTTTCGAATTTTCTAACTCGGGTCGGGTTTGAACGGATAGGAAGAAAATTATTTTTGTTCTCTATTTTTCGGCCTGTCATTGCCCGTTTTGTCTTGAAAGGATGCTTGGATGATGTTTTTTAATTTTTTTAATTTTTTTGCATTTATTTTTGAATTTTCAAACTCGGGTCGGGTTCGAACGGATAGGAAGAAAATTATTTTTGTTCTCTATTTTTCGGCCTGTCATTGCCCGTTTCGTCTTGAAATGATGCCTGGATGATGTTTTTTAATTTTTTTAATTTTTTTGCATTTATTTTTGAATTTTCAAACTCGGGTCGGGTTCGAACGGATAGGAAGAAAATTTTTTTTGTTCTCTATTTTTCGGCCTGTCCTTGCCCGTTTCGTCCTGAAATGAAGCTGGATGATGTTTTTTGATTTTTTAAATTTTTTTGCATTTATTTTCGAAATTTCAAACTCGGGTCTGGTTCGAACGGATAGGAAGGAAATTTTTTTTCTACTCTATTTTTTGGCCTGTCTTCACCCGTTTCGTCTTGAAATGAAACCTGGATGATGTTTTTTACTTTTTAGAATTTTTTTGCATTTATTATTGAATTTTGTAACTCGGGTCGGGTTCGAACGGATAGGAAGGAAATTATTTTTGTTCTCTATTTTTCGGCCTGTCCTTGCCCGTTTCGTCCTGAAATGAAGCCTGGATGATGTTTTTTAATTTTTAAAATTTTTTTGCATTTATTTTCGAAATTTTAAACTCGGGTCGGGTATTCGAACGGATAGGAAGGAAATTTTTTTTTCTTCTCTATTTTTCGGCCTGTCTTCATCCGTTTCGTCTTGAAATGAAGCCTGGATGTTGTTTTTTAATTTTTAAAATTTTTTTGCATTTGTTTTTGAATTTTCTAACTCGGGTCGGGTATTCGAACGGATAGGAAGGAAATTATTTTTGTTCTCTATTTTTCGGCCTGTCATTGCCCATTTCGTCTTGAAATGATGCCTGGATGAAGTTTTTTAATTTTTTTAATTTTTTTGCATTTATTTTTGAATTTTCAAACTCGGGTCGGGTTCGAACGGATAGGAAGGAAATTTTTTTTCTTCTCTATTTTTCGGCCTGTCTTCATCCGTTTCGTCTTGAAATGAAGCCTGGATGATGTTTTTTTAATTTTTTGAATTTTTTTGCATTTATTATTGAATTTTCTAACTCGGGTCGGGTTCGAACGGATAGGAAGGAAATTATTTTTGTTCTCTATTTTTCGGCCTGTCCTTGCCCGTTTCGTCTTGGAATGAAGCCTGGATGATGTTTTTTAATTTTTAAAATTTTTTTGCATTTCTTTTTGAATTTTCTAACTCGGGTCGGGTATTCGAACAGATAGGAAGGAAATTATTTTTGTTCTCAATTTTTCGGCTTGTCATTGCTCGTTTCGTCTTGAAATGATGCCTGGATGATGTTTTTTAATTTTTAAATTTTTTTGCATTTATTTTTGAATTTTCAAACTCGGGTCGGGTTCGAACGGATAGGAAGGAAATTATTTTTGATCTCTATTTTTTGGCTTGTCCTTGCCCGTTTCGCCTTGAAACGAAGTCTGGATGATGTTTTTTAATTTTTAAAATTTTTTTGCATTTGTTTTTGAATTTTCTAACTCGGGTCGGGTATTCGAACGGATAGGAAGGAAATTATTTTTATTCTTTATTTTTTGGCCTGTCCTTGCCCGTTTCATCCAGAAATGAAGCCTGGATGTTGTTTTTTAATTTTTAAATTTTTTTTGCATTTGTTTTTGAATTTTCTAACTCGGGTCGGGTATTCGAACGGATAGGAAGGAAATTATTTTTCTTCTCTATTTTTCGGCCTGTCCTTGCCCGTTTTGCCTTGAAACGAAGCCTGGAAGATGTTTTTTAATTTTTAAATTTTTTTTGCATTTGTTTTTGAATTTTCTAACTCGGGTCGGGTATTCGAACGGATCGGAAGGAAATTATTTTTGTTCTCTATTTTTCGGCCTGTCCTTGCCCGTTTCATCCAGAAATGAAGCCTGGATGTTGTTTTTTAATTTTTAAAATTTTTTTGCATTTATTTTCGAATTTTCTAACTCGGGTCGGGTTTGAACGGATAGGAAGAAAATTAATTTTGTTCTCTATTTTTCGGCCTGTCATTGCCCGTTTCGTCTTGAAATGATGCCTGGATGAAGTTTTTTAATTTTTTTAATTTTTTTGCATTTATTTTCGAAATTTCAAACTCGGGTCGGGTTCGAACGGATAGGAAGGAAATTATTTTTGTTCTCTATTTTTCGGCCTGTCCTTGCCCGTTTCGTCTTGGAATGAAGCCTGGATGATGTTTTTTAATTTTTAAAATTTTTTTTCATTTATTTTCGAATTTTCTAACTCGGGTCGGGTTTGAACGGATAGGAAGAAAATTATTTTTGTTCTCTATTTTTCGGCCTGTCATTGCCCGTTTTGTCTTGAAAGGATGCTTGGATGATGTTTTTTAATTTTTTTAATTTTTTTGCATTTATTTTTGAATTTTCAAACTCGGGTCGGGTTCGAACGGATAGGAAGAAAATTATTTTTGTTCTCTATTTTTCGGCCTGTCATTGCCCGTTTCGTCTTGAAATGATGCCTGGATGATGTTTTTTAATTTTTTTAATTTTTTTGCATTTATTTTTGAATTTTCAAACTCGGGTCGGGTTCGAACGGATAGGAAGAAAATTTTTTTTGTTCTCTATTTTTCGGCCTGTCCTTGCCCGTTTCGTCCTGAAATGAAGCTGGATGATGTTTTTTGATTTTTTAAATTTTTTTGCATTTATTTTCGAAATTTCAAACTCGGGTCTGGTTCGAACGGATAGGAAGGAAATTTTTTTTCTACTCTATTTTTTGGCCTGTCTTCACCCGTTTCGTCTTGAAATGAAACCTGGATGATGTTTTTTACTTTTTAGAATTTTTTTGCATTTATTATTGAATTTTCTAACTCTGGTCGGGTATTCGAACGGATAGGAAGGAAATTATTTTTGTTCTCAATTTTTCGGCTTGTCCTTGCCCGTTTCGCTTTGAAACGAAGCCTGGAAGATGTTTTTTAATTTTTAAAATTTTTTTGCATTTGTTTTTGAATTTTCTAACTCGGGTCGGGTATTCGAACGGATAGGAAGGAAATTATTTTTGTTCTCTATTTTTCGGCCTGTCCTTGCCCGTTTCGTCTTGAAATGATGCCTGGATGATGTTTTTTAATTTTTTTAATTTTTTTGCATTTATTTTTGAAATTTCAAACTCGGGTCGGGTTCGAACGGATAGGAAGAAAATTATTTTTGTTCTCTATTTTTCGGCCTGTCATTGCCCGTTTCGTCTTGAAATGATGCCTGGATGATGTTTTTAAATTTTTTTAATTTTTTTGCATTTATTTTTGTATTTTCAAACTCGGGTCGGGTTCGAACGGATAGGAAGAAAATTTTTTTTGTTCTCTATTTTTCGGCTTGTCCTTGCCCGTTTCGTCTTGAAATGATGCCTGGATGATGTTTTTTAATTTTTAGAATTTTTTCGCATTTATTTTTGAATTTTCTAACTCGGGTCGGGTTTGAACGGATAGAAAGAAAATTATTTTTGTTATCTATTTTTCAGCCTGTCATTGCCCGTTTCATGTTGAAATGATGCCTGGATGATGTTTTTTAATTTTTAAATTTTTTTGCATTTATTTTTGAATTTTCAAACTCGTGTCAGGTTCGAACGGATAGGAAGGAAATTATTTTTGTTCTCTATTTTTGGGCTTGTCCTTTCCCGTTTCGCCTTGAAACGAAGCCTGGATGATGTTTTTTAATTTTTAAAATTTTTTTGAATTTGTTTTTGAATTTTCTAACCCGAGTCGGGTTCGAACGGATAGGAAGAAATTTTTTTTTCTTCTCTATTTTTCGGCCTGTCCTGGCCCGTTTCGTCTTGAAACGAAGCCTGGATGATGTTTTTTAATTTTTAGAATTTTTTTGCATTTATTATTGAATTTTCTAACTCGGGTCGGGTTCGAACGGATAGGAAGGAAATTATTTTTGTTCTCTATTTTTCGGCCTGTCCTTGCCCGTTTCGTCTTGGAATGAAGCCTGGATGATGTTTTTTAATTTTTAAAATTTTTTTGCATTTGTTTTTGAATTTTCTAACTCGGGTCGGGTATTCGAACAGATAGGAAGGAAATTATTTTTGTTCTCTATTTTTCGGCCTGTCCTTGCCCGTTTCGTCCTGAAATGAAGCTGGATGATGTTTTTTGATTTTTTAAATTTTTTTGCATTTATTTTCGAAATTTCAAACTCGGGTCGGGTTCGAACGGATAGGAAGGAAATTTTTTTTCTACTCTATTTTTTGGCCTGTCTTCACCCGTTTCGTCTTGAAATGAAACCTGGATGTTGTTTTTTAATTTTTAGAATTTTTTTGCATTTATTATTGAATTTTCTAACTCTGGTCGGGTATTCGAACGGATAGGAAGGAAATTATTTTTGTTCTCTATTTTTCGGCTTGTCCTTGCCCGTTTCGCTTTGAAACGAAGCCTGGAAGATGTTTTTTAATTTTTAAAATTTTTTTGCATTTGTTTTTGAATTTTCTAACTCGGGTCGGGTATTCGAACGGATAGGAAGGAAATTATTTTTGTTTTCTATTTTTCGGCCTGTCCTTGCCCGTTTCATCCAGAAATGAAGCCTGGATGTTGTTTTTTCATTTTTAAAATTTTTTTGCATTTATTTTCGAATTTTCTAACTCGGGTCGGGTTCGAACGGATAGGAAGAAAATTATTTTTGTTCTCTATTTTTCGGCCTGTCATTGCCCGTTTCTTCTTGAAATGATGCCTGGATGAAGTTTTTTAATTTTTTTAATTTTTTTGCATTTATTTTTGAATTTTCAAACTCGGGTCAGGTTCGAACGGATAGGAAGGAAATTTTTTTTCTTCTCTATTTTTCGGCCTGTCTTCATCCGTTTCGTCTTGAAATGAAGCCTGGATGATGTTTTTTAATTTTTTGAATTTTTTTGCATTTATTATTGAATTTTCTAACTCGGGTCGGGTTCGAACGGATAGGAAGAAAATTATTTTTGTTCTCTATTTTTCGGCCTGTCCTTGCCCGTTTCGTCTTGGAATGAAGCCTGGATGATGTTTTCTAATTTTTAAAATTTTTTTGCATTTGTATTTGAATTTTCTAACTCGGGTCGGGTATTCGAACGGATAGGAAGGAAATTATTTTTGTTCTCTATTTTTCGGCCTGTCATTGCTCGTTTCGTCTTGAAATGATGCCTGGATGATGTTTTTTAATTTTTAAATTTTTTTGCATTTATTTTTGAATTTTCAAACTCGGGTCGGGTTCGAACGGATAGGAAGGAAATTATTTTTGATCTCTATTTTTCGGCTTGTCCTTGCCCGTTTCGCCTTGAAACGAAGTCTGGATGATGGTTTTTAATTTTTAAAATTTTTTTGCATTTGTTTTTGAATTTTCTAACTCGGGTCGGGTATTCGAACGGATGGGAAGGAAATTATTTTTATTCTTTATTTTTTGGCCTGTCCTTGCCCGTTTCATCCAGAAATGAAGCCTGGATGTTGTTTTTTAATTTTTAAAATTTTTTTGCATTTGTTTTTGAATTTTCTAACTCGGGTCGGGTATTCGAACGGATAGGAAGGAAATTATTTTTCTTCTCTATTTTTCGGCCTGTCCTTGCCCGTTTTGCCTTGAAACGAAGCCTGGAAGATGTTTTTTAATTTTTAAATTTTTTTTGCATTTGTTTTTGAATTTTCTAACTCGGGTCGGGTATTCGAACGGATCGGAAGGAAATTATTTTTGTTCTCTATTTTTCGGCCTGTCCTTGCCCGTTTCATCCAGAAATGAAGCCTAGATGTTGTTTTTTAATTTTTAAAATTTTTTTGCATTTATTTTCGAATTTTCTAACTCGGGTCGGGTTTGAACGGATAGGAAGAAAATTAATTTTGTTCTCTATTTTTCGGCCTGTCATTGCCCGTTTCGTCTTGAAATGATGCCTGGATGAAGTTTTTTAATTTTTTTAATTTTTTTGCATTTATTTTTGAATTTTCAAACTCGGGTCGGGTTCGAACGTATAGGAAGGAAATTATTTTTGTTCTCTATTTTTCGGCTTGTCCTTGCCCGTTTCGTCCTGAAATGAAGCCTGGATGATGTTTTTTAATTTTTAAAATTTTTTTGCATTTATTTTCGAAATTTTAAACTCGGGTCGGGTATTCGAACGGATAGGAAGGAAATTTTTTTTCTTCTCTATTTTTCGGCCTGTCTTCATCCGTTTCGTCTTGAAATGAAGCCTGGATGTTGTTTTTTAATTTTTAAAATTTTTTTGCATTTGTTTTTGAATTTTCTAACTCGGGTCGGGTATTCGAACGGATAGGAAGGAAATTATTTTTGTTCTCTATTTTTCGGCCTGTCCTTGCCCGTTTCGTTCTGAAATGAAGCCGGATGATGTTTTTTTAGTTTTAAAATTTTTTTGCATTTATTTTATAAATTTCAAACTCGGGTCGGGTTCGAACGGATAGGAAGGAAATTATTTTTGTTCTCTATTTTTCGGCCTGTCCTTGCCCGTTTCGTCTTGGTATGAAGCCTGGATGATGTTTTTTAATTTTTAAAATTTTTTTGCATTTATTTTTGAATTTTCTAACTCGGGTCGGGTTTGAACGGATAGGAAGAAAATTATTTTTGTTCTCTATTTTTTGGCCTGTCATTGCCCGTTTTGTCTTGAAATGTTGCTTGGATGATGTTTTTTAATTTTTTTAATTTTTTTGCATTTATTTTTGAATTTTCAAACTCGGGTCGGGGTCGAACGGATGGGAAGAAAATTATTTTTGTTCTCTATTTTTCGGCCTGTCATTGCCCGTTTCGTCTTGAAATGATGCCTGGATGATGTTTTTTAATTTTTTTAATTTTTTTGCATTTATTTTTGAATATTCAAACTCGGGTCGGGTTCGAACGGATAGGAAGAAAATTTTTTTTGTTCTCTATTTTTCGGCTTGTCCTTGCCCGTTTCGTCTTGAAATGATGCCTGGATGATGTTTTTTAATTTTTAGAATTTTTTCGCATTTATTTTTGAATTTTCTAACTCGGGTCGGGTTTGAACGGATAGGAAGAAAATTATTTTTGTTCTCTATTTTTCAGCCTGTCATTGCCCGTTTCATCTTGAAATGATGCCTGGATGATGTTTTTTAATTTTTAAATTTTTTTGCATTTATTTTTGAATTTTCAAACTCGGGTCAGGTTCGAACGGATAGGAAGGAAATTATTTTTGTTCTCTATTTTTGGGCTTGTCCTTTCCCGTTTCGCCTTGAAACGAAGCCTGGATGATGTTTTTTAATTTTTAAAATTTTTTTGAATTTGTTTTTGAATTTTCTAACCCGAGTCGGGTTCGAACGGATAGGAAGAAATTTTTTTTTCTTCTCTATTTTTCGGCCTGTCCTGGCCCGTTTCGTCTTGAAACGAAGCCTGGATGATGTTTTTTAATTTTTAGAATTTTTTTGCTTTTATTATTGAATTTTCTAACTCTGGTCGGGTATTCGAACGGATTGGAAGGAAATTATTTTTGTTCTCTATTTTTCGGCTTGTCCTTGCCCGTTTCGTCTTGAAATGATGCCTGGATGATGTTTTTTAATTTTTAGAATTTTTTCGCATTTATTTTTGAATTTTCTAACTCGGGTCGGGTTTGAACGGATAGGAAGAAAATTATTTTTGTTCTCTATTTTTCAGCCTGTCATTGCCCGTTTCATCTTGAAATGATGCCTGGATGATGTTTTTTAATTTTTAAATTTTTTTGCATTTATTTTTGAATTTTCAAACTCGGGTCAGGTTCGAACGGATAGGAAGGAAATTATTTTTGTTCTCTATTTTTGGGCTTGTCCTTTCCCGTTTCGCCTTGAAACGAAGCCTGGATGATGTTTTTTAATTTTTAAAATTTTTTTGAATTTGTTTTTGAATTTTCTAACCCGAGTCGGGTTCGAACGGATAGGAAGAAATTTTTTTTTCTTCTCTATTTTTCGGCCTGTCCTGGCCCGTTTCGTCTTGAAACGAAGCCTGGATGATGTTTTTTAATTTTTAGAATTTTTTTGCTTTTATTATTGAATTTTCTAACTCGGGTCGGGTTCGAACGGATAGGAAGGAAATTATTTTTGTTCTCTATTTTTCGGCCTGTCCTTGCCCGTTTCGTCTTGGAATGAAGCCTGGATGATGTTTTTTAATTTTTAAAATTTTTTTGCATTTGTTTTTGAATTTTCTAACTCGGGTCGGGTATTCGAACAGATAGGAAGGAAATTATTTTTGTTCTCTATTTTTCGGCCTGTCCTTGCCCGTTTCGTCCTGAAATGAAGCTGGATGATGTTTTTTGATTTTTTAAATTTTTTTGCATTTATTTTCGAAATTTCAAACTCGGGTCGGGTTCGAACGGATAGGAAGGAAATTTTTTTTCTACTCTATTTTTTGGCCTGTCTTCACCCGTTTCGTCTTGAAATGAAACCTGGATGATGTTTTTTAATTTTTAGAATTTTTTTGCATTTATTATTGAATTTTCTAACTCTGGTCGGGTATTCGAACGGATTGGAAGGAAATTATTTTTGTTCTCTATTTTTCGGCTTGTCCTTGCCCATTTCGCTTTGAAACGAAGCCTGGAAGATGTTTTTTAATTTTTAAAATTTTTTTGCATTTGTTTTTGAATTTTCTAACTCGGGTCGGGTATTCGAACGGATAGGAAGGAAATTATTTTTCTTCTCTATTTTTCGGCCTGTCCTTCCCCGTTTCGCCTTGAAACGAAGCCTGGAAGATGTTTTTTAATTTTTAAAATTTTTTTGCATTTGTTTTTGAATATTCTAACTCGGGTCGGGTATTCGAACGGATAGGAAGGAAATTATTTTTGTTCTCTATTTTTCGGCCTGTCCTTGCCCGTTTCATCCAGAAATGAAGCCTGGATGTTGTTTTTTAATTTTTAAAATTTTTTTGCATTTATTTTCGAATTTTCTAACTCGGGTCGGGTATTCGAACAGATAGGAAGGAAATTATTTTTGTTCTCTATTTTTCGGCCTGTCCTTGCCCATTTCGTCCTGAAATGAAGCTGGATGATGTTTTTTAATTTTTTGAATTTTTTTGCATTTATTATCGAATTTTCTAACTCGGGTCGGGTTCGAACGGATAGGAAGAAAATTATTTTTGTTCTCTATTTTTCGGCCTGTCCTTGCCCGTTTCGTCTTGGAATGAAGCCTGGATGATGTTTTCTAATTTTTAAAATTTTTTTGCATTTGTATTTGAATTTTCTAACTCGGGTCGCGTATTCGAACGGATAGGAAAGAAATTATTTTTGTTCTCTATTTTTTGGCCTGTCCTTCCCCGTTTCGCCTTGAAACGAAGCCTGGAAGATGTTTTTTAATTTTTAAAATTTTTTTGCATTTGTTTTTGAATATTCTAACTCGGGTCGGGTATTCGAACGGATAAGAAGGAAATTATTTTTGTTCTCTATTTTTCGGCCTGTCCTTGCCCGTTTCATCCATAAATGAAGCCTGGATGTTGTTTTTTAATTTTTAAAATTTTTTTGCATTTATTTTCGAATTTTCTAACTCGGGTCGGGTTTGAATGGATAGGAAGAAAATTAATTTTGTTCTCTATTTTTCGGCCTGTCATTGCCCGTTTCGTCTTGAAATGATGCCTGGATGAAGTTTTTTAATTTTTTTAATTTTTTTGCATTAATTTTTGAATTTTCAAACTCGGGTCGGGTTCGAACGTATAGGAAGGAAATTATTTTTGTTTTCCTATTTTTCGGCTTGTCCTTGCCCGTTTCGTCCTGAAATGAAGCCTGGATGATGTTTTTTAATTTTTAAAATTTTTTTGCATTTATTTTCGAAATTTTAAACTCGGGTCGGGTATTCGAACGGATAGAAAGGAAATTTTTTTTCTTCTCTATTTTTCGGCCTGTCTTCATCCGTTTCGTCTTGAAATGAAGCCTGGATGTTGTTTTTTAATTTTTAAAATTTTTTTGCATTTGTTTTTTAATTTTCTAACTCGGGTCGGGTATTCGAACGGATAGGAAGGAAATTATTTTTGTTCTCTATTTTTCGGCCTGTCCTTGCCCGTTTTGTCCTGAAATGAAGCCGGATGATGTTTTTTTCGTTTCAAAATTTTTTTGCATTTATTTTCGAAATTTCAAACTCGTGTCGGGTTCGAACGGATAGGAAGGAAATTATTTTTGTTCTCTATTTTTCGGCCTGTCCTTGCCCGTTTCGTCTTGGAATGAAGCCTGGATGATGTTTTTTAATTTTTAAAATTTTTTTTCATTTATTTTTGAATTTTCTAACTCGGGTCGGGTTTGAACGGATAGGAAGAAAATTATTTTTGTTCTCTATTTTTCGGCCTGTCATTGCCCGTTTTGTCTTGAAATGATGCTTGGATGATGTTTTTTAATTTTTTTTAATTTTTTTGCATTTATTTTTGAATTTTCAAACTCGGGTCGGGTTCGAACGGATAGGAAGAAAATTATTTTTGTTCTCTATTTTTCGGCCTGTCATTGCCCGTTTCGTCTTGAAATGATGCCTGGATGATGTTTTTTAATTTTTTTAATTTTTTTGCATTTATTTTTGAATTTTGAAACTCGGGTCGGGTTCGAACGGATAGGAAGAAAATTTTTTTTGTTCTCTATTTTTCGGCTTGTCCTTGCCCGTTTCGTCTTGAAATGATGCCTGGATGATGTTTTTTAATTTTTAGAATTTTTTCGCATTTATTTTTGAATTTTCTAACTCGGGTCGTGTTTGAACGGATAGGAAGAAAATTATTTTTGTTCTCTATTTTTCAGCCTGTCATTGCCCGTTTCATCTTGAAATGATGCCTGGATGATGTTTTTTAATTTTTAAATTTTTTTGCATTTATTTTTGAATTTTCAAACTCGAGTCAGGTTCGAACGGATAAGAAGGAAATTATTTTTGTTCTCTATTTTTGGGCTTGTCCTTTCCCGTTTCGCCTTGAAACGAAGCCTGGATGATGTTTTTTAATTTTTAAAATTTTTTTGAATTTGTTTTTGAATTTTCTAACCCGAGTCGGGTACGAACGGATAGGAAGAAATTTTTTTTTCTTCTCTATTTTTCGGCCTGTCCTGGCCCGTTTCGTCTTGAAACGAAGCCTGGATGATGTTTTTTAATTTTTAAATTTTTTTGCATTTATTTTTGAATTTTCAAACTCGGGTCAGGTTCGAACGGATAGGAATGAAATTATTTTTGTTCTCTATTTTTGGGCTTGTCCTTTCCCGTTTCGCCTTGAAACGAAGCGTGGATGATGTTTTTTAATTTTTAAAATTTTTTTGAATTTGTTTTTGAATTTTCTAACCCGAGTCGGGTTCGAACGGATAGGAAGAAATTTTTTTTTCTTCTCTATTTTTCGGCCTGTCCTGGCCCGTTTCGTCTTGAAACGAAGCCTGGATGATGTTTTTTAATTTTTAAAATTTTTTTGCATTTATTTTCGAAATTTTAAACTCGGGTCGGGTATTCGAACGGATAGAAAGGAAATTTTTTTTCTTCTCTATTTTTCGGCCTGTCTTCATCCGTTTCGTCTTGAAATGAAGCCTGGATGTTGTTTTTTAATTTTTAAAATTTTTTTGCATTTGTTTTTGAATTTTCTAACTCGGGTCGGGTATTCGAATGGATAGGAAGGAAATTATTTTTGTTCTCTATTTTTCGGCCTGTCCTTGCCCGTTTTGTCCTGAAATGAAGCCGGACGATGTTTTTTTAGTTTTAAAATTTTTTTGCATTTATTTTCGAAATTTCAAACTCGGGTCGGGTTCGAACGGATAGGAAGGAAATTATTTTTGTTCTCTATTTTTCGGCCTGTCCTTGCCCGTTTCGTCTTGGAATGAAGCCTGGATGATGTTTTTTAATTTTTAAAATTTTTTTTCATTTATTTTTGAATTTTCTAACTCGGGTCGGGTTTGAACGGATAAGGAAGAAAATTTTTTTTGTTCTCTATTTTTCGGCTTGTCCTTGCCCGTTTCGTCTTGAAATGATGCCTGGATGATGTTTTTTAATTTTTAGAATTTTTTCGCATTTATTTTTGAATTTTCTAACTCGGGTCGTGTTTGAACGGATAGGAAGAAAATTATTTTTGTTCTCTATTTTTCAGCCTGTCATTGCCCGTTTCATCTTGAAATGATGCCTGGATGATGTTTTTTAATTTTTAAATTTTTTTGCATTTATTTTTGAATTTTCAAACTCGGGTCAGGTTCGAACGGATAGGAAGGAAATTATTTTTGTTCTCTATTTTTGGGCTTGTCCTTTCCCGTTTCGCCTTGAAACGAAGCCTGGATGATGTTTTTTAATTTTTAAAATTTTTTTGAATTTGTTTTTGAATTTTCTAACCTGAGTCGGGTTCGAACGGATTGGAAGAAAATTTTTTTTCTTCTCTATTTTTCGGCCTGTCCTGGCCCGTTTCGTCTTGAAACGAAGCCTGGATGATGTTTTTTAATTTTTAAATTTTTTTGCATTTATTTTTGAATTTTCAAACTCGGGTCAGGTTCGAACGGATAGGAAGGAAATTTTTTTTGTTCTCTATTTTTGGGCTTGTCCTTTCCCGTTTCGCCTTGAAACGAAGCCTGGATGATGTTTTTTAATTTTTAAAATTTTTTTGAATTTGTTTTTGAATTTTCTAACCCGAGTCGGGTTCGAACGGATAGGAAGAAATTTTTTTTTCTTCTCTATTTTTCGGCCTGTCCTGGCCCGTTTCGCCTTGAAACGAAGCCTGGATGATGTTTTTTAATTTTTAGAATTTTTTTGCATTTATTATTGAATTTTCTAACTCGGGTCGGGTTCGAACGGATAGGAAGGAAATTATTTTTGTTCTCTATTTTTCGGCCTGTCCTTGCCCGTTTCGTCTTGGAATGAAGCCTGGATGATGTTTTTTAATTTTTAAAATTTTTTTGCATTTGTTTTTGAATTTTCTAACTCGGGTCGGGTATTCGAACAGATAGGAAGGAAATTATTTTTGTTCTCTATTTTTCGGCCTGTCCTTGCCCGTTTCGTCCTGAAATGAAGCTGGATGATGTTTTTTGATTTTTTAAATTTTTTTGCATTTATTTTCGAAATTTCAAACTCGGGTCGGGTTCGAACGGATAGGAAGGAAATTTTTTTTCTACTCTATTTTTTGGCCTGTCTTCACCCGTTTCGTCTTGAAATGAAACCTGGATGATGTTTTTTAATTTTTAGAATTTTTTTGCATTTATTATTGAATTTTCTAACTCTGGTCGAGTATTCGAACGGATAGGAAGAAAATTATTTTTGTTCTCTATTTTTCGGCCTGTCATTGCCCGTTTCGTCTTGAAATGATGCCTGGATGAAGTTTTTTAATTTTTTTAATTTTTTTGCATTTATTTTTGAATTTTCAAACTCGGGTCGGGCTCGAACGGATAGGAAGGAAATTTTTTTTCTTCTCTATTTTTCGGCCTGTCTTCATCCGTTTCGTCTTGAAATGAAGCCTGGATGATGTTTTTTAATTTTTTGAATTTTTTTGCATTTATTATTGAATTTTCTAACTCGGGTCGGGTTCGAACGGATAGGAAGAAAATTATTTTTGTTCTCTATTTTTCGGCCTTTCCTTGCCCGTTTCGTCTTGGAATGAAGCCTGGATGATGTTTTCTAATTTTTAAAATTTTTTTGCATTTGTATTTGAATTTTATAACTCGGGTCGGGTATTCGAACGGATAGGAAGGAAATTATTTTTGTTCTCTATTTCTCGGCCTGTCATTGCTCGTTTCGTCTTGAAATGATGCCTGGATGATGTTTTTTAATTTTTAAATTTTTTTGCATTTATTTTTGAATTTTCAAACTCGGGTCGGGTTCGAACGGATAGGAAGGAAATTATTTTTGATCTCTATTTTTCGGCTTGTCCTTGCCCGTTTCGCCTTGAAACGAAGTCTGGATGATGTTTTTTAATTTTTAAAATTTTTTTGCATTTGTTTTTTAATTTTCTAACTCGGGTCGGGTATTCGAACGGATAGGAAGGAAATTATTTTTATTCTTTATTTTTTGGCCTGTCCTTGCCCGTTTCATCCAGAAATGAATCCTGGATGTTGTTTTTTAATTTTTAAATTTTTTTTGCATTTGTTTTTGAATTTTCTAACTCGGGTCGGGTATTCGAACGGATAGGAAGGAAATTATTTTTCTTCTCTATTTTTCGGCCTGTCCTTCCCGTTTCGCCTTGAAACGAAGCCTGGAAGATGTTTTTTAATTTTTAAAATTTTTTTGCATTTGTTTTTGAATATTCTAACTCGGGTCGGGTATTCGAACGGATAGGAAGGAAATTATTTTTGTTCTCTATTTTTCGGCCTGTCCTTGCCCGTTTCATCCAGAAATGAAGCCTGGATGTTGTTTTTTAATTTTTAAATTTTTTTTGCATTTATTTTCGAATTTTCTAACTCGGGTCGGGTTTGAACGGATAGGAAGAAAATTAATTTTGTTCTCTATTTTTCGGCCTGTCATTGCCCGTTTCGTCTTGAAATGATGCCTGGATGAAGTTTTTTAATTTTTTTAATTTTTTTGCATTTATTTTTGAATTTTCAAACTCGGGTCGGGTTCGAACGTATAGGAAGGAAATTATTTTTGTTCTCTATTTTTCGGCTTGTCCTTGCCCGTTTCGTCCTGAAATGAAGCCTGGATGATGTTTTTTAATTTTTAAAATTTTTTTGCATTTATTTTCAAAATTTTAAACTCGGGTCGGGTATTCGAACGGATAGAAAGGAAATTTTTTTTCTTCTCTATTTTTCGGCCTGTCTTCATCCGTTTCGTCTTGAAATGAAGCCTGGATGTTGTTTTTTAATTTTTAAAATTTTTTTGCATTTGTTTTTGAATTTTCTAACTCGGGTCGGGTATTCGAACGGATAGGAAGGAAATTATTTTTGTTCTCTATTTTTCGGCCTGTCCTTGCCCGTTTCGTCCTGAAATGAAGCCGGATGATGTTTTTCTAGTTTTAAAATTTTTTTGCATTTATTTTCGAAATTTCAAACTCGGGTCGGGTTCGAACGGATAGGAAGGAAATTATTTTTGTTCTCTATTTTTCGGCCTGTCCTTGCCCATTTCGTCTTGGAATGAAGCCTGGATGATGTTTTTTAATTTTTAAAATTTTTTTTCATTTATTTTTGAATTTTCTAACTCGGGTCGGGTTTGAACGGATAGGAAGAAAATTATTTTTGTTCTCTATTTTTCGGCCTGTCATTGCCCGTTTTGTCTTGAAATGATGCTTGGATGATGGTTTTTAATTTTTTTTAATTTTTTTGCATTTATTTTTGAATTTTCAAACTCGGGTCGGGTTCGAACGGATAGGAAGAAAATTATTTTTGTTCTCTATTTTTCGGCCTGTCATTGCCCGTTTCGTCTTGAAATGATTCCTGGATGATGTTTTTTAATTTTTTTAATTTTTTTGCATTTATTTTTGAATTTTGAAACTCGGGTCGGGTTCGAACGGATAGGAAGAAAATTTTTTTTGTTCTCTATTTTTCGGCTTGTCCTTGCCCGTTTCGTCTTGAAATGATGCCTGGATGATATTTTTTAATTTTTAGAATTTTTTCGCATTTATTTTTGAATTTTCTAACTCGGGTCGGGTTTGAACGGATAGGAAGAAAATTATTTTTGTTCTCTATTTTTCAGCCTGTCATTGCCCGTTTCATCTTGAAATGATGCCTGGATGATGTTTTTTAATTTTTAAATTTTTTTGCATTTATTTTTGAATTTTCAAACTCGGGTCAGGTTCGAACGGATAGGAAGGAAATTATTTTTGTTCTCTATTTTTGGGCTTGTCATTTTCCGTTTCGCCTTGAAACGAAGCCTGGATGATGTTTTTTAATTTTTAAAATTTTTTTGAATTTGTTTTTGAATTTTCTAACCCGAGTCGGGTTCGAACGGATAGGAAGAAAATTTTTTTTCTTCTCTATTTTTCGGCCTGTCCTGGCCCGTTTCGTCTTGAAACGAAGCCTGGATGATGTTTTTTAATTTTTAGAATTTTTTTGCATTTATTTTTGAATTTTCTAACTCGGGTCGGGTTCGAACGGATTGGAAGGAAATTATTTTTGTTCTCTATTTTTCGGACTGTCCTTGCCCGTTTCGTCTTGGAATGAAGCCTGGACGATGTTTTTGAATTTTTAAAATTTTTTTGCATTTGTTTTTGAATTTTCTAACTCGGGTCGGTTATTCGAACAGATAGGAAGGAAATTATTTTTGTTCTATATTTTTCGGCCTGTCCTTGCCCGTTTCGTCTTGAAATGAAGCTGGATGATGTTTTTTGATTTTTTAAATTTTTTTGCATTTATTTTCGAAATTTCAAACTCGGGTCGGGTTCGAACGGATAGGAAGGAAATTTTTTTTCTTCTCTATTTTTCGGCCTGTCTTCACCCGTTTCGTCTTGAAATGAAACCTGGATGATGTTTTTTAGTTTTTAGAATTTTTTTGCATTTATTATTGAATTTTCTAACTCTGGTCGGGTATTCGAACGGATAGGAAGAAATTATTTTTGTTCTCTATTTTTCGGCTTGTCCTTGCCCGTTTCGCTTTGAAACGAAGCCTGGAAGATGTTTTTTAATTTTTAAAATTTTTTTGCATTTGTTTTTGAATTTTCTAACTCGGGTCGGGTATTCGAACGGATAGGAAGGAAATTATTTTTGTTCTCTATTTTTCGGCCTGTCCTTGCCCGTTTCATCCAGAAATGAAGCCTGGATGTTGTTTTTTCATTTTTAAAATTTTTTTGCATTTATTTTCGAATTTTCTAACTCGGGTCGTGTTTGAACGGATAGGAAGAAAATTATTTTTGTTCTCTATTTTTCGGCCTGTCATTGCCCGTTTCGTCTTGAAATGATGCCTGGATGAAGTTTTTTAATTTTTTTAATTTTTTTGCATTTATTTTTGAATTTTCAAACTCGGGTCAGGTTCGAACGGATAGGAAGGAAATTATTTTTGTTCTCTATTTTTGGGCTTGTCATTTTCCGTTTCGCCTTGAAACGAAGCCTGGATGATGTTTTTTAATTTTTAAAATTTTTTTGAATTTGTTTTTGAATTTTCTAACCCGAGTCGGGTTCGAACGGATAGGAAGAAAATTTTTTTTCTTCTCTATTTTTCGGCCTGTCCTGGCCCGTTTCGTCTTGAAACGAAGCCTGGATGATGTTTTTTAATTTTTAGAATTTTTTTGCATTTATTATTGAATTTTCTAACTCGGGTCGGGTTCGAACGGATAGGAAGGAAATTATTTTTGTTCTCTATTTTTCGGCCTGTCCTTGCCCGTTTCGTCTTGGAATGAAGCCTGGACGATGTTTTTTAATTTTTAAAATTTTTTTGCATTTGTTTTTGAATTTTCTAACTCGGGTCGGTATTCGAACAGATAGGAAGGAAATTATTTTTGTTCTATATTTTTCGGCCTGTCCTTGCCCGTTTCGTCCTGAAATGAAGCTGGATGATGTTTTTTGATTTTTTAAATTTTTTTGCATTTATTTTCGAAATTTCAAACTCGGGTCGGGTTCGAACGGATAGGAAGGAAATTTTTTTTCTACTCTATTTTTTGGCCTGTCTTCACCCGTTTCGTCTTGAAATGAAACCTGGATGATGTTTTTTAGTTTTTAGAATTTTTTTGCATTTATTATTGAATTTTCTAACTCTGGTCGGGTATTCGAACGGATAGGAAGGAAATTATTTTTGTTCTCTATTTTTCGGCTTGTCCTTGCCCGTTTCGCTTTGAAACGAAGCCTGGAAGATGTTTTTTAATTTTTAAAATTTTTTTGCATTTGTTTTTGAATTTTCTAACTCGGGTCGGGTATTCGAACGGATAGGAAGGAAATTATTATTGTTCTCTATTTTTCGGCCTGTCCTTGCCCGTTTCATCCAGAAATGAAGCCTGGATGTTGTTTTTTCATTTTTAAAATTTTTTTGCATTTATTTTCGAATTTTCTAACTCGGGTCGTGTTTGAACGGATAGGAAGAAAATTATTTTTGTTCTCTATTTTTCGGCCTGTCATTGCCCGTTTCGTCTTGAAATGATGCCTGGATGAAATTTTTTAATTTTTTTGCATTTATTTTTGAATTTTCAAACTCGGGTCGGATTCGAACGGATAGGAAGGAAATTTTTTTTCTTCTCTATTTTTCGGCCTGTCTTCATCCGTTTCGTCTTGAAATGAAACCTGGATGATGTTTTTTAATTTTTTGAATTTTTTTGCATTTATTATTGAATTTTCTAACTCGGGTCGGGTTCGAACGGATAGGAAGAAAATTATTTTTGTTCTCTATTTTTCGGCCTGTCCTTGCCCGTTTCGTCTTGGAATGAAGCCTGGATGATGTTTTCTAATTTTTAAAATTTTTTTGCATTTGTATTTGAATTTTCTAACTCGGGTCGGGTATTCGAACGGATAGGAAGGAAATTATTTTTGTTCTCTATTTTTCGGCCTGTCATTGCTCGTTTCGTCTTGAAATGATGCCTGTATGATGTTTTTTAATTTTTAAATTTTTTTGCATTTATTTTTGAATTTTCAAACTCGGGTCGGGTTCGAACGGATAGGAAGGAAATTATTTTTGATCTCTATTTTTCGGCTTGTACTTGCCCGTTTCGCCTTGAAACGAACTCTGGATGATGTTTTTTAATTTTTAAAATTTTTTTGCATTTGTTTTTTAATTTTCTAACTCGGGTCGGGTATTCGAACGGATAGGAAGGAAATTATTTTTATTCTTTATTTTTTGGCCTGTCCTTGCCCGTTTCATCCAGAAATGAAGCCTGGATGTTGTTTTTTAATTTTTAAAATTTTTTTGCATTTGTTTTTGAATTTTTTAACTCGGGTCGGGTATTCGAACGGATAGGAAGGAAATTATTTTTGTTCTCTATTTTTCGGCCTGTCATTGCCCGTTTTGTCTTGAAATGATGCTTGGATGATGGTTTTTAATTTTTTTAATTTTTTTGCATTTATTTTTGAATTTTCAAACTCGGGTCGGGTTCGAACGGATAGGAAGAAAATTATTTTTGTTCTCTATTTTTCGGCCTGTCATTGCCCGTTTCGTCTTGAAATGATTCCTGGATGATGTTTTTTAATTTTTTTAATTTTTTTGCATTTATTTTTGAATTTTGAAACTCGGGTCGGGTTCGAACGGATAGGAAGAAAATTTTTTTTGTTCTCTATTTTTCGGCTTGTCCTTGCCCGTTTCGTCTTGAAATGATGCCTGGATGATATTTTTTAATTTTTAGAATTTTTTCGCATTTATTTTTGAATTTTCTAACTCGGGTCGGGTTTGAACGGATAGGAAGAAAATTATTTTTGTTCTCTATTTTTCAGCCTGTCATTGCCCGTTTCATCTTGAAATGATGCCTGGATGATGTTTTTTAATTTTTAAATTTTTTTGCATTTATTTTTGAATTTTCAAACTCGGGTCAGGTTCGAACGGATAGGAAGGAAATTATTTTTGTTCTCTATTTTTGGGCTTGTCATTTTCCGTTTCGCCTTGAAACGAAGCCTGGATGATGTTTTTTAATTTTTAAAATTTTTTTGAATTTGTTTTTGAATTTTCTAACCCGAGTCGGGTTCGAACGGATAGGAAGAAAATTTTTTTTGTTCTCTATTTTTCGGCCTGTCCTGGCCCGTTTCGTCTTGAAACGAAGCCTGGATGATGGTTTTTAATTTTTAGAATTTTTTTGCATTTATTATTGAATTTTCTAACTCGGGTCGGGTTCGAACGGATTGGAAGGAAATTATTTTTGTTCTCTATTTTTCGGCCTGTCCTTGCCCGTTTCGTCTTGGAATGAAGCCTGGATAATGTTTTTTAATTTTTAAAATTTTTTTGCATTTGTTTTTTAATTTTCTAACTCGGGTCGGGTATTCGAACAGATAGGAAGGAAATTATTTTTGTTCTATATTTTTCGGCCTGTCCTTGCCCGTTTCGTCCTGAAATGAAGCTGGATGATGTTTTTTGATTTTTTAAATTTTTTTGCATTTATTTTCGAAATTTCAAACTCGGGTCGGGTTCGAACGGATAGGAAGGAAATTTTTTTTCTACTCTATTTTTTGGCCTGTCTTCACCCGTTTCGTCTTGAAATGAAACCTGGATGATGTTTTTTAGTTTTTAGAATTTTTTTGCATTTATTATTGAATTTTCTAACTCTGGTCGGGTATTCGAACGGATAGGAAGGAAATTATTTTTGTTCTCTATTTTTCGGCTTGTCCTTGCCCGTTTCGCTTTGAAACGAAGCCTGGAAGATGTTTTTTAATTTTTAAAATTTTTTTGCATTTGTTTTTGAATTTTCTAACTCGGGTCGGGTATTCGAACGGATAGGAAGGAAATTATTTTTGTTCTCTATTTTTCGGCCTGTCCTTGCCCGTTTCATCCAGAAATGAAGCCTGGATGTTGTTTTTTCATTTTTAAAATTTTTTTGCATTTATTTTCGAATTTTCTAACTCGGGTCGTGTTTGAACGGATAGGAAGAAAATTATTTTTGTTCTCTATTTTTCGGCCTGTCATTGCCCGTTTCGTCTTGAAATGATGCCTGGATGAAGTTTTTTAATTTTTTTAATTTTTTTGCATTTATTTTTGAATTTTCAAACTCGGGTCAGGTTCGAACGGATAGGAAGGAAATTATTTTTGTTCTCTATTTTTGGGCTTGTCATTTTCCGTTTCGCCTTGAAACGAAGCCTGGATGATGTTTTTTAATTTTTAAAATTTTTTTGAATTTGTTTTTGAATTTTCTAACCCGAGTCGGGTTCGAACGGATAGGAAGAAAATTTTTTTTCTTCTCTATTTTTCGGCCTGTCCTTGCCCGTTTCGTCTTGAAACGAAGTCTGGATGATGTTTTTTAATTTTTAGAATTTTTTTGCATTTATTATTGAATTTTCTAACTCGGGTCGGGTTCGAACGGATAGGAAGGAAATTATTTTTGTTCTCTATTTTTCGGCCTGTCCTTGCCCGTTTCGTCCTGAAATGAAGCCGGATGATGTTTTTCTAGTTTTAAAATTTTTTTGCATTTATTTTCGAAATTTCAAACTCGGGTCGGGTTCGAACGGATAGGAAGGAAATTATTTTTGTTCTCTATTTTTCGGCCTGTCCTTGCCCATTTCGTCTTGGAATGAAGCCTGGATGATGTTTTTTAATTTTTAAAATTTTTTTTCATTTATTTTTGAATTTTCTAACTCGGGTCGGGTTTGAACGGATAGGAAGAAAATTATTTTTGTTCTCTATTTTTCGGCCTGTCATTGCCCGTTTTGTCTTGAAATGATGCTTGGATGATGGTTTTTAATTTTTTTAATTTTTTTGCATTTATTTTTGAATTTTCAAACTCGGGTCGGGTTCGAACGGATAGGAAGAAAATTATTTTTGTTCTCTATTTTTCGGCCTGTCATTGCCCGTTTCGTCTTGAAATGATTCCTGGATGATGTTTTTTAATTTTTTTAATTTTTTTGCATTTATTTTTGAATTTTGAAACTCGGGTCGGGTTCGAACGGATAGGAAGAAAATTTTTTTTGTTCTCTATTTTTCGGCTTGTCCTTGCCCGTTTCGTCTTGAAATGATGCCTGGATGATATTTTTTAATTTTTAGAATTTTTTCGCATTTATTTTTGAATTTTCTAACTCGGGTCGGGTTTGAACGGATAGGAAGAAAATTATTTTTGTTCTCTATTTTTCAGCCTGTCATTGCCCGTTTCATCTTGAAATGATGCCTGGATGATGTTTTTTAATTTTTAAATTTTTTTGCATTTATTTTTGAATTTTCAAACTCGGGTCAGGTTCGAACGGATAGGAAGGAAATTATTTTTGTTCTCTATTTTTGGGCTTGTCATTTTCCGTTTCGCCTTGAAACGAAGCCTGGATGATGTTTTTTAATTTTTAAAATTTTTTTGAATTTGTTTTTGAATTTTCTAACCCGAGTCGGGTTCGAACGGATAGGAAGAAAATTTTTTTTCTTCTCTATTTTTCGGCCTGTCCTGGCCCGTTTCGTCTTGAAACGAAGCCTGGATGATGGTTTTTAATTTTTAGAATTTTTTTGCATTTATTATTGAATTTTCTAACTCGGGTCGGGTTCGAACGGATTGGAAGGAAATTATTTTTGTTCTCTATTTTTCGGCCTGTCATTGCCCGTTTCGTCTTGGAATGAAGCCTGGACGATGTTTTTGAATTTTTAAAATTTTTTTGCATTTGTTTTTGAATTTTCTAACTCGGGTCGGTTATTCGAACAGATAGGAAGGAAATTATTTTTGTTCTATATTTTTCGGCCTGTCCTTGCCCGTTTCGTCTTGAAATGAAGCTGGATGATGTTTTTTGATTTTTTAAATTTTTTTGCATTTATTTTCGAAATTTCAAACTCGGGTCGGGTTCGAACGGATAGGAAGGAAATTTTTTTTCTACTCTATTTTTTGGCCTGTCTTCACCCGTTTCGTCTTGAAATGAAACCTGGATGATGTTTTTTAGTTTTTAGAATTTTTTTGCATTTATTATTGAATTTTCTAACTCTGGTCGGGTATTCGAACGGATAGGAAGAAATTATTTTTGTTCTCTATTTTTCGGCTTGTCCTTGCCCGTTTCGCTTTGAAACGAAGCCTGGAAGATGTTTTTTAATTTTTAAAATTTTTTTGCATTTGTTTTTGAATTTTCTAACTCGGGTCGGGTATTCGAACGGATAGGAAGGAAATTATTTTTGTTCTCTATTTTTCGGCCTGTCCTTGCCCGTTTCATCCAGAAATGAAGCCTGGATGTTGTTTTTTCATTTTTAAAATTTTTTTGCATTTATTTTCGAATTTTCTAACTCGGGTCGTGTTTGAACGGATAGGAAGAAAATTATTTTTGTTCTCTATTTTTCGGCCTGTCATTGCCCGTTTCGTCTTGAAATGATGCCTGGATGAAGTTTTTTAATTTTTTTAATTTTTTTGCATTTATTTTTGAATTTTCAAACTCGGGTCAGGTTCGAACGGATAGGAAGGAAATTATTTTTGTTCTCTATTTTTGGGCTTGTCATTTTCCGTTTCGCCTTGAAACGAAGCCTGGATGATGTTTTTTAATTTTTAAAATTTTTTTGAATTTGTTTTTGAATTTTCTAACCCGAGTCGGGTTCGAACGGATAGGAAGAAAATTTTTTTTCTTCTCTATTTTTCGGCCTGTCCTGGCCCGTTTCGTCTTGAAACGAAGCCTGGATGATGTTTTTTAATTTTTAGAATTTTTTTGCATTTATTATTGAATTTTCTAACTCGGGTCGGGTTCGAACGGATAGGAAGGAAATTATTTTTGTTCTCTATTTTTCGGCCTGTCCTTGCCCGTTTCGTCTTGGAATGAAGCCTGGACGATGTTTTTTAATTTTTAAAATTTTTTTGCATTTGTTTTTGAATTTTCTAACTCGGGTCGGGTATTCGAACAGATAGGAAGGAAATTATTTTTGTTCTATATTTTTCGGCCTGTCCTTGCCCGTTTCGTCCTGAAATGAAGCTGGATGATGTTTTTTTATTTTTTAAATTTTTTTGCATTTATTTTCGAAATTTCAAACTCGGGTCGGGTTCGAACGGATAGGAAGGAAATTTTTTTTCTACTCTATTTTTTGGCCTGTCTTCACCCGTTTCGTCTTGAAATGAAACCTGGATGATGTTTTTTAGTTTTTAGAATTTTTTTGCATTTATTATTGAATTTTCTAACTCTGGTCGGGTATTCGAACGGATAGGAAGGAAATTATTTTTGTTCTCTATTTTTCGGCTTGTCCTTGCCCGTTTCGCTTTGAAACGAAGCCTGGAAGATGTTTTTTAATTTTTAAAATTTTTTTGCATTTGTTTTTGAATTTTCTAACTCGGGTCGGGTATTCGAACGGATAGGAAGGAAATTATTATTGTTCTCTATTTTTCGGCCTGTCCTTGCCCGTTTCATCCAGAAATGAAGCCTGGATGTTGTTTTTTCATTTTTAAAATTTTTTTGCATTTATTTTCGAATTTTCTAACTCGGGTCGTGTTTGAACGGATAGGAAGAAAATTATTTTTGTTCTCTATTTTTCGGCCTGTCATTGCCCGTTTCGTCTTGAAATGATGCCTGGATGAAATTTTTTAATTTTTTTGCATTTATTTTTGAATTTTCAAACTCGGGTCGGATTCGAACGGATAGGAAGGAAATTTTTTTTCTTCTCTATTTTTCGGCCTGTCTTCATCCGTTTCGTCTTGAAATGAAACCTGGATGATGTTTTTTAATTTTTTGAATTTTTTTGCATTTATTATTGAATTTTCTAACTCGGGTCGGGTTCGAACGGATAGGAAGAAAATTATTTTTGTTCTCTATTTTTCGGCCTGTCCTTGCCCGTTTCGTCTTGGAATGAAGCCTGGATGATGTTTTCTAATTTTTAAAATTTTTTTGCATTTGTATTTGAATTTTCTAACTCGGGTCGGGTATTCGAACGGATAGGAAGGAAATTATTTTTGTTCTCTATTTTTCGGCCTGTCATTGCTCGTTTCGTCTTGAAATGATGCCTGGATGATGTTTTTTAATTTTTAAATTTTTTTGCATTTATTTTTGAATTTTCAAACTCGGGTCGGGTTCGAACGGATAGGAAGGAAATTATTTTTGATCTCTATTTTTCGGCTTGTACTTGCCCGTTTCGCCTTGAAACGAACTCTGGATGATGTTTTTTAATTTTTAAAATTTTTTTGCATTTGTTTTTTAATTTTCTAACTCGGGTCGGGTATTCGAACGGATAGGAAGGAAATTATTTTTATTCTTTATTTTTTGGCCTGTCCTTGCCCGTTTCATCCAGAAATGAAGCCTGGATGTTGTTTTTTAATTTTTAAAATTTTTTTGCATTTGTTTTTGAATTTTTTAACTCGGGTCGGGTATTCGAACGGATAGGAAGGAAATTATTTTTGTTCTCTATTTTTCGGCCTGTCATTGCCCGTTTTGTCTTGAAATGATGCTTGGATGATGGTTTTTAATTTTTTTAATTTTTTTGCATTTATTTTTGAATTTTCAAACTCGGGTCGGGTTCGAACGGATAGGAAGAAAATTATTTTTGTTCTCTATTTTTCGGCCTGTCATTGCCCGTTTCGTCTTGAAATGATTCCTGGATGATGTTTTTTAATTTTTTTAATTTTTTTGCATTTATTTTTGAATTTTGAAACTCGGGTCGGGTTCGAACGGATAGGAAGAAAATTTTTTTTGTTCTCTATTTTTCGGCTTGTCCTTGCCCGTTTCGTCTTGAAATGATGCCTGGATGATATTTTTTAATTTTTAGAATTTTTTCGCATTTATTTTTGAATTTTCTAACTCGGGTCGGGTTTGAACGGATAGGAAGAAAATTATTTTTGTTCTCTATTTTTCAGCCTGTCATTGCCCGTTTCATCTTGAAATGATGCCTGGATGATGTTTTTTAATTTTTAAATTTTTTTGCATTTATTTTTGAATTTTCAAACTCGGGTCAGGTTCGAACGGATAGGAAGGAAATTATTTTTGTTCTCTATTTTTGGGCTTGTCATTTTCCGTTTCGCCTTGAAACGAAGCCTGGATGATGTTTTTTAATTTTTAAAATTTTTTTGAATTTGTTTTTGAATTTTCTAACCCGAGTCGGGTTCGAACGGATAGGAAGAAAATTTTTTTTCTTCTCTATTTTTCGGCCTGTCCTGGCCCGTTTCGTCTTGAAACGAAGCCTGGATGATGTTTTTTAATTTTTAGAATTTTTTTGCATTTATTATTGAATTTTCTAACTCGGGTCGGGTTCGAACGGATAGGAAGGAAATTATTTTTGTTCTCTATTTTTCGGCCTGTCCTTGCCCGTTTCGTCTTGGAATGAAGCCTGGACGATGTTTTTTAATTTTTAAAATTTTTTTGCATTTGTTTTTGAATTTTCTAACTCGGGTCGGGTATTCGAACAGATAGGAAGGAAATTATTTTTGTTCTATATTTTTCGGCCTGTCCTTGCCCGTTTCGTCCTGAAATGAAGCTGGATGATGTTTTTTGATTTTTTAAATTTTTTTGCATTTATTTTCGAAATTTCAAACTCGGGTCGGGTTCGAACGGATAGGAAGGAAATTTTTTTTCTACTCTATTTTTTGGCCTGTCTTCACCCGTTTCGTCTTGAAATGAAACCTGGATGATGTTTTTTAGTTTTTAGAATTTTTTTGCATTTATTATTGAATTTTCTAACTCTGGTCGGGTATTCGAACGGATAGGAAGGAAATTATTTTTGTTCTCTATTTTTCGGCTTGTCCTTGCCCGTTTCGCTTTGAAACGAAGCCTGGAAGATGTTTTTTAATTTTTAAAATTTTTTTGCATTTGTTTTTGAATTTTCTAACTCGGGTCGGGTATTCGAACGGATAGGAAGAAAATTATTTTTGTTCTCTATTTTTCGGCCTGTCCTTGCCCGTTTCATCCAGAAATGAAGCCTGGATGTTGTTTTTTCATTTTTAAAATTTTTTTGCATTTATTTTCGAATTTTCTAACTCGGGTCGTGTTTGAACGGATAGGAAGAAAATTATTTTTGTTCTCTATTTTTCGGCCTGTCATTGCCCGTTTCGTCTTGAAATGATGCCTGGATGAAATTTTTTAATTTTTTTGCATTTATTTTTGAATTTTCAAACTCGGGTCGGATTCGAACGGATAGGAAGGAAATTTTTTTTCTTCTCTATTTTTCGGCCTGTCTTCATCCGTTTCGTCTTGAAATGAAACCTGGATGATGTTTTTTAATTTTTTGAATTTTTTTGCATTTATTATTGAATTTTCTAACTCGGGTCGGGTTCGAACGGATAGGAAGAAAATTATTTTTGTTCTCTATTTTTCGGCCTGTCCTTGCCCGTTTCGTCTTGGAATGAAGCCTGGATGATGTTTTCTAATTTTTAAAATTTTTTTGCATTTGTATTTGAATTTTCTAACTCGGGTCGGGTATTCGAACGGATAGGAAGGAAATTATTTTTGTTCTCTATTTTTCGGCCTGTCATTGCTCGTTTCGTCTTGAAATGATGCCTGGATGATGTTTTTTAATTTTTAAATTTTTTTGCATTTATTTTTGAATTTTCAAACTCGGGTCGGGTTCGAACGGATAGGAAGGAAATTATTTTTGATCTCTATTTTTCGGCTTGTACTTGCCCGTTTCGCCTTGAAACGAACTCTGGATGATGTTTTTTAATTTTTAAAATTTTTTTGCATTTGTTTTTTAATTTTCTAACTCGGGTCGGGTATTCGAACGGATAGGAAGGAAATTATTTTTATTCTTTATTTTTTGGCCTGTCCTTGCCCGTTTCATCCAGAAATGAAGCCTGGATGTTGTTTTTTAATTTTTAAAATTTTTTTGCATTTGTTTTTGAATTTTTTAACTCGGGTCGGGTATTCGAACGGATAGGAAGGAAATTATTTTTGTTCTCTATTTTTCGGCCTGTCATTGCCCGTTTTGTCTTGAAATGATGCTTGGATGATGTTTTTTAATTTTTTTAATTTTTTTGCATTTATTTTTGAATTTTCAAACTCGGGTCGGGTTCGAACGGATAGGAAGAAAATTATTTTTGTTCTCTATTTTTCGGCCTGTCATTGCCCGTTTCGTCTTGAAATGATTCCTGGATGATGTTTTTTAATTTTTTTAATTTTTTTGCATTTATTTTTGAATTTTGAAACTCGGGTCGGGTTCGAACGGATAGGAAGAAAATTTTTTTTGTTCTCTATTTTTCGGCTTGTCCTTGCCCGTTTCGTCTTGAAATGATGCCTGGATGATATTTTTTAATTTTTAGAATTTTTTCGCATTTATTTTTGAATTTTCTAACTCGGGTCGGGTTTGAACGGATAGGAAGAAAATTATTTTTGTTCTCTATTTTTCAGCCTGTCATTGCCCGTTTCATCTTGAAATGATGCCTGGATGATGTTTTTTAATTTTTAAATTTTTTTGCATTTATTTTTGAATTTTCAAACTCGGGTCAGGTTCGAACGGATAGGAAGGAAATTATTTTTGTTCTCTATTTTTGGGCTTGTCATTTTCCGTTTCGCCTTGAAACGAAGCCTGGATGATGTTTTTTAATTTTTAAAATTTTTTTGAATTTGTTTTTGAATTTTCTAACCCGAGTCGGGTTCGAACGGATAGGAAGAAAATTTTTTTTCTTCTCTATTTTTCGGCCTGTCCTGGCCCGTTTCGTCTTGAAACGAAGCCTGGATGATGGTTTTTAATTTTTAGAATTTTTTTGCATTTATTATTGAATTTTCTAACTCGGGTCGGGTTCGAACGGATTGGAAGGAAATTATTTTTGTTCTCTATTTTTCGGCCTGTCCTTGCCCGTTTCGTCTTGGAATGAAGCCTGGATGATGTTTTTTAATTTTTAAAATTTTTTTGCATTTGTTTTTGAATTTTCTAACTCGGGTCGGGTATTCGAACAGATAGGAAGGAAATTATTTTTGTTCTATATTTTTCGGCCTGTCCTTGCCCGTTTCGTCCTGAAATGAAGCTGGATGATGTTTTTTGATTTTTTAAATTTTTTTGCATTTATTTTCGAAATTTCAAACTCGGGTCGGGTTCGAACGGATAGGAAGGAAATTTTTTTTCTACTCTATTTTTTGGCCTGTCTTCACCCGTTTCGTCTTGAAATGAAACCTGGATGATGTTTTTTAGTTTTTAGAATTTTTTTGCATTTATTATTGAATTTTCTAACTCTGGTCGGGTATTCGAACGGATAGGAAGGAAATTATTTTTGTTCTCTATTTTTCGGCTTGTCCTTGCCCGTTTCGCTTTGAAACGAAGCCTGGAAGATGTTTTTTAATTTTTAAAATTTTTTTGCATTTGTTTTTGAATTTTCTAACTCGGGTCGGGTATTCGAACGGATAGGAAGGAAATTATTTTTGTTCTCTATTTTTCGGCCTGTCCTTGCCCGTTTCATCCAGAAATGAAGCCTGGATGTTGTTTTTTTTATTTTTAAAATTTTTTTGCATTTATTTTCGAATTTTCTAACTCGGGTCGTGTTTGAACGGATAGGAAGAAAATTATTTTTGTTCTCTATTTTTCGGCCTGTCATTGCCCGTTTCGTCTTGAAATGATGCCTGGATGAAGTTTTTTAATTTTTTTAATTTTTTTGCATTTATTTTTGAATTTTCAAACTCGGGTCAGGTTCGAACGGATAGGAAGGAAATTATTTTTGTTCTCTATTTTTGGGCTTGTCATTTTCCGTTTCGCCTTGAAACGAAGCCTGGATGATGTTTTTTAATTTTTAAAATTTTTTTGAATTTGTTTTTGAATTTTCTAACCCGAGTCGGGTTCGAACGGATAGGAAGAAAATTTTTTTTCTTCTCTATTTTTCGGCCTGTCCTTGCCCGTTTCGTCTTGAAACGAAGCCTGGATGATGTTTTTTAATTTTTAGAATTTTTTTGCATTTATTATTGAATTTTCTAACTCGGGTCGGGTTCGAACGGATAGGAAGGAAATTATTTTTGTTCTCTATTTTTCGGCCTGTCCTTGCCCGTTTCGTCTTGGAATGAAGCCTGGACGATGTTTTTTAATTTTTAAAATTTTTTTGCATTTGTTTTTGAATTTTCTAACTCGGGTCGGGTATTCGAACAGATAGGAAGGAAATTATTTTTGTTCTATATTTTTCGGCCTGTCCTTGCCCGTTTCGTCCTGAAATGAAGCTGGATGATGTTTTTTGATTTTTTAAATTTTTTTGCATTTATTTTCGAAATTTCAAACTCGGGTCGGGTTCGAACGGATAGGAAGGAAATTTTTTTTCTACTCTATTTTTTGGCCTGTCTTCACCCGTTTCGTCTTGAAATGAAACCTGGATGATGTTTTTTAGTTTTTAGAATTTTTTTGCATTTATTATTGAATTTTCTAACTCTGGTCGGGTATTCGAACGGATAGGAAGGAAATTATTTTTGTTCTCTATTTTTCGGCTTGTCCTTGCCCGTTTCGCTTTGAAACGAAGCCTGGAAGATGTTTTTTAATTTTTAAAATTTTTTTGCATTTGTTTTTGAATTTTCTAACTCGGGTCGGGTATTCGAACGGATAGGAAGGAAATTATTTTTGTTCACTATTTTTCGGCCTGTCCTTGCCCGTTTCATCCAGAAATGAAGCCTGGATGTTGTTTTTTCATTTTTAAAATTTTTTTGCATTTATTTTCGAATTTTCTAACTCGGGTCGTGTTTGAACGGATAGGAAGAAAATTATTTTTGTTCTCTATTTTTCGGCCTGTCATTGCCCGTTTCGTCTTGAAATGATGCCTGGATGAAGTTTTTTAATTTTTTTAATTTTTTTGCATTTATTTTTGAATTTTCAAACTCGGGTCAGGTTCGAACGGATAGGAAGGAAATTATTTTTGTTCTCTATTTTTGGGCTTGTCATTTTCCGTTTCGCCTTGAAACGAAGCCTGGATGATGTTTTTTAATTTTTAAAATTTTTTTGAATTTGTTTTTGAATTTTCTAACCCGAGTCGGGTTCGAACGGATAGGAAGGAAATTTTTTTTCTTCTCTATTTTTCGGCCTGTCCTTGCCCGTTTCGTCTTGAAACGAAGCCTGGATGATGTTTTTTAATTTTTAGAATTTTTTTGCATTTATTATTGAATTTTCTAACTCGGGTCGGGTTCGAACGGATAGGAAGGAAATTATTTTTGTTCTCTATTTTTCGGCCTGTCCTTGCCCGTTTCGTCTTGGAATGAAGCCTGGACGATGTTTTTTAATTTTTAAAATTTTTTTGCATTTGTTTTTGAATTTTCTAACTCGGGTCGGGTATTCGAACAGATAGGAAGGAAATTATTTTTGTTCTATATTTTTCGGCCTGTCCTTGCCCGTTTCGTCCTGAAATGAAGCTGGATGATGTTTTTTGATTTTTTAAATTTTTTTGCATTTATTTTCGAAATTTCAAACTCGGGTCGGGTTCGAACGGATAGGAAGGAAATTTTTTTTCTACTCTATTTTTTGGCCTGTCTTCACCCGTTTCGTCTTGAAATGAAACCTGGATGATGTTTTTTAGTTTTTAGAATTTTTTTGCATTTATTATTGAATTTTCTAACTCTGGTCGGGTATTCGAACGGATAGGAAGGAAATTATTTTTGTTCTCTATTTTTCGGCTTGTCCTTGCCCGTTTCGCTTTGAAACGAAGCCTGGAAGATGTTTTTTAATTTTTAAAATTTTTTTGCATTTGTTTTTGAATTTTCTAACTCGGGTCGGGTATTCGAACGGATAGGAAGGAAATTATTTTTGTTCTCTATTTTTCGGCCTGTCCTTGCCCGTTTCATCCAGAAATGAAGCCTGGATGTTGTTTTTTCATTTTTAAAATTTTTTTGCATTTATTTTCGAATTTTCTAACTCGGGTCGTGTTTGAACGGATAGGAAGAAAATTATTTTTGTTCTCTATTTTTCGGCCTGTCATTGCCCGTGTCGTCTTGAAATGATGCCTGGATGAAATTTTTTAATTTTTTTGCATTTATTTTTGAATTTTCAAACTCGGGTCGGATTCGAACGGATAGGAAGGAAATTTTTTTTCTTCTCTATTTTTCGGCCTGTCTTCATCCGTTTCGTCTTGAAATGAAACCTGGATGATGTTTTTTAATTTTTTGAATTTTTTTGCATTTATTATTGAATTTTCTAACTCGGGTCGGGTTCGAACGGATAGGAAGAAAATTATTTTTGTTCTCTATTTTTCGGCCTGTCCATGCCCGTTTCGTCTTGGAATGAAGCCTGGATGATGTTTTCTAATTTTTAAAATTTTTTTGCATTTGTATTTGAATTTTCTAACTCGGGTCGGGTATTCGAACGGATAGGAAGGAAATTATTTTTGTTCTCTATTTTTCGGCCTGTCATTGCTCGTTTCGTCTTGAAATGATGCCTGGATGATGTTTTTTAATTTTTAAATTTTTTTGCATTTATTTTTGAATTTTCAAACTCGGGTCGGGTTCGAACGGATAGGAAGGAAATTATTTTTGATCTCTATTTTTCGGCTTGTACTTGCCCGTTTCGCCTTGAAACGAACTCTGGATGATGTTTTTTAATTTTTAAAATTTTTTTGCATTTGTTTTTTAATTTTCTAACTCGGGTCGGGTATTCGAACGGATAGGAATGAAATTATTTTTATTCTTTATTTTTTGGCCTGTCCTTGCCCGTTTCATCCAGAAATGAAGCCTGGATGTTGTTTTTTAATTTTTAAAATTTTTTTGCTTTTGTTTTTGAATTTTTTAACTCGGGTCGGGTATTCGAACGGATAGGAAGGAAATTATTTTTGATCTCTATTTTTCCGCCTGTCCTTGCCCGTTTCGCCTTGAAACGAAGCCTGGAAGATGTTTTTTAATTTTTAAAATTTTTTTGCATTTGTTTTTGAATATTCTAACTCGGGTCTGGTATTCGAACGGATAGGAAGGAAATTATTTTTGTTCTCTATTTTTCGGCCTGTCCTTGCCCGTTTCATCCAGAAATGAAGCCTGGATGTTGTTTTTTAATTTTTAAAATTTTTTTGCATTTATTTTCGAATTTTCTAACTCGGTTCGGGTTTGAACGGATAGGAAGAAAATTAATTTTGTTCTCTATTTTTCGGCCTGTCATTGCCCGTTTCGTCTTGAAATGATGCCTAGATGAAGTTTTTTAATTTTTTTAATTTTTTTGCATTTATTTTTGAATTTTCAAACTCGGGTCGGGTTCGAACGTATAGGAAGGAAATTATTTTTGTTCTCTATTTTTCGGCTTGTCCTTGCCCGTTTCGTCCTGAAATGAAGCCTGGATGATGTTTTTTAATTTTTAAAATTTTTTTGCATTTATTTTCGAAATTTTAAACTCGGGTCGGGTATTCGAACGGATAGAAAGGAAATTTTTTTTCTTCTCTATTTTTCGGCCTGTCTTCATCCGTTTCGTCTTGAAATGAAGCCTGGATGTTGTTTTTTAATTTTTAAAATTTTTTTGCATTTGTTTTTGAATTTTCTAACTCGGGTCGGGTATTCGAACGGATAGGAAGGAAATT
The DNA here is from genome assembly GCF_932294415.1 of Quercus robur. Lineage (NCBI taxonomy): Eukaryota > Viridiplantae > Streptophyta > Magnoliopsida > Fagales > Fagaceae > Quercus > Quercus robur. The sequence continues at coordinate 23,350,715 of NC_065543.1, forward strand.
ATTTTTGTTCTCTATTTTTTGGCCTGTCCTTGCCCGTTTCGTCCTGAAATGAAGCCGGATGATTTTTTTTAGTTTTAAAATTTTTTTGCATTTATTTTCGAAATTTCAAACTCGGGTCGGGTTCGAACGGATAGGAAGGATATTATTTTTGTTCTCTATTTTTCGGCCTGTCCTTGCCCGTTTCGTCTTGGAATGAAGCCTGGATGATGTTTTTTAATTTTTAAAATTTTTTTTCATTTATTTTTGAATTTTCTAACTCTGGTCGAGTTTGAACGGATAGGAAGAAAATTATTTTTGTTCTCTATTTTTCGGCCTGTCATTGCGCGTTTTGTCTTGAAATGATGCTTGTATGATGTTTTTTAATTTTTTTAATTTTTTTGCATTTATTTTTGAATTTTCAAACTCGGGTCGGGTTCGAACGGATAGGAAGAAAATTATTTTTGTTCTCTATTTTTCGGCCTGTCATTGCCTGTTTCGTCTTGAAATGATGCCTGGATGATGTTTTTTAATTTTTAAATTTTTTTGCATTTATTTTTGAATTTTCAAAGTCGGGTCAGGTTCGAACGGATAGGAAGGAAATTATTTTTGTTCTCTATTTTTGGGCTTGTCCTTTCCCGTTTCGCCTTGAAATGATGCCTGGATGATGTTTTTTAATTTTTGGAATTTTTTTGCATTTATTTTTGAATTTTCTAACTCGGGTCGGGTTCGAACAAATAGGAAGAAAATTTTTTTTGTTCTCTATTTTTTGGCGTGTCCTTGCCCGTTTCGTCTTGAAATGATGCCTGGATGATGTTTTTTAATTTTAAGAATTTTTTTGCATTTATTTTTGAATTTTCTAACTCGGGTCGGGTTTGAACGGATAGGAAGAAAATTATTTTTGTTCTCTATTTTTCAGCCTGTCATTGCCCGTTTCATCTTGAAATGATGCCTGGATGATGTTTTTTAATTTTTAAATTTTTTTGCATTTATTTTTGAATTTTCAAACTCGGGTCAGGTTCGAACGGATAGGAAGGAAATTATTTTTGTTCTCTATTTTTGGGCTTGTCCTTTCCCGTTTCGCCTTGAAACTGAGCCTGGATGATGTTTTTTAATTTTAAAAATTTTTTTGAATTTGTTTTTGAATTTTCTAACCCGAGTCGGGTTCGAACGGATAGGAAGAAATTTTTTTTTCTTCTCTATTTTTCGGCCTGTCCTGGCCCGTTTCGTCTTGAAACGAAGCCTGGATGATATTTTTTAATTTTTAGAAATTTTTTGCATTTATTATTGAATTTTCTAACTCGGGTCGGGTTCGAACGGATAGGAAAGAAATTATTTTTGTTCTCTATTTTTCGGCCTGTCCTTGCCCGTTTCGTCTTGGAATGAAGCCTGGATGATGTTTTTTAATTTTTAAAATTTTTTTGCATTTGTTTTTGAATTTTCTAACTCGGGTCGGGTACTCGAACAGATAGGAAGGAAATTATTTTTGTTCTCTATTTTTCGGCCTGTCCTTGCCCGTTTCGTCCTGAAATGAAGCTGGATGATGTTTTTTGATTTTTAAAATTTTTTTGCATTTATTTTCGAAATTTCAAACTCGGGTCGGGTTCGAACGGATAGGAAGGAAATTATTTTTGTTCTCTATTTTTGGGCTTGTCCTTTCCCGTTTCGCCTTGAAACGAAGCCTGGATGATGTTTTTTAATTTTTAAAATTTTTTTGAATTTGTTTTTGAATTTTCTAACCCGAGTCGGGTTCGAACGGATAGGCAGAAATTTTTTTTTCTTCTCTATTTTTCGGCCTGTCCTGGCCCGTTTCTTCTTGAAACGAAGCCTGGATGATATTTTTTAATTTTTAGAAATTTTTTGCATTTATTATTGAATTTTCTAACTCGGGTCGGGTTCGAACGGATAGGAAGGAAATTATTTTTGTTCTCTATTTTTCGGCCTGTCCTTGCCCGTTTCGTCTTGGAATGAAGCCTGGATGATGTTTTTTAATTTTTAAAATTTTTTTGCATTTGTTTTTGAATTTTCTAACTCGGGTCGGGTATTCGAACAGATAGGAAGGAAATTATTTTTGTTCTCTATTTTTCGGCCTGTCCTTGCCCGTTTCGTCCTGAAATGAAGCTGGATGATGTTTTTTGATTTTTAAAATTTTTTTGCATTTATTTTTGAAATTTCAAACTCGGGTCGGGTTCGAACGGATAGGAAGGAAATTTTTTTTTCTACTCTATTTTTTGGCCTGTCTTCACCCGTTTCGTCTTGAAATGAAACCTGGATGATGTTTTTTAATTTTTAGAATTTTTTTGCATTTATTATTGAATTTTCTAACTCTGGTCGGGTATTCGAACGGATAGGAAGGAAATTATTTTGGTTCTCTATTTTTCGGCCTGTCCTTGCCCGTTTCGTCCTGAAATGAAGCTGGATGATGTTTTTTGATTTTTTAAATTTTTTTGCATTTGTTTTTGAATTTTCAAACTCGGGTCGGGTATTCGAACGGATAGGAAGGAAATTATTTTTGTTCTCTATTTTTCGGCCTGTCCTTGCCCGTTTCATCCAGAAATGAAGCCTGGATGTTGTTTTTTAATTTTTAAAATTTTTTTGCATTTATTTTCGAATTTTCTAACTCGGTTCGGGTTTGAACGGATAGGAAGAAAATTATTTTTGTTCTCTATTTTTCGGCCTGTCATTGCCCGTTTCGTCTTGAAATGATGCCTGGATGAAGTTTTTTAATTTTTTTAATTTTTTTGCATTTATTTTTGAATTTTCAAACTCGGGTCGGGTTCGAATAGATAGGAAGGAAATTTTTTTTCTTCTCTATTTTTCGGCCTGTCTTCATCCGTTTCGTCTTGAAATGAAGCCTGGATGATGTTTTTTAATTTTTTGAATTTTTTTGCATTTATTATTGAATTTTCTAACTCGGGTCGGGTTCGAACGGATAGGAAGAACATTATTTTTGTTCTCTATTTTTCGGCCTGTCCTTGCCCGTTTCGTCTTGGAATGAAGCCTGGATGATGTTTTCTAATTTTTAAAATTTTTTTGCATTTGTATTTGAATTTTCTAACTCGGGTCGGGTATTCGAACGGATAGGAAGGAAATTATTTTTGTTCTCTATTTTTCGGCCTGTCATTGCTCGTTTCGTCTTGAAATGATGCCTGGATGATGTTTTTTAATTTTTAAATTTTTTTGCATTTATTTTTGAATTTTCAAACTCGGGTCGGGTTCGAACGGATAGGAAGGAAATTATTTTTGATCTCTATTTTTCGGCTTGTCCTTGCCCGTTTCGCCTTGAAACGAAGTCTGGATGATGTTTTTTAATTTTTAAAATTTTTTTGCATTTGTTTTTTAATTTTCTAACTCGGGTCGGGTATTCGAACGGATAGGAAGGAAATTATTTTTATTCTTTATTTTTTGGCCTGTCCTTGCCCGTTTCATCCAGAAATGAAGCCTGGATGTTGTTTTTTAATTTTTAAAATTTTTTTGCATTTGTTTTTGAATTTTCTAACTCGGGTCGGGTATTCGAACGGATAGGAAGGAAATTATTTTTCTTCACTATTTTTCGGCCTGTCCTTGCCCGTTTCGCCTTGAAACGAAGCGTGGAAGATGTTTTTTAATTTTTAAAATTTTTTTGCATTTGTTTTTGAATTTTCTAACTCGGGTCGGGTATTCGAACGGATAGGAAGGAAATTATTTTTGTTCTCTATTTTTCGGTCTGTCCTTCCCCGTTTCATCCAGAAATGAAGCCTGGATGTTGTTTTTTAATTTTTAAAATTTTTTTGCATTTATTTTCGAATTTTCTAACTCGGGTCGGGTTTGAACGGATAGGAAGAAAATTAATTTTGTTCTCTATTTTTCGGCCTGTCATTGCCCGTTTCGTCTTGAAATGATGCCTGGATGAAGTTTTTTAATTTTTTTTAATTTTTTTGCATTTATATTTGAATTTTCAAACTCGGGTCAGGTTCGAACGTATAGGAAGGAAATTATTTTTGTTCTCTATTTTTCGGCTTGTCCTTGCCCGTTTCGTCCTGAAATGAAGCCTGGATGATGTTTTTTAATTTTTAAAATTTTTTTGCATTTATTTTCGAAATTTTAAACTCGGGTCGGGTATTCGAACGGATAGAAAGGAAATTTTTTTTCTTCTCTATTTTTCGGCCTGTCTTCATCCGTTTCGTCTTGAAATGAAGCCTGGATGTTGTTTTTTAATTTTTAAAATTTTTTTGCATTTATTATTGAATTTTCTAACTCGGGTCGGGTATTTGAACGGATAGGAAGGAAATTATTTTTGTTCTCTATTTTTCGGCTTGTCCTTGCCCGTTTCGCCTTGAAACGAAGTCTGGATGATGTTTTTTAATTTTTAAAATTTTTTTGCATTTGTTTTTGGATTTTCTAACTCGGGTCGGGTATTCGAACGGATAGGAACGAAATTATTTTTGTTCTCTATTTTTCGGCCTGTCCTTGCCCGTTTCGTCTTGAAATGTAACCTGGATGATGTTTTTTAATTTTTAAAATTTTTTTGCATTTGTTTTTGAACTTTCTAACTCGGGTCGGGTATTTGAACGGATAGGAACGAAATTATTTTTGTTCTCTATTTTTCGGCCTGTCCTTGCCCGTTTCGTCCTGAAATGAAGCCTGGATGACGTTTTTTAATTTTTAAAATTTTTTTGCATTTATTTTCGAAATTTCAAACTCGGGTCGGTTTCGAACGGATAGGAAGGAAATTTTTTTTCTTCTCTATTTTTCGACCTGTCTTCACCCGTTTCGTCTTGAAATGAAACCTGGATGATGTTTTTTAATCTTTAGATTTTGTTTGCATGTATTATTGAATTTTCTAACTCGGGTCGGGTTCGAACGGATAGGAAGAAAATTATTTTTGTTCTCTATTTTTCGGCCTGTCCTTGCCCGTTTCGTCTTGGAATGAAGCCTGGATGATGTTTTCTAATTTTTAAAATTTTTTTGCATTTGTATTTGAATTTTATAACTCGGGTCGGGTATTCGAACGGATAGGAAGGAAATTATTTTTGTTCTCTATTTCTAGGCCTGTCATTGCTCGTTTCGTCTTGAAATGATGCCTGGATGATGTTTTTTAATTTTTAAAATTTTTTTGCATTTATTTTCGAAATTTTAAACTCGGGTCGGGTATTCGAACGGATAGAAAGGAAATTTTTTTTCTTCTCTATTTTTCGGCCTGTCTTCATCCGTTTCGTCTTGAAATGAAACCTGGATGATGTTTTTTAATTTTTTGAATTTTTTTGCATTTATTATTGAATTTTCTAACTCGGGTCGGGTTTGTACGGATAGGAAGAAAATTAATTTTGTTATCTATTTTTCGGCCTGTCATTGCCCGTTTCGTCTTGAAATGATGCCTGGATGATGTTTTTTAATTTTTAAAATTTTTTTGCATTTATTTTCGAAATTTTAAACTCGGGTCGGGTATTCGAACGGATAGAAAGGAAATTTTTTTTCTTCTCTATTTTTCGGCCTGTCTTCATCCGTTTCGTCTTGAAATGAAGCCTGGATGTTGTTTTTTAATTTTTAAAATTTTTTTGCATTTGTTTTTGAATTTTCTAACTCGGGTCGGGTATTCGAATGGATAGGAGGGAAATTATTTTTGTTCTCTATTTTTCGGCCTGTCATTGCCCGTTTCGTCTTGAAATGATGCCTGGATGAAGTTTTTTAATTTTTTTAATTTTTTTGCTTTTATTTTTGAATTTTCAAACTCGGGTCGGGCTCGAACGGATAGGAAGGAAATTTTTTTTCTTCTCTATTTTTCGGCCTGTCTTCATCCGTTTCGTCTTGAAATGAAGCCTGGATGATGTTTTTTAATTTTTTGAATTTTTTTGCATTTATTATTGAATTTTCTAACTCGGGTCGGGTTCGAACGGATAGGAAGAAAATTATTTTTGTTCTCTATTTTTCGGCCTGTCCTTGCCCGTTTCGTCTTGGAATGAAGCCTGGATGATGTTTTCTAATTTTTAAAATTTTTTTGCATTTGTATTTGAATTTTATAACTCGGGTCGGGTATTCGAACGGATAGGAAGGAAATTATTTTCGTTCTCTATTTCTCGGCCTGTCATTGCTCGTTTCGTCTTGAAATGATGCCTGGATGATGTTTTTTAATTTTTAAATTTTTTTGCATTTATTTTTGAATTTTCAAACTCGGGTCGGGTTCGAACGGATAGGAAGGAAATTATTTTTGATCTCTATTTTTCGGCTTGTCCTTGCCCGTTTCGCCTTGAAACGAAGTCTGGATGATCTTTTTTAATTTTTAAAATTTTTTTGCATTTGTTTTTTAATTTTCTAACTCGGGTCGGGTATTCGAACGGATAGGAAGGAAATTATTTTTATTCTTTATTTTTTGGGCTGTCCTTGCCCGTTTCATCCAGAAATGAAGCCTGGATGTTGTTTTTTAATTTTTAAAATTTTTTTGCATTTGTTTTTGAATTTTCTAACTCGGGTCGGGTATTCGAACGGATAGGAAGGAAATTATTTTTCTTCTCTATTTTTCGGCCTGTCCTTCCCCGTTTCGCCTTGAAACGAAGCCTGGAAGATGTTTTTTAATTTTTAAAATTTTTTTGCATTTGTTTTTGAATATTCTAACTCGGGTCGGGTATTCGAACGGATAGGAAGGAAATTATTTTGGTTCTCTATTTTTCGGCCTGTCCTTGCCCGTTTCGTCCTGAAATGAAGCTGGATGATGTTTTTTGATTTTTTAAATTTTTTTGCATTTATTTTCGAAATTTCAAACTCGGGTCGGGCTCGAACGGATAGGAAGGAAATTTTTTTTCTACTATATTTTTTGGCCTGTCTTCACCCGTTTCGTCTTGAAATGAAACCTGGATGATGTTTTTTAATTTTTAGAATTTTTTTGCATTTATTATTGAATTTTCTAACTCTGGTCGGGTATTCGAACGGATAGGAAGAAAATTATTTTTGTTCTCTATTTTTCGGCCTGTCATTGCCCGTTTCGTCTTGAAATGATGCCTGGATGAAGTTTTTTAATTTTTTTAATTTTTTTGCATTTATTTTTGAATTTTCAAACTCGGGTCGGGCTCGAACGGATAGGAAGGAAATTTTTTTTCTTCTCTATTTTTCGGCCTGTCTTCATCCGTTTCGTCTTGAAATGAAGCCTGGATGATGTTTTTTAATTTTTTGAATTTTTTTGCATTTATTATTGAATTTTCTAACTCGGGTCGGGTTCGAACGGATAGGAAGAAAATTATTTTTGTTCTCTATTTTTCGGCCTGTCCTTGCCCGTTTCGTCTTGGAATGAAGCCTGGATGATGTTTTCTAATTTTTAAAATTTTTTTGCATTTGTATTTGAATTTTATAACTCGGGTCGGGTATTCGAACGGATAGGAAGGAAATTATTTTCGTTCTCTATTTCTCGGCCTGTCATTGCTCGTTTCGTCTTGAAATGATGCCTGGATGATGTTTTTTAATTTTTAAATTTTTTTGCATTTATTTTTGAATTTTCAAACTCGGGTCGGGTTCGAACGGATAGGAAGGAAATTATTTTTGATCTCTATTTTTCGGCTTGTCCTTGCCCGTTTCGCCTTGAAACGAAGTCTGGATGATGTTTTTTAATTTTTAAAATTTTTTTGCATTTGTTTTTTAATTTTCTAACTCGGGTCGGGTATTCGAACGGATAGGAAGGAAATTATTTTTATTCTTTATTTTTTGGGCTGTCCTTGCCCGTTTCATCCAGAAATGAAGCCTGGATGTTGTTTTTTAATTTTTAAAATTTTTTTGCATTTGTTTTTGAATTTTCTAACTCGGGTCGGGTATTCGAACGGATAGGAAGGAAATTATTTTTCTTCTCTATTTTTCGGCCTGTCCTTCCCCGTTTCGCCTTGAAACGAAGCCTTGAAGATGTTTTTTAATTTTTAAAATTTTTTTGCATTTGTTTTTGAATATTCTAACTCGGGTCGGGTATTCGAACGGATAGGAAGGAAATTATTTTTGTTCTCTATTTTTCGGCCTGTCCTTGCCCGTTTCATCCAGAAATGAAGCTTGGATGTTGTTTTTTAATTTTTAAAATTTTTTTGCATTTATTTTCGAATTTTCTAACTCGGGTCGGGTTTGAACGGATAGGAAGAAAATTAATTTTGTTCTCTATTTTTCGGCCTGTCATTGCCCGTTTCGTCTTGAAATGATGCCTGGATGAAGTTTTTTAATTTTTTTAATTTTTTTGCATTTATTTTTGAATTTTCAAACTCGGGTCGGGTTCGAACGTATAGGAAGGAAATTATTTTTGTTCTCTATTTTTCGGCTTGTCCTTGCCCGTTTCGTCCTGAAATGAAGCCTGGATGATGTTTTTTAATTTTTAAAATTTTTTTGCATTTATTTTCGAAATTTTAAACTCGGGTCGGGTATTCGAACGGATAGAAAGGAAATTTTTTTTCTTCTCTATTTTTCTGCCTGTCTTCATCCGTTTCGTCTTGAAATGAAGCCTGGATGTTGTTTTTTAATTTTTAAAATTTTTTTGCATTTGTTTTTGAATTTTCTAACTCGGGTCGGGTATTCGAACGGATAGGAAGGAAATTATTTTTGTTCTCTATTTTTCGGCCTGTCCTTGCCCGTTTCGTCCTGAAATGAAGCCGGATGATGTTTTTTTAGTTTTAAAATTTTTTTGCATTTATTTTCGAAATTTCAAACTCGGGTCGGGTTCGAACGGATAGGAAGGAAATTATTTTTGTTCTCTATTTTTCGGCCTGTCCTTGCCCGTTTCGTCTTGGAATGAAGCCTGGATGATGTTTTTTAATTTTTAAAATTTTTTTTCATTTATTTTTGAATTTTCTAACTCGGGTCGGGTTTGAACGGATAGGAAGAAAATTATTTTTGTTCTCTATTTTTCGTCCTGTCATTGCCCGTTTTGTCTTGAAATGATGCTTGGATGATGTTTTTTAATTTTTTTAATTTTTTTGCATTTATTTTTGAATTTTCAAACTCGGGTCGGGTTCGAACGGATAGGAAGAAAATTATTTTTGTTCTCTATTTTTCGGCCTGTCATTGCCCGTTTCGTCTTGAAATGATGCCTGGATGATGTTTTTTAATTTTTTTAATTTTTTTGCATTTATTTTTGAATTTTGAAACTCGGGTCGGGTTCGAACGGATAGGAAGAAAATTTTTATTGTTCTCTATTTTTCGGCTTGTCCTTGCCCGTTTCGGCTTGAAATGATGCCTGGATGATGTTTTTTAATTTTTAGAAGTTTTTCGCATTTATTTTTGAATTTTCTAACTCGGGTCGGGTTTGAACGGATAGGAAGAAAATTATTTTTGTTCTCTATTTTTCAGCCTGTCATTGCCCGTTTCATCTTGAAATGATGCCTGGATGATGTTTTTTAATTTTTAAATTTTTTTGCATTTATTTTTGAATTTTCAAACTCGGGTCAGGTTCGAACGGATAGGAAGGAAATTATTTTTGTTCTCTATTTTTGGGCTTGTCCTTTTCCGTTTCGCCTTGAAACGAAGCCTGGATGATGTTTTTTAATTTTTAAAATTTTTTTGAATTTGTTTTTGAATTTTCTAACCCGAGTCGGGTTCGAACGGATAGGAAGAAAATTTTTTTTCTTCTCTATTTTTCGGCCTGTCCTGTCCCGTTTCGTCTTGAAACGAGGCCTGGATGATGTTTTTTAATTTTTTTTAACTTTTTTGCATTTATTTTTGAATTTTCTAACTCGGGTCGGGTTCGAACGGATAGGAAGGAAATTATTTTTGTTCTCTATTTTTCGCCTGTCCTTGCCCGTTTCGTCTTGGAATGAAGCCTGGACGATGTTTTTTAATTTTTAAAATTTTTTTGCATTTGTTTTTGAATTTTCTAACTCGGGTCGGGTATTCGAACAGATAGGAAGGAAATTATTTTTGTTCTATATTTTTCGGCCTGTCCTTGCCCGTTTCGTCCTGAAATGAAGCTGGATGATGTTTTTTGATTTTTTAAATTTTTTTGCATTTATTTTCGAAATTTCAAACTCGGGTCGGGTTCGAACGGATAGGAAGGAAATTTTTTTTCTACTCTATTTTTTGGCCTGTCTTCACCCGTTTCGTCTTGAAATGAAACCTCGATGATGTTTTTTAGTTTTTAGAATTTTTTTGCATTTATTATTGAATTTTCTAACTCTGGTCGGGTTTTCGAACGGATAGGAAGGAAATTATTTTTGTTCTCTATTTTTCGGCTTGTCCTTGCCCGTTTCGCTTTGAAACGAAGCCTGGAAGATGTTTTTTAATTTTTAAAATTTTTTTGCATTTGTTTTTGAATTTTCTAACTCGGGTCGGGTATTCGAACGGATAGGAAGGAAATTATTTTTGTTCTCTATTTTTCGGCCTGTCTTCACCCGTTTCGTCTTGAAATGAAACCTGGATGATGTTTTTTAATTTTTTGAATTTTTTTGCATTTATTATTGAATTTTCTAACTCGGGTCGGGTTCGAACGGATAGGAAGAAAATTATTTTTGTTCTCTATTTTTCGGCCTGTCCTTGCCCGTTTCGTCTTGGAATGAAGCCTGGATGATGTTTTCTAATTTTTAAAATTTTTTTGCATTTGTATTTGAATTTTCTAACTCGGGTCGGGTATTCGAACGGATAGGAAGGAAATTATTTTTGTTCTCTATTTTTTGGCCTGTCATTGCTCGTTTCGTCTTGAAATGATGCCTGGATGATGTTTTTTAATTTTTAAATTTTTTTGCATTTATTTTTAAATTTTCAAACTCGGGTCGGGTTCGAACGGATAGGAAGGAAATTATTTTTGATCTCTATTTTTCGGCTTGTCCTTGCCCGTTTCGCCTTGAAACGAAGTCTGGATGATGTTTTTTAATTTTTAAAATTTTTTTGCATTTGTTTTTGAATTTTCTAACTCGGGTCGGGTATTCGAACGGATAGGAAGGAAATTATTTTTGTTCTCTATTTTTCGGCCTGTCCTTGCCCGTTTCGTCCTGAAATGAAGCCGGATGATGTTTTTTTAGTTTTAAAATTTTTTTGCATTTATTTTCGAAATTTCAAACTCGGGTCGGGTTCGAACGGATAGGAAGGAAATTATTTTTGTTCTCTATTTTTCGGCCTGTCCTTGCCCGTTTCGTCTTGGAATGAAGCCGGGATGATGTTTTTTAATTTTTAAAATTTTTTTTCATTTATTTTTGAATTTTCTAACTCGGGTCGGGTTTGAATGGATAGGAAGAAAATTATTTTTGTTCTCTATTTTTCGGCCTGTCATTGCCCGTTTTGTCTTGAAATGATGCTTGGATGATGTTTTTTAATTTTTTTAATTTTTTTGCATTTATTTTTGAATTTTCAAACTCGGGTCGGGTTCGAACGGATAGGAAGAAAATTATTTTTGTTCTCTATTTTTCGGCCTGTCATTGCCCGTTTCGTCTTGAAATGATGCCTGGATGATGTTTTTTAATTTTTTTAATTTTTTTGCATTTATTTTTGAATTTTGAAACTCGGGTCGGGTTCGAACGGATAGGAAGAAAATTTTTTTTGTTCTCTATTTTTCGGCTTGTCCTTGCCCGTTTCGTCTTGAAATGATGCCTGGATGATGTTTTTTAATTTTTAGAATTTTTTCGCATTTATTTTTGAATTTTCTAACTCGGGTCGGGTTTGAACGGATAGGAAGAAAATTATTTTTGTTCTCTATTTTTCAGCCTGTCATTGCCCGTTTCATCTTGAAATGATGCCTGGATGATGTTTTTTAATTTTTAAATTTTTTTGCATTTATTTTTGAATTTTCAAACTCGGGTCAGGTACGAACGGATAGGAAGGAAATTATTTTTGTTCTCTATTTTTGGGCTTGTCCTTTTCCGTTTCGCCTTGAAACGAAGCCTGGATGATGTTTTTTAATTTTTAAAATTTTTTTGAATTTGTTTTTGAATTTTCTAACCCGAGTCGGGTTCGAACGGATAGGAGGAAAATTTTTTTTCTTCTCTATTTTTCGGCCTGTCCTGGCCCGTTTCGTCTTGAAAAGAAGCCTGGATGATGTTTTTTAATTTTTAGAATTTTTTTGCATTTATTATTGAATTTTCTAACTCGGGTCGGGTTCGAACGGATAGGAAGGAAATTATTTTTGTTCTCTATTTTTCGGCCTGTCCTTGCCCGTTTCGTCTTGGAATGAAGCCTGGACGATGTTTTTTAATTTTTAAAATTTTTTTGCATTTGTTTTTGAATTTTCTAACTCGGGTCGGGTATTCGAACAGATAGGAAGGAAATTATTTTTGTTCTATATTTTTCGGCCTATCCTTGCCCGTTTCGTCCTGAAATGAAGCTGGATGATGTTTTTTGATTTTTTAAATTTTTTTGCATTTATTTTCGAAATTTCAAACTCGGGTCGGGTTCGAACGGATAGGAAGGAAATTTTTTTTCTACTCTATTTTTTGGCCTGTCTTCACCCGTTTCGTCTTGAAATGAAACCTGGATGATGTTTTTTAGTTTTTAGAATTTTTTTGCATTTATTATTGAATTTTCTAACTCTGGTCGGGTATTCGAACGGATAGGAAGGAAATTATTTTTGTTCTCTATTTTTCGGCTTGTCCTTGCCCGTTTCGCTTTGAAACGAAGCCTGGAAGATGTTTTTTAATTTTTAAAATTTTTTTGCATTTGTTTTTGAATTTTCTAACTCGGGTCGGGTATTCGAACGGATAGGAAGGAAATTATTTTTGTTCTCTATTTTTCGGCCTGTCCTTGCCCGTTTCATCCAGAAATGAAGCCTGGATGTTGTTTTTTCATTTTTAAAATTTTTTTGCATTTATTTTCGAATTTTCTAACTCGGGTCGGGTTTGAACGGATAGGAAGAAAATTATTTTTGTTCTCTATTTTTCGGCCTGTCATTGCCCGTTTCGTCTTGTAATGATGCCTGGATGAAGTTTTTTAATTTTTTTAATTTTTTTGCATTTATTTTTGAATTTTCAAACTCGCGTCGGGTTCGAACGGATAGGAAGTAAATTTTTTTTCTTCTCTATTTTTCGGCCTGTCTTCATCCGTTTCGTCTTGAAATGAAGCCTGGATGATGTTTTTTAATTTTTTGAATTTTTTTGCATTTATTATTGAATTTTCTAACTCGGGTCGGGTTCGAACGGATAGGAAGAAAATTATTTTTGTTCTCTATTTTTCGGCCTGTCCTTGCCCGTTTCGTCTTGGAATGAAGCCTGGATGATGTTTTCTAATTTTTAAAATTTTTTTGCATTTGTATTTGAATTTTCTAACTCGGGTCGGGTATTCGAACGGATAGGAAGGAAATTATTTTTGTTCTCTATTTTTCGGCCTGTCATTGCTCGTTTCGTCGGGAAATGATGCCTGGATGATGTTTTTTAATTTTTAAATTTTTTTGCATTTATTTTTGAATTTTCAAACTCGGGTCGGGTTCGAACGGATAGGAAGGAAATTATTTTTGATCTCTATTTTTCGGCTTGTCCTTGCCCGTTTCGCCTTGAAACGAAGTCTGGATGATGTTTTTTAATTTTTAAAATTTTTTTGCATTTGTTTTTTAATTTTCTAACTCGGGTCGGGTATTCGAACGGATTGGAAGGAAATTATTTTTATTCTTTATTTTTTGGCCTGTCCTTGCCCGTTTCATCCAGAAATGAAGCCTGGATGTTGTTTTTTAATTTTTAAAATTTTTTTGCATTTGTTTTTGAATTTTTTAACTCGGGTCGGGTATTCGAACGGATAGGAAGGAAATTATTTTTGTTCTCTATTTCTCGGCCTGTCATTGCTCGTTTCGTCTTGAAATGATGCCTGGATGATGTTTTTTAATTTTTAAAATTTTTTTGCATTTATTTTCGAAATTTTAAACTCGGGTCGGGTATTCGAACGGATAGAAAGGAAATTTTTTTTCTTCTCTATTTTTCGGCCTGTCTTCATCCGTTTCGTCTTGAAATGAAACCTGGATGATGTTTTTTAATTTTTTGAATTTTTTTGCATTTATTATTGAATTTTCTAACTCGGGTCGGGTTTGAACGGATAGGAAGAAAATTAATTTTGTTATCTATTTTTCGGCCTGTCATTGCCCGTTTCGTCTTGAAATGATGCCTGGATGATGTTTTTTAATTTTTAAAATTTTTTTGCATTTATTTTCGAAATTTTAAACTCGGGTCGGGTATTCGAACGGATAGAAAGGAAATTTTTTTTCTTCTCTATTTTTCGGCCTGTCTTCATCCGTTTCGTCTTGAAATGAAGCCTGGATGTTGTTTTTTAATTTTTAAAATTTTTTTGCATTTGTTTTTGAATTTTCTAACTCGGGTCGGGTATTCGAATGGATAGGAGGGAAATTATTTTTGTTCTCTATTTTTCGGCCTGTCATTGCCCGTTTCGTCTTGAAATGATGCCTGGATGAAGTTTTTTAATTTTTTTAATTTTTTTGCTTTTATTTTTGAATTTTCAAACTCGGGTCGGGCTCGAACGGATAGGAAGGAAATTTTTTTTCTTCTCTATTTTTCGGCCTGTCTTCATCCGTTTCGTCTTGAAATGAAGCCTGGATGATGTTTTTTAATTCTTTGAATTTTTTTGCATTTATTATTGAATTTTCTAACTCGGGTCGGGTTCGAACGGATAGGAAGAAAATTATTTTTGTTCTCTATTTTTCGGCCTGTCCTTGCCCGTTTCGTCTTGGAATGAAGCCTGGATGATGTTTTCTAATTTTTAAAATTTTTTTGCATTTGTATTTGAATTTTATAACTCGGGTCGGGTATTCGAACGGATAGGAAGGAAATTATTTTCGTTCTCTATTTCTCGGCCTGTCATTGCTCGTTTCGTCTTGAAATGATGCCTGGATGATGTTTTTTAATTTTTAAATTTTTTTGCATTTATTTTTGAATTTTCAAACTCGGGTCGGGTTCGAACGGATAGGAAGGAAATTATTTTTGATCTCTATTTTTCGGCTTGTCCTTGCCCGTTTCGCCTTGAAACGAAGTGTGGATGATCTTTTTTAATTTTTAAAATTTTTTTGCATTTGTTTTTTAATTTTCTAACTCGGGTCGGGTATTCGAACGGATAGGAAGGAAATTATTTTTATTCTTTATTTTTTGGGCTGTCCTTGCCCGTTTCATCCAGAAATGAAGCCTGGATGTTGTTTTTTAATTTTTAAAATTTTTTTGCATTTGTTTTTGAATTTTCTAACTCGGGTCGGGTATTCGAACGGATAGGAAGGAAATTATTTTTCTTCTCTATTTTTCGGCCTGTCCTTCCCCGTTTCGCCTTGAAACGAAGCCTGGAAGATGTTTTTTAATTTTTAAAATTTTTTTGCATTTGTTTTTGAATATTCTAACTCGGGTCGGGTATTCGAACGGATAGGAAGGAAATTATTTTGGTTCTCTATTTTTCGGCCTGTCCTTGCCCGTTTCGTCCTGAAATGAAGCTGGATGATGTTTTTTGATTTTTTAAATTTTTTTGCATTTATTTTCGAAATTTCAAACTCGGGTCGGGTTCGAACGGATAGGAAGGAAATTTTTTTTCTACTATATTTTTTGGCCTGTCTTCACCCGTTTCGTCTTGAAATGAAACCTGGATGATGTTTTTTAATTTTTAGAATTTTTTTGCATTTATTATTGAATTTTCTAACTCTGGTCGGGTATTCGAACGGATAGGAAGAAAATTATTTTTGTTCTCTATTTTTCGGCCTGTCATTGCCCGTTTCGTCTTGAAATGATGCCTGGATGAAGTTTTTTAATTTTTTTAATTTTTTTGCATTTATTTTTGAATTTTCAAACTCGGGTCGGGCTCGAACGGATAGGAAGGAAATTTTTTTTCTTCTCTATTTTTCGGCCTGTCTTCATCCGTTTCGTCTTGAAATGAAGCCTGGATGATGTTTTTTAATTTTTTGAATTTTTTTGCATTTATTATTGAATTTTCTAACTCGGGTCGGGTTCGAACGGATAGGAAGAAAATTATTTTTGTTCTCTATTTTTCAGCCTGTCCTTGCCCGTTTCGTCTTGGAATGAAGCCTGGATGATGTTTTCTAATTTTTAAAATTTTTTTGCATTTGTATTTGAATTTTATAACTCGGGTCGGGTATTCGAACGGATAGGAAGGAAATTATTTTCGTTCTCTATTTCTCGGCCTGTCATTGCTCGTTTCGTCTTGAAATGATGCCTGGATGATGTTTTTTAATTTTTAAATTTTTTTGCATTTATTTTTGAATTTTCAAACTCGGGTCGGGTTCGAACGGATAGGAAGGAAATTATTTTTGATCTCTATTTTTCGGCTTGTCCTTGCCCGTTTCGCCTTGAAACGAAGTCTGGATGATGTTTTTTAATTTTTAAAATTTTTTTGCATTTGTTTTTTAATTTTCTAACTCGGGTCGGGTATTCGAACGGATAGGAAGGAAATTATTTTTATTCTTTATTTTTTGGGCTGTCCTTGCCCGTTTCATCCAGAAATGAAGCCTGGATGTTGTTTTTTAATTTTTAAAATTTTTTTGCATTTGTTTTTGAATTTTCTAACTCGGGTCGGGTATTCGAACGGATAGGAAGGAAATTATTTTTCTTCTCTATTTTTCGGCCTGTCCTTCCCCGTTTCGCCTTGAAACGAAGCCTGGAAGATGTTTTTTAATTTTTAAAATTTTTTGCATTTGTTTTTGAATATTCTAACTCGGGTCGGGTATTCGAACGGATAGGAAGGAAATTATTTTTGTTCTCTATTTTTCGGCCTGTCCTTGCCCGTTTCATCCAGAAATGAAGCTTGGATGTTGTTTTTTAATTTTTAAAATTTTTTTGCATTTATTTTCGAATTTTCTAACTCGGGTCGGGTTTGAACGGATAGGAAGAAAATTAATTTTGTTCTCTATTTTTCGGCCTGTCATTGCCCGTTTCGTCTTGAAATGATGCCTGGATGAAGTTTTTTAATTTTTTTAATTTTTTTGCATTTATTTTTGAATTTTCAAACTCGGGTCGGGTTCGAACGTATAGGAAGGAAATTATTTTTGTTCTCTATTTTTCGGCTTGTCCTTGCCCGTTTCATCCGGAAATGAAGCCTGGATGATGTTTTTTAATTTTTAAAATTTTTTTGCATTTATTTTCGAAATTTTAAACTCGGGTCGGGTATTCGAACGGATAGAAAGGAAATTTTTTTTCTTCTCTATTTTTCTGCCTGTCTTCATCCGTTTTGTCTTGAAATGAAGCCTGGATGTTGTTTTTTAATTTTTAAAATTTTTTTGCATTTGTTTTTGAATTTTCTAACTCGGGTCGGGTATTCGAACGGATAGGAAGGAAATTATTTTTGTTCTCTATTTTTCGGCCTGTCCTTGCCCGTTTCGTCCTGAAATGAAGCCGGATGATGTTTTTTTAGTTTTAAAATTTTTTTGCATTTATTTTCGAAATTTCAAACTCGGGTCGGGTTCGAACGGATAGGAAGGAAATTATTTTTGTTCTCTATTTTTCGGCCTGTCCTTGCCCGTTTCGTCTTGGAATGAAGCCTGGATGATGTTTTTTAATTTTTAAAATTTTTTTTCATTTATTTTTGAATTTTCTAACTCGGGTCGGGTTTGAACGGATAGGAAGAAAATTATTTTTGTTCTCTATTTTTCGTCCTGTCATTGCCCGTTTTGTCTTGAAATGATGCTTGGATGATGTTTTTTAATTTTTTTAATTTTTTTGCATTTATTTTTGAATTTTCAAACTCGGGTCGGGTTCGAACGGATAGGAAGAAAATTATTTTTGTTCTCTATTTTTCGGCCTGTCATTGCCCGTTTCGTCTTGAAATGATGCCTGGATGATGTTTTTTAATTTTTTTTAATTTTTTTGCATTTATTTTTGAATTTTGAAACTCGGGTCGGGTTCGAACGGATAGGAAGAAAATTTTTATTGTTCTCTATTTTTCGGCTTGTCCTTGCCCGTTTCGGCTTGAAATGATGCCTGGATGATGTTTTTTAATTTTTAGAATTTTTTCGCATTTATTTTTGAATTTTCTAACTCGGGTCGGGTTTGAACGGATAGGAAGAAAATTATTTTTGTTCTCTATTTTTCAGCCTGTCATTGCCCGTTTCATCTTGAAATGATGCCTGGATGATGTTTTTTAATTTTTAAATTTTTTTGCATTTATTTTTGAATTTTCAAACTCGGGTCAGGTTCGAACGGATAGGAAGGAAATTATTTTTGTTCTCTATTTTTGGGCTTGTCCTTTTCCGTTTCGCCTTGAAACGAAGCCTGGATGATGTTTTTTAATTTTTAAAATTTTTTTGAATTTGTTTTTGAATTTTCTAACCCGAGTCGGGTTCGAACGGATAGGAAGAAAATTTTTTTTCTTCTCTATTTTTCGGCCTGTCCTGTCCCGTTTCGTCTTGAAACGAAGCCTGGATGATGTTTTTTAATTTTTAGAATTTTTTTGCATTTATTATTGAATTTTCTAACTCGGGTCGGGTTCGAACGGATAGGAAGGAAATTATTTTTGTTCTCTATTTTTCGCCTGTCCTTGCCCGTTTCGTCTTGGAATGAAGCCTGGACGATGTTTTTTAATTTTTAAAATTTTTTTGCATTTGTTTTTGAATTTTCTAACTCGGGTCGGGTATTCGAACAGATAGGAAGGAAATTATTTTTGTTCTATATTTTTCGGCCTGTCCTTGCCCGTTTCGTCCTGAAATGAAGCTGGATGATGTTTTTTGATTTTTTAAATTTTTTTGCATTTATTTTCGAAATTTCAAACTCGGGTCGGGTTCGAACGGATAGGAAGGAAATTTTTTTTCTACTCTATTTTTTGGCCTGTCTTCACCCGTTTCGTCTTGAAATGAAACCTCGATGATGTTTTTTAGTTTTTAGAATTTTTTTGCATTTATTATTGAATTTTCTAACTCTGGTCGGGTTTTCGAACGGATAGGAAGGAAATTATTTTTGTTCTCTATTTTTCGGCTTGTCCTTGCCCGTTTCGCTTTGAAACGAAGCCTGGAAGATGTTTTTTAATTTTTAAAATTTTTTTGCATTTGTTTTTGAATTTTCTAACTCGGGTCGGGTATTCGAACGGATAGGAAGGAAATTATTTTTGTTCTCTATTTTTCGGCCTGTCTTCATCCGTTTCGTCTTGAAATGAAACCTGGATGATGTTTTTTAATTTTTGGAATTTTTTTGCATTTATTATTGAATTTTCTAACTCGGGTCGGGTTCGAACGGATAGGAAGAAAATTATTTTTGTTCTCTATTTTTCGGCCTGTCCTTGCCCGTTTCGTCTTGGAATGAAGCCTGGATGATGTTTTCTAATTTTTAAAATTTTTTTGCATTTGTATTTGAATTTTCTAACTCGGGTCGGGTATTCGAACGGATAGGAAGGAAATTATTTTTGTTCTCTATTTTTTGGCCTGTCATTGCTCGTTTCGTCTTGAAATGATGCCTGGATGATGTTTTTTAATTTTTAAATTTTTTTGCATTTATTTTTAAATTTTCAAACTCGGGTCGGGTTCGAACGGATAGGAAGGAAATTATTTTTGATCTCTATTTTTCGGCTTGTCCTTGCCCGTTTCGCCTTGAAACGAAGTCTGGATGATGTTTTTTAATTTTTAAAATTTTTTTGCATTTGTTTTTGAATTTTCTAACTCGGGTCGGGTATTCGAACGGATAGGAAGGAAATTATTTTTGTTCTCTATTTTTCGGCCTGTCCTTGCCCGTTTCGTCCTGAAATGAAGCCGGATGATGTTTTTTTAGTTTTAAAATTTTTTTGCATTTATTTTCGAAATTTCAAACTCGGGTCGGGTTCGAACGGATAGGAAGGAAATTATTTTTGTTCTCTATTTTTCGGCCTGTCCTTGCCCGTTTCGTCTTGGAATGAAGCCGGGATGATGTTTTTTAATTTTTAAAATTTTTTTTCATTTATTTTTGAATTTTCTAACTCGGGTCGGGTTTGAACGGATAGGAAGAAAATTATTTTTGTTCTCTATTTTTCGGCCTGTCATTGCCCGTTTTGTCTTGAAATGATGCTTGGATGATGTTTTTTAATTTTTTTAATTTTTTTGCATTTATTTTTGAATTTTCAAACTCGGGTCGGGTTCGAACGGATAGGAAGAAAATTATTTTTGTTCTCTATTTTTCGTCCTGTCATTGCCCGTTTCGTCTTGAAATGATGCCTGGATGATGTTTTTTAATTTTTTTTAATTTTTTTGCATTTATTTTTGAATTTTGAAACTCGGGTCGGGTTCGAACGGATAGGAAGAAAATTTTTTTTGTTCTCTATTTTTCGGCTTGTCCTTGCCCGTTTCGTCTTGAAATGATGCCTGGATGATGTTTTTTAATTTTTAGAATTTTTTTCGCATTTATTTTTGAATTTTCTAACTCGGGTCGGGTTTGAACGGATAGGAAGAAAATTATTTTTGTTCTCTATTTTTCAGCCTGTCATTGCCCGTTTCATCTTGAAATGATGCCTGGATGATGTTTTTTAATTTTTAAATTTTTTTGCATTTATTTTTGAATTTTCAAACTCGGGTCAGGTACGAACGGATAGGAAGGAAATTATTTTTGTTCTCTATTTTTGGGCTTGTCCTTTTCCGTTTCGCCTTGAAACGAAGCCTGGATGATGTTTTTTAATTTTTAAAATTTTTTTGAATTTGTTTTTGAATTTTCTAACCCGAGTCGGGTTCGAACGGATAGGAGGAAAATTTTTTTTCTTCTCTATTTTTCGGCCTGTCCTGGCCCGTTTCGTCTTGAAACGAAGCCTGGATGATGTTTTTTAATTTTTAGAATTTTTTTGCATTTATTATTGAATTTTCTAACTCGGGTCGGGTTCGAACGGATAGGAAGGAAATTATTTTTGTTCTCTATTTTTCGGCCTGTCCTTGCCCGTTTCGTCTTGGAATGAAGCCTGGACGATGTTTTTTAATTTTTAAAATTTTTTTGCATTTGTTTTTGAATTTTCTAACTCGGGTCGGGTATTCGAACAGATAGGAAGGAAATTATTTTTGTTCTATATTTTTCGGCCTGTCCTTGCCCGTTTCGTCCTGAAATGAAGCTGGATGATGTTTTTTGATTTTTTAAATTTTTTTGCATTTATTTTCGAAATTTCAAACTCGGGTCGGGTTCGAACGGATAGGAAGGAAATTTTTTTTCTACTCTATTTTTTGGCCTGTCTTCACCCGTTTCGTCTTGAAATGAAACCTGGATGATGTTTTTTAGTTTTTAGAATTTTTTTGCATTTATTATTGAATTTTCTAACTCTGGTCGGGTATTCGAACGGATAGGAAGGAAATTATTTTTGTTCTCTATTTTTCGGCTTGTCCTTGCCCGTTTCGCTTTGAAACGAAGCCTGGAAGATGTTTTTTAATTTTTAAAATTTTTTTGCATTTGTTTTTGAATTTTCTAACTCGGGTCGGGTATTCGAACGGATAGGAAGGAAATTATTTTTGTTCTCTATTTTTCGGCCTGTCCTTGCCCGTTTCATCCAGAAATGAAGTCTGGATGTTGTTTTTTCATTTTTAAAATTTTTTTGCATTTATTTTCGAATTTTCTAACTCGGGTCGGGTTTGAACGGATAGGAAGAAAATTATTTTTGTTCTCTATTTTTCGGCCTGTCATTGCCCGTTTCGTCTTGTAATGATGCCTGGATGAAGTTTTTTAATTTTTTTAATTTTTTTGCATTTATTTTTGAATTTTCAAACTCGGGTCGGGTTCGAACGGATAGGAAGTAAATTTTTTTTCTTCTCTATTTTTCGGCCTGTCTTCATCCGTTTCGTCTTGAAATGAAGCCTGGATGATGTTTTTTAATTTTTTGAATTTTTTTGCATTTATTATTGAATTTTCTAACTCGGGTCGGGTTCGAACGGATAGGAAGAAAATTATTTTTGTTCTCTATTTTTCGGCCTGTCCTTGCCCGTTTCGTCTTGGAATGAAGCCTGGATGATGTTTTCTAATTTTTAAAATTTTTTTGCATTTGTATTTGAATTTTCTAACTCGGGTCGGGTATTCGAACGGATAGGAAGGAAATTATTTTTGTTCTCTATTTTTCGGCCTGTCATTGCTCGTTTCGTCGGGAAATGATGCCTGGATGATGTTTTTTAATTTTTAAATTTTTTTGCATTTATTTTTGAATTTTCAAACTCGGGTCGGGTTCGAACGGATAGGAAGGAAATTATTTTTGATCTCTATTTTTCGGCTTGTCCTTGCCCGTTTCGCCTTGAAACGAAGTCTGGATGATGTTTTTTAATTTTTAAAATTTTTTTGCATTTGTTTTTTAATTTTCTAACTCGGGTCGGGTATTCGAACGGATAGGAAGGAAATTATTTTTATTCTTTATTTTTTGGCCTGTCCTTGCCCGTTTCATCCAGAAATGAAGCCTGGATGTTGTTTTTTAATTTTTAAAATTTTTTTGCATTTGTTTTTGAATTTTTTAACTCGGGTCGGGTATTCGAACGGATAGGAAGGAAATTATTTTTGTTCTCTATTTTTCGGCCTGTCCTTGCCCGTTTCGCCTTGAAACGAAGCCTGGAAGATGTTTTTTAATTTTTAAAATTTTTTTGCATTTGTTTTTGAATATTCTAACTCGGGTCTGGTATTCGAACGGATAGAAAGGAAATTATTTTTGTTCTCTATTTTTCGGCCTGTCCTTGCCCGTTTCATCCAGAAATGAAGCCTGGATGTTGTTTTTTAATTTTTAAAATTTTTTTGCATTTATTTTCGAATTTTCTAACTCGGGTCGGGTTTGAACGGATAGGAAGAAAATTAATTTTGTTCTCTATTTTTCGGCCTGTCATTGCCCGTTTCGTCTTGAAATGATGCCTAGATGAAGTTTTTTAATTTTTTTAATTTTTTTGCATTTATTTTTGAATTTTCAAACTCGGGTCGGGTTCGAACGTATAAGAAGGAAATTATTTTTGTTCTCTAGTTTTCGGCTTGTCCTTGCCCGTTTCGTCCTGAAATGAAGCCTGGATGATGTTTTTTAATTTTTAAAATTTTTTTGCATTTATTTTCGAAATTTTAAACTCGGGTCGGGTATTCGAACGGATAGAAAGGAAATTTTTTTTCTTCTCTATTTTTCGGCCAGTCTTCATCCGTTTCGTCTTGAAATGAAGCCTGGATGTTGTTTTTTAATTTTTAAAATTTTTTTGCATTTGTTTTTGAATTTTCTAACTCGGGTCGGGTATTCGAACGGATAGGAAGGAAATTATTTTTGTTCTCTATTTTTTGGCCTGTCCTTGCCCGTTTCGTCCTGAAATGAAGCCGGATGATTTTTTTTAGTTTTAAAATTTTTTTGCATTTATTTTCGAAATTTCAAACTCGGGTCGGGTTCGAACGGATAGGAAGGATATTATTTTTGTTCTCTATTTTTCGGCCTGTCCTTGCCCGTTTCGTCTTGGAATGAAGCCTGGATGATGTTTTTTAATTTTTAAAATTTTTTTTCATTTATTTTCGAATTTTCTAACTCGGGTCGTGTTTGAACGGATAGGAAGAAAATTATTTTTGTTCTCTATTTTTCGGCCTGTCATTGCCCGTTTCGTCTTGAAATGATGCCTGGATGATGTTTTTTAATTTTTAAATTTTTTTGCATTTATTTTTGAATTTTCAAACTCGGGTCAGGTTCGAACGGATAGGAAGGAAATTATTTTTGTTCTCTATTTTTGGGCTTGTCCTTTCCCGTTTCGCCTTGAAATGATGCCTGGATGATGTTTTTTAATTTTTGGAATTTTTTTGCATTTATTTTTGAATTTTCTAACTCGGGTCGGGTTCGAACGGATAGGAAGAAAATTTTTTTTGTTCTCTGTTTTTTGGCGTGTCCTTGCCCGTTTCGTCTTGAAATGATGCCTGGATGATGTTTTTTAATTTTTAGAATTTTTTTGCATTTATTTTTGAATTTTCTAACTCGGGTCGGGTTTGAACGGATAGGAAGAAAATTATTTTTGTTCTCTATTTTTCAGCCTGTCATTGCCCGTTTCATCTTGAAATGATGCCTGGATGATGTTTTTTAATTTTTAAATTTTTTTGCATTTATTTTTGAATTTTCAAACTCGGGTCAGGTTCGAACGGATAGGAAGGAAATTATTTTTGTTCTCTATTTTTGGGCTTGTCCTTTCCCGTTTCGCCTTGAAACGAAGCCTGGATGATGTTTTTTAATTTTTAAAATTTTTTTGAATTTGTTTTTGAATTTTCTAACCCGAGTCGGGTTCGAACGGATAGGAAGAAATTTTTTTTTCTTCTCTATTTTTCGGCCTGTCCTGGCCCGTTTCGTCTTGAAACGAAGCATGGATGATATTTTTTAATTTTTAGAAATTTTTTGCATTTATTGTTGAATTTTCTAACTCGGGTCGGGTTCGAACGGATAGGAAGGAAATTATTTTTGTTCACTATTTTTCGGCCTGACCTTGCCCGTTTCGTCTTGGAATGAAGCCTGGATGATGTTTTTTAATTTTTAAAATTTTTTTGCATTTGTTTTTGAATTTTCTAACTCGGGTCGGGTATTCGAACAGATAGGAAGAAAATTATTTTTGTTCTCTATTTTTCAGCCTGTCATTGCCCGTTTCATCTTGAAATGATGCCTGGATGATGTTTTTTAATTTTTAAATTTTTTTGCATTTATTTTTGAATTTTCAAACTCGGGTCAGGTTCGAACGGATAGGAAGGAAATTATTTTTGTTCTCTATTTTTGGGCTTGTCCTTTCCCGTTTCGCCTTGAAACGAAGCCTGGATGATGTTTTTTAATTTTTAAATTTTTTTTGAATTTGTTTTTGAATTTTCTAACACGAGTCGGGTTCGAACGGATAGGCAGAAATTTTTTTTTCTTCTCTATTTTTCGGCCTGTCCTGGCCCGTTTCTTCTTGAAACGAAGCCTGGATGATATTTTTTAATTTTTAGAAATTTTTTGCATTTATTATTGAATTTTCTAACTCGGGTCGGGTTCGAACGGATAGGAAGGAAATTAGTTTTGTTCTCTATTTTTCGGCCTGTCCTTGCCCGTTTCGTCTTGGAATGAAGCCTGGATGATGTTTTTAAATTTTTAAAAGTTTTTTTGCATTTGTTTTTGAATTTTCTAACTCGGGTCGGGTATTCGAACAAATAGGAAGGAAATTATTTTTGTTCTCTATTTTTCGGCCTGTCCTTGCCCGTTTCGTCCTGAAATGAAGCTGGATGATGTTTTTTGATTTTTAAAATTTTTTTGCATTTATTTTTGAAATTTCAAACTCGGGTCGGGTTCGAACGGATAGGAAGGAAATTTTTTTTCTACTCTATTTTTTGGCCTGTCTTCACCCGTTTCGTCTTGAAATGAAACCTGGATGATGTTTTTTAATTTTTAGAATTTTTTTGCATTTATTATTGAATTTTCTAACTCTGGTCGGGTATTCGAACGGATAGGAAGGAAATTATTTTTGTTCTCTATTTTTCGGCTTGTCCTTGCCCATTTCGCTTTGAAACGAAGCCTGGAAGATGTTTTTTAATTTTTAAAATTTTTTTGCATTTGTTTTTGAATTTTCAAACTCGGGTCGGGTATTCGAACGGATAGGAAGGAAATTATTTTTGTTCTCTATTTTTCGGCCTGTCCTTGCCCGTTTCATCCAGAAATGAAGCCTGGATGTTGTTTTTTAATTTTTAAAATTTTTTTGCATTTATTTTCGAATTTTCTAACTCGGTTCGGGTTTGAACGGATAGGAAGAAAATTATTTTTGTTCTCTATTTTTCGGCCTGTCATTGCCCGTTTCGTCTTGAAATGATGCCTGGATGAAGTTTTTTAATTTTTTTAATTTTTTTGCATTTATTTTTGAATTTTCAAACTCGGGTCGGGTTCGAACAGATAGGAAGGAAATTTTTTTTCTTCTCTATTTTTCGGCCTGTCTTCATCCGTTTCGTCTTGAAATGAAGCCTGGATGATGTTTTTTAATTTTTTGAATTTTTTTGCATTTATTATTGAATTTTCTAACTCGGGTCGGGTTAGAACGGATAGGAAGAACATTATTTTTGTTCTCTATTTTTCGGCCTGTCCTTGCCCGTTTCGTCTTGGAATGAAGCCTGGATGATGTTTTCTAATTTTTAAAATTTTTTTGCATTTGTATTTGAATTTTCTAACTCGGGTCGGGTATTCGAACGGATAGGAAGGAAATTATTTTTGTTCTCTATTTTTCGGCCTGTCCTTGCCCGTTTCGTCTTGAAATGAAGCCTGGATGATGTTTTTTAATTTTTAAAATTTGTTTGCATTTACTTTTGAATTTTCTAACTCGGGTCGGGTTCGAATGGATACGAAGGAAATTTTTTTTCTTCTCTATTTTTCAGCCTGTCTTCACCCGTTTCGTCTTGAAATGAAACCTGGATGATGTTTTTTAATTTTTAGAATTTTTTTGCATTTATTATTGAATTTTCTAACTCTGGTCGGGTATTCGAACGGATAGGAAGGAAATTATTTTTGTTCTCTATTTTTCGGCTTGTCCTTGCCCGTTTCGCTTTGAAACGAAGCCTGGAAGATGTTTTTTAATTTTTAAAATTTTTTTGCATTTGTTTTTGAATTTTCAAACTCGGGTCGGGTATTCGAACGGATAGGAAGGAAATTATTTTTGTTCTCTATTTTTCGGCCTGTCCTTGCCCGTTTCATCCAGAAATGAAGCCTGGATGTTGTTTTTTAATTTTTAAAATTTTTTTGCATTTATTTTCGAATTTTCTAACTCGGTTCGGGTTTGAACGGATAGGAAGAAAATTATTTTTGTTCTCTATTTTTCGGCCTGTCATTGCCCGTTTCGTTTTGAAATGATGCCTGGATGAAGTTTTTTAATTTTTTTAATTTTTTTGCATTTATTTTTGAATTTTCAAACTCGGGTCGGGTTCGAACAGATAGGAAGGAAATTTTTTTTCTTCTCTATTTTTCGGCCTGTCTTCATCCGTTTCGTCTTGAAATGAAGCCTGGATGATGTCTTTTTATTTTTTGAATTTTTTTGCATTTATTATTGAATTTTCTAACTCGGGTCGGGTTCGAACGGATAGGAAGAACATTATTTTTGTTCTCTATTTTTCGGCCTGTCCTTGCCCGTTTCGTCTTGGAATGAAGCCTGGATGATGTTTTCTAATTTTTAAAATTTTTTTGCATTTGTATTTGAATTTTCTAACTCGGGTCGGGTATTCGAACGGATAGGAAGGAAATTATTTTTGTTCTCTATTTTTCGGCCTGTCCTTGCCCGTTTCGTCTTGAAATGATGCCTGGATGATGTTTTTTAATTTTTAGAATTTTTTCGCATTTATTTTTGAATTTTCTAACTCGGGTCGGGTTTGAACGGATAGGAAGAAAATTATTTTTGTGCTCTATTTTTCAGCCTGTCATTGCCCGTTTCATCTTGAAATGATGCCTGGATGATGTTTTTTAATTTTTAAATTTTTTTGCATTTATTTTTGAATTTTCAAACTCGGGTCAGGTTCGAACGGATAGGAAGGAAATTATTTTTGTTCTCTATTTTTGGGCTTGTCCTTTTCCGTTTCGCCTTGAAACGAAGCCTGGATGATGTTTTTTAATTTTTAAAATTTTTTTGAATTTGTTTTTGAATTTTCTAACCCGAGTCGGGTTCGAACGGATAGGAAGAAAATTTTTTTTCTTCTCTATTTTTCGGCCTGTCCTGGCCCGTTTCGTCTTGAAACGAAGCCTGGATAATGTTTTTTAATTTTTAGAATTTTTTTGCATTTATTATTGAATTTTCTAACTCGGGTCGGGTTCGAACGGATAGGAAGGAAATTATTTTTGTTCTCTATTTTTCGGCCTGTCCTTGCCCGTTTCGTCTTGGAATGAAGCCTGGACGATGTTTTTTAATTTTTAAAATTTTTTTGCATTTGTTTTTGAATTTTCTAACTCGGGTCGGGTATTCGAACAGATAGGAAGGAAATTATTTTTGTTCTATATTTTTCGGCCTGTCCTTGCCCGTTTCGTCCTGAAATGAAGCTGGATGATGTTTTTTGATTTTTTAAATTTTTTTGCATTTATTTTCGAAATTTCAAACTCGGGTCAGGTTCGAACGGATAGGAAG
Organism: Quercus robur; assembly: GCF_932294415.1. NCBI lineage: Eukaryota > Viridiplantae > Streptophyta > Magnoliopsida > Fagales > Fagaceae > Quercus > Quercus robur. Next base: position 23,378,565 of record NC_065543.1, read on the forward strand.
GAAATTTTTTTTCTACTCTATTTTTTGGCCTGTCTTCACCCGTTTCGTCTTGAAATGGAACCTGGATGATGTTTTTTAGTTTTTAGAATTTTTTGCATTTATTATTGAATTTTCTAACTCTGGTCGGGTATTCGAACGGATAGGAAGGAAATTATTTTTGTTCTCTATTTTTCGGCTTGTCCTTGCCCGTTTCGCTTTGAAACGAAGCCTGGAAGATGTTTTTTAATTTTTAAAATTTTTTTGCATTTGTTTTTGAATCTTCTAACTCGGGTCGGGTATTCGAACGGATAGGAAGGAAATTATTTTTGTTCTCTATTTTTCGGCCTGTCCTTGCCCGTTTCATCCAGAAATGAAGCCTGGATGTTGTTTTTTCATTTTTAAAATTTTTTCGCATTTATTTTCGAATTTTCTAACTCGGGTCGGGTTTGAACGGATAGGAAGAAAATTATTTTTGTTCTCTATTTTTCGGCCTGTCATTGCCCGTTTCGTCTTGAAATGATGCCTGGATGAAGTTTTTTAATTTTTTTAATTTTTTTGCATTTATTTTTGAATTTTCAAACTCGGGTCGGGTTCGAACGGATAGGAAGGAAATTTTTTTTCTTCTCTATTTTTCGGCCTGTCTTCATCTGTTTCGTCTTGAAATGAAGCCTGGATGATGTTTTTTAATTTTTTGAATTTTTTTGCATTTATTATTGAATTTTCTAACTCGGGTCGGGTTCGAACGGATAGGAAGAAAATTATTTTTGTTCTCTATTTTTCGGCCGGTCCTTGCCCGTTTCGTCTTGGAATGAAGCCTGGATGATGTTTTCTAATTTTTAAAATTTTTTTGCATTTGTATTTGAATTTTCTAACTCGGGTCGGGTATTCGAACGGATAGGAAGGAAATTATTTTTGTTCTCTATTTTTCGGCCTGTCATTGCTCGTTTCGTCTTGAAATGATGCCTGGATGATGTTTTTTAATTTTTAAATTTTTTTGCATTTATTTTTGAATTTTCAAACTCGGGTCGGGTTCAAACGGATAGGAAGGAAATTATTTTTGATCTCTATTTTTCGGCTGGTCCTTGCCCGTTTCGCCTTGAAACGAAGTCTGGATGATGTTTTTTAATTTTTAAAATTTTTTCGCATTTGTTTTTTAATTTTCTAACTCGGGTCGGGTATTCGAACGGATAGGAAGGAAATTATTTTTATTCTTTATTTTTTGGCCTGTCCTTGCCCGTTTCATCCAGAAATGAAGCCTGGATGTTGTTTTTTAATTTTTAAAATTTTTTTGCATTTGTTTTTGAATTTTTTAACTCGGGTCGGGTATTCGAACGGATAGGAAGGAAATTATTTTTGTTCTCTATTTTTCGGCCTGTCCTTGCCCGTAAGATGTTTTTTAATTTTTAAAATTTTTTTGCATTTGTTTTTGAATATTCTAACTCGGGTCTGGTATTCGAACGGATAGGAAGGAAATTATTTTTGTTCTCTATTTTTCGGCCTGTCCTTGCCCGTTTCATCCAGAAATGAAGCCTGGATGTTGTTTTTTAATTTTTAAAATTTTTTTGCATTTATTTTCGAATTTTCTAACTCGGGTCGGGTTTGAACGGATAGGAAGAAAATTAATTTTGTTCTCTATTTTTCGGCCTGTCATTGCCCGTTTCGTCTTGAAATGATGCCTAGATGAAGTTTTTTAATTTTTTTAATTTTTTTGCATTTATTTTTGAATTTTCAAACTCGGGTCGGGTTCGAACGTATAGGATGGAAATTATTTTTGTTCTCTATTTTTCGGCTTGTCCTTGCCCGTTTCGTCCTGAAATGAAGCCTGGATGATGTTTTTTAATTTTTAAAATTTTTTTGCATTTATTTTCGAAATTTTAAACTCGGGTCGGGTATTCGAACGGATAGAAAGGAAATTTTTTTTCTTCTCTATTTTTCGGCCTGTCTTCATCCGTTTCGTCTTGAAATGAAGCCTGGATGTTGTTTTTTAATTTTTAAAATTTTTTTGCATTTGTTTTTGAATTTTCTAACTCGGGTCGGGTATTCGAACGGATAGGAAGGAAATTATTTTTGTTCTCTATTTTTTGGCCTGTCCTTGCCCGTTTCGTCCTGAAATGAAGCCGGATGATTTTTTTTAGTTTTAAAATTTTTTTGCATTTATTTTCGAAATTTCAAACTCGGGTCGGGTTCGAACGGATAGGAAGGATATTATTTTTGTTCTCTATTTTTCGGCCTGTCCTTGCCCGTTTCGTCTTGGAATGAAGCCTGGATGATGTTTTTTAATTTTTAAAATTTTTTTTCATTTATTTTCGAATTTTCTAACTCGGGTCGTGTTTGAACGGATAGGAAGGATATTATTTTTGTTCTCTATTTTTCGGCCTGTCATTGCGCGTTTTGTCTTGAAATGATGCTTGGATGATGTTTTTTAATTTTTTTGCATTTATTTTTGAATTTTCAAACTCGGGTCGGGTTCGAACGGATAGGAAGAAAATTATTTTTGTTCTCTATTTTTCGGCCTGTCATTGCCCGTTTCGTCTTGAAATGATGCCTGGATGATGTTTTTTAATTTTTAAATTTTTTTGCATTTATTTTTGAATTTTCAAACTCGGGTCAGGTTCGAACGGATAGGAAGGAAATTATTTTTGTTCTCTATTTTTGGGCTTGTCCTTTCCCGTTTCGCCTTGAAATGATGCCTGGATGATGTTTTTTAATTTTTGGAATTTTTTTGCATTTATTTTTGAATTTTCTAACTCGGGTCGGGTTCGAACGGATAGGAAGAAAATTTTTTTTGTTCTCTATTTTTTGGCGTGTCCTTGCCCGTTTCGTCTTGAAATGATGCCTGGATGATGTTTTTTAATTTTTAGAATTTTTTTGCATTTATTTTTGAATTTTCTAACTCGGGTCGGGTTTGAACGGAAAGGAAGAAAATTATTTTTGTTCTCTATTTTTCGGCCTGTCATTGCGCGTTTTGTCTTGAAATGATGCTTGGATGATGTTTTTTAATTTTTTTAATTTTTTTGCATTTATTTTTGAATTTTCAAACTCGGGTCGGGTTCGAACGGATAGGAAGAAAATTATTTTTGTTCTCTATTTTTCGGCCTGTCATTGCCCGTTTCGTCTTGAAATGATGCCTGGATGATGTTTTTTAATTTTTAAATTTTTTTGCATTTATTTTTGAATTTTCAAACTCGGGTCAGGTTCGAACGGATAGGAAGGAAATTATTTTTGTTCTCTATTTTTGGGCTTGTCCTTTCCCGTTTCGCCTTGAAACGAAGCCTGGATGATGTTTTTTAATTTTTAAAATTTTTTTGAATTTGTTTTTGAATTTTCTAACCCGAGTCGGGTTCGAACGGAGAGGAAGAAATTTTTTTTTCTTCTCTATTTTTCGGCCTGTCCTGGCCCGTTTCGTCTTGAAACGAAGCCTGGATGATATTTTTTAATTTTTAGAAATTTTTTGCATTTATTATTGAATTTTCTAACTCGGGTCGGGTTCGAACGGATAGGAAGGAAATTATTTTTGTTCTCTATTTTTCGGCCTGTCCTTGCCCGTTTCGTCTTGGAATGAAGCCTGGATGATGTTTTTTAATTTTTAAAATTTTTTTGCATTTGTTTTTGAATTTTCTAACTCGGGTCGGGTATTCGAACAGATAGGAAGGAAATTATTTTTGTTCTCTATTTTTCGGCCTGTCCTTGCCCGTTTCGTCCTGAAATGAAGCTGGATGATGTTTTTTGATTTTTAAAATTTTTTTGCATTTATTTTCGAAATTTCAAACTCGGGTCGGGTTCGAACGGATAGGAAGGAAATTATTTTTGTTCTCTATTTTTGGGCTTGTCCTTTCCCGTTTCGCCTTGAAACGAAGCCTGGATGATGTTTTTTAATTTTTAAAATTTTTTTGAATTTGTTTTTGAATTTTCTAACCCGAGTCGGGTTCGAACGGATAGGCAGAAATTTTTTTTTCTTCTCTATTTTTCGGCCTGTCCTGGCCCGTTTCTTCTTGAAACGAAGCCTGGATGATATTTTTTAATTTTTAGAAATTTTTTGCATTTATTATTGAATTTTCTAACTCGGGTCGGGTTCGAACGGATAGGAAGGAAATTATTTTTGTTCTCTATTTTTCGGCCTGTCCTTGCCCGTTTCGTCTTGGAATGAAGCCTGGATGATGTTTTTTAATTTTTAAAAGTTTTTTTGCATTTGTTTTTGAATTTTCTAACTCGGGTCGGGTATTCGAACAGATAGGAAGGAAATTATTTTTGTTCTCTATTTTTCGGCCTGTCCTTGCCCGTTTCGTCCTGAAATGAAGCTGGATGATGTTTTTTGATTTTTAAAATTTTTTTGCATTTATTTTTGAAATTTCAAACTCGGGTCGGGTTCGAACGGATAGGAAGGAAATTTTTTTTCTACTCTATTTTTTGGCCTGTCTTCACCCGTTTCGTCTTGAAATGAAACCTGGATGATGTTTTTTAATTTTTAGAATTTTTTTGCATTTATTATTGAATTTTCTAACTCTGGTCGGGTATTCGAACGGATAGGAAGGAAATTATTTTTGTTCTCTATTTTTCGGCTTGTCCTTGCCCGTTTCGCTTTGAAACGAAGCCTGGAAGATGTTTTTTAATTTTTAAAATTTTTTTGCATTTGTTTTTGAATTTTCAAACTCGGGTCGGGTATTCGAACGGATAGGAAGGAAATTATTTTTGTTCTCTATTTTTCGGCCTGTCCTTGCCCGTTTCATCCAGAAATGAAGCCTGGATGTTGTTTTTTAATTTTTAAAATTTTTTTGCATTTATTTTCGAATTTTCTAACTCGGTTCGGGTTTGAACGGATAGGAAGAAAATTATTTTTGTTCTCTATTTTTCGGCCTGTCATTGCCCGTTTCGTCTTGAAATGATGCCTGGATGAAGTTTTTTAATTTTTTTAATTTTTTTGCATTTATTTTTGAATTTTCAAACTCGGGTCGGGTTCGAACAGATAGGAAGGAAATTTTTTTTCATCTCTATTTTTCGGCCTGTCTTCATCCGTTTCGTCTTGAAATGAAGCCTGGATGATGTTTTTTAATTTTTTGAATTTTTTTGCATTTATTATTGAATTTTCTAACTCGGGTCGGGTTCGAACGGATAGGAAGAACATTATTTTTGTTCTCTATTTTTCGGCCTGTCCTTGCCCGTTTCGTCTTGGAATGAAGCCTGGATGATGTTTTCTAATTTTTAAAATTTTTTTGTATTTGTATTTGAATTTTCTAACTCGGGTCGGGTATTCGAACGGATAGGAAGGAAATTATTTTTGTTCTCTATTTTTCGGCCTGTCATTGCTCGTTTCGTCTTGAAATGATGCCTGGATGATGTTTTTTAATTTTTAAATTTTTTTGCATTTATTTTTGAATTTTCAAACTCGGGTCGGGTTCGAACGGATAGGAAGGAAATTATTTTTGATCTCTATTTTTCGGCTTGTCCTTGCCCGTTTCGCCTTGAAACGAAGTCTGGATGATGTTTTTTAATTTTTAAAATTTTTTCGCATTTGTTTTTTAATTTTCTAACTCGGGTCGGGTATTCGAACGGATAGGAAGGAAATTATTTTTATTCTTTATTTTTTGGCCTGTCCTTGCCCGTTTCATCCAGAAATGAAGCCTGGATGTTGTTTTTTAATTTTTAAAATTTTTTTGCATTTGTTTTTGAATTTTCTAACTCGGGTCGGGTATTCGAACGGATAGGAAGGAAATTATTTTTGTTCTCTATTTTTCGGCCTGTCCTTGCCCGTTTCGCCTTGAAACGAAGCCTGGAAGATGTTTTTTAATTTTTAAAATTTTTTTGCATTTGTTTTTGAATTTTCTAACTCGGGTCGGGTATTCGAACGGATAGGAAGGAAATTATTTTTGTTCTCTATTTTTCGGTCTGGCCTTCCCCGTTTCATCCAGAAATGAAGCCTGGATGTTGTTTTTTAATTTTTAAAATTTTTTTGCATTTATTTTCGAATTTTCTAACTCGGGTCGGGTTTGAACGGATAGGAAGAAAATTAATTTTGTTCTCTATTTTTCGGCCTGTCATTGCCCGTTTCGTCTTGAAATGATGCCTGGATGATGTTTTTTAATTTTTAAATTTTTTTTGCATTTATTTTCGAAATTTTAAACTCGGGTCGGGTATTCGAACGGATAGAAAGGAAATTTTTTTTCTTCTCTATTTTTCGGCCTGTCTTCATCCGTTTCGTCTTGAAATGAAGCCTGGATGTTGTTTTTTAATTTTTAAAATTTTTTTGCATTTATTATTGAATTTTCTAACTCGGGTCGGGTATTTGAACGGATAGGAAGGAAATTATTTTTGTTCTCTATTTTTCGGCTTGTCCTTGCCCGTTTCGCCTTGAAACGAAGTCTGGATGATGTTTTTTAATTTTTAAAATTTTTTTGCATTTGTTTTTGAATTTTCTAACTCGGGTCGGGTATTCGAACGGATAGGAACGAAATTATTTTTGTTCTCTATTTTTCGGCCTGTCCTTGCCCGTTTCGTCTTGAAATGTAACCTGGATGATGTTTTTTAATTTTTAAAATTTTTTTGCATTTGTTTTTGAACTTTCTAACTCGGGTCGGGTATTCGAACGGATAGGAAGTAAATTATTTTTGTTCTCTATTTTTCGGCCTGTCCTTGCCCGTTTCGTCCTGAAATGAAGCCTGGATGATGTTTTTTAATTTTTAAAATTTTTTTGCATTTATTTTTGAAATTTCAAACTCGGGTCGGTTTCGAACGGATAGGAAGGAAATTTTTTTTCTTCTCTATTTTTCGACCTGTCTTCACCCGTTTCGTCTTGAAATGAAACCTGGATGATGTTTTTTAATCTTTAGATTTTGTTTGCATGTATTATTGAATTTTCTAACTCGGGTCGGGTTCGAACGGATAGGAAGGAAATTATTTTTGTTCTCTATTTTTCGGCCTGTCCTTGCTCGTTTCGTCTTGGAACGAAGCCTGGATGACGTTTTTTAATTTTTAAAATTTTTTTGCATTTACTTTTGAATTTTCTAACTCGGGTCGGGTTCGAACGGATACGAAGGAAATTTTTTTTCTTCTCTATTTTTCGGCCTGTCTTCAACCGTTTCATCTTGAAATGAGACCTGGATGATGTTTTTTAATTTTTAGAATTTTTTTGCATTTATTATTGAATTTTCTAACTCGGGTCGGGTTCGAACGGATAGGAAGGAAATTATTTTTGTTCTCTATTTTTCGGCCTGTCCATGCCCGTTTCGTCTTGGAATGAAGCCTGGATGATGTTTTTTAATTTTTAAAATTTTTTTGCATTTATTTTTGAATTTTCTAACTTGGGTCGGGTATTCGAACGGATAGGAAGGAAATTGTTTTTGTTCTCTATTTTTCGGCCTGTCCTTGCCCGTTTCGTCCTGAAATGAGGCCTGGATGATGTTTTTTAGTTTTTAAAATTTTTTTGCATTTATTTTCGAAATTTCAAACTCGGGTCGGGTTCGAACGGATAGGAAGGAAATTTTTTTTCTTCTCTATTTTTCGACCTGTCTTCATCCGTTTCGTCTTGAAATGAAACCTGGATGATGTTTTTTAATTTTTGGAATTTTTTTGCATTTGTTTTTGAATTTTCTAACTCGGGTCGGGTATTCGAACGGATAGGAAGGAAATTATTTTAGTTCTCTATTTTTCGGCTTGTCCTTTCCCGTTTCGTCCTGAAATGAGGCCTGGATGATGTTTTTTAATTTTTAAAATTTTTTTGCATTTATTTTCGAAATTTCAAACTCGGGTCGGGTTCGAACTGATAGAAACGAAATTTTTTTTCTTCTCTATTTTTCGGCCTGTCTTCACCCGTTTCGTCTTGAAATGTAACCTGGATGATGTTTTTTAATTTTTAGAATTTTTTTTGCATTTATTATTGAATTTTCTAACTCGGGTCGGGTTCGAACGGATAGGAAGGAAATTATTTTTGTTCTCTATTTTTCGGCCTGTCCTTCCCAGTTTCGTCTTGGAATGAAGCCTGGATGATGTTTTCTAATTTTTAAAATTTTTTTCATTTGTTTTTGAATTTTGTAACTCGGGTCGGGTATTCGAACGGATAGGAAGGAAATTATTTTTGTTCTCTTTTTTTCGGCCTGTCCATGCCCGTTTCGTCCTGAAATGAAGCTTGGATGACGTTTTTTAATTTTTAAAATTTTTTTGCATTTATTTTCGAAATTTCAAACTCGGGTTGGGTTCGAACGGATAGGAAGGAAATTTTTTTTCTTCTCTATTTTTCGACCTGTCTTCACCCGTTTCGTCTTGAAATGAAACCAGGATGATGTTTTTTAATTTTTAGATTTTTTTGCATTTATTATTGAATTTTCTAACTCGGGTCGGGTTTGAACGGATAGGAAGGAAATTATTTTTGTTCTCTATTTTTCGGCCTGTCCTTGCTCGTTTCGTCTTGGAATGAAGCCTGGATGACTTTTTTAATTTTTAAAATTTTTTTGCATTTGTTTTTGAATTTTCTAACTCGGGTCGGGTATTCGAACGGATAGGAAGGAAATTATTTTTGTTCTCTATTTTTCGGCTTGTCCTTGCCCGTTTCGTCCTGAAATGAAGCCTGGATGATGTTTTTTAATTTTTAAAAAATTTTTGCATTTATTTTCGAAATTTCAAACTTGGGTCGGGTTCGAACGGATAGGAAGGAAATTTTTTTTCTTCACTATTTTTCGGCCTGTCTTCACCCGTTTCGTCTTGAAATGTAACCTGGATGACGTTTTTTAATTTTTAGAATTTTTTTTGCATTTATTATTGAATTTTCTAACTCGGGTCGGGTTCGAACGGATAGGAAGGAAATTTTTTTTGTTCTCTATTTTTCGGCCTGTCCTTGCCCGTTTCGTCCTGAAATGAAGCCTGAATGACGTTTTTTAATTTTTAAAATTTTTTTGCATTTATTTTCGAAATTTCAAACTCGGGTCGGTTTCGAACGGATAGGAAGGAAATTTTTTTTCTTCTCTATTTTTCGACCTGTCTTCACCCGTTTCGTCTTGAAATGAAACCTGGATGATGTTTTTTAATTTTTAGATTTTGTTTGCATTTATTATTGAATTTTCTAACTCGGGTCGGGTTCGAACGGATAGGAAGGAAATTATTTTTGTTCTCTATTTTTCGGCCTGTCCTTGCTCGTTTCGTCTTGGAATGAAGCCTGGATGACGTTTTTTAATTTTTAAAATTTTTTTGCATTTACTTTTGAATTTTCTAACTCGGGTCGGGTTCGAACGGATACGAAGGAAATTTTTTTTCTTCTCTATTTTTCGGCCTGTCTTCACCCGTTTCGTCTTGAAATGAAACCTGGATGATGTTTTTTAATTTTTAGAATTTTTTTGCATTTATTATTGAATTTTCTAACTCGGGTCGGGTTCGAACGGATAGGAAGGAAATTATTTTTGTTCTCTATTTTTCGGCCTGTCCATGCCCGTTTCGTCTTGGAATGAAGCCTGGATGATGTTTTTTAATTTTTAAAATTTTTTTGCATTTATTTTTGAATTTTCTAACTTGGGTCGGGTATTCGAACGGATAGGAAGAAAATTGTTTTTGTTCTCTATTTTTCGGCCTGTCCTTGCCCGTTTCGTCCTAAAATGATGCCTGGATGATGTTTTTTAATTTTTAAAATTTTTTTGCATTTATTTTCGAAATTTCAAACTCGGGTCGGGTTCGAACGGATCGGAAGGAAATTTTTTTTCTTCTCTATTTTTCGACCTGTCTTCATCCGTTTCGTCTTGAAATGAAACCTGGATGATGTTTTTTAATTTTTGGAATTTTTTTGCATTTGTTTTTGAATTTTCTAACTCGGGTCGGGTATTCGAACGGATAGGAAGGAAATTATTTTAGTTCTCTATTTTTCGGCTTGTCCTTGCCCGTTTCGTCCTAAAATGAAGCCTGGATGATGGTTTTTAATTTTTAAAATTTTTTTGCATTTATTTTCGAAATTTCAAACTCGGGTCGGGTTCGAACGGATAGGAAGGAAATTTTGTTTCTTCTCTATTTTTCGGCCTGTCTTCACCCGTTTCGTCTTGAAATGTAACCTGGATGATGTTTTTTAATTTTTAGAATTTTTTTTGCATTTATTATTGAATTTTCTAACTCGGGTCGGGTTCGAACGGATAGGAAGGATATTATTTTTGTTCTATATTTCTCAGCCTGTCCTTGCCCGTTTCGTCTTGGAATGAAGCCTGGATGATGTTTTTTAATTTTTAAAATTTTTTTGCATTTGTTTTTGAACTTTCTAACTCGGGTCGGGTATTCGAACGGATAGGAACGAAATTATTTTTGTTCTCTATTTTTCGGCCTGTCCTTGCCCGTTTCGTCCTGAAATGAAGCCTGGATGATGTTTTTTAATTTTTAGAATTTTTTTGATTCTGTTTTTGAATTTTCTAACTCGGGTCGGGTTCGAACGGATTGGAAGGAAATTATTTTTGTTCTCTATTTTTCGGCCTGTCCTTGCCCGTTTCGTCTTGAAATGAAGCCTGGATGATGTTTTTTAATTTTTAAAATTTGTTTGCATTTACTTTTGAATTTTCTAACACGGGTCGGGTTCGAACGGATACGAAGAAAATTTTTTTTCTTCTCTATTTTTCGGCCTGTCTTCACCCGTTTCGTCTTGAAATGAAACCTGGATGATATTTTTTAATTTTTTGAATTTTTTTGCATTTATTATTGAATTTTCTAACTCGGGTCGGGTTCGACTGGATAGGAAGGAAATTATTTTTGTTCTCTATTTTTCGGCCTGTCCTTTCCCGTTTCGTCTTGAAATGAAGCCTGGATGATGTTTTTTAATTTTTAAAATTTGTTTGCATTTACTTTTGAATTTTCTAACTCGGGTCGGGTTCGAATGGATACGAAGGAAATTTTTTTTCTTCTCTATTTTTCAGCCTGTCTTCACCCGTTTCGTCTTGAAATGAAACCTGGATGATGTTTTTTAATTTTTAGAATTTTTTTGCATTTATTATAGAATTTTCTAACTCGGGTCGGGTTCGAACGGATAGGAAGGAAATTATTTTTGTTCTCTATTTTTCGGCCTGTCCTTGCCCGTTTCATCTTGGAATGAAGCCTGGATGATGTTTTTTAATTTTTAAAATTTTTTTGCATTTATTTTTGAATTTTCTAACTTGGGTCGGATATTCGAACGGATAGGAAGGAAATTGTTTTTGTTCTCTATTTTTCGGCCTGTCCTTGCTCGTTTCGTCCTGAAATGAAGCCTGGATGATGTTTTTTAATTTTTAAAATTTTTTTGCATTTATTTTCGAAATTTCAAACTCGGGTCGAGTTCGAACGGATAGGAAGGAAATTTTTTTTCTTCTCTATTTTTCGGCCTATCCTTGCTCGTTTCGTCTTGGAATGAAGCCTGGATGACGTTTTTTAATTTTTAAAATTTTTTTGCATTTACTTTTGAATTTTCTAACTCGGGTCGGGTTCGAACGGATACGAAGGAAATTTTTTTTCTTCTCTATTTTTCGGCCTGTCTTCACCCGTTTCGTCTTGAAATGAAACCTGGATGATGTTTTTTAATTTTTAGAATTTTTTTGCATTTATTATTGAATTTTCTAACTCGGGTCGGGTTCGAACGGATAGGAAGGAAATTATTTTTGTTCTCTATTTTTCGGCCTGTCCATGCCCGTTTCGTCTTGGAATGAAGCCTGGATGATGTTTTTTAATTTTTAAAATTTTTTTGCATTTATTTTTGAATTTTCTAACTTGGGTCGGGTTCGAACGGATCGGAAGGAAATTTTTTTTCTTCTCTATTTTTCGACCTGTCTTCATCCGTTTCGTCTTGAAATGAAACCTGGATGATGTTTTTTAATTTTTGGAATTTTTTTGCATTTGTTTTTGAATTTTCTAACTCGGGTCGGGTATTCGAACGGATAGGAAGGAAATTATTTTAGTTCTCTATTTTTCGGCTTGTCCTTGCCCGTTTCGTCCTAAAATGAAGCCTGGATGATGGTTTTTAATTTTTAAAATTTTTTTGCATTTATTTTCGAAATTTCAAACTCGGGTCGGGTTCGAACGGATAGGAAGGAAATTCTGTTTCTTCTCTATTTTTCGGCCTGACTTCACCCGTTTCGTCTTGAAATGTAACCTGGATGATGTTTTTTAATTTTTAGAATTTTTTTTGCATTTATTATTGAATTTTCTAACTCGGGTCGGGTTCGAACGGATAGGAAGGATATTATTTTTGTTCTCTATTTCTCAGCCTGTCCTTGCCCGTTTCGTCTTGGAATGATGCCTGGATGATGTTTTTTAATTTTTAAAATTTTTTTGCATTTGTTTTTGAACTTTCTAACTCGGGTCGGGTATTCGAACGGATAGGAACGAAATTATTTTTGTTCTCTATTTTTCGGCCTGTCCTTGCCCGTTTCGTCCTGAAATGAAGCCTGGATGATGTTTTTTAATTTTTATAATTTTTTTGATTCTGTTTTTGAATTTTCTAACTCGGGTCGGGTTCGAACGGATAGGAAGGAAATTATTTTTGTTATCTATTTTTCAGCCTGTCCTTGCCCGTTTCGTCTTGAAATGAAGCCTGGATGATGTTTTTTAATTTTTAAAATTTGTTTGTATTTACTTTTGAATTTTCTAACACGGGTCGGGTTCGAACGGATACGAAGAAAATTTTTTTTCTTCTCTATTTTTCGGCCTGTCTTCACCCGTTTCGTCTTGAAATGAAACCTGGATGATATTTTTTAATTTTTTGAATTTTTTTGCATTTCTTATTGAATTTTCTAACTCGGGTCGGGTTCGACTGGATAGGAAGGAAATTATTTTTGTTCTCTATTTTTCGGCCTGTCCTTGCCCGTTTCGTCTTGAAATGAAGCCTGGATGATGTTTTTTAATTTTTAAAATTTTGGATGCATTTACTTTTGAATTTTCTAACTCGGGTCGGGTTCGAATGGATACGAAGGAAATTTTTTTTCTTCTCTACTTTTCAGCCTGTCTTCACCCGTTTCGTCTTGAAATGAAACCTGGATGATGTTTTTTAATTTTTAGAATTTTTTTGCATTTATTATTGAATTTTCTAACTCGGGTCGGGTTCGAACGGATAGGAAGGAAATTATTTTTGTTCTCTATTTTTCGGCCTGTCCTTGCCCGTTTCGTCTTGGAATGAAGCCTGGATGATGTTTTTTAATTTTTAAAATTTTTTTGCATTTATTTTTGAATTTTCTAACTCGGGTCGGGTTCGAATGGATACGAAGGAAATTTTTTTTCTTCTCTATTTTTCAGCCTGTCTTCACCCGTTTCGTCTTGAAATGAAACCTAGATGATGTTTTTTAATTTTTGGAATTTTTTTGCATTTATTATTTAATTTTCTAACTCGGGTCGGGTTCGAACGGATAGGAAGGAAATTATTTTTGTTCTCTATTTTTCGGCCTATCCTTGCCAGTTTCGTCTTGGAATGAAGCCTGGACGATGTTTTCTAATTTTTAAAATTTTTTTGCATTTGTTTTTGAATTTTGTATCTCGGGTCGGGTATTCGAACTGATAGGAAGGAAATTATTTTTGTTCTCTATTTTTCGGCCTGTCCATGCCCGTTTCTTCCTGAAATGAAGCTTGGATGTCGTTTTTTAATTTTTAAAATTTTTTTGCATTTATTTTCAAAATTTCAAACTCGGGTCGGGTTCGAAGGGATAGGAAGGAAATTTTTTTTCTTCTCTATTTTTCGTCCTGTCTTCACCCGTTTCGTCTTGAAATGAAACATGGATGATGTTTTTTAATTTTTAGATTTTGTTTGCATTTATTATTGACTTTTCTAACTCGGGTCGGGTTCGAACGGATAGGAAGGAAATTATTTTTGTTCTCTATTTTTCGGCCTGTCCTTGCTCGTTTCGTCTTGGAATGAAGCCTGGATGACGTTTTTTAATTTTTAAAATTTTTTTGCATTTGTTTTTGAATTTTCTAACTCGGGTCGGGTATTCGAACGGATAGGAAGGAAATTATTTTTGTTCTCTATTTTTCGGCCTGTCCTTGCTCGTTTCGTCTTGGAATGAAGCCTGGATGACGTTTTTTAATTTTTAAAATTTTTTTGCATTTGTTTTTGAATTTTCTAACTCGGGTCGGGTATTCGAACGGATAGGAAGGAAATTATTTTTGTTCTCTATTTTTCGGCCTGTCCTTGCCCGTTTCGTCCTGAAATGAAGCCTGGATGATGTTTTTTAATTTTTAAAATTTTTTTGCATTTATTTTCGAAATTTCAAACTCGGGTCGGGTTCGAACGGATAGGAAGGAAATTTTTTTTCTTCTCTATTTTTCGGCCTGTCTTCACCCGTTTCGTCTTGAAATGTAACCTGAATGATGTTTTTTAATTTTTAGAATTTTTTTTGCATTTATAATTGAATTTTCTAACTCGGGTCGGGTTCGAACGGATAGGAAGGAAATTATTTTTGTTCTCTTTTTCTCAGCCTGTCCTTGCCCGTTTCGTCTTGGAATGAAGCCTGGATGATGTTTTTTAATTTTTAAAATTTTTTTGCATTTGTTTTTGAACTTTCTAACTCGGGTCGGGTATTCGAACGGATAGGAACGAAATTATTTTTGTTCTCTATTTTTCGGCCTGTCCTTGCCCATTTCGTCCTGAAATGAAGCCTGGATGACGTTTTTTAATTTTTAAAATTTTTTTGCATTTATTTTCGAAATTTCAAACTCGGGTCGGGTACGAACGGATACGAAGGAAATTTTTTTTCTTCTCTATTTTTCGGCCTGTCTTCACCCATTTCGTCTTGAAATGAAACCTGGATGATGTTTTTTAATTTTTAGAATTTTTTTGCATTTATTATTGAATTTTCTAACTCGGGTCGGGTTCGAACGGATAGGAAGGAAATTATTTTTGTTCTCTATTTTTCGGCCTGTCCTTGCCCGTTTCGTCTTGGAATGAAGCCTGGATGATGTTTTTTAATTTTTAAAATTTTTTCGCATTTATTTTTGAATTTTCTAACTTGGGTCGGATATTCGAACGGATAGGAAGGAAATTGTTTTTGTTCTCTATTTTTCGGCCTGTCCTTGCTCGTTTCGTCCTGAAATGAAGCCTGGATGATGTTTTTTAATTTTTAAAATTTTTTTGCATTTATTTTCGAAATTTCAAACTCGGGTCGGGTTCGAACGGATAGGAAGGAAATTTTTTTTCTTCTCTATTTTTCGACCTGTCTTCACCCGTTTCGTCTTGAAATGACACCTGGATGATGTTTTTTAATTTTTAAATTTTGTTTGCATTTGTTATTGAATTTTCTAACTCGGGTCGGGTTCGAACGGATAGGAAGGAAATTATTTTTGTTCTCTATTTTTCGGCCTGTCCTTGCTCGTTTCGTCTTGGAATGAAGCCTGGATGACGTTTTTTAATTTTTAAAATTTTTTTGCATTTACTTTTGAATTTTCTAACTCGGGTCGGGTTCGAACGGATACGAAGGAAATTTTTTTTCTTCTCTATTTTTCGGCCTGTCTTCACCCGTTTCGTCTTGAAATGAAACCTGGATGATGTTTTTTAATTTTTAGAATTTTTTTGCATTTATTAGTGAACTTTCTAACTCGGGTCGGGTTCGAACGGATAGGAAGGAAATTATTTTTGTTCTCTATTTTTCGGCCTGTCCTTGCTCGTTTCGTCTTGGAATGAAGCCTGGATGACGTTTTTTAATTTTTAAAATTTTTTTGCATTTACTTTTGAATTTTCTAA
This sequence comes from Quercus robur, assembly GCF_932294415.1. Classification (NCBI taxonomy): domain Eukaryota; kingdom Viridiplantae; phylum Streptophyta; class Magnoliopsida; order Fagales; family Fagaceae; genus Quercus; species Quercus robur. The sequence continues at coordinate 23,394,193 of NC_065543.1, forward strand.
CTCGGGTCGGGTTCGAACGGATACGAAGGAAATTTTTTTTCTTCTCTATTTTTCGGCCTGTCTTCACCCGTTTCGTCTTGAAATGAAACCTGGATGATGTTTTTTAATTTTTGGAATTTTTTTGCATTTGTTTTTGAATTTTCTAACTCGGGTCGGGTATTCGAACGGATAGGAAGGAAATTATTTTAGTTCTCTATTTTTCGGCTTGTCCTTGCCCGTTTCGTCCTAAAATGAAGCCTGGATGATGGTTTTTAATTTTTAAAATTTTTTTGCATTTATTTTCGAAATTTCAAACTCGGGTCGGGTTCGAACGGATAGGAAGGAAATTCTGTTTCTTCTCTATTTTTCGGCCTGTCTTCACCCGTTTCGTCTTGAAATGTAACCTGGATGATGTTTTTTAATTTTTAGAATTTTTTTTGCATTTATTATTGAATTTTCTAACTCGGGTCGGGTTCGAACGGATAGGAAGGATATTATTTTTGTTCTCTATTTCTCAGCCTGTCCTTGCCCGTTTCGTCTTGGAATGAAGCCTGGATGATGTTTTTTAATTTTTAAAATTTTTTTGCATTTGTTTTTGAACTTTCTAACTCGGGTCGGGTATTCGAACGGATAGGAACGAAATTATTTTTGTTCTCTATTTTTCGGCCTGTCCTTGCCCGTTTCGTCCTGAAATGAAGCCTGGATGATGTTTTTTAATTTTTAGAATTTTTTTGATTCTGTTTTTGAATTTTCTAACTCGGGTCGGGTTCGAACGGATAGGAAGGAAATTATTTTTGTTATCTATTTTTCAGCCTGTCCTTGCCCGTTTCGTCTTGAAATGAAGCCTGGATGATGTTTTTTAATTTTTAAAATTTGTTTGTATTTACTTTTGAATTTTCTAACACGGGTCGGGTTCGAACGGATACGAAGAAAATTTTTTTTCTTCTCTATTTTTCGGCCTGTCTTCACCCGTTTCGTCTTGAAATGAAACCTGGATGATATTTTTTAATTTTTTGAATTTTTTTGCATTTCTTATTGAATTTTCTAACTCGGGTCGGGTTCGACTGGATAGGAAGGAAATTATTTTTGTTCTCTATTTTTCGGCCTGTCCTTGCCCGTTTCGTCTTGAAATGAAGCCTGGATGATGTTTTTTAATTTTTAAAATTTTGGATGCATTTACTTTTGAATTTTCTAACTCGGGTCGGGTTCGAATGGATACGAAGGAAATTTTTTTTCTTCTTTACTTTTCAGCCTGTCTTCACCCGTTTCGTCTTGAAATGAAACCTGGATGATGTTTTTTAATTTTTAGAATTTTTTTGCATTTATTATTGAATTTTCTAACTCGGGTCGGGTTCGAACGGATAGGAAGGAAATTATTTTTGTTCTCTATTTTTCGGCCTGTCCTTGCCCGTTTCGTCTTGGAATGAAGCCTGGATGATGTTTTTTAATTTTTAAAATTTTTTTGCATTTATTTTTGAATTTTCTAACTCGGGTCGGGTTCGAATGGATACGAAGGAAATTTTTTTTCTTCTCTATTTTTCAGCCTGTCTTCACCCGTTTCGTCTTGAAATGAAACCTAGATGATGTTTTTTAATTTTTGGAATTTTTTTGCATTTATTATTTAATTTTCTAACTCGGGTCGGGTTCGAACGGATAGGAAGGAAATTATTTTTGTTCTCTATTTTTCGGCCTATCCATGCCAGTTTCGTCTTGGAATGAAGCCTGGACGATGTTTTCTAATTTTTAAAATTTTTTTGCATTTGTTTTTGAATTTTGTATCTCGGGTCGGGTATTCGAACTGATAGGAAGGAAATTATTTTTGTTCTCTATTTTTCGGCCTGTCCATGCCCGTTTCTTCCTGAAATGAAGCTTGGATGTCGTTTTTTAATTTTTAAAATTTTTTTGCATTTATTTTCAAAATTTCAAACTCGGGTCGGGTTCGAAGGGATAGGAAGGAAATTTTTTTTCTTCTCTATTTTTCGTCCTGTCTTCACCCGTTTCGTCTTGAAATGAAACATGGATGATGTTTTTTAATTTTTAGATTTTGTTTGCATTTATTATTGACTTTTCTAACTCGGGTCGGGTTCGAACGGATAGGAAGGAAATTATTTTTGTTCTCTATTTTTCGGCCTGTCCTTGCTCGTTTCGTCTTGGAATGAAGCCTGGATGACGTTTTTTAATTTTTAAAATTTTTTTGCATTTGTTTTTGAATTTTCTAACTCGGGTCGGGTATTCGAACGGATAGGAAGGAAATTATTTTTGTTCTCTATTTTTCGGCCTGCCTTGCCCGTTTCGTCTTGGAATGAAGCCTGGATGACGTTTTTTAATTTTTAAAATTTTTTTGCATTTGTTTTTGAATTTTCTAACTCGGGTCGGGTATTCGAACGGATAGGAAGGAAATTATTTTTGTTCTCTATTTTTCGGCCTGTCCTTGCCCGTTTCGTCCTGAAATGAAGCCTGGATGATGTTTTTTAATTTTTAAAATTTTTTTGCATTTATTTTCGAAATTTCAAACTCGGGTCGGGTTCGAACGGATACGAAGGAAATTTTTTTTCTTCTCTATTTTTCGGCCTGTCTTCACCCATTTCGTCTTGAAATGAAACCTGGATGATGTTTTTTAATTTTTAGAATTTTTTTGCATTTATTATTGAATTTTCTAACTCGGGTCGGGTTCGAACGGATAGGAAGGAAATTATTTTTGTTCTCTATTTTTCGGCCTGTCCTTGCCCGTTTCGTCTTGGAATGAAGCCTGGATGATGTTTTTTAATTTTTAAAATTTTTTCGCATTTATTTTTGAATTTTCTAACTTGGGTCGGATATTCGAACGGATAGGAAGGAAATTGTTTTTGTTCTCTATTTTTCGGCCTGTCCTTGCTCGTTTCGTCCTGAAATGAAGCCTGGATGATGTTTTTTAATTTTTAAAATTTTTTTGCATTTATTTTCGAAATTTCAAACTCGGGTCGGGTTCGAACGGATAGGAAGGAAATTTTTTTTCTTCTCTATTTTTCGACCTGTCTTCACCCGTTTCGTCTTGAAATGACACCTGGATGATGTTTTTTAATTTTTAAATTTTGTTTGCATTTGTTATTGAATTTTCTAACTCGGGTCGGGTTCGAACGGATAGGAAGGAAATTATTTTTGTTCTCTATTTTTCGGCCTGTCCTTGCTCGTTTCGTCTTGGAATGAAGCCTGGATGACGTTTTTTAATTTTTAAAATTTTTTTGCATTTACTTTTGAATTTTCTAACTCGGGTCGGGTTCGAACGGATACGAAGGAAATTTTTTTTCTTCTCTATTTTTCGGCCTGTCTTCACCCGTTTCGTCTTGAAATGAAACCTGGATGATGTTTTTTAATTTTTAGAATTTTTTTGCATTTATTATTGAACTTTCTAACTCGGGTCGGGTTCGAACGGATAGGAAGGAAATTATTTTTGTTCTCTATTTTTCGGCCTGTCCTTGCTCGTTTCGTCTTGGAATGAAGCCTGGATGACGTTTTTTAATTTTTAAAATTTTTTTGCATTTACTTTTGAATTTTCTAACTCGGGTCGGGTTCGAACGGATACGAAGGAAATTTTTTTTCTTCTCTATTTTTCGGCCTGTCTTCACCCGTTTCGTCTTGAAATGAAACCTGGATGATGTTTTTTAATTTTTAGAATTTTTTTGCATTTATTTTTGAATTTTCTAACTTGGTTCGGGTATTCGAACGGATAGGAAGGAAATTGTTTTTGTTCTCTATTTTTCGGCTTGTCCTTACCCGTTTCGTACTGAAATGAAGCCTGGATGATGTTTTTTAATTTTTAAAATTTTTTTGCATTTATTTTCAAAATTTCAAACTCGGGTCGGGTTCGAACGGATAGGAAGGAAATTTTTTTTCTTCTCTATTTTTCGACCTGTCTTCATTCGTTTCGTCTTGAAATGAAACCTGGATGATGTTTTTTAATTTTTGGAATTTTTTTGCATTTGTTTTTGAATTTTCTAACTCGGGTCGGGTATTCGAACGGATAGGAAGGAAATTATTTTAGTTCTCTATTTTTCGGCTTGTCCTTGCCCGTTTCGTCCTGAAATGAAGCCTGGATGATGTTTTTTAATTTTTAAAATTTTTTTGCATTTATTTTCGAAATTTCAAACTCGGGTCGGGTTCGAACGGATAGGAAGGAAATTTTGTTTCTTCTCTATTTTTCGGCCTGTCTTCACCCGTTTCGTCTTGAAATGTAACCTGGATGATGTTTTTTAATTTTTAGAATTTTTTTTGCATTTATTATTGAATTTTCTAACTCGGGTCGGGTTCGAACGGATAGGAAGGATATTATTTTTGTTCTCTATTTCTCAGCCTGTCCTTGCCTGTTTCGTCTTGGAATGAAGCCTGGATGATGTTTTTTAATTTTTAAAATTTTTTTGCATTTGTTTTTGAACTTTCTAACTCGGGTCGGGTATTCGAACGGATAGGAACGAAATTATTTTTGTTCTCTATTTTTCGGCCTGTCCTTGCCCGTTTCGTCCTGAAATGAAGCCTGGATGATGTTTTTTAATTTTTAGAATTTTTTTACATCTGTTTTTGAATTTTCTAACTCGGGTCGGGTTCGAACGGATAGGAAAGAAATTATTTTTGTTCTCTGTTTTTCGGCCTGTCCTTGCCCGTTTCGTCCTGAAATGAAGCCTGGAGGATGTTTTTTAATTTTTAAAATTTTTTTGCATTTATTTTCGAAATTTCAAACTCGGGTCGGGTTCGGACGGATAGGAAGGAAATTTTGTTTCTTCTCTATTTTTCGGCCTGTCTTCACCAGTTTCGTCTTGAAATGTAACCTGGATGATGTTTTTTAATTTTTAGAATTTTTTTTGCATTTATTATTGAATTTTCTAACTCGGGTCGGGTTCGACCGGATAGGAAGGAAATTATTTTTGTTCTCTATTTTTCGGCCTGTCCTTGCCCGTTTCGTCTTGAAATGAAGCCTGGATGATGTTTTTTAATTTTTAAAATTTGTTTGCATTTACTTTTGAATTTTCTAACTCGGGTCGGGTTCGAACGGATACGAAGGAAATTTTTTTTCTTCTCTATTTTTCGGCCTGTCTTCACCCGTTTCGTCTTGAAATGAAACCTGGATGATGTTTTTTAATTTTTAGAATTTTTTTGCATTTATTATTGAATTTTCTAACTCGGGTCGGGTTCGAACGGATAGGAAGGAAATTATTTTTGTTCTCTATTTTTCGGCCTGTCCATGCCCGTTTCGTCTTGGAATGAAGCCTGGATGATGTTTTTTAATTTTTAAAATTTTTTTGCATTTATTTTTGAATTTTCTAACTTGGTTCGGGTATTCGAACGAATAGGAAGGAAATTGTTTTTGTTCTCTATTTTTCGGCCTGTCCTTACCCGTTTCGTCCTGAAATGAAGCCTTGATGATGTTTTTTAATTTTTAAAATTTTTTTGCATTTATTTTCAAAATTTCAAACTCGGGTCGGGTTCGAACGGATAGGAAGGAAATTTTTTTTCTTCTCTATTTTTCGACCTGTCTTCATCCGTTTCGTCTTGAAATGAAACCTGGATGATGTTTTTTAATTTTTAGAATTTTTTTGCATTTGTTTTTGAATTTTCTAACTCGGGTCGGGTTCGAACGGATAGGAAGGATATTATTTTTGTTCTCTATTTCTCAGCCTGTCCTTGCCCGTTTCGTCTTGGAATGAACCCTGGATGATGTTTTTTAATTTTTAAAATTTTTTTGCATTTGTTTTTGAACTTTCTAACTCGGGTCGGGTATTCGAACGGATAGGAACGAAATTATTTTTGTTCTCTATTTTTCGGCCTGTCCTTGCCCATTTCGTCCTGAAATGAAGCCTGGATGATGTTTTTTAATTTTTAGAATTTTTTTGCATCTGTTTTTGAATTTTCTAACTCGGGTCGGGTTCGAACGGATAGGAAGGAAATTATTTTTGTACTCTATTTTTCGGCCTGTCCTTGCCCGTTTCGTCTCGAAATGAAGCCTGGATGATGTTTTTTAATTTTTAAAATTTTTTTGCATTTATTTTCGAAATTTCAAACTCGGGTCGGGTTCGAACGGATAGGAAGGAAATTTTGTTTCTTCTCTATTTTTCGGCCTGTCTTCACCCGTTTCGTCTTGAAATGTAACCTGGATGATGTTTTTTAATTTTTAGAATTTTTTTTGCATTTATTATTGAATTTTCTAACTCGGGTCGGGTTCGACCGGATAGGAAGGAAATTATTTTTGTTCTCTATTTTTCGGCCTGTCCTTGCCCGTTTCGTCTTGAAATGAAGCCTGGATGATGTTTTTTAATTTTTAAAATTTGTTTGCATTTACTTTTGAATTTTCTAACTCGGGTCGGGTTTGAACGGATACGACGGAAATTTTTTTTCTTCTCTATTTTTCAGCCTGTCTTCACCCGTTTCGTCTTGAAATGAAACCTGGATGATGTTTTTTAATTTTTAGAATTTTTTTGCATTTATTATTGAATTTTCTTACTCGGGTCGGGTTCGAACGGATAGGAAGGAAATTATTTTAGTTCTCTATTTTTCGGCTTGTCCTTGCCCGTTTCGTCCTAAAATGAAGCCTGGATGATGGTTTTTAATTTTTAAAATTTTTTTGCATTTATTTTCGAAATTTCAAACTCGGGTCGGGTTCGAACGGATAGGAAGGAAATTTTGTTTCTTCTCTATTTTTTGGCCTGTCTTCACCCGTTTCGTCTTGAAATGTAACCTGGATGATGTTTTTTAATTTTTAGAATTTTTTTTGCATTTATTATTGAATTTTCTAACTCGGGTCGGGTTCGAACAGATAGGAAGGATATTATTTTTGTTCTATATTTCTCAGCCTGTCCTTGCCCGTTTCGTCTTGGAATGAAGCCTGGATGATGTTTTTTAATTTTTAAAATTTTTTTGCATTTGTTTTTGAACTTTCTAACTCGGGTCGGGTATTCGAACGGATAGGAACGAAATTATTTTTGTTCTCTATTTTTCGGCCTGTCCTTGCCCGTTTCGTCATTAAATGAAGCCTGGATGATGTTTTTTAATTTTTAGAATTTTTTTGATTCTGTTTTTGAATTTTCTAACTCGGGTCGGGTTCGAACGGATAGGAAGGAAATTATTTTTGTTCTCTATTTTTCGGCCTGTCCTTGCCCGTTTCGTCTTGAAATGAAGCCTGGATGATGTTTTTTAATTTTTAAAATTTGTTTGCATTTACTTTTGAATTTTCTAACACGGGTCGGGTTCGAACGGATACGAAGAAAATTTTTTTTCTTCTCTATTTTTCGGCCTGTCTTCACCCGTTTCGTCTTGAAATGAAACCTGGATGATATTTTTTAATTTTTTGAATTTTTTTGCATTTATTATTGAATTTTCTAACTCGGGTCGGGTTCGAATGGATAGGAAGGAAATTATTTTTGTTCTCTATTTTTCGGCCTGTCCTTGCCCGTTTTGTCTTGGAATGAAGCCTGGATGATGTTTTTTAATTTTTAAAATTTTTTTGCATTTATTTTTGAATTTTCTAACTTGGGTCGGATATTCGAACGGATAGGAAGGAAATAGTTTTTGTTCTCTATTTTTCGGCCTGTCCTTGCTCGTTTCGTCCTGAAATGAAGCCTGGATGATGTTTTTTAATTTTTAAAATTTTTTTGCATTTATTTTCGAAATTTCAAACTCGGGTCGAGTTCGAACGGATAGGAAGGAAATTTTTTTTCTTCTCTATTTTTCGACCTGTCTTCACCCGTTTCGTCTTGAAATGAAACATGGATGATGTTTTTTAATTTTTAGATTTTGTTTGCATTTATTATTGACTTTTCTAACTCGGGTCGGGTTCGAACGGATAGGAAGGAAATTATTTTTGTTCTCTATTTTTCGGCCTGTCCTTGCCAGTTTCGTCTTGGAATGAAGCCTGGACGATGTTTTCTAATTTTTAAAATTTTTTTGCATTTGTTTTTGAATTTTGTATCTCGGGTCGGGTATTCGAACTGATAGGAAGGAAATTATTTTTGTTCTCTATTTTTCGGCCTGTCCATGCCCGTTTCGTCCTGAAATGAAGCTTGGATGTCGTTTTTTAATTTTTAAATTTTTTTTGCATTTATTTTCAAAATTTCAAACTCGGGTCGGGTTCGAACGGATAGGAAGGAAATTTTTTTTCTTCTCTATTTTTCGACCTGTCTTCACCCGTTTCGTCTTGAAATGAAACATGGATGATGTTTTTTAATTTTTAGATTTTGTTTGCATTTATTATTGACTTTTCTAACTCGGGTCGGGTTCGAACGGATAGGAAGGAAATTATTTTTGTTCTCTATTTTTCGGCCTGTCCTTGCTCGTTTCGTCTTGGAATGAAGCCTGGATGACGTTTTTTAATTTTTAAAATTTTTTTGCATTTGTTTTTGAATTTTCTAACTCGGGTCGGGTATTCGAACGGATAGGAAGGAAATTATTTTTGTTCTCTATTTTTCGGCCTGTCCTTGCTCGTTTCGTCTTGGAATGAAGCCTGGATGACGTTTTTTAATTTTTTAAATTTTTTTGCATTTGTTTTTGAATTTTCTAACTCGGGTCGGGTATTCGAACGGATAGGAAGGAAATTATTTTTGTTCTCTATTTTTCGGCCTGTCCTTGCTCGTTTCGTCTTGGAATGAAGCCTGGATGACGTTTTTTAATTTTTAAATTTTTTTTGCATTTGTTTTTGAATTTTCTAACTCGGGTCGGGTATTCGAACGGATAGGAAGGAAATTATTTTTGTTCTCTATTTTTCGGCCTGTCCTTGCCCGTTTCGTCCTGAAATGAAGCCTGGATGATGTTTTTTAATTTTTAAAATTTGTTTGCATTTACTTTTGAATTTTCTAACTCGGGTCGGGTTCGAATGGATACGAAGGAAATTTTTTTTCTTCTCTATTTTTCAGCCTGTCTTCACCCGTTTCGTCTTGAAAGGAAACCTGGATGATGTTTTTTAATTTTTAGAATTTTTTTGCATTTATTATTGAATTTTCTAACTCGGGTCGGGTTCGAACGGATAGGAAGGATATTATTTTTGTTCTATATTTCTCAGCCTGTCCTTGCCCGTTTCGTCTTGGAATGAAGCCTGGATGATGTTTTTTAATTTTTAAAATTTTTTTGCATTTGTTTTTGAACTTTCTAACTCGGGTCGGGTATTCGAACGGATAGGAACGAAATTATTTTTGTTCTCTATTTTTCGGCCTGTCCTTGCCCATTTCGTCCTGAAATGAAGCCTGGATGACGTTTTTTAATTTTTAAAATTTTTTTGCATTTATTTTCGAAATTTCAAACTAGGGTCGGGTACGAACGGATAGGAAGGAAATTTTTTTTCATCTCTATTTTTCGACCTGTCCTCACCCGTTTCGTCTTGAAATGAAACCTAGATGATGTTTTTTAATTTTTAGAATTTTTTTACATTTATTATTGAATTTTCTAACTCTGGTCGGGTTCGAACGGATAGGAAGGAAATTATTTTTGTTCTCTATTTTTCGGCCTGTCCTTGCCCGTTTCGTCATGGAATGAAGCCTGGATGATGTTTTTTAATTTTTAAAATTTTTTTGCATTTATTTTCGAAATTTCAAACTCGGGTCGGGTACGAACGGATAGGAAGGAAATTTTTTTTCTTCTCTATTTTTCGACCTGTCCTCACCCGTTTCGTCTTGAAATGTAACCTGGATGATGTTTTTTAATTTTTAGAATTTTTTTTGCATTTATTATTGAATTTTCTAACTCGGGTCGGGTTCGAACGGATAGGAAGGATATTCTTTTTGTTCTATATTTCTCAGCCTGTCCTTGCCCGTTTCGTCTTGGAATGAAGCCTGGATGATGTTTTTTAATTTTTAAAATTTTTTTGCATTTGTTTTTGAACTTTCTAACTCGGGTCGGGTATTCGAACGGATAGGAACGAAATTATTTTTGTTCTCTATTTTTCGGCCTGTCCTTGCCCGTTTCGTCCTGAAATGAAGCCTGGATGATGCTTTTTAATTTTTAGAATTTTTTTGATTCTGTTTTTGAATTTTCTAACTCGGGTCGGGTTCGAACGGATAGGAAGGAAATTATTTTTGTTCTCTATTTTTCGGCCTGTCCTTGCCCGTTTCGTCTTGAAATGAAGCCTGGATGATGTTTTTTAATTTTTAAAATTTGTTTGCATTTACTTTTTAATTTTCTAACACGGGTCGGGTTCGAACGGATACGAAGAAAATTTTTTTTCTTCTCTATTTTTCGGCCTGTCTTCACCCGTTTCGTCTTGAAATGAAACCTGGATGATATTTTTTAATTTTTTGAATTTTTTTGCATTTATTATTGAATTTTCTAACTCGGGTCGGGTTCGACTGGATAGGAAGGAAATTATTTTTGTTCTCTATTTTTCGGCCTGTCCTTGCCCGTTTCGTCTTGAAATGAAGCCTGGATGATGTTTTTTAATTTTTAAAATTTGTTTGCATTTACTTTTGAATTTTCTAACTCGGGTCGGGTTCGAATGGATACGAAGGAAATTTTTTTTCTTCTCTATTTTTCAGCCTGTCTTCACCCGTTTCGTCTTGAAATGAAACCTGGATGATGTTTTTTAATTTTTAGAATTTTTTTGCATTTATTATTGAATTTTCTAACTCGGGTCGGGTTCGAACGGATAGGAAGGAAATTATTTTTGTTCTCTATTTTTCGGCCTGTCCTTGCCCGTTTCGTCTTGGAATGAAGCCTGGATGATGTTTTTTAATTTTTAAAATTTTTTTGCATTTATTTTTGAATTTTCAAACTTGGGTCGGATATTCGAACGGATAGGAAGGAAATTGTTTTTGTTCTCTATTTTTCGGCCTGTCCTTGCTCGTTTCGTCCTGAAATGAAGCCTGGATGATGTTTTTTAATTTTTAAAATTTTTTTGCATTTATTTTCGAAATTTCAAACTCGGGTCGAGTTCGAACGGATAGGAAGGAAATTTTTTTTCTTCTCTATTTTTCGACCTGTCTTCATCCGTTTCGTCTTGAAATGAAACCTAGATGATGTTTTTTAATTTTTGGAATTTTTTTGCATTTATTATTTAATTTTCTAACTCGGGTCGGGTTCGAACGGATAGGAAGGAAATTATTTTTGTTCTCTATTTTTCGGCCTGTCCTTGCCAGTTTCGTCTTGGAATGAAGCCTGGACGATGTTTTCTAATTTTTAAAATTTTTTTGCATTTGTTTTTGAATTTTGTATCTTGGGTCGGGTATTCGAACTGATAGGAAGGAAATTATTTTTGTTCTCTATTTTTCGGCCTGTCCATGCCCGTTTCGTCCTGAAATGAAGCTTGAATGTCGTTTTTTAATTTTTAAAATTTTTTTGCATTTATTTTCAAAATTTCAAACTCGGGTCGGGTTTGAACGGATAGGAAGGAAATTTTTTTTCTTCTCTATTTTTCGACCTGTCTTCACCCGTTTCATCTTGAAATGAAACATGGATGATGTTTTTTAATTTTTAGATTTTGTTTGCATTTATTATTGACTTTTCTAACTCGGGTCGGGTTCGAACGGATAGGAAAGAAATTATTTTTGTTCTCTATTTTTCGGCCTGTCCTTGCTCGTTTCGTCCTGAAATGAAGCCTGGATGACGTTTTTTAATTTTTAAAATTTTTTTGCATTTATTTTCGAAATTTCAAACTCGGGTCGGGTACGAACGGATAGGAAGGAAATTTTTTTTCTTCTCTATTTTTCGACCTGTCCTCACCCGTTTCGTCTTGAAATGAAACCTAGATGATGTTTTTTAATTTTTAGAATTTTTTTACATTTATTAATGAATTTTCTAACTCGGGTCGGGTTCGAACGGATAGGAAGGAAATTTTTTTTCTTCTCTATTTTTCAGCCTGTCTTCACCCGTTTCGTCTTGAAATGAAACCTGGATGATGTTTTTTAATTTTTAAAATTTGTTTGCATTTACTTTTGAATTTTCTAACTCGGGTCGGGTTCGAATGGATACGAAGGAAATTTTTTTTCTTCTCTATTTTTCAGCCTGTCTTCACCCGTTTCGTCTTGAAATGAAACCTGGATGATGTTTTTTAATTTTTAAAATTTTTTTGCATTTATTTTCGAAATTTCAAACTCGGGTCGAGTTCGAACGGATAGGAAGGAAATTTTTTTTCTTCTCTATTTTTCGACCTGTCTTCATCCGTTTCGTCTTGAAATGAAGCCTGGATGATGTTTTTTAATTTTTGGAATTTTTTTTCATTTATTTTTGAATTTTCTAACTCGGGTCGGGTTCGAACGGATAGGAAGGAAATTATTTTTGTTCTCTATTTTTCGGCCTGTCCTTGCCAGTTTCGTCTTGGAATGAAGCCTGGACGATGTTTTCTAATTTTTAAAATTTTTTTGCATTTGTTTTTGAATTTTGTATCTCGGGTCGGGTATTCGAACTGATAGGAAGGAAATTATTTTTGTTCTCTATTTTTCGGCCTGTCCACGCCCGTTTCGTCCTGAAATGAAGCTTGGATGTCGTTTTTTAATTTTTAAAATTTTTTTGCATTTATTTTCAAAATTTCAAACTCGGGTCGGGTTCGAACGGATAGGAAGGAAATTTTTTTTCTTCTCTATTTTTCGACCTGTCTTCACCCGTTTCGTCTTGAAATGAAACATGGATGATGTTTTTTAATTTTTAGATTTTGTTTGCATTTATTATTGACTTTTCTAACTCGGGTCGGGTTCGAACGGATAGGAAGGAAATTATTTTTGTTCTCTATTTTTCGGCCTGTCCTTGCTCGTTTCGTCTTGGAATGAAGCCTGGATGACGTTTTTTAATTTTTAAAATTTTTTTGCATTTGTTTTTGAATTTTCTAACTCGGGTCGGGTATTCGAACGGATAGGAAGGAAATTATTTTTGTTCTCTATTTTTCGGCCTGTCCTTGCTCGTTTCGTCTTGGAATGAAGCCTGGATGACGTTTTTTAATTTTTAAATTTTTTTTGCATTTGTTTTTGAATTTTCTAACTCGGGTCGGGTATTCGAACGGATAGGAAGGAAATTATTTTTGCATTTGTCCTGAAATGAAGCCTGGATGATGTTTTTTAATTTTTAAAATTTTTTTGCATTTATTTTCGAAATTTCAAACTCGGGTCGGGTTCGAACGGATAGGAAGGAAATTTTTTTTCTTCTCTATTTTTCGGCCTGTCTTCACCCGTTTCGTCTTGAAATGTGACCTGGATGATGTTTTTTAATTTTTAGAATTTTTTTACATTTATTATTGAATTTTCTAACTCGGGTCGGGTTCGAACGGATAGGAAGGAAATTATTTTTGTTCTCTATTTTTCGGCCTGTCCTTGCCCGTTTCGTCTTGAAATGAAGCCTGGATGATGTTTTTTAATTTTTAAAATTTTTTTGCATTTGTTTTTGAACTTTCTAACTCGGGTCGGGTATTCGAACGGATAGGAAGGAAATTATTTTTGTTCTCTTTTTCTCAGCCTGTCCTTGCCCGTTTCGTCTTGGAATGAAGCCTGGATGATGTTTTTTAATTTTTAAAATTTTTTTGCATTTGTTTTTGAACTTTCTAACTCGGGTCGGGTATTCGAACGGATAGGAACGAAATTATTTTTGTTCTCTATTTTTCGTCCTGAAATGAAGCCTGGATGACGTTTTTTAATTTTTAAAATTTTTTTGCATTTATTATTGAATTTTCTAACTCGGGTCGGGTTCGAACGGATAGGAAGGAAATTATTTTTGTTCTCTATTTTTCGGCCTGTCCTTGCCCGTTTCGTCTTGAAATGAAGCCTGGATGATGTTTTTTAATTTTTAAAATTTTTTTGCATTTATTTTCGAAATTTCAAACTCGGGTCGGGTTCGAACGGATAGGAAGGAAATTTTGTTTCTTCTCTATTTTTCGGCCTGTCTTCACCCGTTTCGTCTTGAAATGTAACCTGGATGATGTTTTTTAATTTTTAGAATTTTTTTTGCATTTATTATTGAATTTTCTAACTCGGGTCGGGTTCGAACGGATAGGAAGGATATTATTTTTGTTCTCTATTTCTCAGCCTGTCCTTGCCCGTTTCGTCTTGGAATGAAGCCTGGATGATGTTTTTTAATTTTTAAAATTTTTTTGCATTTGTTTTTGAACTTTCTAACTCGGGTCGGGTATTCGAACGGATAGGAACGAAATTATTTTTGTTCTCTATTTTTCGGCCTGTCCTTGCCCGTTTCGTCCTGAAATGAAGCCTGGATGATGTTTTTTAATTTTTAGAATTTTTTTGCATCTGTTTTTGAATTTTCTAACTCGGGTCGGGTTCGAACGGATAGGAAGGAAATTATTTTTGTACTCTATTTTTCGGCCTGTCCTTGCCCGTTTCGTCCCGAAATGAAGCCTGGATGATGTTTTTTAATTTTTAAAATTTTTTTGCATTTATTTTCGAAATTTCAAACTCGGGTCGGGTTCGAACGGATAGGAAGGAAATTTTGTTTCTTCTCTATTTTTCGGCCTGTCTTCACCCGTTTCGTCTTGAAATGTAACCTGGATGATGTTTTTTAATTTTTAGAATTTTTTTGCATTTATTATTGAATTTTCTTACTCGGGTCGGGTTCGAACGGATAGGAAGGAAATTATTTTTGTTCTCTATTTTTCGGCCTGTCCTTGCCCGTTTCGTCTTGGAATGAAGCCTGGATGATGTTTTTTAATTTTTAAAATTTTTTTGCATTTATTTTTGAATTTTCTAACTTGGGTCGGATATTCGAACGGATAGGAAGGAAATTGTTTTTGTTCTCTATTTTTCGACCTGTCCTTGCCCGTTTCGTCTTGAAATGAAGCCTGGATGATGTTTTTTAATTTTTAAAATTTGTTTGCATTTACTTTTGAATTTTCTAACTCGGGTCGGGTTTGAACGGATACGAAGTAAATTTTTTTTCTTCTCTATTTTTCAGTCTGTCTTCACCCGTTTCGTCTTGAAATGAAACCTGGATGATGTTTTTTAATTTTTAAAATTTTTTTGCATTTATTTTCGAAATTTCAAACTCGGGTCGAGTTCGAACGGATAGGAAGGAAATTTTTTTTCTTCTCTATTTTTCGACCTGTCTTCATCCGTTTCGTCTTGAAATGAAGCCTGGATGATGTTTTTTAATTTTTGGAATTTTTTTTCATTTATTTTTGAATTTTCTAACTCGGGTCGGGTTCGAACGGATAGGAAGGAAATTATTTTTGTTCTCTATTTTTCGGCCTGTCCTTGCCAGTTTCGTCTTGGAATGAAGCCTGGACGATGTTTTCTAATTTTTAAAATTTTTTTGCATTTGTTTTTGAATTTTGTATCTCGGGTCGGGTATTCGAACTGATAGGAAGGAAATTATTTTTGTTCTCTATTTTTCGGCCTGTCCACGCCCGTTTCGTCCTGAAATGAAGCTTGGATGTCGTTTTTTAATTTTTAAAATTTTTTTGCATTTATTTTCAAAATTTCAAACTCGGGTCGGGTTCGAACGGATAGGAAGGAAATTTTTTTTCTTCTCTATTTTTCGACCTGTCTTCACCCGTTTCGTCTTGAAATGAAACATGGATGATGTTTTTTAATTTTTAGATTTTGTTTGCATTTATTATTGACTTTTCTAACTCGGGTCGGGTTCGAACGGATAGGAAGGAAATTATTTTTGTTCTCTATTTTTCGGCCTGTCCTTGCTCGTTTCGTCTTGGAATGAAGCCTGGATGACGTTTTTTAATTTTTAAAATTTTTTTGCATTTGTTTTTGAAATTTCTAACTCGGGTCGGGTATTCGAACGGATAGGAAGGAAATTATTTTTGTTCTCTATTTTTCGGCCTGTCCTTGCTCGTTTCGTCTTGGAATGAAGCCTGGATGACGTTTTTTAATTTTTAAATTTTTTTTGCATTTGTTTTTGAATTTTCTAACTCGGGTCGGGTATTCGAACGGATAGGAAGGAAATTATTTTTGCATTTGTCCTGAAATGAAGCCTGGATGATGTTTTTTAATTTTTAAAATTTTTTTGCATTTATTTTCGAAATTTCAAACTCGGGTCGGGTTCGAACGGATAGGAAGGAAATTTTTTTTCTTCTCTATTTTTCGGCCTGTCTTCACCCGTTTCGTCTTGAAATGTGACCTGGATGATGTTTTTTAATTTTTAGAATTTTTTTACATTTATTATTGAATTTTCTAACTCGGGTCGGGTTCGAACGGATAGGAAGGAAATTATTTTTGTTCTCTATTTTTCGGCCTGTCCTTGCCCGTTTCGTCTTGAAATGAAGCCTGGATGATGTTTTTTAATTTTTAAAATTTTTTTGCATTTGTTTTTGAACTTTCTAACTCGGGTCGGGTATTCGAACGGATAGGAAGGAAATTATTTTTGTTCTCTTTTTCTCAGCCTGTCCTTGCCCGTTTCGTCTTGGAATGAAGCCTGGATGATGTTTTTTAATTTTTAAAATTTTTTTGCATTTGTTTTTGAACTTTCTAACTCGGGTCGGGTATTCGAACGGATAGGAACGAAATTATTTTTGTTCTCTATTTTTCGTCCTGAAATGAAGCCTGGATGACGTTTTTTAATTTTTAAAATTTTTTTGCATTTATTATTGAATTTTCTAACTCGGGTCGGGTTCGAACGGATAGGAAGGAAATTATTTTTGTTCTCTATTTTTCGGCCTGTCCTTGCCCGTTTCGTCTTGAAATGAAGCCTGGATGATGTTTTTTAATTTTTAAAATTTTTTTGCATTTATTTTCGAAATTTCAAACTCGGGTCGGGTTCGAACGGATAGGAAGGAAATTTTGTTTCTTCTCTATTTTTCGGCCTGTCTTCACCCGTTTCGTCTTGAAATGTAACCTGGATGATGTTTTTTAATTTTTAGAATTTTTTTTGCATTTATTATTGAATTTTCTAACTCGGGTCGGGTTCGAACGGATAGGAAGGATATTATTTTTGTTCTCTATTTCTCAGCCTGTCCTTGCCCGTTTCGTCTTGGAATGAAGCCTGGATGATGTTTTTTAATTTTTAAAATTTTTTTGCATTTGTTTTTGAACTTTCTAACTCGGGTCGGGTATTCGAACGGATAGGAACGAAATTATTTTTGTTCTCTATTTTTCGGCCTGTCCTTGCCCGTTTCGTCCTGAAATGAAGCCTGGATGATGTTTTTTAATTTTTAGAATTTTTTTGCATCTGTTTTTGAATTTTCTAACTCGGGTCGGGTTCGAACGGATAGGAAGGAAATTATTTTTGTACTCTATTTTTCGGCCTGTCCTTGCCCGTTTCGTCCCGAAATGAAGCCTGGATGATGTTTTTTAATTTTTAAAATTTTTTTGCATTTATTTTCGAAATTTCAAACTCGGGTCGGGTTCGAACGGATAGGAAGGAAATTTTGTTTCTTCTCTATTTTTCGGCCTGTCTTCACCCGTTTCGTCTTGAAATGTAACCTGGATGATGTTTTTTAATTTTTAGAATTTTTTTGCATTTATTATTGAATTTTCTTACTCGGGTCGGGTTCGAACGGATAGGAAGGAAATTATTTTTGTTCTCTATTTTTCGGCCTGTCCTTGCCCGTTTCGTCTTGGAATGAAGCCTGGATGATGTTTTTTAATTTTTAAAATTTTTTTGCATTTATTTTTGAATTTTCTAACTTGGGTCGGATATTCGAACGGATAGGAAGGAAATTGTTTTTGTTCTCTATTTTTCGACCTGTCCTTGCCCGTTTCGTCTTGAAATGAAGCCTGGATGATGTTTTTTAATTTTTAAAATTTGTTTGCATTTACTTTTGAATTTTCTAACTCGGGTCGGGTTTGAACGGATACGAAGTAAATTTTTTTTCTTCTCTATTTTTCAGCCTGTCTTCACCCGTTTCGTCTTGAAATGAAACCTGGATGATGTTTTTTAATTTTTAGAATTTTTTTGCATTTATTATTGAATTTTCTTACTCGGGTCGGGTATTCGAACGGATAGGAAGGAAATTATTTTAGTTCTCTATTTTTCGGCTTGTCCTTGCCCGTTTCGTCCTAAAATGAAGCCTGGATGATGGTTTTTAATTTTTAAAATTTTTTTGCATTTATTTTCGAATTTTCTAACTCGGGTCGGGTTCGAACGGATAGGAAGGATATTATTTTTGTTCTATATTTCTCAGCCTGTCCTTGCCCGTTTCGTCTTGGAATGAAGCCTGGATGATGTTTTTTAATTTTTAAAATTTTTTTGCATTTGTTTTTGAACTTTCTAACTCGGGTCGGGTATTCGAACGGATAGGAACGAAATTATTTTTGTTCTCTATTTTTCGGCCTGTCCTTGCCCGTTTCGTCCTGAAATGAAGCCTGGATGATGTTTTTTAATTTTTAGAATTTTTTTGATTCTGTTTTTGAATTTTCTAACTCGGGTCGGGTTCGAACGGATAGGAAGGAAATTATTTTTGTTCTCTATTTTTCGGCCTGTCCTTGCCCGTTTCATCTTGAAATGAAGCCTGGATGATGTTTTTTAATTTTTAAAATTTGTTTGCATTTACTTTTGAATTTTCTAACACGGGTCGGGTTCGAACGGATACGAAGAAAATTTTTTTTCTTCTCTATTTTTCGGCCTGTCTTCACCCGTTTCGTCTTGAAATGAAACCTGGATGATATTTTTTAATTTTTTGAATTTTTTTGCATTTATTATTGAATTTTCTAACTCGGGTCGGGTTCGACTGGATAGGAAGGAAATTATTTTTGTTCTCTATTTTTCGGCCTGTCCTTGCCCGTTTCGTCTTGAAATGAAGCCTGGATGATGTTTTTTAATTTTTAAAATTTGTTTGCATTTACTTTTGAATTTTCTAACTCGGGTCGGGTTTGAACGGATACGAAGTAAATTTTTTTTCTTCTCTATTTTTCAGCCTGTCTTCACCCGTTTCGTCTTGAAATGAAACCTGGATGATGTTTTTTAATTTTTAGAATTTTTTTGCATTTATTATTGAATTTTCTTACTCGGGTCGGGTTCGAACGGATAGGAAGGAAATTATTTTTGTTCTCTATTTTTCGGCCTGTCCTTGCCCGTTTCGTCTTGGAATGAAGCCTGGATGATGTTTTTTAATTTTTAAAATTTTTTTGCATTTATTTTTGAATTTTCTAACTTGGGTCGGATATTCGAACGGATAGGAAGGAAATTGTTTTTGTTCTCTATTTTTCGGCCTGTCCTTGCTCGTTTCGTCCTGAAATGAAGCCTGGATGATGTTTTTTAATTTTTAAAATTTTTTTGCATTTATTTTCGAAATTTCAAACTCGGGTCGGGTTCGAACGGATAGGAAGGTAATTATTTTTGTTCTCTATTTTTCGGCCTGTCCATGCCCGTTTCGTCTTGGAATGAAGCCTGGATGATGTTTTTTAATTTTTAAAATTTTTTTGCATTTATTTTTGAATTTTCTAACTTGGGTCGGGTATTCGAACGGATAGGAAGGAAATTATTTTAGTTCTCTATTTTTCGGCTTGTCCTTGCCCGTTTCGTCCTAAAATGAAGCCTGGATGATGGTTTTTAATTTTTAAAATTTTTTTGCATTTATTTTCGAATTTTCTAACTCGGGTCGGGTTCGAACGGATAGGAAGGATATTATTTTTGTTCTATATTTCTCAGCCTGTCCTTGCCCGTTTCGTCTTGGAATGAAGCCTGGATGATGTTTTTTAATTTTTAAAATTTTTTTGCATTTGTTTTTGAACTTTCTAACTCGGGTCGGGTATTCGAACGGATAGGAACGAAATTATTTTTGTTCTCTATTTTTCGGCCTGTCCTTGCCCGTTTCGTCCTGAAATGAAGCCTGGATGATGTTTTTTAATTTTTAGAATTTTTTTGATTCTGTTTTTGAATTTTCTAACTCGGGTCGGGTTCGAACGGATAGGAAGGAAATTATTTTTGTTCTCTATTTTTCGGCCTGTCCTTGCCCGTTTCATCTTGAAATGAAGCCTGGATGATGTTTTTTAATTTTTAAAATTTGTTTGCATTTACTTTTGAATTTTCTAACACGGGTCGGGTTCGAACGGATACGAAGAAAATTTTTTTTCTTCTCTATTTTTCGGCCTGTCTTCACCCGTTTCGTCTTGAAATGAAACCTGGATGATATTTTTTAATTTTTTGAATTTTTTTGCATTTATTATTGAATTTTCTAACTCGGGTCGGGTTCGACTGGATAGGAAGGAAATTATTTTTGTTCTCTATTTTTCGGCCTGTCCTTGCCCGTTTCGTCTTGAAATGAAGCCTGGATGATGTTTTTTAATTTTTAAAATTTGTTTGCATTTACTTTTGAATTTTCTAACTCGGGTCGGGTTCGAATGGATACGAAGGAAATTTTTTTTCTTCTCTATTTTTCAGCCTGTCTTCACCCGTTTCGTCTTGAAATGAAACCTGGATGATGTTTTTTAATTTTTAGAATTTTTTTGCATTTATTATTGAATTTTCTAACTCGGGTCGGGTTCGAACGGATAGGAAGGAAATTATTTTTGTTCTCTATTTTTCGGCCTGTCCTTGCCCGTTTCGTCTTGGAATGAAGCCTGGATGATGTTTTTTAATTTTTAAAATTTTTTTGCATTTATTTTTGAATTTTCTAACTTGGGTCGGATATTCGAACGGATAGGAAGGAAATTGTTTTTGTTCTCTATTTTTCGGCCTGTCCTTGCTCGTTTCGTCCTGAAATGAAGCCTGGATGATGTTTTTTAATTTTTAAAATTTTTTTGCATTTATTTTCGAAATTTCAAACTCGGGTCGAGTTCGAACGGATAGGAAGGAAATTTTTTTTCTTCTCTACTTTTCGACCTGTCTCCATCCGTTTCGTCTTGAAATGAAACCTAGATGATGTTTTTTAATTTTTGGAATTTTTTTGCATTTATTATTTAATTTTCTAACTCGGGTCGGGTTCGAACGGATAGGAAGGAAATTATTTTTGTTCTCTATTTTTCGGCCTGTCCTTGCCAGTTTCGTCTTGGAATGAAGCCTGGACGATGTTTTCTAATTTTTAAAATTTTTTTGCATTTGTTTTTGAATTTTGTATCTCGGGTCGGGTATTCGAACTGATAGGAAGGAAATTATTTTTGTTCTCTATTTTTCGGCCTGTCCATGCCCGTTTCGTCCTGAAATGAAGCTTGGATGTCGTTTTTTAATTTTTAAAATTTTTTTGAATTTATTTTCAAAATTTCAAACTCGGGTCGGGTTCGAACGGATAGGAAGGAAATTTTTTTTCTTCTCTATTTTTCGACCTGTCTTCACCCGTTTCGTCTTGAAATGAAACATGGATGATGTTTTTTAATTTTTAGATTTTGTTTGCATTTATTATTGACTTTTCTAACTCGGGTCGGGTTCGAACGGATAGGAAGGAAATTATTTTTGTTCTCTATTTTTCGGCCTGTCCTTGCTCGTTTCGTCTTGGAATGAAGCCTGGATGACGTTTTTTAATTTTTAAAATTTTTTTGCATTTGTTTTTGAATTTTCTAACTCGGGTCGGGTATTCGAACGGATAGGAAGGAAATTATTTTTGTTCTCTATTTTTCGGCCTGTCCTTGCTCGTTTCGTCTTGGAATGAAGCCTGGATGACGTTTTTTAATTTTTAAATTTTTTTCGCATTTGTTTTTGAATTTTCTAACTCGGGTCGGGTATTCGAACCGATAGGAAGGAAATTATTTTTGTTCTATATTTTTCGGCCTGTCCTTGCCCGTTTCGTCCTGAAATGAAGCCTGGATGATGTTTTTTAATTTTTAAAATTTTTTTGCATTTATTTTCGAAATTTCAAACTCGGGTCGGGTTCGAACGGATAGGAAGGAAATTTTTTTTCTTCTCTATTTTTCGGCCTGTCTTCACCCGTTTCGTCTTGAAATGTGACCTAGATGATGTTTTTTAATTTTTAGAATTTTTTTTGCATTTATAATTGAATTTTCTAACTCGGGTCGGGTTCGAACGGATAGGAAGGAAATTATTTTTGTTCTCTTTTTCTCAGCCTGTCCTTGCCCGTTTCGTCTTGGAATGAAGCCTGGATGATGTTTTTTAATTTTTAAAATTTTTTTGCATTTGTTTTTGAACTTTCTAACTCGGGTCGGGTATTCGAACGGATAGGAACGAAATTATTTTTGTTCTCTATTTTTCGGCCTGTCCTTGCCCATTTCGTCCTGAAATGAAGCCTGGATGACGTTTTTTAATTTTTAAAATTTTTTTGCATTTATTTTCGAAATTTCAAACTAGGGTCGGGTACGAACGGATAGGAAGGAAATTTTTTTTCTTCTCTATTTTTCGACCTGTCCTCACCCGTTTCGTCTTGAAATGAAACCTAGATGATGTTTTTTAATTTTTAGAATTTTTTTACATTTATTATTGAATTTTCTAACTCGGGTCGGGTTCGAACGGATAGGAAGGAAATTATTTTTGTTCTCTATTTTTCGGCCTGTCCTTGCCCTTTTCGTCTTGGAATGAAGCCTGGATGATGTTTTTTAATTTTTAAAATTTTTTTGCATTTATTTTTGAATTTTCTAACTTGGGTCGGATATTCGAACGGATAGGAAGGAAATTGTTTTTGTTCTCTATTTTTCGGCCTGTCCTTGCTCGTTTCGTCCTGAAATGAAGCCTGGATGATGTTTTTTAATTTTTAAAATTTTTTTGCATTTATTTTCGAAATTTCAAACTCGGGTCGGGTTCGAACGGATAGGAAGGTAATTATTTTTGTTCTCTATTTTTCGGCCTGTCCATGCCCGTTTCGTCTTGGAATGAAGCCTGGATGATGTTTTTTAATTTTTAAAATTTTTTTGCATTTATTTTTGAATTTTCTAACTTGGGTCGGGTATTCGAACGGATAGGAAGGAAATTATTTTAGTTCTCTATTTTTCGGCTTGTCCTTGCCCGTTTCGTCCTAAAATGAAGCCTGGATGATGGTTTTTAATTTTTAAAATTTTTTTGCATTTATTTTCGAATTTTCTAACTCGGGTCGGGTTCGAACGGATAGGAAGGATATTATTTTTGTTCTATATTTCTCAGCCTGTCCTTGCCCGTTTCGTCTTGGAATGAAGCCTGGATGATGTTTTTTAATTTTTAAAATTTTTTTGCATTTGTTTTTGAACTTTCTAACTCGGGTCGGGTATTCGAACGGATAGGAACGAAATTATTTTTGTTCTCTATTTTTCGGCCTGTCCTTGCCCGTTTCGTCCTGACATGAAGCCTGGATGATGTTTTTTAATTTTTAGAATTTTTTTGATTCTGTTTTTGAATTTTCTAACTCGGGTCGGGTTCGAACGGATAGGAAGGAAATTATTTTTGTTCTCTATTTTTCGGCCTGTCCTTGCCCGTTTCGTCTTGGAATGAAGCCTGGATGATGTTTTTTAATTTTTAAAATTTTTTTGCATTTATTTTTGAATTTTCTAACTTGGGTCGGATATTCGAACGGATAGGAAGGAAATTGTTTTTGTTCTCTATTTTTCGGCCTGTCCTTGCTCGTTTCGTCCTGAAATGAAGCCTGGATGATGTTTTTTAATTTTTAAACTTTTTTTGCATTTATTTTCGAAATTTCAAACTCGGGTCGAGTTCGAACGGATAGGAAGGAAATTTTTTTTCTTCTCTATTTTTCGACCTGTCTTCATCCGTTTCGTCTTGAAATGAAACCTAGATGATGTTTTTTAATTTTTGGAATTTTTTTGCATTTATTATTTAATTTTCTAACTCGGGTCGGGTTCGAACGGATAGGAAGGAAATTATTTTTGTTCTCTATTTTTCGGCCTGTCCTTGCCAGTTTCGTCTTGGAATGAAGCCTGGACGATGTTTTCTAATTTTTAAAATTTTTTTGCATTTGTTTTTGAATTTTGTATCTCGGGTCGGGTATTCGAACTGATAGGAAGGAAATTATTTTTGTTCTCTATTTTTCGGCCTGTCCATGCCTGTTTCGTCCTGAAATGAAGCTTGGATGTCGTTTTTTAATTTTTAAAATTTTTTTGCATTTATTTTCAAAATTTCAAACTCGGGTCGGGTTTGAACGGATAGGAAGGAAATTTTTTTTCTTCTCTATTTTTCGACCTGTCTTCACCCGTTTCGTCTTGAAATGAAACATGGATGATGTTTTTTAATTTTTAGATTTTGTTTGCATTTATTATTGACTTTTCTAACTCGGGTCGGGTTCGAACGGATAGGAAGGAAATTATTTTTGTTCTCTATTTTTCGGCCTGTCCTTGCTCGTTTCGTCTTGGAATGAAGCCTGGATGACGTTTTTTAATTTTTAAAATTTTTTTGCATTTGTTTTTGAATTTTCTAACTCGGGTCGGGTATTCGAACGGATAGGTAGGAAATTATTTTTGTTCTCTATTTTTCGGCCTGTCCTTGCTCGTTTCGTCTTGGAATGAAGCCTGGATGACGTTTTTTAATTTTTAAATTTTTTTTGCATTTGTTTTTGAATTTTCTAACTCGGGTCGGGTATTCGAACGGATAGGAAGTAAATTATTTTTGTTCTCTATTTTTCGGCCTGTCCTTGCCCGTTTCGTCCTGAAATGAAGCCTGGATGATGTTTTTTAATTTTTAAAATTTTTTTGCATTTATTTTCGAAATTTCAAACTCGGGTCGGGTTCGAACGGATAGGAAGGAAATTTTTTTTCT
The DNA here is from genome assembly GCF_932294415.1 of Quercus robur. Classification (NCBI taxonomy): domain Eukaryota; kingdom Viridiplantae; phylum Streptophyta; class Magnoliopsida; order Fagales; family Fagaceae; genus Quercus; species Quercus robur. The sequence goes on from NC_065543.1 coordinate 23,418,634, forward strand.
TCTCTATTTTTCGGCCTGTCTTCACCCGTTTCGTCTTGAAATGTAACCTGGATGATGTTTTTTAATTTTTAGAATTTTTTTTGCATTTATAATTGAATTTTCTCACTCGGGTCGGGTTCGAACGGATAGGAAGGAAATTATTTTTGTTCTCTTTTTCTCAGCCTGTCCTTGCCCGTTTCGTCTTGGAATGAAGCCTGGATGATGTTTTTTAATTTTTAAAATTTTTTTGCATTTGTTTTTGAACTTTCTAACTCGGGTCGGGTATTCGAACGGATAGGAACGAAATTATTTTTGTTCTCTATTTTTCGTCCTGAAATGAAGCCTGGATGACGTTTTTTAATTTTTAAAATTTTTTTGCATTTATTTTCGAAATTTCAAACTCGGGTCGGGTACGAACGGATAGGAAGGAAATTTTTTTTCTTCTCTATTTTTCGACCTGTCCTCACCCGTTTCGTCTTGAAATGAAACCTAGATGATGTTTTTTAATTTTTAGAATTTTTTTACATTTATTATTGAATTTTCTAACTCGGATCGGGTTCGAACGGATAGGAAGGAAATTATTTTTCTTCTCTATTTTTCGGCCTGTCCTTGCCCGTTTCGTCTTGAAATGAAGCCTGGATGATGTTTTTTAATTTTTAAAATTTGTTTGCATTTACTTTTGAATTTTCTAACGCGGGTCGGGTTCGAATGGATACGAAGGAAATTTTTTTTCTTCTCTATTTTTCAGCCTGTCTTCACCCGTTTCGTCTTGAAATGAAACCTGGATGATGTTTTTTAATTTTTAAAATTTGTTTGCATTTACTTTTGAATTTTCTAACTCGGGTCGGGTTCGAATGGATACGAAGGAAATTTTTTTTCTTCTCTATTTTTCAGCCTGTCTTCACCCGTTTCGTCTTGAAATGAAACCTGGATGATGTTTTTTAATTTTTAGAATTTTTTTGCATTTATTATTGAATTTTCTAACTCGGGTCGGGTTCGAACGGATAGGAAGGAAATTATTTTTGTTCTCTATTTTTCGGCCTGTCCTTGCCCGTTTCGTCTTGGAATGAAGCCTGGATGATGTTTTTTAATTTTTAAAATTTTTTTGCATTTATTTTTGAATTTTCTAACTTGGGTCGGATATTCGAACGGATAGGAAGGAAATTGTTTTTGTTCTCTATTTTTCGGCCTGTCCTTGCTCGTTTCGTCCTGAAATGAAGCCTGGATGATGTTTTTTAATTTTTAAAATTTTTTTGCATTTATTTTCGAAATTTCAAACTCGGGTCGAGTTCGAACGGATAGGAAGGAAATTTTTTTTCTTCTCTATTTTTCGACCTGTCTTCAACCGTTTCGTCTTGAAATGAAACCTAGATGATGTTTTTTAATTTTTGGAATTTTTTTGCATTTATTATTTAATTTTCTAACTCGGGTCGGGTTCGAACGGATAGGAAGGAAATTATTTTTGTTCTCTATTTTTCGGCCTGTCCTTGCCAGTTTCGTCTTGGAATGAAGCCTGGACGATGTTTTCTAATTTTTAAAATTTTTTTGCATTTGTTTTTGAATTTTGTATCTCGGGTCGGGTATTCGAACTGATAGGAAGGAAATTATTTTTGTTCTCTATTTTTCGGCCTGTCCATGCCCGTTTCGTCCTGAAATGAAGCTTGGATGTCGTTTTTTAATTTTTAAAATTTTTTTGCATTTATTTTCAAAATTTCAAACTCGGGTCGGGTTTGAACGGATAGGAAGGAAATTTTTTTTCTTCTCTATTTTTCGACCTGTCTTCACCCGTTTCGTCTTGAAATGAAACATGGATGATGTTTTTTAATTTTTAGATTTTGTTTGCATTTATTATTGACTTTTCTAACTCGGGTCGGGTTCGAACGGATAGGAAGGAAATTATTTTTGTTCTCTATTTTTCGGCCTGTCCTTGCTCGTTTCGTCTTGGAATGAAGCCTGGATGACGTTTTTTAATTTTTAAAATTTTTTTGCATTTGTTTTTGAATTTTCTAACTCGGGTCGGGTATTCGAACGGATAGGAAGGAAATTATTTTTGTTCTCTATTTTTCGGCCTGTCCTTGCTCGTTTCGTCTTGGAATGAAGCCTGGATGACGTTTTTTAATTTTTAAATTTTTTTTGCATTTGTTTTTGAATTTTCTAACTCGGGTCGGGTATTCGAACGGATAGGAAGTAAATTATTTTTGTTCTCTATTTTTCGGCCTGTCCTTGCCCGTTTCGTCCTGAAATGAAGCCTGGATGATGTTTTTTAATTTTTAAAATTTTTTTGCATTTATTTTCGAAATTTCAAACTCGGGTCGGGTTCGAACGGATAGGAAGGAAATTTTTTTTCTTCTCTATTTTTCGGCCTGTCTTCACCCGTTTCGTCTTGAAATGTAACCTGGATGATGTTTTTTAATTTTTAGAATTTTTTTTGCATTTATAATTGAATTTTCTCACTCGGGTCGGGTTCGAACGGATAGGAAGGAAATTATTTTTGTTCTCTTTTTCTCAGCCTGTCCTTGCCCGTTTCGTCTTGGAATGAAGCCTGGATGATGTTTTTTAATTTTTAAAATTTTTTTGCATTTGTTTTTGAACTTTCTAACTCGGGTCGGGTATTCGAACGGATAGGAACGAAATTATTTTTGTTCTCTATTTTTCGTCCTGAAATGAAGCCTGGATGACGTTTTTTAATTTTTAAAATTTTTTTGCATTTATTTTCGAAATTTCAAACTCGGGTCGGGTACGAACGGATAGGAAGGAAATTTTTTTTCTTCTCTATTTTTCGACCTGTCCTCACCCGTTTCGTCTTGAAATGAAACCTAGATGATGTTTTTTAATTTTTAGAATTTTTTTACATTTATTATTGAATTTTCTAACTCGGATCGGGTTCGAACGGATAGGAAGGAAATTATTTTTGTTCTCTATTTTTCGGCCTGTCCTTGCCCGTTTCGTCTTGAAATGAAGCCTGGATGATGTTTTTTAATTTTTAAAATTTGTTTGCATTTACTTTTGAATTTTCTAACGCGGGTCGGGTTCGAATGGATACGAAGGAAATTTTTTTTCTTCTCTATTTTTCAGCCTGTCTTCACCCGTTTCGTCTTGAAATGAAACCTGGATGATGTTTTTTAATTTTTAAAATTTGTTTGCATTTACTTTTGAATTTTCTAACTCGGGTCGGGTTCGAATGGATACGAAGGAAATTTTTTTTCTTCTCTATTTTTCAGCCTGTCTTCACCCGTTTCGTCTTGAAATGAAACCTGGATGATGTTTTTTAATTTTTAGAATTTTTTTGCATTTATTATTGAATTTTCTAACTCGGGTCGGGTTCGAACGGATAGGAAGGAAATTATTTTTGTTCTCTATTTTTCGGCCTGTCCTTGCCCGTTTCGTCTTGGATTGAAGCCTGGATGATGTTTTTTAATTTTTTAAATTTTTTTGCATTTATTTTATAATTTTCTAACTTGGATCGGATATTCGAACGGATAGGAAGGAAATTGTTTTTGTTCTCTATTTTTCGGCCTGTCCTTGCTCGTTTCGTCCTGAAATGAAGCCTGGATGATGTTTTTTAATTTTTAAAATTTTTTTGCATTTATTTTCGAAATTTCAAACTCGGGTCGAGTTCGAACGGATAGGAAGGAAATTTTTTTTCTTCTCTATTTTTCGACCTGTCTTCATCCGTTTCGTCTTGAAATGAAACCTAGATGATGTTTTTTAATTTTTGGAATTTTTTTGCATTTATTATTTAATTTTCTAACTCGGGTCGGGTTCGAACGGATAGGAAGGAAATTATTTTTGTTCTCTATTTTTCGGCCTGTCCTTGCCAGTTTCGTCTTGGAATGAAGCCTGGACGATGTTTTCTAATTTTTAAAATTTTTTTGCATTTGTTTTTGAATTTTGTATCTCGGGTCGGGTATTCGAACTGATAGGAAGGAAATTATTTTTGTTCTCTATTTTTCGGCCTGTCCATGCCCGTTTCGTCCTGAAATGAAGCTTGGATGTCGTTTTTTAATTTTTAAAATTTTTTTGCATTTATTTTCAAAATTTCAAACTCGGGTCGGGTTCGAACGGATAGGAAGGAAATTTTTTTTCTTCTCTATTTTTCGACCTGTCTTCACCCGTTTCGTCTTGAAATGAAACATGGATGATGTTTTTTAATTTTTAGATTTTGTTTGCATTTATTATTGACTTTTCTAACTCGGGTCGGGTTCGAACGGATAGGAAGGAAATTATTTTTGTTCTCTATTTTTCGGCCTGTCCTTGCTCGTTTCGTCTTGGAATGAAGCCTGGATGACGTTTTTTAATTTTTAAAATTTTTTTGCATTTGTTTTTGAATTTTCTAACTCGGGTCGGGTATTCGAACGGATAGGAAGGAAATTATTTTTGTTCTCTATTTTTCGGCCTGTCCTTGCTCGTTTCGTCTTGGAATGAAGCCTGGATGACGTTTTTTAATTTTTAAATTTTTTTTGCATTTGTTTTTGAATTTTCTAACTCGGGTCGGGTATTCGAACGGATAGGAAGGAAATTATTTTTGTTCTCTATTTTTCGGCCTGTCCCTGCCCGTTTCGTCCTGAAATGAAGCCTGGATGATGTTTTTTAATTTTTAAAATTTTTTTGCATTTATTTTCGAAATTTCAAACTCGGGTCGGGTTCGAACGGATAGGAAGGAAATTTTTTTTCTTCTCTATTTTTCGGCCTGTCTTCACCCGTTTCGTTTTGAAATGTAACCTGGATGATGTTTTTTAATTTTTAGAATTTTTTTTGCATTTATAATTGAATTTTCTAACTCGGGTCGGGTTCGAACGGATAGGAAGGAAATTATTTTTGTTCTCTATTTTTCGGCCTGTCCTTGCCCGTTTCGTCTTGAAATGAAGCCTGGATGATGTTTTTTAATTTTTAAAATTTGTTTGCATTTACTTTTGAATTTTCTAACGCGGGTCGGGTTGGAATGGATACGAAGGAAATTTTTTTTCTTCGCTATTTTTCAGCCTGTCTTCACCCGTTTCGTCTTGAAATGAATCCTGGATGATGTTTTTTAATTTTTAAAATTTGTTTGCATTTACTTTTGAATTTTCTAACTCGGGTCGGGTTCGAATGGATACGAAGGAAATTTTTTTTCTTCTCTATTTTTCAGCCTGTCTTCACCCGTTTCGTCTTGAAATGAAACCTGGATGATGTTTTTTAATTTTTAGAATTTTTTTGCATTTATTATTGAATTTTCTAACTCGGGTCGGGTTCGAACGGATAGGAAGGAAATTATTTTTGTTCTCTATTTTTCGGCCTGTCCTTGCCCGTTTCGTCTTGGATTGAAGCCTGGATGATGTTTTTTAATTTTTTAAATTTTTTTGCATTTATTTTTGAATTTTCTAACTTGGATCGGATATTCGAACGGATAGGAAGGAAATTGTTTTTGTTCTCTATTTTTCGGCCTGTCCTTGCTCGTTTCGTCCTGAAATGAAGCCTGGATGATGTTTTTTAATTTTTAAAATTTTTTTGCATTTATTTTCGAAATTTCAAACTCGGGTCGAGTTCGAACGGATAGGAAGGAAATTTTTTTTCTTCTCTATTTTTCGACCTGTCTTCATCCGTTTCGTTTTGAAATGAAACCTAGATGATGTTTTTTAATATTTGGAATTTTTTTGCATTTATTATTTAATTTTCTAACTCGGGTCGGGTTCGAACGGATAGGAAGGAAATTATTTTTGTTCTCTATTTTTCGGCCTGTCCTTGCCAGTTTCGTCTTGGAATGAAGCCTGGACGATGTTTTCTAATTTTTAAAATTTTTTTGCATTTGTTTTTGAACTTTCTATCTCGGGTCGGGTATTCGAACTGATAGGAAGGAAATTATTTTTGTTCTCTATTTTTCGGCCTGTCCATGCCCGTTTCGTCCTGAAATGAAGCTTGGATGTCGTTTTTTAATTTTTAAAATTTTTTTGCATTTATTTTCAAAATTTCAAACTCGGGTCGGGTTCGAACGGATAGGAAGGAAATTTTTTTTTCTTCTCTATTTTTCGACCTGTCTTCACCCGTTTCGTCTTGAAATGAAACATGGATGATGTTTTTTAATTTTTAGATTTTGTTTGCATTTATTATTGACTTTTCTAACTCGGGTCGGGTTCGAACGGATAGGAAGGAAATTATTTTTGTTCTCTATTTTTCGGCCTGTCCTTGCTCGTTTCGTCTTGGAATGAAGCCTGGATGACGTTTTTTAATTTTTAAAATTTTTTTGCATTTGTTTTTGAATTTTCTAACTCGGGTCGGGTATTCGAACGGATAGGAAGGAAATTATTTTTGTTCTCTATTTTTCGGCCTGTCCTTGCTCGTTTCGTCTTGGAATGAAGCCTGGATGACGTTTTTTAATTTTTAAATTTTTTTTGCATTTGTTTTTGAATTTTCTAACTCGGGTCGGGTATTCGAACGGATAGGAAGGAAATTATTTTTGTTCTCTATTTTTCGGCCTGTCCCTGCCCGTTTCGTCCTGAAATGAAGCCTGGATGATGTTTTTTAATTTTTAAAATTTTTTTGCATTTATTTTCGAAATTTCAAACTCGGGTCGGGTTCGAACGGATAGGAAGGAAATTTTTTTTCTTCTCTATTTTTCGGCCTGTCTTCACCCGTTTCGTCTTGAAATGTAACCTGGATGATGTTTTTTAATTTTTAGAATTTTTTTTGCATTTATAATTGAATTTTCTAACTCGGGTCGGGTTCGAACGGATAGGAAGGAAATTATTTTTGTTCTCTTTTTCTCAGCCTGTCCTTGCCCGTTTCGTCTTGGAATGAAGCCTGGATGATGTTTTTTAATTTTTAAAATTTTTTTGCATTTGTTTTTGAACTTTCTAACTTGGGTCGGGTATTCGAACGGATAGGAACGAAATTATTTTTGTTCTCTATTTTTCGTCCTGAAATGAAGCCTGGATGACGTTTTTTAATTTTTAAAATTTTTTTGCATTTGTTTTCGAAATTTCAAACTCGGGTCGGGTACGAACGGATTGGAAGGAAATTTTTTTTCTTCTCTATTTTTCGACCTGTCCACACCCGTTTCGTCTTGAAATGAAACCTAGATGATGTTTTTTAATTTTTAGAATTTTTTTACATTTATTATTGAATTTTCTAACTCGGGTCGGGTTCGAACGGATAGGAAGGAAATTATTTTTGTTCTCTATTTTTCGGCCTGTCCTTGCCCGTTTCGTCTTGAAATGAAGCCTGGATGATGTTTTTTAATTTTTAAAATTTGTTTGCATTTACTTTTGAATTTTCTAACGCGGGTCGGGTTCGAATGGATACGAAGGAAATTTTTTTTCTTCTCTATTTTTCAGCCTGTCTTCACCCGTTTCGTCTTGAAATGAAACCTGGATGATGTTTTTTAATTTTTAGAATTTTTTTGCATTTATTATTGAATTTTCTAACTCGGGTCGGGTTCGAACGGATAGGAAGGAAATTATTTTTGTTCTCTATTTTTCGGCCTGTCCTTGCCCGTTTCGTCTTGGAATGAAGCCTGGATGATGTTTTTTAATTTTTAAAATTTTTTTGCATTTATTTTTGAATTTTCTAACTTGGGTCGGATATTCGAACGGATAGGAAGGAAATTGTTTTTGTTCTCTATTTTTCGGCCTGTCCTTGCTCGTTTCGTCCTGAAATGAAGCCTGGATGATGTTTTTTAATTTTTAAAATTTTTTTGCATTTATTTTCGAAATTTCAAACTCGGGTCGAGTTCGAATGGATAGGAAGGAAATTTTTTTTCTTCTCTATTTTTCGACCTGTCTTCACCCGTTTCGTCTTGAAATGAAACATGGATGATGTTTTTTAATTTTTAGATTTTGTTTGCATTTATTATTGACTTTTCTAACTCGGGTCGGGTTCGAACGGATAGGAAGGAAATTATTTTTGTTCTCTATTTTTCGGCCTGTCCTTGCTCGTTTCGTCTTGGAATGAAGCCTGGATGACGTTTTTTAATTTTTAAAATTTTTTTGCATTTGTTTTTGAATTTTCTAACTCGGGTCGGGTATTCGAACGGATAGGAAGGAAATTATTTTTGTTCTCTATTTTTCGGCCTGTCCTTGCTCGTTTCGTCTTGGAATGAAGCCTGGATGACGTTTTTTAATTTTTAAATTTTTTTTGCATTTGTTTTTGAATTTTCTAACTCGGGTCGGGTATTCGAACGGATAGGAAGGAAATTATTTTTGTTCTCTATTTTTCGGCCTGTCCCTGCCCGTTTCGTCCTGAAATGAAGCCTGGATGATGTTTTTTAATTTTTAAAATTTTTTTGCATTTATTTTCGAAATTTCAAACTCGGGTCGGGTTCGAACGGATAGGAAGGAAATTTTTTTTCTTCTCTATTTTTCGGCCTGTCTTCACCCGTTTCGTTTTGAAATGTAACCTGGATGATGTTTTTTAATTTTTAGAATTTTTTTTGCATTTATAATTGAATTTTCTAACTCGGGTCGGGTTCGAACGGATAGGAAGGAAATTATTTTTGTTCTCTATTTTTCGGCCTGTCCTTGCCCGTTTCGTCTTGAAATGAAGCCTGGATGATGTTTTTTAATTTTTAAAATTTGTTTGCATTTACTTTTGAATTTTCTAACGCGGGTCGGGTTGGAATGGATACGAAGGAAATTTTTTTTCTTCGCTATTTTTCAGCCTGTCTTCACCCGTTTCGTCTTGAAATGAATCCTGGATGATGTTTTTTAATTTTTAAAATTTGTTTGCATTTACTTTTGAATTTTCTAACTCGGGTCGGGTTCGAATGGATACGAAGGAAATTTTTTTTCTTCTCTATTTTTCAGCCTGTCTTCACCCGTTTCGTCTTGAAATGAAACCTGGATGATGTTTTTTAATTTTTAGAATTTTTTTGCATTTATTATTGAATTTTCTAACTCGGGTCGGGTTCGAACGGATAGGAAGGAAATTATTTTTGTTCTCTATTTTTCGGCCTGTCCTTGCCCGTTTCGTCTTGGATTGAAGCCTGGATGATGTTTTTTAATTTTTTAAATTTTTTTGCATTTATTTTTGAATTTTCTAACTTGGATCGGATATTCGAACGGATAGGAAGGAAATTGTTTTTGTTCTCTATTTTTCGGCCTGTCCTTGCTCGTTTCGTCCTGAAATGAAGCCTGGATGATGTTTTTTAATTTTTAAAATTTTTTTGCATTTATTTTCGAAATTTCAAACTCGGGTCGAGTTCGAACGGATAGGAAGGAAATTTTTTTTCTTCTCTATTTTTCGACCTGTCTTCATCCGTTTCGTTTTGAAATGAAACCTAGATGATGTTTTTTAATATTTGGAATTTTTTTGCATTTATTATTTAATTTTCTAACTCGGGTCGGGTTCGAACGGATAGGAAGGAAATTATTTTTGTTCTCTATTTTTCGGCCTGTCCTTGCCAGTTTCGTCTTGGAATGAAGCCTGGACGATGTTTTCTAATTTTTAAAATTTTTTTGCATTTGTTTTTGAATTTTGTATCTCGGGTCGGGTATTCGAACTGATAGGAAGGAAATTATTTTTGTTCTCTATTTTTCGGCCTGTCCATGCCCGTTTCGTCCTGAAATGAAGCTTGGATGTCGTTTTTTAATTTTTAAAATTTTTTTGCATTTATTTTCAAAATTTCAAACTCGGGTCGGGTTCGAACGGATAGGAAGGAAATTTTTTTTCTTCTCTATTTTTCGACCTGTCTTCACCCGTTTCGTCTTGAAATGAAACATGGATGATGTTTTTTAATTTTTAGATTTTGTTTGCATTTATTATTGACTTTTCTAACTCGGGTCGGGTTCGAACGGATAGGAAGGAAATTATTTTTGTTCTCTATTTTTCGGCCTGTCCTTGCTCGTTTCGTCTTGGAATGAAGCCTGGATGAAGTTTTTTAATTTTTAAAATTTTTTTGCATTTGTTTTTGAATTTTCTAACTCGGGTCGGGTATTCGAACGGATAGGAAGGAAATTATTTTTGTTCTCTATTTTTCGGCCTGTCCTTGCTCGTTTCGTCTTGGAATGAAGCCTGGATGACGTTTTTTAATTTTTAAATTTTTTTTGCATTTGTTTTTGAATTTTCTAACTCGGGTCGGGTATTCGAACGGATAGGAAGGAAATTATTTTTGTTCTCTATTTTTCGGCCTGTCCCTGCCCGTTTCGTCCTGAAATGAAGCCTGGATGATGTTTTTTAATTTTTAAAATTTTTTTGCATTTATTTTCGAAATTTCAAACTCGGGTCGGGTTCGAACGGATAGGAAGGAAATTTTTTTTCTTCTCTATTTTTCGGCCTGTCTTCACCCGTTTCGTCTTGAAATGTAACCTGGATGATGTTTTTTAATTTTTAGAATTTTTTTTGCATTTATAATTGAATTTTCTAACTCGGGTCGGGTTCGAACGGATAGGAAGGAAATTATTTTTGTTCTCTTTTTCTCAGCCTGTCCTTGCCCGTTTCGTCTTGGAATGAAGCCTGGATGATGTTTTTTAATTTTTAAAATTTTTTTGCATTTGTTTTTGAACTTTCTAACTTGGGTCGGGTATTCGAACGGATAGGAACGAAATTATTTTTGTTCTCTATTTTTCGTCCTGAAATGAAGCCTGGATGACGTTTTTTAATTTTTAAAATTTTTTTGCATTTGTTTTCGAAATTTCAAACTCGGGTCGGGTACGAACGGATTGGAAGGAAATTTTTTTTCTTCTCTATTTTTCGACCTGTCCTCACCCGTTTCGTCTTGAAATGAAACCTAGATGATGTTTTTTAATTTTTAGAATTTTTTTACATTTATTATTGAATTTTCTAACTCGGGTCGGGTTCGAACGGATAGGAAGGAAATTATTTTTGTTCTCTATTTTTCGGCCTGTCCTTGCCCGTTTCGTCTTGAAATGAAGCCTGGATGATGTTTTTTAATTTTTAAAATTTGTTTGCATTTACTTTTGAATTTTCTAACGCGGGTCGGGTTCGAATGGATACGAAGGAAATTTTTTTTCTTCTCTATTTTTCAGCCTGTCTTCACCCGTTTCGTCTTGAAATGAAACCTGGATGATGTTTTTTAATTTTTAGAATTTTTTTGCATTTATTATTGAATTTTCTAACTCGGGTCGGGTTCGAACGGATAGGAAGGAAATTATTTTTGTTCTCTATTTTTCGGCCTGTCCTTGCCCGTTTCGTCTTGGAATGAAGCCTGGATGATGTTTTTTAATTTTTAAAATTTTTTTGCATTTATTTTTGAATTTTCTAACTTGGGTCGGATATTCGAACGGATAGGAAGGAAATTGTTTTTGTTCTCTATTTTTCGGCCTGTCCTTGCTCGTTTCGTCCTGAAATGAAGCCTGGATGATGTTTTTTAATTTTTAAAATTTTTTTGCATTTATTTTCGAAATTTCAAACTCGGGTCGAGTTCGAACGGATAGGAAGGAAATTTTTTTTCTTCTCTATTTTTCGACCTGTCTTCATCCGTTTCGTCTTGAAATGAAACCTAGATGATGTTTTTTAATTTTTGGAATTTTTTTGCATTTATTATTTAATTTTCTAACTCGGGTCGGGTTCGAACGGATAGGAAGGAAATTATTTTTGTTCTCTATTTTTCAGCCTGTCCTTGCCAGTTTCGTCTTGGAATGAAGCCTGGACGATGTTTTCTAATTTTTAAAATTTTTTTGCATTTGTTTTTGAATTTTGTATCTCGGGTTGGGTATTCGAACTGATAGGAAGGAAATTATTTTTGTTCTCTATTTTTCGGCCTGTCCATGCCCGTTTCGTCCTGAAATGAAGCTTGGATGTCGTTTTTTAATTTTTAAAATTTTTTTGCATTTATTTTCTAAATTTCAAACTCGGGTCGGGTTCGAACGGATAGGAAGGAAATTTTTTTTCTTCTCTATTTTTCGACCTGTCTTCACCCGTTTCGTCTTGAAATGAAACATGGATGATGTTTTTTAATTCTTAGATTTTGTTTGCATTTATTATTGACTTTTCTAACTCGGGTCGGGTTCGAACGGATAGGAAGGAAATTATTTTTGTTCTCTATTTTTCGGCCTGTCCTTGCTCGTTTCGTCTTGGAATGAAGCCTGGATGACGTTTTTTAATTTTTAAAATTTTTTTGCATTTGTTTTTGAATTTTCTAACTCGGGTCGGGTATTCGAACGGATAGGAAGGAAATTATTTTTGTTCTTTATTTCTCGGCCTGTCCTTGCTCGTTTCGTCTTGGAATGAAGCCTGGATGACGTTTTTTAATTTTTAAATTTTTTTTGCATTTGTTTTTGAATTTTCTAACTCGGGTCGGGTATTCGAACGGATAGGAAGGAAATTATTTTTGTTCTCTATTTTTCGGCCTGTCCTTGCCCGTTTCGTCCTGAAATGAAGCCTGGATGATGTTTTTTAATTTTTAAAATTTTTTTGCATTTATTTTCGAAATTTCAAACTCGGGTCGGGTTCGAACGGATAGGAAGGAAATTTTTTTTCTTCTCTATTTTTTGGCCTGTCTTCACCCGTTTCGTCTTGAAATGTAACCTGGATGATGTTTTTTAATTTTTAGAATTTTTTTTGCATTTATAATTGAATTTTCTAACTCAGGTCGGGTTCGAACGGATAGGAAGGAAATTATTTTTGTTCTCTTTTTCTCAGCCTGTCCTTGCCCGTTTCGTCTTGGAATGAAGCCTGGATGATGTTTTTTAATTTTTAAAATTTTTTTGCATTTGTTTTTGAACTTTCTAACTCGGGTCGGGTATTCGAACGGATAGGAACGAAATTATTTTTGTTCTCTATTTTTCGGCCTGTCCTTGCCCATTTCGTCCTGAAATGAAGCCTGGATGACGTTTTTTAATTTTTAAAATTTTTTTGCATTTATTTTCGAAATTTCAAACTAGGGTCGGGTACGAACGGATAGGAAGGAAATTTTTTTTCTTCTCTATTTTTCGACCTGTCCTCACCCGTTTCGTCTTGAAATGAAACCTAGATGATGTTTTTTAATTTTTAGAATTTTTTTACATTTATTATTGAATTTTCTAACTCGGGTCGGGTTCGAACGGATAGGAAGGAAATTATTTTTGTTCTCTATTTTTCGGCCTGTCCTTGCCCGTTTCGTCATGGAATGAAGCCTGGATGATGTTTTTTAATTTTTAAAATTTTTTTGCATTTATTTTCGAAATTTCAAACTCGGGTCGAGTACGAACGGATAGGAAGGAAATTTTTTTTCTTCTCTATTTTTCGACCTGTCCTCACCCGTTTCGTCTTGAAATGTAACCTGGATGATGTTTTTTAATTTTTAGAATTTTTTTTGCATTTATTATTGAATTTTCTAACTCGGGTCGGGTTCGAACGGATAGGAAGGATATTATTTTTGTTCTATATTTCTCAGCCTGTCCTTGCCCGTTTCGTCTTGGAATGAAGCCTGGATGATGTTTTTTAATTTTTAAAATTTTTTTGCATTTGTTTTTGAACTTTCTAACTCGGGTCGGGTATTCGAACGGATAGGAACAAATTATTTTTGTTCTCTATTTTTCGGCCTGTCCTTGCCCGTTTCGTCCTGAAATGAAGCCTGGATGATGTTTTTTAATTTTTAGAATTTTTTTGATTCTGTTTTTGAATTTTCTAACTCGGGTCGGGTTCGAACGGATAGGAAGGAAATTATTTTTGTTCTCTATTTTTCGGCCTGTCCTTGCCCGTTTCGTCTTGAAATGTAACCTGGATGATGTTTTTTAATTTTTAAAATTTGTTTGCATTTACTTTTTAATTTTCTAACACGGGTCGGGTTCGAACGGATACGAAGAAAATTTTTTTTCTTCTCTATTTTTCGGCTTGTCTTCACCCGTTTCGTCTTGAAATGAAACCTGGATGATATTTTTTAATTTTTTGAATTTTTTTGCATTTATTATTGAATTTTCTAACTCGGGTCGGGTTCGACTGGATAGGAAGGAAATTATTTTTGTTCTCTATTTTTCGGCCTGTCCTTGCCCGTTTCGTCTTGAAATGAAGCCTGGATGATGTTTTTTAATTTTTAAAATTTGTTTGCATTTACTTTTGAATTTTCTAACTCGGGTCGGGTTCGAATGGATACGAAGGAAATTTTTTTTCTTCTCTATTTTTCAGCCTGTCTTCACCCGTTTCGTCTTGAAATGAAACCTGGATGATGTTTTTTAATTTTTAGAATTTTTTTGCATTTATTATTGAATTTTCTAACTCGGGTCGGGTTCGAATGGATAGGAAGGAAATTATTTTTGTTCTCTATTTTTCGGCATGTCCTTGCCCGTTTCGTCTTGGAATGAAGCCTGGATGATGTTTTTTAATTTTTAAAATTTTTTTGCATTTATTTTTGAATTTTCTAACTTGGGTCGGATATTCGAACGAATAGGAAGGAAATTGTTTTTGTTGTCTATTTTTCGGCCTGTCCTTGCTCGTTTCGTCCTGAAATGAAGCCTGGATGATGTTTTTTAATTTTTAAAATTTTTTTGCATTTATTTTCGAAATTTCAAACTCGGGTCGAGTTCGAACGGATAGGAAGGAAATTTTTTTTCTTCTCTATTTTTCGACCTGTCTTCATCCGTTTCGTCTTGAAATGAAACCTAGATGATGTTTTTTAATTTTTGGAATTTTTTTGCATTTATTATTTAATTTTCTAACTCGGGTCGGGTTCGAACGGATAGGAAGGAAATTATTTTTGTTCTCTATTTTTCGGCCTGTCCTTGCCAGTTTCGTCTTGGAATGAAGCCTGGACGATGTTTTCTAATTTTTAAAATTTTTTTGCATTTGTTTTTGAATTTTGTATCTCGGGTCGGGTATTCGAACTGATAGGAAGGAAATTATTTTTGTTCTCTATTTTTCGGCCTGTCCATGCCCGTTTCGTCCTGAAATGAAGCTTGGATGGCGTTTTTTAATTTTTAAAATTTTTTTGCATTTATTTTCGAAATTTCAAACTCGGGTCGGGTTCGAACGGATAGGAAGGAAATTTTTTTTCTTCTCTATTTTTCGACCTGTCTTCACCCGTTTCGTCTTGAAATGAAACATGGATGATGTTTTTTAATTTTTAGATTTTGTTTGCATTTATTATTGACTTTTCTAACTCGGGTCGGGTTCGAACGGATAGGAAGGAAATTATTTTTGTTCTCTATTTTTCGGCCTGTCCTTGCTCGTTTCGTCTTGGAATGAAGCCTGGATGACGTTTTTTAATTTTTAAAATTTTTTTGCATTTGTTTTTGAATTTTCTAACTCGGGTCGGGTATTCGAACGGATAGGAAGGAAATTATTTTTGTTCTCTATTTTTCGGCCTGTCCTTGCTCGTTTCGTCTTGGAATGAAGCCTGGATGACGTTTTTTAATTTTTAAATTTTTTTTGCATTTGTTTTTGAATTTTCTAACTCGGGTCGGGTATTCGAACGGATAGGAAGGAAATTATTTTTGTTCTCTATTTTTCGGCCTGTCCTTGCCCGTTTCGTCCTGAAATGAAGCCTGGATGATGTTTTTTAATTTTTAAAATTTTTTTGCATTTATTTTCGAAATTTCAAACTCGGGTCGGGTTCGAACGGATAGGAAGGAAATTTTTTTTCTTCTCTATTTTTCGGCCTGTCTTCACCCGTTTCGTCTTGAAATGTAACCTGGATGATGTTTTTTAATTTTTAGAATTTTTTTTGCATTTATAATTGAATTTTCTAACTCGGGTCGGGTTCGAACGGATAGGAAGGAAATTATTTTTGTTCTCTTTTTCTCAGCCTGTCCTTGCCCGTTTCGTCTTGGAATGAAGCCTGGATGATGTTTTTTAATTTTTAAAATTTTTTTGCATTTGTTTTTGAACTTTCTAACTCGGGTCGGGTATTCGAACGGATAGGAACGAAATTATTTTTGTTCTCTATTTTTCGTCCTGAAATAAAGCCTGGATGACGTTTTTTAATTTTTAAAATTTTTTTGCATTTATTTTCGAAATTTCAAACTCGGGTCGGGTACGAACGGATAGGAAGGAAATTTTTTTTCTTCTCTATTTTTCGACCTGTCCTCACCCGTTTCGTCTTGAAATGAAACCTAGATGATGTTTTTTAATTTTTAGAATTTTTTTACATTTATT
Organism: Quercus robur; assembly: GCF_932294415.1. NCBI lineage: Eukaryota > Viridiplantae > Streptophyta > Magnoliopsida > Fagales > Fagaceae > Quercus > Quercus robur. The sequence continues at coordinate 23,434,615 of NC_065543.1, forward strand.
ATTGAATTTTCTAACTCGGGTCGGGTTCGAACGGATAGGAAGGAAATTATTTTTGTTCTCTATTTTTCGGCCTGTCCTTGCCCGTTTCGTCTTGAAATGAAGCCTGGATGATGTTTTTTAATTTTTAAAATTTGTTTGCATTTACTTTTGAATTTTCTAACTCGGGTCGGGTTCGAATGGATACGAAGGAAATTTTTTTTCTTCTCTATTTTTCAGCCTGTCTTCACCCGTTTCGTCTTGAAATGAAACCTGGATGATGTTTTTTAATTTTTAGAATTTTTTTGCATTTATTATTGAATTTTCTAACTCGGGTCGGGTTCGAACGGATAGGAAGGAAATTATTTTTGTTCTCTATTTTTCGGCCTGTCCTTGCCCGTTTCGTCTTGGAATGAAGCCTGGATGATGTTTTTTAATTTTTAAAATTTTTTTGCATTTATTTTTGAATTTTCTAACTCGGGTCGGGTTCGAACGGATAGGAAGGAAATTATTTTTGTTCTCTATTTTTCGGCCTGTCCTTGCCAGTTTCGTCTTGGAATGAAGCCTGGACGATGTTTTCTAATTTTTAAAATTTTTTTGCATTTGTTTTTGAATTTTGTATCTCGGGTCGGGTATTCGAACTGATAGGAAGGAAATTATTTTTGTTCTCTATTTTTCGGCCTGTCCATGCCCGTTTCGTCCTGAAATGAAGCTTGGATGGCGTTTTTTAATTTTTAAAATTTTTTTGCATTTATTTTCGAAATTTCAAACTCGGGTCGGGTTCGAACGGATAGGAAGGAAATTTTTTTTCTTCTCTATTTTTCGACCTGTCTTCACCCGTTTCGTCTTGAAATGAAACATGGATGATGTTTTTTAATTTTTAGATTTTGTTTGCATTTATTATTGACTTTTCTAACTCGGGTCGGGTTCGAACGGATAGGAAGGAAATTATTTTTGTTCTCTATTTTTCGGCCTGTCCTTGCTCGTTTCGTCTTGGAATGAAGCCTGGATGACGTTTTTTATTTTTAAAATTTTTTTGCATTTGTTTTTGAATTTTCTAACTCGGGTCGGGTATTCGAACGGATAGGAAGGAAATTATTTTTGTTCTCTATTTTTCGGCCTGTCCTTGCTCGTTTCGTCTTGGAATGAAGCCTGGATGACGTTTTTTAATTTTTAAATTTTTTTTGCATTTGTTTTTGAATTTTCTAACTCGGGTCGGGTATTCGAACGGATAGGAAGGAAATTATTTTTGTTCTCTATTTTTCGTCCTGTCCTTGCCCGTTTCGCCTTGAAATGAAGCCTGGATGATGTTTTTTAATTTTTAAAATTTTTTTGCATTTATTTTCGAAATTTCAAACTCGGGTCGGGTTCGAACGGATAGGAAGGAAATTTTTTTTCTTCTCTATTTTTCGGCCTGTCTTCACCCGTTTCGTCTTGAAATGTAACCTGGATGATGTTTTTTAATTTTTAGAATTTTTTTTGCATTTATAATTGAATTTTCTAACTCGGGTCGGGTTCGAACGGATAGGAAGGAAATTATTTTTGTTCTCTTTTTCTCAGCCTGTCCTTGCCCGTTTCGTCTTGGAATGAAGCCTGGATGATGTTTTTTAATTTTTAAAATTTTTTTGCATTTGTTTTTGAACTTTCTAACTCGGGTCGGGTATTCGAACGGATAGGAACGAAATTATTTTTGTTCTCTATTTTTCGTCCTGAAATAAAGCCTGGATGACGTTTTTTAATTTTTAAAATTTTTTTGCATTTATTTTCGAAATTTCAAACTCGGGTCGGGTACGAACGGATAGGAAGGAAATTTTTTTTCTTCTCTATTTTTCGACCTGTCCTCACCCGTTTCGTCTTGAAATGAAACCTAGATGATGTTTTTTAATTTTTAGAATTTTTTTACATTTATTATTGAATTTTCTAACTCGGGTCGGGTTCGAACGGATAGGAAGGAAATTATTTTTGTTCTCTATTTTTCGGCCTGTCCTTGCCCGTTTCGTCTTGAAATGAAGCCTGGATGATGTTTTTTAATTTTTAAAATTTGTTTGCATTTACTTTTGAATTTTCTAACTCGGGTCGGGTTCGAATGGATACGAAGGAAATTTTTTTTCTTCTCTATTTTTCAGCCTGTCTTCACCCGTTTCGTCTTGAAATGAAACCTGGATGATGTTTTTTAATTTTTAGAATTTTTTTGCATTTATTATTGAATTTTCTAACTCGGGTCGGGTTCGAACGGATAGGAAGGAAATTATTTTTGTTCTCTATTTTTCGGCCTGTCCTTGCCCGTTTCGTCTTGGAATGAAGCCTGGATGATGTTTTTTAATTTTTAAAATTTTTTTGCATTTATTTTTGAATTTTCTAACTTGGGTCGGATATTCGAACGGATAGGAAGGAAATTGTTTTTGTTCTCTATTTTTCGGCCTGTCCTTGCTCGTTTCGTCCTGAAATGAAGCCTGGATGATGTTTTTTAATTTTTAAAATTTTTTTGCATTTATTTTCGAAATTTCAAACTCGGGTCGAGTTCGAACGGATAGGAAGGAAATTTTTTTTCTTCTCTATTTTTCGACCTGTCTTCATCCGTTTCGTCTTGAAATGAAACCTAGATGATGTTTTTTAATTTTTGGAATTTTTTTGCATTTATTATTTAATTTTCTAACTCGGGTCGGGTTCGAACGGATAGGAAGGAAATTATTTTTGTTCTCTATTTTTCGGCCTGTCCTTGCCAGTTTCGTCTTGGAATGAAGCCTGGACGATGTTTTCTAATTTTTAAAATTTTTTTGCATTTGTTTTTGAATTTTGTATCTCGGGTCGGGTATTCGAACTGATAGGAAGGAAATTATTTTTGTTCTCTATTTTTCGGCCTGTCCATGCCCGTTTCGTCCTGAAATGAAGCTTGGATGTCGTTTTTTAATTTTTAAAATTTTTTTGCATTTATTTTCAAAATTTCAAACTCGGGTCGGGTTCGAACGGATAGGAAGGAAATTTTTTTTCTTCTCTATTTTTCGACCTGTCTTCACCCGTTTCGTCTTGAAATGAAACATGGATGATGTTTTTTAATTTTTAGATTTTGTTTGCATTTATTATTGACTTTTCTAACTCGGGTCGGGTTCGAACGGATAGGAAGGAAATTATTTTTGTTCTCTATTTTTCGGCCTGTCCTTGCTCGTTTCGTCTTGGCATGAAGCCTGGATGACGTTTTTTAATTTTTAAAATTTTTTTGCATTTGCTTTTGAATTTTCTAACTCGGGTCGGGTATTCGAACGGATAGGAAGGAAATTATTTTTGTTCTCTATTTTTCGGCCTGTCCTTGCTCGTTTCGTCTTGGAATGAAGCCTGGATGACGTTTTTTAATTTTTAAATTTTTTTTGCATTTGTTTTTGAATTTTCTAACTCGGGTCGGGTATTCGAACGGATAGGAAGGAAATTATTTTTGTTCTCTATTTTTCGGCCTGTCCTTGCCCGTTTCGTCCTGAAATGAAGCCTGGATGATGTTTTTTAATTTTTAAAATTTTTTTGCATTTATTTTCGAAATTTCAAACTCGGGTCGGGTTCGAACGGATAGGAAGGAAATTTTTTTTCTTCTCTATTTTTCGGCCTGTCTTCACCCGTTTCGTCTTGAAATGTAACCTGGATGATGTTTTTTAATTTTTAGAATTTTTTTTGCATTTATAATTGAATTTTCTCACTCGGGTCGGGTTCGAACGGATAGGAAGGAAATTATTTTTGTTCTCTTTTTCTCAGCCTGTCCTTGCCCGTTTCGTCTTGGAATGAAGCCTGGATGATGTTTTTTAATTTTTAAAATTTTTTTGCATTTGTTTTTGAACTTTCTAACTCGGGTCGGGTATTCGAACGGATAGGAACGAAATTATTTTTGTTCTCTATTTTTCGTCCTGAAATGAAGCCTGGATGACGTTTTTTAATTTTTAAAATTTTTTTGCATTTATTTTCGAAATTTCAAACTCGGGTCGGGTACGAACGGATAGGAAGGAAATTTTTTTTCTTCTCTATTTTTCGACCTGTCCTCACCCGTTTCGTCTTGAAATGAAACCTAGATGATGTTTTTTAATTTTTAGAATTTTTTTACATTTATTATTGAATTTTCTAACTCGGGTCGGGTTCGAACGGATAGGAAGGAAATTATTTTTGTTCTCTATTTTTCGGCCTGTCCTTGCCCGTTTCGTCTTGAAATGAAGCCTGGATGATGTTTTTTAATTTTTAAAATTTGTTTGCATTTACTTTTGAATTTTCTAACGCGGGTCGGGTTCGAATGGATACGAAGGAAATTTTTTTTCTTCTCTATTTTTCAGCCTGTCTTCACCCGTTTCGTCTTGAAATGAAACCTGGATGATGTTTTTTAATTTTTAAAATTTGTTTGCATTTACTTTTGAATTTTCTAACTCGGGTCGGGTTCGAATGGATACGAAGGAAATTTTTTTTCTTCTCTATTTTTCAGCCTGTCTTCACCCGTTTCGTCTTGAAATGAAACCTGGATGATGTTTTTTAATTTTTAGAATTTTTTTGCATTTATTATTGAATTTTCTAACTCGGGTCGGGTTCGAACGGATAGGAAGGAAATTATTTTTGTTCTCTATTTTTCGGCCTGTCCTTGCCCGTTTCGTCTTGGAATGAAGCCTGGATGATGTTTTTTAATTTTTAAAATTTTTTTGCATTTATTTTTGAATTTTCTAACTTGGGTCGGATATTCGAACGGATAGGAAGGAAATTGTTTTTGTTCTCTATTTTTCGGCCTGTCCTTGCTCGTTTCGTCCTGAAATGAAGCCTGGATGATGTTTTTTAATTTTTAAAATTTTTTTGCATTTATTTTCGAAATTTCAAACTCGGGTCGAGTTCGAACGGATAGGAAGGAAATTTTTTTTCTTCTCTATTTTTCGACCTGTCTTCATCCGTTTCGTCTTGAAATGAAACCTAGATGATGTTTTTTAATTTTTGGAATTTTTTTGCATTTATTATTTAATTTTCTAACTCGGGTCGGGTTCGAACGGATAGGAAGGAAATTATTTTTGTTCTCTATTTTTCGGCCTGTCCTTGCCAGTTTCGTCTTGGAATGAAGCCTGGACGATGTTTTCTAATTTTTAAAATTTTTTTGCATTTGTTTTTGAATTTTGTATCTCGGGTCGGGTATTCGAACTGATAGGAAGGAAATTATTTTTGTTCTCTATTTTTCGGCCTGTCCATGCCCGTTTCGTCCTGAAATGAAGCTTGGATGTCGTTTTTTAATTTTTAAAATTTTTTTGCATTTATTTTCAAAATTTCAAACTCGGGTCGGGTTCGAACGGATAGGAAGGAAATTTTTTTTCTTCTCTATTTTTCGACCTGTCTTCACCCGTTTCGTCTTGAAATGAAACATGGATGATGTTTTTTAATTTTTAGATTTTGTTTGCATTTATTATTGACTTTTCTAACTCGGGTCGGGTTCGAACGGATAGGAAGGAAATTATTTTTGTTCTCTATTTTTCGGCCTGTCCTTGCTCGTTTCGTCTTGGAATGAAGCCTGGATGACGTTTTTTAATTTTTAAAATTTTTTTGCATTTGTTTTTGAATTTTCTAACTCGGGTCGGGTATTCGAACGGATAGGAAGGAAATTATTTTTGTTCTCTATTTTTCGGCCTGTCCTTGCTCGTTTCGTCTTGGAATGAAGCCTGGATGACGTTTTTTAATTTTTAATTTTTTTTTGCATTTGTTTTTGAATTTTCTAACTCGGGTCGGGTATTCGAACGGATAGGAAGGAAATTATTTTTGTTCTCTATTTTTCAGCCTGTCCTTGCCCGTTTCGTCCTGAAATGAAGCCTAGATGATGTTTTTTAATTTTTAAAATTTTTTTGCATTTATTTTCGAAATTTCAAACTCGGGTCGGGTTCGAACGGATAGGAAGGAAATTTTTTTTCTTCTCTATTTTTCGGCCTGTCTTCACCCGTTTCGTCTTGAAATGTAACCTGGATGATGTTTTTTAATTTTTAGAATTTTTTTTGCATTTATAATTGAATTTTCTAACTCGGGTCGGGTTCGAACGGATAGGAAGGAAATTATTTTTGTTCTCTTTTTCTCAGCCTGTCCTTGCCCGTTTCGTCTTGGAATGAAGCCTGGATGATGTTTTTTAATTTTTAAAATTTTTTTGCATTTGTTTTTGAACTTTCTAACTCGGGTCGGGTATTCGAACGGATAGGAACGAAATTATTTTTGTTCTCTATTTTTCGTCCTGAAATAAAGCCTGGATGACGTTTTTTAATTTTTAAAATTTTTTTGCATTTATTTTCGAAATTTCAAACTCGGGTCGGGTACGAACGGATAGGAAGGAAATTTTTTTTCTTCTCTATTTTTCGACCTGTCCTCACCCGTTTCGTCTTGAAATGAAACCTAGATGATGTTTTTTAATTTTTAGAATTTTTTTACATTTATTATTGAATTTTCTAACTCGGGTCGGGTTCGAACGGATAGGAAGGAAATTATTTTTGTTCTCTATTTTTCGGCCTGTCCTTGCCCGTTTCGTCTTGAAATGAAGCCTGGATGATGTTTTTTAATTTTTAAAATTTGTTTGCATTTACTTTTGAATTTTCTAACTCGGGTCGGGTTCGAATGGATACGAAGGAAATTTTTTTTCTTCTCTATTTTTCAGCCTGTCTTCACCCGTTTCGTCTTGAAATGAAACCTGGATGATGTTTTTTAATTTTTAGAATTTTTTTGCATTTATTATTGAATTTTCTAACTCGGGTCGGGTTCGAACGGATAGGAAGGAAATTATTTTTGTTCTCTATTTTTCGGCCTGTCCTTGCCCGTTTCGTCTTGGAATGAAGCCTGGATGATGTTTTTTAATTTTTAAAATTTTTTTGCATTTATTTTTGAATTTTCTAACTTGGGTCGGATATTCGAACGGATAGGAAGGAAATTGTTTTTGTTCTCTATTTTTCGGCCTGTCCTTGCTCGTTTCGTCCTGAAATGAAGCCTGGATGATGTTTTTTAATTTTTAAAATTTTTTTGCATTTATTTTCGAAATTTCAAACTCGGGTCGAGTTCGAACGGATAGGAAGGAAATTTTTTTTCTTCTCTATTTTTCGACCTGTCTTCATCCGTTTCGTCTTGAAATGAAACCTAGATGATGTTTTTTAATTTTTGGAATTTTTTTGCATTTATTATTTAATTTTCTAACTCGGGTCGGGTTCGAACGGATAGGAAGGAAATTATTTTTGTTCTCTATTTTTCGGCCTGTCCTTGCCAGTTTCGTCTTGGAATGAAGCCTGGACGATGTTTTCTAATTTTTAAAATTTTTTTGCATTTGTTTTTGAATTTTGTATCTCGGGTCGGGTATTCGAACTGATAGGAAGGAAATTATTTTTGTTCTCTATTTTTCGGCCTGTCCATGCCCGTTTCGTCCTGAAATGAAGCTTGGATGTCGTTTTTTAATTTTTAAAATTTTTTTGCATTTATTTTCAAAATTTCAAACTCGGGTCGGGTTCGAACGGATAGGAAGGAAATTTTTTTTCTTCTCTATTTTTCGACCTGTCTTCACCTGTTTCGTCAAGAAATGAAACATGGATGATGTTTTTTAATTTTTAGATTTTGTTTGCATTTATTATTGACTTTTCTAACTCGGGTCGGGTTCGAACGGATAGGAAGGAAATTATTTTTGTTCTCTATTTTTCGGCCTGTCCTTGCTCGTTTCGTCTTGGCATGAAGCCTGGATGATGTTTTTTAATTTTTAAAATTTTTTTGCATTTGCTTTTGAATTTTCTAACTCGGGTCGGGTATTCGAACGGATAGGAAGGAAATTATTTTTGTTCTCTATTTTTCGGCCTGTCCTTGCTCGTTTCGTCTTGGAATGAAGCCTGGATGACGTTTTTTAATTTTTAAATTTTTTTTGCATTTGTTTTTTAATTTTCTAACTCGGGTCGGGTATTCGAACGGATAGGAAGGAAATTATTTTTGTTCTCTATTTTTCGGCCTGTCCTTGCCCGTTTCGTCCTGAAATGAAGCCTGGATGATGTTTTTTAATTTTTAAAATTTTTTTGCATTTATTTTGGAAATTTCAAACTCGGGTCGGGTTCGAACGGATAGGAAGGAAATTTTTTTTCTTCTCTATTTTTCGGCCTGTCTTCACCCGTTTCGTCTTGAAATGTAACCTGGATGATGTTTTTTAATTTTTAGAATTTTTTTTGCATTTATAATTGAATTTTCTCACTCGGGTCGGGTTCGAACGGATAGGAAGGAAATTATTTTTGTTCTCTTTTTCTCATCCTGTCCTTGCCCGTTTCGTCTTGGAATGAAGCCTGGATGATGTTTTTTAATTTTTAAAATTTTTTTGCATTTGTTTTTGAACTTTCTAACTCGGGTCGGGTATTCGAACGGATAGGAACGAAATTATTTTTGTTCTCTATTTTTCGTCCTGAAATGAAGCCTGGATGACGTTTTTTAATTTTTAAAATTTTTTTGCATTTATTTTCGAAATTTCAAACTCGGGTCGGGTACGAACGGATAGGAAGGAAATTTTTTTTCTTCTCTATTCTTCGACCTGTCTTGACCCGTTTCGTCTTGAAATGAAACCTAGATGATGTTTTTTAATTTTTAGAATTTTTTTACATTTATTATTGAATTTTCTAACTCGGGTCGGGTTCGAACGGATAGGAAGGAAATTATTTTTGTTCTCTATTTTTCGGCCTGTCCTTGCCCGTTTCGTCTTGAAATGAAGCCTGGATGATGTTTTTTAATTTTTAAAATTTGTTTGCATTTACTTTTGAATTTTCTAACGCGGGTCGGGTTCGAATGGATACGAAGGAAATTTTTTTTCTTCTCTATTTTTCAGCCTGTCTTCACCCGTTTCGTCTTGAAATGAAACCTGGATGATGTTTTTTAATTTTTAAAATTTGTTTGCATTTACTTTTGAATTTTCTAACTCGGGTCGGGTTCGAATGGATACGAAGGAAATTTTTTTTCTTCTCTATTTTTCAGCCTGTCTTCACCCGTTTCGTCTTGAAATGAAACCTGGATGATGTTTTTTAATTTTTAGAATTTTTTTGCATTTATTATTGAATTTTCTAACTCGGGTCGGGTTCGAACGGATAGGAAGGAAATTATTTTTGTTCTCTATTTTTCGGCCTGTCCTTGCCCGTTTCGTCTTGGAATGAAGCCTGGATGATGTTTTTTAATTTTTAAAATTTTTTTGCATTTATTTTTGAATTTTCTAACTTGGGTTGGATATTCGAACGGATAGGAAGGAAATTGTTTTTGTTCTCTATTTTTCGGCCTGTCCTTGCTCGTTTCGTCCTGAAATGAAGCCTGGATGATGTTTTTTAATTTTTAAAATTTTTTTGCATTTATTTTCGAAATTTCAAACTCGGGTCGAGTTCGAACGGATAGGAAGGAAATTTTTTTTCTTCTCTATTTTTCGACCTGTCTTCATCCGTTTCGTCTTGAAATGAAACCTAGATGATGTTTTTTAATTTTTGGAATTTTTTTGCATTTATTATTTAATTTTCTAACTCGGGTCGGGTTCGAACGGATAGGAAGGAAATTATTTTTGTTCTCTATTTTTCGGCCTGTCCTTGCCAGTTTCGTCTTGGAATGAAGCCTGGACGATGTTTTCTAATTTTTAAAATTTTTTTGCATTTGTTTTTGAATTTTGTATCTCGGGTCGGGTATTCGAACTGATAGGAAGGAAATTATTTTTGTTCTCTATTTTTCGGCCTGTCCATGCCCGTTTCGTCCTGAAATGAAGCTTGGATGTCGTTTTTTAATTTTTAAAATTTTTTTGCATTTATTTTCAAAATTTCAAACTCGGGTCGGGTTTGAACGGATAGGAAGGAAATTTTTTTTCTTCTCTATTTTTCGACCTGTCTTCACCCGTTTCGTCTTGAAATGAAACATGGATGATGTTTTTTAATTTTTAGATTTTGTTTGCATTTATTATTGACTTTTCTAACTCGGGTCGGGTTCGAACGGATAGGAAGGAAATTATTTTTGTTCTCTATTTTTCGGCCTGTCCTTGCTCGTTTCGTCTTGGAATGAAGCCTGGATGACGTTTTTTAATTTTTAAAATTTTTTTGCATTTGTTTTTGAATTTTCTAACTCGGGTCGGGTATTCGAACGGATAGGAAGGAAATTATTTTTGTTCTCTATTTTTCGGCCTGTCCTTGCTCGTTTCGTCTTGGAATGAAGCCTGGATGACGTTTTTTAATTTTTAAATTTTTTTTGCATTTGTTTTTTAATTTTCTAACTCGGGTCGGGTATTCGAACGGATAGGAAGGAAATTATTTTTGTTCTCTATTTTTCGGCCTGTCCTTGCCCGTTTCGTCCTGAAATGAAGCCTGGATGATGTTTTTTAATTTTTAAAATTTTTTTGCATTTATTTTCGAAATTTCAAACTCGGGTCGGGTTCGAACGGATAGGAAGGAAATTTTTTTTCTTCTCTATTTTTCGGCCTGTCTTCACCCGTTTCGTCTTGAAATGTAACCTGGATGATGTTTTTTAATTTTTAGAATTTTTTTTGCATTTATAATTGAATTTTCTAACTCGGGTCGGGTTCGAACGGATAGGAAGGAAATTATTTTTGTTCTCTTTTTCTCAGCCTGTCCTTGCCCGTTTCGTCTTGGAATGAAGCCTGGATGATGTTCTTTAATTTTTAAAATTTTTTTGCATTTGTTTTTGAACTTTCTAACTCGGGTCGGGTATTCGAACGGATAGGAACGAAATTATTTTTGTTCTCTATTTTTCGTCCTGAAATGAAGCCTGGATGACGTTTTTTAATTTTTAAAATTTTTTTGCATTTATTTTCGAAATTTCAAACTCGGGTCGGGTACGAACGGATAGGAAGGAAATTTTTTTTCTTCTCTATTTTTCGACCTGTCCTCACCCGTTTCGTCTTGAAATGAAACCTAGATGATGTTTTTTAATTTTTAGAATTTTTTTACATTTATTATTGAATTTTCTAACTCGGGTCGGGTTCGAACGGATAGGAAGGAAATTATTTTTGTTCTCTATTTTTCGGCCTGTCCTTGCCCGTTTCGTCATGGAATGAAGCCTGGATGATGTTTTTTAATTTTTAAAAGTTTTTTGCATTTATTTTTGAATTTTCAAACTCGGGTCGGGTTCGAATGGATAGGAAGGAAATTTTTTTCTTCTCTATTTTTCGGCCTGTCTTCATCTGTTTTGTCTTGAAATGAAACCTGGATGATGTTTTTTAATTTTTAGAATTTTTTTGCATTTGTTTTTGAATTTTTTAATTCGGGTCGGGTTCGATCGGATAGGAAGGAAATTATTTTTGTTCACTATTTTTCGGCATGTCATTGCCCGTTTCGTCTTGAAATGAAGCGTGGATGATGTTTTTTAATTTTTTAAATTTTTTGGCATTTATTTTTGAATTTTGTAACTCGGGTCGGGTTCGAATGGATAGGAAGGAAATTATTTTTGTTCCCTATTTTTCGACCTGTCCTTGCCCGTTTCGTCTTGAAATGAAGCCTGGATGATGTTTTTTAATTTTTTAAATTTTTTTGCTTTTATTTATGAATTTTCTAACTCGGGTCGAGTTCGAACGGATAGGAAGAAAATTTCTTTTCTTTTCTATTTTTCGGTCTGTCTTCACCCGTTTCGTCTTGAAATGAAACATGGATGATGTTTTTTAATTTTTAGATTTTGTTTGCATTTATTATTGACTTTTCTAACTCGGGTCGGGTTCGAACGGATAGGAAGGAAATTATTTTTGTTCTCTATTTTTCGGCCTGTCCTTGGTCGTTTCGTCTTGGAATGAAGCCTGGATGACGTTTTTTAATTTTTAAAATTTTTTTTGCATTTGTTTTTGAATTTTCTAACTCGGGTCGGGTATTCTAACGGATAGGAAGGAAATTATTTTTGTTCTCTATTTTTCGGCCTGTCCTTGCTCGTTTCGTCTTGGAATGAAGCCTGGATGACGTTTTTTAATTTTTAAATTTTTTTTGCATTTGTTTTTGAATTTTCTAACTCGGGTCGGGTATTCGAACGGATAGGAAGGAAATTATTTTTGTTCTCTATTTTTCGGCCTGTCCTTGCCCGTTTCGTCCTGAAATGATGCCTGGATGATGTTTTTTAATTTTTAAAATTTTTTTGCATTTATTTTTGAAATTTCAAACTCGGGTCGGGTTCGAACGGATAGGAAGGAAATTTTTTTTCTTCTCTATTTTTCGGCCTGTCTTCATCCGTTTCGTCTTGAAATGTAACCTGGATAATGTTTTTTAATTTTTAGAATTTTTTTTGCATTTATAATTGAATTTTCTAACTCGGGTCGGGTTCGAACGGATAGGAAGGAAATTATTTTTGTTCTCTTTTTCTCAGCCTGTCCTTGCCCGTTTCGTCTTGGAATGAAGCCTGAATGATGTTTTTTAATTTTTAAAATTTTTTTGCATTTGTTTTTGAACTTTCTAACTCGGGTCGGGTATTCGAACGGATAGGAACGAAATTATTTTTGTTCTCTATTTTTCGCCCTGTCCTTGTCCATTTCGTCCTGAAATGAAGCCTGGATGACGTTTTTTAATTTTTAAAATTTTTTTGCATTTATTTTCGAAATATCAAACTCGGGTCGGGTACGAACGGATAGGAAGGAAATTTTTTTTCTTCTCTATTTTTCGACCTGTCTTCACCCGTTTCGTCTTGAAATGAAACCTAGATGATGTTTTTTAATTTTTAGAATTTTTTTACATTTATTATTGAATTTTCTAACTCGGGTCGGGTTCGAACGGATAGGAAGGAAATTATTTTTGTTCTCTATTTTTCGGCCTGTCCTTGCCCGTTTCGTCATGGAATGAAGCCTGGATGATGTTTTTTAATTTTTTAAATTTTTTGGCATTTATTATTGAATTTTCTAACTCGGGTCGGGTTCGAACGGATAGGAAGGAAATTATTTTTGTTCTCTTTTTCTCAGCCTGTCCTTGCCCGTTTCGTCTTGGAATGAAGCCTGGATGATGTTTTTTAATTTTTAAAATTTTTTTGCATTTGTTTTTGAACTTTCTAACTCAGGTCGGGTATTCGAACGGATAGGAACGAAATTATTTTTGTTCTCTATTTTTCGCCCTGTCCTTGTCCATTTCGTCATGAAATGAAGCCTGGATGACGTTTTTTAATTTTTAAAATTTTTTTGCATTTATTTTCGAAATATCAAACTCGGGTCGGGTACGAACGGATAGGAAGGAAATTTTTTTTCTTCTCTATTTTTCGACCTGTCTTCACCCGTTTCGTCTTGAAATGAAACCTAGATGATGTTTTTTAATTTTTAGAATTTTTTTACATTTATTATTGAATTTTCTAACTCGGGTCGGGTTCGAACGGATAGGAAGGAAATTATTTTTGTTCACTATTTTTCGGCATGTCATTGCCCGTTTCGTCTTGAAATGAAGTGTGGATGATGTTTTTTAATTTTTTTAATTTTTTGGCATTTATTTTTGAATTTTCTAACTCGGGTCGGGTTCGAATGGATAGGAAGGAAATTATTTTTGTTCCCTATTTTTCGACCTGTCCTTGCCCGTTTCGTCTTGAAATGAAGCCTGGATGATGTTTTTTAATTTTTTAAATTTTTTTGCTTTTTTTTATGAATTTTCTAACTCGGGTCGGGTTCGAACGGATAGGAACGAAATTTTTTTTCTTTTCTATTTTTCGGTCTGTATTCACCCGTTTCGTCTTGAAATGAAACCTGGATGATGTTTTTTAATTTTTAGAATTTTATTTGCATTTATTATTGAATTTTCTAACTCGGGTCGGGTTCGAACGGATAGGAAGGATATTATTTTTGTTCTCTATTTCTCAGCCTGTCCTTGCCCGTTTCGTCTTGGAATGAAGCCTGGAGGATGTTTTTTAATTTTTAAAATTTTTTTGCATTTGTTTTTGAACTTTCTAACTCGGGTCGGGTATTCGAACGGATAGGAACGAAATTATTTTTGTTCTCTATTTTTCGGCCTGTCCTTGCCCGTTTGGTCCTGAAATGAAGCCTGGATGATGTTTTTTAATTTTTAGAATTTTTTTGCATCTGTTTTTGAATTTTCTAACTCGGGTCGAGTTCGAACGGATAGGAAGGAAATTATTTTTGTTCTCTATTTTTCGGCCTGTCCTTGCCCGTTACGTGTTGAAATGAAGCCTGGATGATATTTTTTAATTTTTAAAATTTGTTTGCATTTACTTTTGAATTTTCTAACACGGGTCGGGTTCGAACGGATACGAAGAAAATTTTTTTTCTTCTCTATTTTTCGACCTGTCTTCACCCGTTTCGTCTTGAAATGAAACCTGGATGATATTTTTTAATTTTTTGAATTTTTTTTGCATTTATTATTGAATTTTCTAACTCGGGTCGGGTTCGAACGGATAGGAAGGATATTATTTTTGTTCTATATTTCTCAGCCTGTCGTTGCCCGTTTCGTCTTGGAATGAAGCCTGGATGATGTTTTTTAATTTTTAAAATTTTTTTGCATTTGTTTTTGAATTTTCTAACTCGGGTCGGGTATTCGAACGGATAGGAACGAAATTATTTTTGTTCTCTATTTTTCGGCCTGTCCTCGCCCGTTTCGTCCTGAAATGAAGCCTGGATGATGTTTTTTAATTTTTAGAATTTTTTTGCATCTGTTTTTGAATTTTCTAACTCGGGTCGGGTTCGAACGGATAGGAAGGAAATTATTTTTGTTCTCTATTTTTCGGCCTGTCCTTGCCCGTTTCGTCTTGAAATGAAGCCTGGATGATGTTTTTTAATTTTTAAAATTTGTTTGCATATACTTTTGAATTTTCTAACACGGGTCGGGTTCGAACGGATACGAAGAAAATTTTTTTTCTTCTCTATTTTTCGGCCTGTCTTCACCCGTTTCGTCTTGAAATGAAACCTGGATGATATTTTTAATTTTTTGAATTTTTTTGCATTTATTATTGAATTTTCTAACTCGGGTCGGGTTCGACCGGATAGGAAGGAAATTATTTTTGTTCTCTATTTTTCGGCCTGTCCTTGCCCGTTTCGTCTTGAAATGAAGCCTGGATGATGTTTTTTACTTTTTAAAATTTGTTTGCATTTACTTTTGAATTTTCTAACTTGGGTCGGGTTCGAACGGATACGAAGGAAATTTTTTTTCTTCTCTATTTTTCAGCCTGTCTTCATCCGTTTCGTCTTGAAATGAAACCTGGATGATGTTTTTTAATTTTTAGAATTTTTTTGCATTTATTATTGAATTTTCTAACTCGGGTCGGGTTCGAACGGATAGGAAGGAAATTATTTTTGTTCTCTATTTTTCGGCCTGTCCTTGCCCGTTTCGTCTTGGAATGAAGCCTGGATGATGTTTTTTAATTTTTAAAATTTTTTTGCATTTATTTTTGAATTTTCTAACTTGGGTCGGATATTCGAACGGATAGGAAGGAAATTGTTTTTGTTCACTATTTTTCGGCCTGTCCTTTCTCGTTTCGTCCTGAAATGACGCCTGGATGATGTTTTTTAATTTTTAAAATTTTTTTGCATTTATTTTCGAAATTTCAAACTCGGGTCGGGTTCGAACGGATAGGAAGGAAATTTTTTTTCTTCTCTATTTTTCGACCTGTCTTCACCCGTTTCGTCTTGAAATGAAACCTAGATGATGTTTTTTAATTTTTAAATTTTGTTTGCATTTATTATTGAATTTTCTAACTCGGGTCGGGTTCGAACGGATAGGAAGGAAATTATTTTTGTTCTCTATTTTTCGGCCTGTCCTTGCTCGTTTCGTCTTGGAATGAAGCCTGGATGACGTTTTTTAATTTTTAAAATTTTTTTGCATTTACTTTTGAATTTTCTAACTCGGGTCGGGTTCGAACGGATACGAAGGAAATTTTTTTTCTTCTCTATTTTTCGGCCTCTCTTCACCCGTTTCGTCTTGAAATGAAACCTGGATGATGTTTTTTAATTTTTAGAATTTTTTTGCATTTATTATTGAATTTTCTAACTCGGGTCGGGTTCGAACGGATAGGAAGGAAATTATTTTTGTTCTCTATTTTTCGGCCTGTCCATGCCCGTTTCGTCTTGGAATGAAGCCTGGATGATGTTTTTTAATTTTTAAAATTTTTTTGCATTTATTTTTGAATTTCTAACTTGGTTCGGGTATTCGAACGGATAGGAAGGAAATTGTTTTTGTTCTCTATTTTTCGGCCTGTCCTTACCCGTTTCGTCCTGAAATGAAGCCTGGATGATGTTTTTTAATTTTTAAAATTTTTTTGCATTTATTTTCGAAATTTCAAACTCGGGTCGGGTTCGAACGGATAGGAAGGAAATTTTTTTTCTTCTCTATTTTTCGACCTGTCTTCATCCGTTTCGTCTTGAAATGAAACCTGGATGATGTTTTTTAATTTTTGGAATTTTTTTGCATTTGTTTTTGAATTTTCTAACTCGGGTCGGGTATTCGAACGGATAGGAAGGTAATTATTTTAGTTCTCTATTTTTCGGCTTGTCCTTGCCCGTTTCGTCCTGAAATGAAGCCTGGATGATGTTTTTTAATTTTTAAAATTTTTTTGCATTTATTTTCGAAATTTCAAACTCGGGTCGGGTTCGAACCGATAGGAAGGAAATTTTGTTTCTTCTCTATTTTTCGACCTGTCTTCACCCGTTTCGTCTTGAAATGTGACCTGGATGATGTTTTTTAATTTTTAGAATTTTTTTTGCATTTATTATTGAATTTTCTAACTCGGGTCGGGTTCGAACGGATAGGTAGGAAATTATTTTTGTTCTCTATTTTTCGGCCTGTCCTTGCCCGTTTCGTCTTGGAATGAAGCCTGGATGATGTTTTTTAATTTTTAAAATTTTTTTGCATTTATTTTTGAATTTTCTAACTTGGGTAGGATATTCGAACGGATAGGAAGGAAATTGTTTTTGTTCTCTATTTTTCGGCCTGTCCTTGCTCGTTTCGTCCTGAAATGACGCCTGGATGATGTTTTTTAATTTTTAAAATTTTTTTGCATTTATTTTCGAAATTTCAAACTCGGGTCGGGTTCGAACGGATAGGAAGGAAATTTTTTTTCTTCTCTATTTTTCGGCCTGTCCTTGCTCGTTTCGTCTTGGAATGAAGCCTGGATGACGTTTTTTAATTTTTAAAATTTTTTTGCATTTACTTTTGAATTTTCTAACTCGGGTCGGGTTCGAACGGATACGAAGGAAATTTTTTTTCTTCTCTATTTTTCGGCCTGTCTTCACCCGTTTCGTCTTGAAATGAAACCTGGATGATGTTTTTTAATTTTTAGAATTTTTTTGCATTTATTATTGAATTTTCTAACTCGGGTCGGGTTCGAACGGATAGTAAGGAAATTATTTTTGTTCTCTATTTTTCGGCCTGTCCATGCCCGTTTCGTCTTGGAATGAAGCCTGGATGATGTTTTTTAATTTTTAAAATTTTTTTGCATTTATTTCTGAATTTCTAACTTGGTTCGGGTATTCGAACGGATAGGAAGGAAATTGTTTTTGTTCTCTATTTTTCGGCCTGTCCTTACCCGTTTCGTCCCGAAATGAAGCCTGGATGATGTTTTTTAATTTTTAAAATCTTTTTGCATTTATTTTCGAAATTTCAAACTCGGGTCGGGTTCGAACGGATAGGAAGGAAATTTTTTTTCTTCTCTATTTTTCGACCTGTCTTCATCCGTTTCCTCTTGAAATGAAACCTGGATGATGTTTTTTAATTTTTGGAATTTTTTTGCATTTGTTTTTGAATTTTCTAATTCGGGTTCGGTATTCGAACGGATAGGAAGGAAATTATTTTAGTTCTCTATTTTTCGGCTTGTCCTTGCCCGTTTCGTCCTGAAATGAAGCCTGGATGATGTTTTTTAATTTTTAAAATTTTTTTGCATTTGTTTTCGAAATTTCAAACTCGGGTCGGGTTCGAACCGATAGGAAGGAAATTTTGTTTCTTCTCTATTTTTCGGCCTGTCTTCACCCGTTTCGTCTTGAAATGTAACCTGGATGATGTTTTTTAATTTTTAGAATTTTTTTTGCATTTATTATTGAATTTTCTAACTCGGGTCGGGTTCGAACGGATAGGAAGGATATTATTTTTGTTCTCTATTTCTCAGCCTGTCCTTGCCCGTTTCGTCTTGGAATGAAGCCTGGATGATGTTTTTTAATTTTTAAAATTTTTTTGCATTTGTTTTTGAACTTTCTAACTCGGGTCGGGTATTCGAACGGATAGGAACGAAATTATTTTTGTTCTCTATTTTTCGGCCTGTGCTTGCCCGTTTCGTCCTGAAATGAAGCCTGGATGATGTTTTTTAATTTTTAGAATTTTTTTGCATTTGTTTTTGAATTTTCTAACTCGGGTCGGGTTCGAACGGATAGGAAGGAAATTATTTTTGTTCTCTATTTTTCGGCCTGTCCTTGCCCGTTTCGTCTTGAAATGAAGCCTGGATGATGTTTTTTAATTTTTAAAATTTGTTTGCATTTACTTTTGAATTTTCTAACACGGGTCGGGTTCGAACGGATACGAAGAAAATTTTTTTTCTTCTCTATTTTTCGGCCTGTCTTCACCCGTTTCGTCTTGAAATGAAACCTGGATGATATTTTTTAATTTTTTGAATTTTTTTTGCATTTATTATTGAATTTTCTAACTCGGGTCGGGTTCGACCGGATAGGAAGGAAATTATTTTTGTTCTCTATTTTTCGGCCTGTCCTTGCTCGTTTCGTCTTGAAATGAAGCCTGGATGATGTTTTTTAATTTTTAAAATTTGTTTGCATTTACTTTTGAATTTTCTAACTCGGGTCGGGTTCGAACGGATACGAAGGAAATTTTTTTCCTTCTCTATTTTTCAGCCTGTCTTCACCCGTTTTGTCTTGAAATGAAACCTGGATGATGTTTTTTAATTTTTAGAATTTTTTTGCATTTATTATTGAATTTTCTAACTCGGGTCGGGTTCGAACGGATAGGAAGGAAATTATTTTTGTTCTCTATTTTTCGGCCTGTCCTTGCCCGTTTCGTCTTGGAATGAAGCCTGGATGATGTTTTTTAATTTTTAAAATTTTTTTGCATTTATTTTTGAATTTTCTAACTTGGGTCGGATATTCGAACGGATAGGAAGGAAATTGTTTTTGTTCTCCATTTTTCGGCCTGTCCTTGCTCGTTTCGTCCTGAAATGAAGCCTGGATGATGTTTTTTAATTTTTAAAATTTTTTTGCATTTATTTTCGAAATTTCAAACTCGGGTCGGGTTCGAACGGATAGGAAGGAAATTTTTTTTCTTCTCTATTTTTCGACCTGTCTTCACCCGTTTCGTCTTGAAATGAAACCTAGATGATGTTTTTTAATTTTTAAATTTTGTTTGCATTTATTATTGAATTTTCTAACTCGGGTCGGGTTCGAACGGATAGGAAGGAAATTATTTTTGTTCTCTATTTTTCGGCCTGTCCTTGCCCGTTTCGTCTTGGAATGAAGCCTGGATGATGTTTTTTAATTTTTAAAATTTTTTTGCATTTATTTTTGAATTTTCTAACTTGGGTCGGATATTCGAACGGATAGGAAGGAAATTGTTTTTGTTCTCCATTTTTCGGCCTGTCCTTGCTCGTTTCGTCCTGAAATGAAGCCTGGATGATGTTTTTTAATTTTTAAAATTTTTTTGCATTTATTTTCGAAATTTCAAACTCGGGTCGGGTTCGAACGGATAGGAAGGAAATTTTTTTTCTTCTCTATTTTTCGACCTGTCTTCACCCGTTTCGTCTTGAAATGAAACCTAGATGATGTTTTTTAATTTTTAAATTTTGTTTGCATTTATTATTGAATTTTCTAACTCGGGTCGGGTTCGAACGGATAGGAAGGAAATTATTTTTGTTCTCTATTTTTCGGCCTGTCCTTGCTCGTTTCGTCTTGGAATGAAGCCTGGATGACGTTTTTTAATTTTTAAAATTTTTTTGCATTTACTTTTGAATTTTCTAACTCGGGTCGGGTTCGAACGGATACGAAGGAAATTTTTTTTGTTCTCTATTTTTCGGCCTGTCTTCACCCGTTTCGTCTTGAAATGAAACCTGGATGATGTTTTTTCATTTTTAGAATTTTTTTGCATTTATTATTGAATTTTCTAACTCGGGTCGGGTTCGAACGGATAGGAAGGAAATTATTTTTGTTCTCTATTTTTCGGCCTGTCCATGCCCGTTTCGTCTTGGAATGAAGCCTGGATGATGTTTTTTAATTTTTAAAATTTTTTTGCATTTATTTTTGAATTTTCTAACTTGGTTTGGGTATTCGAACGGATAGGAAGGAAATTGTTTTTGTTCTCTATTTTTCGGCCTGTCCTTACCCGTTTCGTCCTGAAATGAAGCCTGGATGATGTTTTTTAATTTTTAAAATTTTTTTGCATTTATTTTCGAAATTTCAAACTCGGGTCGGGTTCGAACGGATAGGAAGGAAGTTTTTTTTCTTCTCTATTTTTCGACCTGTCTTCATCCGTTTCGTCTTGAAATGAAACTTGGATGATGTTTTTTAATTTTTGGAATTTTTTTGCATTTGTTTTTGAATTTTCTAACTCGGGTCCGGTATTCGAACGGATAGGAAGGAAATTATTTTAGTTCTCTATTTTTCGGCTTGTCCTTGCCCGTTTCGTCCTGAAATGAAGCCTGGATGATGTTTTTTAATTTTTAAAATTTTTTTGCATTTATTTTCGAAATTTCAAACTCGGGTCGGGTTCGAACCGATAGGAAGGAAATTTTGTTTCTTCTCTATTTTTCGGCCTGTCTTCACCCGTTTCGTCTTGAAATGTAACCTGGATGATGTTTTTTAATTTTTAGAATTTTTTTTGCATTTATTATTGAATTTTCTAACTTGGGTCGGGTTCGAACGGATAGGAAGGATATTATTTTTGTTCTCTATTTCTCAGCCTGTCCTTGCCCGTTTCGTCTTGGAATGAAGCCTGGATGATGTTTTTTAATTTTTAAAATTTTTTTGCATTTGTTTTTGAACTTTCTAACTCGGGTCGGGTATTCGAACGGATAGGAACAAAATTATTTTTGTTCTCTATTTTTCGGCCTGTCCTTGCCCGTTTCGTCCTGAAATGAAGCCTGGATGATGTTTTTTAATTTTTAGAATTTTTTTGCTTCTGTTTTTGAATTTTCTAACTCGGGTCGGGTTCGAACGGATAGGAAGGAAATTATTTTTGTTCTCTATTTTTCGGCCTGGCCTTGCCCGTTTCGTGTTGAAATGAAGCCTGGATGATGTTTTTTAATTTTTAAAATTTGTTTGCATTTACTTTTGAATTTTCTAACACGGGTCGGGTTCGAACGGATACGAAGAAAATTTTTTTTCTTCTCTATTTTTCGGCCTGTCTTCACCCGTTTCGTCTTGAAATGAAACCTGGATGATATTTTTTAATTTTTTGAATTTTTTTTGCATTTATTATTGAATTTTCTAACTCGGGTCGGGTTCGAACGGATAGGAAGGATATTATTTTTGTTCTATATTTCTCAGCCTGTCCTTGCCCGTTTCGTCTTGGAATGAAGCCTGGATGATGTTTTTTAATTTTTAAAATTTTTTTGCATTTGTTTTTGTACTTTCTAACTCGGGTCGGGTATTAGAACGGATAGGAACGAAATTATTTTTGTTCTCTATTTTTCGGCCTGTCCTTGCCCGTTTCGTCCTGAAATGAAGCCTGGATGATGTTTTTTAATTTTTAGAATTTTTTTGCATCTGTTTTTGAATTTTCTAACTCGGGTCGAGTTCGAACGGATAGGAAGGAAATTATTTTTGTTCTCTATTTTTCGGCCTGTCCTTGCCCGTTACGAGTTGAAATGAAGCCTGGATGATATTTTTTAATTTTTAAAATTTGTTTGCATTTACTTTTGAATTTTCTAACACGGGTCGGGTTCGAACGGATACGAAGAAAATTTTTTTTCTTCTCTATTTTTCGGCCTGTCTTCACCCGTTTCGTCTTGAAATGAAACCTGGATGATATTTTTTAATTTTTTGAATTTTTTTTGCATTTATTATTGAATTTTCTAACTCGGGTCGGGTTCGAACGGATAGGAAGGATATTATTTTTGTTCTATATTTCTCAGCCTGTCGTTGCCCGTTTCGTCTTGGAATGAAGCCTGGATGATGTTTTTTAATTTTTAAAATTTTTTTGCATTTGTTTTTGAATTTTCTAACTCGGGTCGGGTATTCGAACGGATAGGAACGAAATTATTTTTGTTCTCTATTTTTCGGCCTGTCCTTGCCCGTTTCGTCCTGAAATGAAGCCTGGATGATGTTTTTTAATTTTTAGAATTTTTTTGCATCTGTTTTTGAATTTTCTAACTCGGGTCGGGTTCGAACGGATAGGAAGGAAATTATTTTTGTTCTCTATTTTTCGGCCTGTCCTTGCCCGTTTCGTCTTGAAATGAAGCCTGGATGATGTTTTTTAATTTTTAAAATTTGTTTGCATATACTTTTGAATTTTCTAACACGGGTCGGGTTCGAACGGATACGAAGAAAATTTTTTTTCTTCTCTATTTTTCGGCCTGTCTTCACCCGTTTCGTCTTGAAATGAAACCTGGATGATATTTTTTAATTTTTTGAATTTTTTTGCATTTATTATTGAATTTTCTAACTCGGGTCGGGTTCGACCGGATAGGAAGGAAATTATTTTTGTTCTCTATTTTTCGGCCTGTCCTTGCCCGTTTCGTCTTGAAATGAAGCCTGGATGATGTTTTTTAATTTTTAAAATTTGTTTGCATTTACTTTTGAATTTTCTAACTTGGGTCGGGTTCGAACGGATACGAAGGAAATTTTTTTTCTTCTCTATTTTTCAGCCTGTCTTCATCCGTTTCGTCTTGAAATGAAACCTGGATGATGTTTTTTAATTTTTAGAATTTTTTTGCATTTATTATTGAATTTTCTAACTCGGGTCGGGTTCGAACGGATAGGAAGGAAATTATTTTTGTTCTCTATTTTTCGGCCTGTCCTTGCCCGTTTCGTCTTGGAATGAAGCCTGGATGATGTTTTTTAATTTTTAAAATTTTTTTGCATTTATTTTTGAATTTTCTAACTTGGGTCGGATATTCGAACGGATAGGAAGGAAATTGTTTTTGTTCACTATTTTTCGGCCTGTCCTTTCTCGTTTCGTCCTGAAATGACGCCTGGATGATGTTTTTTAATTTTTAAAATTTTTTTGCATTTATTTTCGAAATTTCAAACTCGGGTCGGGTTCGAACGGATAGGAAGGAAATTTTTTTTCTTCTCTATTTTTCGACCTGTCTTCACCCGTTTCGTCTTGAAATGAAACCTAGATGATGTTTTTTAATTTTTAAATTTTGTTTGCATTTATTATTGAATTTTCTAACTCGGGTCGGGTTCGAACGGATAGGAAGGAAATTATTTTTGTTCTCTATTTTTCGGCCTGTCCTTGCTCGTTTCGTCTTGGAATGAAGCCTGGATGACGTTTTTTAATTTTTAAAATTTTTTTGCATTTACTTTTGAATTTTCTAACTCGGGTCGGGTTCGAACGGATACGAAGGAAATTTTTTTTCTTCTCTATTTTTCGGCCTCTCTTCACCCGTTTCGTCTTGAAATGAAACCTGGATGATGTTTTTTAATTTTTAGAATTTTTTTGCATTTATTATTGAATTTTCTAACTCGGGTCGGGTTCGAACGGATAGGAAGGAAATTATTTTTGTTCTCTATTTTTCGGCCTGTCCATGCCCGTTTCGTCTTGGAATGAAGCCTGGATGATGTTTTTTAATTTTTAAAATTTTTTTGCATTTATTTTTGAATTTATAACTTGGTTCGGGTATTCGAACGGATAGGAAGGAAATTGTTTTTGTTCTCTATTTTTCGGCCTGTCCTTACCCGTTTCGTCCTGAAATGAAGCCTGGATGATGTTTTTTAATTTTTAAAATTTTTTTGCATTTATTTTCGAAATTTCAAACTCGGGTCGGGTTCGAACGGATAGGAAGGAAATTTTTTTTCTTCTCTATTTTTCGACCTGTCTTCATCCGTTTCGTCTTGAAATGAAACCTGGATGATGTTTTTTAATTTTTGGAATTTTTTTGCATTTGTTTTTGAATTTTCTAACTCGGGTCGGGTATTCGAACGGATAGGAAGGTAATTATTTTAGTTCTCTATTTTTCGGCTTGTCCTTGCCCGTTTCGTCCTGAAATGAAGCCTGGATGATGTTTTTTAATTTTTAAAATTTTTTTGCATTTATTTTCGAAATTTCAAACTCGGGTCGGGTTCGAACCGATAGGAAGGAAATTTTGTTCCTTCTCTATTTTTCGACCTGTCTTCACCCGTTTCGTCTTGAAATGTGACCTGGATGATGTTTTTTAATTTTTAGAATTTTTTTTGCATTTATTATTGAATTTTCTAACTCGGGTCGGGTTCGAACGGATAGGAAGGAAATTATTTTTGTTCTCTATTTTTCGGCCTGTCCTTGCCCGTTTCGTCTTGGAATGAAGCCTGGATGATGTTTTTTAATTTTTAAAATTTTTTTGCATTTATTTTTGAATTTTCTAACTTGGGTAGGATATTCGAACGGATAGGAAGGAAATTGTTTTTGTTCTCTATTTTTCGGCCTGTCCTTGCTCGTTTCGTCCTGAAATGACGCCTGGATGATGTTTTTTAATTTTTAAAATTTTTTTGCATTTATTTTCGAAATTTCTAACTCGGGTCGGGTTCGAACGGATAGGAAGGAAATTTTTTTTCTTCTCTATTTTTCGGCCTGTCCTTGCCCGTTTCGTCTTGGAATGAAGCCTGGATGACGTTTTTTAATTTTTAAAATTTTTTTGCATTTACTTTTGAATTTTCTAACTCGGGTCGGGTTCGAACGGATACGAAGGAAATTTTTTTTCTTCTCTATTTTTCGGCCTGTCTTCACCCGTTTCGTCTTGAAATGAAACCTGGATGATGTTTTTTAATTTTTAGAATTTTTTTGCATTTATTATTGAATTTTCTAACTCGGGTCGGGTTCGAACGGATAGTAAGGAAATTATTTTTGTTCTCTATTTTTCGGCCTGTCCATGCCCGTTTCGTCTTGGAATGAAGCCTGGATGATGTTTTTTAATTTTTAAAATTTTTTTGCATTTATTTCTGAATTTCTAACTTGGTTCGGGTATTCGAACGGATAGGAAGGAAATTGTTTTTGTTCTCTATTTTTCGGCCTGTCCTTACCCGTTTCGTCCTGAAATGAAGCCTGGATGATGTTTTTTAATTTTTAAAATCTTTTTGCATTTATTTTCGAAATTTCAAACTCGGGTCGGGTTCGAACGGATAGGAAGGAAATTTTTTTTCTTCTCTATTTTTCGACCTGTCTTCATCCGTTTCCTCTTGAAATGAAACCTGGATGATGTTTTTTAATTTTTGGAATTTTTTTGCATTTGTTTTTGAATTTTCTAATTCGGGTTCGGTATTCGAACGGATAGGAAGGAAATTATTTTAGTTCTCTATTTTTCGGCTTGTCCTTGCCCGTTTCGTCCTGAAATGAAGCCTGGATGATGTATTTTAATTTTTAAAATTTTTTTGCATTTGTTTTCGAAATTTCAAACTCGGGTCGGGTTCGAACCGATAGGAAGGAAATTTTGTTTCTTCTCTATTTTTCGGCCTGTCTTCACCCGTTTCGTCTTGAAATGTAACCTGGATGATGTTTTTTAATTTTTAGAATTTTTTTTGCATTTATTATTGAATTTTCTAACTTGGGTCGGGTTCGAACGGATAGGAAGGATATTATTTTTGTTCTCTATTTCTCAGCCTGTCCTTGCCCGTTTCGTCTTGGAATGAAGCCTGGATGATGTTTTTTAATTTTTAAAATTTTTTTGCATTTGTTTTTGAACTTTCTAACTCGGGTCGGGTATTCGAACGGATAGGAACGAAATTATTTTTGTTCTCTATTTTTCGGCCTGTGCTTGCCCGTTTCGTCCTGAAATGAAGCCTGGATGATGTTTTTTAATTTTTAGAATTTTTTTGCATCTGTTTTTGAATTTTCTAACTCGGGTCGGGTTCGAACGGATAGGAAGGAAATTATTTTTGTTCTCTATTTTTCGGCCTGTCCTTGCCCGTTTCGTCTTGAAATGAAGCCTGGATGATGTTTTTTAATTTTTAAAATTTGTTTGCATTTACTTTTGAATTTTCTAACACGGGTCGGGTTCGAACGGATACGAAGAAAATTTTTTTTCTTCTCTATTTTTCGGCCTGTCTTCACCCGTTTCGTCTTGAAATGAAACCTGGATGATATTTTTTAATTTTTTGAATTTTTTTTGCATTTATTATTGAATTTTCTAACTCGGGTCGGGTTCGAACGGATAGGAAGGATATTATTTTTGTTCTACATTTCTCAGCCTGTCCTTGCCCGTTTCGTCTTGGAATGAAGCCTGGATGATGTTTTTTAATTTTTAAAATTTTTTTGCATTTGTTTTTGTACTTTCTAACTCGGGTCGGGTATTAGAACGGATAGGAACGAAATTATTTTTGTTCTCTATTTTTCGGCCTGTCCTTGCCCGTTTCGTCCTGAAATGAAGCCTGGATGATGTTTTTTAATTTTTAGAATTTTTTTGCATCTGTTTTTGAATTTTCTAACTCGGGTCGAGTTCGAACGGATAGGAAGGAAATTATTTTTGTTCTCTATTTTTCGGCCTGTCCTTGCCCGTTACGAGTTGAAATGAAGCCTGGATGATATTTTTTAATTTTTAAAATTTGTTTGCATTTACTTTTGAATTTTCTAACACGGGTCGGGTTCGAACGGATACGAAGAAAATTTTTTTTCTTCTCTATTTTTCGGCCTGTCTTCACCCGTTTCGTCTTGAAATGAAACCTGGATGATATTTTTTAATTTTTTGAATTTTTTTTGCATTTATTATTGAATTTTCTAACTCGGGTCGGGTTCGAACGGATAGGAAGGATATTATTTTTGTTCTATATTTCTCAGCCTGTCGTTGCCCGTTTCGTCTTGGAATGAAGCCTCGATGATGTTTTTTAATTTTTAAAATTTTTTTGCATTTGTTTTTGAATTTTCTAACTCGGGTCGGGTATTCGAACGGATAGGAACGAAATTATTTTTGTTCTCTATTTTTCGGCCTGTCCTTGCCCGTTTCGTCCTGAAATGAAGCCTGGATGATGTTTTTTAATTTTTAGAATTTTTTTGCATCTGTTTTTGAATTTTCTAACTCGGGTCGGGTTCGAACGGATAGGAAGGAAATTATTTTTGTTCTCTATTTTTCGGCCTGTCCTTGCCCGTTTCGTCTTGAAATGAAGCCTGGATGATGTTTTTTAATTTTTAAAATTTGTTTGCATATACTTTTGAATTTTCTAACACGGGTCGGGTTCGAACGGATACGAAGAAAATTTTTTTTCTTCTCTATTTTTCGGCCTGTCTTCACCCGTTTCGTCTTGAAATGAAACCTGGATGATATTTTTTAATTTTTTGAATTTTTTTGCATTTATTATTGAATTTTCTAACTCGGGTCGGGTTCGACCGGATAGGAAGGAAATTATTTTTGTTCTCTATTTTTCGGCCTGTCCTTGCCCGTTTCGTCTTGAAATGAAGCCTGGATGATGTTTTTTAATTTTTAAAATTTGTTTGCATTTACTTTTGAATTTTCTAACTTGGGTCGGGTTCGAACGGATACGAAGGAAATTTTTTTTCTTCTCTATTTTTAAGCCTGTCTTCATCCGTTTCGTCTTGAAATGAAACCTGGATGATGTTTTTTAATTTTTAGAATTTTTTTGCATTTATTTTTGAATTTTCTAACTCGGGTCGGGTTCGAACGGATAGGAAGGAAATTATTTTTGTTCTCTATTTTTCGGCCTGTCCTTGCCCGTTTCGTCTTGGAATGAAGCCTGGATGATGTTTTTTAATTTTTAAAATTTTTTTGCATTTATTTTTGAATTTTCTAACTTGGGTCGGATATTCGAACGGATAGGAAGGAAATTGTTTTTGTTCACTATTTTTCGGCCTGTCCTTTCTCGTTTCGTCCTGAAATGACGCCTGGATGATGTTTTTTAATTTTTAAAATTTTTTTGCATTTATTTTCGAAATTTCAAACTCGGGTCGGGTTCGAACGGATAGGAAGGAAATTTTTTTTCTTCTCTATTTTTCGACCTGTCTTCACCCGTTTCGTCTTGAAATGAAACCTAGATGATGTTTTTTAATTTTTAAATTTTGTTTGCATTTATTATTGAATTTTCTAACTCGGGTCGGGTTCGAACGGATAGGAAGGAAATTATTTTTGTTCTCTATTTTTCGGCCTGTCCTTGCTCGTTTCGTCTTGGAATGAAGCCTGGATGACGTTTTTTAATTTTTAAAATTTTTTTGCATTTACTTTTGAATTTTCTAACTCGGGTCGGGTTCGAACGGATACGAAGGAAATTTTTTTTCTTCTCTATTTTTCGGCCTCTCTTCACCCGTTTCGTCTTGAAATGAAACCTGGATGATGTTTTTTAATTTTTAGAATTTTTTTGCATTTATTATTGAATTTTCTAACTCGGGTCGGGTTCGAACGGATAGGAAGGAAATTATTTTTGTTATCTATTTTTCGGCCTGTCCATGCCCGTTTCGTCTTGGAATGAAGCCTGGATGATGTTTTTTAATTTTTAAAATTTTTTTGCATTTATTTTTGAATTTCTAACTTGGTTCGGGTATTCGAACAGATAGGAAGGAAATTGTTTTTGTTCTCTATTTTTCGGCCTGTCCTTACCCGTTTCGTCCTGAAATGAAGCCTGGATGATGTTTTTTAATTTTTAAAATTTTTTTGCATTTATTTTCGAAATTTCAAACTCGGGTCGGGTTCGAACGGATAGGAAGGAAATTTTTTTTCTTCTCTATTTTTCGACCTGTCTTCATCCGTTTCGTCTTGAAATGAAACCTGGATGATGTTTTTTAATTTTTGGAATTTTTTTGCATTTGTTTTTGAATTTTCTAACTCGGGTCGGGTATTCGAACGGATAGGAAGGTAATTATTTTAGTTCTCTATTTTTCGGCTTGTCCTTGCCCGTTTCGTCCTGAAATGAAGCCTGGATGATGTTTTTTAATTTTTAAAATTTTTTTGCATTTATTTTCGAAATTTCAAACTCGGGTCGGGTTCGAACCGATAGGAAGGAAATTTTGTTTCTTCTCTATTTTTCGACCTGTCTTCACCCGTTTCGTCTTGAAATGTGACCTGGATGATGTTTTTTAATTTTTAGAATTTTTTTTGCATTTATTATTGAATTTTCTAACTCGGGTCGGGTTCTAACGGATAGGAAGGAAATTATTTTTGTTCTCTATTTTTCGGCCTGTCCTTGCCCGTTTCGTCTTGGAATGAAGCCTGGATGATGTTTTTTAATTTTTAAAATTTTTTTGCATTTATTTTTGAATTTTCTAACTTGGGTAGGATATTCGAACGGATAGGAAGGAAATTGTTTTTGTTCTCTATTTTTCGGCCTGTCCTTGCTCGTTTCGTCCTGAAATGACGCCTGGATGATGTTTTTTAATTTTTAAAATTTTTTTGCATTTATTTTCGAAATTTCAAACTCGGGTCGGGTTCGAACGGAGAGGAAGGAAATTTTTTTTCTTCTCTATTTTTCGGCCTGTCCTTGCTCGTTTCGTCTTGGAATGAAGCCTGGATGACGTTTTTTAATTTTTAAAATTTTTTTGCATTTACTTTTGAATTTTCTAACTCGGGTCGGGTTCGAACGGATACGAAGGAAATTTTTTTTCTTCTCTATTTTTCGGCCTGTCTTCACCCGTTTCGTCTTGAAATGAAACCTGGATGATGTTTTTTAATTTTTAGAATTTTTTTGCATTTATTATTGAATTTTCTAACTCGGGTCGGGTTCGAACGGATAGTAAGGAAATTATTTTTGTTCTCTATTTTTCGGCCTGTCCATGCCCGTTTCTTCTTGGAATGAAGCCTGGATGATGTTTTTTAATTTTTAAAATTTTTTTGCATTTATTTCTGAATTTCTAACTTGGTTCGGGTATTCGAACGGATAGGAAGGAAATTGTTTTTGTTCTCTATTTTTCGGCCTGTCCTTACCCGTTTCGTCCTGAAATGAAGCCTGGATGATGTTTTTTAATTTTTAAAATCTTTTTGCATTTATTTTCGAAATTTCAAACTCGGGTCGGGTTCGAACGGATAGGAAGGAAATTTTTTTTCTTCTCTATTTTTCGACCTGTCTTCATCCGTTTCCTCTTGAAATGAAACCTGGATGATGTTTTTTAATTTTTGGAATTTTTTTGCATTTGTTTTTGAATTTTCTAATTCGGGTTCGGTATTCGAACGGATAGGAAGGAAATTATTTTAGTTCTCTATTTTTCGGCTTGTCCTTGCCCGTTTCGTCCTGAAATGAAGCCTGGATGATGTATTTTAATTTTTAAAATTTTTTTGCATTTGTTTTCGAAATTTCAAACTCGGGTCGGGTTCGAACCGATAGGAAGGAAATTTTGTTTCTTCTCTATTTTTCGGCCTGTCTTCACCCGTTTCGTCTTGAAATGTAACCTGGATGATGTTTTTTAATTTTTAGAATTTTTTTTGCATTTATTATTGAATTTTCTAACTCGGGTCGGGTTCGAACGGATAGGAAGGATATTATTTTTGTTCTCTATTTCTCAGCCTGTCCTTGCCCGTTTCGTCTTGGAATGAAGCCTGGATGATGTTTTTTAATTTTTAAAATTTTTTTGCATTTGTTTTTGAACTTTCTAACTCGGGTCGGGTATTCGAACGGATAGGAACGAAATTATTTTTGTTCTCTATTTTTCGGCCTGTGCTTGCCCGTTTCGTCCTGAAATGAAGCCTGGATGATGTTTTTTAATTTTTAGAATTTTTTTGCATCTGTTTTTGAATTTTCTAACTCGGGTCGGGTTCGAACGGATAGGAAGGAAATTATTTTTGTTCTCTATTTTTCGGCCTGTCCTTGCCCGTTTCGTCTTGAAATGAAGCCTGGATGATGTTTTTTAATTTTTAAAATTTGTTTGCATTTACTTTTGAATTTTCTAACACGGGTCGGGTTCGAACGGATACGAAGAAAATTTTTTTTCTTCTCTATTTTTCGGCCTGTCTTCACCCGTTTCGTCTTGAAATGAAACCTGGATGATATTTTTTAATTTTTTGAATTTTTTTGCATTTATTATTGAATTTTCTAACTCGGGTCGGGTTCGACCGGATAGGAAGGAAATTATTTTTGTTCTCTATTTTTCGGCCTGTCCTTGCTCGTTTCGTTTTGAAATGAAGCCTGGATGATGTTTTTTAATTTTTAAAATTTGTTTGCATTTACTTTTGAATTTTCTAACTCGGGTCGGGTTCGAACGGATACGAAGGAAATTTTTTTCCTTCTCTATTTTTCAGCCTGTCTTCACCCGTTTCGTCTTGAAATGAAACCTGGATGATGTTTTTTAATTTTTAGAATTTTTTTGCATTTATTATTGAATTTTCTAACTCGGGTCGGGTTCGAACGGATAGGAAGGAAATTATTTTTGTTCTCTATTTTTCGGCCTGTCCTTGCCCGTTTCGTCTTGGAATGAAGCCTGGATGATGTTTTTTAATTTTTAAAATTTTTTTGCATTTATTTTTGAATTTTCTAACTTGGGTCGGATATTCGAACGGATAGGAAGGAAATTGTTTTTGTTCTCCATTTTTCGGCCTGTCCTTGCTCGTTTCGTCCTGAAATGAAGCCTGGATGATGTTTTTTAATTTTTAAAATTTTTTTGCATTTATTTTCGAAATTTCAAACTCGGGTCGGGTTCGAACGGATAGGAAGGAAATTTTTTTTCTTCTCTATTTTTCGACCTGTCTTCACCCGTTTCGTCTTGAAATGAAACCTAGATGATGTTTTTTAATTTTTAAATTTTGTTTGCATTTATTATTGAATTTTCTAACTCGGGTCGGGTTCGAACGGATAGGAAGGAAATTATTTTTGTTCTCTATTTTTCGGCCTGTCCTTGCTCGTTTCGTCTTGGAATGAAGCCTGGATGACGTTTTTTAATTTTTAAAATTTTTTTGCATTTACTTTTGAATTTTCTAACTCGGGTCGGGTTCGAACGGATACGAAGGAAATTTTTTTTCTTCTCTATTTTTCGGCCTGTCTTCACCCGTATCGTCTTGAAATGAAACCTGGATGATGTTTTTTAATTTTTAGAATTTTTTTGCATTTATTATTGAATTTTCTAACTCGGGTCGGGTTCGAACGGATAGGAAGGAAATTATTTTTGTTCTCTATTTTTCGGCCTGTCCATGCCCGTTTCGTCTTGGAATGAAGCCTGGATGATGTTTTTTAATTTTTAAAATTTTTTTGCATTTATTTTTGAATTTTCTAACTTGGTTCGGGTATTCGAACGGATAGGAAGGAAATTGTTTTTGTTCTCTATTTTTCGGCCTGTCCTTACCCGTTTCGTCCTGAAATGAAGCCTGGATGATGTTTTTTAATTTTTAAAATTTTTTTGCATTTATTTTCGAAATTTCAAACTCGGGTCGGGTTCGAACGGATAGGAAGGAAATTTTTTTTCTTCTCTATTTTTCGACCTGTCTTCATCCGTTTCGTCTTGAAATGAAACCTGGATGATGTTTTTTAATTTTTGGAATTTTTTTGCATTTGTTTTTGAATTTTCTAACTCGGGTCCGGTATTCGAACGGATAGGAAGGAAATTATTTTAGTTCTCTATTTTTCGGCTTGTCCTTGCCCGTTTCGTCCTGAAATGAAGCCTGGATGATGTTTTTTAATTTTTAAAATTTTTTTGCATTTATTTTCGAAATTTCAAACTCGGGTCGGGTTCGAACCGATAGGAAGGAAATTTTGTTTCGTCTCTATTTTTCGGCCTGTCTTCACCCGTTTCGTCTTGAAATGTAACCTGGATGATGTTTTTTAATTTTTAGAATTTTTTTTGCATTTATTATTGAATTTTCTAACTTGGGTCGGGTTCGAACGGATAGGAAGGATATTATTTTTGTTCTCTATTTCTCAGCCTGTCCTTGCCCGTTTCGTCTTGGAATGAAGCCTGGATGATGTTTTTTAATTTTTAAAATTTTTTTGCATTTGTTTTTGAACTTTCTAACTCGGGTCGGGTATTCGAACGGATAGGAACGAAATTATTTTTGTTCTCTATTTTTCGGCCTGTCCTTGCCCGTTTCGTCCTGAAATGAAGCCTGGATGATGTTTTTTAATTTTTAGAATTTTTTTGCATCTGTTTTTGAATTTTCTAACTCGGGTCGGGTTCGAACGGATAGGAAGGAAATTATTTTTGTTCTCTATTTTTCGGCCTGGCCTTGCCCGTTTCGTGTTGAAATGAAGCCTGGATGATGTTTTTTAATTTTTAAAATTTGTTTGCATTTACTTTTGAATTTTCTAACACGGGTCGGGTTCGAACGGATACGAAGAAAATTTTTTTTCTTCTCTATTTTTCGGCCTGTCTTCACCCGTTTCGTCTTGAAATGAAACCTGGATGATATTTTTTAATTTTTTGAATTTTTTTTGCATTTATTATTGAATTTTCTAACTCGGGTCGGGTTCGAACGGATAGGAAGGATATTATTTTTGTTCTATATTTCTCAGCCTGTCCTTGCCCGTTTCGTCTTGGAATGAAGCCTGGATGATGTTTTTTAATTTTTAAAATTTTTTTGCATTTGTTTTTGTACTTTCTAACTCGGGTCGGGTATTAGAACGGATAGGAACGAAATTATTTTTGTTCTCTATTTTTCGGCCTGTCCTTGCCCGTTTCGTCCTGAAATGAAGCCTGGATGATGTTTTTTAATTTTTAGAATTTTTTTGCATCTGTTTTTGAATTTTCTAACTCGGGTCGGGTTCGAACGGATAGCAAGGAAATTATTTTTGTTCTCTATTTTTCGGCCTGTCCTTGCCCGTTTCGTCTTGAAATGAAGCCTGGATGATGTTTTTTAATTTTTAAAATTTGTTTGCATTTACTTTTGAATTTTCTAACACGGGTCGGGTTCGAACGGATACGAAGAAAATTTTTTTTCTTCTCTATTTTTCGGCCTGTCTTCACCCGTTTCGTCTTGAAATGAAACCTGGATGATATTTTTTAATTTTTTGAATTTTTTTGCATTTATTATTGAATTTTCTAACTCGGGTCGGGTTCGACCGGATAGGAAGGAAATTATTTTTGTTCTCTATTTTTCGGCCTGTCCTTGCCCGTTTCGTCTTGAAATGAAGCCTGGATGATGTTTTTTAATTTTTAAAATTTGTTTGCATTTACTTTTGCATTTTCTAACTCGGGTCGGGTTCGAACGGATACGAAGGAAATTTTTTTTCTTCTCTATTTTTCAGCCTGTCTTCACCCGTTTCGTCTTGAAATGAAACCTGGATGATGTTTTTTAATTTTTAGAATTTTTTTGCATTTATTATTGAATTTTCTAACTCGGGTCGGGTTCGAACGGATAGGAAGGAAATTATTTTTGTTCTCTATTTTTCGGCCTGTCCTTGCCGGTTTCGTCTTGGAATGAAGCCTGGATGATGTTTTTTAATTTTTAAAATTTTTTTGCATTTATTTTTGAATTTTCTAACTTGGGTCGGATATTCGAACGGATAGGAAGGAAATTGTTTTTGTTCTCTATTTTTCGGCCTGTCCTTACTCGTTTCGTCCTGAAATGAAGCCTGGATGATGTTTTTTAATTTTTAAAATTTTTTTGCATTTATTTTCGAAATTTCAAACTCGGGTCGGGTTCGAACGGATAGGAAGGAAATTTTTTTTCTTCTCTATTTTTCGACCTGTCTTCATCCGTTTCGTCTTGAAATGAAACCTCGATGATGTTTTTTAATTTTTGGAATTTTTTTGCATTTATTATTTAATTTTCTAACTCGGGTCGGGTTCGAACGGATAGGAAGGAAATTATTTTTGTTCTCTATTTTTCGGCATGTCCTTGCCAGTTTCGTCTTGGAATGAAGCCTGGACGATGTTTTCTAATTTTTAAAATTTTTTTGCATTTGTTTTTGAATTTTGTATCTCGGGTCGGGTATTCGAACTGATAGGAAGGAAATTATTTTTGTATTCTATTTTTCGGCCTGTCCATGCCCGTTTCGTCTTGGAATGAAGCCTGGATGATGTTTTTTAATTTTTAAAATTTTTTTGCATTTATTTTTGAATTTTCTAACTTGGTTCGGGTATACGAACGGATAGGAAGGAAATTGTTTTTGTTCTCTATTTTTCGGCCTGTCCTTACCCGTTTCGTCCTGAAATGAAGCCTGGATGATGTTTTTTAATTTTTAAAATTTTTTTGCATTTATTTTCGAAATTTGAAACTCGGGTCGGGTTCGAACGGATAGGAAGGATATTTTTTTTCTTCTCTATTTTTCAACCTGTCTTCATCCGTTTCGTCTTGAAATGAAACCTGGATGATGTTTTTTAATTTTTGGTATTTTTTTGCATTTGTTTTTGAATTTTCTAACTCGGGTCGGGTATTCGAACGGATAGGAAGGATATTATTTTAGTGCTCTATTTTTCGGCTTGTCCTTGCCCGTTTCGTCCTGAAATGAAGCCTGGATGATGTTTTTTAATTTTTAAAATTTTTTTGCATTTATTTTCGAAATTTCAAACTCGGGTCGGGTTCGAA
The DNA here is from genome assembly GCF_932294415.1 of Quercus robur. Taxonomy (NCBI): domain Eukaryota; kingdom Viridiplantae; phylum Streptophyta; class Magnoliopsida; order Fagales; family Fagaceae; genus Quercus; species Quercus robur. The sequence goes on from NC_065543.1 coordinate 23,470,030, forward strand.
CGGATACGAAGGAAATTCTGTTTCTTCTCTATTTTTCGGCCTGTCTTCACCCGTTTCGTCTTGAAATGTAACCTGGATGATGTTTTTTAATTTTTAGAAATTTTTTTGCATTTATTATTGAATTTTCTAACTCGGGTCGGGTTCGAACGGATAGGAAGGATATTATTTTTGTTCTCTATTTCTCAGCCTGTCCTTGCCCGTTTCGTCTTGGAATGAAGCCTGGATGATGTTTTTTAATTATTAAAATTTTTTTGCATTTGTTTTTGAACTTTCTAACTCGGGTCGGGTATTCGAACGGATAGGAACGAAATTATTTTTGTTCTCTATTTTTCGGCCTGTCCTTGCCCGTTTCGTCCTGAAATGAAGCCTGGATGATGTTTTTTAATTTTTAGAATTTTTTTGCATCTGTTTTTGAATTTTCTAACTCGGGTCGGGTTCGAACGGATAGGAAGGAAATTATTTTTGTTCTCTATTTTTCGGCCTGTCCTTGCCCGTTTCGTGTTGAAATGAAGCCTGGATGATGTTTTTTAATTTTTAAAATTTGTTTGCATTTACTTTTGAATTTTCTAACACGGGTCGGGTTCGAACGGATACGAAGAAAATTTTTTTTCTTCTCTATTTTTCGGTCTGTCTTCACCCGTTTCGTCTTGAAATGAAACCTGGATGATATTTTTTAATTTTTTGAATTTTTTTTGCATTTATTATTGAATTTTCTAACTCGGGTCGGGTTCGAACGGATAGGAAGGATATTATTTTTGTTCTATATTTCTCAGCCTGTCCTTACCCGTTTCGTCTTGGAATGAAGCCTGGATGATGTTTTTTAATTTTTAAAATTTTTTTGCATTTGTTTTTGTACTTTCTAACTCGGGTCGGGTATTCGAACGGATAGGAACGAAATTATTTTTGTTCTCTATTTTTCGGCCTGTCCTTGCCCGTTTCGTCCTGAAATGAAGCCTGGATGATGTTTTTTAATTTTTAGAATTTTTTTGCATCTGTTTTTGAATTTTCTAACTCGGGTCGGGTTCGAACGGATAGGAAGGAAATTATTTTTGTTCTCTATTTTTCGGCCTGTCCTTGCCCGTTTCGTCTTGAAATGAAGCCTGGATGATGTTTTTTAATTTTTAAAATTTGTTTGCATTTACTTTTGAATTTTCTAACTCGGGTCGGGTTCGAACGGATACGAAGGAAATTTTTTTTCTTCTCTATTTTTCAGCCTGTCTTCACCCGTTTCGTCTTGAAATGAAACCTGGATGATGTTTTTTAATTTTTATAATTTTTTTGCATTTATTATTGAATTTTCTAACTCGGGTCGGGTTCGAACGGATAGGAAGGAAATTATTTTTGTTCTCTATTTTTCGGCCTGTCCTTGCCCGTTTCGTCTTGGAATGAAGCCTGGATGATATTTTTTAATTTTTAAAATTTTTTTGCATTTATTTTTGAATTTTCTAACTTGGGTCGGATATTCGAACGGATAGGAAGGAAATTGTTTTTGTTCTCTATTTTTCGGCCTGTCCTTGCTCGTTTCGTCCTGAAATGAAGCCTCGATGATGTTTTTTAATTTTTAAAATTTTTTTGCATCTGTTTTTGAATTTTCTAACTCGGGTCGGGTTCGAACGGATAGGAAGGAAATTATTTTTGTTCTCTATTTTTCGGCCTGTCCTTGCCCGTTTCGTCTTGAAATGAAGCCTGGTTGATGTTTTTTAATTTTTAAAATTTGTTTGCATTTACTTTTGAATTTTCTAACACGGGTCGGGTTCGAACGGATACGAAGAAAATTTTTTTTCTTCTCTATTTTTCGGTCTGTCTTCACCCGTTTCGTCTTGAAATGAAACCTGGATGATATTTTTTAATTTTTTGAATTTTTTTTGCATTTATTATTGAATTTTCTAACTCGGGTCGGGTTCGAACGGATAGGAAGGATATTATTTTTGTTCTATATTTCTCAGCCTGTCCTTGCCCGTTTCGTCTTGGAATGAAGCCTGGATGATGTTTTTTAATTTTTAAAATTTTTTTGCATTTGTTTTTGTACTTTCTAACTCGGGTCGGGTATTCGAACGGATAGGAACGAAATTATTTTTGTTCTCTATTTTTCGGCCTGTCCTTGCCCGTTTCGTCCTGAAATGAAGCCTGGATGATGTTTTTTAATTTTTAGAATTTTTTTGCATCTGTTTTTGAATTTTCTAACTCGGGTCGGGTTCGAACGGATAGGAAGGAAATTATTTTTGTTCTCTATTTTTCGGCCTGTCCTTGCCCGTTTCGTCTTGAAATGAAGCCTGGATGATGTTTTTTAATTTTTAAAATTTGTTTGCATTTACTTTTGAATTTTCTAACTCGGGTCGGGTTCGAACGGTTACGAAGGAAATTTTTTTTCTTCTCTATTTTTCAGCCTGTCTTCACCCGTTTCGTCTTGAAATGAAACCTGGATGATGTTTTTTAATTTTTATAATTTTTTTGCATTTATTATTGAATTTTCTAACTCGGGTCGGGTTCGAACGGATAGGAAGGAAATTATTTTTGTTCTCTATTTTTCGGCCTGTCCTTGCCCGTTTCGTCTTGGAATGAAGCCTGGATGATATTTTTTAATTTTTAAAATTTTTTTGCATTTATTTTTGAATTTTCTAACTTGGTTCGGGTATTCGAACGGATAGGAAGGAAATTGTTTTTGTTCTCTATTTTTCGGCCTGTCCTTACCCGTTTCGTCCTGAAATGAAGCCTGGATGATGTTTTTTAATTTTTAAAATTTTTTTGCATTTGTTTTCGAAATTTCAAACTCGGGTCGGGTTCGAACCGATAGGAAGGAAATTTTGTTTCTTCTCTATTTTTCGGCCTGTCTTCACCCGTTTCGTCTTGAAATGTAACCTGGATGATGTTTTTTAATTTTTAGAATTTTTTTTGCATTTATTATTGAATTTTCTAACTCGGGTCGGGTTCGAACGGATAGGAAGGATATTATTTTTGTTCTCTATTTCTCAGCCTGTCCTTGCCCGTTTCGTCTTGGAATGAAGCCTGGATGATGTTTTTTAATTTTTAAAATTTTTTTGCATTTGTTTTTGAACTTTCTAACTCGGGTCGGGTATTCGAACGGATAGGAACGAAATTATTTTTGTTCTCTATTTTTCGGCCTGTGCTTGCCCGTTTCGTCCTGAAATGAAGCCTGGATGATGTTTTTTAATTTTTAGAATTTTTTTGCATCTGTTTTTGAATTTTCTAACTCGGGTCGGGTTCGAACGGATAGGAAGGAAATTATTTTTGTTCTCTATTTTTCGGCCTGTCCTTGCCCGTTTCGTCTTGAAATGAAGCCTGGATGATGTTTTTTAATTTTTAAAATTTGTTTGCATTTACTTTTGAATTTTCTAACACGGGTCGGGTTCGAACGGATACGAAGAAAATTTTTTTTCTTCTCTATTTTTCGGCCTGTCTTCACCCGTTTCGTCTTGAAATGAAACCTGGATGATATTTTTTAATTTTTTGAATTTTTTTGCATTTATTATTGAATTTTCTAACTCGGGTCGGGTTCGACCGGATAGGAAGGAAATTATTTTTGTTCTCTATTTTTGGCCTGTCCTTGCTCGTTTCGTCTTGAAATGAAGCCTGGATGATGTTTTTTAATTTTTAAAATTTGTTTGCATTTACTTTTGAATTTTCAAACTCGGGTCGGGTTCGAACGGATACGAAGGAAATTTTTTTCCTTCTCTATTTTTCAGCCTGTCTTCACCCGTTTCGTCTTGAAATGAAACCTGGATGATGTTTTTTAATTTTTAGAATTTTTTTGCATTTATTATTGAATTTTCTAACTCGGGTCGGGTTCGAACGGATAGGAAGGAAATTATTTTTGTTCTCTATTTTTCGGCCTGTCCTTGCCCGTTTCGTCTTGGAATGAAGCCTGGATGATGTTTTTTAATTTTTAAAATTTTTTTGCATTTATTTTTGAATTTTCTAACTTGGGTCGGATATTCGAACGGATAGGAAGGAAATTGTTTTTGTTCTCCATTTTTCGGCCTGTTCTTGCTCGTTTCGTCCTGAAATGAAGCCTGGATGATGTTTTTTAATTTTTAAAACTTTTTTGCATTTATTTTCGAAATTTCAAACTCGGGTCGGGTTCGAACGGATAGGAAGGAAATTTTTTTTCTTCTCTATTTTTCGACCTGTCTTCACCCGTTTCGTCTTGAAATGAAACCTAGATGATGTTTTTTAATTTTTAAATTTTGTTTGCATTTATTATTGAATTTTCTAACTCGGGTCGGGTTCGAACGGATAGGAAGGAAATTATTTTTGTTCTCTATTTTTCGGCCTGTCCTTGCTCGTTTCGTCTTGGAATGAAGCCTGGATGACGTTTTTTAATTTTTAAAATTTTTTTGCATTTACTTTTGAATTTTCTAACTCGGGTCGGGTTCGAACGGATACGAAGGAAATTTTTTTTCTTCTCTATTTTTCGGCCTGTCTTCACCCGTTTCGTCTTGAAATGAAACCTGGATGATGTTTTTTAATTTTTAGAATTTTTTTGCATTTATTATTGAATTTTCTAACTCGGGTCGGGTTCGAACGGATAGGAAGGAAATTATTTTTGTTCTCTATTTTTCGGCCTGTCCATGCCCGTTTCGTCTTGGAATGAAGCCTGGATGATGTTTTTTAATTTTTAAAATTTTTTTGCATTTATTTTTGAATTTTCTAACTTGGTTCGGGTATTCGAACGGATAGGAAGGAAATTTTTTTTGTTCTCTATTTTTCGGCCTGTCCTTACCCGTTTCGTCCTGAAATGAAGCCTGGATGATGTTTTTTAATTTTTAAAATTTTTTTGCATTTATTTTCGAAATTTCAAACTCGGGTCGGGTTCGAACGGATAGGAAGGAAATTTTTTTTCTTCTCTATTTTTCGACCTGTCTTCATCCGTTTCGTCTTGAAATGAAACCTGGATGATGTTTTTTAATTTTTGGAATTTTTTTGCATTTGTTTTTGAATTTTCTAACTCGGGTCCGGTATTCGAACGGATAGGAAGGAAATTATTTTAGTTCTCTATTTTTCGGCTTGTCCTTGCCCGTTTCGTCCTGAAATGAAGCCTGGATGATGTTTTTTAATTTTTAAAATTTTTTTGCATTTATTTTCGAAATTTCAAACTCGGGTCGGGTTCGAACCGATAGGAAGGAAATTTTGTTTCTTCTCTATTTTTCGGCCTGTCTTCACCCGTTTCGTCTTGAAATGTAACCTGGATGATGTTTTTTAATTTTTAGAAATTTTTTTGCATTTATTATTGAATTTTCTAACTCGGGTCGGGTTCGAACGGATAGGAAGGATATTATTTTTGTTCTCTATTTCTCAGCCTGTCCTTGCCCGTTTCGTCTTGGAATGAAGCCTGGATGATGTTTTTTAATTATTAAAATTTTTTTGCATTTGTTTTTGAACTTTCTAACTCGGGTCGGGTATTCGAACGGATAGGAACGAAATTATTTTTGTTCTCTATTTTTCGGCCTGTCCTTGCCCGTTTCGTCCTGAAATGAAGCCTGGATGATGTTTTTTAATTTTTAGAATTTTTTTGCATCTGTTTTTGAATTTTCTAACTCGGGTCGGGTTCGAACGGATAGGAAGGAAATTATTTTTGTTCTCTATTTTTCGGCCTGTCCTTGCCCGTTTCGTGTTGAAATGAAGCCTGGATGATGTTTTTTAATTTTTAAAATTTGTTTGCATTTACTTTTGAATTTTCTAACACGGGTCGGGTTCGAACGGATACGAAGAAAATTTTTTTTCTTCTCTATTTTTCGGTCTGTCTTCACCCGTTTCGTCTTGAAATGAAACCTGGATGATATTTTTTAATTTTTTGAATTTTTTTTGCATTTATTATTGAATTTTCTAACTCGGGTCGGGTTCGAACGGATAGGAAGGATATTATTTTTGTTCTATATTTCTCAGCCTGTCCTTACCCGTTTCGTCTTGGAATGAAGCCTGGATGATGTTTTTTAATTTTTAAAATTTTTTTGCATTTGTTTTTGTACTTTCTAACTCGGGTCGGGTATTCGAACGGATAGGAACGAAATTATTTTTGTTCTCTATTTTTCGGCCTGTCCTTGCCCGTTTCGTCCTGAAATGAAGCCTGGATGATGTTTTTTAATTTTTAGAATTTTTTTGCATCTGTTTTTGAATTTTCTAACTCAGGTCGGGTTCGAACGGATAGGAAGGAAATTATTTTTGTTCTCTATTTTTCGGCCTGTCCTGGCCCGTTTCGTCTTGAAATGAAGCCTGGATGATGTTTTTTAATTTTTAAAATTTGTTTGCATTTACTTTTGAATTTTCTAACTCGGGTCGGGTTCGAACGGATACGAAGGAAATTTTTTTTCTTCTCTATTTTTCAGCCTGTCTTCACCCGTTTCGTCTTGAAATGAAACCTGGATGATGTTTTTTAATTTTTATAATTTTTTTGCATTTATTATTGAATTTTCTAACTCGGGTCGGGTTCGAACGGATAGGAAGGAAATTATTTTTGTTCTCTATTTTTCGGCCTGTCCTTGCCCGTTTCGTCTTGGAATGAAGCCTGGATGATATTTTTTAATTTTTAAAATTTTTTTGCATTTATTTTTGAATTTTCTAACTTGGTTCGGGTATTCGAACGGATAGGAAGGAAATTGTTTTTGTTCTCTATTTTTCGGCCTGTCCTTACCCGTTTCGTCCTGAAATGAAGCCTGGATGATGTTTTTTAATTTTTAAAATTTTTTTGCATTTGTTTTCGAAATTTCAAACTCGGGTCGGGTTCGAACCGATAGGAAGGAAATTTTGTTTCTTCTCTATTTTTCGGCCTGTCTTCACCCGTTTCGTCTTGAAATGTAACCTGGATGATGTTTTTTAATTTTTAGAATTTTTTTTGCATTTATTATTGAATTTTCTAACTCGGGTCGGGTTCGAACGGATAGGAAGGATATTATTTTTGTTCTCTATTTCTCAGCCTGTCCTTGCCCGTTTCGTCTTGGAATGAAGCCTGGATGATGTTTTTTAATTTTTAAAATTTTTTTGCATTTGTTTTTGAACTTTCTAACTCGGGTCGGGTATTCGAACGGATAGGAACGAAATTATTTTTGTTCTCTATTTTTCGGCCTGTGCTTGCCCGTTTCGTCCTGAAATGAAGCCTGGATGATGTTTTTTAATTTTTAGAATTTTTTTGCATCTGTTTTTGAATTTTCTAACTCGGGTCGGGTTCGAACGGATAGGAAGGAAATTATTTTTGTTCTCTATTTTTCGGCCTGTCCTTGCCCGTTTCGTCTTGAAATGAAGCCTGGATGATGTTTTTTAATTTTTAAAATTTGTTTGCATTTACTTTTGAATTTTCTAACACGGGTCGGGTTCGAACGGATACGAAGAAAATTTTTTTTCTTCTCTATTTTTCGGCCTGTCTTCACCCGTTTCGTCTTGAAATGAAACCTGGATGATATTTTTTAATTTTTTGAATTTTTTTGCATTTATTATTGAATTTTCTAACTCGGGTCGGGTTCGACCGGATAGGAAGGAAATTATTTTTGTTCTCTATTTTTGGCCTGTCCTTGCTCGTTTCGTCTTGAAATGAAGCCTGGATGATGTTTTTTAATTTTTAAAATTTGTTTGCATTTACTTTTGAATTTTCAAACTCGGGTCGGGTTCGAACGGATACGAAGGAAATTTTTTTCCTTCTCTATTTTTCAGCCTGTCTTCACCCGTTTCGTCTTGAAATGAAACCTGGATGATGTTTTTTAATTTTTAGAATTTTTTTGCATTTATTATTGAATTTTCTAACTCGGGTCGGGTTCGAACGGATAGGAAGGAAATTATTTTTGTTCTCTATTTTTCGGCCTGTCCTTGCCCGTTTCGTCTTGGAATGAAGCCTGGATGATGTTTTTTAATTTTTAAAATTTTTTTGCATTTATTTTTGAATTTTCTAACTTGGGTCGGATATTCGAACGGATAGGAAGGAAATTGTTTTTGTTCTCCATTTTTCGGCCTGTTCTTGCTCGTTTCGTCCTGAAATGAAGCCTGGATGATGTTTTTTAATTTTTAAAACTTTTTTGCATTTATTTTCGAAATTTCAAACTCGGGTCGGGTTCGAACGGATAGGAAGGAAATTTTTTTTCTTCTCTATTTTTCGACCTGTCTTCACCCGTTTCGTCTTGAAATGAAACCTAGATGATGTTTTTTAATTTTTAAATTTTGTTTGCATTTATTATTGAATTTTCTAACTCGGGTCGGGTTCGAACGGATAGGAAGGAAATTATTTTTGTTCTCTATTTTTCGGCCTGTCCTTGCTCGTTTCGTCTTGGAATGAAGCCTGGATGACGTTTTTTAATTTTTAAAATTTTTTTGCATTTACTTTTGAATTTTCTAACTCGGGTCGGGTTCGAACGGATACGAAGGAAATTTTTTTTCTTCTCTATTTTTCGGCCTGTCTTCACCCGTTTCGTCTTGAAATGAAACCTGGATGATGTTTTTTAATTTTTAGAATTTTTTTGCATTTATTATTGAATTTTCTAACTCGGGTCGGGTTCGAACGGATAGGAAGGAAATTATTTTTGTTCTCTATTTTTCGGCCTGTCCATGCCCGTTTCGTCTTGGAATGAAGCCTGGATGATGTTTTTTAATTTTTAAAATTTTTTTGCATTTATTTTTGAATTTTCTAACTTGGTTCGGGTATTCGAACGGATAGGAAGGAAATTTTTTTTGTTCTCTATTTTTCGGCCTGTCCTTACCCGTTTCGTCCTGAAATGAAGCCTGGATGATGTTTTTTAATTTTTAAAATTTTTTTGCATTTATTTTCGAAATTTCAAACTCGGGTCGGGTTCGAACGGATAGGAAGGAAATTTTTTTTCTTCTCTATTTTTCGACCTGTCTTCATCCGTTTCGTCTTGAAATGAAACCTGGATGATGTTTTTTAATTTTTGGAATTTTTTTGCATTTGTTTTTGAATTTTCTAACTCGGGTCCGGTATTCGAACGGATAGGAAGGAAATTATTTTAGTTCTCTATTTTTCGGCTTGTCCTTGCCCGTTTCGTCCTGAAATGAAGCCTGGATGATGTTTTTTAATTTTTAAAATTTTTTTGCATTTATTTTCGAAATTTCAAACTCGGGTCGGGTTCGAACCGATAGGAAGGAAATTTTGTTTCTTCTCTATTTTTCGGCCTGTCTTCACCCGTTTCGTCTTGAAATGTAACCTGGATGATGTTTTTTAATTTTTAGAAATTTTTTTGCATTTATTATTGAATTTTCTAACTCGGGTCGGGTTCGAACGGATAGGAAGGATATTATTTTTGTTCTCTATTTCTCAGCCTGTCCTTGCCCGTTTCGTCTTGGAATGAAGCCTGGATGATGTTTTTTAATTATTAAAATTTTTTTTGCATTTGTTTTTGAACTTTCTAACTCGGGTCGGGTATTCGAACGGATAGGAACGAAATTATTTTTGTTCTCTATTTTTCGGCCTGTCCTTGCCCGTTTCGTCCTGAAATGAAGCCTGGATGATGTTTTTTAATTTTTAGAATTTTTTTGCATCTGTTTTTGAATTTTCTAACTCGGGTCGGGTTCGAACGGATAGGAAGGAAATTATTTTTGTTCTCTATTTTTCGGCCTGTCCTTGCCCGTTTCGTGTTGAAATGAAGCCTGGATGATGTTTTTTAATTTTTAAAATTTGTTTGCATTTACTTTTGAATTTTCTAACACGGGTCGGGTTCGAACGGATACGAAGAAAATTTTTTTTCTTCTCTATTTTTCGGTCTGTCTTCACCCGTTTCGTCTTGAAATGAAACCTGGATGATATTTTTTAATTTTTTGAATTTTTTTTGCATTTATTATTGAATTTTCTAACTCGGGTCGGGTTCGAACGGATAGGAAGGATATTATTTTTGTTCTATATTTCTCAGCCTGTCCTTACCCGTTTCGTCTTGGAATGAAGCCTGGATGATGTTTTTTAATTTTTAAAATTTTTTTGCATTTGTTTTTGTACTTTCTAACTCGGGTCGGGTATTCGAACGGATAGGAACGAAATTATTTTTGTTCTCTATTTTTCGGCCTGTCCTTGCCCGTTTCGTCCTGAAATGAAGCCTGGATGATGTTTTTTAATTTTTAGAATTTTTTTGCATCTGTTTTTGAATTTTCTAACTCAGGTCGGGTTCGAACGGATAGGAAGGAAATTATTTTTGTTCTCTATTTTTCGGCCTGTCCTTGCCCGTTTCGTCTTGAAATGAAGCCTGGATGATGTTTTTTAATTTTTAAAATTTGTTTGCATTTACTTTTGAATTTTCTAACTCGGGTCGGGTTCGAACGGATACGAAGGAAATTTTTTTTCTTCTCTATTTTTCAGCCTGTCTTCACCCGTTTCGTCTTGAAATGAAACCTGGATGATGTTTTTTAATTTTTATAATTTTTTTGCATTTATTATTGAATTTTCTAACTCGGGTCGGGTTCGAACGGATAGGAAGGAAATTATTTTTGTTCTCTATTTTTCGGCCTGTCCTTGCCCGTTTCGTCTTGGAATGAAGCCTGGATGATATTTTTTAATTTTTAAAATTTTTTTGCATTTATTTTTGAATTTTCTAACTTGGGTCGGATATTCGAACGGATAGGAAGGAAATTGTTTTTGTTCTCTATTTTTCGGCCTGTCCTTGCTCGTTTCGTCCTGAAATGAAGCCTGGATGATGTTTTTTAATTTTTAAAATTTTTTTGCATCTGTTTTTGAATTTTCTAACTCGGGTCGGGTTCGAACGGATAGGAAGGAAATTATTTTTGTTCTCTATTTTTCGGCCTGTCCTTGCCCGTTTCGTCTTGAAATGAAGCCTGGATGATGTTTTTTAATTTTTAAAATTTGTTTGCATTTACTTTTGAATTTTCTAACACGGGTCGGGTTCGAACGGATACGAAGAAAATTTTTTTTCTTCTCTATTTTTCGGTCTGTCTTCACCCGTTTCGTCTTGAAATGAAACCTGGATGATATTTTTTAATTTTTTGAATTTTTTTTGCATTTATTATTGAATTTTCTAACTCGGGTCGGGTTCGAACGGATAGGAAGGATATTATTTTTGTTCTATATTTCTCAGCCTGTCCTTGCCCGTTTCGTCTTGGAATGAAGCCTGGATGATGTTTTTTAATTTTTAAAATTTTTTTGCATTTGTTTTTGTACTTTCTAACTCGGGTCGGGTATTCGAACGGATAGGAACGAAATTATTTTTGTTCTCTATTTTTCGGCCTGTCCTTGCCCGTTTCGTCCTGAAATGAAGCCTGGATGATGTTTTTTAATTTTTAGAATTTTTTTGCATCTGTTTTTGAATTTTCTAACTCGGGTCGGGTTCGAACGGATAGGAAGGAAATTATTTTTGTTCTCTATTTTTCGGCCTGTCCTTGCCCGTTTCGTCTTGAAATGAAGCCTGGATGATGTTTTTTAATTTTTAAAATTTGTTTGCATTTACTTTTGAATTTTCTAACTCGGGTCGGGTTCGAACGGATACGAAGGAAATTTTTTTTCTTCTCTATTTTTCAGCCTGTCTTCACCCGTTTCGTCTTGAAATGAAACCTGGATGATGTTTTTTAATTTTTATAATTTTTTTGCATTTATTATTGAATTTTCTAACTCGGGTCGGGTTCGAACGGATAGGAAGGAAATTATTTTTGTTCTCTATTTTTCGGCCTGTCCTTGCCCGTTTCGTCTTGGAATGAAGCCTGGATGATATTTTTTAATTTTTAAAATTTTTTTGCATTTATTTTTGAATTTTCTAACTTGGTTCGGGTATTCGAACGGATAGGAAGGAAATTGTTTTTGTTCTCTATTTTTCGGCCTGTCCTTACCCGTTTCGTCCTGAAATGAAGCCTGGATGATGTTTTTTAATTTTTAAAATTTTTTTGCATTTGTTTTCGAAATTTCAAACTCGGGTCGGGTTCGAACCGATAGGAAGGAAATTTTGTTTCTTCTCTATTTTTCGGCCTGTCTTCACCCGTTTCGTCTTGAAATGTAACCTGGATGATGTTTTTTAATTTTTAGAATTTTTTTTGCATTTATTATTGAATTTTCTAACTCGGGTCGGGTTCGAACGGATAGGAAGGATATTATTTTTGTTCTCTATTTCTCAGCCTGTCCTTGCCCGTTTCGTCTTGGAATGAAGCCTGGATGATGTTTTTTAATTTTTAAAATTTTTTTGCATTTGTTTTTGAACTTTCTAACTCGGGTCGGGTATTCGAACGGATAGGAACGAAATTATTTTTGTTCTCTATTTTTCGGCCTGTGCTTGCCCGTTTCGTCCTGAAATGAAGCCTGGATGATGTTTTTTAATTTTTAGAATTTTTTTGCATCTGTTTTTGAATTTTCTAACTCGGGTCGGGTTCGAACGGATAGGAAGGAAATTATTTTTGTTCTCTATTTTTCGGCCTGTCCTTGCCCGTTTCGTCTTGAAATGAAGCCTGGATGATGTTTTTTAATTTTTAAAATTTGTTTGCATTTACTTTTGAATTTTCTAACACGGGTCGGGTTCGAACGGATACGAAGAAAATTTTTTTTCTTCTCTATTTTTCGGCCTGTCTTCACCCGTTTCGTCTTGAAATGAAACCTGGATGATATTTTTTAATTTTTTGAATTTTTTTGCATTTATTATTGAATTTTCTAACTCGGGTCGGGTTCGACCGGATAGGAAGGAAATTATTTTTGTTCTCTATTTTTGGCCTGTCCTTGCTCGTTTCGTCTTGAAATGAAGCCTGGATGATGTTTTTTAATTTTTAAAATTTGTTTACATTTACTTTTGAATTTTCTAACTCGGGTCGGGTTCGAACGGATACGAAGGAAATTTTTTTCCTTCTCTATTTTTCAGCCTGTCTTCACCCGTTTCGTCTTGAAATGAAACCTGGATGATGTTTTTTAATTTTTAGAATTTTTTTGCATTTATTATTGAATTTTCTAACTCGGGTCGGGTTCGAACGGATAGGAAGGAAATTATTTTTGTTCTCTATTTTTCGGCCTGTCCTTGCCCGTTTCGTCTTGGAATGAAGCCTGGATGATGTTTTTTAATTTTTAAAATTTTTTTGCATTTATTTTTGAATTTTCTAACTTGGGTCGGATATTCGAACGGATAGGAAGGAAATTGTTTTTGTTCTCCATTTTTCGGCCTGTTCTTGCTCGTTTCGTCCTGAAATGAAGCCTGGATGATGTTTTTTAATTTTTAAAACTTTTTTGCATTTATTTTCGAAATTTCAAACTCGGGTCGGGTTCGAACGGATAGGAAGGAAATTTTTTTTCTTCTCTATTTTTCGACCTGTCTTCACCCGTTTCGTCTTGAAATGAAACCTAGATGATGTTTTTTAATTTTTAAATTTTGTTTGCATTTATTATTGAATTTTCTAACTCGGGTCGGGTTCGAACGGATAGGAAGGAAATTATTTTTGTTCTCTATTTTTCGGCCTGTCCTTGCTCGTTTCGTCTTGGAATGAAGCCTGGATGACGTTTTTTAATTTTTAAAATTTTTTTGCATTTACTTTTGAATTTTCTAACTCGGGTCGGGTTCGAACGGATACGAAGGAAATTTTTTTTCTTCTCTATTTTTCGGCCTGTCTTCACCCGTTTCGTCTTGAAATGAAACCTGGATGATGTTTTTTAATTTTTAGAATTTTTTTGCATTTATTATTGAATTTTCTAACTCGGGTCGGGTTCGAACGGATAGGAAGGAAATTATTTTTGTTCTCTATTTTTCGGCCTGTCCATGCCCGTTTCGTCTTGGAATGAAGCCTGGATGATGTTTTTTAATTTTTAAAATTTTTTTGCATTTATTTTTGAATTTTCTAACTTGGTTCGGGTATTCGAACGGATAGGAAGGAAATTGTTTTTGTTCTCTATTTTTCGGCCTGTCCTTACCCGTTTCGTCCTGAAATGAAGCCTGGATGATGTTTTTTAATTTTTAAAATTTTTTTGCATTTATTTTCGAAATTTCAAACTCGGGTCGGGTTCGAACGGATAGGAAGGAAATTTTTTTTCTTCTCTATTTTTCGACCTGTCTTCATCCGTTTCGTCTTGAAATGAAACCTGGATGATTTTTTTTAATTTTTGGAATTTTTTTGCATTTGTTTTTTAATTTTCTAACTCGGGTCCGGTATTCGAACGGATAGGAAGGAAATTATTTTAGTTCTCTATTTTTCGGCTTGTCCTTGCCCGTTTCGTCCTGAAATGAAGCCTGGATGATGTTTTTTAATTTTTAAAATTTTTTTGCATTTATTTTCGAAATTTCAAACTCGGGTCGGGTTCGAACCGATAGGAAGGAAATTTTGTTTCTTCTCTATTTTTCGGCCTGTCTTCACCCGTTTCGTCTTGAAATGTAACCTGGATGATGTTTTTTAATTTTTAGAATTTTTTTTGCATTTATTATTGAATTTTCTAACTTGGGTCGGGTTCGAACGGATAGGAAGGATATTATTTTTGTTCTCTATTTCTCAGCCTGTCCTTGCCCGTTTCGTCTTGGAATGAAGCCTGGATGATGTTTTTTAATTTTTAAAATTTTTTTGCATTTGTTTTTGAACTTTCTAACTCGGGTCGGGTATTCGAACGGATAGGAACGAAATTATTTTTGTTCTCTATTTTTCGGCCTGTCCTTGCCCGTTTCGTCCTGAAATGAAGCCTGGATGATGTTTTTTAATTTTTAGAATTTTTTTGCATCTGTTTTTGAATTTTCTAACTCGGGTCGGGTTCGAACGGATAGGAAGGAAATTATTTTTGTTCTCTATTTTTCGGCCTGGCCTTGCCCGTTTCGTGTTGAAATGAAGCCTGGATGATGTTTTTTAATTTTTAAAATTTGTTTGCATTTACTTTTGAATTTTCTAACACGGGTCGGGTTCGAACGGATACGAAGAAAATTTTTTTTCTTCTCTATTTTTCGGCCTGTCTTCACCCGTTTCGTCTTGAAATGAAACCTGGATGATATTTTTTAATTTTTTGAATTTTTTTTGCATTTATTATTGAATTTTCTAACTCGGGTCGGGTTCGAACGGATAGGAAGGATATTATTTTTGTTCTATATTTCTCAGCCTGTCCTTGCCCGTTTCGTCTTGGAATGAAGCCTGGATGATGTTTTTTAATTTTTAAAATTTTTTTGCATTTGTTTTTGTACTTTCTAACTCGGGTCGGGTATTAGAACGGATAGGAACGAAATTATTTTTGTTCTCTATTTTTCGGCCTGTCCTTGCCCGTTTCGTCCTGAAATGAAGCCTGGATGATGTTTTTTAATTTTTAGAATTTTTTTGCATCTGTTTTTGAATTTTCTAACTCGGGTCGGGTTCGAACGGATAGGAAGGAAATTATTTTTGTTCTCTATTTTTCGGCCTGTCCTTGCCCGTTTCGTCTTGAAATGAAGCCTGGATGATGTTTTTTAATTTTTAAAATTTGTTTGCATTTACTTTTGAATTTTCTAACACGGGTCGGGTTCGAACGGATACGAAGAAAATTTTTTTTCTTCTCTATTTTTCGGCCTGTCTTCACCCGTTTCGTCTTGAAATGAAACCTGGATGATATTTTTTAATTTTTTGAATTTTTTTGCATTTATTATTGAATTTTCTAACTCGGGTCGGGTTCGACCGGATAGGAAGGAAATTATTTTTGTTCTCTATTTTTCGGCCTGTCCTTGCCCGTTTCGTCTTGAAATGAAGCCTGGATGATGTTTTTTAATTTTTAAAATTTGTTTGCATTTACTTTTGCATTTTCTAACTCGGGTCGGGTTCGAACGGATACGAAGGAAATTTTTTTTCTTCTCTATTTTTCAGCCTGTCTTCACCCGTTTCGTCTTGAAATGAAACCTGGATGATGTTTTTTAATTTTTAGAATTTTTTTGCATTTATTATTGAATTTTCTAACTCGGGTCGGGTTCGAACGGATAGGAAGGAAATTATTTTTGTTCTCTATTTTTCGGCCTGTCCTTGCCGGTTTCGTCTTGGAATGAAGCCTGGATGATGTTTTTTAATTTTTAAAATTTGTTTGCATTTACTTTTGCATTTTCTAACTCGGGTCGGGTTCGAACGGATACGAAGGAAATTTTTTTTCTTCTCTATTTTTCAGCCTGTCTTCACCCGTTTCGTCTTGAAATGAAACCTGGATGATGTTTTTTAATTTTTAGAATTTTTTTGCATTTATTATTGAATTTTCTAACTCGGGTCGGGTTCGAACGGATAGGAAGGAAATTATTTTTGTTCTCTATTTTTCGGCCTGTCCTTGCCGGTTTCGTCTTGGAATGAAGCCTGGATGATGTTTTTTAATTTTTAAAATTTTTTTGCATTTATTTTTGAATTTTCTAACTTGGGTCGGATATTCGAACGGATAGGAAGGAAATTGTTTTTGTTCTCTATTTTTCGGCCTGTCCTTACTCGTTTCGTCCTGAAATGAAGCCTGGATGATGTTTTTTAATTTTTAAAATTTTTTTGCATTTATTTTCGAAATTTCAAACTCGGGTCGGGTTCGAACGGATAGGAAGGAAATTTTTTTTCTTCTCTATTTTTCGACCTGTCTTCATCCGTTTCGTCTTGAAATGAAACCTCGATGATGTTTTTTAATTTTTGGAATTTTTTTGCATTTATTATTTAATTTTCTAACTCGGGTCGGGTTCGAACGGATAGGAAGGAAATTATTTTTGTTCTCTATTTTTCGGCATGTCCTTGCCAGTTTCGTCTTGGAATGAAGCCTGGACGATGTTTTCTAATTTTTAAAATTTTTTTGCATTTGTTTTTGAATTTTGTATCTCGGGTCGGGTATTCGAACTGATAGGAAGGAAATTATTTTTGTATTCTATTTTTCGGCCTTTCCATGCCCGTTTCGTCTTGGAATGAAGCCTGGATGATGTTTTTTAATTTTTAAAATTTTTTTGCATTTATTTTTGAATTTTCTAACTTGGTTCGGGTATTCGA
Organism: Quercus robur; assembly: GCF_932294415.1. Classification (NCBI taxonomy): domain Eukaryota; kingdom Viridiplantae; phylum Streptophyta; class Magnoliopsida; order Fagales; family Fagaceae; genus Quercus; species Quercus robur. The sequence goes on from NC_065543.1 coordinate 23,486,890, forward strand.
ACGGATAGGAAGGAAATTGTTTTTGTTCTCTATTTTTCGGCCTGTCCTTACCCGTTTCGTCCTGAAATGAAGCCTGGATGATGTTTTTTAATTTTTAAAATTTTTTTGCATTTATTTTCGAAATTTGAAACTCGGGTCGGGTTCGAACGGATAGGAAGGAAATTTTTTTTCTTCTCTATTTTTCAACCTGTCTTCATCCGTTTCGTCTTGAAATGAAACCTGGATGATGTTTTTTAATTTTTGGTATTTTTTTGCATTTGTTTTTGAATTTTCTAACTCGGGTCGGGTATTCGAACGGATAGGAAGGATATTATTTTAGTGCTCTATTTTTCGGCTTGTCCTTGCCCGTTTCGTCCTGAAATGAAGCCTGGATGATGTTTTTTAATTTTTAAAATTTTTTTGCATTTATTTTCGAAATTTCAAACTCGGGTCGGGTTCGAACGGATAGGAAGGAAATTCTGTTTCTTCTCTATTTTTCGGCCTGTCTTCACCCGTTTCGTCTTGAAATGTAACCTGGATGATGTTTTTTAATTTTTAGAAATTTTTTTGCATTTATTATTGAATTTTCTAACTCGGGTCGGGTTCGAACGGATAGGAAGGATATTATTTTTGTTCTCTATTTCTCAGCCTGTCCTTGCCCGTTTCGTCTTGGAATGAAGCCTGGATGATGTTTTTTAATTATTAAAATTTTTTTGCATTTGTTTTTGAACTTTCTAACTCGGGTCGGGTATTCGAACGGATAGGAACGAAATTATTTTTGTTCTCTATTTTTCGGCCTGTCCTTGCCCGTTTCGTCCTGAAATGAAGCCTGGACGATGTTTTTTAATTTTTAGAATTTTTTTGCATCTGTTTTTGAATTTTCTAACTCGGGTCGGGTTCGAACGGATAGGAAGGAAATTATTTTTGTTCTCTATTTTTCGGCCTGTCCTTGCCCGTTTCGTCTTGAAATGAAGCCTGGATGATGTTTTTTAATTTTTAAAATTTGTTTGCATTTACTTTTGAATTTTCTAACACGGGTCGGGTTCGAACGGATACGAAGAAAATTTTTTTTCTTCTCTATTTTTCGGTCTGTCTTCACCCGTTTCGTCTTGAAATGAAACCTGGATGATATTTTTTAATTTTTTGAATTTTTTTTGCATTTATTATTGAATTTTCTAACTCGGGTCGGGTTCGAACGGATAGGAAGGATATTATTTTTGTTCTATATTTCTCAGCCTGTCCTTGCCCGTTTCGTCTTGGAATGAAGCCTGGATGATGTTTTTTAATTTTTAAAATTTTTTTGCATTTGTTTTTGTACTTTCTAACTCGGGTCGGGTATTCGAACGGATAGGAACGAAATTATTTTTGTTCTCTATTTTTCGGCCTGTCCTTGCCCGTTTCGTCCTGAAATGAAGCCTGGATGATGTTTTTTAATTTTTAGAATTTTTTTGCATCTGTTTTTGAATTTTCTAACTCGGGTCGGGTTCGAACGGATAGGAAGGAAATTATTTTTGTTCTCTATTTTTCGGCCTGTCCTTGCCCGTTTCGTCTTGAAATGAAGCCTGGATGATGTTTTTTAATTTTTAAAATTTGTTTGCATTTACTTTTGAATTTTCTAACTCGGGTCGGGTTCGAACGGATACGAAGGAAATTTTTTTTCTTCTCTATTTTTCAGCCTGTCTTCACCCGTTTCGTCTTGAAATGAAACCTGGATGATGTTTTTTAATTTTTATAATTTTTTTGCATTTATTATTGAATTTTCTAACTCGGGTCGGGTTCGAACGGATAGGAAGGAAATTATTTTTGTTCTCTATTTTTCGGCCTGTCCTTGCCCGTTTCGTCTTGGAATGAAGCCTGGATGATATTTTTTAATTTTTAAAATTTTTTTGCATTTATTTTTGAATTTTCTAACTTGGGTCGGATATTCGAACGGATAGGAAGGAAATTGTTTTTGTTCTCTATTTTTCGGCCTGTCCTTGCTCGTTTCGTCCTGAAATGAAGCCTGGATGATGTTTTTTAATTTTTAAAATTTTTTTGCATTTATTTTCGAAATTTCAAACTCGGGTCGGGTTCGAACGGATAGGAAGGAAATTTTTTTTCTTCTCTATTTTTCGACCTGTCTTCATCCGTTTCGTCTTGAAATGAAACCTAGATGATGTTTTTTAATTTTTGGAATTTTTTTGCATTTATTATTTAATTTTCTAACTCGGGTCGGGTTCGAACGGATAGGAAGGAAATTATTTTTGTTCTCTATTTTTCGGCATGTCCTTGCCAGTTTCGTCTTGGAATGAAGCCTGGACGATGTTTTCTAATTTTTAAAATTTTTTTGCATTTGTTTTTGAATTTTGTATCTCGGGTCGGGTATTCGAACTGATAGGAAGGAAATTATTTTTGTTCTCTATTTTTCGGCCTGTCCATGCCTGTTTCGTCTTGGAATGAAGCCTGGATGATGTTTTTTAATTTTTAAAATTTTTTTGCATTTATTTTTGAATTTTCTAACTTGGTTCGGGTATTCGAACGGATAGGAAGGAAATTGTTTTTGTTCTCTATTTTTCGGCCTGTCCTTACCCGTTTCGTCCTGAAATGAAGCCTGGATGATGTTTTTTAATTTTTAAAATTTTTTTGCATTTATTTTCGAAATTTCAAACTCGGGTCGGGTTCGAACGGATAGGAAGGAAATTTTTTTTCTTCTCTATTTTTCGACCTGTCTTCATCCGTTTCGTCTTGAATGAAACCAGGATGATGTTTTTTAATTTTTGGTATTTTTTTGCATTTGTTTTTGAATTTTCTAACTCGGGTCGGGTATTCGAACGGATAGGAAGGAAATTATTTTAGTTCTCTATTTTTTGGCTTGTCCTTGCCCGTTTCGTCCTGAAATGAAGCCTGGATGATGTTTTTTAATTTTTAAAATTTTTTTGCATTTATTTTCGAAATTTCAAACTCGGGTCGGGTTCGAACGGATAGGAAGGAAATTTTGTTTCTTCTCTATTTTTCGGCCTGTCTTCACCCGTTTCGTCTTGAAATGTAACCTGGATGATGTTTTTTAATTTTTAGAATTTTTTTTGCATTTATTATTGAATTTTCTAACTCGGGTCGGGTTCGAACGGATAGGAAGGATATTATTTTTGTTCTCTATTTCTCAGCCTGTCCTTGCCCGTTTCGTCTTGGAATGAAGCCTGGATGATGTTTTTTAATTTTTAAAATTTTTTTGCATTTGTTTTTGAACATTCTAACTCGGGTCGGGTATTCGAACGGATAGGAACGAAATTATTTTTGTTCTGTATTTTTCGGCCTGTCCTTGCCCGTTTCGTCCTGAAATGAAGCCTGGATGATGTTTTTTAATTTTTAGAATTTTTTTGCATCTGTTTTTGAATTTTCTAACTCGGGTCGGGTTCGAACGGATAGGAAGGAAATTATTTTTGTTCTCTATTTTTCGGCCTGTCCTTGCCCGTTTCGTGTTGAAATGAAGCCTGGATGATGTTTTTTAATTTTTAAAATTTGTTTGCATTTACTTTTGAATTTTCTAACACGGGTCGGGTTCGAACGGATACGAAGAAAATTTTTTTTCTTCTCTATTTTTCGGCCTGTCTTCACCCGTTTCGTCTTGAAATGAAACCTGGATGATATTTTTTAATTTTTTGAATTTTTTTTGCATTTATTATTGAATTTTCTAACTCGGGTCGGGTTCGAACGGATAGGAAGGATATTATTTTTGTTCTATATTTCTCAGCCTGTCCTTGCCCGTTTCGTCTTGGAATGAAGCCTGGATGATGTTTTTTAATTTTTAAAATTTTTTTCCATTTGTTTTTGAACTTTCTAACTCGGGTCGGGTATTCGAACGGATAGGAAGGAAATTATTTTTGTTCTCTATTTTTCGGCCTGTCCTTGCCCGTTTCGTCCTGAAATGAAGCCTGGATGATGTTTTTTAATTTTTAGAATTTTTTTGCATCTGTTTTTGAATTTTCTAACTCGGGTCGGGTTCGAACGGATAGGAAGGAAATTATTTTTGTTCCCTGTTTTTCGGCCTGTCCTTGCCCGTTTCGTCTTGAAATGAAGCCTGGATGATGTTTTTTAATTTTTAAAATTTGTTTGCATATACTTTTGAATTTTCTAACACGGGTCGGGTTCGAACGGATACGAAGAAAATTTTTTTTCTTCTCTATTTTTCGGCCTGTCTTCACCCGTTTCGTCTTGAAATGAAACCTGGATGATATTTTTTAATTTTTTAAATTTTTTTGCATTTATTATTGAATTTTCTAACTCGGGTCGGGTTCGACCGGATAGGAAGGAAATTATTTTTGTTCTCTATTTTTCGGCCTGTCCTTGCCCGTTTCGTCTTGAAATGAAGCCTGGATGATGTTTTTTAATTTTTAAAATTTATTTGCATTTACTTTTGAATTTTCTAACTCGGGTCGGGTTCGAACGGATACGAAGGAAATTTTTTTTCTTCTCTATTTTTCAGCCTGTCTTCACCCGTTTCATCTTGAAATGAAACCTGGATGATGTTTTTTAATTTTTAGAATTTTTTTGCATTTATTATTGAATTTTCTAACTCGGGTCGGGTTCGAACGGATAGGAAGGAAATTATTTTTGTTCTCTATTTTTCGGCCTGTCCTTGCCCGTTTCGTCTTGGAATGAAGCCTGGATGATGTTTTTTAATTTTTAAAATTTTTTTGCATTTATTTTTGAATTTTCTAACTGGGGTCGGATATTCGAACGGATAGGAAGGAAATTGTTTTTGTTCTCTATTTTTCGACCTGTCCTTGCTCGTTTCGTCCTGAAATGAAGCCTGGATGATGTTTTTTAATTTTTAAAATTTTTATGCATTTATTTTCGAAATTTCAAACTCGGGTCGGGTTCGAACGGATAGGAAGGAAATTTTTTTTCTTCTCTATTTTTCGACCTGTCTTCACCCGTTTCGTCTTGAAATGAAACCTAGATGATGTTTTTTAATTTTTAAATTTTGTTTGCATTTATTATTGAATTTTCTAACTCGGGTCGGGTTCGAACGGATAGGAAGGAAATTATTTTTGTTCTCTATTTTTCGGCCTGTCCTTGCTCGTTTCGTCTTGGAATGAAGCCTGGATGACGTTTTTTAATTTTTTAAATTTTTTTGCATTTACTTTTGAATTTTCTAACTCGGGTCGGGTTCGAACGGATACGAAGGAAATTTTTTTTCTTCTCTATTTTTCGGCCTGTCTTCACCCGTTTCGTCTTGAAATGAAATCTGGATGATGTTTTTTAATTTTTAGAATTTTTTTGCATTTATTATTGAATTTTCTAACTCGGGTCGGGTTCGAACGGATAGGAAGGAAATTATTTTTGTTCTCTATTTTTCGGCCTGTCCTTGCTCGTTTCGTCTTGGAATGAAGCCTGGATGACGTTTTTTAATTTTTAAAATTTTTTTGCATTTACTTTTGAATTTTCTAACTCGGGTCGGGTTCGAACGGATACGAAGGAAATTTTTTTTCTTCTCTATTTTTCGGCCTGTCTTCACCCGTTTCGTCTTGAAATGAAATCTGGATGATGTTTTTTAATTTTTAGAATTTTTTTGCATTTATTATTGAATTTTCTAACTCGGGTCGGGTTCGAACGGATAGGAAGGAAATTATTTTTGTTCTCTATTTTTCGGCCTGTCCTTGCCCGTTTCGTCCTGAAATGAAGCCTGGATGATGTTTTTTAATTTTTAGAATTTTTTTGCATCAGTTTTTGAATTTTCTAACTCGGGTCGGGTTCGAACGGATAGGAAGGAAATTATTTTTGTTCTCTGTTTTTCGGCCTGTCCTTGCCCGTTTCGTCTTGAAATGAAGCCTGGATGATGTTTTTTAATTTTTAAAATTTGTTTGCATATACTTTTGAATTTTCTAACACGGGTCGGGTTCGAACGGATACGAAGAAAATTTTTTTTCTTCTCTATTTTTCGGCCTGTCTTCACCCGTTTCGTCTTGAAATGAAACCTGGATGATATTTTTTAATTTTTTAAATTTTTTTGCATTTATTATTGAATTTTCTAACTCGGGTCGGGTTCGACCGGATAGGAAGGAAATTATTTTTGTTCTCTATTTTTCGGCCTGTCCTTGCCCGTTTCGTCTTGAAATGAAGCCTGGATGATGTTTTTTAATTTTTAAAATTTGTTTGCATTTACTTTTGAATTTTCTAACTCGGGTCGGGTTCGAACGGATACGAAGGAAATTTTTTTTCTTCTCTATTTTTCAGCCTGTCTTCACCCGTTTCGTCTTGAAATGAAACCTGGATGATGTTTTTTAATTTTTAGAATTTTTTTGCATTTATTATTGAATTTTCTAACTCGGGTCGGGTTCGAACGGATAGGAAGGAAATTATTTTTGTTCTCTATTTTTCGGCCTGTCCTTGCCCGTTTCGTCTTGGAATGAAGCCTGGATGATGTTTTTTAATTTTTAAAATTTTTTTGCATTTATTTTTGAATTTTCTAACTTGGGTCGGATATTCGAACGGATAGGAAGGAAATTGTTTTTGTTCTCTATTTTTCGGCCTGTCCTTGCTCGTTTTGTCCTGAAATGAAGCCTGGATGATGTTTTTTAATTTTTAGAATTTTTTTGCATTTATTATTGAATTTTCTAACTCGGGTCGGGTTCGAACGGATAGGAAGGAAATTATTTTTGTTCTCTATTTTTCGGCCTGTCCATGCCCGTTCCGTCTTGGAATGAAGCCTGGATGATGTTTTTTAATTTTTAAAATTTTTTTACATTTATTTTTGAATTTTCTAACTTGGGTCGGATATTCGAATGGATAGGAAGGAAATTGTTTTTGTTCTCTATTTTTCGGCCTGTCCTTGCTCGTTTCGTCCTGAAATGAAGCCTGGATGATGTTTTTTAATTTTTAGAATTTTTTTACATTTATTATTGAATTTTCTAACTCGGGTCGGGTTCGAACGGAGGAAGGAAATTATTTTTGCTCTCTATTTTTCGGCCTGTCCTTGCCCGTTTCGTCTTGGAATGAAGCCTGGATGACGTTTTTTAATTTTTAAAATTTTTTTGCATTTACTTTTGAATTTTCTAACTCGGGTCGGGTTCGAACGGATACGAAGGAAATTTTTTTTCTTCTCTATTTTTCGGCCTGTCTTCACCCGTTTCGTCTTGAAATGAAACCTGGATGATGTTTTTTAATTTTTAGAATTTTTTTGCATTTATTATTGAATTTTCTAACTCGGGTCGGGTTCGAACGGATAGGAAGGAAATTATTTTTGTTCTCTATTTTTCGGCCTGTCCATGCCCGTTTCGTCTTGGAATGAAGCCTGGATGATGTTTTTTAATTTTTAAAATTTTTTTGCATTTATTTTTGAATTTTCTAACTTGGTTCGGGTATTCGAACGGATAGGAAGGAAATTGTTTTTGTTCTCTATTTTTCGGCCTGTCCTTACCCGTTTCATCCTGAAATGAAGCCTGGATGATGTTTTTTATTTTTTAAAATTTTTTTGCATTTATTTTCGAAATTTCAAACTCGGGTCGGGTTCGAACGGATAGGAAGGAAATTTTTTTTCTTCTCTATTTTTCGACCTGTCTTCATCCGTTTCGTCTTGAAATGAAACCTGGATGATGTTTTTTAATTTTTGGAATTTTTTTTCATTTGTTTTTGAATTTTCTAACTCGGGTCGGGTATTCGAACGGATAGGAAGGAAATTATTTTAGTTCTCTATTTTTCGGCATGTCCTTGCCAGTTTCGTCTTGGAATGAAGCCTGGACTATGTTTTCTAATTTTTAAAATTTTTTTGCATTTGTTTTTGAATTTTGTATCTCGGGTCGGGTATTCGAACTGATAGGAAGGAAATTATTTTTGTTCTCTATTTTTCGGCCTGTCCATGCCCGTTTCGTCTTGGAATGAAGCCTGGACGATGTTTTCTAATTTTTAAAATTTTTTTGCATTTGTTTTTGAATTTTGTATCTCGGGTCGGGTATTCGAACTGATAGGAAACAAATTATTTTTGTTCTCTATTTTTCGGCCTGTCCATGCCCGTTTCGTCTTGGAATGAAGCCTGGATGATGTTTTTTAATTTTTAAAATTTTTTTGCATTTATTTTTGAATTTTCTAACTTGGTTCGGGTATTCGAACGGATAGGAAGGAAATTATTTTTGTTCTCTATTTTTCGGCCTGTCCTTGCCCGTTTCGTCTTGGAATGAAGCCTGGATGATGTTTTTTAATTTTTAAATTTTTTTTGCATTTGTTTTTGAACTTTCTAACTCGGGTCGGGTATTCGAACGGATAGGAACGAAATTATTTTTGTTCTCTATTTTTCGGCCTGTCCTTGCCCGTTTCGTCCTGAAATGAAGCCTAGATGATGTTTTTTAATTTTTAGAATTTTTTTGCATCTGTTTTTGAATTTTCTAACTCGGGTCGGGTTCGAACGGATAGGAAGGAAATTATTTTTGTTCTCTATTTTTCGGCCTGTCCCTGCCCGTTTCGTCTTGAAATGAAGTCTGGATGATGTTTTTTAATTTTTAAAATTTGTTTGCATTTACTTTTGAATTTTCTAACACGGGTCGGGTTCGAACGGATACGAAGAAAATTTTTTTTCTTCTCTATTTTTCGGCCTGTCTTCACCCGTTTCGTCTTGAAATGAAACCTGGATGATATTTTTTAATTTTTTGAATTTTTTTGCATTTATTATTGAATTTTCTAACTCGGGTCGGGTTCGGCCGGATAGGAAGGAAATTATTTTTGTTCTCTATTTTTCGGCCTGTCCTTGCCCGTTTCGTCTTGAAATGAAGCCTGGATGATGTTTTTTAATTTTTAAAATTTGTTTGCATTTACTTTTGAATTTTCTAACTCGGGTCGGGTTCGAACGGATACGAAGGAAATTTTTTTTCTTCTCTATTTTTCAGCCTGTCTTTACCCGTTTCGTCTTGAAATGAAACCTGGATGATGTTTTTTAATTTTTAGAATTTTTTTGCATTTATTATTGAATTTTCTAACTCGGGTCGGGTTCGAACGGATAGGAAGGAAATTATTTTTGTTCTCTATTTTTCGGCCTGTGCTTGCCAGTTTCGTCTTGGAATGAAGCCTGGACGATGTTATCTAATTTTTAAAATTTTTTTGCATTTATTTTTGAATTTTCTAACTTGGTTCGGATATTCGAACGGATAGGAAGGAAATTATTTTTCTTCTCTATTTTTCGGCATCTCCTTGCCAGTTTCGTCTTGGAATGAAGCCTGGACGATGTTTTCTAATTTTTAAAATTTTTTTGCATTTATTTTTGAATTTTCTAACTTGGTTCGGGTATTCGAACTGATAGGAAGGAAATTATTTTTGTTCTCTATTTTTCGGCCTGTCCATGCCCGTTTCGTCTTGGAATGAAGCCTGGATGATGTTTTTTAATTTTTAAAATTTTTTTGCATTTATTTTTGAATTTTCTAACTTGGTTCGGGTATTCGAACGGATAGGAAGGAAATTGTTTTTGTTCTCTATTTTTCGGCCTGTCCTTACCCGTTTCGTCCTGAAATGAAGCCTGGATGATGTTTTTTAGTTTTTAAAATTTTTTTGCATTTATTTTCGAAATTTCAAACTCGGGTCGGGTTCGAACGGATAGGAAGGAAATTTTTTTTCTTCTCTATTTTTCGACCTGTCTTCATCCGTTTCGTCTTGAAATGAAACCTGGATGATGTTTTTTAATTTTTGGTATTTTTTTGCATTTGTTTTTGAATTTTCTAACTCGGGTCGGGTATTCGAACGGATAGGAAGGAAATTATTTTAGTTCTCTATTTTTCGGCTTGTCCTTGCCCGTTTCGTCCTGAAATGAAGACTGGATGATGTTTTTTAATTTTTAAAATTTTTTTGCATTTATTTTCGAAATTTCAAACTCGGGTCGGGTTCGAACGGATAGGAAGGAAATTTTGTTTCTTCTCTATTTTTCGGCCTGTCTTCACCCGTTTCGTCATGAAATGTAACCTGGATGATGTTTTTTAATTTTTAGAATTTTTTTTGCATTTATTATTGAATTTTCTAACTCGGGTCGGGTTCGAACGGATAGGAAGGATATTATTTTTGTTCTCTATTTCTCAGCCTGTCCTTGCCCGTTTCGTCTTGGAATGAAGCCTGGATGATGTTTTTTAATTTTTAAAATTTTTTTGCATTTGTTTTTGAACTTTCTAACTCGGGTCGGGTATTCGAACGGATAGGAACGAAATTATTTTTGTTCTCTATTTTTCGGCCTGTCCTTGCCCGTTTCGTCCTGAAATGAGGCCTGGATGATGTTTTTTAATTTTTAGAATTTTTTTGCATCTGTTTTTGAATTTTCTAACTCGGGTCGGGTTCGAACGGATAGGAAGGAAATTATTTTTGTTCTCTATTTTTCGGCCTGTCCTTGCCCGTTTCGTGTTGAAATGAAGCTTGGATGATGTTTTTTAATTTTTAAAATTTGTTTGCATTTACTTTTGAATTTTCTAACACGGGTCGGGTTCGAACGGATACGAAGAAAATTTTTTTTCTTCTCTATTTTTCGGCCTGTCTTCACCCGTTTCGTCTTGAAATGAAACCTGGATGATATTTTTTAATTTTTTGAATTTTTTTTGCATTTATTATTGAATTTTCTAACTCGGGTCGGGTTCGAACGGATAGGAAGGATATTATTTTTGTTCTATGTTTCTCAGCCTGTCCTTGCCCGTTTCGTCTTGGAATGAAGCCTGGATGATGTTTTTTAATTTTTAAATTTTTTTTGCATTTGTTTTTGAACTTTCTAACTCGGGTCGGGTATTCGAACGGATAGGAACGAAATTATTTTTGTTCTCTATTTTTCGGCCTGTCCTTGCCCGTTTCGTCCTGAAATGAGGCCTGGATGATGTTTTTTAATTTTTAGAATTTTTTTGCATCTGTTTTTGAATTTTCTAACTCGGGTCGGGTTCGAACGGATAGGAAGGAAATTATTTTTGTTCTCTATTTTTCGGCCTGTCCTTGCCCGTTTCGTCTTGAAATGAAGCCTGGATGATGTTTTTTAATTTTTAAAATTTGTTTGCATATACTTTTGAATTTTCTAACACGGGTCGGGTTCGAACGGATACGAAGAAAATTTTTTTTCTTCTCTATTTTTCAGCCTGTCTTCACCCGTTTCGTCTTGAAATGAAACCTGGATGATATTTTTTAATTTTTTGAATTTTTTTGCATTTATTAGTGAATTTTCTAACTCGGGCCGGGTTCGACCGGATTGGAAGGAAATTATTTTTGTTCTCAATTTTTCGGCCTGTCCTTGCCCGTTTCGTCTTGAAATGAAGCCTGGATGATGTTTTTTAATTTTTAAAATTTGTTTGCATTTACTTTTGAATTTTCTAACTCGGGTCGGGTTCGAACGGATACGAAGGAAATTTTTTTTCTTCTCTATTTTTCAGCCTGTCTTCACCCGTTTCGTCTTGAAATGAAACCTGGATGATGTTTTTTAATTTTTAGAATTTTTTTGCATTTATTATTGAATTTTCTAACTTGGGTCGGATATTCGAACGGATAGGAAGGAAATTGTTTTTGTTCTCTATTTTTCGGCCTGTCCTTGCTCGTTTCGTCCTGAAATGAAGCCTGGATGATGTTTTTTAATTTTTAAAATTTTTTTGCATTTATTTTCGAAATTTCAAACTCGGGTCGGGTTCGAACGGATAGGAAGGAAATTTTTTTTCTTCTCTATTTTTCGACCTGTCTTCACCCGTTTCATCTTGAAATGAAACCTAGATGATGTTTTTTAATTTTTAAATTTTGTTTGCATTTATTATTGAATTTTCTAACTCAGGTCGGGTTCGAACGGATAGGAAGGAAATTATTTTTGTTCTCTATTTTTCGGCCTGTCCTTGCTCGTTTCGTCTTGGAATGAAGCCTGGATGACGTTTTTTAATTTTTAAAATTTTTTTGCATTTACTTTTGAATTTTCTAACTCGGGTCGGGTTCGAACGGATACGAAGGAAATTTTTTTTCTTCTCTATTTTTCGGCCTGTCTTCACCCGTTTCGTCTTGAAATGAAACCTGGATGATGTTTTTTAATTTTTAGAATTTTTATGCATTTATTATTGAATTTTCTAACTCGGGTCGGGTTCGACCGGATAGGAACGAAATTATTTTTGTTCTCTATTTTTCGGCCTGTCCTTGCCCGTTTCGTCCTGAAATGAGGCCTGGATGATGTTTTTTAATTTTTAGAATTTTTTTGCATCTGTTTTTGAATTTTCTAACTCGGGTCGGGTTCGAACGGATAGGAAGGAAATTATTTTTGTTCTCTATTTTTCGGCCTGTCCATGCCCGTTTCGTCTTGGAATGAAGCCTGGACGATGTTTTCTAATTTTTAAAATTTGTTTGCATTTACTTTTGAATTTTCTAACTCGGGTCGGGTTCGAACAGATAGGAAGGAAATTATTTTTGTTCTCTGTTTTTCGGCCTGTCCTTGCCCGTTTCGTCTTGAAATGAAGCCTGGATGATGTTTTTTAATTTTTAAAATTTGTTTGTATATACTTTTGAATTTTCTAACACGGGTCGGGTTCGAACGGATACGAAGAAAATTTTTTTTCTTCTCTATTTTTCAGCCTGTCTTCACCCGTTTCGTCTTGAAATGAAACCTGGATGATATTTTTTAATTTTTTGAATTTTTTTGCATTTATTATTGAATTTTCTAACTCGGGTCGGGTTCGACCGGATAGGAAGGAAATTATTTTTGTTCTCTATTTTTCGGCCTGTCCTTGCCCGTTTCGTCTTGGAATGAAGCCTGGATGATGTTTTTTAATTTTTAAAATTTTTTTGCATTTATTTTTGAATTTTCTAACTTGGGTCGGATATTCGAACGGATAGGAAGGAAATTGTTTTTGTTCTCTATTTTTCGGCCTGTCCTTGCTCGTTTCGTCCTGAAATGAAGCCTGGATGATGTTTTTTAATTTTTAAAATTTTTTTGCATTTATTTTCGAAATTTCAAACTCGGGTCGGGTTCGAACGGATAGGAAGGAAATTTTTTTTCTTCTCTATTTTTCGACCTGTCTTCACCCGTTTCGTCTTGAAATGAAACCTAGATGATGTTTTTTAATTTTTAAATTTTGTTTGCATTTATTATTGAATTTTCTAACTCGGGTCGGGTTCGAACGGATAGGAAGGAAATTATTTTTGTTCTCTATTTTTCGGCCTGTCCTTGCTCGTTTCGTTTTGGAATGAAGCCTGGATGACGTTTTTTAATTTTTAAAATTTTTTTGCATTTACTTTTGAATTTTCTAACTCGGGTCGGGTTCGAACGGATACGAAGGAAATTTTTTTTCTTCTCTATTTTTCGGCCTGTCTTCACCCGTTTCGTCTTGAAATGAAACCTGGATGATGTTTTTTAATTTTTAGAATTTTTTTGCATTTATTATTGAATTTTCTAACTCGGGTCGGGTTCGACCGGATAGGAACGAAATTATTTTTGTTCTCTATTTTTCGGCCTGTCCTTGCCCGTTTCGTCCTGAAATGAGGCCTGGATGATGTTTTTTAATTTTTAGAATTTTTTTGCATCTGTTTTTGAATTTTCTAACTCGGGTCGGGTTCGAACGGATAGGAAGGAAATTATTTTTGTTCTCTATTTTTCGGTCTGTCCATGCCCGTTTCGTCTTGGAATGAAGCCTGGACGATGTTTTCTAATTTTTAAAATTTGTTTGCATTTACTTTTGAATTTTCTAACTCGGGTCGGGTTCGAACGGATAGGAAGGAAATTATTTTTGTTCTCTGTTTTTCGGCCTGTCCTTGCCCGTTTCGTCTTGAAATGAAGCCTGGATGATGTTTTTTAATTTTTAAAATTTGTTTGCATATACTTTTGAATTTTCTAACACGGGTCGGGTTCGAACGGATACGAAGAAAATTTTTTTTCTTCTCTATTTTTCAGCCTGTCTTCACCCGTTTCGTCTTGAAATGAAACCTGGATGATATTTTTTAATTTTTTGAATTTTTTTGCATTTATTATTGAATTTTCTAACTCGGGTCGGGTTCGACCGGATAGGAAGGAAATTATTTTTGTTCTCTATTTTTCGGCCTGTCCTTGCCCGTTTCGTCTTGGAATGAAGCCTGGATGATGTTTTTTAATTTTTAAAATTTTTTTGCATTTATTTTTGAATTTTCTAACTTGGGTCGGATATTCGAACGGATAGGAAGGAAATTGTTTTTGTTCTCTATTTTTCGGCCTGTCCTTGCTCGTTTCGTCCTGAAATGAAGCCTGGATGATGTTTTTTAATTTTTAAAATTTTTTTGCATTTATTTTCGAAATTTCAAACTCGGGTCGGGTTCGAACGGATAGGAAGGAAATTTTTTTTCTTCTCAATTTTTCGACCTGTCTTCACCCGTTTCGTCTTGAAATGAAACCTGGATGATGTTTTTTAATTTTTAGAATTTTTTTGCATTTATTATTGAATTTTCTAACTTGGGTCGGATATTCGAACGGATAGGAAGGAAATTATTTTTGTTCTCTATTTTTCGGCCTGTCCTTGCTCGTTTCGTCTTGGAATGAAGCCTGGATGACGTTTTTTAATTTTTAAAATTTTTTTGCATTTACTTTTGAATTTTCTAACTCGGGTCGGGTTCGAACGGATACGAAGGAAATTTTTTTTCTTCTCTATTTTTCGGCCTGTCTTCACCCGTTTCGTCTTGAAATGAAACCTGGATGATGTTTTTTAATTTTTAGAATTTTTTTGCATTTATTATTGAATTTTCTAACTCGGGTCGGGTTCGAACGGATAGGAAGGAAATTATTTTTGTTCTCTATTTTTCGGCCTGTCCATGCCCGTTTCGTCTTGGAATGAAGCCTGGATGATGTTTTTTAATTTTTAAAATTTTTTTGCATTTATTTTTGAATTTTCTAACTTGGTTCGGGTATTCGAACGGATAGGAAGGAAATTGTTTTTGTTCTCTATTTTTCGGCCTGTCCTTACCCGTTTCATCCTGAAATGAAGCCTGGATGATGTTTTTTATTTTTTAAAATTTGTTTGCATATACTTTTGAATTTTCTAACACGGGTCGGGTTCGAACGGATACGAAGAAAATTTTTTTTCTTCTCTATTTTTCAGCCTGTCTTCACCCGTTTCGTCTTGAAATGAAACCTGGATGATATTTTTTAATTTTTTGAATTTTTTTGCATTTATTATTGAATTTTCTAACTCGGGTCGGGTTCGACCGGATAGGAAGGAAATTATTTTTGTTCTCAATTTTTCGGCCTGTCTTTGCCCGTTTCGTCTTGAAATGAAGCCTGGATGATGTTTTTTAATTTTTAAAATTTGTTTGCATTTACTTTTGAATTTTCTAACTCGGGTCGGGTTCGAACGGATACGAAGGAAATTTTTTTTCTTCTCTATTTTTCAGCCTGTCTTCACCCGTTTCGTCTTGAAATGAAACCTGGATGATGTTTTTTAATTTTTAGAATTTTTTTGCATTTATTATTGAATTTTCTAACTCGGGTCGGGTTTGAACGGATAGGAAGGAAATTATTTTTGTTCTCTATTTTTCGGCCTGTCCTTGCCCGTTTCGTCTTGGAATGAAGCCTGGATGATGTTTTTTAATTTTTAAAATTTTTTTGCATTTATTTTTGAATTTTCTAACTTGGGTCGGATATTCGAACGGATAGGAAGGAAATTGTTTTTGTTCTCTATTTTTCGGCCTGTCCTTGCTCGTTTCGTCCTGAAATGAAGCCTGGATGATGTTTTTTAATTTTTAAAATTTTTTTGCATTTATTTTCGAAATTTCAAACTCGGGTCGGGTTCGAACGGATAGGAAGGAAATTTTTTTTCTTCTCTATTTTTCGACCTGTCTTCAACCGTTTCGTCTTGAAATGAAACCTAGATGATGTTTTTTAATTTTTAAATTTTGTTTGCATTTATTATTGAATTTTCTAACTCGGGTCGGGTTCGAACGGATAGGAAGGAAATTATTTTTGTTCTCTATTTTTCGGCCTGTCCTTGCTCGTTTCGTCTTGGAATGAAGCCTGGATGACGTTTTTTAATTTTTAAAATTTTTTTGCATTTACTTTTGAATTTTCTAACTCGGGTCGGGTTCGAACGGATACGAAGGAAATTTTTTTTCTTCTCTATTTTTCGGCCTGTCTTCACCCGTTTCGTCTTGAAATGAAACCTGGATGATGTTTTTTAATTTTTAGAATTTTTTTGCATTTATTATTGAATTTTCTAACTCGGGTCGGGTTCGACCGGATAGGAACGAAATTATTTTTGTTCTCTATTTTTCGGCCTGTCCTTGCCCGTTTCGTCCTGAAATGAGGCCTGGATGATGTTTTTTAATTTTTAGAATTTTTTTGCATCTGTTTTTGAATTTTCTAACTCGGGTCGGGTTCGAACGGATAGGAAGGAAATTATTTTTGTTCTCTGTTTTTCGGCCTGTCCTTGCCCGTTTCGTCTTGAAATGAAGCCTGGATGATGTTTTTTAATTTTTAATATTTGTTTGCATATACTTTTGAATTTTCTAACACGGGTCGGGTTCGAACGGATACGAAGAAAATTTTTTTTCTTCTCTATTTTTCAGCCTGCCTTCACCCGTTTCGTCTTGAAATGAAACCTGGATGATATTTTTTAATTTTTTGAATTTTTTTGCATTTATTATTGAATTTTCTAACTCGGGTCGGGTTCGACCGGATAGGAAGGAAATTATTTTTGTTCTCAATTTTTCGGCCTGTCCTTGCCCGTTTCGTCTTGAAATGAAGCCTGGATGATGTTTTTTAATTTTTAAAATTTGTTTGCATTTACTTTTGAATTTTCTAACTCGGGTCGGGTTCGAACGGATACGAAGGAAATTATTTTTGTTCTCTATTTTTCGGCCTGTCCTTGCTCGTTTCGTTTTGGAATGAAGCCTGGATGACGTTTTTTAATTTTTAAAATTTTTTTGCATTTACTTTTGAATTTTCTAACTCGGGTCGGGTTCGAACGGATACGAAGGAAATTTTTTTTCTTCTCTATTTTTCGGCCTGTCTTCACCCGTTTCGTCTTGAAATGAAACCTGGATGATGTTTTTTAATTTTTAGAATTTTTTTGCATTTATTATTGAATTTTCTAACTCGGGTCGGGTTCGAACGGATAGGAAGGAAATTATTTTTGTTCTCTATTTTTCGGCCTGTCCATGCCCGTTTCGTCTTGGAATGAAGTCTGGATGATGTTTTTTAATTTTTAAAATTTTTTTGCATTTATTTTTGAATTTTCTAACTTGGTTCGGGTATTCGAACGGATAGGAAGGAAATTGTTTTTGTTCTCTATTTTTCGGCCTGTCCTTACCCGTTTCATCCTGAAATGAAGCCTGGATGATGTTTTTTATTTTTTAAAATTTTTTTGCATTTATTTTCGAAATTTCAAACTCGGGTCGGGTTCGAACGGATAGGAAGGAAATTTTTTTTCTTCTCTATTTTTCGACCTGTCTTCACCCGTTTCGTCTTGAAATGAAACCTAGATGATGTTTTTTAATTTTTAAATTTTGTTTGCATTTATTATTGAATTTTCTAACTCGGGTCGGGTTCGAACGGATAGGAAGGAAATTATTTTTGTTCTCTATTTTTCGGCCTGTCCTTGCTCGTTTCGTCTTGGAATGAAGCCTGGATGACGTTTTTTAATTTTTAAAATTTTTTTGCATTTAATTTTGAATTTTCTAACTCGGGTCGAGTTCGAACGGATACGAAGGAAATTTTTTTTCTTCTCTATTTTTCGGCCTGTCTTCACCCGTTTCGTCTTGAAATGAAACCTGGATGATGTTTTTTAATTTTTAGAATTTTTTTGCATTTATTATTGAATTTTCTAACTCGGGTCGGGTTCGAACGGATAGGAAGGAAATTATTTTTGTTCTCTATTTTTCGGCCTGTCCATGCCCGTTTCGTCTTGGAATGAAGCCTGGATGATGTTTTTTAATTTTTAAAATTTTTTTGCATTTATTTTTGAATTTTCTAACTTGGTTCGGGTATTCGAACGGATAGGAAGGAAATTGTTTTTGTTCTGTATTTTTCGGCCTGTCCTTACCCGTTTCATCCTGAAATGAAGCCTGGATGATGTTTTTTATTTTTTAAAATTTTTTTGCATTTATTTTCGAAATTTCAAACTCGGGTCGGGTTCGAACGGATAGGAAGGAAATTTTTTTTCTTCTCTATTTTTCGACCTGTCTTCATCCGTTTCGTCTTGAAATGAAACCTGGATGATGTTTTTTAATTTTTGGAATTTTTTTGCATTTGTTTTTGAATTTTCTAACTCGGGTCGGGTATTCGAACGGATAGGAAGGAAATTATTTTAGTTCTCTATTTTTCGGCATGTCCTTGCCAGTTTCGTCTTGGAATGAAGCCTGGACGATGTTTCCTAATTTTTAAAATTTTTTTGCATTTGTATTTGAATTTTGTATCTCGGGTCGGGTATTCGAACTGATAGGAAGGAAATTATTTTTGTTCTCTATTTTTCGGCCTGTCCATGCCCGTTTCGTCTTGGAATGAAGCCTGGATGATGTTTTTTAATTTTTAAAATTTTTTTGCATTTATTTTTGAATTTTCTAACTTGGTTCGGGTATTCGAACGGATAGGAAGGAAATTGTTTTTGTTCTCTATTTTTCGGCCTGTCCTTACCCGTTTCGTCCTGAAATGAAGCCTGGATGATGTTTTTTAATTTTTAAAATTTTTTTGCATTTATTTTCGAAATTTCAAACTCGGGTCGGGTTCGAACGGATAGGAAGGAAATTTTTTTTCTTCTCTATTTTTCGACCTGTCTTCATCCGTTTCGTCTTGAAATGAAACCTGAATGATGTTTTTTAATTTTTGGTATTTTTCTGCATTTGTTTTTGAATTTTCTAACTCGGGTCGGGTATTCGAACGGATAGGAAGGAAATTATTTTAGTTCTCTATTTTTCGGCTTGTCCTTGCCCGTTTCGTCCTGAAATGAAGCCTGGATGATGTTTTTTAATTTTTAAAATTTTTTTGCATTTATTTTCGAAATTTCAAACTCGGGTTGGGTTCGAACGGATAGGAAGGAAATTTTGTTTCTTCTCTATTTTTCGGCCTGTCTTCACCCGTTTCGTCTTGAAATGTAACCTGGATGATGTTTTTTAATTTTTAGAATTTTTTTTGCATTTATTATTGAATTTTCTAACTCGGGTCGGGTTCGAACGGATAGGAAGGATATTATTTTTGTTCTCTATTTCTCAGCCTGTCCTTGCCCGTTTCGTCTTGGAATGAAGCCTGGATGATGTTTTTTAATTTTTAAAATTTTTTTGCATTTGTTTTTGAACTTTCTAACTCGGGTCGGGTATTCGAACGGATAGGAACGAAATTATTTTTGTTCTCTATTTTTCGGCCTGTCCTTGCCCGTTTCGTCCTGAAATGAAGCCTGGATGATGTTTTTTAATTTTTAGAATTTTTTTGCATCTGTTTTTGAATTTTCTAACTCGGGTCGGGTTCGAACGGATAGGAAGGAAATTATTTTTGTTCTCTATTTTTCGGCCTGTCCTTGCCCGTTTCGTGTTGAAATGAAGCCTGGATGATGTTTTTTAATTTTTAAAATTTTTTTGCATTTATTTTCGAAATTTCAAACTCGGGTCGGGTTCGAACGGATAGGAAGGAAATTTTTTTTCTTCTCTATTTTTCGACCTGTCTTCACCCGTTTCGTCTTGAAATGAAACCTAGATGATGTTTTTTAATTTTTAAATTTTGTTTGCATTTATTATTGAATTTTCTAACTCGGGTCGGGTTCGAACGGATAGGAAGGAAATTATTTTTGTTCTCTATTTTTCGGCCTGTCCTTGCTCGTTTCGTTTTGGAATGAAGCCTGGATGACGTTTTTTAATTTTTAAAATTTTTTTGCATTTACTTTTGAATTTTCTAACTCGGGTCGGGTTCGAACGGATACGAAGGAAATTTTTTTTCTTCTCTATTTTTCGGCCTGTCTTCACCCGTTTCGTCTTGAAATGAAACCTGGATGATGTTTTTTAATTTTTAGAATTTTTTTGCATTTATTATTGAATTTTCTAACTCGGGTCGGGTTCGAACGGATAGGAAGGAAATTATTTTTGTTCTCTATTTTTCGGCCTGTCCATGCCCGTTTCGTCTTGGAATGAAGTCTGGATGATGTTTTTTAATTTTTAAAATTTTTTTGCATTTATTTTTGAATTTTCTAACTTGGTTCGGGTATTCGAACGGATAGGAAGGAAATTGTTTTTGTTCTCTATTTTTCGGCCTGTCCTTACCCGTTTCATCCTGAAATGAAGCCTGGATGATGTTTTTTATTTTTTAAAATTTTTTTGCATTTATTTTCGAAATTTCAAACTCGGGTCGGGTTCGAACGGATAGGAAGGAAATTTTTTTTCTTCTCTATTTTTCGACCTGTCTTCACCCGTTTCGTCTTGAAATGAAACCTAGATGATGTTTTTTAATTTTTTAATTTTGTTTGCATTTATTATTGAATTTTCTAACTCGGGTCGGGTTCGAACGGATAGGAAGGAAATTATTTTTGTTCTCTATTTTTCGGCCTGTCCTTGCTCGTTTCGTCTTGGAATGAAGCCTGGATGACGTTTTTTAATTTTTAAAATTTTTTTGCATTTAATTTTGAATTTTCTAACTCGGGTCGAGTTCGAACGGATACGAAGGAAATTTTTTTTCTTCTCTATTTTTCGGCCTGTCTTCACCCGTTTCGTCTTGAAATGAAACTTGGATGATGTTTTTTAATTTTTAGAATTTTTTTGCATTTATTATTGAATTTTCTAACTCGGGTCGGGTTCGAACGGATAGGAAGGAAATTATTTTTGTTCTCTATTTTTCGGCCTGTCCATGCCCGTTTCGTCTTGGAATGAAGCCTGGATGATGTTTTTTAATTTTTAAAATTTTTTTGCATTTATTTTTGAATTTTCTAACTTGGTTCGGGTATTCGAACGGATAGGAAGGAAATTGTTTTTGTTCTGTATTTTTCGGCCTGTCCTTACCCGTTTCATCTTGAAATGAAGCCTGGATGATGTTTTTTATTTTTTAAAATTTTTTTGCATTTATTTTCGAAATTTCAAACTCGGGTCGGGTTCGAACGGATAGGAAGGAAATTTTTTTTCTTCTCTATTTTTCGACCTGTCTTCATCCGTTTCGTCTTGAAATGAAACCTGGATGATGTTTTTTAATTTTTGGAATTTTTTTGCATTTGTTTTTGAATTTTCTAACTCGGGTCGGGTATTCGAACGGATAGGAAGGAAATTATTTTAGTTCTCTATTTTTCGGCATGTCCTTGCCAGTTTCGTCTTGGAATGAAGCCTGGACGATGTTTCCTAATTTTTAAAATTTTTTTGCATTTGTTTTTGAATTTTGTATCTCGGGTCGGGTATTCGAACTGATAGGAAGGAAATTATTTTTGTTCTCTATTTTTCGGCCTGTCCATGCCCGTTTCGTCTTGGAATGAAGCCTGGATGATGTTTTTTAATTTTTAAAATTTTTTTGCATTTATTTTTGAATTTTCTAACTTGGTTCGGGTATTCGAACGGATAGGAAGGAAATTGTTTTTGTTCTCTATTTTTCGGCCTGTCCTTACCCGTTTCGTCCTGAAATGAAGCCTGGATGATGTTTTTTAATTTTTAAAATTTTTTTGCATTTATTTTCGAAATTTCAAACTCGGGTCGGGTTCGAACGGATAGGAAGGAAATTTTTTTTCTTCTCTATTTTTCGACCTGTCTTCATCCGTTTCGTCTTGAAATGAAACCTGAATGATGTTTTTTAATTTTTGGTATTTTTCTGCATTTGTTTTTGAATTTTCTAACTCGGGTCGGGTATTCGAACGGATAGGAAGGAAATTATTTTAGTTCTCTATTTTTCGGCTTGTCCTTGCCCGTTTCGTCCTGAAATGAAGCCTGGATGATGTTTTTTAATTTTTAAAATTTTTTTGCATTTATTTTCGAAATTTCAAACTCGGGTCGGGTTCGAACGGATAGGAAGGAAATTTTGTTTCTTCTCTATTTTTCGGCCTGTCTTCACCCGTTTCGTCTTGAAATGTAACCTGGATGATGTTTTTTAATTTTTAGAATTTTTTTTGCATTTATTATTGAATTTTCTAACTCGGGTCGGGTTCGAACGGATAGGAAGGATATTATTTTTGTTCTCTATTTCTCAGCCTGTCCTTGCCCGTTTCGTCTTGGAATGAAGCCTGGATGATGTTTTTTAATTTTTAAAATTTTTTTGCATTTGTTTTTGAACTTTCTAACTCGGGTCGGGTATTCGAACGGATAGGAACGAAATTATTTTTGTTCTCTATTTTTCGGCCTGTCCTTGCCCGTTTCGTCCTGAAATGAAGCCTGGATGATGTTTTTTAATTTTTAGAATTTTTTTGCATCTGTTTTTGAATTTTCTAACTCGGGTCGGGTTCGAACGGATAGGAAGGAAATTATTTTTGTTCTCTATTTTTCGGCCTGTCCTTGCCCGTTTCGTGTTGAAATGAAGCCTGGATGATATTTTTTAATTTTTAAAATTTGTTTGCATTTACTTTTGAATTTTCTAACACGGGTCGGGTTCGAACGGATACGAAGAAAATTTTTTTTCTTCTCTATTTTTCGGCCTGTGTTCACCCGTTTCGTCTTGAAATGAAACCTGGATGATATTTTTTAATTTTTTGAATTTTTTTTGCATTTATTATTGAATTTTCTTACTCGGGTCGGGTTCGAACGGATAGGAAGGATATTATTTTTGTTCTATATTTCTCAGCCTGTCCTTGCCCGTTTCGTCTTGGAATGAAGCCTGGATGATGTTTTTTAATTTTTAAAATTTTTTTGCATTTGTTTTTGAACTTTCTAACTCGGGTCGGGTATTCGAACGGATAGGAACGAAATTATTTTTGTTATCTATTTTTCGGCCTGTCCTTGCCCGTTTCGTCCTGAAATGAAGCCTGGATGATGTTTTTTAATTTTTAGAATTTTTTTGCATCTGTTTTTGAATTTTCTAACTCGGGTCGGGTTCGAACGGATAGGAAGGAAATTGTTTTTGTTCTCTATCTTTCGGCCTGTCCTTGCCCGTTTCGTGTTGAAATGAAGCCTGGATGATGTTTTTTAATTTTTAAAATTTGTTTGCATTTACTTTTGAATTTTCTAACACGGGTCGGGTTCGAACGGATACGAAGAAAATTTTTTTTCTTCTCTATTTTTCGGCCTGTGTTCACCCGTTTCGTCTTGAAATGAAACCTGGATGATATTTTTTAATTTTTTGAATTTTTTTTGCATTTATTATTGAATTTTCTAACTCGGGTCGGGTTCGAACGGATAGGAAGGATATTATTTTTGTTCTATATTTCTCAGCCTGTCCTTGCCCGTTTCGTCTTGGAATGAAGCCTGGATGATGTTTTTTAATTTTTAAAATTTGTTTGCTTATACTTTTGAATTTTCTAACACGGGTCGGGTTCGAACGGATACGAAGAAATTTTTTTTTCTTCTCTATTTTTCAGCCTGTCTTCACCCGTTTCGTCTTGAAATGAAACCTGGATGATATTTTTTAATTTTTTGAATTTTTTTGCATTTATTATTGAATTTTCTAACTCGGGTCGGGTTCGACCGGATAGGAAGGAAATTATTTTTGTTCTCAATTTTTCGGCCTGTCCTTGCCCGTTTCGTCTTGAAATGAAGCCTGGATGATGTTTTTTAATTTTTAAAATTTGTTTGCATTTACTTTTGAATTTTCTAACTCGGGTCGGGTTCGAACGGATACGAAGGAAATTTTTTTTCTTCTCTATTTTTCAGCCTGTCTTCACCCGTTTCGTCTTGAAATGAAACCTGGATGATGTTTTTTAATTTTTAGAATTTTTTTGCATTTATTATTGAATTTTCTAACTCGGGTCGGGTTCGAACGGATAGGAAGGAAATTATTTTTGTTCTCTATTTTTCGGCCTGTCCTTGCCCGTTTCGTCTTGGAATGAAGCCTGGATGATGTTTTTTAATTTTTAAAATTTTTTTGCATTTATTTTTGAATTTTCTAACTTGGGTCGGATATTCGAACGGATAGGAAGGAAATTGTTTTTGTTCTCTATTTTTCGGCCTGTCCTTGCTCGTTTCGTCCTGAAATGAAGCCTGGATGATGTTTTTTAATTTTTAAAATTTTTTTGCATTTATTTTCGAAATTTCAAACTCGGGTCGGGTTCGAACGGATAGGAAGGAAATTTTTTTTCTTCTCTATTTTTCGACCTGTCTTCACCCGTTTCGTCTTGAAATGAAACCTAGATGATGTTTTTTAATTTTTAAATTTTGTTTGCATTTATTATTGAATTTTCTAACTCGGGTCGGGTTCGAACGGATAGGAAGGAAATTATTTTTGTTCTCTATTTTTCGGCCTGTCCTTGCTCGTTTCGTCTTGGAATGAAGCCTGGATGACGTTTTTTAATTTTTAAAATTTTTTTGCATTTACTTTTGAATTTTCTAACTCGGGTCGGGTTCGAACGGATACGAAGGAAATTTTTTTTCTTCTCTATTTTTCGGCCTGTCTTCACCCGTTTCGTCTTGAAATGAAACCTGGATGATGTTTTTTAATTTTTAGAATTTTTTTGCATTTATTATTGAATTTTCTAACTCGGGTCGGGTTCGACCGGATAGGAACGAAATTATTTTTGTTCTCTATTTTTCGGCCTGTCCTTGCCCGTTTCGTCCTGAAATGAGGCCTGGATGATGTTTTTTAATTTTTAGAATTTTTTTGCATCTGTTTTTGAATTTTCTAACTCGGGTCGGGTTCGAACGGATAGGAAGGAAATTATTTTTGTTCTCTATTTTTCGGCCTGTCCATGCCCGTTTCGTCTTGGAATGAAGCCTGGACGATGTTTTCTAATTTTTAAAATTTATTTGCATTTACTTTTGAATTTTCTAACTCGGGTCGGGTTCGAACGGATAGGAAGGAAATTATTTTTGTTCTCTGTTTTTCGGCCTGTCCTTGCCCGTTTCGTCTTGAAATGAAGCCTGGATGATGTTTTTTAATTTTTAAAATTTGTTTGCATATACTTTTGAATTTTCTAACACGGGTCGGGTTCGAACGGATACGAAGAAAATTTTTTTTCTTCTCTATTTTTCAGCCTGTCTTCACCCGTTTCGTCTTGAAATGAAACCTGGATGATATTTTTTAATTTTTTGAATTTTTTTGCATTTATTATTGAATTTTCTAACTCGGGTCGGGTTCGACCGGATAGGAAGGAAATTATTTTTGTTCTCTATTTTTCGGCCTGTCCTTGCTCGTTTCGTCTTGGAATGAAGCCTGGATGACGTTTTTTAATTTTTAAAATTTTTTTGCATTTACTTTTGAATTTTCTAACACGGGTCGGGTTCGAACGGATACGAAGAAAATTTTTTTTCTTCTCTATTTTTCAGCCTGTCTTCACCCGTTTCGTCTTGAAATGAAACCTGGATGATATTTTTTAATTTTTTGAATTTTTTTGCATTTATTATTGAATTTTCTAACTCGGGTCGGGTTCGAACGGATAGGAAGGAAATTATTTTTGTTCTCTATTTTTCGGCCTGTCCTTGCCCGTTTCGTCTTGGAATGAAGCCTGGATGATGTTTTTTAATTTTTAAAATTTTTTTGCATTTATTTTTGAATTTTCTAACTTGGGTCGGATATTCGAACGGATAGGAAGGAATTTGTTTTGATCTCTATTTTTCGGCCTGTCCTTGCTCGTTTCGTCCTGAAATGAAGCCTGGATGATGTTTTTTAATTTTTAAAATTTTTTTGCATTTATTTTCGAAATTTCAAACTCGGGTCGGGTTCGAACGGATAGGAAGGAAATTTTTTTTCTTCTCTATTTTTCGACCTGTCTTCACCCGTTTCGTCTTGAAATGAAACCTAGATGATGTTTTTTAATTTTTAAATTTTGATTGCATTTATTATTGAATTTTCTAACTCGGGTCGGGTTCGAACGGATAGGAAGGAAATTATTTTTGTTCTCTATTTTTCGGCCTGTCCATGCCCGTTTCGTCTTGGAATGAAGCCTGGATGATGTTTTTTAATTTTTAAAATTTTTTTGCATTTATTTTTGAATTTTCTAACTTGGTTCGGGTATTCGAACGGATAGGAAGGAAATTGTTTTTGTTCTCTATTTTTCGGCCTGTCCTTACCCGTTTCATCCTGAAATGAAGCCTGGATGATGTTTTTTATTTTTTAAAATTTTTTTGCATTTATTTTCGAAATTTCAAACTCGGGTCGGGTTCGAACGGATAGGAAGGAAATTTTTTTTCTTCTCTATTTTTCGACCTGTCTTCATCCGTTTCGTCTTGAAATGAAACCTGGATGATGTTTTTTAATTTTTGGAATTTTTTTGCATTTGTTTTTGAATTTTCTAACTCGGGTCGGGTATTCGAACGGATAGGAAGGAAATTATTTTAGTTCTCTATTTTTCGGCATGTCCTTGCCAGTTTCGTCTTGGAATGAAGCCTGTACGATGTTTTCTAATTTTTAAAATTTTTTTGCATTTGTTTTTGAATTTTGTATCTCGGGTCGGGTATTCGAACTGATAGGAAGGAAATTATTTTTGTTCTCTATTTTTCGGCCTGTCCATGCCCGTTTCGTCTTGGAATGAAGCCGGGATGATGTTTTTTAATTTTTAAAATTTTTTTGCATTTATTTTTGAATTTTCTAACTTGGTTCGGGTATTCGAACGGATAGTAAGGAAATTGTTTTTGTTCTCTATTTTTCGGCCTGTCCTTACCCGTTTCGTCCTGAAATGAAGCCTGGATGATGTTTTTTAATTTTTAAAATTTTTTTGCATTTATTTTCGAAATTTCAAACTCGGTTCGGGTTCGAACGGATAGGAAGGAAATTTTTTTTCTTCTCTATTTTTCGACCTGTCTTCATCCGTTTCGTCTTGAAATGAAACCTTGATGATGTTTTTTAATTTTTGGTATTTTTTTGCATTTGTTTTTGAATTTTCTAACTCGGGTCGGGTATTCGAACGGATAGGAAGGAAATTATTTTTGTTCTCTATTTTTCGGCTTGTCCTTGCCCGTTTCGTCCTGAAATGAAGCCTGGATGATGTTTTTTTAATTTTTAAAATTTTTTTGCATTTATTTTCGAAATTTCAAACTCGGGTCGGGTTCGAACGGATAGGAAGGAAATTTTGTTTCTTCTCTATTTTTCGGCCTGTCTTCACCCGTTTCGTCTTGAAATGTAACCTGGATGATGTTTTTTAATTTTTAGAATTTTTTTTGCATTTATTATTGAATTTTCTAACTCGGGTCGGGTTCGAACGGATAGGAAGGATATTATTTTTGTTCTCTATTTCTCAGCCTGTCCTTGTCCGTTTCGTCTTGGAATGAAGCCTGGATGATGTTTTTTAATTTTTAAAATTTTTTTGCATTTGTTTTTGAACTTTCTAACTCGGGTCGGGTATTCGAACGGATAGGAACGAAATTATTTTTGTTCTCTATTTTTCGGCCTGTCCTTGCCCGTTTCGTCCTGAAATGAAGCCTGGATGATGTTTTTTAATTTTTAGAATTTTTTTGCATCTGTTTTTGAATTTTCTAACTCGGGTCGGGTTCGAACGGATAGGAAGGAAATTATTTTTGTTCTCTATTTTTCGGCCTGTCCTTGCCCGTTTCGTGTTGAAATGAAGCCTGGATGATGTTTTTTAATTTTTAAAATTTGTTTGCATTTACTTTTGAATTTTCTAACACGGGTCGGGTTCGAACGGATACGAATAAAATTTTTTTTCTTCTCTATTTTTCGGCCTGTGTTCACCCGTTTCGTCTTGAAATGAAACCTGGATGATATTTTTTAATTTTTTGAATTTTTTTTGCATTTATTATTGAATTTTCTAAGTCGGGTCGGGTTCGAACGGTTAGGAAGGATATTATTTTTGTTCTATATTTCTCAGCCTGTCCTTGCCCGTTTCGTCTTGGAATGAAGCCGGGATGATGTTTTTTAATTTTTAAAATTTTTTTGCATTTGTTTTTGAACTTTCGAACTCGGGTCGGGTATTCGAACGGATAGGAACGAAATTATTTTTGTTCTCTATTTTTCGGCCTGTCCTTGCCCGTTTCGTCCTGAAATGAAGCCTGGATGATGTTTTTTAATTTTTAGAATTTTTTTGCATCTGTTTTTGAATTTTCTAACTCGGTTCGGGTTCGAACGGATAGGAAGGAAATTATTTTTGTTCTCTATTTTTCGGCCTGTCCTTGCCCGTTTCGTCTTGAAATGAAGCCTGGATGATGTTTTTTAATTTTTAAAATTTGTTTGCATTTACTTTTGAATTTTCTAACACGGGTCGGGTTCGAACGGATACGAAGAAAATTTTTTTTCTTCTCTATTTTTCGGCCTGTCTTTACCCGTTTCGTCTTGAAATGAAACCTGGATGATATTTTTTAATTTTTTGAATTTTTTTGCATTTATTATTGAATTTTCTAACTCGGGTCGGGTTCGACCGGATAGGAAGGAAATTATTTTTGTTCTCTATTTTTCGGCCTGTCCTTGCCCGTTTCGTCTTGAAATGAAGCCTGGATGATGTTTTTTAATTTTTAAAATTTGTTTGCATTTACTTTTGAATTTTCTAACTCGGGTCGGGTTCGAACGGATACGAAGGAAATTTTTTTTCTTCTCTATTTTTCAGCCTGTCTTCACCCGTTTCGTCTTGAAATGAAACTTGAATGATGTTTTTTAATTTTTAGAATTTTTTTGCATTTATTATTGAATTTTCTAACTCGGGTCGGGTTCGAACGGATAGGAAGGAAATTATTTTTGTTCTCTATTTTTCGGCCTGTCCTTGCCCGTTTCGTCTTGGAATGAAGCCTGGATGATGTTTTTTAATTTTTAAAATTTTTTTGCATTTATTTTTGAATTTACTAACTTGGGTCGGATATTCGAACGGATAGGAAGGAAATTGTTTTTGTTCTCTATTTTTCGGCCTGTCCTTGCTCGTTTCGTCCTGTAATGAAGCCTGGATGATGTTTTTTAATTTTTAAAATTTTTTTGCATTTATTTTCGAAATTTCAAACTCGGGTCGGGTTCGAACGGATAAGAAGGAAAATTTTTTTCTTCTCTATTTTTCGACCTGTCTTCATCCGTTTCGTCTTGAAATGAAACCTAGATGATGTTTTTTAATTTTTGGAATTTTTTTGCATTTATTATTTAATTTTCTAACTCGGGTCGGGTTCGAACGGATAGGAAGGAAATTATTTTTGTTCTCTATTTTTCGGCATGTCCTTGCCAGTTTCGTCTTGGAATGAAGCCTGGACGATGTTTTCTAATTTTTAAAATTTTTTTGCATTTGTTTTTGAATTTTGTATCTCGGGTCGGGTATTCGAACTGATAGGAAGGAAATTATTTTTGTTCTCTATTTTTCGGCCTGTCCATGCCCGTTTCGTCTTGGAATGAAGCCTGGATGATGTTTTTTAATTTTTAAAATTTTTTTGCATTTATTTTTGAATTTTCTAACTTGGTTCGGGTATTTGAACGGATAGGAAGGAAATTGTTTTTGTTCTCTATTTTTCGGCCTGTCCTTACCCGTTTCGTCCTGAAATGAAGCCTGGATGATGTTTTTTAATTTTTAAAATTTTTTTGCATTTATTTTCGAAATTTCAAACTCGGGTCGGGTTCGAACGGATATGAAGGAAATTTTTTTTCTTCTCTATTTTTCGACCTGTCTTCATCCGTTTCGTCTTGAAATGAAACCTGGATGATGTTTTTTAATTTTTGGTATTTTTTTGCATTTGTTTTTGAATTTTCTAACTCAGGTCGGGTATTCGAACGGATAGGAAGGAAATTATTTTAGTTCTCTATTTTTCGGCTTGTCCTTGCCCGTTTCGTCCTGAAATGAAGCCTGGATGATGTTTTTTAATTTTTAAAATTTTTTTGCTTTTATTTTCGAAATTTCAAACTCGGGTCGGGTTCGAACGGATAGGAAGGAAATTTTGTTTCTTCTCTATTTTTCGGCCTGTCTTCACCCGTTTCGTCTTGAAATGTAACCTGGATGATGTTTTTTAATTTTTAGAATTTTTTTTGCATTTATTATTGAATTTTCTAACTCGGGTCGGGTTCGAACGGATAGGAAGGATATTATTTTTGTTCTCTATTTCTCAGCCTGTCCTTGCCAGTTTCGTCTTGGAATGAAGCCTGGATGATGTTTTTTAATTTTTAAAATTTTTTTGCATTTGTTTTTGAACTTTCTAACTCGGGTCGGGTATTCGAACGGATAGGAACGAAATTATTTTTGTTCTCTATTTTTCGGCCTGTCCTTGCTCGTTTCGTCCTGAAATGAAGCCTGGATGATGTTTTTTAATTTTTAGAATTTTTTTGCATCTGTTTTTGGATTTTCTAACTCGGGTCGGGTTCGAAAGGATAGGAAGGAAATTATTTTTGTTCTCTATTTTTCGGCCTGTCCTTGCCCGTTTCGTGTTGAAATGAAGCCTGGATGATGTTTTTTAATTTTTAAAATTTGTTTGCATTTACTTTTGAATTTTCTAACACGGGTCGGGTTCGAACGGATACGAAGAAAATTTTTTTTCTTCTCTATTTTCCGGCCTGTGTTCACCCGTTTCGTCTTGAAATGAAACCTGGATGATATTTTTTAATTTTTTGAATTTTTTTTGCATTTATTATTGAATTTTCTAACTCGGGTCGGGTTCGAACGGATAGGAAGGATATTATTTTTGTTCTATATTTCTCAGCCTGTCCTTGCCCGTTTCGTCTTGGAATGAAGCCTGGATGATGTTTTTTAATTTTTAAAATTTTTTTGCATTTGTTTTTGAACTTTCTAACTCGGGTCGGGTATTCGAACGGATAGGAACGAAATTATTTTTGTTCTCTATTTTTCGGCCTGTCCTTGCCCGTTTCGTCCTGAAATGAAGCCTGGATGATGTTTTTTAATTTTTAGAATTTTTTTGCATCTGTTTTTGAATTTTCTAAGTCGGGTCGGGTTCGAACGGATAGGAAGGAAATTATTTTTGTTCTCTCTTTTTCGGCCTGTCCTTGCCCGTTTCGTCTTGAAATGAAGCCTGGATGATGTTTTTTAATTTTTAAAATTTGTTTGCATTTACTTTTGAATTTTCTAACACGGGTCGGGTTCGAACGGATACGAAGAAAATTTTTTTTCTTCTCTATTTTTCGGCCTGTCTTTACCCGTTTCGTCTTGAAATGAAACCTGGATGATATTTTTTAATTTTTTGAATTTTTTTGCATTTATTATTGAATTTTCTAACTCGGGTCGGGTTCGACCGGATAGGAAGGAAATTATTTTTGTTCTCTATTTTTCGGCCTGTCCTTGCCCGTTTCGTCTTGAAATGAAGCCTGGATGATGTTTTTTAATTTTTAAAATTTGTTTGCATTTACTTTTGAATTTTCTAACTCGGGTCGGGTTCGAACGGATACGAAGGAAATTTTTTTTCTTCTCTATTTTTCAGCCTGTCTTCACCCGTTTCGTCTTGAAATGAAACTTGGATGATGTTTTTTAATTTTTAGAATTTTTTTGCATTTATTATTGAATTTTCTAACTTGGGTCGGGTTCGAACGGATAGGAAGGAAATTATTTTTGTTCTCTATTTTTCGGCCTGTCCTTGCCCGTTTCGTCTTGGAATGAAGCCTGGATGATGTTTTTTAATTTTTAAAATTTTTTTGCATTTGTTTTTGAATTTACTAACTTGGGTCGGATATTCGAACGGATAGGAAGGAAATTGTTTTTGTTCTCTATTTTTCGGCCTGTCCTTGCTCGTTTCGTCCTGTAATGAAGCCTGGATGATGTTTTTTAATTTTTAAAATTTTTTTGCATTTATTTTCGAAATTTCAAACTCGGGTCGGGTTCGAACGGATAGGAAGGAAAATTTTTTTCTTCTCTATTTTTCGACCTGTCTTCATCCGTTTCGTCTTGAAATGAAACCTAGATGATGTTTTTTAATTTTTGGAATTTTTTTGCATTTATTATTTAATTTTCTAACTCGGGTCGGGTTCGAACGGATAGGAAGGAAATTATTTTTGTTCTCTATTTTTCGGCATGTCCTTGCCAGTTTCGTCTTGGAATGAAGCCTGGACGATGTTTTCTAATTTTTGGTATTTTTTTGCATTTGTTTTTGAATTTTGTATCTCGGGTCGGGTATTCGAACTGATAGGAAGGAAATTATTTTTGTTCTCTATTTTTCGGCCTGTCCATGCCCGTTTCGTCTTGGAATGAAGCCTGGATGATGTTTTTTAATTTTTAAAATTTTTTTGCATTTATTTTTGAATTTTCTAACTTGGTTCGGGTATTCGAACGGATAGGAAGGAAATTGTTTTTGTTCTCTATTTTTCGGCCTGTCCTTACCCGTTTCGTCCTGAAATGAAGCCTGGATGATGTTTTTTAATTTTTAAAATTTTTTTGCATTTATTTTCGAAATTTCAAACTCGGGTCGGGTTCGAACGGATAGGAAGGAAATTTTTTTTCTTCTCTATTTTTCGACCTGTCTTCATCCGTTTCGTCTTGAAATGAAACCTGGATGATGTTTTTTAATTTTTGGTATTTTTTTTGCATTTGTTTTTGAATTTTCTAACTCGGGTCAGGTATTCGAACGGATAGGAAGGAAATTATTTTAGTTCTCTATTTTTCGGCGTGTCCTTGCCCGTTTCGTCCTGAAATGAAGCCTGGATGATGTTTTTTAATTTTTAAAATTTTTTTGCATTTATTTTCGAAATTTCAAACTCGGGTCGGGTTCGAACGGATAGGAAGGAAATTTTGTTTCTTCTCTATTTTTCGGCCTGTCTTCACCCGTTTCGTCTTGAAATGTAACCTGGATGATGTTTTTTAATTTTTAGAATTTTTTTTGCATTTATTATTGAATTTTCTAACTCGGGTCGGGTTCGAACGGATAGGAAGGATATTATTTTTGTTCTCTATTTCTCAGCCTGTCCTTGCCCGTTTCGTCTTGGAATGAAGCCTGGATGATGTTTTTTAATTTTTAAAATTTTTCTGCATTTGTTTTTGAACTTTCTAACTCGGGTCGGGTATTCGAACGGATAGGAACGAAATTATTTTTGTTCTCTATTTTTCGGCCTGTCCTTGCCCGTTTCGTCCTGAAATGAAGCCTGGATGATGTTTTTTAATTTTTAGAATTTTTTTGCATCTGTTTTTGAATTTTCTAACTCGGGTCGGGTTCGAACGGATCGGAAGGAAATTATTTTTGTTCTCTATTTTTCGGCCTGTCCTTGCCCGTTTCGTGTTGAAATTAAGCCTGGATGATGTTTTTTAATTTTTAAAATTTGTTTGCATTTACTTTTGAATTTTCTAACACGGGTCGGGTTCGAACGGATACGAAGAAAATTTTTTTTCTTCTCTATTTTTCGGCCTGTGTTCACCCGTTTCGTCTTGAAATGAAACCTGGATGATATTTTTTAATTTTTGGTATTTTTTTGCATTTGTTTTTGAATTTTCTAACTCGGGTCGGGTATTCGAACGGATAGGAAGGAAATTATTTTAGTTCTCTATTTTTCGGCCTGTCCTTGCCCGTTTCGTCCTGAAATGAAGCCTGGATGATGTTTTTTAATTTTTAAAATTTTTTTGCATTTACTTTCGAAATTTCAAACTCGGGTCGGGTTCGAACGGATAGGAAGGAAATTTTGTTTCTTCTCTATTTTTCGGCCTGTCTTCACCCGTTTCGTCTTGAAATGTAACCTGGATGATGTTTTTTAATTTTTAGAATTTTTTTTGCATTTATTATTGAATTTTCTAACTCGGGTCGGGTTCGAACGGATAGGAAGGATATTATTTTTGTTCTCTATTTCTCAGCCTGTCCTTGCCCGTTTCGTCTTGGAATGAAGCCTGGATGATGTTTTTTAATTTTTAAAATTTGTTTGCATTTACTTTTGAATTTTCTAACACGGGTCGGGTTCGAACGGATACGAAGAAAATTTTTTTTCTTCTCTATTTTTCGGCCTGTCTTTACCCGTTTCGTCTTGAAATGAAACCTGGATGATATTTTTTAATTTTTTGAATTTTTTTTGCATTTATTATTGAATTTTCTAACTCGGGTCGGGTTCGAACGGATAGGAAGGATATTATTTTTGTTCTATATTTCTCAGCCTGTCCTTGCCCGTTTCGTCTTGGAATGAAGCCTGGATGATGTTTTTTAATTTTTAAAATTTTTTTGCATTTGTTTTTGAACTTTCTAACTCGGGTCGGGTATTCGAACGGATAGCAACGAAATTATTTTTGTTCTCTATTTTTCGGCCTGTCCTTGCCCGTTTCGTCCTGAAATGAAGCCTGGATGATGTTTTTTAATTTTTAGAATTTTTTTGCATCTGTTTTTGAATTTTCTAACTCGGGTCGGGTTCGAACGGATAGGAAGGAAATTATTTTTGTTCTCTATTTTTCGGCCTGTCCTTGCCCGTTTCGTCTTGAAATGAAGCCTGGATGATGTTTTTTAATTTTTAAAATTTGTTTGCATTTACTTTTGAATTTTCTAACACGGGTCGGGTTCGAACGGATACGAAGAAAATTTTTTTTCTTCTCTATTTTTCGGCCTGTCTTTACCCGTTTCGTCTTGAAATGAAACCTGGATGATATTTTTTGAATTTTTTTGCATTTATTATTGAATTTTCTAACTCGGGTCGGGTTCGACCGGATAGGAAGGAAATTATTTTTGTTCTCTATTTTTCGGCCTGTCCTTGCCCGTTTCGTCTTGAAATGAAGCCTGGATGATGTTTTTTAATTTTTAAAATTTGTTTGCATTTACTTTTGAATTTTCTAACTCTGGTCAGGTTCGAACGGATACGAAGGAAATTTTTTTTCTTCTCTATATTTCAGCCTGTCTTCACCCGTTTCGTCTTGAAATGAAACCTGGATGATGTTTTTTAATTTTTAGAATTTTTTTGCATTTATTATAGAATTTTCTAACTCGGGTCGGGTTCGAACGGATAGGAAGGAAATTATTTTTGTTCTCTATTTTTCGGCCTGTCCTTGCCCGTTTCGTCCTGAAATGAAGCCTGGATGATGTTTTTTAATTTTTAGAATTTTTTTGCATTTACTTTTGAATTTTCTAACTCGGGTCGGGTTCGAACGGATAGGAACGAAATTATTTTTGTTCTCTATTTTTCGGCCTGTCCTTGCCCGTTTCGTCCTGAAATGAAGCCTGGATGATGTTTTTTAATTTTTAGAATTTTTTTGCATTTACTTTTGAATTTTCTAACTCGGGTCGGGTTCGAACGGATAGGAACGAAATTATTTTTGTTCTCTATTTTTCGGCCTGTCCTTGCCCGTTTCGTCCTGAAATGAAGCCTGGATGATATTTTTTAATTTTTAGAATTTTTTTGCATCTGTTTTTGAATTTTCTAACTCGGGTCGGGTTCGAACGGATAGGAAGGAAATTATTTTTGTTCTCTATTTTTCGGCCTGTCCTTGCCCGTTTCGTGTTGAAATGAAGCCTGGATGTTGTTTTTTAATTTTTAAAATTTGTTTGCATTTACTTTTGAATTTTCTAACACGGGTCGGGTTCGAACGGATACGAAGGAAATTTTTTTTCTTCTCTATATTTCAGCCTGTCTTCACCCGTTTCGTCTTGAAATGAAACCTGGATGATGTTTTTTAATTTTTAGAATTTTTTTGCATTTATTATAGAATTTTCTAACTCGGGTCGGGTTCGAACGGATAGGAAGGAAATTATTTTTGTTCTCTATTTTTCGGCCTGTCCTTGCCCGTTTCGTCTTGGAATGAAGCCTGGATGATGTTTTTTAATTTTTAAAATTTTTTTGCATTTACTTTTGAATTTTCTAACTCGGGTCGGGTTCGAACGGATAGGAACGAAATTATTTTTGTTCTCTATTTTTCGGCCTGTCCTTGCCCGTTTCGTCCTGAAATGAAGCCTGGATGATGTTTTTTAATTTTTAGAATTTTTTTGCATCTGTTTTTGAATTTTCTAACTCGGGTCGGGTTCGAACGGATAGGAACGAAATTATTTTTGTTCTCTATTTTTCGGCCTGTCCTTGCCCGTTTCGTCCTGAAATGAAGCCTGGATGATATTTTTTAATTTTTAGAATTTTTTTGCATCTGTTTTTGAATTTTCTAACTCGGGTCGGGTTCGAACGGATAGGAAGGAAATTATTTTTGTTCTCTATTTTTCGGCCTGTCCTTGCCCGTTTCGTGTTGAAATGAAGCCTGGATGATGTTTTTTAATTTTTAAAATTTGTTTGCATTTACTTTTGAATTTTCTAACACGGGTCGGGTTCGAACGGATACGAAGAAATTTTTTTTTCTTCTTTATTTTCCGGCCTGTGTTCACCCGTTTCGTCTTGAAATGAAACCTGGATGATATTTTTGAATTTTTTGAATTTTTTTTGCATTTATTATTGAATTTTCTAACTCGGGTCGGGTTCGAACGGATAGGAAGGATATTATTTTTGTTCTATATTTCTCAGCCTGTCCTTGCCCGTTTCGTCTTGGAATGAAGCCTGGATGATGTTTTTTAATTTTTATAATTTTTTTGCATTTGTTTTTGAACTTTCTAACTCGGGTCGGGTATTCGAACGGATAGGAACGAAATTATTTTTGTTCTCTATTTTTCGGCCTGTCCTTGCCCGTTTCGTCCTGAAATGAAGCCTGGATGATGTTTTTTAATTTTTAGAATTTTTTTGCAT
Source organism: Quercus robur (assembly GCF_932294415.1). Lineage (NCBI taxonomy): Eukaryota > Viridiplantae > Streptophyta > Magnoliopsida > Fagales > Fagaceae > Quercus > Quercus robur. The sequence continues at coordinate 23,523,353 of NC_065543.1, forward strand.
CTGTTTTTGAATTTTCTAACTCGGGTCGGGTTCGATCGGATAGGAAGGAAATTATTTTTGTTCTCTATTTTTCGGCCTGTCCTTGCCCGTTTCGTCTTGAAATGAAGCCTGGATGATGTTTTTTAATTTTTAAAATTTGTTTGCATTTACTTTTGAATTTTCTAACACGGGTCGGGTTCGAACGGATACGAAGAAAATTTTTTTTCTTCTCTATTTTTCGGCCTGTCTTTACCCGTTTCGTCTTGAAATGAAACCTGGATGATATTTTTTAATTTTTTGAATTTTTTTGCATTTATTATTGAATTTTCTAACTCGGGTCGGGTTCGACCGGATAGGAAGGAAATTATTTTTGTTCTCTATTTTTCGGCCTGTCCTTGCCCGTTTCGTCTTGAAATGAAGCCTGGATGATGTTTTTTAATTTTTAAAATTTGTTTGCATTTACTTTTGAATTTTCTAACTCTGGTCGGGTTCGAACGGATACGAAGGAAATTTTTTTTCTTCTCTATTTTTCAGCCTGTCTTCACCCGTTTCGTCTTGAAATGAAACCTGGATGATGTTTTTTAATTTTTAGAATTTTTTTGCATTTATTATAGAATTTTCTAACTCGGGTCGGGTTCGAACGGATAGGAAGGAAATTATTTTTGTTCTCTATTTTTCGGCCTGTCCTTGCCCGTTTCGTCTTGGAATGAAGCCTGGATGATGTTTTTTAATTTTTAAAATTTTTTTGCATTTACTTTTGAATTTTCTAACACAGGTCGGGTTCGAACGGATACGAAGAAAATTTTTTTTTATCTCTATTTTTTGGCCTGTCTTCACCCGTTTCGTCTTGAAATGAAACCTGGATGATATTTTTTAATTTTTTGAATTTTTTTTGCATTTATTATTGAATTTTCTAACTCGGGTCGGGTTCGAACGGATAGGAAGGATATTATTTTTGTTCTATATTTCTCAGCCTGTCCTTGCCCGTTTCGTCTTGGAATGAAGCCTGGATGATGTTTTTTAATTTTTAAAATTTTTTTGCATTTGTTTTTGAACTTTCTAACTCGGGTCGGGTATTCCAACGGATAGGAAGGAAATTATTTTTGTTCTCTATTTTTCGGCCTGTCCTTGCCCGTTTCGTCATGAAATGAAGCCTGGATGATGTTTTTTAATTTTTAGAATTTTTTTGCATCTGTTTTTGAATTTTCTAACTCGGGTCGGGTTCGAACGGATGGGAAGGAAATTATTTTTGTTCTCTATTTTTCGGCCTGTCCTTCCCCGTTTCGTCTTGAAATGAAGCCGGGATGATGTTTTTTAATTTTTAAAATTTGTTTGCATTTACTTTTGAATTTTCTAACACGGGTCGGGTTCGAACGGATACGAAGAAAATTTTTTTTCTTCTCTATTTTTCGGCCTGTCTTTACCCGTTTCGTCTTGAAATGAAACCTGGATGATATTTTTTAATTTTTTGAATTTTTTTTGGCATTTATTATTGAATTTTCTAACTAGGGTCGGGTTCGAACGGATAGGAAGGATATTATTTTTGTTCTATATTTCTCAGCCTGTTCTTGCCAGTTTCGTCTTGGAATGAAGCCTGGATGATGTTTTTTAATTTTTAAAATTTTTTTGCATTTGTTTTTGAACTTTCTAACTCGGGTCGGGTATTCGAACGGATAGGAAGGAAATTATTTTTGTTCTCTATTTCTCGGCCTGTCCTTGCCCGTTTCGTCCTGAAATGAAGCCTGGATGATGTTTTTTAATTTTTAGAATTTTTTTGCATCTGTTTTTGAATTTTCTAACTCGGGTCGGGTTCGAACGGATGGGAAGGAAATTATTTTTGTTCTCTATTTTTCGGCCTGTCCTTGCCCGTTTCGTCTTGAAATGAAGCCTGGATGATGTTTTTTAATTTTTAAAATTTGTTTGCATTTACTTTTGAATTTTCTAACACGGGTCGGGTTCGAACGGATACGAAGAAAATTTTTTTTCTTCTCTATTTTTCGGCCTGTCTTTACCCGTTTCGTCTTGAAATGAAACCTGGATGATATTTTTTACTTTTTTGAATTTTTTTTGGCATTTATTATTGAATTTTCTAACTAGGGTCGGGTTCGAACGGATAGGAAGGATATTATTTTTGTTCTATATTTCTCAGCCTGTTCTTGCCCGTTTCGTCTTGGAATGAAGCCTGGATGATGTTTTTTAATTTTTAAAATTTTTTTGCATTTGTTTTTGAACTTTCTAACTCGGGTCGGGTATTCGAACGGATAGGAACGAAATTATTTTTGTTCTCTATTTTTCAGCCTGTCCTTGCCCGTTTCGTCCTGAAATGAAGCCTGGATGATGTTTTTTAATTTTTAGAATTTTTTTGCATCTGTTTTTAAATTTTCTAACTCGGGTCGGGTTCGAACGGATAGGAAGGAAATTATTTTTGTTCTCTATTTTTCGGCCTGTCCTTGCCCGTTTCGTCTTGAAATGAAGCCGGGATGATGTTTTTTAATTTTTAAAATTTGTTTGCATTTACTTTTGAATTTTCTAACACGGGTCGGGTTCGAACGGATACGAAGAAAATTTTTTTTCTTCTCTATTTTTCGGCCTGTCTTTACCCGTTTCGTCTTGAAATGAAACCTGGATGATATTTTTTAATTTTTTGAATTTTTTTGCATTTATTATTGAATTTTCTAACTCGGGTCGGGTTCGACCGGATAGGAAGGAAATTATTTTTGTTCTCTATTTTTCGGCCTGTCCTTACCCGTTTCGTCTTGAAATGAAGCCTGGATGATGTTTTTTAATTTTTAAAATTTGTTTGCATTTACTTTTGAATTTTCTAACTCTGGTCGGGTTCGAACGGATACGAAGGAAATTTTTTTTCTTCTCTATATTTCGGCCTGTCTTCACCCGTTTCGTCTTGAAATGAAACCTGGATGATGTTTTTTAATTTTTAGAATTTTTTTGCATTTATTATAGAATTTTCTAACTCGGGTCGGGTTCGAACGGATAGGAATGAAATTATTTTTGTTCTCTATTTTTCGGCCTGTCCTTGCCCGTTTCGTCTAGGAATGAAGCCTGGATGATGTTTTTTAATTTATAAAATTTTTTTGCATTTACTTTTGAATTTTCTAACACGGGTCGGGTTCGAACGGATACGAAGAAAATTTTTTTTCTTCTCTATTTTTCGGCCTGTCTTCACCCGTTTCGTCTTGAAATGAAACCTGGATGATATTTTTTAATTTTTTGAATTTTTTTTGCATTTATTATTGAATTTTCTAACTCGGGTCGGGTTCGAACGGATAGGAAGGATATTATTTTTGTTCTATATTTCTCAGCCTGTCCTTGCCCGTTTCGTCTTGGAACGAAGCCTGGATGATGTTTTTTAATTTTTAAAATTTTTTTGCATTTGTTTTTGAACTTTCTAACTCGGGTCGGGTATTCGAACGGATAGGAACGAAATTATTTTTGTTCTCTATATTTCGGCCTGTCTTCACCCGTTTCGTCCTGAAATGAAGCCTGGATGATGTTTTTTAATTTTTAGAATTTTTTTGCATCTGTTTTTGAATTTTCTAACTCGGGTCGGGTTCGAACGGATAGGAAGGAAATTATTTTTGTTCTCTATTTTTCGGCCTGTCCTTGCCCGTTTCGTCTTGAAATGAAGCCTGGATGATGTTTTTTAATTTTTAAAATTTGTTTGCATTTACTTTTGAATTTTCTAACACGGGTCGGGTTCGAACGGATACGAAGAAAATTTTTTTTCTTCTCTATTTTTCGGCCTGTCTTTACCCGTTTCGTCTTGAAATGAAACCTGGATGATATTTTTTAATTTTTTGAATTTTTTTGCATTTATTATTGAATTTTCTAACTCGGGTCGGGTTCGACCGGATAGGAAGGAAATTATTTTTGTTCTCTATTTTTCGGCCTGTCCTTGCCCGTTTCGTCTTGAAATGAAGCCTGGATGATGTTTTTTAATTTTTAAAATTTGTTTGCATTTACTTTTGAATTTTCTAACTCGGGTCGGGTTCGAACGGATACGAAGGAAATTTTTTTTCTTCTCTATTTTTCGGCCTGTCCTTGCCCGTTTCGTCTTGGAATGAAGCCTGGATGATGTTTTTTAATTTTTAAAATTTTTTTGCATTTATTTTTGAATTTTCTAACTTGGTTCGGGTATTCGAACGGATAGGAAGGAAATTGTTTTTGTTCTCTATTTTTCGGCCTGTCCTTACCCGTTTCATCCTGAAATGAAGCCTGGATGATGTTTTTTATTTTTTAAAATTTTTTTGCATTTATTTTCGAAATTTCAAACTCGGGTCGGGTTCGAACGGATAGGAAGGAAATTTTTTTTCTTCTCTATTTTTCGACCTGTCTTCACCCGTTTCGTCTTGAAATGAAACCTAGATGATGTTTTTTAATTTTTAAATTTTGTTTGCGTTTATTATTGAATTTTCTAACTCGGGTCGGGTTCGAACGGAGAGGAAGGAAATTATTTTTGTTCTCTATTTTTCGGCCTGTCCTTGCTCGTTTCGTCTTGGAATGAAACCTGGATGACGTTTTTTAATTTTTAAAATTTTTTTGCATTTACTTTTGAATTTTCTAACTCGGGTCGGGTTCGAACGGATACGAAGGAAATTTTTTTTCTTCTCTATTTTTCGGCCTGTCTTCACCCGTTTCGTCTTGAAATGAAACCTGGATGATGTTTTTTAATTTTTAGAATTTTTTTGCATTTATTATTGAATTTTCTAACTCGGGTCGAGTTCGAACGGATAGGATGGAAATTATTTTTGTTCTCTATTTTTCGGCCTGTCCATGCCCGTTTCGTCTTGGAATGAAGCCTGGATGATGTTTTTTAATTTTTAAAATTTTTTTGCATTTATTTTTGAATTTTCTAACTTGGTTCGGGTATTCGAACGGATAGGAAGGAAATTGTTCTTGTTCTCTATTTTTCGGTCTGTCCTTACCCGTTTCATCCTGAAATGAAGCCTGGATGATGTTTTTTATTTTTTAAAATTTTTTTGCATTTATTTTCGAAATTTCAAACTCGGGTCGGGTTCGAACGGATAGGAAGGAAATTTTTTTTCTTCTCTATTTTTCGACCTGTCTTCATCCGTTTCGTCTTGAAATGAAACCTGGATGATGTTTTTTAATTTTTGGAATTTTTTTGCATTTGTTTTTTAATTTTCTAACTCGGGTCGGGTATTCGAACGGATAGGAAGGAAATTATTTTAGTTCTCTATTTTTCGGCATGTCCTTGCCAGTTTCGTCTTGGAATGAAGCCTGGACGATGTTTTCTAATTTTTAAAATTTTTTTGCATTTGTTTTTGAATTTTGTATCTCGGGTCGGGTATTCGAACTGATAGGAAGGAAATTATTTTTGTTCTCTATTTTTCGGCCTGTCCATGCCCATTTCGTCTTGGAATGAAGCCTGGTTGATGTTTTTTAATTTTTAAAATTTTTTTGCATTTATTTTTGAATTTTCTAACTTGGTTCGGGTATTCGAACGGATAGGAAGGAAATTGTTTTTGTTCTCTATTTTTCGGCCTGTCCTTACCCGTTTCGTCCTGAAATGAAGCCTGGATGATGTTTTTTAATTTTTAAAATTTTTTTGCATTTATTTTCGAAATTTCAAACTCGGGTCGGGTTCGAACGGATAGGAAGGAAATTTTTTTTCTTCTCTATTTTTCGACCTGTCTTCATCCGTTTCGTCTTGAAATGAAACCTGGATGATGTTTTTTAATTTTTGGTATTTTTTTGCATTTGTTTTTGAATTTTCTAACTCGGGTCAGGTATTCGAACGGATAGGAAGGAAATTATTTTAGTTCTCTATTTTTCGGCGTGTCCTTGCCCGTTTCGTCCTGAAATGAAGCCTGGATGATGTTTTTTAATTTTTAAAATTTTTTTGCATTTATTTTCGAAATTTCAAACTCGGGTCGGGTTCGAACGGATAGGAAGGAAATTTTGTTTCTTCTCTATTTTTCGGCCTGTCTTCACCCGTTTCGTCTTGAAATGTAACCTGGATGATGTTTTTTAATTTTTAGAATTTTTTTTGCATTTATTATTGAATTTTCTAACTCGGGTCGGGTTCGAACGGATAGGAAGGATATTATTTTTGTTCTCTATTTCTCAGCCTGTCCTTGCCCGTTTCGTCTTGGAATGAAGCCTGGATGATGTTTTTTAATTTTTAAAATTTTTTTGCATTTGTTTTTGAACTTTCTAACTCGGGTCGGGTATTCGAACGGATGGGAACGAAATTATTTTTGTTCTCTATTTTTCGGCCTGTCCTTGCCCGTTTCGTCCTGAAATGAAGCCTGGATGATGGTTTTTAATTTTTAGAATTTTTTTGCATCTGTTTTTGAATTTTCTAACTCGGGTCGGGTTCGAACGGATAGGAAGGAAATTATTTTTGTTCTCTATTTTTCGGCCTGTCCTTGCCCGTTTCGTGTTGAAATGAAGCCTGGATGATGTTTTTTAATTTTTAAAATTTGTTTGCATTTACTTTTGAATTTTCTAACACGGGTCGGGTTCGAACGGATACGAAGAAAATTTTTTTTCTTCTCTATTTTTCGGCCTGTGTTCACCCGTTTCGTCTTGAAATGAAACCTGGATGATATTTTTTAATTTTTGGTATTTTTTTGCATTTGTTTTTGAATTTTCTAACTCGGGTCGGGTATTCGAACGAATAGGAAGGAAATTATTTTAGTTCTCTATTTTTCGGCCTGTCCTTGCCCGTTTCGTCCTGAAATGAAGCCTGGATGATGTTTTTTAATTTTTAAAATTTTTTTGCATTTATTTTCGAAATTTCAAACTCGGGTCGGGTTCGAACGGATAGGAAGGAAATTTTATTTCTTCTCTATTTTTCGGCCTGTCTTCACCCGTTTCGTCTTGAAATGTAACCTGGATGATGTTTTTTAATTTTTAGAATTTTTTTTGCATTTATTATTGAATTTTCTAACTCGGGTCGGGTTCGAACGGATAGGAAGGATATTATTTTTGTTCTCTATTTCTCAGCCTGTCCTTGCCCGTTTCGTCTTGGAATGAAGCCTGGACGATGTTTTTTAATTTTTAAAATTTTTTTGCATTTGTTTTTGAACTTTCTAACTCGGGTCGGGTATTCGAACGGATAGGAACGAAATTATTTTTGTTCTCTATTTTTCGGCCTGTCCTTGCCCGTTTCGTCCTGAAATGAAGCCTGGATGATGTTTTTTAATTTTTAGAATTTTTTTGCATCTGTTTTTGAATTTTCTAACTCGGGTCGGGTTCGAACGGATAGGAAGGAAATTATTTTTGTTCTCTATTTTTCGGCCTGTCCTTGCCCGTTTCGTGTTGAAATGAAGCCTGGATGATGTTTTTTAATTTTTAAAATTTGTTTGCATTTACTTTTGAATTTTCTAACACGGGTCGGGTTCGAACGGATAGGAAGGAAATTTTGTTTCTTCTCTATTTTTCGGCCTGTCTTCACCCGTTTCGTCTTGAAATGTAACCTGGATGATGTTTTTTAATTTTTAGAATTTTTTTTGCATTTATTATTGAATTTTCTAACTCGGGTCGGGTTCGAACGGATAGGAAGGATATTATTTTTGTTCTCTATTTCTCAGCCTGTCCTTGCCCGTTTCGTCTTGGAATGAAGCCTGGATGATGTTTTTTAATTTTTAAAATTTTTTTGCATTTGTTTTTGAACTTTCTAACTCGGGTCGGGTATTCGAACGGATAGGAACGAAATTATTTTTGTTCTCTATTTTTCGACCTGTCCTTGCCCGTTTCGTCCTGAAATGAAGCCTGGATGATGTTTTTTAATTTTTAGAATTTTTTTGCATCTGTTTTTGAATTTTCTAACTCGGGTCGGGTTCGAACGGATAGGAAGGAAATTATTTTTGTTCTCTATTTTTCGGCCTGTCCTTGCCTGTTTCGTCTTGAAATGAAGCCTGGATGATGTTTTTTAATTTTTAAAATTTGTTTGCATTTACTTTTGAATTTTCTAACACGGGTCGGGTTCGAACGGATACGAAGAAAATTTTTTTTCTTCTCTATTTTTCGGCCTGTCTTTACCCGTTTCGTCTTGAAATGAAACCTGGATGATATTTTTTAATTTTTTGAATTTTTTTGCATTTATTATTGAATTTTCTAACTCGGGTCGGGTTCGACCGGATAGGAAGGAAATTATTTTTGTTCTCTATTTTTCGGCCTGTCCTTGCCCGTTTCGTCTTGAAATGAAGCCTGGATGATGTTTTTTAATTTTTAAAATTTGTTTGCATTTACTTTTGAATTTTCTAACTCGGGTCGGGTTCGAACGGATACGAAGGAAATTTTTTTTCTTCTCTATTTTTCAGCCTGTCTTCACCCGTTTCGTCTTGAAATGAAACCTGGATGATGTTTTTTAATTTTTAGAATTTTTTTGCACTTATTATTGAATTTTCTAACTCGGGTCGGGTTCGAACGGATAGGAAGGAAATTATTTTTGTTCTCTATTTTTCGGCCTGTCCTTGCCCGTTTCGTCTTGGAATGAAGCCTGGATGATGTTTTTTAATTTTTAAAATTTTTTTGCATTTATTTTTTAATTTTCTAACTTGGTTCGGGTATTCGAACGGATAGGAAGGAAATTGTTTTTGTTCTCTATTTTTCGGCCTGTCCTTGCTCGTTTCGTCCTGAAATGAAGCCTGGATGATGTTTTTTAATTTTTAAAATTTTTTTGCATTTATTTTCGAAATTTCAAACTCGGGTCGGGTTCGAACGGATAGGAAGGAAAATTTTTTTCTTCTCTATTTTTCGACCTGTCTTCATCCGTTTCGTCTTGAAATGAAACCTAGATGATGTTTTTTAATTTTTGGAATTTTTTTGCATTTATTATTTAATTTTCTAACTCGGGTCGGGTTCGAACGGATAGGAAGGAAATTATTTTTGTTCTCTATTTTTCGGCATGTCCTTGCCAGTTTCGTCTTGGAATGAAGCCTGGACGATGTTTTCTAATTTTTAAAATTTTTTTGCATTTGTTTTTGAATTTTGTATCTCGGGTCGGGTATTCGAACTGATAGGAAGGAAATTATTTTTGTTCACTATTTTTCGGCCTGTCCATGCCCGTTTCGTCTTGGAATGAAGCCTGGATGATGTTTTTTAATTTTTAAAATTTTTTTGCATTTATTTTTGAATTTTCTAACTTGGTTCGGGTATTCGAACGGATAGGAAGGAAATTGTTCTTGTTCTCTATTTTTCGGTCTGTCCTTACCCGTTTCATCCTGAAATGAAGCCTGGATGATGTTTTTTATTTTTTAAAATTTTTTTGCATTTATTTTCGAAATTTCAAACTCGGGTCGGGTTCGAACGGATAGGAAGGAAATTTTTTTTCTTCTCTATTTTTCGACCTGTCTTCATCCGTTTCGTCTTGAAATGAAACCTGGATGATGTTTTTTAATTTTTGGAATTTTTTTGCATTTGTTTTTGAATTTTCTAACTCGGGTCGGGTATTCGAACGGATAGGAAGGAAATTATTTTAGTTCTCTATTTTTCGGCATGTCCTTGCCAGTTTCGTCTTGGAATGAAGCCTGGACGATGTTTTCTAATTTTTAAAATTTTTTTGCATTTGTTTTTGAATTTTGTATCTCGGGTCGGGTATTCGAACTGATAGGAAGGAAATTATTTTTGTTCTCTATTTTTCGGCCTGTCCATGCCCATTTCGTCTTGGAATGAAGCCTGGTTGATGTTTTTTAATTTTTAAAATTTTTTTGCATTTATTTTTGAATTTTCTAACTTGGTTCGGGTATTCGAACGGATAGGAAGGAAATTGTTTTTGTTCTCTATTTTTCGGCCTGTCCTTACCCGTTTCGTCCTGAAATGAAGCCTGGATGATGTTTTTTAATTTTTAAAATTTTTTTGCATTTATTTTCGAAATTTCAAACTCGGGTCGGGTTCGAACGGATAGGAAGGAAATTTTTTTTCTTCTCTATTTTTCGACCTGTCTTCATCCGTTTCGTCTTGAAATGAAACCTGGATGATGTTTTTTAATTTTTGGTATTTTTTTGCATTTGTTTTTGAATTTTCTAACTCGGGTCAGGTATTCGAACGGATAGGAAGGAAATTATTTTAGTTCTCTATTTTTCGGCGTGTCCTTGCCCGTTTCGTCCTGAAATGAAGCCTGGATGATGTTTTTTAATTTTTAAAATTTTTTTGCATTTATTTTCGAAATTTCAAACTCGGGTCGGGTTCGAACGGATAGGAAGGAAATTTTGTTTCTTCTCTATTTTTCGGCCTGTCTTCACCCGTTTCGTCTTGAAATGTAACCTGGATGATGTTTTTTAATTTTTAGAATTTTTTTTGCATTTATTATTGAATTTTCTAACTCGGGTCGGGTTCGAACGGATAGGAAGGATATTATTTTTGTTCTCTATTTCTCAGCCTGTCCTTGCCCGTTTCGTCTTGGAATGAAGCCTGGATGATGTTTTTTAATTTTTAAAATTTTTTTGCATTTGTTTTTGAACTTTCTAACTCGGGTCGGGTATTCGAACGGATGGGAACGAAATTATTTTTGTTCTCTATTTTTCGGCCTGTCCTTGCCCGTTTCGTCCTGAAATGAAGCCTGGATGATGGTTTTTAATTTTTAGAATTTTTTTGCATCTGTTTTTGAATTTTCTAACTCGGGTCGGGTTCGAACGGATAGGAAGGAAATTATTTTTGTTCTCTATTTTTCGGCCTGTCCTTGCCCGTTTCGTGTTGAAATGAAGCCTGGATGATGTTTTTTAATTTTTAAAATTTGTTTGCATTTACTTTTGAATTTTCTAACACGGGTCGGGTTCGAACGGATACGAAGAAAATTTTTTTTCTTCTCTATTTTTCGGCCTGTGTTCACCCGTTTCGTCTTGAAATGAAACCTGGATGATATTTTTTAATTTTTGGTATTTTTTTGCATTTGTTTTTGAATTTTCTAACTCGGGTCGGGTATTCGAACGGATAGGAAGGAAATTATTTTAGTTCTCTATTTTTCGGCCTGTCCTTGCCCGTTTCGTCCTGAAATGAAGCCTGGATGATGTTTTTTAATTTTTAAAATTTTTTTGCATTTATTTTCGAAATTTCAAACTCGGGTCGGGTTCGAACGGATAGGAAGGAAATTTTATTTCTTCTCTATTTTTCGGCCTGTCTTCACCCGTTTCGTCTTGAAATGTAACCTGGATGATGTTTTTTAATTTTTAGAATTTTTTTTGCATTTATTATTGAATTTTCTAACTCGGGTCGGGTTCGAACGGATAGGAAGGATATTATTTTTGTTCTCTATTTCTCAGCCTGTCCTTGCCCGTTTCGTCTTGGAATGAAGCCTGGACGATGTTTTTTAATTTTTAAAATTTTTTTGCATTTGTTTTTGAACTTTCTAACTCGGGTCGGGTATTCGAACGGATAGGAACGAAATTATTTTTGTTCTCTATTTTTCGGCCTGTCCTTGCCCGTTTCGTCCTGAAATGAAGCCTGGATGATGTTTTTTAATTTTTAGAATTTTTTTGCATCTGTTTTTGAATTTTCTAACTCGGGTCGGGTTCGAACGGATAGGAAGGAAATTATTTTTGTTCTCTATTTTTCGGCCTGTCCTTGCCCGTTTCGTGTTGAAATGAAGCCTGGATGATGTTTTTTAATTTTTAAAATTTGTTTGCATTTACTTTTGAATTTTCTAACACGGGTCGGGTTCGAACGGATAGGAAGGAAATTTTGTTTCTTCTCTATTTTTCGGCCTGTCTTCACCCGTTTCGTCTTGAAATGTAACCTGGATGATGTTTTTTAATTTTTAGAATTTTTTTTGCATTTATTATTGAATTTTCTAACTCGGGTCGGGTTCGAACGGATAGGAAGGATATTATTTTTGTTCTCTATTTCTCAGCCTGTCCTTGCCCGTTTCGTCTTGGAATGAAGCCTGGATGATGTTTTTTAATTTTTAAAATTTTTTTGCATTTGTTTTTGAACTTTCTAACTCGGGTCGGGTATTCGAACGGATAGGAACGAAATTATTTTTGTTCTCTATTTTTCGACCTGTCCTTGCCCGTTTCGTCCTGAAATGAAGCCTGGATGATGTTTTTTAATTTTTAGAATTTTTTTGCATCTGTTTTTGAATTTTCTAACTCGGGTCGGGTTCGAACGGATAGGAAGGAAATTATTTTTGTTCTCTATTTTTCGGCCTGTCCTTGCCTGTTTCGTCTTGAAATGAAGCCTGGATGATGTTTTTTAATTTTTAAAATTTGTTTGCATTTACTTTTGAATTTTCTAACACGGGTCGGGTTCGAACGGATACGAAGAAAATTTTTTTTCTTCTCTATTTTTCGGCCTGTCTTTACCCGTTTCGTCTTGAAATGAAACCTGGATGATATTTTTTAATTTTTTGAATTTTTTTGCATTTATTATTGAATTTTCTAACTCGGGTCGGGTTCGACCGGATAGGAAGGAAATTATTTTTGTTCTCTATTTTTCGGCCTGTCCTTGCCCGTTTCGTCTTGAAATGAAGCCTGGATGATGTTTTTTAATTTTTAAAATTTGTTTGCATTTACTTTTGAATTTTCTAACTCGGGTCGGGTTCGAACGGATACGAAGGAAATTTTTTTTCTTCTCTATTTTTCAGCCTGTCTTCACCCGTTTCGTCTTGAAATGAAACCTGGATGATGTTTTTTAATTTTTAGAATTTTTTTGCACTTATTATTGAATTTTCTAACTCGGGTCGGGTTCGAACGGATAGGAAGGAAATTATTTTTGTTCTCTATTTTTCGGCCTGTCCTTGCCCGTTTCGTCTTGGAATGAAGCCTGGATGATGTTTTTTAATTTTTAAAATTTTTTTGCATTTATTTTTTAATTTTCTAACTTGGTTCGGGTATTCGAACGGATAGGAAGGAAATTGTTTTTGTTCTCTATTTTTCGGCCTGTCCTTGCTCGTTTCGTCCTGAAATGAAGCCTGGATGATGTTTTTTAATTTTTAAAATTTTTTTGCATTTATTTTCGAAATTTCAAACTCGGGTCGGGTTCGAACGGATAGGAAGGAAAATTTTTTTCTTCTCTATTTTTCGACCTGTCTTCATCCGTTTCGTCTTGAAATGAAACCTAGATGATGTTTTTTAATTTTTGGAATTTTTTTGCATTTATTATTTAATTTTCTAACTCGGGTCGGGTTCGAACGGATAGGAAGGAAATTATTTTTGTTCTCTTTTTTTCGGCATGTCCTTGCCAGTTTCGTCTTGGAATGAAGCCTGGACGATGTTTTCTAATTTTTAAAATTTTTTTGCATTTGTTTTTGAATTTTGTATCTCGGGTCGGGTATTCGAACTGATAGGAAGGAAATTATTTTTGTTCACTATTTTTCGGCCTGTCCATGCCCGTTTCGTCTTGGAATGAAGCCTGGATGATGTTTTTTAATTTTTAAAATTTTTTTGCATTTATTTTTGAATTTTCTAACTTGGTTCGGGTATTCGAACGGATAGGAAGGAAATTGTTCTTGTTCTCTATTTTTCGGTCTGTCCTTACCCGTTTCATCCTGAAATGAAGCCTGGATGATGTTTTTTATTTTTTAAAATTTTTTTGCATTTATTTTCGAAATTTCAAACTCGGGTCGGGTTCGAACGGATAGGAAGGAAATTTTTTTTCTTCTCTATTTTTCGACCTGTCTTCATCCGTTTCGTCTTGAAATGAAACCTGGATGATGTTTTTTAATTTTTGGAATTTTTTTGCATTTGTTTTTGAATTTTCTAACTCGGGTCGGGTATTCGAACGGATAGGAAGGAAATTATTTTAGTTCTCTATTTTTCGGCATGTCCTTGCCAGTTTCGTCTTGGAATGAAGCCTGGACGATGTTTTCTAATTTTTAAAATTTTTTTGCATTTGTTTTTGAATTTTGTATCTCGGGTCGGGTATTCGAACTGATAGGAAGGAAATTATTTTTGTTCTCTATTTTTCGGCCTGTCCATGCCCATTTCGTCTTGGAATGAAGCCTGGTTGATGTTTTTTAATTTTTAAAATTTTTTTGCATTTATTTTTGAATTTTCTAACTTGGTTCGGGTATTCGAACGGATAGGAAGGAAATTGTTTTTGTTCTCTATTTTTCGGCCTGTCCTTACCCGTTTCGTCCTGAAATGAAGCCTGGATGATGTTTTTTAATTTTTAAAATTTTTTTGCATTTATTTTCGAAATTTCAAACTCGGGTCGGGTTCGAACGGATAGGAAGGAAATTTTTTTTCTTCTCTATTTTTCGACCTGTCTTCATCCGTTTCGTCTTGAAATGAAACCTGGATGATGTTTTTTAATTTTTGGTATTTTTTTGCATTTGTTTTTGAATTTTCTAACTCGGGTCAGGTATTCGAACGGATAGGAAGGAAATTATTTTAGTTCTCTATTTTTCGGCGTGTCCTTGCCCGTTTCGTCCTGAAATGAAGCCTGGATGATGTTTTTTAATTTTTAAAATTTTTTTGCATTTATTTTCGAAATTTCAAACTCGGGTCGGGTTCGAACGGATAGGAAGGAAATTTTGTTTCTTCTCTATTTTTCGGCCTGTCTTCACCCGTTTCGTCTTGAAATGTAACCTGGATGATGTTTTTTAATTTTTAGAATTTTTTTTGCATTTATTATTGAATTTTCTAACTCGGGTCGGGTTCGAACGGATAGGAAGGATATTATTTTTGTTCTCTATTTCTCAGCCTGTCCTTGCCCGTTTCGTCTTGGAATGAAGCCTGGATGATGTTTTTTAATTTTTAAAATTTTTTTGCATTTGTTTTTGAACTTTCTAACTCGGGTCGGGTATTCGAACGGATGGGAACGAAATTATTTTTGTTCTCTATTTTTCGGCCTGTCCTTGCCCGTTTCGTCCTGAAATGAAGCCTGGATGATGGTTTTTAATTTTTAGAATTTTTTTGCATCTGTTTTTGAATTTTCTAACTCGGGTCGGGTTCGAACGGATAGGAAGGAAATTATTTTTGTTCTCTATTTTTCGGCCTGTCCTTGCCCGTTTCGTGTTGAAATGAAGCCTGGATGATGTTTTTTAATTTTTAAAATTTGTTTGCATTTACTTTTGAATTTTCTAACACGGGTCGGGTTCGAACGGATACGAAGAAAATTTTTTTTCTTCTCTATTTTTCGGCCTGTGTTCACCCGTTTCGTCTTGAAATGAAACCTGGATGATATTTTTTAATTTTTGGTATTTTTTTGCATTTGTTTTTGAATTTTCTAACTCGGGTCGGGTATTCGAACGGATAGGAAGGAAATTATTTTAGTTCTCTATTTTTCGGCCTGTCCTTGCCCGTTTCGTCCTGAAATGAAGCCTGGATGATGTTTTTTAATTTTTAAAATTTTTTTGCATTTATTTTCGAAATTTCAAACTCGGGTCGGGTTCGAACGGATAGGAAGGAAATTTTATTTCTTCTCTATTTTTCGGCCTGTCTTCACCCGTTTCGTCTTGAAATGTAACCTGGATGATGTTTTTTAATTTTTAGAATTTTTTTTGCATTTATTATTGAATTTTCTAACTCGGGTCGGGTTCGAACGGATAGGAAGGATATTATTTTTGTTCTCTATTTCTCAGCCTGTCCTTGCCCGTTTCGTCTTGGAATGAAGCCTGGACGATGTTTTTTAATTTTTAAAATTTTTTTGCATTTGTTTTTGAACTTTCTAACTCGGGTCGGGTATTCGAACGGATAGGAACGAAATTATTTTTGTTCTCTATTTTTCGGCCTGTCCTTGCCCGTTTCGTCCTGAAATGAAGCCTGGATGATGTTTTTTAATTTTTAGAATTTTTTTGCATCTGTTTTTGAATTTTCTAACTCGGGTCGGGTTCGAACGGATAGGAAGGAAATTATTTTTGTTCTCTATTTTTCGGCCTGTCCTTGCCCGTTTCGTGTTGAAATGAAGCCTGGATGATGTTTTTTAATTTTTAAAATTTGTTTGCATTTACTTTTGAATTTTCTAACACGGGTCGGGTTCGAACGGATAGGAAGGAAATTTTGTTTCTTCTCTATTTTTCGGCCTGTCTTCACCCGTTTCGTCTTGAAATGTAACCTGGATGATGTTTTTTAATTTTTAGAATTTTTTTTGCATTTATTATTGAATTTTCTAACTCGGGTCGGGTTCGAACGGATAGGAAGGATATTATTTTTGTTCTCTATTTCTCAGCCTGTCCTTGCCCGTTTCGTCTTGGAATGAAGCCTGGATGATGTTTTTTAATTTTTAAAATTTTTTTGCATTTGTTTTTGAACTTTCTAACTCGGGTCGGGTATTCGAACGGATAGGAACGAAATTATTTTTGTTCTCTATTTTTCGACCTGTCCTTGCCCGTTTCGTCCTGAAATGAAGCCTGGATGATGTTTTTTAATTTTTAGAATTTTTTTGCATCTGTTTTTGAATTTTCTAACTCGGGTCGGGTTCGAACGGATAGGAAGGAAATTATTTTTGTTCTCTATTTTTCGGCCTGTCCTTGCCTGTTTCGTCTTGAAATGAAGCCTGGATGATGTTTTTTAATTTTTAAAATTTGTTTGCATTTACTTTTGAATTTTCTAACACGGGTCGGGTTCGAACGGATACGAAGAAAATTTTTTTTCTTCTCTATTTTTCGGCCTGTCTTTACCCGTTTCGTCTTGAAATGAAACCTGGATGATATTTTTTAATTTTTTGAATTTTTTTGCATTTATTATTGAATTTTCTAACTCGGGTCGGGTTCGACCGGATAGGAAGGAAATTATTTTTGTTCTCTATTTTTCGGCCTGTCCTTGCCCGTTTCGTCTTGAAATGAAGCCTGGATGATGTTTTTTAATTTTTAAAATTTGTTTGCATTTACTTTTGAATTTTCTAACTCGGGTCGGGTTCGAACGGATATGAAGGAAATTTTTTTTCTTCTCTATTTTTCAGCCTGTCTTCACCCGTTTCGTCTTGAAATGAAACCTGGATGATGTTTTTTAATTTTTAGAATTTTTTTGCACTTATTATTGAATTTTCTAACTCGGGTCGGGTTCGAACGGATAGGAAGGAAATTATTTTTGTTCTCTATTTTTCGGCCTGTCCTTGCCCGTTTCGTCTTGGAATGAAGCCTGGATGATGTTTTTTAATTTTTAAAATTTTTTTGCATTTATTTTTTAATTTTCTAACTTGGTTCGGGTATTCGAACGGATAGGAAGGAAATTGTTTTTGTTCTCTATTTTTCGGCCTGTCCTTGCTCGTTTCGTCCTGAAATGAAGCCTGGATGATGTTTTTTAATTTTTAAAATTTTTTTGCATTTATTTTCGAAATTTCAAACTCGGGTCGGGTTCGAACGGATAGGAAGGAAAATTTTTTTCTTCTCTATTTTTCGACCTGTCTTCATCCGTTTCGTCTTGAAATGAAACCTAGATGATGTTTTTTAATTTTTGGAATTTTTTTGCATTTATTATTTAATTTTCTAACTCGGGTCGGGTTCGAACGGATAGGAAGGAAATTATTTTTGTTCTCTATTTTTCGGCATGTCCTTGCCAGTTTCGTCTTGGAATGAAGCCTGGACGATGTTTTCTAATTTTTAAAATTTTTTTGCATTTGTTTTTGAATTTTGTATCTCGGGTCGGGTATTCGAACTGATAGGAAGGAAATTATTTTTGTTCACTATTTTTCGGCCTGTCCATGCCCGTTTCGTCTTGGAATGAAGCCTGGATGATGTTTTTTAATTTTTAAAATTTTTTTGCATTTATTTTTGAATTTTCTAACTTGGTTCGGGTATTCGAACGGATAGGAAGGAAATTGTTTTTGTTCTCTATTTTTCGGCCTGTCCTTACCCGTTTCGTCCTGAAATGAAGCCTGGATGATGTTTTTTAATTTTTAAAATTTTTTTGCATTTATTTTCGAAATTTCAAACTCGGGTCGGGTTCGAACGGATATGAAGGAAATTTTTTTTCTTCTCTATTTTTCGACCTGTCTTCATCCGTTTCGTCTTGAAATGAAACCTGGATGATGTTTTTTAATTTTTGGTATTTTTTTGCATTTGTTTTTGAATTTTCTAACTCGGGTCGGGTATTCGAACGGATAGGAAGGAAATTATTTTAGTTCTCTATTTTTCGGCTTGTCCTTGCCCGTTTCGTCCTGAAATGAAGCCTGGATGATGTTTTTTAATTTTTAAAATTTTTTTGCATTTATTTTCGAAATTTCAAACTCGGGTCGGGTTCGAACGGATAGGAAGGAAATTTTGTTTCTTCTCTATTTTTCGGCCTGTCTTCACCCGTTTCGTCTTGAAATGTAACCTGGATGATGTTTTTTAATTTTTAGAATTTTTTTTGCATTTATTATTGAATTTTCTAACTCGGGTCGGGTTCGAACGGATAGGAAGGATATTATTTTTGTTCTCTATTTCTCAGCCTGTCCTTGCCCGTTTCGTCTTGGAATGAAGCCTGGATGATGTTTTTTAATTTTTAAAATTTTTTTGCATTTGTTTTTGAACTTTCTAACTCGGGTCGGGTATTCGAACGGATAGGAACGAAATTATTTTTGTTCTCTATTTTTCGGCCTGTCCTTGCCCGTTTCGTCCTGAAATGAAGCCTGGATGATGTTTTTTAATTTTTAGAATTTTTTTGCATCTGTTTTTGAATTTTCTAACTCGGGTCGGGTTCGAAAGGATAGGAAGGAAATTATTTTTGTTCTCTATTTTTCGGCCTGTCCTTGCCCGTTTCGTGTTGAAATGAAGCCTGGATGATGTTTTTTAATTTTTAAAATTTGTTTGCATTTACTTTTGAATTTTCTAACACGGGTCGGCTTCGAACGGATACGAAGAAAATTTTTTTTCTTCTCTATTTTCCGGCCTGTGTTCACCCGTTTCGTCTTGAAATGAAACCTGGATGATATTTTTTAATTTTTTGAATTTTTTTTGCATTTATTATTGAATTTTCTAACTCGGGTCGGGTTCGAACGGATAGGAAGGATATTATTTTTGTTCTATATTTCTCAGCCTGTCCTTGCCCGTTTCGTCTTGGAATGAAGCCTGGATGATGTTTTTTAATTTTTAAAATTTTTTTGCATTTGTTTTTGAACTTTCTAACTCGGGTCGGGTATTCGAACGGATAGGAACGAAATTATTTTTGTTCTCTATTTTTCGGCCTGTCCTTGCCCGTTTCGTCCTGAAATGAAGCCTGGATGATGTTTTTTAATTTTTAGAATTTTTTTGCACTGTTTTTGAATTTTCTAACTCGGGTCGGGTTCGAACGGATAGGAAGGAAATTATTTTTGTTCTCTATTTTTCGGCCTGTCCTTGCCCGTTTCGTGTTGAAATGAAGCCTGAATGATGTTTTTTAATTTTTAAAATTTGTTTGCATTTACTTTTGAATTTTCTAACACGGGTCGGGTTCGAACGGATACGAAGAAAATTTTTTTTCTTCTCTATTTTTCGGCCTGTCTTTACCCGTTTCGTCTTGAAATGAAACCTGGATGATATTTTTTAATTTTTTGAATTTTTTTGCATTTATTATTGAATTTTCTAACTCGGGTCGGGTTCGACCGGATAGGAAGGAAATTATTTTTGTTCTCTATTTTTCGGCCTGTCCTTGCCCGTTTCGTCTTGAAATGAAGCCTGGATGATGTTTTTTAATTTTTAAAATTTGTTTGCATTTACTTTTGAATTTTCTAACTCGGGTCGGGTTCGAACGGATACGAAGGAAATTTTTTTTCTTCTCTATTTTTCGGCCTGTCCTTGCCCGTTTCGTCTTGGAATGAAGCCTGGATGATATTTTTTAATTTTTAAAATTTTTTTGCATTTATTTTTGAATTTTCTAACTTGGTTCGGGTATTCGAACGGATAGGAAGGAAATTGTTTTTGTTCTCTATTTTTCGGCCTGTCCTTACCCGTTTCATCCTGAAATGAAGCCTGGATGACGTTTTTTATTTTTTAAAATTTTTTTGCATTTATTTTCGAAATTTCAAACTCGGGTCGGGTTCGAACGGATAGGAAGGAAATTTTTTTTCTTCTCTATTTTTCGACCTGTCTTCACCCGTTTCGTCTTGAAATGAAACCTAGATGATGTTTTTTAATTTTTAAATTTTGTTTGCATTTATTATTGAATTTTCTAACTCGGGTCGGGTTCGAACGGATAGGAAGGAAATTATTTTTGTTCTCTATTTTTCGGCCTGTCCTTGCTCGTTTCGTCTTGGAATGAAGCCTGGATGACGTTTTTTAATTTTTAAAATTTTTTTGCATTTACTTTTGAATTTTCTAACTCGGGTCGGGTTCGAACGGATACGAAGGAAATTTTTTTTCTTCTCTATTTTTCGGCCTGTCTTCACCCGTTTCGTCTTGAAATGAAACCTGGATGATGTTTTTTAATTTTTAGAATTTTTTTGCATTTATTATTGAATTTTCTAACTCGGGTCGGGTTCGAACGGATAGGAAGGAAATTATTTTTGTTCTCTATTTTTCGGCCTGTCCTTGCCCGTTTCGTCTTGGAATGAAGCCTGGATGATGTTTTTTAATTTTTAAAATTTTTTTGCATTTATTTTTGAATTTTCTAACTTGGTTCGGGTATTCGAACGGATAGAAAGGAAATTGTTTTTGTTCTCTATTTTTCGGCCTGTCCTTACCCGTTTCATCCTGAAATGAAGCCTGGATGATGTTTTTTATTTTTTAAAATTTTTTTGCATTTATTTTCGAAATTTCAAACTCGGGTCGGGTTCGAACGGATAGGAAGGAAATTTTTTTTCTTCTCTATTTTTCGACCTGTCTTCATCCGTTTCGTCTTGAAATGAAACCTGGATGATGTTTTTTAATTTTTGGAATTTTTTTGCATTTATTTTTGAATTTTCTAACTCGGGTCGGGTATTCGAACGGATAGGAAGGAAATTATTTTAGTTCTCTATTTTTCGGCATGTCCTTGCCAGTTTCGTCTTGGAATGAAGCCTGGACGATGTTTTCTAATTTTTAAAATTTTTTTGCATTTGTTTTTGAATTTTGTATCTCGGGTCGGGTATTCGAACTGATAGGAAGGAAATTATTTTTGTTCTCTATTTTTCGGCCTGTCCATGCCCGTTTCGTCTTGGAATGAAGCTTGGATGATGTTTTTTAATTTTTAAAATTTTTTTGCATTTATTTTTGAATTTTCTAACTTGGTTCGGGTATTCGAACGGATAGGAAGGAAATTGTTTTTGTTCTCTATTTTTCGGCCTGTCCTTGCCCGTTTCGTGTTGAAATGAAGCCTGGATGATGTTTTTTAATTTTTAGAATTTTTTTGCATCTGTTTTTGAATTTTCTAACTCGGGTCGGGTTCGAAAGGATAGGAAGGAAATTATTTTTGTTCTCTATTTTTCGGCCTGTCCTTGCCCGTTTCGTGTTGAAATGAAGCCTGGATGATGTTTTTTAATTTTTAAAATTTGTTTGCATTTACTTTTGAATTTTCTAACACGGGTCGGCTTCGAACGGATACGAAGAAAATTTTTTTTCTTCTCTATTTTCCGGCCTGTGTTCACCCGTTTCGTCTTGAAATGAAACCTGGATGATATTTTTTAATTTTTTGAATTTTTTTTGCATTTATTATTGAATTTTCTAAATCGGGTCGGGTTCGAACGGATAGGAAGGATATTATTTTTGTTCTATATTTCTCAGCCTGTCCTTGCCCGTTTCGTCTTGGAATGAAGCCTGGATGATGTTTTTTAATTTTTAAAATTTTTTTGCATTTGTTTTTGAACTTTCTAACTCGGGTCGGGTATTCGAACGGATAGGAACGAAATTATTTTTGTTCTCTATTTTTCGGCCTGTCCTTGCCCGTTTCGTCCTGAAATGAAGCCTGGATGATGTTTTTTAATTTTTAGAATTTTTTTGCATCTGTTTTTGAATTTTCTAACTCGGGTCGGGTTCGAACGGATAGGAAGGAAATTATTTTTGTTCTCTATTTTTCGGCCTGTCCTTGCCCGTTTCGTGTTGAAATGAAGCCTGGATGATGTTTTTTAATTTTTAAAATTTGTTTGCATTTACTTTTGAATTTTCTAACACGGGTCGGGTTCGAACGGATACGAAGAAAATTTTTTTTCTTCTCTATTTTTCGGCCTGTCTTTACCCGTTTCGTCTTGAAATGAAACCTGGATGATATTTTTTAATTTTTTGAATTTTTTTGCATTTATTATTGAATTTTCTAACTCGGGTCGGGTTCGACCGGATAGGAAGGAAATTATTTTTGTTCTCTATTTTTCGGCCTGTCCTTGCCCGTTTCGTCTTGAAATGAAGCCTGGATGATGTTTTTTAATTTTTAAAATTTGTTTGCATTTACTTTTGAATTTTCTAACTCGGGTCGGGTTCGAACGGATACGAAGGAAATTTTTTTTCTTCTCTATTTTTCGGCCTGTCCTTGCCCGTTTCGTCTTGGAATGAAGCCTGGATGATATTTTTTAATTTTTAAAATTTTTTTGCATTTATTTTTGAATTTTCTAACTTGGTTCGGGTATTCGAACGGATAGGAAGGAAATTGTTTTTGTTCTCTATTTTTCGGCCTGTCCTTACCCGTTTCATCCTGTAATGAAGCCTGGATGATGTTTTTTATTTTTTAAAATTTTTTTGCATTTATTTTCGAAATTTCAAACTCGGGTCGGGTTCGAACGGATAGGAAGGAAATTTTTTTTCTTCTCTATTTTTCGACCTGTCTTCACCCGTTTCGTCTTGAAATGAAACCTAGATGATGTTTTTTAATTTTTAAATTTTGTTTGCATTTATTATTGAATTTTCTAACTCGGGTCGGGTTCGAACGGATAGGAAGGAAATTATTTTTGTTCTCTATTTTTCGGCCTGTCCTTGCTCGTTTCGTCTTGGAATGAAGCCTGGATGACGTTTTTTAATTTTTAAAATTTTTTTGCATTTACTTTTGAATTTTCTAACTCGGGTCGGGTTCGAACGGATACGAAGGAAATTTTTTTTCTTCTCTATTTTTCGGCCTGTCTTCACCCGTTTCGTCTTGAAATGAAACCTGGATGATGTTTTTTAATTTTTAGAATTTTTTTGCATTTATTATTGAATTTTCTAACTCGGGTCGGGTTCGAACGGATAGGAAGGAAATTATTTTTGTTCTCTATTTTTCGGCCTGTCCATGCCCGTTTCGTCTTGGAATGAAGCCTGGATGATGTTTTTTAATTTTTAAAATTTTTTTGCATTTATTTTTGAATTTTCTAACTTGGTTCGGGTATTCGAACGGATAGAAAGGAAATTGTTTTTGTTCTCTATTTTTCGGCCTGTCCTTACCCGTTTCATCCTGAAATGAAGCCTGGATGATGTTTTTTTTTTTTTTAAAATTTTTTTTGCATTTATTTTCGAAATTTCAAACTCGGGTCGGGTTCGAACGGATAGGAAGGAAATTTTTTTTCTTCTCTATTTTTCGACCTGTCTTCATCCGTTTCGTCTTGAAATGAAACCTGGATGATGTTTTTTAATTTTTGGAATTTTTTTGCATTTGTTTTTGAATTTTCTAACTCGGGTCGGGTATTCGAACGGATAGGAAGGAAATTATTTTAGTTCTCTATTTTTCGGCATGTCCTTGCCAGTTTCGTCTTGGAATGAAGCCTGGACGATGTTTTCTAATTTTTAAAATTTTTTTGCATTTGTTTTTGAATTTTGTATCTCGGGTCGGGTATTCGAACTGATAGGAAGGAAATTATTTTTGTTCTCTATTTTTCGGCCTGTCCATGCCCGTTTCGTCTTGGAATGAAGCTTGGATGATGTTTTTTAATTTTTAAAATTTTTTTGCATTTATTTTTGAATTTTCTAACTTGGTTCGGGTATTCGAACGGATAGGAAGGAAATTGTTTTTGTTCTCTATTTTTCGGCCTGTCCTTACCCGTTTCGTCCTGAAATGAAGCCTGTATGATGTTTTTTAATTTTTAAAATTTTTTTGCATTTATTTTCGAAATTTCAAACTCGGGTCGGGTTCGAACGGATATGAAGGAAATTTTTTTTCTTCTCTATTTTTCAACCTGTCTTCATCCGTTTCGTCTTGAAATGAAACCTGGATGATGTTTTTTAATTTTTGGTATTTTTTTGCATTTGTTTTTGAATTTTCTAACTCGGGTCGGGTATTCGAACGGATAGGAAGGAAATTATTTTAGTTCTCTATTTTTCGGCTTGTCCTTGCCCGTTTCGTCCTGAAATGAAGCCTGGATGATGTTTTTTAATTTTTAAAATTTTTTTGCATTTATTTTCGAAATTTCAAACTCGGGTCGGGTTCGAACGGATAGGAAGGAAATTTTGTTTCTTCTCTATTTTTCGGCCTGTCTTCACCCGTTTCGTCTTGAAATGTAACCTGGATGATGTTTTTTAATTTTTAGAATTTTTTTTGCATTTATTATTGAATTTTCTAACTCGGGTCGGGTTCGAACGGATAGGAAGGATATTATTTTTGTTCTATATACCTCAGCCTGTCCTTGCCCGTTTCGTCTTGGAATGAAGCCTGGATGATGTTTTTTAATTTTTAAAATTTTTTTGCATTTGTTTTTGAACTTTCTAACACGGGTCGGCTTCGAACGGATACGAAGAAAATTTTTTTTCTTCTCTATTTTCCGGCCTGTGTTCACCCGTTTCGTCTTGAAATGAAACCTGGATGATATTTTTTAATTTTTTGAATTTTTTTTGCATTTATTATTGAATTTTCTAACTCGGGTCGGGTTCGAACGGATAGGAAGGATATTATTTTTGTTCTATATTTCTCAGCCTGTCCTTGCCCGTTTCGTCTTGGAATGAAGCCTGGATGATGTTTTTTAATTTTTAAAATTTTTTTGCATTTGTTTTTGAACTTTCTAACTCGGGTCGGGTTCGAAAGGATAGGAACGAAATTATTTTTGTTCTCTATTTTTCGGCCTGTCCTTGCCCGTTTCGTCCTGAAATGAAGCCAGGATGATGTTTTTTAATTTTTAGAATTTTTTTGCATCTGTTTTTGAATTTTCTAACTCGGGTCGGGTTCGAAAGGATAGGAAGGAAATTATTTTTGTTCTCTATTTTTCGGCCTGTCCTTGCCCGTTTCGTGTTGAAATGAAGCCTGGATGATGTTTTTTAATTTTTAAAATTTGTTTGCATTTACTTTTGAATTTTCTAACACGGGTCGGCTTCGAACGGATACGAAGAAAATTTTTTTTCTTCTCTATTTTCCGGCCTGTGTTCACCCGTTTCGTCTTGAAATGAAACCTGGATGATATTTTTTAATTTTTTGAATTTTTTTTGCATTTATTATTGAATTTTCTAACTCGGGTCGGGTTCGAACGGATAGGAAGGATATTATTTTTGTTCTATATTTCTCAGCCTGTCCTTGCCCGTTTCGTCTTGGAATGAAGCCTGGATGATGTTTTTTAATTTTTAAAATTTTTTTGCATTTGTTTTTGAACTTTCTAACTCGGGTCGGGTATTCGAACGGATAGGAACGAAATTATTTTTGTTCTCTATTTTTCGGCCTGTCCTTGCCCGTTTCGTCCTGAAATGAAGCCTGGATGATGTTTTTTAATTTTTAGAATTTTTTTGCATCTGTTTTTGAATTTTCTAACTCGGGTCGGGTTCGAACGGATAGGAAGGAAATTATTTTTGTTCTCTATTTTTCGGCCTGTCCTTGCCCGTTTCGTGTTGAAATGAAGCCTGGATGATGTTTTTTAATTTTTAAAATTTGTTTGCATTTACTTTTGAATTTTCTAACACGGGTCGGGGTCGAACGGATACGAAGAAAATTTTTTTTCTTCTCTATTTTTCGGCCTGTCTTTACCCGTTTCGTCTTGAAATGAAACCTGGATGATATTTTTTAATTTTTTGAATTTTTTTGCATTTATTATTGAATTTTCTAACTCGGGTCGGGTTCGACCGGATAGGAAGGAAATTATTTTTGTTCTCTATTTTTCGGCCTGTCCTTGCCCGTTTCGTCTTGAAATGAAGCCTGGATGATGTTTTTTAATTTTTAAAATTTGTTTGCATTTACTTTTGAATTTTCTAACTCGGGTCGGGTTCGAACGGATAGGAAGGAAATTATTTTTGTTCTCTATTTTTCGGCCTGTCCTTGCCCGTTTCGTCCTGAAATGAAGCCTGGATGATGTTTTTTAATTTTTAAAATTTTTTTGCATTTATTTTCGAAATTTCAAACTCGGGTCGGGTTCGAACGGATAGGAAGGAAATTTTGTTTCTTCTCTATTTTTCGGCCTGTCTTCACCCGTTTCGTCTTGAAATGTAACCTGGATGATGTTTTTTAATTTTTAGAATTTTTTTTGCATTTATTATTGAATTTTCTAACTCGGGTCGGGTTCGAACGGATAGGAACGAAATTATTTTTGTTCTCTATTTTTCGGCCTGTCCTTGCCCGTTTCGTCCTGAAATGAAGCCTGGATGATGTTTTTTAATTTTTAGAATTTTTTTGCATCTGTTTTTGAATTTTCTAACTCGGGTCGGGTTCGAACGGATAGGAAGGAAATTATTTTTGTTCTCTATTTTTCGGCCTGTCCTTGCCCGTTTCGTGTTGAAATGAAGCCTGGATGATGTTTTTTAATTTTTAAAATTTGTTTGCATTTACTTTTGAATTTTCTAACACGGGTCGGGTTCGAACGGATACGAAGAAAATTTTTTTTCTTCTCTATTTTTCGGCCTGTGTTCACCCGTTTCGTCTTGAAATGAAACCTGGATGATATTTTTTAATTTTTTGAATTTTTTTTGCATTTATTATTGAATTTTCTAACTGGGGTCGGGTTCGAACGGATAGGAAGGATATTATTTTTGTTCTATATTTCTCAGCCTGTCCTTGCCCGTTTCGTCTTGGAATGAAGCCTGGATGATGTTTTTTAATTTTTAAAATTTTTTTGCATTTGTTTTTGAACTTTCTAACTCGGGTCGGGTATTCGAACGGATAGGAACGAAATTATTTTTGTTCTCTATTTTTCGGCCTGTCCTTGCTCGTTTCGTCTTGGAATGAAGCCTGGATGACGTTTTTTAATTTTTAAAATTTTTTTGCATTTACTTTTGAATTTTCTAACTCGGGTCGGGTTCGAACGGATACGAAGGAAATTTTTTTTCTTCTCTATTTTTCGGCCTGTCTTCACCCGTTTCGTCTTGAAATGAAACCTGGATGACGTTTTTTAATTTTTAGAATTTTTTTGCATTTATTATTGAATTTTCTAACTCGGGTCGGGTTCGAACGGATAGGAAGGAAATTATTTTTGTTCTCTATTTTTCGGCCTGTCCATGCCCGTTTCGTCTTGGAATGAAGCCTGGATGATGTTTTTTAATTTTTAAAATTTTTTTGCATTTATTTTTGAATTTTCTAACTTGGTTCGGGTATTCGAACGGATAGGAAGGAAATTGTTTTTGTTCTCTATTTTTCGGCCTGTCCTTACCCGTTTCGTCCTGAAATGAAGCCTGGATGATGTTTTTTAATTTTTAAAATTTTTTTGCATTTATTTTCGAAATTTCAAACTCGGGTCGGGTTCGAACGGATATGAAGGAAATTTTTTTTCTTCTCTATTTTTCAACCTGTCTTCATCCGTTTCGTCTTGAAATGAAACCTGGATGATGTTTTTTAATTTTTGGTATTTTTTTGCATTTGTTTTTGAATTTTCTAACTCGGGTCGGGTATTCGAACGGATAGGAAGGAAATTATTTTAGTTCTCTATTTTTCGGCTTGTCCTTGCCCGTTTCGTCCTGAAATGAAGCCTGGATGATGTTTTTTAATTTTTAAAATTTTTTTGCATTTATTTTCGAAATTTCAAACTCGGGTCGGGTTCGAACGGATAGGAAGGAAATTTTGTTTCTTCTCTATTTTTCGGCCTGTCTTCACCCGTTTCGTCTTGAAATGTAACCTGGATGATGTTTTTTAATTTTTAGAATTTTTTTTGCATTTATTATTGAATTTTCTAACTCGGGTCGGGTTCGAACGGATAGGAAGGATATTATTTTTGTTCTCTATTTCTCAGCCTGTCCTTGCCCGTTTCGTCTTGGAATGAAGCCTGGATGATGTTTTTTAATTTTTAAAATTTTTTTGCATTTGTTTTTGAACTTTCTAACTCGGGTCGGGTATTCGAACGGATAGGAACGAAATTATTTTTGTTCTCTATTTTTCGGCCTGTCCTTGCCCGTTTCGTCCTGAAATGAAGCCTGGATGATGTTTTTTAATTTTTAGAATTTTTTTGCATCTGTTTTTGAATTTTCTAACTCGGGTCGGGTTCGAAAGGATAGGAAGGAAATTATTTTTGTTCTCTATTTTTCGGCCTGTCCTTGCCCGTTTCGTGTTGAAATGAAGCCTGGATGATGTTTTTTAATTTTTAAAATTTGTTTGCATTTACTTTTGAATTTTCTAACACGGGTCGGCTTCGAACGGATACGAAGAAAATTTTTTTTCTTCTCTATTTTCCGGCCTGTGTTCACCCGTTTCGTCTTGAAATGAAACCTGGATGATATTTTTTAATTTTTTGAATTTTTTTTGCATTTATTATTGAATTTTCTAACTCGGGTCGGGTTCGAACGGATAGGAAGGATATTATTTTTGTTCTCTATTTCTCAGCCTGTCCTTGCCCGTTTCGTCTTGGAATGAAGCCTGGATGATGTTTTTTAATTTTTAAAATTTTTCTGCATTTGTTTTTGAACTTTCTAACTCGGGTCGGGTATTCGAACGGATAGGAACGAAATTATTTTTGTTCTCTATTTTTCGGCCTGTCCTTGCCCGTTTCGTCCTGAAATGAAGCCTGGATGATGTTTTTTAATTTTTAGAATTTTTTTGCATCTGTTTTTGAATTTTCTAACTCGGGTCGGGTTCGAACGGATAGGAAGGAAATTATTTTTGTTCTCTATTTTTCGGCCTGTCCTTGCCCGTTTCGTGTTGAAATGAAGCCTGGATGATGTTTTTTAATTTTTAAAATTTGTTTGCATTTACTTTTGAATTTTCTAACACGGGTCGGGTTCGAACGGATACGAAGAAAATTTTTTTTCTTCTCTATTTTTCGGCCTGTCTTTACCCGTTTCGTCTTGAAATGAAACCTGGATGATATTTTTTAATTTTTTGAATTTTTTTGCATTTATTATTGAATTTTCTAACTCGGGTCGGGTTCGACCGGATAGGAAGGAAATTATTTTTGTTCTCTATTTTTCGGCCTGTCCTTGCCCGTTTCGTCTTGAAATGAAGCCTGGATGATGTTTTTTAATTTTTAAAATTTGTTTGCATTTACTTTTGAATTTTCTAACTCGGGTCGGGTTCGAACGGATAGGAAGGAAATTATTTTTGTTCTCTATTTTTCGGCCTGTCCTTGCCCGTTTCGTCCTGAAATGAAGCCTGGATGATGTTTTTTAATTTTTAAAATTTTTTTGCATTTATTTTTGAAATTTCAAACTCGGGTCGGGTTCGAACGGATAGGAAGGAAATTTTGTTTCTTCTCTATTTTTCGGCCTGTCTTCACCCGTTTCGTCTTGAAATGTAACCTGGATGATGTTTTTTAATTTTTAGAATTTTTTTTGCATTTATTATTGAATTTTCTAACTCGGGTCGGGTTCGAACGGATAGGAAGGATATTATTTTTGTTCTCTATTTCTCAGCCTGTCCTTGCCCGTTTCGTCTTGGAATGAAGCCTGGATGATGTTTTTTAATTTTTAAAATTTTTTTGCATTTGTTTTTGAACTTTCTAACTCGGGTCGGGTATTCGAACGGATAGGAACGAAATTATTTTTGTTCTCTATTTTTCGGCCTGTCCTTGCCCGTTTCGTCCTGAAATGAAGCCTGGATGATGTTTTTTAATTTTTAGAATTTTTTTGCATCTGTTTTTGAATTTTCTAACTCGGGTCGGGTTCGAAAGGATAGGAAGGAAATTATTTTTGTTCTCTATTTTTCGGCCTGTCCTTGCCCGTTTCGTGTTGAAATGAAGCCTGGATGATGTTTTTTAATTTTTAAAATTTGTTTGCATTTACTTTTGAATTTTCTAACACGGGTCGGCTTCGAACGGATACGAAGAAAATTTTTTTTCTTCTCTATTTTCCGGCCTGTGTTCACCCGTTTCGTCTTGAAATGAAACCTGGATGATATTTTTTAATTTTTTGAATTTTTTTTGCATTTATTATTGAATTTTCTAACTCGGGTCGGGTTCGAACGGATAGGAAGGATATTATTTTTGTTCTATATTTCTCAGCCTGTCCTTGCCCGTTTCGTCTTGGAATGAAGCCTGGATGATGTTTTTTAATTTTTAAAATTTTTTTGCATTTGTTTTTGAACTTTCTAACTCGGGTCGGGTATTCGAACGGATAGGAACGAAATTATTTTTGTTCTCTATTTTTCGGCCTGTCCTTGCCCGTTTCGTCCTGAAATGAAGCCTGGATGATGTTTTTTAATTTTTAGAATTTTTTTGCATCTGTTTTTGAATTTTCTAACTCGGGTCGGGTTCGAACGGATAGGAAGGAAATTATTTTTGTTCTCTATTTTTCGGCCTGTCCTTGCCCGTTTCGTGTTGAAATGAAGCCTGGATGATGTTTTTTAATTTTTAAAATTTGTTTGCATTTACTTTTGAATTTTCTAACACGGGTCGGGTTCGAACGGATACGAAGAAAATTTTTTTTCTTCTCTATTTTTCGGCCTGTCTTTACCCGTTTCGTCTTGAAATGAAACCTGGATGATATTTTTTAATTTTTTGAATTTTTTTGCATTTATTATTGAATTTTCTAACTCGGGTCGGGTTCGACCGGATAGGAAGGAAATTATTTTTGTTCTCTATTTTTCGGCCTGTCCTTGCCCGTTTCGTCTTGAAATGAAGCCTGGATGATGTTTTTTAATTTTTAAAATTTGTTTGCATTTACTTTTGAATTTTCTAACTCGGGTCGGGTTCGAACGGATAGGAAGGAAATTATTTTTGTTCTCTATTTTTCGGCCTGTCCTTGCCCGTTTCGTCCTGAAATGAAGCCTGGATGATGTTTTTTAATTTTTAAAATTTTTTTGCATTTATTTTAGAAATTTCAAACTCGGGTCGGGTTCGAACGGATAGGAAGGAAATTTTGTTTCTTCTCTATTTTTCGGCCTGTCTTCACCCGTTTCGTCTTGAAATGTAACCTGGATGATGTTTTTTAATTTTTAGAATTTTTTTTGCATTTATTATTGAATTTTCTAACTCGGGTCGGGTTCGAACGGATAGGAAGGATATTATTTTTGTTCTCTATTTCTCAGCCTGTCCTTGCCCGTTTCGTCTTGGAATGAAGCCTGGTTGATGTTTTTTAATTTTCAAAATTTTTTTGCATTTGTTTTTGAACTTTCTAACTCGGGTCGGGTATTCGAACGGATAGGAACGAAATTATTTTTGTTCTCTATTTTTCGGCCTGTCCTTGCCCGTTTCGTCCTGAAATGAAGCCTGGATGATGTTTTTTAATTTTTAGAATTTTTTTGCATCTGTTTTTGAATTTTCTAACTCGGGTCGGGTTCGAACGGATAGGAAGGAAATTATTTTTGTTCTCTATTTTTCGGCCTGTCCTTGCCCGTTTCGTGTTGAAATGAAGCCTGGATGATGTTTTTTAATTTTTAAAATTTGTTTGCATTTACTTTTGAATTTTCTAACACGGGTCGGGTTCGAACGGATACGAAGAAAATTTTTTTTTCTTCTCTATTTTTCGGCCTGTGTTCACCCGTTTCGTCTTGAAATGAAACCTGGATGATATTTTTTAATTTTTTGAATTTTTTTTGCATTTATTATTGAATTTTCTAACTGGGGTCGGGTTCGAACGGATAGGAAGGATATTATTTTTGTTCTATATTTCTCAGCCTGTCCTTGCCCGTTTCGTCTTGGAATGAAGCCTGGATGATGTTTTTTAATTTTTAAAATTTTTTTGCATTTGTTTTTGAACTTTCTAACTCGGGTCGGGTATTCGAACGGATAGGAACGAAATTATTTTTGTTCTCTATTTTTCGGCCTGTCCTTGCTCGTTTCGTCTTGGAATGAAGCCTGGATGACGTTTTTTAATTTTTAAAATTTTTTTGCATTTACTTTTGAATTTTCTAACTCGGGTCGGGTTCGAACGGATACGAAGGAAATTTTTTTTCTTCTCTATTTTTCGGCCTGTCTTCACCCGTTTCGTCTTGAAATGAAACCTGGATGACGTTTTTTAATTTTTAGAATTTTTTTGCATTTATTATTGAATTTTCTAACTCGGGTCGGGTTCGAACGGATAGGAAGGAAATTATTTTTGTTCTCTATTTTTCGGCCTGTCCATGCCCGTTTCGTCTTGGAATGAAGCCTGGATGATGTTTTTTAATTTTTAAAATTTTTTTGCATTTATTTTTGAATTTTCTAACTTGGTTCGGGTATTCGAACGGATAGGAAGGAAATTGTTTTTGTTCTCTATTTTTCGGCCAGTCCTTACCCGTTTCGTCCTGAAATGAAGCCTGGATGTTGTTTTTTAATTTTTAAAATTTTTTTGCATTTATTTTCGAAATTTCAAACTCGGGTCGGGTTCGAACGGATATGAAGGAAATTTTTTTTCTTCTCTATTTTTCAACCTGTCTTCATCCGTTTCGTCTTGAAATGAAACCTGGATGATGTTTTTTAATTTTTGGTATTTTTTTGCATTTGTTTTTGAATTTTCTAACTCGGGTCGGGTATTCGAACGGATAGGAAGGAAATTGTTTTAGTTCTCTATTTTTCGGCTTGTCCTTGCCCGTTTCGTCCTGAAATGAAGCCTGGATGATGTTTTTTAATTTTTAAAATTTTTTTGCATTTATTTTCGAAATTTCAAACTCGGGTCGGGTTCGAACGGATAGGAAGGAAATTTTGTTTCTTCTCTATTTTTCGGCCTGTCTTCACCCGTTTCGTCTTGAAATGTAACCTGGATGATGTTTTTTAATTTTTAGAATTTTTTTTGCATTTATTATTGAATTTTCTAACTCGGGTCGGGTTCGAACGGATAGGAAGGATATTATTTTTGTTCTCTATTTCTCAGCCTGTCCTTGCCCGTTTCGTCTTGGAATGAAGCCTGGATGATGTTTTTTAATTTTTAAAAATTTTTTGCATTTGTTTTTGAACTTTCTAACTCGGGTCGGGTATTCGAACGGATAGGAACGAAATTATTTTTGTTCTCTATTTTTCGGCCTGTCCTTGCCCGTTTCGTCCTGAAATGATGCCTGGATGATGTTTTTTAATTTTTAGAATTTTTTTGCATCTGTTTTTGAATTTTCTAACTCGGGTCGGGTTCGAAAGGATAGGAAGGAAATTATTTTTGTTCTCTATTTTTCGGCCTGTCCTTGCCCGTTTCGTGTTGAAATGAAGCCTGGATGATGTTTTTTAATTTTTAAAATTTGTTTGCATTTACTTTTGAATTTTCTAACACGGGTCGGCTTCGAACGGATACGAAGAAAATTTTTTTTCTTCTCTATTTTCCGGCCTGTGTTCACCCGTTTCGTCTTGAAATGAAACCTGGATGATATTTTTTAATTTTTTGAATTTTTTTTGCATTTATTATTGAATTTTCTAACTCGGGTCGGGTTCGAACGGATAGGAAGGATATTATTTTTGTTCTATATTTCTCAGCCTGTCCTTGCCCGTTTCGTCTTGGAATGAAGCCTGGATGATGTTTTTTAATTTTTAAAATTTTTTTGCATTTGTTTTTGAACTTTCTAACTCGGGTCGGGTATTCGAACGGATAGGAACGAAATTATTTTTGTTCTCTATTTTTCGGCCTGTCCTTGCCCGTTTCGTCCTGAAATGAAGCCTGGATGATGTTTTTTAATTTTTAGAATTTTTTTGCATCTGTTTTTGAATTTTCTAACTCGGGTCGGGTTCGAACGGATAGGAAGGAAATTATTTTTGTTCTCTATTTTTCGGCCTGTCCTTGCCCGTTTCGTGTTGAAATGAAGCCTGGATGATGTTTTTTAATTTTTAAAATTTGTTTGCATTTACTTTTGAATTTTCTAACACGGGTCGGGTTCGAACGGATACGAAGAAAATTTTTTTTCTTCTCTATTTTTCGGCCTGTCTTTACCCGTTTCGTCTTGAAATGAAACCTGGATGATATTTTTTAATTTTTTGAATTTTTTTGCATTTATTATTGAATTTTCTAACTCGGGTCGGGTTCGACCGGATAGGAAGGAAATTATTTTTGTTCTCTATTTTTCGGCCTGTCCTTGCCCGTTTCGTCTTGAAATGAAGCCTGGATGATGTTTTTTAATTTTTAAAATTTGTTTGCATTTACTTTTGAATTTTCTAACTCGGGTCGGGTTCGAACGGATACGAAGGAAATTTTTTTTCTTCTCTATTTTTCGGCCTGTCCTTGCCCGTTTCGTCTTGGAATGAAGCCTGGATGATATTTTTTAATTTTTAAAATTTTATTGCATTTATTTTTGAATTTTCTAACTTGGTTCGGGTATTCGAACGGATAGGAAGGAAATTGTTTTTGTTCTCTATTTTTCGGCCTGTCCTTACCCGTTTCATCCTGAAATGAAGCCTGGATGATGTTTTTTATTTTTTAAAATTTTTTTGCATTTATTTTCGAAATTTCAAACTCGGGTCGGGTTCGAACGGATAGGAAGGAAATTTTTTTTCTTCTCTATTTTTCGACCTGTCTTCACCCGTTTCGTCTTGAAATGAAACCTAGATGATGTTTTTTAATTTTTAAATTTTGTTTGCATTTATTATTGAATTTTCTAACTCGGGTCGGGTTCGAACGGATAGGAAGGAAATTATTTTTGTTCTCTATTTTTCGGCCTGTCCTTGCTCGTTTCGTCTTGGAATGAAGCCTGGATGACGTTTTTTAATTTTTAAAATTTTTTTGCATTTACTTTTGAATTTTCTAACTCGGGTCGGGTTCGAACGGATACGAAGGAAATTTTTTTTCTTCTCTATTTTTCGGCCTGTCTTCACCCGTTTCGTCTTGAAATGAAACCTGGATGATGTTTTTTAATTTTTAGAATTTTTTTGCATTTATTATTGAATTTTCTAACTCGGGTCGGGTTCGAACGGATAGGAAGGAAATTATTTTTGTTCTCTATTTTTCGGCCTGTCCATGCCCGTTTCGTCTTGGAATGAAGCCTGGATGATGTTTTTTAATTTTTAAAATTTTTTTGCATTTATTTTTGAATTTTCTAACTTGGTTCGGGTATTCGAACGGATAGAAAGGAAATTGTTTTTGTTCTCTATTTTTCGGCCTGTCCTTACCCGTTTCATCCTGAAATGAAGCCTGGATGATGTTTTTTATTTTTTAAAATTTTTTTGCATTTATTTTCGAAATTTCAAACTCGGGTCGGGTTCGAACGGATAGGAAGGAAATTTTTTTTCTTCTCTATTTTTCGACCTGTCTTCATCCGTTTCGTCTTGAAATGAAACCTGGATGATGTTTTTTAATTTTTGGAATTTTTTTGCATTTGTTTTTGAATTTTCTAACTCGGGTCGGGTATTCGAACGGATAGGAAGGAAATTATTTTAGTTCTCTATTTTTCGGCATGTCCTTGCCAGTTTCGTCTTGGAATGAAGCCTGGACGATGTTTTCTAATTTTTAAAATTTTTTTGCATTTGTTTTTGAATTTTGTATCTCGGGTCGGGTATTCGAACTGATAGGAAGGAAATTATTTTTGTTCTCTATTTTTCGGCCTGTCCATGCCCGTTTCGTCTTGGAATGAAGCTTGGATGATGTTTTTTAATTTTTAAAATTTTTTTGCATTTATTTTTGAATTTTCTAACTTGGTTCGGGTATTCGAACGGATAGGAAGGAAATTGTTTTTGTTCTCTATTTTTCGGCCTGTCCTTACCCGTTTCGTCCTGAAATGAAGCCTGGATGATGTTTTTTAATTTTTAAAATTTTTTTGCATTTATTTTCGAAATTTCAAACTCGGGTCGGGTTCGAACGGATAGGAAGGAAATTTTTTTTCTTCTCTATTTCTCGACCTGTCTTCATCCGTTTCGTCTTGAAATGAAACCTGGATGATGTTTTTTAATTTTTGGTATTTTTTTGCATTTGTTTTTGAATTTTCTAACTCGGGTCGGGTATTCGAACGGATAGGAAGGAAATTATTTTTGTTCTCTATTTCTCAGCCTGTCCTTGCCCGTTTCGTCTTGGAATGAAGCCTGGTTGATGTTTTTTAATTTTCAAAATTTTTTTGCATTTGTTTTTGAACTTTCTAACTCGGGTCGGGTATTCGAACGGATAGGAACGAAATTATTTTTGTTCTCTATTTTTCGGCCTGTCCTTGCCCGTTTCGTCCTGAAATGAAGCCTGGATGATGTTTTTTAATTTTTAGAATTTTTTTGCATCTGTTTTTGAATTTTCTAACTCGGGTCGGGTTCGAACGGATAGGAAGGAAATTATTTTTGTTCTCTATTTTTCGGCCTGTCCTTGCCCGTTTCGTGTTGAAATGAAGCCTGGATGATGTTTTTTAATTTTTAAAATTTTTTTGCATTTACTTTTGAATTTTCTAACACGGGTCGGGTTCGAACGGATACGAAGAAAATTTTTTTTCTTCTCTATTTTTCGGCCTGTGTTCACCCGTTTCCTCTTGAAATGAAACCTGGATGATATTTTTTAATTTTTTGAATTTTTTTTGCATTTATTATTGAATTTTCTAACTGGGGTCGGGTTCGAACGGATAGGAAGGATATTATTTTTGTTCTATATTTCTCAGCCTGTCCTTGCCCGTTTCGTCTTGGAATGAAGCCTGGATGATGTTTTTTAATTTTTAAAATTTTTTTGCATTTGTTTTTGAACTTTCTAACTCGGGTCGGGTATTCGAACGGATAGGAACGAAATTATTTTTGTTCTCTATTTTTCGGCCTGTCCTTGCTCGTTTCGTCTTGGAATGAAGCCTGGATGACGTTTTTTAATTTTTAAAATTTTTTTGCATTTACTTTTGAATTTTCTAACTCGAGTCGGGTTCGAACGGATACGAAGGAAATTTTTTTTCTTCTCTATTTTTCGGCCTGTCTTCACCCGTTTCGTCTTGAAATGAAACCTGGATGATGTTTTTTAATTTTTAGAATTTTTTTGCATTTATTATTGAATTTTCTAACTCGGGTCGGGTTCGAACGGATAGGAAGGAAATTATTTTTGTTCTCTATTTTTCGGCCTGTCCATGCCCGTTTCGTCTTGGAATGAAGCCTGGATGATGTTTTTTAATTTTTAAAATTTTTTTGCATTTATTTTTGAATTTTCTAACTTGGTTCGGGTATTCGAACGGATAGGAAGGAAATTGTTTTTGTTCTCTATTTTTCGGCCTGTCCTTACCCGTTTCATCCTGAAATGAAGCCTGGATGATGTTTTTTATTTTTTAAAATTTTTTTGCATTTATTTTCGAAATTTCAAACTCGGGTCGGGTTCGAACGGATAGGAAGGAAATTTTTTTTCTTCTCTATTTTTCGACCTGTCTTCATCCGTTTCGTCTTGAAATGAAACCTGGATGATGTTTTTTAATTTTTGGAATTTTTTTACATTTGTTTTTGAATTTTCTAACTCGGGTCGGGTATTCGAACGGATAGGAAGGAAATTATTTTAGTTCTCTATTTTTCGGCATGTCCTTGCCAGTTTCGTCTTGGAATGAAGCCTGGACGATGTTTTCTAATTTTTAAAATTTTTTTGCATTTGTTTTTGAATTTTGTATCTCGGGTCGGGTATTCGAACTGATAGGAAGGAAATTATTTTTGTTCTCTATTTTTCGGCCTGTCCATGCCCGTTTCGTCTTGGAATGAAGCCTGGATGATGTTTTTTAATTTTTAAAATTTTTTTGCATTTATTTTTGAATTTTCTAACTTGGTTCGGGTATTCGAACGGATAGGAAGGAAATTGTTTTTGTTCTCTATTTTTCGGCCTGTCCTTACCCGTTTCGTCCTGAAATGAAGCCTGGATGATGTTTTTTAATTTTTAAAATTTTTTTGCATTTATTTTCGAAATTTCAAACTCGGGTCGGGTTCGAACGGATAGGAAGGAAATTTTTTTTCTTCTCTATTTTTCGACCTGTCTTCATCCGTTTCGTCTTGAAATGAAACCTGGATGATGTTTTTTAATTTTTGGTATTTTTTTGCATTTGTTTTTGAATTTTCTAACTCGGGTCGGGTATTCGAACGGATAGGAAGGAAATTATTTTAGTTCTCTATTTTTCGGCTTGTCCTTGCCCGTTTCGTCCTGAAATGAAGCCTGGATGATGTTTTTTAATTTTTAAAATTTTTTTGCATTTATTTTCGAAATTTCAAACTCGGGTCGGGTTCGAACGAATAGGAAGGAAATTTTGTTTCTTCTCTATTTTTCGGCCTGTCTTCACCCGTTTCGTCTTGAAATGTAACCTGGATGATGTTTTTTAATTTTTAGAATTTTTTTTGCATTTATTATTGAATTTTCTAACTCGGGTCGGGTTCGAACGGATAGGAAGGATATTATTTTTGTTCTCTATTTCTCAGCCTGTCCTTGCCCGTTTCATCTTGGAATGAAGCCTGGATGATGTTTTTTAATTTTTAAAATTTTTTTGCATTTGTTTTTGAATTTTCTAACTTGGTTCGGGTATTCGAACGGATAGGAAGGAAATTGTTTTTGTTCTCTATTTTTCGGCCTGTCCTTGCCCGTTTCGTGTTGAAATGAAGCCTGGATGATGTTTTTTAATTTTTAAAATTTGTTTGCATTTACTTTTGAATTTTCTAACACGGGTCGGGTTCGAACGGATACGAAGAAAATTTTTTTTCTTCTCTATTTTTCGGCCTGTGTTCACCCGTTTCGTCTTGAAATGAAACCTGGATGATATTTTTTAATTTTTTGAATTTTTTTTGCATTTATTATTGAATTTTCTAACTCGGGTCGGGTTCGAACGGATAGGAAGGATATTATTTTTGTTCTCTATTTCTCAGCCTGTCCTTGCCCGTTTCGTCTTGGAATGAAGCCTGGATGATGTTTTTTAATTTTTAAAATTTTTTTGCATTTGTTTTTGAACTTTCTAACTCGGGTCGGGTATTCGAACGGATAGGAACGAAATTATTTTTGTTCTCTATTTTTCGGCCTGTCCTTGCCCGTTTCGTCCTGAAATGAAGCCTGGATGATGTTTTTTAATTTTTAGAATTTTTTTGCATCTGTTTTTTAATTTTCTAACTCGGGTCGGGTTCGAACGGATAGGAAGGAAATTATTTTTGTTCTCTATTTTTCGGCCTGTCCTTGCCCGTTTCGTGTTGAAATGAAGCCTGGATGATGTTTTTTAATTTTTAAAATTTGTTTGCATTTACTTTTGATTTTTCTAACACGGGTCGGGTTCGAACGGATACGAAGAAAATTTTTTTTCTTCTCTATTTTTCGGCCTGTGTTCACCCGTTTCGTCTTGAAATGAAACCTGGATGATATTTTTTAATTTTTTGAATTTTTTTTGCATTTATTATTGAATTTTCTAACTCGGGTCGGGTTCGAACGGATAGGAAGGATATTATTTTTGTTCTATATTTCTCAGCCTGTCCTTGCCCGTTTCGTCTTGGAATGAAGCCTGGATGATGTTTTTTAATTTTTAAAATTTTTTTGCATTTGTTTTTGAACTTTCTAACTCGGGTCGGGTATTCGAACGGATAGGAAGGAAATTATTTTTGTTCTCTATTTTTCGGCCTGTCCTTGCTCGTTTCGTCCTGAAATGAAGCCTGGATGATGTTTTTTAATTTTTAAAATTTTTTTGCATTTATTTTCGAAATTTCAAACTAGGGTCGGGTTCGAACGGATAGGATGGAAAATTTTTTTCTTCTCTATTTTTCGACCTGTCTTCATCCGTTTCGTCTTGAAATGAAACCTAGATGATGTTTTTTAATTTTTGGAATTTTTTTGCATTTATTATTTAATTTTCTAACTCGGGTCGGGTTCGAACGGATAGGAAGGAAATTATTTTTGTTCTCTATTTTTCGGCATGTCCTTGCCAGTTTCGTCTTGGAATGAAGCCTGGACGATGTTTTCTAATTTTTAAAATTTTTTTGCATTTGTTTTTGAATTTTGTATCTCGGGTCGGGTATTCGAACTGATCAGAAGGAAATTATTTTTGTTCTCTATTTTTCGGCCTGTCCATGCCCGTTTCGTCTTGGAATGAAGCCTGGATGATGTTTTTTAATTTCTAAAATTTTTTTGCATTTATTTTTGAATTTTCTAACTTGGTTCGGGTATTCGAACGGATAGGAAGGAAATTGTTTTTGTTCTCTATTTTTCGGCCTGTCCTTACCCGTTTCGTCCTGAAATGAAGCCTGGATGATGTTTTTTAATTTTTAAAATTTTTTTGCATTTATTTTCGAAATTTCAAACTCGGGTCGGGTTCGAACGGATATGAAGGAAATTTGTTTTCTTCTCTATTTTTCGACCTGTCTTCATCCGTTTCGTCTTGAAATGAAACGTGGATGATGTTTTTTAATTTTTGGTATTTTTTTGCATTTTTTTTTGAATTTTCTAACTCGGGTCGGGTATTCGAACGGATAGGAAGGAAATTATTTTAGTTCTCTATTTTTCGGCTTGTCCTTGCCCGTTTCGTCCTGAAATGAAGCCTGGATGATGTTTTTTAATTTTTAAAATTTTTTTGCATTTATTTTCGAAATTTCAAACTCGGGTCGGGTTCGAACGGATAGGAAGGAAATTTTGTTTCTTCTCTATTTTTCGGCCTGTCTTCACCCGTTTCGTCTTGAAATGTAACCTGGATGATGTTTTTTAATTTTTAGAATTTTTTTTGCATTTATTATTGAATTTTCTAACTCGGGTCGGGTTCGAAATGGATAGGAAGGATATTATTTTTGTTCTCTATTTCTCAGCTTGTCCTTGCCCGTTTCGTCTTGGAATGAAGCCTGGATGATGTTTTTTAATTTTTAAAATTTTTTTGCATTTGTTTTTGAACTTTCTAACTCGGGTCGGGTATTCGAACGGATAGGAACGAAATTATTTTTGTTCTCTATTTTTCGGCCTGTCCTTGCCCGTTTCGTCCTGAAATGAAGCCTGGATGATGTTTTTTAATTTTTAGAATTTTTTTGCATCTGTTTTTGAATTTTCTAACTCGGGTCGGGTTCGAACGGATAGGAAGGAAATTATTTTTGTTCTCTATTTTTCGGCCTGTCCTTGCCCGTTTCGTGTTGAAATGAAGCCTGGATGATGTTTTTTAATTTTTAAAATTTGTTTGCATTTACTTTTGAATTTTCTAACACGGGTCGGGTTCGAACGGATACGAAGAAAATTTTTTTTCTTCTCTATTTTTTGGCCTGTGTTCACCCGTTTCGTCTTGAAATGAAACCTGGATGATATTTTTTAATTTTTTGAATTTTTTTTGCATTTATTATTGAATTTTCTAACTCGGGTCGGGTTCGAACGGATAGGAAGGATATTATTTTTGTTCTATATTTCTCAGCCTGTCCTTGCCCGTTTCGTCTTGGAATGAAGCCTGGATGATGTTTTTTAATTTTTAAAATTTTTTTGCATTTGTTTTTGAACTTTCTAACTCGGGTCGGGTATTCGAACGGATAGGAACGAAATTATTTTTGTTCTCTATTTTTGGGCCTGTCCTTGCCCGTTTCGTCCTGAAATGAAGCCTGGATGATGTTTTTTAATTTTTAAAATTTTTTTGCATTTGTTTTTGAACTTTCTAACTCGGGTCGGGTATTCGAACGGATAGGAACGAAATTATTTTTGTTCTCTATTTTTCGGCCTGTCCTTGCCCGTTTCGTGTTGAAATGAAGCCTGGATGATGTTTTTTAATTTTTAAAATTTTTTTGCATTTATTTTCGAAATTTCAAACTCGGGTCGGGTTCGAACGGATAGGAAGGAAAATTTTTTTCTTCTCTATTTTTCGACCTGTCTTCATCCGTTTCGTCTTGAAATGAAACCTAGATGATGTTTTTTAATTTTTGGAATTTTTTTGCATTTATTATTTAATTTTCTAACTCGGGTCGGGTTCGAACGGATAGGATGGAAATTATTTTTGTTCTCTATTTTTCGACATGTCCTTGCCAGTTTCGTCTTGGAATGAAGCCTGGACGATGTTTTCTAATTTTTAAAATTTTTTTGCATTTGTTTTTGAATTTTGTATCTCGGGTCGGGTATTCGAACTGATCGGAAGGAAATTATTTTTGTTCTCTATTTTTCGGCCTGTCCATGCCCGTTTCGTCTTGGAATGAAGCCTGGATGATGTTTTTTAATTTTTAAAATTTTTTTGCATTTATTTTTGAATTTTCTAACTTGGTTCGGGTATTCGAACGGATAGGAAGGAAATTGTTTTTGTTCTCTATTTTTCGGCCTGTCCTTACCCGTTTCGTCCTGAAATGAAGCCTGGATGATGTTTTTTAATTTTTAAAATTTTTTTGCATTTATTTTCGAAATTTCAAACTCGGGTCGGGTTCGAACGGATATGAAGGAAATTTTTTTTCTTCTCTATTTTTCGACCTGTCTTCATCCGTTTCGTCTTGAAATGAAACCTGGATGATGTTTTTTAATTTTTGGTATTTTTTTGCATTTGTTTTTGAATTTTCTAACTCGGGTCGGGTATTCGAACGGATAGGAAGGAAATTATTTTAGTTCTCTATTTTTCGGCTTGTCCTTGCCCGTTTCGCCTTGAAATGAAGCCTGGATGATGTTTTTTAATTTTTAAAATTTTTTTGCATTTATTTTCGAAATTCCAAACTCGGGTCGGGTTCGAACGGATAGGAAGGAAATTTTGTTTCTTCTCTATTTTTCGGCCTGTCTTCACCCGTTTCGTCTTGAAATGTAACCTGGATGATGTTTTTTAATTTTTAGAATTTTTTTTGCATTTATTATTGAATTTTCTAACTCGGGTCGGGTTCGAACGGATAGGAAGGATATTATTTTTGTTCTCTATTTCTCAGCCTGTCCTTGCCCGTTTCGTCTTGGAATGAAGCCTGGATGATGTTTTTTAATTTTTAAAATTTTTTTGCATTTGTTTTTGAACTTTCTAACTCGGGTCGGGTATTCGAACGGATAGGAACGAAATTATTTTTGTTCTCTATTTTTCGGCCTGTCCTTGGCCGTTTCGTCCTGAAATGAAGCCTGGATGATGTTTTTTAATTTTTAGAATTTTTTTGCATCTGTTTTTGGATTTTCTAACTCGGGTCGGGTTCGAAAGGATAGGAAGGAAATTATTTTTGTTCTCTATTTTTCGGCCTGTCCTTGCCCGTTTCGTGTTGAAATGAAGCCTGGATGATGTTTTTTAATTTTTAAAATTTGTTTGCATTTACTTTTGAATTTTCTAACACGGGTCGGGTTCGAACGGATACGAAGAAAATTTTTTTTCTTCTCTATTTTCCGGCCTGTGTTCACCCGTTTCGTCTTGAAATGAAACCTGGATGATATTTTTTAATTTTTTGAATTTTTTTTGCATTTATTATTGAATTTTCTAACTCGGGTCGGGTTCGAACGGATAGGAAGGATATTATTTTTGTTCTATATTTCTCAGCCTGTCCTTGCCCGTTTCGTCTTGGAATGAAGCCTGGATGATGTTTTTTAATTTTTAAAATTTTTTTGCAGTTGTTTTTGAACTTTCTAACTCGGGTCGGGTATTCGAACGGATAGGAACGAAATTATTTTTGTTCTCTATTTTTCGGCCTGTCCTTACCCGTTTCGTCCTGAAATGAAGCCTGGATGATGTTTTTTAATTTTTAGAATTTTTTTGCATCTGTTTTTGAATTTTCTAACTCGGGTCGGGTTCGAACGGATAGGAAGGAAATTATTTTTGTTCTCTATTTTTCGGCCTGTCCTTGCCCGTTTCGTCTTGAAATGAAGCCTGGATGATGTTTTTTAATTTTTAAAATTTGTTTGCATTTACTTTTGAATTTTCTAACACGGGTCGGGTTCGAACGGATACGAAGAAAATTTTTTTTCTTCTCTATTTTTCGGCCTGTCTTTACCCGTTTCGTCTTGAAATGAAACCTGGATGATATTTTTAAATTTTTTGAATTTTTTTGCATTTATTATTGAATTTTCTAACTCGGGTCGGGTTCGACCGGATAGGAAGGAAATTATTTTTGTTCTCTATTTTTCGGCCTGTCCTTGCCCGTGTCGTCTTGAAATGAAGCCTGGATGATGTTTTTTAATTTTTAAAATTTGTTTGCATTTAGTTTTGAATTTTCTAACTCTGGTCGGGTTCGAACGGATACGAAGGAAATTTTTTTTCTTCTCTATTTTTCAGCCTGTCTTCACCCGTTTCGTCTTGAAATGAAACCTGGATGATGTTTTTTAATTTTTAGATTTTTTTTGCATTTATTATAGAATTTTCTAACTCGGGTCGGGTTCGAACGGATAGGAAGGAAATTATTTTTGTTCTCTATTTTTCGGCCTGTCCTTACCCGTTTCGTCCTGAAATGAAGCCTGGATGATGTTTTTTAATTTTTAAAATTTTTTTGCATTTATTTTCGGAATTTCAAACTCGGGTCGGGTTCGAACGGATAGGAAGGAAATTTTTTTTCTTCTCTATTTTTCGACCTGTCTTCATCCGTTTCGTCTTGAAATGAAACCTGGATGATGTTTTTTAATTTTTGGTATTTTTTTGCATTTGTTTTTGAATTTTCTAACTCGGGTCGGGTATTCGAACGGATAGGAAGGAAATTATTTTAGTTCTCTATTTTTCGGCTTGTCCTTGCCCGTTTCGTCCTGAAATGAAGCCTGGATGATGTTTTTTAATTTTTAAAATTTTTTTGCATTTATTTTCGAAATTTCAAACTCGGGTCGGGTTCGAACAGATAGGAAGGAAATTTTGTTTCTTCTCTATTTTTCGGCCTGTCTTCACCCGTTTCGTCTTGAAATGTAACCTGGATGATGTTTTTTAATTTTTAGAATTTTTTTTGCATTTATTATTGAATTTTCTAACTCGGGTCGGGTTCGAACGGATAGGAAGGATATTATTTTTGTTCTCTATTTCTCAGCCAGTCCTTGCCCGTTTCGTCTAGGAATGAAGCCTGGATGATGTTTTTTAATTTTTAAAATTTTTTTGCATTTGTTTTTGAACTTTCTAACTCGGGTCGGGTATTCGAACGGATAGGAACGAAATTATTTTTGTTCT
Organism: Quercus robur; assembly: GCF_932294415.1. Classification (NCBI taxonomy): domain Eukaryota; kingdom Viridiplantae; phylum Streptophyta; class Magnoliopsida; order Fagales; family Fagaceae; genus Quercus; species Quercus robur. Next base: position 23,568,184 of record NC_065543.1, read on the forward strand.
CTATTTTTCGGCCTGTCCTTGCCCGTTTCGTCCTGAAATGAAGCCTGGATGATGTTTTTTAATTTTTAGAATTTTTTTGCATCTGTTTTTTAATTTTCTAACTCGGGTCGGGTTCGAACGAATAGGAAGGAAATTATTTTTGTTCTCTATTTTTCGGCCTGTCCTTGCCCGTTTCGTGTTGAAATGAAGCCTGGATGATGTTTTTTAATTTTTAAAATTTGTTTGCATTTACTTTTGAATTTTCTAACACGGGTCGGGTTCGAACGGATACGAAGAAAATTTTTTTTCTTCTCTATTTTTCGGCCTGTGTTCACCCCGTTTCGTCTTGAAATGAAACCTGGATGATATTTTTTAATTTTTTGAATTTTTTTTGCATTTATTATTGAATTTTCTAACTCGGGTCGGGTTCGAACGGATAGGAAGGATATTATTTTTGTTCTATATTTCTCAGCCTGTCCTTGCCCGTTTCGTCTTGGAATGAAGCCTGGATGATGTTTTTTAATTTTTAAAATTTTTTTGCATTTGTTTTTGAACTTTCTAACTCGGGTCGGGTATTCGAACGGATAGGAACGAAATTATTTTTGTTCTCTATTTTTCGGCCTGTCCTTGCCCGTTTCGTCCTGAAATGAAGCCTGGATGATGTTTTTTAATTTTTAGAATTTTTTTGCATCTGTTTTTGAATTTTCTAACTCGGGTCGGGTTCGAACGGATAGGAAGGAAATTATTTTTGTTCTCTATTTTTCGGCCTGTCCTTGCCCGTTTCGTCTTGAAATGAAGCCTGGATGATGTTTTTTAATTTTTAAAATTTGTTTGCATTTACTTTTGAATTTTCTAACACGGGTCGGGTTCGAACGGATACGAAGAAAATTTTTTTTCTTCTCTATTTTTCGGCCTGTCTTTACCCGTTTCGTCTTGAAATGAAACCTGGATGATATTTTTTAATTTTTTGAATTTTTTTGCATTTATTATTGAATTTTCTAACTCGGGTCGGGTTCGACCGGATAGGAAGGAAATTATTTTTGTTCTCTATTTTTCGGCCTGTCCTTGCCCGTTTCGTCTTGAAATGAAGCCTGGATGATGTTTTTTAATTTTTAAAATTTGTTTGCATTTACTTTTGAATTTTCTAACTCGGGTCGGGTTCGAACGGATAGGAAGGAAATTATTTTTGTTCTCTATTTTTCGGCCTGTCCTTGCCCGTTTCGTCCTGAAATGAAGCCTGGATGATGTTTTTTAATTTTTAAAATTTTTTTGCATTTATTTTCGAAATTTCTAACTCGGGTCGGGTTCGACCGGATAGGAAGGAAATTATTTTTGTTCTCTATTTTTCGGCCTGTCTTCACCCGTTTCGTCTTGAAATGTAACCTGGATGATGTTTTTTAATTTTTAGAATTTTTTTGCATTTATTATTGAATTTTCTAACTCGGGTCGGGTTCGAACGGATAGGAAGGAAATTATTTTTGTTCTCTATTTTTCGGCCTGTCCTTGCCCGTTTCGTCTTGGAATGAAGCCTGGATGATGTTTTTTAATTTTAAAAATTTTTTTGCATTTATTTTTGAATTTACTAACTTGGGTCGGATATTCGAACGGATAGGAAGGAAATTGATTTTGTTCTCTATTTTTCGGCCTGTCCTTGCTCGTTTCGTCCTGAAATGAAGCCTGGATGATGTTTTTTAATTTTTAAAATTTTTTTGCATTTATTTTCGAAATTTCAAACTCGGGTCGGGTTCGAACGGATAGGAAGGAAAATTTTTTTCTTCTCTATTTTTCGACCTGTCTTCATCTGTTTCGTCTTGAAATGAAACCTCGATGATGTTTTTTAATTTTTGGAATTTTTTTGCATTTATTATTTAATTTTCTAACTCGGGTCGGGTTCGAACGGATAGGAAGGAAATTATTTTTGTTCTCTATTTTTCGGCATGTCCTTGCCAGTTTCGTCTTGGAATGAAGCCTGGACGATGTTTTCTAATTTTTAAAATTTTTTTGCATTTGTTTTTGAATTTTGTATCTCGGGTCGGGTATTCGAACTGATCGGAAGGAAATTATTTTTGTTCTCTATTTTTCGGCCTGTCCATGCCCGTTTCGTCTTGGAATGAAGCCTGGATGATGTTTTTTAATTTTTAAAATTTTTTTGCATTTATTTTTGAATTTTCTAACTTGGTTCGGGTATTCGTACGGATAGGAAGGAAATTGTTTTTGTTCTCTATTTTTCGGCCTGTCCTTGCCCGTGTCGTCTTGAAATGAAGCCTGGATGATGTTTTTTAATTTTTAAAATTTGTTTGCATTTACTTTTGAATTTTCTAACTCTGGTCGGGTTCGAACGGATACGAAGGAAATTTTTTTTCTTCTCTATTTTTCAGCCTGTCTTCACCCGTTTCGTCTTGAAATGAAACCTGGATGATGTTTTTTAATTTTTAGAATTTTTTTGCATTTATTATAGAATTTTCTAACTCGGGTCGGGTTCGAACGGATAGGAAGGAAATTATTTTTGTTCTCTATTTTTCGGCCTGTCCTTACCCGTTTCGTCCTGAAATGAAGCCTGGATGATGTTTTTTAATTTTTAAAATTTTTTTGCATTTATTTTCGAAATTTCAAACTCGGGTCGGGTTCGAACGGATAGGAAGGAAATTTTTTTTCTTCTCTATTTTTCGACCTGTCTTCATCCGTTTCGTCTTGAAATGAAACCTGGATGATGTTTTTTAATTTTTGGTATTTTTTTGCATTTGTTTTTGAATTTTCTAACTCGGGTCGGGTATTCAAACGTATAGGAAGGAAATTATTTTAGTTCTCTATTTCTTGGCTTGTCCTTGCCCGTTTCGTCCTGAAATGAAGCCTGGATGATGTTTTTTAATTTTTAAAATTTTTTTGCATTTATTTTCGAAATTTCAAACTCGGGTCGGGTTCGAACGGATAGGAAGGAAATTTTGTTTCTTCTCTATTTTTCGGCCTGTCTTCACCCGTTTCGTCTTGAAATGTAACCTGGATGATGTTTTTTAATTTTTAGAATTTTTTTTGCATTTATTATTGAACTTTCTAACTCGGGTCGGGTTCGAACGGATAGGAAGGATATTATTTTTGTTCTCTATTTCTCAGCCAGTCCTTGCCCGTTTCGTCTTGGAATGAAGCCTGGATGATGTTTTTTAATTTTTAAAATTTTTTTGCATTTGTTTTTGAACTTTCTAACTCGGGTCGGGTATTCGAACGGATAGGAACGAAATTATTTTTGTTCTCTATTTTTCGGCCTGTCCTTGCCCGTTTCGTCCTGAAATGAAGCCTGGATGATGTTTTTTAATTTTTAAAATTTTTTTGCATTTATTTTCGAAATTTCAAACTCGGGTCGGGTTCGAACGGATAGGAAGGAAATTTTGTTTCTTCTCTATTTTTCGGCCTGTCTTCACCCGTTTCGTCTTGAAATGTAACCTGGATGATGTTTTTTAATTTTTAGAATTTTTTTTGCATTTATTATTGAATTTTCTAACTCGGGTCGGGTTCGAACGGATAGGAAGGATATTATTTTTGTTCTCTATTTCTCAGCCTGTCCTTGCCCGTTTCATCTTGGAATGAAGCCTGGATGATGTTTTTTAATTTTTAAAATTTTTTTGCATTTGTTTTTGAATTTTCTAACTTAGTTCGGGTATTCGAACGGATAGGAAGGAAATTGTTTTTGTTCTCTATTTTTCGGCCTGTCCTTGCCCGTTTCGTGTTGAAATGAAGCCTGGATGATGTTTTTTAATTTTTAAAATTTGTTTGCATTTACTTTTGAATTTTCTAACACGGGTCGGGTTCGAACGGATACGAAGAAAATTTTTTTTCTTCTCTATTTTTCGGCCTGTGTTCACCCGTTTCGTCTTGAAATGAAACCTGGATGATATTTTTTAATTTTTTGAATTTTTTTTGCATTTATTATTGAATTTTCTAACTCGGGTCGGGTTCGAACGGATAGGAAGGATATTATTTTTGTTCTCTATTTCTCAGCCTGTCCTTGCCCGTTTCGTCTTGGAATGAAGCCTGGATGATGTTTTTTAATTTTTAAAATTTTTTTGCATTTGTTTTTGGACTTTCTAACTCGGGTCGGGTATTCGAACGGATAGGAACGAAATTATTTTTGTTCTCTATTTTTCGGCCTGTCCTTGCCCGTTTCTTCCTGAAATGAAGCCTGGATGATGTTTTTTAATTTTTAGAATTTTTTTGCATCTGTTTTTGAATTTTCTAACTCGGGTCGGGTTCGAACGGATAGGAAGGAAATTATTTTTGTTCTCTATTTTTCGGCCTGTCCTTGCCCGTTTCGTGTTGAAATGAAGCCTGGATGATGTTTTTTAATTTTTAAAATTTGTTTGCATTTACTTTTGAATTTTCTAACACGGGTCGGGTTCGAACGGATACGAAGAAAATTTTTTTTCTTCTCTATTTTTCGGCCTGTGTTCACCCGTTTCGTCTTGAAATGAAACCTGGATGATATTTTTTAATTTTTTGAATTTTTTTTGCATTTATTATTGAATTTTCTAACTCGGGTCGGGTTCGAACGGATAGGAAGGATATTATTTTTGTTCTATATTTCTCAGCCTGTCCTTGCCCGTTTCGTCTTGGAATGAAGCCTGGATGATGTTTTTTAATTTTTAAAATTTTTTTGCATTTGTTTTTGAACTTTCTAACTCGGGTCGGGTATTCGAACGGATAGGAAGGAAATTTTTTTTGTTCTCTATTTTTCGGCCTGTCCTTGCCCGTTTTGTCTTGAAATGAAGCCTGGATGATGTTTTTTAATTTTTAAAATTTGTTTGCATTTACTTTTGAATTTTCTAACACGGGTCGGGTTCGAACGGATACGAAGAAAATTTTTTTTCTTCTCTATTTTTCGGCCTGTCTTTACCCGTTTCGTCTTGAAATGAAACCTGGATGATATTTTTTAATTTTTTGAATTTTTTTGCATTTATTATTGAATTTTCTAACTCGGGTCGGGTTCGACCGGATAGGAAGGAAATTATTTTTGTTCTCTATTTTTCGGCCTGTCCTTGCCCGTTTCGTCTTGAAATGAAGCCTGGATGATGTTTTTTAATTTTTAAAATTTGTTTGCATTTACTTTTGAATTTTCTAACTCGGGTCGGGTTCGAACGGATACGAAGGAAATTTTTTTTCTTCTCTATTTTTCAGCTTGTCTTCACCCGTTTCGTCTTGAAATGAAACCTGGATGATGTTTTTTAATTTTTAGAATTTTTTTTCATTTATTATTGAATTTTCTAACTCAGGTCGGGTTCGAACGGATAGGAAGGAAATTATTTTTGTTCTCTATTTTTCGGCCTGTCCTTGCCCGTTTCGTCTTGGAATGAAGCCTGGATGATGTTTTTTAATTTTTAAAATTTTTTTGCATTTATTTTTGAATTTACTAACTTGGGTCGGATATTCGAACGGATAGGAAGGAAATTGTTTTTGTTCTCTATTTTTCGGCCTGTCCTTGCTCGTTTCGTCCTGAAATGAAGCCTGGATGATGTTTTTTAATTTTTAAAATTTTTTTGCATTTATTTTCGAAATTTCAAACTCGGGTCGGGTTCGAACGGATAGGAAGGAAAATTTTTTTCTTCTCTATTTTTCGACCTGTCTTCATCCGTTTCGTCTTGAAATGAAACCTAGATGATGTTTTTTAATTTTTGGAATTTTTTTGCATTTATTATTTAATTTTCTAACTCGGGTCGGGTTCGAACGGATAGGAAGGAAATTATTTTTGTTCTCTATTTTTCGGCATGTCCTTGCCAGTTTCGTCTTGGAATGAAGCCTGGACGATGTTTTCTAATTTTTAAAATTTTTTTGCATTTGTTTTTGAATTTTGTATCTCGGGTCGGGTATTCGAACTGATAGGAAGGAAATTATTTTTGTTCTCTATTTTTCGGCCTGTCCATGCCCGTTTCGTCTTGGAATGAAGCCTGGATGATGTTTTTTAATTTTCAAAATTTTTTTGTATTTATTTTTGAATTTTCTAACTTGGTTCGGGTATTCGAACGGATAGGAAGGAAATTGTTTTTGTTCTCTATTTTTCGGCATGTCCTTACCCGTTTCGTCCTGAAATGAAGCCTGGATGATGTTTTTTAATTTTTAAAATTTTTTTGCATTTATTTTCGAAATTTCAAACTCGGGTCGGGTTCGAACGGATATGAAGGAAATTTGTTTTCTTCTCTATTTTTCGACCTGTCTTCATCCGTTTCGTCTTGAAATGAAACCTGGATGATGTTTTTTAATTTTTGGTATTTTTTTGCATTTGTTTTTGAATTTTCTTACTCGGGTCGGGTATTCGAACGGATAGGAAGGAAATTATTTTAGTTCTCTATTTTTCGGCTTGTCCTTGCCCGTTTCGTCCTGAAATGAAGCCTGGATGATGTTTTTTAATTTTTAAAATTTTTTTGCATTTATTTTCGAAATTTCAAACTCGGGTCGGGTTCGAACGGATAGGAAGGAAATTTTGTTTCTTCTCTATTTTTCGGCCTGTCTTCAACCGTTTCGTCTTGAAATGTAACCTGGATGATGTTTTTTAATTTTTAGAATTTTTTTTGCATTTATTATTGAATTTTCTAACTCGGGTCGGGTTCGAACGGATAGGAAGGATATTATTTTTGTTCTCTATTTCTCAGCCTGTCCTTGCCCGTTTCGTCTTGGAATGAAGCCTGGATGATGTTTTTTAATTTTTAAAATTTTTTTGCATTTGTTTTTGAACTTTCTAACTCGGGTCGGGTATTCGAACGGATAGGAACGAAATTATTTTTGTTCTCTATTTTTCGGCCTGTCCTTGGCCGTTTCGTCCTGAAATGAAGCCTGGATGATGTTTTTTAATTTTTAGAATTTTTTTGCATCTGTTTTTGGATTTTCTAACTCGGGTCGGGTTCGAAAGGATAGGAAGGAAATTATTTTTGTTCTCTATTTTTCGGCCTGTCCTTGCCCGTTTCGTGTTGAAATGAAGCCTGGATGATGTTTTTTAATTTTTAAAATTTGTTTGCATTTACTTTTGAATTTTCTAACACGGGTCGGGTTCGAACGGATACGAAGAAAATTTTTTTTCTTCTCTATTTTCCGGCCTGTGTTCACCCGTTTCGTCTTGAAATGAAACCTGGATGATATTTTTTAATTTTTTGAATTTTTTTTGCATTTATTATTGAATTTTCTAACTCGGGTCGGGTTCGAACGGATAGGAAGGATATTATTTTTGTTCTATATTTCTCAGCCTGTCCTTGCCCGTTTCGTCTTGGAATGAAGCCTGGATGATGTTTTTTAATTTTTAAAATTTTTTTGCATTTGTTTTTGAACTTTCTAACTCGGGTCGGGTATTCGAACGGATAGGAACGAAATTATTTTTATTCTCTATTTTTCGGCCTGTCCTTGCCCGTTTCGTCCTGAAATGAAGCCTGGATGATGTTTTTTAATTTTTAGAATTTTTTTGCATCTGTTTTTGAATTTTCTAACTCGGGTCGGGTTCGAACGGATCGGAAGGAAATTATTTTTGTTCTCTATTTTTCGGCCTGTCCTTGCCCGTTTCGTCTTGAAATGAAGCCTGGATGATGTTTTTTAATTTTTAAAATTTGTTTGCATTTACTTTTGAATTTTCTAACACGGGTCGGGTTCGAACGGATACGAAGAAAATTTTTTTTCTTCTCTATTTTTCGGCCTGTCTTTACCCGTTTCGTCTTGAAATGAAACCTGGATGATATTTTTTAATTTTTTGAATTTTTTTGCATTTATTATTGAATTTTCTAACTCGGGTCGGGTTCGACCGGATAGGAAGGAAATTATTTTTGTTCTCTATTTTTCGGCCTGTCCTTGCCCGTTTCGTCTTGAAATGAAGCCTGGATGATGTTTTTTAATTTTTAAAATTTGTTTGCATTTACTTTTGAATTTTCTAACTCTGGTCGGGTTCGAACGGATACGAAGGAAATTTTTTTTCTTCTCTATATTTCAGCCTGTCTTCACCCGTTTCGTCTTGAAATGAAACCTGGATGATGTTTTTTAATTTTTAGAATTTTTTTGCATTTATTATAGAATTTTCTAACTCGGGTCGGGTTCGAACGGATAGGAAGGAAATTATTTTTGTTCTCTATTTTTCGGCCTGTCCTTGCCCGTTTCGTCTTGGAATGAAGCCTGGATGATGTTTTTTAATTTATAAAATTTTTTTGCATTTACTTTTGAATTTTCTAACACGGGTCGGGTTCGAACGGATACGAAGAAAATTTTTTTTCTTCTCTATTTTTCGGCCTGTGTTCACCCGTTTCGTCTTGAAATGAAACCTGGATGATATTTTTTAATTTTTTGTATTTTTTTTGCATTTATTATTGAATTTTCTAACTCGGGTCGGGTTCGAACGGATAGGAAGGATATTATTTTTGTTCTATATTTCTCAGCCTGTCCTTGCCCGTTTCGTCTTGGAATGAAGCCTGGATGATGTTTTTTAATTTTTAAAATTTTTTTGCATTTGTTTTTGAACTTTCTAACTCGGGTCGGGTATTCGAACGGATAGGAACGAAATTATTTTTGTTCTCTATTTTTCGGCCTGTCCTTGCCCGTTTCGTCCTGAAATGAAGCCTGGATGATGTTTTTTAATTTTTAGAATTTTTTTGCATCTGTTTTTGAATTTTCTAACTCGGGTCGGGTTCGAACGGATAGGAAGGAAATTATTTTTGTTCTCTATTTTTCGGCCTGTCCTTGCCCGTTTCGTCTTGAAATGAAGCCTGGATGATGTTTTTTAATTTTTAAAATTTGTTTGCATTTACTTTTGAATTTTCTAACACGGGTCGGGTTCGAACGGATACGAAGAAAATTTTTTTTCTTCTCTATTTTTCGGCCTGTCTTTACCCGTTTCGTCTTGAAATGAAACCTGGAGGATATTTTTTAATTTTTTGAATTTTTTTGCATTTATTATTGAATTTTCTAACTCGGGTCGGGTTCGACCGGATAGGAAGGAAATTATTTTTGTTCTCTATTTTTCGGCCTGTCCTTGCCCGTTTCGTCTTGAAATGAAGCCTGGATGATGTTTTTTAATTTTTAAAATTTGTTTGCATTTACTTTTGAATTTTCTAACTCGGGTCGGGTTCGAACGGATACGAAGGAAATTTTTTTTCTTCTCTATTTTTCGGCCTGTCCTTGCCCGTTTCGTCTTGGAATGAAGCCTGGATGATGTTTTTTAATTTTTAAAATTTTTTTGCATTTATTTTTGAATTTTCTAACTTGGGTCGGATATTCGAACGGATAGGAAGGAAATTGTTTTTGTTCTCTATTTTTCGGCCTGTCCTTGCTCGTTTCGTCCTGAAATGAAGCCTGGATGATGTTTTTTAATTTTTAAAATTTTTTTGCATTTATTTTCGAAATTTCAAACTCGGGTCGGGTTCGAACGGATAGGAAGTAAATTTTTTTTCTTCTCTATTTTTCGACCTGTCTTCATCCGTTTCGTCTTGAAATGAAACCTAGATGATGTTTTTTAATTTTTGGAATTTTTTTGCATTTATTATTTAATTTTCTAACTCGGGTCGGGTTCGAACGGATAGGAAGGAAATTATTTTTGTTCTCTATTTTTCGGCCTGTCCTTGCCAGTTTCGTCTTGGAATGAAGCCTGGACGATGTTTTCTAATTTTTAAAATTTTTTTGCATTTGTTTTTGAATTTTGTATCTCAGGTCGGGTATTCGAACTGATAGGAAGGAAATTATTTTTGTTCTCTATTTTTCGGCCTGTCCATGCCCGTTTCGTCTTGGAATGAAGCCTGGATGATGTTTTTTAATTTTTAAAATTTTTTTGCATTTATTTTTGAATTTTCTAACTCGTATCGGGTATTCGAACGGATAGGAAGGAAATTGTTTTTGTTCTCTATTTTTCGGCCTGTCCTTACCCGTTTCGTCCTGAAATGAAGCCTGGATGATGTTTTTTAATTTTTAAAATTTTTTTGCATTTATTTTCGAAATTTCAAACTCGGGTCGGGTTCGAACGGATAGGAAGGAAATTTTTTTTCTTCTCTATTTTTCGACCTGTCTTCATCCGTTTCGTCTTGAAATGAAACCTGGATGATGTTTTTTAATTTTTGGTATTTTTTTGCATTTGTTTTTGAATTTTCTAACTCGGGTCGGGTATTCGAACGGATAGGAAGGAAATTATTTTAGTTCTCTATTTTTCGGCTTGTCCTTGCCCGTTTCGTCCTGAAATGAAGCCTGGATGATGTTTTTTAATTTTTAAAATTTTTTTGCATTTATTTTCGAAATTTCAAACTCGGGTCGGGTTCGAACGGATAGGAAGGAAATTTTGTTTCTTCTCTATTTTTCGGCCTGTCTACACCCGTTTCGTCTTGAAATGTAACCTGGATGATGTTTTTTAATTTTTAGAATTTTTTTTGCATTTATTATTGAATTTTCTAACTCGGGTCGGGTTCGAACGGATAGGAAGGATATTATTTTTGTTCTCTATTTCTCAGCCTGTCCTTGCCCGTTTCGTCTTGGAATGAAGCCTGGATGATGTTTTTTAATTTTTAAAATTTTTTTGCATTTGTTTTTGAACTTTCTAACTCGGGTCGGGTATTCGAACGGATAGGAACGAAATTATTTTTGTTCTCTATTTTTTGGCCTGTCCTTGCCCGTTTCGTCCTGAAATGAAGCCTGGATGATGTTTTTTAATTTTTAGAATTTTTTTGCATCTGTTTTTGAATTTTCTAACTCCGGTCGGGTTCGAACGAATAGGAAGGAAATTATTTTTGTTCTCTATTTTTCAGCCTGTCCTTGCCCTTTTCGTCTTGAAATGAAGCCTGGATGATGTTTTTTAATTTTTAAAATTTGTTTGCATTTACTTTTGAATTTTCTAACACGGGTCGGGTTCGAATGGATACGAAGAAAATTTTTTTCTTCTCTATTTTTCGGCCTGTCTTCACCCGTTTCGTCTTGAAATGAAACCTGGATGATATTTTTTAATTTTTTGAATTTTTTTTGCATTTATTATTGAATTTCCTAACTCGGGTCGGGTTCGAACGGATAGGAAGGATATTATTTTTGTTCTATATTTCTAAGCCTGTCCTTGCCCGTTTCGTCTTGGAATGAAGCCTGGATGATGTTTTTTAATTTTTAAAATTTTTTTGCATTTGTTTTTGAACTTTCTAACTCGGGTCGGGTATTCGAACGGATAGGAACGAAATTATTTTTGTTCTCTATTTTTCGGCCTGTCCTTGCCCGTTTCGTCCTGAAATGAAGCCTGGATGATGTTTTTTAATTTTTAGAATTTTTTTGCATCTGTTTTTGAATTTTCTAACTCGGGTCTAGTTCGAACGGATAGGAAGGAAATTATTTTTGTTCTCTATTTTTCGGCCTGTCCTTGCCCGTTTCGTCTTGAAATGAAGCATGGATGATGTTTTTTAATTATTAAAATTTGTTTGCATATACTTTTGAATTTTCTAACACGGGTCGGGTTCGAACGGATACGAAGAAAATTTTTTTTCTTCTCTATTTTTCGGCCTGTCTTCACCCGTTTCGTCTTGAAATGAAACCTGGATGATATTTTTTAATTTTTTGAATTTTTTTACATTTATTATTCAATTTTCTAACTCGGGTCGGGTTCGACCGGATAGGAAGGAAATTATTTTTGTTCTCTATTTTTCGGCCTGTCCTTGCCCGTTTCGTCTTGAAATGAAGCCTGGATGATGTTTTTTAATTTTTAAAATTTGTTTGCATTTACTTTTGAATTTTCTAACTCGGGTCGGGTTCGAACGGATACGAAGGAAATTTTTTTTCTTCTCTATTTTTCAGCCTGTCTTCACCCGTTTCGTCTTGAAATGAAACCTGGATGATGTTTTTTAATTTTTAGAATTTTTTTGCATTTATTATTGAATTTTCTAACTCGGGTCGGGTTCGAACGGATATGAAGGAAATTATTTTTGTTCTCTATTTTTTGGCCTGTCCTTGCCCGTTTCGTCTTGGAATGAAGCCTGGATGATGTTTTTTAATTTTTAAATTTTTTTTGCATTTATTTTTGAATTTTCTAACTTGGGTCGAATATTTGAACGGATAGGAAGGAAATTGTTTTTGTTCTCTATTTTTCGGCCTGTCCTTGCTCGTTTCGTCCTGAAATGAAGCCTGGATGATGTTTTTTAATTTTTAAAATTTTTTTGCATTTATTGTCGAAATTTCAAACTCGGGTCGGGTTCGAACGGATAGGAAGGAAATTTTTTTTCCTCTCTATTTTTCGACCTGTCTTCATCCGTTTCGTCTTGAAATGAAACCTAGATGATGTTTTTTAATTTTTGGAATTTTTTTGCATTTATTATTTAATTTTCTAACTCGGGTCGGGTTCGAACGGATAGGAAGGAAATTATTTTTGTTCTCTATTTTTCGGCCTGTCCTTGCCAGTTTCGTCTTGGAATGAAGCCTGGACGATGTTTTCTAATTTTTAAATTTTTTTTGCATTTGTTTTTGAATTTTGTATCTCGGGTCGGGTATTCGAACTGATAGGAAGGAAATTATTTTTGTTCTCTATTTTTCGGCCTGTCCATGCCCGTTTCGTCCTGAAATGAAGCTTGGATGTCGTTTTTTAATTTTTAAAATTTTTTTGCATTTATTTTCGAAATTTCAAACTCGGGTCGGGTTCGAACGGATAGGAAGGAAATTTTTTTTCTTCTCTATTTTTCGACCTGTCTTCACCCGTTTCGTCTTGAAATGAAACATGGATGATGTTTTTTAATTTTTAGATTTTCTTTCCATTTATTATTGACTTTTCTAACTCGGGTCGGGTTCGAACGGATAGGAAGGAAATTATTTTTGTTCTCTATTTTTCGGCCTGTCCTTGCTCGTTTCGTCTTGGAATGAAGCCTGGATGACGTTTTTTAATTTTTAAAATTTTTTTGCATTTGTTTTTGAATTTTCTAACTCGGGTCGGGTATTCGAACGGATAGGAAGGAAATTATTTTTGTTCTCTATTTTTCGGCCTGTCCTTGCCCGTTTCGTCCTGAAATGAAGCCTGGATGATGTTTTTTAATTTTTAAAATTTTTTTGCATTTATTTTCGAAATTTCAAACTCGGGTCGGGTTCGAACGGATAGGAAGGAAATTTTTTTTCTTCTCTATTTTTCGGCCTGTCTTCACCCGTTTCGTCTTGAAATGTAACCTGGATGATGTTTTTTAATTTTTAGAATTTTTTTTGCATTTATAATTGAATTTTCTAACTCGGGTCGGGTTCGAACGGATAGGAAGTAAATTATTTTTGTTCTCTTTTTCTCAGCCTGTCCTTGCCCGTTTCGTCTTGAAATGAAACCTGGATGATATTTTTTAATTTTTTGAATTTTTTTGCATTTATTATTGAATTTTCTAACTCGGGTCGGGTTCGACCGGATAGGAAGGAAATTATTTTTGTTCTCTATTTTTCGGCCTGTCCTTGCCCGTTTCGTCTTGAAATGAAGCCTGGTGATGTTTTTTAATTTTTAAAATTTGTTTGCATTTACTTTTGAATTTTCTAACTCGGGTCGGGTTCGAACGGATACGAAGGAAATTTTTTTTCTTCTCTATTTTTCAGCCTGTCTTCACCCGTTTCGTCTTGAAATGAAACCTGGATGATGTTTTTTAATTTTTAGAATTTTTTTGCATTTATTATTGAATTTTCTAACTCGGGTCGGGTTCGAACGGATAGGAAGGAAATTATTTTTGTTCTCTATTTTTCGGCCTGTCCTTGCCCGTTTCGTCTTGGAATGAAGCTTGGATGATGTTTTTTATATTTTAAAATTTTTTTGCATTTATTTTTGAATTTTCTAACTTGGGTCGGATATTCGAACGGATAGGAAGGAAATTGTTTTTGTTCTCTATTTTTCGGCCTGTCCTTGCCCGTTTCGTCTTGAAATGAAGCCTGGATGATGTTTTTTAATTTTTAAAATTTGTTTGCATTTACTTTTGAATTTTCTAACTCGGGTCGGGTTCGAACGGATACGAAGGAAATTTTTTTTCTTCTCTATTTTTCAGCCTGTCTTCACCCGTTTCGTCTTGAAATGAAACCTGGATGATGTTTTTTAATTTTTAGAATTTTTTTGCATTTATTATTGAATTTTCTAACTCGGGTCGGGTTCGAACGGATAGGAAGGAAATTATTTTTGTTCTCTATTTTTCGGCCTGTCATTGCCCGTTTCGTCTTGGAATGATGCCTGGATGATGTTTTTTAATTTTTAAAATTTGTTTGCATTTACTTTTGAATTTTCTAACACGGGTCGGGTTCGAACGGATACGATGAAAATTTTTTTTCTTCTCTATTTTTCGGCCTGTCTTTACCCGTTTCGTCTTGAAATGAAACCTGGATGATATTTTTTAATTTTTTGAATTTTTTTGCATTTATTATTGAATTTTCTAACTCGGGTCGGGTTCGACCGGATAGGAAGGAAATTATTTTTGTTCTCTATTTTTCGGCCTGTCCTTGCCCGTTTCGTCTTGAAATGAAGCCTGGATGATGTTTTTTAATTTTTAAAATTTGTTTGCATTTACTTTTGAATTTTCTAACTCGGGTCGGGTTCGAACGGATACGAAGGAAATTTTTTTTCTTCTCTATTTTTCGGCCTGTCCTTGCCCGTTTCGTCTTGGAATGAAGCCTGGATGATGTTTTTTAATTTTTAGAATTTTTTTGCATTTATTTTTGAATTTTCTAACTTGGGTCGGATATTCGAACGGATAGGAAGGAAATTGTTTTTGTTCTCTATTTTTCGGCCTGTCCTTGCTCGTTTCGTCCTGAAATGAAGCCTGGATGATGTTTTTTAATTTTTAAAATTTTTTTGCATTTATTTTCGAAATTTCAAACTCGGGTCGGGTTCGAACGGATAGGAAGGAAATTTTTTTTCTTCTCTATTTTTCGACCTGTCTTCATCCGTTTCGTCTTGAAATGAAACCTAGATGATGTTTTTTAATTTTTGGAATTTTTTTGCATTTATTATTTAATTTTCTAACTCGGGTCGGGTTCGAATGGATAGGAAGGAAATTATTTTTGTTCTCTATTTTTCGGCCTGTCCTTGCCAGTTTCGTCTTGGAATGAAGCCTGGACGATGTTTTCTAATTTTTAAAATTTTTTTGCATTTGTTTTTGAATTTTGTATCTCAGGTCGGGTATTCGAACTGATAGGAAGGAAATTATTTTTGTTCTCTATTTTTCGGCCTGTCCATGCCCGTTTCGTCTTGGAATGAAGCCTGGATGATGTTTTTTAATTTTTAAAACTTTTTTGCATTTATTTTTGAATTTTCTAACTCGGGTCGGGTATTCGAACGGATAGGAAGGAAATTGTTTTTGTTCTCTATTTTTCGGCCTGTCCTTACCCGTTTCGTCCTGAAATGAAGCCTGGATGATGTTTTTTAATTTTTAAAATTTTTTTGCATTTATTTTCGAAATTTCAAACTCGGGTCGGGTTCGAACGGATAGGAAGGAAATTTTTTTTCTTCTCTATTTTTCGACCTGTCTTCATCTGTTTCGTCTTGAAATGAAACCTGGATGATGTTTTTTAATTTTTGGTATTTTTTTGCATTTGTTTTTGAATTTTCTAACTCGGGTCGGGTATTCGAACGGATAGGAAGGAAATTATTTTAGTTCTCTATTTTTCGGCTTGTCCTTGCCCGTTTCGTCCTGAAATGAAGCCTGGATGATGTTTTTTAATTTTTAAAATTTTTTTGCATTTATTTTCGAAATTTCAAACTCGGGTCGGGTTCGAACGGATAGGAAGGAAATTTTGTTTCTTCTCTATTTTTCGGCCTGTCTACACCCGTTTCGTCTTGAAATGTAACCTGGATGATGTTTTTTAATTTTTAGAATTTTTTTTGCATTTATTATTGAAATTTCTAACTCGGGTCGGGTTCGAACGGATAGGAAGGATATTATTTTTGTTCTCTATTTCTCAGCCTGTCCTTGCCCGTTTCGTCTTGGAATGAAGCCTGGATGATGTTTTTTAATTTTTAAAATTTTTTTGCATTTGTTTTTGAACTTTCTAACTCGGGTCGGGTATTCGAACGGATAGGAACGAAATTATTTTTGTTCTCTATTTTTCGGCCTGTCCTTGCCCGTTTCGTCCTGAAATGAAGCCTGGATGATGTTTTTTAATTTTTAGAATTTTTTTGCATCTGTTTTTGAATTTTCTAACTCCGGTCGGGTTCGAACGGATAGGAAGGAAATTATTTTTGTTCTCTATTTTTCGGCCTGTCCTTGCACTTTTCGTCTTGAAATGAAGCCTGGATGATGTTTTTTAATTTTTAAAATTTGTTTGCATTTACTTTTGAATTTTCTAACACGGGTCGGGTTCGAACGGATACGAAGAAAATTTTTTTCTTCTCTATTTTTCGGCCTGTCTTCACCCGTTTCGTCTTGAAATGAAAACTGGATGATATTTTTTAATTTTTTGAATTTTTTTTGCATTTATTATTGAATTTCCAAACTCGGGTCGGGTTCGAACGGATAGGAAGGATATTATTTTTGTTCTATATTTCTCAGCCTGTCCTTGCCCGTTTCGTCTTGGAATGAAGCCTGGATGATGTTTTTTAATTTTTAAAATTTTTTTGCATTTGTTTTTGAACTTTCTAACTCGGGTCGGGTATTCGAACGGATAGGAACGAAATTATTTTTGTTCTCTATTTTTCGGCCTGTCCTTGCCCGTTTCGTCCTGAAATGAAGCCTGGATGATGTTTTTTAATTTTTAGAATTTTTTTGCATCTGTTTTTGAATTTTCTAACTCGGGTCGGGTTCGAACGGATAGGAAGGAAATTATTTTTGTTCTCTATTTTTCGGCCTGTCCTTGCCCGTTTCGTCTTGAAATGAAGCCTGGATGATGTTTTTTAATTATTAAAATTTGTTTGCATATACTTTTGAATTTTCTAACACGGGTCGGGTTCGAACGGATACGAAGAAAATTTTTTTCTTCTCTATTTTTCGGCCTGTCTTCGCCCGTTTCGTCTTGAAATGAAACCTGGATGATATTTTTTAATTTTTTGAATTTTTTTGCATTTATTATTGAATTTTCTAACTCGGGTCGGGTTCGACCGGATAGGAAGGAAATTATTTTTGTTATCTATTTTTCGGCCTGTCCTTGCCCGTTTCGTCTTGAAATGAAGTCTGGATGATGTTTTTTAATTTTTAAAATTTGTTTGCATTTACTTTTGAATTTTCTAACTCGGGTCGGGTTCGAACGGATACGAAGGAAATTTTTTTTCTTCTCTATTTTTCAGCCTGTCTTCACCCGTTTCGTCTTGAAATGAAACCTGGATGATGTTTTTTAATTTTTGGAATTTTTTTGCATTTATTATTGAATTTTCTAACTCGGGTCGGGTTCGAACGGATAGGAAGGAAATTATTTTTGTTCTCTATTTTTCGGCCTGTCCTTGCCAGTTTCGTCTTGGAATGAAGCCTGGACGATGTTTTCTAATTTTTAAAATTTTTTTGCATTTGTTTTTGAATTTTGTATCTCAGGTCGGGTATTCGAACTGATAGGAAGGAAATTATTTTTGTTCTCTATTTTTCGGCCTGTCCATGCCCGTTTCGTCCTGGAATGAAGCCTGGATGATGTTTTTTAATTTTTAAAATTTTTTTGCATTTATTTTTGAATTTTCTAACTCGGGTCGGGTATTCGAACGGATAGGAAGGAAATTGTTTTTGTTCTCTATTTTTCGGCCTGTCCTTACCCGTTTCGTCCTGAAATGAAGCCTGGATGATGTTTTTTAATTTTTAAAATTTTTTTGCATTTATTTTCGAAATTTCAAACTCGGGTCGGGTTTGAACGGATAGGAAGGAAATTTTTTTTCTTCTCTATTTTTCGAACTGTCTTCATCCGTTTCGTCTTGAAATGAAACCTGGATGATGTTTTTTAATTTTTGGTATTTTTTTGCATTTGTTTTTGAATTTTCTAACTCGGGTCGGGTATTCGAACGGATAGGAAGCAAATTATTTTAGTTCTCTATTTTTCGGCTTGTCCTTGCCCGTTCCGTCCTGAAATGAAGCCTGGATGATGTTTTTTAATTTTTAAAATTTTTTTGCATTTATTTTCGAAATTTCAAACTCGGGTCGAGTTCGAACGGATAGGAAGGAAATTATTTTTGTTCTCTATTTTTCGGCCTGTCCTTGCCCGTTTCGTCTTTAAATGAAGCCTGGATGATGTTTTTTAATTATTAAAATTTGTTTGCATATAATTTTGAATTTTCTAACACGGGTCGGGTTCGAACGGATACGAAGAAAATTTTTTTTCTTCTCTATTTTTCGGCCTGTCTTCACCCGTTTCGTCTTGAAATGAAACCTGGATGATATTTTTTAATTTTTTGAATTTTTTTGCATTTATTATTCAATTTTCTAACTCGGGTCGGGTTCGACCGGATAGGAAGGAAATTATTTTTGTTCTCTATTTTTCGGCCTGTCCTTGCCCGTTTCGTCTTGAAATGAAGCCTGGATGATGTTTTTTAATTTTTAAAATTTGTTTGCATTTACTTTTGAATTTTCTAACTCGGGTCGGGTTCGAACGGATACGAAGGAAATTTTTTTTCTTCTCTATTTTTCAGCCTGTCTTCACCCGTTTCGTCTTGAAATGAAACCTGGATGATGTTTTTTAATTTTTAGAATTTTTTTGCATTTATTTTTGAATTTTCTAACTCGGGTCGGGTTCGAACGGATAGGAAGGAAATTATTTTTGTTCTCTATTTTTTGGCCTGTCCTTGCCCGTTTCGTCTTGGAATGAAGCCTGGATGATGTTTTTTAATTTTTAATTTTTAAAATTTTTTTGCATTTATTTTTGAATTTTCTAACTTGGGTCGGATATTCGAACGGATAGGAAGGAAATTGTTTTTGTTCTCTATTTTTCGGCCTGTCCTTGCTCGTTTCGTCCTGAAATGAAGCCTGGATGATGTTTTTTAATTTTTAAAATTTTTTTGCATTTATTTTCGAAATTTCAAACTCGGGTCGGGTTCGAACGGATAGGAAGGAAATTTTTTTTCTTCTCTATTTTTCGACCTGTCTTCATCCGTTTCGTCTTGAAATGAAACCTAGATGATGTTTTTTAATTTTTGGAATTTTTTTGCATTTATTATTTAATTTTCTAACTCGGGTCGGGTTCGAACGGATAGGAAGGAAATTATTTTTGTTCTCTATTTTTCAGCCTGTCCTTGCCAGTTTCGTCTTGGAATGAAGCCTGGACGATGTTTTCTAATTTTTAAAAATTTTTTGCATTTGTTTTTGAATTTTGTATCTCGGGTCGGGTATTCGAACTGATAGGAAAGAAATTATTTTTGTTCTCTATTTTTCGGCCTGTCCATGCCCGTTTCCTCCTGAAATGAAGCTTGGATGTCGTTTTTTAATTTTTAAAATTTTTTTGCATTTATTTTCGAAATTTCAAACTCGGGTCGGGTTCGAACGGATAGGAAGGAAATTTTTTTTCTTCTCTATTTTTCGACCTGTCTTCACCCGTTTCGTCTTGAAATGAAACATGGATGATGTTTTTTAATTTTTAGATTTTGTTTCCATTTATTATTGACTTTTCTAACTCGGGTCGGGTTCGAACGGATAGGAAGGAAATTATTTTTGTTCTCTATTTTTCGGCCTGTCCTTGCTCGTTTCGTCTTGGAATGAAGCCAGGATGACGTTTTTTAATTTTTAAAATTTTTTTGCATTTGTTTTTGAATTTTCTAACTCAGGTCGGGTATTCGAACGGATAGGAAGGAAATTATTTTTGTTCTCTATTTTTCGGCCTGTCCTTGCCCGTTTCGTCCTGAAATGAAGCCTGGATGATGTTTTTTAATTTTTAAAATTTTTTTGCATTTATTTTCGAAATTTCAAACTCGGGTCGGGTTCGAACGGATAGGAAGGAAATTTTTTTTCTTCTCTATTTTTCGGCCTGTCTTCACCCGTTTCGTCTTGAAATGTAACCTGGATGATGTTTTTTAATTTTTAGAATTTTTTTTGCATTTATAATTGAATTTTCTAACTCGGGTCGGGTATTCGAACGGATAGGAACGAAATTATTTTTGTTCTCTTTTTCTCAGCCTGTCCTTGCCCGTTTCGTCTTGGAATGAAGCCTGGATGATGTTTTTTAATTTTTAAAATTTTTTTGCATTTGTTTTTGAACTTTCTAACTCGGGTCGGGTATTCGAACGGATAGGAACTAAATTATTTTTGTTCTCTATTTTTCGGCCTGTCCTTGCCCATTTCGTCCTGAAATGAAGCCTGGATGACGTTTTTTAATTTTTAAAATTTTTTTGCATTTGTTTTCGAAATTTGAAACTCGGGTCGGGTACGAACGGATAGGAAGGAAATTTTTTTTCTTCTCTATTTTTCGACCTGTCTTCACCCGTTTCGTCTTGAAATGAAACCTAGATGATGTTTTTTAATTTTTAGAATTTTTTTACATTTATTATTGAATTTTCTAACTCGGGTCGGGTTCGAACGGATAGGAAGGAAATTATTTTTGTTCTCTATTTTTCGGCCTGTCCTTGCCCGTTTCGTCATGGAATGAAGGCTGGATGATGTTTTTTAATTTTTAAAAGTTTTTTGCATTTATTTTTGAATTTTCAAACTCGGGTCGGGTTCGAATAGATAGGAAGGAAATTTTTTTCTTCTCTATTTTTCGGCCTGTCTTCATCTGTTTTGTCTTGAAATGAAACCTGGATGATGTTTTTTAATTTTTAGAATTTTTTTGCATTTGTTTTTGAATTTTCTAATTCGGGTCGGGTTCGAACGGATAGGAAGGAAATTATTTTTGTTCACTATTTTTAGGCCTGTCATTGCCCGTTTCGTCTTGAAATGAAGCGTGGATGATGTTTTTTAATTTATTAAATTTTTTGGCATTTATTTTTGAATTTTCTAACTCGGGTCGGGTTCGAATGGATAGGAAGGAAATTATTTTTGTTCCCTATTTTTCTACCTGTCCTTGCCCGTTTCGTCTTGAAATGAAGCCTGGATGATGTTTTTTAATTTTTTAAATTTTTTTGCTTTTATTTTTGAATTTTCTAACTCGGGTCGGGTTCGAACGGATAGGAAGGAAATTTTTTTTCTTTTCTATTTTTCAGTCTGTCTTCACCCGTTTCGTCTTGAAATGAAACCTGGATGATGTTTTTTAATTTTTAGAATTTTATTGCATTTGTTTTTCAATTTTCTAACTCGGGTCGGGTTCGAATGGATAGGAAGTAAATTTTTTTCTGCTCTATTTTTTGGCCTGTCTTCATCCGTTTTGTCTTGAAATGAAACCTGGATGATGTTTTTTAATTTTTGGAATTTTTTTGCATTTATTATTTAATTTTCTAACTCGGGTCGGGTTCGAACGGATAGGAAGGAAATTATTTTTGTTCTCTATTTCTCAGCCTGTCCTTGCCCGTTTCGTCTTGGAATGAAGCCTGGATGATTTTTTTTTAATTTTTAAAATTTTTTTGCATTTGTTTTTGAACTTTCTAACTCGGGTCGGGTATTCGAACGGATAGGAACGAAATTATTTTTGTTCTCTATTTTTCGGCCAGTCCTTGCCCGTTTCGTCCTGAAATGAAGCCTGGAAGATGTTTTTTAATTTTTAGAATTTTTTTCCATTTGTTTTTGAATTTTCTAACTCGGGTCGGGTTCGAACGGATAGGAAGGAAATTATTTTTGTTCTCTATTTTTCGGCCTGTCCTTGCCTGTTTCGTCTTGAAATGAAGCCTGGATGATGTTTTTTAATTTTTAAAATTTGTGTGCATTTACTTTTGAATTTTCTAATTCGGGTCGGGTTCAAACGGATACGAAGGAAATTTTTTTTCTTCTCTATTTTTCGGCCTGTCTTCACCCGTTTCGTCTTGAAATGAAACCTGGATGATGTTTTTTAATTTTTAGAATTTTTTTGCATTTATTATTGAATTTTCTAACTCGGGTCGGGTTCGAACGGATAGGAAGGAAATTATTTTTGTTCTCTATTTCTCAGCCTGTCCTTGCCCGTTTCGTCTTGGAATGAAGCCTGGATGATGTTTTTTAATTTTTAAAATTTTTTTGCATTTGTTTTTGAACTTTCTAACTCGGGTCGGGTATTCGAACGGATAGGAACGAAATTATTTTTGTCCTCTGTTTTTCGGCCTGTCCTTGCCCGTTTCGTCCTGAAATGAAGCCTGGATGACGTTTTTTAATTTTTAAAATTTTTTTGCATTTATTTTCGAAATTTCAAACTCGGGTCGGGTTCGAACGGATAGGAAGGAAATTTTTTTTCTTCTCTATTTTTCGACCTGTCTTCACCCGTTTCGTCTTGAAATGAAACCTGGATGATGTTTTTTAATTTTTAGATTTTGTTTGCATTTATTATTGAATTTTCTAACTCGGGTCGGGTTCGAACGGATAGGAAGGAAATTATTTTTGTTCTCTATTTTTCGGCCTGTCCTTGCTCGTTTCGTCTTGGAATGAAGCCTGGATGACGTTTTTTAATTTTTAAAATTTTTTTGCATTTACTTTTGAATTTTCTAACTCGGGTCGGGTTCGAACGGATACGAAGGAAATTTTTTTTCTTCTCTATTTTTCGGCCTGTCTTCACCCGTTTCGTCTTGAAATGAAACCTGGATGATGTTTTTTAATTTTTAGAATTTTTTTGCATTTATTATTGAATTTTCTAACTCGGGTCGGGTTCGAACGGATAGGAAGGAAATTATTTTTGTTCTCTATTTTTCGGCCTGTCCATGCCCGTTTCGTCTTGGAATGAAGCCTGGATGATGTTTTTTAATTTTTAAAATTTTTTTGCATTTATTTTTGAATTTTCTAACTTGGGTCGGGTATTCGAACGGATAGGAAGGAAATTGTTTTTGTTCTCTATTTTTCGGCCTGTCCTTACCCGTTTCGTCCTGAAATGAAGCCTGGATGATGTTTTTTAATTTTTAAAATTTTTTTGCATTTATTTTCGAAATTTCAAACTCGGGTCGGGTTCGAACGGATAGGAAGGAAATTTTTTTTCTTCTCTATTTTTCGACCTGTCTTCATCCGTTTCGTCTTGAAATGAAACCTGGATGATGTTTTTTAATTTTTGGAATTTTTTTGCATTTGTTTTTGAATTTTCTAACTCGGGTCGGGTATTCGAACGGATAGGAAGGAAATTATTTTAGTTCTCTATTTTTCGGCTTGTCCTTGCCCGTTTCGTCCTGAAATGAAGCCTGGATGATGTTTTTTAATTTTTAAAATTTTTTTGCATTTATTTTCGAAATTTCAAACTCGGGTCGGGTTCGAACGGATAGGAAGGAAATTTTGTTTCTTCTCTATTTTTCGGCCTGTCTACACCCGTTTCGTCTTGAAATGTAACCTGGATGATGTTTTTTAATTTTTAGAATTTTTTTTGCATTTATTATTGAATTTTCTAACTCGGGTCGGGTTCGAACGGATAGGAAGGATATTATTTTTGTTCTCTATTTCTCAGCCTATCCTTGCCCGTTTCGTCTTGGAATGAAGCCTGGATGATGTTTTTTAATTTTTAAAATTTTTTTGCATTTGTTTTTGAACTTTCTAACCCGGGTCGGGTATTCGAACGGATAGGAACGAAATTATTTTTGTTCTCTATTTTTCGGCCTGTCCTTGCCCGTTTCGTCCTGAAATGAAGCCTGGATGATGTTTTTTAATTTTTAGAATTTTTTTGCATCTGTTTTTGAATTTTCTAACTCCGGTCGGGTTCGAACGGATAGGAAGGAAATTATTTTTGTTCTCTATTTTTCGGCCTGTCCTTGCCCTTTTCGTCTTGAAATGAAGCCTGGATGATGTTTTTTAATTTTTAAAATTTGTTTGCATTTACTTTTGAATTTTCTAACACGGGTCGGGTTCGAACGGATACGAACAATATTTTTTTCTTCTCTATTTTTCGGCCTGTCTTCACCCGTTTCGTCTTGAAATGAAACCTGGATGATATTTTTTAATTTTTTGAATTTTTTTTGCATTTATTGTTGAATTTCCTAACTCGGGTCGGGTTCGAACGGATAGGAAGGATATTATTTTTCTTCTATATTTCTCAGCCTGTCCTTGCCCGTTTCGTCTTGGAATGAAGCCTGGATGATGTTTTTTAATTTTTAAAATTTTTTTGCATTTGTTTTTGAACTTTCTAACTCGGGTCGGGTATTCGAAAGGATAGGAACGAAATTATTTTTGTTCTCTATTTTTCAGCCTGTCTGAACCCGTTTCGTCTTGAAATGAAACCTGGATGATGTTTTTTAATTTTTAGAATTTTTTTGCATTTATTATTGAATTTTCTAACTCGGGTCGGGTTCGAACGGATAGGAAGGAAATTATTTTTGTTCTCTATTTTTCGGCCTGTCCTTGCCCGTTTCGTCTTGAAATGAAGCCTGGATGATGTTTTTTAATTATTAAAATTTGTTTGCATATATTTTTGAATTTTCTAACACGGGTCGGGTTCGAACGGATACGAAGAAAATTTTTTTTCTTCTCTATTTTTCGGCCTGTCTTCACCCGTTTCGTCTTGAAATGAAACCTGGATGATATTTTTTAATTTTTTGAATTTTTTTGCATTTATTATTCAATTTTCTAACTCGGGTCGGGTTCGACCGGATAGGAAGGAAATTATTTTTGTTCTCTATTTTTCAGCCTGTCCTTGCCCGTTTCGTCTTGAAATGAAGCCTGGATGATGTTTTTTAATTTTTAGAATTTTTTTGCACCTGTTTTTGAATTTTCTAACTCGGGTCGGGTTCGAACGGATAGGAAGGAAATTATTTTTGTTCTCTATTTTTCGGCCTGTCCTTGCCCGTTTCGTGTTGAAATGAAGCCTGGATGATGTTTTTTAATTTTTAGAATTTTATTGCATTTGTTTTTCAATTTTCTAACTCGGGTCGGGTTCGAATGGATAGGAAGTAAATTTTTTTCTTCTCTATTTTTTGGCCTGTCTTCATCCGTTTTGTCTTGAAATGAAACCTGGATGATGTTTTTTAATTTTTGGAATTTTTTTGCATTTATTATTTAATTTTCTAACTCGGGTCGGGTTCGAACGGATAGGAAGGAAATTATTTTTGTTCTCTATTTCTCAGCCTGTCCTTGCCCGTTTCGTCTTGGAATGAAGCCTGGATGATTTTTTTTTAATTTTTAAAATTTTTTTGCATTTGTTTTTGAACTTTCTAACTCGGGTCGGGTATTCGAACGGATAGGAACGAAATTATTTTTGTTCTCTATTTTTCGGCCAGTCCTTGCCCGTTTCGTCCTGAAATGAAGCCTGGAAGATGTTTTTTAATTTTTAGAATTTTTTTCCATTTGTTTTTGAATTTTCTAACTCGGGTCGGGTTCGAACGGATAGGAAGGAAATTATTTTTGTTCTCTATTTTTCGGCCTGTCCTTGCCTGTTTCGTCTTGAAATGAAGCCTGGATGATGTTTTTTAATTTTTAAAATTTGTGTGCATTTACTTTTGAATTTTCTAATTCGGGTCGGGTTCAAACGGATACGAAGGAAATTTTTTTTCTTCTCTATTTTTCGGCCTGTCTTCACCCGTTTCGTCTTGAAATGAAACCTGGATGATGTTTTTTAATTTTTAGAATTTTTTTGCATTTATTATTGAATTTTCTAACTCGGGTCGGGTTCGAACGGATAGGAAGGAAATTATTTTTGTTCTCTATTTCTCAGCCTGTCCTTGCCCGTTTCGTCTTGGAATGAAGCCTGGATGATGTTTTTTAATTTTTAAAATTTTTTTGCATTTGTTTTTGAACTTTCTAACTCGGGTCGGGTATTCGAACGGATAGGAACGAAATTATTTTTGTCCTCTGTTTTTCGGCCTGTCCTTGCCCGTTTCGTCCTGAAATGAAGCCTGGATGACGTTTTTTAATTTTTAAAATTTTTTTGCATTTATTTTCGAAATTTCAAACTCGGGTCGGGTTCGAACGGATAGGAAGGAAATTTTTTTTCTTCTCTATTTTTCGACCTGTCTTCACCCGTTTCGTCTTGAAATGAAACCTGGATGATGTTTTTTAATTTTTAGATTTTGTTTGCATTTATTATTGAATTTTCTAACTCGGGTCGGGTTCGAACGGATAGGAAGGAAATTATTTTTGTTCTCTATTTTTCGGCCTGTCCTTGCTCGTTTCGTCTTGGAATGAAGCCTGGATGACGTTTTTTAATTTTTAAAATTTTTTTGCATTTACTTTTGAATTTTCTAACTCGGGTCGGGTTCGAACGGATACGAAGGAAATTTTTTTTCTTCTCTATTTTTCGGCCTGTCTTCACTCGTTTCGTCTTGAAATGAAACCTGGATGATGTTTTTTAATTTTTAGAATTTTTTTGCATTTATTATTGAATTTTCTAACTCGGGTCGGGTTCGAACGGATAGGAAGGAAATTATTTTTGTTCTCTATTTTTCGGCCTGTCCATGCCCGTTTCGTCTTGGAATGAAGCCTGGATGATGTTTTTTAATTTTTAAAATTTTTTTGCATTTATTTTTGAATTTTCTAACTTGGGTCGGGTATTCGAACGGATAGGAAGGAAATTGTTTTTGTTCTCTATTTTTCGGCCTGTCCTTACCCGTTTCGTCCTGAAATGAAGCCTGGATGATGTTTTTTAATTTTTAAAATTTTTTTGCATTTATTTTCGAAATTTCAAACTCGGGTTGGGTTCGAACGGATAGGAAGGAAATTTTTTTTCTTCTCTATTTTTCGACCTGTCTTCATCCGTTTCGTCTTGAAATGAAACCTGGATGATGTTTTTTAATTTTTGGAATTTTTTTGCATTTGTTTTTGAATTTTCTAACTCGGGTCGGGTATTCGAACGGATAGGAAGGAAATTATTTTAGTTCTCTATTTTTCGGCTTGTCCTTGCCCGTTTCGTCCTGAAATGAAGCCTGGATGATGTTTTTTAATTTTTAAAATTTTTTTGCATTTATTTTCGAAATTTCAAACTCGGGTCGGGTTCGAACGGATAGGAAGGAAATTTTGTTTCTTCTCTATTTTTCGGCCTGTCTACACCCGTTTCGTCTTGAAATGTAACCTGGATGATGTTTTTTAATTTTTAGAATTTTTTTTGCATTTATTATTGAATTTTCTAACTCGGGTCGGGTTCGAACGGATAGGAAGGATATTATTTTTGTTCTCTATTTCTCAGCCTATCCTTGCCCGTTTCGTCTTGGAATGAAGCCTGGATGATGTTTTTTAATTTTTAAAATTTTTTTGCATTTGTTTTTGAACTTTCTAACTCGGGTCGGGTATTCGAACGGATAGGAACGAAATTATTTTTGTTCTCTATTTTTCGGCCTGTCCTTGCCCGTTTCGTCCTGAAATGAAGCCTGGATGATGTTTTTTAATTTTTAGAATTTTT
Source organism: Quercus robur (assembly GCF_932294415.1). NCBI lineage: Eukaryota > Viridiplantae > Streptophyta > Magnoliopsida > Fagales > Fagaceae > Quercus > Quercus robur. The sequence continues at coordinate 23,595,391 of NC_065543.1, forward strand.
TTGCATCTGTTTTTGAATTTTCTAACTCCGGTCGGGTTCGAACGGATAGGAAGGAAATTATTTTTGTTCTCTATTTTTCGGCCTGTCCTTGCCCTTTTCGTCTTGAAATGAAGCCTGGATGATGTTTTTTAATTTTTAAAATTTGTTTGCATTTACTTTTGAATTTTCTAACACGGGTCGGGTTCGAACGGATACGAACAATATTTTTTTCTTCTCTATTTTTCGGCCTGTCTTCACCCGTTTCGTCTTGAAATGAAACCTGGATGATATTTTTTAATTTTTTGAATTTTTTTTGCATTTATTATTGAATTTCCTAACTCGGGTCGGGTTCGAACGGATAGGAAGGATATTATTTTTGTTCTATATTTCTCAGCCTGTCCTTGCCCGTTTCGTCTTGGAATGAAGCCTGGATGATGTTTTTTAATTTTTAAAATTTTTTTGCATTTGTTTTTGAACTTTCTAACTCGGGTCGGGTATTCGAAAGGATAGGAACGAAATTATTTTTGTTCTCTATTTTTCAGCCTGTCTGAACCCGTTTCGTCTTGAAATGAAACCTGGATGATGTTTTTTAATTTTTAGAATTTTTTTGCATTTATTATTGAATTTTCTAACTCGGGTCGGGTTCGAACGGATAGGAAGGAAATTATTTTTGTTCTCTATTTTTCGGCCTGTCCTTGCCCGTTTCGTCTTGAAATGAAGCCTGGATGATGTTTTTTAATTATTAAAATTTGTTTGCATATATTTTTGAATTTTCTAACACGGGTCGGGTTCGAACGGATACGAAGAAAATTTTTTTTCTTCTCTATTTTTCGGCCTGTCTTCACCCGTTTCGTCTTGAAATGAAACCTGGATGATATTTTTTAATTTTTTGAATTTTTTTGCATTTATTATTCAATTTTCTAACTCGGGTCGGGTTCGACCGGATAGGAAGGAAATTATTTTTGTTCTCTATTTTTCAGCCTGTCCTAGCCCGTTTCGTCTTGAAATGAAGCCTGGATGATGTTTTTTAATTTTTAGAATTTTTTTGCACCTGTTTTTGAATTTTCTAACTCGGGTCGGGTTCGAACGGATAGGAAGGAAATTATTTTTGTTCTCTATTTTTCGGCCTGTCCTTGCCCGTTTCGTGTTGAAATGAAGCCTGGATGATGTTTTTTAATTTTTAGATTTTGTTTGCATTTATTATTGAATTTTCTAACTCGGGTCGGGTTCGAACGGATAGGAAGGAAATTATTTTTGTTCTCTATTTTTCGGCCTGTCCTTGCTCGTTTCGTCTTGGAATGAAGCCTGGATGACGTTTTTTAATTTTTAAAATTTTTTTGCATTTACTTTTGAATTTTCTAACTCGGGTCGGGTTCGAACGGATACGATGGAAATTTTTTTTCTTCTCTATTTTTCGGCCTGTCTTCACCCGTTTCGTCTTGAAATGAAACCTGGATGATGTTTTTTAATTTTTAGAATTTTTTTGCATTTATTATTGAATTTTCTAACTCGGGTCGGGTTCGAACGGATAGGAAGGAAATTATTTTTGTTCTCTATTTTTCGGCCTGTCCATGCCCGTTTCGTCTTGGAATGAAGCCTGGATGATGTTTTTTAATTTTTAAAATTTTTTTGCATTTATTTTTGAATTTTCTAACTTGGGTCGGGTATTCGAACGGATAGGAAGGAAATTGTTTTTGTTCTCTATTTTTCGGCCTGTCCTTACCCGTTTCGTCCTGAAATGAAGCCTGGATGATGTTTTTTAATTTTTAAAATTTTTTTGCATTTATTTTCGAAATTTCAAACTCGGGTTGGGTTCGAACGGATAGGAAGGAAATTTTTTTTCTTCTCTATTTTTCGACCTGTCTTCATCCGTTTCGTCTTGAAATGAAACCTGGATGATGTTTTTTAATTTTTGGAATTTTTTTGCATTTGTTTTTGAATTTTCTAACTCGGGTCGGGTATTCGAACGGATAGGAAGGAAATTATTTTAGTTCTCTATTTTTCGGCTTGTCCTTGCCCGTTTCGTCCTGAAATGAAGCCTGGATGATGTTTTTTAATTTTTAAAATTTTTTTGCATTTATTTTCGAAATTTCAAACTCGGGTCGGGTTCGAACGGATAGGAAGGAAATTTTGTTTCTTCTCTATTTTTCGGCCTGTCTACACCCGTTTCGTCTTGAAATGTAACCTGGATGATGTTTTTTAATTTTTAGAATTTTTTTTGCATTTATTATTGAATTTTCTAACTCGGGTCGGGTTCGAACGGATAGGAAGGATATTATTTTTGTTCTCTATTTCTCAGCCTATCCTTGCCCGTTTCGTCTTGGAATGAAGCCTGGATGATGTTTTTTAATTTTTAAAATTTTTTTGCATTTGTTTTTGAACTTTCTAACTCGGGTCGGGTATTCGAACGGATAGGAACGAAATTATTTTTGTTATCTATTTTTCGGCCTGTCCTTGCCCGTTTCGTCCTGAAATGAAGCCTGGATGATGTTTTTTAATTTTTAGAATTTTTTTGCATCTGTTTTTGAATTTTCTAACTCCGGTCGGGTTCGAACGGATAGGAAGGAAATTATTTTTGTTCTCTATTTTTCGGCCTGTCCTTGCCCTTTTCGTCTTGAAATGAAGCCTGGATGATGTTTTTTAATTTTTAAAATTTGTTTGCATTTACTTTTGAATTTTCTAACACGGGTCGGGTTCGAACGGATACGAACAATATTTTTTTCTTCTCTATTTTTCGGCCTGTCTTCACCCGTTTCGTCTTGAAATGAAACCTGGATGATATTTTTTAATTTTTTAATTTTTTTTGCATTTATTATTGAATTTCCTAACTCGGGTCGGGTTCGAACGGATAGGAAGGATATTATTTTTGTTCTATATTTCTCAGCCTGTCCTTGCCCGTTTCATCTTGGAATGAAGCCTGGATGATGTTTTTTAATTTTTAAAATTTTTTTGCATTTGTTTTTGAACTTTCTAACTCGGGTCGGGTATTCGAAAGGATAGGAACGAAATTATTTTTGTTCTCTATTTTTCAGCCTGTCTGAACCCGTTTCGTCTTGAAATGAAACCTGGATGATGTTTTTTAATTTTTAGAATTTTTTTGCATTTATTATTGAATTTTCTAACTCGGGTCGGGTTCGAACGGATAGGAAGGAAATTATTTTTGTTCTCTATTTTTCGGCCTGTCCTTGCCCGTTTCGTCTTGAAATGAAGCCTGGATGATGTTTTTTAATTATTAAAATTTGTTTGCATATATTTTTGAATTTTCTAACACGGGTCGGGTTCGAACGGATACGAAGAAAATTTTTTTTCTTCTCTATTTTTCGGCCTGTCTTCACCCGTTTCGTCTTGAAATGAAACCTGGATGATATTTTTTAATTTTTTGAATTTTTTTGCATTTATTATTCAATTTTCTAACTCGGGTCGGGTTCGACCGGATAGGAAGGAAATTATTTTTGTTCTCTATTTTTCAGCCTGTCCTTGCCCGTTTCGTCTTGAAATGAAGCCTGGATGATGTTTTTTAATTTTTAGAATTTTTTTGCACCTGTTTTTGAATTTTCTAACTCGGGTCGGGTTCGAACGGATAGGAAGGAAATTATTTTTGTTCTCTATTTTTCGGCCTGTCCTTGCCCGTTTCGTGTTGAAATGAAGCCTGGATGATGTTTTTTAATTTTTAAAATTTGTTTGCATTTACTTTTGAATTTTCTAACACGGGTCGGGTTCGAACGGATACGAAGAAAATTTTTTTTCTTCTCTATTTTTCGCCCTGTCTTCACCCGTTTCGTCTTGAAATGAAACCTGGATGATATTTTTTAATTTTTTGAATTTTTTTGCTTTTAATATTGAATTTTCTAACTCGGGTCGGGTTCGACCGGATAGGAAGGAAATTATTTTTGTTCTCTATTTTTCGGCCTGTTCTTGCCCGTTTCGTCTTGAAATGAAGCCTGGATGATGTTTTTTAATTTTTAAAATTTGTTTGCATTTACTTTTGAATTTTCTAACTCGGGTCGGGTTCGAACGGATACAAAGGAAATTTTTTTTCTTCTCTATTTTTCAGCCTGTCTTCACCCGTTTCGTCTTGAAATGAAACCTGGATGATGTTTTTTAATTTTTAGAATTTTTTTGGATTTATTATTGAATTTTCTAACTCGGGTCGGGTTCGAACGGATAGGAAGGAAATTATTTTTGTTCTCTATTTTTCGGCCTGTCCTTGCCCGTTTCGTCTTGGAATGAAGCCTGGATGATGTTTTTTAATTTTTAAAATTTTTTTGCATTTGTTTTTGAACTTTCTAACTCGGGTCGGGTATTCGAAAGGATAGGAACGAAATTATTTTTGTTCTCTATTTTTCAGCCTGTCTTCACCCGTTTCGTCTTGAAATGAAACCTGGATGATGTTTTTTAATTTTTAGAATTTTTTTGCATTTATTTTTGAATTTTCTAACTCGGGTCGGGTTCGAACGGATAGGAAGGTGATTATTTTTGTTCTCTATTTTTCGGCCTGTCCTTGCCCGTTTCGTCTTGAAATGAAGCCTGGATGATGTTTTTTAATTATTAAAATTTGTTTGCATATGTTTTTGAATTTTCTAACACGGGTCGGGTTCGAACGGATACGAAGAAAATTTTTTTTCTTCTCTATTTTTCGGCCTGTCTTCACCCGTTTCGTCTTGAAATGAAACCTGGATGATATTTTTTAATTTTTTGAATTTTTTTGCATTTATTATTCAATTTTCTAACTCGGGTCGGGTTCGACCGGATAGGAAGGAAATTATTTTTGTTCTCTATTTTTCAGCCTGTCCTTGCCCGTTTCGTCTTGAAATGAAGCCTGGATGATGTTTTTTAATTTTTAAAATTTGTTTGCATTTACTTTTGAATTTTCTAACTCGGGTCGGGTTCGAACGGATACGAAGGAAATTTTTTTTCTTCTCTATTTTTCAGCCTGTCTTCACCCGTTTCGTATTGAAATGAAACCTGGATGATGTTTTTTAATTTTTAGAATTTTTTTGCATTTATTATTGAATTTTCTAACTCGGGTCGGGTTCGAACGGATAGGAAGGAAATTATTTTTGTTCTCTATTTTTCGGCCTGTCCTTGCCCGTTTCGTGTTGAAATGAAGCCTGGATGATGTTTTTTAATTTTTAAAATTTGTTTGCATTTACTTTTGAATTTTCTAACACGGGTCGGGTTCGAACGGATACGAAGAAAATTTTTTTTCTTCTCTATTTTTCGCCCTGTCTTCACCCGTTTCGTCTTGAAATGAAACCTGGATGATATTTTTTAATTTTTTGAATTTTTTTGCTTTTATTATTGAATTTTCTAACTCGGGTCGGGTTCGACCGGATAGGAAGGAAATTATTTTTGTTCTATATTTTTCGGCCTGTCCTTGCCCGTTTCGTCTTGAAATGAAGCCTGGATGATGTTTTTTAATTTTTAAAATTTGTTTGCATTTACTTTTGAATTTTCTAACTCGGGTCGGGTTCGAACGGATACGAAGGAAATTTTTTTTCTTCTCTATTTTTCAGCCTGTCTTCACCCGTTTCGTCTTGAAATGAAATCTGGATGATGTTTTTTAATTTTTAGAATTTTTTTGCATTTATTATTGAATTTTCTAACTCGGGTCGGGTTCGAACGGATAGGAAGGAAATTATTTTTGTTCTCTATTTTTCGGCCTGTCCTTGTCCGTTTCGTCTTGGAATGAAGCCTTGATGTTGTTTTTTAATTTTTAAAATTTTTTTGCATTTGTTTTTGAACTTTCTAACTCGGGTAGGGTATTCGAAAGGATAGGAACGAAATTATTTTTGTTCTCTATTTTTCAGCCTGTCTTCACCCGTTTCGTCTTGAAATGAAACCTGGATGATGTTTTTTAATTTTTACAATTTTTTTGCATTTATTATTGAATTTTCTAACTCGGGTCGGGTTCGAACGGATAGGAAGGAAATTATTTTTGTTCTCTATTTTTCGGCCTGTCCTTGCCCGTTTCGTCTTGAAATGAAGCCTGGAAGATGTTTTTTAATTATTAAAATTTGTTTGCATATGTTTTTGAATTTTCCAACACGGGTCGGGTTCGAACGGATACGAAGAAAATTTTTTTTCTTCTCTATTTTTCGGCCTGTCTTCACCCGTTTCGTCTTGAAATGAAACCTGGATGATATTTTTTAATTTTTTGAATTTTTTTGCATTTATTATTCAATTTTCTAACTCTGGTCGGGTTCGACCGGATAGGAAGGAAATTATTTTTGTTCTCTATTTTTCAGCCTGTCCTTGCCCGTTTCGTCTTGAAATGAAGCCAGGATGATGTTTTTTAATTTTTAAAATTTGTTTGCATTTACTTTTGAATTTTCTAACTCGGGTCGGGTTCGAACGGATACGAAGGAAATTTTTTTTCTTCTCTATTTTTCAGCCTGTCTTCACCCGTTTCGTCTTGAAATGAATCCTGGATGATGTTTTTTAATTTTTAGAATTTTTTTGCATTTATTATTGAATTTTCTAACTCGGGTCGGGTTCGAACGGATAGGAAGGAAATTATTTTTGTTCTCTATTTTTCGGCCTGTCCTTGCCCGTTTCGTGTTGAAATGAAGCCTGGATGATGTTTTTTAATTTTTAAAATTTGTTTGCATTTACTTTTAAATTTTCTAACACGGGTCGGGTTCGAACGGATACGAAGAAAATTTTTTTTCTTCTCTATTTTTCGCCCTGTCTTCACCCGTTTCGTCTTGAAATGAAACCTGGATGATATTTTTTAATTTTTTGAATTTTTTTGCTTTTATTATTGAATTTTCTAACTCGGGTCGGGTTCGACCGGATAGGAAGGAAATTATTTTTGTTCTCTATTTTTCGGCCTGTCCTTGCCCGTTTCGTCTTGAAATGAAGCCTGGATGATGTTTTTTAATTTTTAAAATTTGTTTGCATTTACTTTTGAATTTTCTAACTCGGGTCGGGTTCGAACGGATACGAAGGAAATTTTTTTTCTTCTCTATTTTTCAGCCTGTCTTCACCAGTTTCGTCTTGAAATGAAACCTGGATGATGTTTTTTAATTTTTAGAATTTTTTTGCATTTATTATTGAATTTTCTAACTCGGGTCGGGTTCGAATGGATAGGAAGGAAATTATTTTTGTTCTCTATTTTTCAGCCTGTCTTCACCCGTTTCGTCTTGAAATGAAACCTGGATGATGTTTTTTAATTTTTAGAATTTTTTTGCATTTATTATTGAATTTTCTAACTCGGGTCGGGTTCGAACGGATAGGAAGGAAATTATTTTTGTTCTCTATTTTTTGGCCTGTCCTTGCCCGTTTCGTCTTGGAATGAAGCCTGGATGATGTTTTTTAATTTTTAAAATTTTTTTGCATTTATTTTTGAATTTTCTGACTTGGGTCGGATATTCGAACGGATAGGAAGGAAATTGTTTTTGTTCTCTATTTTTCGGCCTGTCCTTGCTCGTTTCGTCCTGAAATGAAGCCTGGATGATGTTTTTTAATTTTTAAAATTTTTTTGCATTTATTTTCGAAATTTCAAACTCGGGTCGGGTTCGAACGGATAGGAAGGAAATTTTTTTTCTTCTCTATTTTTCGACCTGTCTTCATCCGTTTCGTCTTGAAATGAAACCTAGATGATGTTTTCTAATTTTTGAAATTTTTTTGCATTTACTATTTAATTTTCTAACTCGGGTCGGGTTCGAACGGATAGGAAGGAAATTATTTTTGTTCTCTATTTTTCGGCCTGTCCTTGCCAGTTTCGTCTTGGAATGAAGCCTGGACGATGTTTTCTAATTTTTAAAATTTTTTTGCATTTGTTTTTGAATTTTGTATCTCGGGTCGAGTATTCGAACTGATAGGAAGGAAATTATTTTTGTTCTCTATTTTTCGGCCTGTCCATGCCCGTTTCGTCCTGAAATGAAGCTTGGATGTCGTTTTTTAATTTTTAAAATTTTTTTCCATTTATTTTCGAAATTTCAAACTCGGGTCGGGTTCGAACGGATAGGAAGGAAATTTTTTTTCTTCTCTATTTTTCGACCTGTCTTCACCCGTTTCGTCTTGAAATGAAACATGGATGATGTTTTTTAATTTTTAGATTTTGTTTCCATTTATTATTGACTTTTCTAACTCGGGTCGGGTTCGAACGGATAGGAAGGAAATTATTTTTGTTCTCTATTTTTCGGCCTGTCCTTGCTCGTTTCGTCTTGGAATGAAGCCTGGATGACGTTTTTTAATTTTTAAAATTTTTTTGCATTTGTTTTTGAATTTTCTAACTCGGGTCGGGTATTCGAACGGATAGGAAGGAAATTATTTTTGTTCTCTATTTTTCGGCCTGTCCTTGCCCGTTTCGTCCTGAAATGAAGCCTGGATGATGTTTTTTAATTTTTAAAATTTTTTTGCATTTATTTTCGAAATTTCAAACTCGGGTCGGGTTCGAACGGATAGGAAGGAAATTTTTTTTCTTCTCTATTTTTCGGCCTGTCTTCACCCGTTTCGTCTTGAAATGTAACCTGGATGATGTTTTTTAATTTTTAGAATTTTTTTTGCATTTATAATTGAATTTTCTAACTCGGGTCGGGTTCGAACGGATAGGAAGGAAATTATTTTTGTTCTCTTTTTCTCAGCCTGTCCTTGCCCGTTTCGTCTTGGAATGAAGCCTGGATGATGTTTTTTAATTTTTAAAATTTTTTTGCATTTGTTTTTGAACTTTCTAACTCGGGTCGGGTATTCGAACGGATAGGAACGAAATTATTTTTGTTCTCTATTTTTCGGCCTGTCCTTGCCCATTTCGTCCTGAAATGAAGGCTGGATGACGTTTTTAAATTTTTAAAATTTTTTTGCATTTGTTTTCGAAATTTCAAACTCGGGTCGGGTACGAACGGATAGGTAGGAAATTTTTTTTCTTCTCTATTTTTCGACCTGTCTTCACCCGTTTCGTCTTGAAATGAAACCTAGATGATGTTTTTTAATTTTTAGAATTTTTTTACATTTATTATTGAATTTTCTAACTCGGGTCGGGTTCGAACGGATAGGAAAGAAATTATTTTTGTTCTCTATTTTTCGGCCTGTCCTTGCCCGTTTCGTCATGGAATGAAGCCTGGATGATGTTTTTTAATTTTTTAAATTTTTTTGCTTTTATTTTTGAATTTTCTAACTCGGGTCGGGTTCGAACGGATAGGAAGGAAATTTTTTTTCTTTTCTATTTTTCGGTCTGTCTTCACCCGTTTCGTCTTGAAATGAAACCTGGATGATGTTTTTTAATTTTTAGAATTTTATTGCATTTGCTTTTCAATTTTCTAACTCGGGTCGGGTTCGAATGGATAGGAAGTAAATTTTTTTCTTCTCTATTTTTTGGCCTGTCTTCATCCGTTTTGTCTTGAAATGAAACCTGGATGATGTTTTTTAATTTTTGGAATTTTTTTGCATTTATTATTTAATTTTCTAACTCGGGTCGGGTTCGAACGGATAGGAAGGAAATTATTTTTGTTCTCTATTTCTCAGCCTGTCCTTGCCCGTTTCGTCTTGGAATGAAGCCTGGATGATTTTTTTTAATTTTTAAAATTTTTTTGCATTTGTTTTTGAACTTTCTAACTCGGGTCGGGTATTCGAACGGATAGGAACGAAATTATTTTTGTTCTCTATTTTTCGGCCAGTCCTTGCCCGTTTCGTCCTGAAATGAAGCCTGGAAGATGTTTTTTAATTTTTAGAATTTTTTTGCATTTGTTTTTGAATTTTCTAACTCGGGTCGGGTTCGAACGGATAGGAAGGAAATTATTTTTGTTCTCTATTTTTCGGCCTGTCCTTGCCTGTTTCGTCTTGAAATGAAGCCTGGATGATGTTTTTTAATTTTTAAAATTTGTGTGCATTTACTTTTGAATTTTCTAACTCGGGTCGGGTTCAAACGGATACGAAGGAAATTTTTTTTCTTCTCTATTTTTCGGCCTGTGTTCACCCGTTTCGTCTTGAAATGAAACCTGGATGATGTTTTTTAATTTTTAGAATTTTTTTGCATTTATTATTGAATTTTCTAACTCGGGTCGGGTTCGAACGGATAGGAAGGAAATTATTTTTGTTCTCTATTTCTCAGCCTGTCCTTGCCCGTTTCGTCTTGGAATGAAGCCTGGATGATGTTTTTTAATTTTTAAAATTTTTTTGCATTTGTTTTTGAATTTTCTAACTCGGGTCGGGTATTCGAACGGATAGGAACGAAATTATTTTTGTCCTCTATTTTTCGGCCTGTCCTTGCCCGTTTCGTCCTGAAATGAAGCCTGGATGACGTTTTTTAATTTTTAAAATTTTTTTGCATTTATTTTCGAAATTTCAAACTCGGGTCGGGTTCGAACGGATAGGAAGGAAATTTTTTTTCTTCTCTATTTTTCGACCTGTCTTCACCCGTTTCGTCTTGAAATGAAACCTGGATGATGTTTTTTAATTTTTAGATTTTGTTTGCATTTATTATTGAATTTTCTAACTCGGGTCGGGTTCGAACGGATAGGAAGGAAATTATTTTTGTTCTCTATTTTTCGGCCTGTCCTTGCTCGTTTCGTCTTGGAATGAAGCCTGGATGACGTTTTTTAATTTTTAAAATTTTTTTGCATTTACTTTTGAATTTTCTAACTCGGGTCGGGTTCGAACGGATACGAGGGAAATTTTTTTTCTTCTCTATTTTTCGGCCTGTCTTCACCCGTTTCGTCTTGAAATGAAACCTGGATGATGTTTTTTAATTTTTAGAATTTTTTTGCATTTATTATTGAATTTTCTAACTCGGGTCGGGTTCGAACGGATAGGAAGGAAATTATTTTTGTTCTCTATTTTTCGGCCTGTCCATGCCCGTTTCGTCTTGGAATGAAGCCTGGATGATGTTTTTTAATTTTTAAAATTTTTTTGCATTTATTTTTGAATTTTCTAACTTGGGTCGGGTATTCGAACGGATAGGAAGGAAATTGTTTTTGTTCTCTATTTTTCGGCCTGTCCTTACCCGTTTCGTCCTGAAATGAAGCCTGGATGATGTTTTTTAATTTTTAAAATTTTTTTGCATTTATTTTCGAAATTTCAAACTCGGGTCGGGTTCGAACGGATAGGAAGGAAATTTTTTTTCTTCTCTATTTTTCGACCTGTCTTCATCCGTTTCGTCTTGAAATGAAACCTGGATGATGTTTTTTAATTTTTGGAATTTTTTTGCATTTGTTTTTGAATTTTCTAACTCGGGTCGGGTATTCGAACGGATAGGAAGGAAATTATTTTAGTTCTCTATTTTTCGGCTTGTCCTTGCCCGTTTCGTCCTGAAATGAAGCCTGGATGATGTTTTTTAATTTTTAAAATTTTTTTGCATTTATTTTCGAAATTTCAAACTCGGGTCGGGTTCGAACGGATAGGAAGGAAATTTTGTTTCTTCTCTATTTTTCGGCCTGTCTACACCCGTTTCGTCTTGAAATGTAACCTGGATGATGTTTTTTAATTTTTAGAATTTTTTTTGCATTTATTATTGAATTTTCTAACTCGGGTCGGGTTCGAACGGATAGGAAGGATATTATTTTTGTTCTCTATTTCTCAGCCTATCCTTGCCCGTTTCGTCTTGGAATGAAGCCTGGATGATGTTTTTTAATTTTTAAAATTTTTTTGCATTTGTTTTTGAACTTTCTAACTCGGGTCGGGTATTCGAACGGATAGGAACGAAATTATTTTTGTTCTCTATTTTTCGGCCTGTCCTTGCCCGTTTCGTCCTGAAATGAAGCCTGGATGATGTTTTTTAATTTTTAGAATTTTTTTGCATCTGTTTTTGAATTTTCTAACTCCGGTCGGGTTCGAACGGATAGGAAGGAAATTATTTTTGTTCTCTATTTTTCGGCCTGTCCTTGCCCTTTTCGTCTTGAAATGAAGCCTGGATGATGTTTTTTAATTTTTAAAATTTGTTTGCATTTACTTTTGAATTTTCTAACACGGGTCGGGTTCGAACGGATACGAAGAATATTTTTTTTTTCTCTATTTTTCGGCCTGTCTTCACCCGTTTCGTCTTGAAATGAAACCTGGATGATATTTTTTAATTTTTTGAATTTTTTTTGCATTTATTATTGAATTTCCTAACTCGGGTCGGGTTCGAACGGATAGGAAGGATATTATTTTTGTTCTATATTTCTCAGCCTGTCCTTGCCCGTTTCGTCTTGGAATGAAGCCTGGATGATGTTTTTTAATTTTTAAAATTTTTTTGCATTTGTTTTTGAACTTTCTAACTCGGGTCGGGTATTCGAAAGGATAGGAACGAAATTATTTTTGTTCTCTATTTTTCAGCCTGTCTGAACCCGTTTCGTCTTGAAATGAAACCTGGATGATGTTTTTTAATTTTTAGAATTTTTTTGCATTTATTATTGAATTTTCTAACTCGGGTCGGGTTCGAACGGATAGGAAGGAAATTATTTTTGTTCTCTATTTTTCGGCCTGTCCTTGCCCGTTTCGTCTTGAAATGAAGCCTGGATGATGTTTTTTAATTATTAAAATTTGTTTGCATATATTTTTGAATTTTCTAACACGGGTCGGGTTCGAACGGATACGAAGAAAATTTTTTTTCTTCTCTATTTTTCGGCCTGTCTTCACCCGTTTCGTCTTGAAATGAAACCTGGATGATATTTTTTAATTTTTTGAATTTTTTTGCATTTATTATTCAATTTTCTAACTCGGGTCGGGTTCGACCGGATAGGAAGGAAATTATTTTTGTTCTCTATTTTTCAGCCTGTCCTTGCCCGTTTCGTCTTGAAATGAAGCCTGGATGATGTTTTTTAATTTTTAGAATTTTTTTGCACCTGTTTTTGAATTTTCTAACTCGGGTCGGGTTCGAACGGATAGGAAGGAAATTATTTTTGTTCTCTATTTTTCGGCCTGTCCTTGCCCGTTTCGTGTTGAAATTGAGCCTGGATGATGTTTTTTAATTTTTAAAATTTGTTTGCATTTACTTTTGAATTTTCTAACACGGGTCGGGTTCGAACGGATACGAAGAAAATTTTTTTTCTTCTCTATTTTTCGCCCTGTCTTCACCCGTTTCGTCTTGAAATGAAACCTGGATGATATTTTTTAATTTTTTGAATTTTTTTGCTTTTATTATTGAATTTTCTAACTCGGGTCGGGTTCGACCGGATAGGAAGGAAATTATTTTTGTTCTCTATTTTTCGGCCTGTCCTTGCCCGTTTCGTCTTGAAATGAAGCCTGGATGATGTTTTTTAATTTTTAAAATTTGTTTGCATTTACTTTTGAATTTTCTAACTCGGGTCGGGTTCGAACGGATACGAAGGAAACTTTTTTTCTTCTCTATTTTTCAGCCTGTCTTCACCCGTTTCGTCTTGAAATGAAACCTGGATGATGTTTTTTAATTTTTAGAATTTTTTTGCATTTATTATTGAATTTTCTAACTCGGGTCGGGTTCGAACGGATAGGAAGGAAATTATTTTTGTTCTCTATTTTTCGGCCTGTCCTTGCCCGTTTCGTCTTGGAATGAAGCCTGGATGATGTTTTTTAATTTTTAAAATTTTTTTGCATTTGTTTTTGAACTTTCTAACTCGGGTCGGGTATTCGAAAGGATAGGAACGAAATTATTTTTGTTCTCTATTTTTCAGCCTGTCTTCACCCGTTTCGTCTTGAAATGAAACCTGGATGATGTTTTTTAATTTTTAGAATTTTTTTGCATTTATTATTGAATTTTCTAACTCGGGTCGGGTTCGAACGGATAGGAAGGAAATTATTTTTGTTCTCTATTTTTCGGCCTGTCCTTGCCCGTTTCGTCTTGAAATGAAGCCTGGATGATGTTTTTTAATTATTAAAATTTGTTTGCATATGTTTTTGAATTTTCTAACACGGGTCGGGTTCGAACGGATACGAAGAAAATTTTTTTTCTTCTCTATTTTTCGGCCTGTCTTCATCCGTTTCGTCTTGAAATGAAACCTGGATGATATTTTTTAATTTTTTGAATTTTTTTGCATTTATTATTCAATTTTCTAACTCGGGTCGGGTTCGACCGGATAGGAAGGAAATTATTTTTGTTCTCTATTTTTCAGCCTGTCCTTGCCCGTTTCGTCTTGAAATGAAGCCTGGATGATGTTTTTTAATTTTTAAAATTTGTTTGCATTTACTTTTGAATTTTCTAACTCGGGTCGGGTTCGAACGGATACGAAGGAAATTTTTTTTCTTCTCTATTTTTCAGCCTGTCTTCACCCGTTTCGTCTTGAAATGAAACCTGGATGATGTTTTTTAATTTTTAGAATTTTTTTGCATTTATTATTGAATTTTCTAACTCGGGTCGGGTTCGAACGGATAGGAAGGAAATTATTTTTGTTCTCTATTTTTCGGCCTGTCCTTGCCCGTTTCGTGTTGAAATGAAGCCTGGATGATGTTTTTTAATTTTTAAAATTTGTTTGCATTTACTTTGAATTTTCTAACACGGGTCGGGTTCGAACGGATACGAAGAAAATTTTTTTTCTTCTCTATTTTTCGCCCTGTCTTCACCCGTTTCATCTTGAAATGAAACCTGGATGATATTTTTTAATTTTTTGAATTTTTTTGCTTTTATTATTGAATTTTCTAACTCGGGTCGGGTTCGACCGGATAGGAAGGAAATTATTTTTGTTCTCTATTTTTCGGCCTGTCCTTGCCCGTTTCGTCTTGAAATGAAGCCTGGATGATGTTTTTTAATTTTTAAAATTTGTTTGCATTTACTTTTGAATTTTCTAACTCGGGTCGGGTTCGAACGGATACGAAGGAAATTTTTTTTCTTCTCTATTTTTCAGCCTGTCTTCACCCGTTTCGTCTTGAAATGAAACCTGGATGATGTTTTTTAACTTTTAGAATTTTTTTGCATTTATTATTGAATTTTCTAACTCGGGTCGGGTTCGAACGGATTGGAAGAAAATTATTTTTGTTCTCTATTTTTCGGCCTGTCCTTGTCCGTTTCGTCTTGGAATGAAGCCTGGATGATGTTTTTTAATTTTTAAAATTTTTTTGCATTTGTTTTTGAACTTTCTAACTCGGGTAGGGTATTCGAAAGGATAGGAACGAAATTATTTTTGTTCTCTATTTTTCAGCCTGTCTTCACCCGTTTCGTCTTGAAATGAAACCTGGATGATGTTTTTTAATTTTTAGAATTTTTTTGCATTTATTATTGAATTTTCTAACTCGGGTCGGGTTCGAACGGATAGGAAGGAAATTATTTTTGTTCTCTATTTTTCGGCCTGTCCTTGCCCCTTTCGTCTTGAAATGAAGCCTGGATGATGTTTTTTAATTATTAAAATTTGTTTGCATATGTTTTTGAATTTTCTAACATGGGTCGGGTTCGAACGGATACGAAGAAAATTTTTTTTCTTCTCTATTTTTCGGCCTGTCTTCACCCGTTTCGTCTTGAAATGAAACCTGGATGATATTTTTTAATTTTTTGAATTTTTTTGCATTTATTATTCAATTTTCTAACTCGGGTCGGGTTCGACCGGATAGGAAGGAAATTATTTTTGTTCTCTATTTTTCAGCCTGTCCTTGCCCGTTTCGTCTTGAAATGAAGCCTGGATGATGTTTTTTAATTATTAAAATTTGTTTGCATATGTTTTTGAATTTTCTAACACGGGTCGGGTTCGAACGGATAGGAAGGAAATTTTTTTTCTTCTCTATTTTTCGGCCTGTCTTCACCCGTTTCGTCTTGAAATGTAACCTGGATGATGTTTTTTAATTTTTAGAATTTTTTTTGCATTTATAATTGAATTTTCTAACTCGGGTCGGGTTCGAACGGATAGGAAGGAAATTATTTTTGTTCTCTTTTTCTCAGCCTGTCCTTGCCCGTTTCGTCTTGAAATGAAGCCTAGATGATGTTTTTTAATTTTTAAAATTTGTTTGCATTTACTTTTGAATTTTCTAACTCGGGTCGGGTTCGAGCGGATACGAAGGAAATTTTTTTTCTTCTCTATTTTTCAGCCTGTCTTCACCCGTTTCGTCTTGAAATGAAACCTGGATGATGTTTTTTAATTTTTAGAATTTTTTTGCATTTATTATTGAATTTTCTAACTCGGGTCGGGTTCGAACGTATAGGAAGGAAATTATTTTTGTTCTCTATTTTTCGGCCTGTCCTTGCCCGTTTCGTGTTGAAATGAAGCCTGGATGATGTTTTTTAATTTTTAAAATTTGTTTGCATTTACTTTTAAATTTTCAAACACGGGTCGGGTTCGAACGGATACGAAGAAAATTTTTTTTCTTCTCTATTTTTCGCCCTGTCTTCACCCGTTTCGTCTTGAAATGAAACCTGGATGATATTTTTTAATTTTTTGAATTTTTTTGCTTTTATTATTGAATTTTCTAACTCGGGTCGGGTTCGACCGGATAGGAAGGAAATTATTTTTGTTCTCTATTTTTCGGCCTGTCCTTGCCCGTTTCGTCTTGAAATGAAGCCTGGATGATGTTTTTTAATTTTTAAAATTTGTTTGCATTTACTTTTGAATTTTCTAACTCGGGTCGGGTTCGAACGGATACGAAGGAAATTTTTTTTCTTCTCTATTTTTCAGCCTGTCTTCACCCGTTTCGTCTTGAAATGAAACCTGGATGATGTTTTTTGATTTTTAGAATTTTTTTGCATTTATTATTGAATTTTCTAACTCGGGTCGGGTTCGAACGGATAGGAAGGAAATTATTTTTGTTCTCTATTTTTCAGCCTGTCTTCACCCGTTTCGTCTTGAAATGAAACCTGGATGATGTTTTTTAATTTTTAGAATTTTTTTGCATTTATTATTGAATTTTCTAACTCGGGTCGGGTTCGAACGGATAGGAAGGAAATTATTTTTGTTCTCTATTTTTTGGCCTGTCCTTGCCCGTTTCGTCTTGGAATGAAGCCTGGATGATGTTTTTTAATTTTTAAAATTTTTTTGCATTTATTTTTGAATTTTCTGACTTGGGTCGGATATTCGAACGGATAGGAAGGAAATTGTTTTTGTTCTCTATTTTTCGGCCTGTCCTTGCTCGTTTCGTCCTGAAATGAAGCCTGGATGATGTTTTTTAATTTTTAAAATTTTTTTGCATTTATTTTCGAAATTTCAAACTCGGGTCGGGTTCGAACGGATAGGAAGGAAATTTTTTTTCTTCTCTATTTTTCGACCTGTCTTCATCCGTTTCGTCTTGAAATGAAACCTAGATGATGTTTTTTAATTTTTGAAATTTTTTTGCATTTATTATTTAATTTTCTAACTCGGGTCGGGTTCGAACGGATAGGAAGGAAATTATTTTTGTTCTCTATTTTTCGGCCTGTCCTTGCCCGTTTCGTCTTGAAATGAAGCCTGGATGATGTTTTTTAATTTTTAAAATTTTTTTGCATTTGTTTTTGAATTTTGTATCTCGGGTCGAGTATTCGAACTGATAGGAAGGAAATTATTTTTGTTCTCTATTTTTCGGCCTGTCCATGCCCGTTTCGTCCTGAAATGAAGCTTGGATGTCGTTTTTTAATTTTTAAAATTTTTTTCCACTTATTTTCGAAATTTCAAACTCGGGTCGGGTTCGAACGGATAGGAAGGAAATTTTTTTTCTTCTCTATTTTTCGACCTGTCTTCACCCGTTTCGTCTTGAAATGAAACATGGATGATGTTTTTTAATTTTTAGATTTTGTTTCCATTTATTATTGACTTTTCTAACTCGGGTCGGGTTCGAACGGATAGGAAGGAAATTATTTTTGTTCTCTATTTTTCGGCCTGTCCTTGCTCGTTTCGTCTTGGAATGAAGCCTGGATGACGTTTTTTAATTTTTAAAATTTTTTTGCATTTGTTTTTGAATTTTCTAACTCGGGTCGGGTATTCGAACGGATAGGAAGGAAATTATTTTTGTTCTCTATTTTTCGGCCTGTCCTTGCCCGTTTCGTCCTGAAATGAAGCCTGGATGATGTTTTTTAATTTTTAAAATTTTTTTGCATTTATTTTCGAAATTTCAAACTCGGGTCGGGTTCGAACGGATAGGAAGGAAATTATTTTTGTTCTCTTTTTCTCAGCCTGTCCTTGCCCGTTTCGTCTTGGAATGAAGCCTGGATGATGTTTTTTAATTTTTAAAATTTTTTTGCATTTGTTTTTGAACTTTCTAACTCGGGTCGGGTATTCGAACGGATAGGAACGAAATTATTTTTGTTCTCTATTTTTCGGCCTGTCCTTGCCCATTTCGTCCTGAAATGAAGGCTGGATGACGTTTTTTAATTTTTAAAATTTTTTTGCATTTGTTTTCGAAATTTCAAACTCGGGTCGGGTACGAACGGATAGGTAGGAAATTTTTTTTCTTCTCTATTTTTCGACCTGTCTTCACCCGTTTCGTCTTGAAATGAAACCTAGATGATGTTTTTTAATTTTTAGAATTTTTTTACATTTATTATTGAATTTTCTAACTCGGGTCGGGTTCGAACGGATAGGAAAGAAATTATTTTTGTTCTCTATTTTTCGGCCTGTCCTTGCCCGTTTCGTCATGGAATGAAGCCTGGATGATGTTTTTTAATTTTTTAAATTTTTTTGCTTTTATTTTTGAATTTTCCAACTCGGGTCGGGTTCGAACGGATAGGAATGAAATTTTTTTTCTTTTCTATTTTTCGGTCTGTCTTCACCCGTTTCGTCTTGAAATGAAACCTGGATGATGTTTTTTAATTTTTAGAATTTTATTGCATTTGTTTTTCAATTTTCTAACTCGGGTCGGGTATTCGAACGGATAGGAACGAAATTATTTTTGTCCTCTATTTTTCGGCCTGTCCTTGCCCGTTTCGTCCTGAAATGAAGCCTGGATGACGTTTTTTAATTTTTAAAATTTTTTTGCATTTACTTTTGAATTTTCTAACTCGGGTCGGGTTCGAACGGATACGAAGGAAATTTTTTTTCTTCTCTATTTTTCGGCCTGTCTTCACCCGTTTCGTCTTGAAATGAAACCTGGATGATGTTTTTTAATTTTTAGAATTTTTTTGCATTTATTATTGAATTTTCTAACTCGGGTCGGGTTCGAACGGATAGGAAGGAAATTATTTTTGTTCTCTATTTTTCGGCCTGTCCATGCCCGTTTCGTCTTGGAATGAAGCCTGGATGATGTTTTTTAATTTTTAAAATTTTTTTGCATTTATTTTTGAATTTTCTAACTTGGGTCGGGTATTCGAACGGATAGGAAGGAAATTGTTTTTGTTCTCTATTTTTCGGCCTGTCCTTACCCGTTTCGTCCTGAAATGAAGCCTGGATGATGTTTTTTAATTTTTAAAATTTTTTTGCATTTATTTTCGAAATTTCAAACTCGGGTCGGGTTCGAACGGATAGGAAGGAAATTTTTTTTCTTCTCTATTTTTCGACCTGTCTTCATCCGTTTCGTCCTGAAATGAAACCTGGATGAAGTTTTTTAATTTTTGGAATTTTTTTGCATTTGTTTTTTAATTTTCTAACTCGGGTCGGGTATTCGAACGGATAGGAAGGAAATTATTTTAGTTCTCTATTTTTCGGCTTGTCCTTGCCCGTTTCGTCCTGAAATGAAGCCTGGATGATGTTTTTTAATTTTTAAAATTTTTTTGCATTTGTTTTCGAAATTTCAAACTCGGGTCGGGTACGAACGGATAGGTAGGAAATTTTTTTTCTTCTCTATTTTTCGGCCTCTCTTCACCCGTTTCGTCTTGAAATGAAACCTGGATGATGTTTTTTAATTTTTAGAATTTTTTTGCATTTATTATTGAATTTTCTAACTCGGGTCGGGTTCGAACGGATAGGAAGGAAATTATTTTTGTTCTCTATTTCTCAGCCTGTCCTTGCCCGTTTCGTCTTGGAATGAAGCCTGGATGATGTTTTTTAATTTTTAAAATTTTTTTGCATTTGTTTTTGAACTTTCTAACTCGGGTCGGGTATTCGAACGGATAGGAACGAAATTATTTTTGTTCTCTATTTTTCGGCCTGTCCTTGCCCGTTTCGTCCTGTAATGAAGCCTGGATGACGTTTTTTAATTTTTAAAATTTTTTTGCATTTATTTTCGAAATTTCAAACTCGGGTCGGGTTCGAACGGATAGGAAGGAAATTTTTTTTCTTCTCTATTTTTCGACCTGTCTTCACCCGTTTCGTCTTGAAATGAAACCTGGATGATGTTTTTTAATTTTTAGATTTTGTTTGCATTTATTATTGAATTTTCTAACTCGGGTCGGGTTCGAACGGATAGAAAGGAAATTATTTTTGTTCTCTATTTTTCGGCCTGTCCTTGCTCGTTTCGTCTTGGAATGAAGCCTGGATGACGTTTTTTAATTTTTAAAATTTTTTTGCATTTACTTTTGAATTTTCTAACTCGGGTCGGGTTCGAACGGATACGAAGGAAATTTTTTTTCTTCTCTATTTTTCGGCCTGTCTTCACCCGTTTCGTCTTGAAATGAAACCTGGATGATGTTTTTTAATTTTTAGAATTTTTTTGCATTTATTATTGAATTTTCTAACTCGGGTCGGGTTCGAACGGATAGGAAGGAAATTATTTTTGTTCTCTATTTTTCGGCCTGTCCATGCCCGTTTCGTCTTGGAATGAAGCCTGGATGATGTTTTTTAATTTTTAAAATTTTTTTGCATTTATTTTTGAATTTTCTAACTTGGGTCGGGTATTCGAACGGATAGGAAGGAAATTGTTTTTGTTCTCTATTTTTCGGCCTGTCCTTACCCGTTTCGTCCTGAAATGAAGCCTGGATGATGTTTTTTAATTTTTAAAATTTTTTTGCATTTATTTTCGAAATTTCAAACTCGGGTCGGGTTCGAACGGATAGGAAGGAAATTTTTTTTCTTCTCTATTTTTCGACCTGTCTTCATCCGTTTCGTCTTGAAATGAAACCTGGATGATGTTTTTTAATTTTTGGAATTTTTTTGCATTTGTTTTTGAATTTTCTAACTCGGGTCGGGTATTCGAACGGATAGGAAGGAAATTATTTTAGTTCTCTATTTTTCGGCTTGTCCTTGCCCGTTTCGTCCTGAAATGAAGCCTGGATGATGTTTTTTAATTTTTAAAATTTTTTTGCATTTATTTTCGAAATTTCAAACTCGGGTCGGGTTCGAACGGATAGGAAGGAAATTTTGTTTCTTCTCTATTTTTCGGCCTGTCTACACCCGTTTCGTCTTGAAATGTAACCTGGATGATGTTTTTTAATTTTTAGAATTTTTTTTGCATTTATTATTGAATTTTCTAACTCGGGTCGGGTTCGAACGGATAGGAAGGATATTATTTTTGTTCTCTATTTCTCAGCCTATCCTTGCCCGTTTCGTCTTGGAATGAAGCCTGGATGATGTTTTTTAATTTTTAAAATTTTTTTGCATTTGTTTTTGAACTTTCTAACTCGGGTCGGGTATTCGAACGGATAGGAACGAAATTATTTTTGTTCTCTATTTTTCGGCCTGTCCTTGCCCGTTTCGTCCTGAAATGAAGCCTGGATGATGTTTTTTAATTTTTAGAATTTTTTTGCACCTGTTTTTGAATTTTCTAACTCGGGTCGGGTTCGAACGGATAGGAAGGAAATTATTTTTGTTCTCTATTTTTCGGCCTGTCCTTGCCCGTTTCGTGTTGAAATGAAGCCTGGATGATGTTTTTTAATTTTTAAAATTTGTTTGCATTTACTTTTGAATTTTCTAACACGGGTCGGGTTTGAACGGATACGAAGAAAATTTTTTTTCTTCTCTATTTTTCGCCCTGTCTTCACCCGTTTCGTCTTGAAATGAAACCTGGATGACATTTTTTAATTTTTTGACTTTTTTTGCTTTTATTATTGAATTTTCTAACTCGGGTCGGGTTCGACCGGATAGGAAGGAAATTATTTTTGTTCTCTATTTTTCGGCCTGTCCTTGCCTGTTTCGTCTTGAAATGAAGCCTGGATGATGTTTTTTGATTTTTAAAATTTGTTTGCATTTACTTTTGAATTTTCTAACTCGGGTCGGGTTCGAACGGATACGAAGGAAATTTTTTTTCTTCTCTATTTTTCAGCCTGTCTTCACCCGTTTCGTCTTGAAATGAAACCTGGATGATGTTTTTTAATTTTTAGAATTTTTTTACATTTATTATTGAATTTTCTAACTCGGGTCGGGTTCGAACGGATAGGAAGGAAATTATTTTTGTTCTCTATTTTTCGGCCTGTCCTTGCCCGTTTCGTCTTGGAATGAAGCCTGGATGATGTTTTTTAATTTTTAAAATTTTTTTGCATTTATTTTTTAATTTTCTAACTTGGGTCGGATATTCGAACGGATAGGAAGGAAATTGTTTTTGTTCTCTATTTTTCGGCCTGTCCTTGCCCGTTTCGTCCTGAAATGAGGCCTGGATGATGTTTTTTAATTTTTAAAATTTTTTTGCATTTATTTTCGAAATTTCAAACTCGGGTCGGGTTCGAACGGATAGGAAGGAAATTTTTTTTCTTCTCTATTTTTCGACCTGTCTTCATCCGTTTCGTCTTGAAATGAAACCTGGATGATGTTTTTTAATTTTTGGAATTTTTTTGCATTTATTATTTAATTTTCTAACTCGGGTCGGGTTCGAACGGATAGGAAGGAAATTATTTTTGTTCTCTATTTTTCGGCCTGTCCTTGCCAGTTTCGTCTTGGAATGAAGCCTGGATGATGTTTTTTAATTTTTTAAATTTTTTTGCTTTTATTTTTGAATTTTCTAATTCGGGTCGGGTTCGAACGGATAGGAAGGAAATTTTTTTTCTTCTCTATTTTTCGACCTGTCTTCATCCTTTTCGTCTTGAAATGAAACCTGGATGATGTTTTTTAATTTTTGGAATTTTTTTGCATTTATTATTTAATTTTCTAACTCGGGTCGGGTTCGAATGGATAGGAAGGAAATTATTTTTGATCCCTATTTTTCGACCTGTCCTTGCCCGTTTCGTCTTGAAATGAAGCCTGGATGATGTTTTTTAATTTTTTAAATTTTTTTGCTTTTATTTTTGAATTTTCTAACTCGGGTCGGGTTCGAACGGATAGGAAGGAAATTTTTTTTCTTTTCTATTTTTCGTTCTGTCTTCACCCGTTTCGTCTTGAAATGAAACCTGGATGATGTTTTTTAATTTTTAGAATTTTATTGCATTTGTTTTTCAATTTTCTAACTCGGGTCGGGTTCGAATGGATAGGAAGTAAATTTTTTTCTTCTCTATTTTTTGGCCTGTCTTCTTCCGTTTTGTCTTGAAATGAAACCTGGATGATGTTTTTTAATTTTTGGAATTTTTTTGCATTTATTATTTAATTTTCTAACTCGGGTCGGGTTCGAACGGATAGGAAGGAAATTATTTTTGTTCTCTATTTCTCGGCCTGTCCTTGCCCGTTTCGTCTTGGAATGAAGCCTGGATGATGTTTTTTAATTTTTAAAATTTTTTTGCATTTGTTTTTGAACTTTCTAACTCGGGTCGGGTATTCGAACGGATAGGAACGAAATTATTTTTGTTCTCTATTTTTCGGCCTGTCCTTGCCCATTTCGTCCTGAAATGAAGGCTGGATGACGTTTTTTAATTTTTAAAATTTTTTTGCATTTGTTTTCGAAATTTCAAACTCGGGTCGGGTACGAACGGATAGGTAGGAAATTTTTTTTCTTCTCTATTTTTCGACCTGCCTTCACCCGTTTCGTCTTGAAATGAAACCTAGATGATGTTTTTTAATTTTTAGAATTTTTTTACATTTATTATTGAATTTTCTAACTCGGGTCGGGTTCGAACGGATAGGAAAGAAATTATTTTTGTTCTCTATTTTTCGGCCTGTCCTTGCCCGTTTCGTCATGGAATGAAGCCTGGATGATGTTTTTTAGTTTTTTAAATTTTTTTGCTTTTATTTTTGAATTTTCTAACTCGGGTCGGGTTCGAACGGATAGGAAGGAAATTTTTTTTCTTTTCTATTTTTCGGTCTGTCTTCACCCGTTTCGTCTTGAAATGAAACCTGGATGATGTTTTTTAATTTTTAGAATTTTATTGCATTTGTTTTTCAATTTTCTAACTCGGGTCGGGTTCGAATGGATAGGAAGTAAATTTTTTTCTTCTCTATTTTTTGGCCTGTCTTCATCCGTTTTGTCTTGAAATGAAACCTGGATGATGTTTTTTAATTTTTGGAATTTTTTTGCATTTATTATTTAATTTTCTAACTCGGGTCGGGTTCGAACGGATAGGAAGGAAATTATTTTTGTTCTCTATTTCTCAGCCTGTCCTTGCCCGTTTCGTCTTGGAATGAAGCCTGGATGATTTTTTTTAATTTTTAAAATTTTTTTGCATTTGTTTTTGAACTTTCTAACTCGGGTCGGGTATTCGAACGGATAGGAACGAAATTATTTTTGTTCTCTATTTTCGGCCAGTCCTTGCCCGTTTCGTCCTGAAATGAAGCCTGGATGATGTTTTTTAATTTTTAAAATTTTTTTGCATTTATTTTCGAAATTTCAAACTCGGGTCGAGTTGGAACGGATAGGAAGGAAATTTTGTTTCTTCTCTATTTTTCGGCCTGTCTTCACCCGTTTCGTCTTGAAATGTAACCTGGATGATGTTTTTCAATTTTTAGAATTTTTTTGCATTTATTATTGAATTTTCTAACTCGGGTCGGGTTCGAACGAATAGGAAGGAAATTATTTTTGTTCTCTATTTTTCGGCCTGTCCTTGCCCGTTTCGTCTTGAAATGAAGCCTGGATGATGTTTTTTAATTATTAAAATTTGTTTGCATATGTTTTTGAATTTTCTAACACGGGTCGGGTTCGAACGGATACGAAGAAAATTTTTTTTCTTCTCTATTTTTCGGCCTGTCTTCATCCGTTTCGTCTTGAAATGAAACCTGGATGATATTTTTTAATTTTTTGAATTTTTTTGCATTTATTATTCAATTTTCTAACTCGGGTCGGGTTCGACCGGATAGGAAGGAAATTATTTTTGTTCTCTATTTTTCAGCCTGTCCTTGCCCGTTTCGTCTTGAAATGAAGCCTGGATGATGTTTTTTAATTTTTAAAATTTGTTTGCATTTACTTTTGAATTTTCTAACTCGGGTCGGGTTCGAACGGATACGAAGGAAATTTTTTTTCTTCTCTATTTTTCAGCCTGTCTTCACCCGTTTCGTCTTGAAATGAAACCTGGATGATGTTTTTTAATTTTTAGAATTTTTTTGCATTTATTATTGAATTTTCTAACTCGGGTCGGGTTCGAACGGATAGGAAGGATATTATTTTTGTTCTCTATTTTTCGGCCTGTCCTTGCCCGTTTCGTGTTGAAATGAAGCCTGGATGATGTTTTTTAATTTTTAAAATTTGTTTGCATTTACTTTTGAATTTTCTAACACGGGTCGGGTTCGAACGGATACGAAGAAAATTTTTTTTCTTCTCTATTTTTCGCCCTGTCTTCACCCGTTTCGTCTTGAAATGAAACCTGGATGATATTTTTTAATTTTTTGAATTTTTTTGCTTTTATTATTGAATTTTCTAACTCGGGTCGGGTTCGACCGGATAGGAAGGAAATTATTTTTGTTCTCTATTTTTCGGCCTGTCCTTGCCCGTTTCGTCTTGAAATGAAGCCTGGATGATGTTTTTTAATTTTTAAAATTTGTTTGCATTTACTTTTGAATTTTCTAACTCGGGTCGGGTTCGAACGGATACGAAGGAAATTTTTTTTCTTCTCTATTTTTCAGCCTGTCTTCACCCGTTTCGTCTTGAAATGAAACCTGGATGATGTTTTTTAATTTTTAGAATTTTTTTGCATTTATTATTGAATTTTCTAACTTGGGTCGGATATTCGAACGGATAGGAAGGAAATTGTTTTTGTTCTCTATTTTTCGGCCTGTCCTTGCCCGTTTCGTCCTGAAATGAGGCCTGGATGATGTTTTTTAATTTTTAAAATTTTTTTGCATTTATTTTCGAAATTTCAAACTCGGGTCGGGTTCGAACGGATAGGAAGGAAATTTTTTTTCTTCTCTATTTTTCGACCTGTCTTCATCCGTTTCGTCTTGAAATGAAACCTGGATGATGTTTTTTAATTTTTGGAATTTTTTTGCATTTATTATTTAATTTTCAAACTCGGGTCGGGTTCGAACGGATAGGAAGGAAATTATTTTTGTTCTCTATTTTTCGGCCTGTCCTTGCCAGTTTCGTCTTGGAATGAAGCCTGGATGATGTTATTTAATTTTTTAAATTTTTTTGCTTTTATTTTTGAATTTTCTAATTCGGGTCGGGTTCGAACGGATAGGAAGGAAATTTTTTTTCTTCTCTATTTTTCGACCTGTCTTCATCCTTTTCGTCTTGAAATGAAACCTGGATGATGTTTTTTAATTTTTGGAATTTTTTTGCATTTATTATTTAATTTTCTAACTCGGGTCGGGTTCGAATGGATAGGAAGGAAATTATTTTTGATCCCTATTTTTCGACCTGTCCTTGCCCGTTTCGTCTTGAAATGAAGCCTGGATGATGTTTTTTAATTTTTTAAATTTTTTTGCTTTTATTTTTGAATTTTCTAACTCGGGTCGGGTTCGAACGGATAGGAAGGAAATTTTTTTTCTTTTCTATTTTTCGTTCTGTCTTCACCCGTTTCGTCTTGAAATGAAACCTGGATGATGTTTTTTAATTTTTAGAATTTTATTGCATTTGTTTTTCAATTTTCTAACTCGGGTCGGGTTCGAATGGATAGGAAGTAAATTTTTTTCTTCTCTATTTTTTGGCCTGTCTTCTTCCGTTTTGTCTTGAAATGAAACCTGGATGATGTTTTTTAATTTTTGGAATTTTTTTGCATTTATTATTTAATTTTCTAACTCGGGTCGGGTTCGAACGGATAGGAAGGAAATTATTTTTGTTCTCTATTTCTCGGCCTGTCCTTGCCCGTTTCGTCTTGGAATGAAGCCTGGATGATTTTTTTTAATTTTTAAAATTTTTTTGCATTTGTTTTTGAACTTTCTAACTCGGGTCGGGTATTCGAACGGATAGGAACGAAATTATTTTTGTTCTCTATTTTCGGCCAGTCCTTGCCCGTTTCGTCCTGAAATGAAGCCTGGATGATGTTTTTTAATTTTTAAAATTTTTTTGCATTTATTTTCGAAATTTCAAACTCGGGTCGGGTACGAACGGATAGGAAGGAAATTTTTTTTCTTCTCTATTTTTCAACCTGTCTTCACCCGTTTCGTCTTGAAATGAAACCTAGATGATGTTTTTAAATTTTTAGAATTTTTTTGCATTTATTATTGAATTTTCTAACTCGGGTCGGGTTCGAACGGATAGGAAGGAAATTATTTTTGTTCTCTATTTTTCGCCCTGTCCTTGCCCGTTACGTCTTCGAATGCAGCCTGGATGATGTTTTTTAATTTTTAAAAGATTTTTGCATTTATTTTTGAATTTTCAAACTCGGGTCGGGTTCGAATGGATAGGAAGGAAATTTTTTTCTTCTCTATTTTTCGGCCTGTCTTCATCTGTTTTGTCTTGAAATGAAACCTGGATGATGTTTCTTAATTTTTAGAATTTTTTTGCATTTGTTTATGAATTTTCTAATTTGAGTCGGGTTCGAACGGATAGGAAGGAAATTATTTTTGTTCACTATTTTTCGGCCTGTCATTGCCCGTTTCGTCTTGAAATGAAGCGTGGATGATGTTTTTTAATTTTTTAAATTTTTTGGCATTTATTTTTGAATTTTCTAACTCGGGTCGGGTTCGAATGGATAGGAAGGAAATTATTTTTGTTCCCTATTTTTCGACCTGTCCTTGCCCGTTTCGTCTTGAAATGAAGCCTGGATGATGTTTTTTAATTTTTTAAATTTTTTTGCTTTTATTTTTGAATTTTCTAACTCGGGTCGGGTTCGAACGGATGGGAAGGAAATTTTTTTTCTTCTCTATTTTTCGGTCTGTCTTCACCCGTTTCGTCTTGAAATGAAACCTGGATGATGTTTTTTAATTTTTAGAATTTTTTTTGCATTTGTTTATGAATTTTCTAAATCGGGTCGGGTTCGAACGGATAGGAAGGAAATTATTTTTGTTCTCTATTTTTCGGCCTGTCCTTGCCCGTTTCGTCTTGAAATGAAGCCTGGATGTTGCTTTTTAATTTTTAAAATTTGTTTGCATTTACTTTTGAATTTTCTAACTCGGGTCGGGTATTCGAACGGATACGTAGGAAATTTTTTTTCTTCTCTATTTTTCGGCCTGTCTTCACCCGTTTCGTCTTGAAATGAAACCTGGATGATGTTTTTTAATTTTTAGAATTTTTTTGCATTTATTATTGAATTTTCTAACTCGGGTCGGGTTCGAACGGATAGGAAGGAAATTATTTTTGTTCTCTATTTTTCGACCTGTCCTTGCCCGTTTCGTCTTGGAATGAAGCCTGGATGATGTTTTTCAAATTTTAAATTTTTTTTGCATTTATTTTTGAATTTTCTAACTTGGGTCAGGTATTCGAACGGATAGGTAGGAAATTGTTTTTGTTCTCTATTTTTCGGCCTGTCCTTGCCTGTTTCGTCTTGAAATGAAGCCTGGATGATGTTTTTTAATTTTTAAAATTTGTTTGCATTTACTTTTGAATTTTCTAACTCGGGTCGGGTTCGAACGGATAGGAAGGAAATTATCTTTGTTCTCTATTTTTCGGCCTGTCCTTCCCGTTTCGTCCTGAAATGAAGCCTGGATGATGTTTTTTAATTTTTAAAATTTTTTTGCATTTATTCTCGAAATTTCAAACTCGGGTCGGATTCGAACGGATAGGAAGGAAATTTTTTTTCTTCTCTATTTTTCGACCTGTCTTCATCCGTTTCGTCTTGAAATGAAACCTGGATGATGTTTTTTAATTTTTGGAATTTTTTTGCATTTATTATTGAATTTTCTAACTCGGGTCGGGTTCGAACGGATAGGAAGGAAATTATTTTTGTTCTCTATTTTTCGACCTGTCCTTGCCCGTTTCGTCTTGGAATGAAGCCTGGATGATGTTTTTCAAATTTTAAATTTTTTTTGCATTTATTTTTGAATTTTCTAACTTGGGTCAGGTATTCGAACGGATAGGTAGGAAATTGTTTTTGTTCTCTATTTTTCGGCCTGTCCTTGCCTGTTTCGTCTTGAAATGAAGCCTGGATGATGTTTTTTAATTTTTAAAATTTGTTTGCATTTACTTTTGAATTTTCTAACTCGGGTCGGGTTCGAACGGATAGGAAGGAAATTATCTTTGTTCTCTATTTTTCGGCCTGTCCTTCCCGTTTCGTCCTGAAATGAAGCCTGGATGATGTTTTTTAATTTTTAAAATTTTTTTGCATTTATTCTCGAAATTTCAAACTCGGGTCGGATTCGAACGGATAGGAAGGAAATTTTTTTTCTTCTCTATTTTTCGACCTGTCTTCATCCGTTTCGTCTTGAAATGAAACCTGGATGATGTTTTTTAATTTTTGGAATTTTTTTGCATTTATTCTCGAAATTTCAAACTCGGGTCGGATTCGAACGGATAGGAAGGAAATTTTTTTTCTTCTCTATTTTTCGACCTGTCTTCATCCGTTTCGTCTTGAAATGAAACCTGGATGATGTTTTTTAATTTTTGGAATTTTTTTGCATTTATTATTGAATTTTCAAACTCGGGTCGGGTTCGAACGGATAGGAAGGAAATTTTTTTTCTTCTCTATTTTTCGACCTGTCTTCATCCGTTTCGTCTTGAAATGAAACCTGGATGATGTTTTTTAATTTTTGGAATTTTTTTGCATTTGTTTTTGAATTTTCTAACTCGGGTCGGGTATTCGAATGGATAGGAAGGAAATTATTTTAGTTCTCTATTTTTCGGCTTGTCCTTGCCCGTTTCGTCCTGAAATGAAGCCTGGATGATGTTTTTTAATTTTTAAAATTTGTTTGCATTTACTTTTGAATTTTCTAACACGGGTCGGGTTCGAACGGATACGAAGAAAATTTTTTTTCTTCTCTATTTTTCGGCCTGTCTTCACCCGTTTCGTCTTGAAATGAAACCAGGATGATATTTTTTAATTTTTTGAATTTTTTTGCTTTTATTATTGAATTTTCTAACTCGGGTCGGGTTCGACCGGATAGGAAGGAAATTATTTTTGTTCTCTATTTTTCGGCCTGTCCTTGCCCGTTTCGTCTTGAAATGAAGCCTGGATGATGTTTTTTAATTTTTAAAATTTGTTTGCATTTACTTTTGAATTTTCTAACTCGGGTCGGGTTCGAACGGATACGAAGGAAATATTTTTTCTTCTCTATTTTTCAGCCTGTCTTCACCCGTTTCGTCTTGAAATGAAACCTGGATGATGTTTTTTAATTTTTAGAATTTTTTTTCATTTATTATTGAATTTTCTAACTCGGGTCGGGTTCGAACGGATAGGAAGGAAATTATTTTTGTTCTCTATTTTTCGGCCTGTCCTTGCCCGTTTCGTCTTGGAATGAAGCCTGGATGATATTTTTTAATTTTTAAAATTTTTTTGCATTTATTTTTGAATTTTCTAACTTGGGTCGGATATTCGAACGGATAGGAAGGAAATTGTTTTTGTTCTCTATTTTTCGGCCAGTCCTTGCCCGTTTCGTCCTGAAATGAGGCCTGGATGATGTTTTTTAATTTTTAAAATTTTTTTGCATTTATTTTCGAAATTTCAAACTCGGGTCGGGTTCGAATGGATAGGAAGGAAATTTTTTTTCTTCTCTATTTTTCGACCTGTCTTCATCCGTTTCGTCTTGAAATGAAACCTGGATGATGTTTTTTAATTTTTGGAATTTTTTTTGCATTTATTATTTAATTTTCTAACTCGGGTCGGGTTCGAACGGATATGAAGGAAATTATTTTTGTTCTCTATTTTTCGGCCTGTCCTTGCCAGTTTCGTTTTGGAATGAAGCCTGGATGATGTTTTCTAATTTTTAAAATTTTTTTGCATTTGTTTTTGAATTTTGTATCTCGGGTCGGGTATTCGAACCGATAGGAAGGAAATTATTTTTGTTCTCTATTTTTCGGCCTGTCCATGCCCGTTTCGTCCTGAAATGAAGCTTGGATGTCGTTTTTTAATTTTTAAAATTTTTTTGCATTTATTTTCGAAATTTCAAACTCGGGTCGGGTTCGAACGGATAGGAAGGATTTTTTTTTTCTTCTCTATTTTTCGGCCTGTCTTCACCCGTTTCGTCTTGAAATGTAACCTGGATGATGTTTTTTAATTTTTAGAATTTTTTTTGCATTTATTATTGAATTTTCTAACTCGGGTCGGGTTCGAATAGATAGGAAGGAAATTATTTTTGATCTTTATTTCTCAGCCTGTCCTTGCCCGTTTCGTCTTGGAATGAAGCCTGGATGATGTTTTTTAATTTTTAAAATTTTTTTGCATTTGTTTTTGAACTTTCTAACTCGGGTCGGGTATTCGAACGGATAGGAACGAAATTATTTTTGTTCTCTATTTTTAGGCCTGTCCTTGCCCGTTTCGTCCTGAAATGAAGCCTGGATGATGTTTTTTAATTTTTAAAATTTTTTTGCATTTATTTTCGAAATTTCAAACTCGGGTCGGGTACGAACGGATAGGAAGGAAATTTTTTTTCTTCTCTATTTTTCGACCTGTCTTCACCCGTTTCATCTTGAAATGAAACCTAGATGATGTTTTTTAATTTTTAGAATTTTTTTGCATTTATTATTGAATTTTCTAACTCGGGTCGGGTTCGAACGGATAGGAAGGAAATTATTTTTGTTCTCTATTTTTCGGCCTGTCCTTGCCCGTTTCGTCTTCGAATGCAGCCTGGATGATGTTTTTTTATTTTTAAAAGTTTTTTGCATTTATTTTTGAATTTTCAAACTCGGGTCGGGTTCGAATGGATAGGAAGGAAATTTTTTTCTTCTCTATTTTTCGGCCTGTCTTCATCTGTTTTGTCTTGAAATGAAACCTGGATGATGTTTCTTAATTTTTAGAATTTTTTTGCATTTGTTTTTGAATTTTCTAATTCGAGTCGGGTTCGAACGGATAGGAAGGAAATTATTTTTGTTCACTATTTTTCGGCCTGTCATTGCCCGTTTCGTCTTGAAATGAAGCGTGGATGATGTTTTTTAATTTTTTAAATTTTTTGGCATTTATTTTTGAATTTTCTAACTCGGGTCGGGTTCGAATGGATAGGAAGGAAATTATTTTTGTTCCCTATTTTTCGACCTGTCCTTGCCCGTTTCGTCTTGAAATGAAGCCTGGATGATGTTTTTTAATTTTTTAAATTTTTTTGCTTTTATTTTTGAATTTTCTAACTTGGGTCGGGTTCGAACGGATAGGAAGGAAATTTTTTTTCTTCTCTATTTTTCGGTCTGTCTTCACCCGTTTCGTCTTGAAATGAAACCTGGATGATGTTTTTTAATTTTTAGAATTTTTTTTGCATTTGTTTATGAATTTTCTAAATCGGGTCGGGTTCGAACGGATAGGAAGGAAATTATTTTTGTTCTCTCTTTTTCGGCCTGTCCTTGCCCGTTTCGTCTTGAAATGAAGCCTGGATGTTGCTTTTTAATTTTTAAAATTTGTTTGCATTTACTTTTGAATTTTCTAACTCGGGTCGGGTATTCGAACGGATACGTAGGAAATTTTTTTTCTTCTCTATTTTTCGGCCTGTCTTCACCCGTTTCGTCTTGAAATGAAACCTGGATGATGTTTTTTAATTTTTAGAATTTTTTTGCATTTATTATTGAATTTTCTAACTCGGGTCGGGTTCGAACGGATAGGAAGGAAATTATTTTTGTTCTCTATTTTTCGACCTGTCCTTGCCCGTTTCGTCTTGGAATGAAGCCTGGATGATGTTTTTCAATTTTTAAATTTTTTTTGCATTTATTTTTGAATTTTCTAACTTGGGTCAGGTATTCGAACGGATAGGAAGGAAATTGTTTTTGTTCTCTATTTTTCGGCCTGTCCTTGCCTGTTTCGTCTTCAAATGAAGCCTGGATGATGTTTTTTAATTTTTAAAATTTGTTTGCATTTACTTTTGAATTTTCTAACTCGGGTCGGGTTCGAACGGATAGGAAGGAAATTATCTTTGTTCTCTATTTTTCGGCCTGTCCTTTCCCGTTTCGTCCTGAAATGAAGCCTGGATGATGTTTTTTAATTTTTAAAATTTTTTTGTATTTATTCTCGAAATTTCAAACTCGGGTCGGATTCGAACGGATAGGAAGGAAATTTTTTTTCTTCTCTATTTTTCGACCTGTCTTCATCCGTTTCGTCTTGAAATGAAACCTGGATGATGTTTTTCAATTTTTGGAATTTTTTTGCATTTATTATTGAATTTTCTAACTCGGGTCGGGTTCGAACGGATAGGAAGGAAATTATTTTTGTTCTCTATTTC
The DNA here is from genome assembly GCF_932294415.1 of Quercus robur. NCBI lineage: Eukaryota > Viridiplantae > Streptophyta > Magnoliopsida > Fagales > Fagaceae > Quercus > Quercus robur. The sequence continues at coordinate 23,628,549 of NC_065543.1, forward strand.
TCAGCCTGTCCTTGCCCGTTTCGTCCTGAAATGAAGCCTGGATTATGTTTTTTAATTTTTAGAATTTTTTTGCATTTGTTTTTGAATTTTCTAACTCGGGTCGGGTTCGAACGGATAGGAAGGTAATTATTTTTGTTCTCTATTTTTCGGCCTGTCCTTGCCTGTTTCGTCTTGAAATGAAGCCTGGATGATGTTTTTTAATTTTTAAAATTTGTTTGCATTTACTTTTGAATTTTCTAACTCGAGTCGGGTTCGAACGGATACGAAGGAAATTTTTTTTCTTCTCTATTTTTCAGCCTGTCTTCACCCGTTTCGTCTTGAAATGAAACCCGGATGATGTTTTTTAATTTTTAAAATTTGTTTGCATTTACTTTTGAATTTTCTAACTCGGGTCGGGTTCGAACGGATACGAAGGAAATTTTTTTTCTTCTCTATTTTTCGGCCTGTCTTCACCCGTTTCGTCTTGAAATGAAACCCGGATGATGTTTTTTAATTTTTAGAATTTTTTCGCATTTATTATTGAATTTTCTAACTCGGGTCGGGTTCGAACGGATAGGAAGGAAATTATTTTTGTTCTCTATTTTTCGGCCTGTCCTTGCCCGTTTCGTCTTGAAATGAAGCCTGGATGATGTTTTTTAATTTATAAAATTTGTTTGCATTTACTTTTGAATTTTCTAACTTGGGTCGGGTTCGAACGGATACGAAGGAAATTTTTTTTCTTCTCTATTTTTCGGCCTGTCTTCACCCGTTTCGTCTTGAAATGAAACCTGGATGATGTTTTTTAATTTTTAGAATTTTTTTGCATTTATTATTGAATTTTCTAACTCGGGTCGGGTTCGAACGGATAGGAAGGAAATTATTTTTGTTCTCTATTTTTCGGCTTGTCCTTGCCCGTTTCGCCTTGAAACGAAGCCTGGATGATGTTTTTTAATTTTTAGAATTTTTTTGCATTTATTATTGAATTTTCTAACTCGGGTCAGGTTCGAACGGATTGGAAAGAAATTATTTTTGTTCTCTATTTTTCGGCTTGTCCTTGCCCGTTTCGCCTTGAAATGAAGCCTGGCTGATGTTTTTTAATTTTTTAAATTTTTTTGCTTTTATTTTTGAATTTTCTAACTCGGGTCGGGTTCGAACGTATAGGAAGGAATTTTTTTTCTTCTCTCTTTTTCGGCCTGTCTTCACCCGTTTCGTCTTGAAATGAAACCTGGATGATGTTTTTTAATTTTTAGAATTTTTATGCATTTATTATTGAATTTTCTAACTCGGGTCGGGTTCGAACGGATAGGAAGGAAATTAGTTTTGTTCTCTATTTTTCGGCTTGTCCTTGCCCGTTTCACCTTGAAACGAAGCTTGGATGATGTTTTTTAATTTTTAGAATTTTTTTGCATTTATTATTGAATTTTCTAACTCGGGTCAGGTTCGAACGGATTGGAAGGAAATTATTTTTGTTCTCTACTTTTCGGCTTGTCCTTGCCCGTTTCGCCTTGAAATGAAGCCTGGATGATGTTTTTTAATTTTTTAAATTTTTTTGCGTTTATTTTTTAATTTTCTAACTCGGGTCGGGTTCGAACGTATAGGAAGGAATTTTTTTTCTTCTCCATTTTTCGGCCTGTCTTCACCCGTTTCGTCTTGAAATGAAACCTGGATGATGTTTTTTAATTTTTAGAATTTTACTGCATTTGTTTTTGAATTTTCTAACTCGGGTCGGGTTCGAATGGATAGGAAGGAAATTTTTTTCTTCTCTATTTTTTGGCCTGTCTTCATCCGTTTTGTCTTGAAATGAAACCTGGATGATGTTTTTTAATTTTTAGAATTTTTTTGCATTTGTTTTTGAATTTTCTAATTCGGGTCGGGTTCGAACGGATTGGAAGGAAATTATTTTTGTTCTCTATTTTTCGGCCTGCCCTTGCCCGTTTCGTCTTGAAATGAAGCCTGGATGATGTTTTTTAATTTTTAAAATTTGTTTTCATTTATTTTTGAATTTTCTAACTCGGGCCGGGTTCGAACGGATACGAATGAAATTTTTTTTCTTCTCTATTTTACGGCCTGTCTTCACCCGTTTCGTCTTGAAATGAAACCTGGATGATGTTTTTTAATTTTTAGAATTTTTTTGCATTTATTTTTGAATTTTCTAACTTGGGTCGGGTTCGAATGGATAAGAAGGAAATTTTTCTTCTTCTCTATTTTTCGGCCTGTCTTCACCCGTTTCGTCTTGAAATGAAACCTCGATGATGTTTTTTAATTTTTAGAATTTTTTTGCATTTATTTTTGAATTTTCTAACTCGGGTAGGGTTCGAATGGATAGGAAGGAAATTTTTTTCTTCTCTATTTTTCGGCCTGTCTTCACCCGTTTCGTCTTCAAATGAAACCTGGATGTTATTTTTTAATTTTTAGAATTTTTTGCATTTGTTTTTGAATTTTCTAAATCGGGCCGGGTTCGAACGGATAGGAGGGAAATTATTTTTGTTCTCTATTTTTTGGCTTGTCCTTGCCCGTTTCGTCTTGAAATGAAGCCTGGATGATGTTTTTTAATTTTTTAATTTTTTTTGCTTTTATTTTTGAATTTTCTAACTCGGGTCGGGTTCGAACCGATAGGAAGGAAATTTTTTTTCTTCTCTATTTTTCGGTCTGTCTTCACCCGTTTCGTCTTGAAATGAAACCTGGATGATGTTTTTTAATTTTTTGAATTTTTTTGCATTTATTATTGAATTTTCTAACTCGGGTCCGGTTCGAACGGATAGGAAGGAAATTATTTTTGTTCTCTATTTCTCAGCCTGTCCTTGCCCGTTTCGTCTTGGAATGAAGTCTGGACGATGTTTTTTAATTTTTAAAATTTTTTTGCATTTGTTTTTGAACTTTCTAACTCGGGTCGGGTATTCGAACGGATAGGAACGAAATTATTTTTTTTCTCTATTTTTCGGCCTGTCCTTGCCCGTTTCGTCCTGAAATGAAGCCTGGATGATGTTTTTTAATTTTTAGAATTTTTTTGCATTTGTTTTTGAATTTTCTAACCCGGGTCGGGGTCGAACGGATAGGAAGGAAATTATTTTTGTTCTCTATTTTTCGGCCTGTCCTTGCCTGTTTCGTCTTGAAATGAAGCCGGGATGATGTTTTTTAATTTTTAAAAGTTTTTTGCATTTATTTTTGAATTTTCAAACTTGGGTCGGGTTCGAATGGATAGGAAGGAAATTTTTTTATTCTCTATTTTTCGGCCTGTCTTCATCTGTTTTGTCTTGAAATGAAACCTGGATGATGTTTTTTAATTTTTTGAATTTTTTTGCATTTGTTTTTGAATTTTCTAATTTGGATCGGGTTCGAACGGATAGGAATGAAATTATTTTTGTTCACTATTTTTCGGCCTGTCATTGCCCGTTTCGTCTTGAAATGAAGAGTGGATGATGTTTTTTAATTTTTTAAATTTTTTGGCATTTATTTTTGAATTTTCTAACTCGGGTCGGGTTCGAATGGATAGGAAGGAAATTATTTTTGTTCCCTATTTTTCGACCTGTCCTTGCCCGTTTCGTCTTGAAATGAAGCCTGGATGATGTATTTTAATTTTTAAAATTTTTTTGCTTTTATTTTTGAATTTTCTAACTCGGGTCGGGTTCGAACGGATAGGAAGGAAATTTTTTTTCTTTTCTATTTTTCGGTCTGTCTTCACCCGTTTCGTCTTGAAATGAAACCTGGATGATGTTTTTTAAATTTTGGAATTTTTTTGCATTTGTTTTTGAATTTTCTAAATCGGGTCGGGTTCGAACGGATAGGAAGGAAATTCTTTTTGTTCTCTATTTTTTGGCTTGTCCTTGCCCGTTTCGTCTTGAAATGAAGCCTGGATGATGTTTTTTAATTTTTAGAATTTTATTGCATTTGTTTTTCAATTTTCTAACTCGGGTCGGGTTCGAATGGATAGGAAGGAAATCTTTTCTTCTCTATTTTTTGGCCTGTCTTCATCCGTTTTGTCTTGAAATGAAACCTGGATGATGTTTTTTAAATTTTGGAATTTTTTTGCATTTATTATTTAATTTTCTAACTCGGGTCGGGTTCGAACGGATAGGAAGGAAATTATTTTTGTTCTCTATTTCTCAGCCTGTCCTTGCCCGTTTCGTCTTGGAATGAAGCCTGGATGATGTTTTTTAATTTTTAAAATTTTTTTGCATTTGTTTTTGAACTTTCTAACTCGGGTCGGGTATTCGAACGGATAGGAACGAAATTATTTTTGTTCTCTATTTTTCGGCCAGTCCTTGCCCGTTTCGTCCTGAAATGAAGCCTGGATGATGTTTTTTAATTTTTAGAATTTTTTTGCATTTGTTTTTGAATTTTCTAACTCGGGTCGTGTTCGAACGGATAGGAAGGAAATTATTTTTGTTCTCTATTTTTCGGCCTGTCCTTGCCTTTTTCGTCTTGAAATGAAGCCTGGATGATGTTTTTTAATTTTTAAAATTTGTTTGCATTTACTTTTGAATTTTCTAACTCAGGTCGGGTTCGAACGGATGAGAAGGAAATTATTTTTTTTCTCTATTTTTCGGCCTGTCCTTGCCCGTTTCATCTTGGAATGAAGCCTGGATGATGTTTTTTAATTTTTAAAATTTTTTTGCATTTATTTTAGAATTGTCTAACTTGGGTCGGGTATTCGAACGGATAGGAAGGAAATTGTTTTTGTTCTCTATTTTTCGGCCTGTCCTTGCCCGTTTCGTGCTGAAATGAGGCTTGGATGATGTTTTTTAATTTTTAAAATTTTTTTGCATTTATTCTCAAAATTTAAACTCGGGTCGGGTTCGAACGGATAGGAAGGAAATTTTTTTTCTTCTCTATTTTTCGACCTGTCTTCATCCGTTTCGTCTTGAAATGAAACCTGGATGATGTTTTTTAATTTTTAGATTTTGTTTGCATTTATTATTGAATTTTCTAACTCGGGTCGGGTTCGAACGGATAAGAAGGAAATTATTTTTGTTCTCTATTTCTCAGCCTGTCCTTGCCCGTTTCGTCTTGGAATGAAGCCTGGATGACCTTTTTTAATTTTTAAATTTATTTTGCATTTGTTTTTGAATTTTGTAACTCGGGTCGGGTATTCGAACGGATAGGAAGGAAACTATTTTTGTTCTCTATTTTTCGGCCTGTCCATGCCCGTTTCGTCCTGAAATGAAGCTTGGATGACGTTTTTTAATTTTTAAAATTTTTTTGCATTTATTTTCGAAATTTCAAACTCGGGTCGGGTTCGAACGGATAGGAAGGAAATTTTTTTTTCTTCCCTATTTTTTGACCTGTCTTCACCCGTTTCGTCTTGAAATGAAACCTGGATGATGTTTTTTAATTTTTCGATTTTGTTTGCATTTATTATTGAATTTTCTAACTCGGGTCTGGTTCGAACGGATAAGAAGGAAATTATTTTTGTTCTTTATTTTTCGGCCTTTCCTTGCTCGTTTTGTTTTGGAATGAAGCCTGGATGACGTTTTTTAATTTTTAAAATTTTTTTGCATTTGTTTTTTAATTTTCTAACTCGGGTCGGGTATTCGAACGGATAGGAAGGAAATTATTTTTGTTCTCTATTTTTCGGCCTGTCCTTGCCCGTTTCGTCCTGAAATGAAGCCTGGATGATGTTTTTTAATTTTTAAAATTTTTTTGCATTTATTTTCGAAATTTCAAACTCGGGTCCGGTTCGAACGGATAGGAAGGAAATTTTTTTTCTTCTCTATTTTTCGGCCCGTCTTCACCCGTTTCGTCTTGAAATGAAACCTGGATGATGTTTTTTAATTTTTAGAATTTTTTTGCATTTATTTTTGAATTTTCTATCTCGGGTCGGGTTCGAATGGATAGGAAGGAAATTTTTTTTCTTCTCTATTTTTCGGCCTGTCTTCACCCGTTTCGTCTTGAAATGAAACCTGGATGATGTTTTTTAATTTTTAGAATTTTATTGCATTTGTTTTTGAATTTTCTAACTCGGGTCGGGTTCGAATGGATAGGAAGGAAATTTTTTTCTTCTCTATTTTTTGGCCTGTCTTCATCCGTTTTGTCTTGAAATGAAACCTGGATGATATTTTTTAATTTTTAGAATTTTTTTGCATTTGTTTTTGAATTTTCTAACTCGGGTCGTGTTCGAACGGATAGGAAGGAAAATATTTTTGTTCTCTATTTTTCGGCCTGTCCTTGCCCGTTTCGTCTTGAAATGAAGCCTGGATGATGTTTTTTAATTTTTAAAATTTGTTTGCATTTATTTTTGAATTTTCTAACTCGGGTCGGGTTCGAACGGATACGAAGGAAATTTTTTTTCTTCTCTATTTTTCGGCCTGTCTTCATCCATTTCGTCTTGAAATGAAACCTGGATGATGTTTTTTAATTTTTTGAATTTTTTTGCATTTATTTTTGAATTTTCTAACTCGGGTCGGGTTCGAATGGATAGGAAGGAAATTATTTTTGTTCCCTATTTTTTGACCTGTCCTTACCCGTTTCGTCTTCAAATGAAGCCTGGATGATGTTTTTTAATTTTTTAAATTTTTTTGCTTTTATTTTTGAATTTTCTAACTCGGGTCGGGTTCGAACGGATAGGAAGGAAATTTTTTTTCTTCTCTATTTTTCGGTCTGTCTTCTCCCGTTTCGTCTTGAAATGAAACCTGGATGATGTTTTTTAATTTTTAGAATTTTTTTTTGCATTTGTTTATGAATTTTCTAAATCGGGTCGGGTTCGAACGGATAGGAAATTATTTTTGTTCTCTATTTTTCGGCTTGTCCTTGCCCGTTTCGCCTTGAAACGAAGCCTGGATGATGTTTTTTAATTTTTAGAATTTTTTGCATTTATTATTGAATTTTCTAACTCGGGTCAGGTTCGAACGGATAGGAAGGAAATTATTTTTGTTCTCTATTTTTCGGCTTGTCCTTGCCCGTTTCGCCTTGAAATGAAGCCTGGATGATGTTTTTTAATTTTTTAAATTTTTTTGCATTTATTTTTGAATTTTCTAACTCGGGTCGGGTTCGAACGTATAGGAAGGAATTTTTTTTCTTCTCTATTTTTCGGCCAGTCTTCACCCGTTTCGTCTTGAAATGAAACCTGGATGTTGTTTTTTAATTTTTAGAATTTTATTGCATTTGTTTTTGAATTTTCTAACTCGGGTCGGGTTCGAATGGATTGGAAGGAAATTTTTTTCTTCTCTATTTTTTGGCCTGTCTTCATCCGTTTTGTCTTGAAATGAAACCTGGATGATGTTTTTTAATTTTTAGAATTTTTTTGCATTTGTTTTTGAATTTTCTAACTCGGGTCGTGTTCGAACGGATAGGAAGGAAAATATTTTTGTTCTCTATTTTTGGGCCTGTCCTTACCCGTTTCGTCTTGAAATGAAGCCTGGATGATGTTTTTTAATTTTTGAAATTTGTTTGTATTTATTTTTGAATTTTCTAACTCGGGTCGGGTTCGAACGGATACGAAGGAAATTTTTCTTCTTCTCTATTTTTCGGCCTGTCTTCGCCCGTTTCGTCTTGAAATGAAACCTGGATGATGTTTTTTAATTTTTAGAATTTTTTTGCATTTGTTTTTGAATTTTCTATCTCGGGTCGGGTTCGAATGGATAGGAAGGAAATTTTTTTTCTTCTCTATTTTTCGGCCTGTCTTCACCCGTTTCGTCTTGAAATGAAACCTGGATGATGTTTTTTAATTTTTAGAATTTTATTGCATTTGTTTTTGAATTTTCTAACTCGGGTCGGGTTCGAATGGATAGGAAGGAAATTTTTTTCTTCTCTATTTTTTGGCCTGTCTTCATCCGTTTTGTCTTGAAATGAAACCTGGATGATGTTTTTTAATTTTTAGAATTTTTTTGCATTTGTTTTTGAATTTTCTAACTCGGGTCGCGTTCAAACGGATAGGAAGGAAAATATTTTTGTTCTCTATTTTTCGGCCTGTCATTGCCCGTTTCGTCTTGAAATGAAGCCTGGATGATGTTTTTTAATTTTTAAAATTTGTTTGCATTTATTTTTGAATTTTCTAACTCGGGTCGGGTTCGAACGGATACGAAGGAAATTTTTTTTCTTCTCTATTTTTCGGCCACTCTTCATCCATTTCGTCTTGAAATGAAACCTGGATGATGTTTTTTAATTTTTAGAATTTTATTGCATTTGTTTTTCAATTTTCTAACTCGGGTCGGGTTCGAATGGATAGGAAGGAAATTTTTTTCTTCTCTATTTTTTGGCCTGTCTTCATACGTTTTGTCTTGAAATGAAACCTGGATGATGTTTTTTAATTTTTAGAATTTTATTGCATTTATTTTTGAATTTTCTAACTCGGGTCGTGTTCGAACGGATAGGAAGGAAAATATTTTTGGTCTCTATTTTTCGGCCTGTCCTTGCCCGTTTCGTCCTGAAATGAAGCCTGGATGATGTTTTTTAATTTTTAAAATTTTTTTGCATTTATTTTCGAAATTTCAAACTCGGGTCCGGTTCGAACGGATAGGAAGGAAATTTTTTTTCTTCTCTATTTTTCGGCCTGTCTTCACCCGTTTCGTCTTGAAATGAAACCTGGATGATGTTTTTTAATTTTTAGAATTTTTTTGCATTTATTTTTGAATTTTCTATCTCGGGTCGGGTTCGAATGGATAGGAAGGAAATTTTTTTTCTTCTCTATTTTTCGGCCTGTCTCCGCCCGTTTCGTCTTGAAATTAAACCTGGATGATGTTTTTTAATTTTTAGAATTTTATTGCATTTGTTTTTGAATTTTCTAACTCGGGTCGGGTTCGAATGGATAGGAAGGAAATTTTTTTCTTCTCTATTTTTTGGCCTGTCTTCATCCGTTTTGTCTTGAATTGAAACCTGGATGATGTTTTTTAATTTTTAGAATTTTTTTGCATTTGTTTTTGAATTTTCTAACTCGGGTCGTGTTCGAACGGATAGGAAGGAAAATATTTTTGTTCTCTATTTTTCGGCCTGTCCTTGCCCGTTTCGTCTTGAAATGAAGCCTGGGTGATGTTTTTTAATTTTTAAAATTTGTTTGCATTTATTTTTGAATTTTCTAACTCGGGTCGGGTTCGAACGGATACGAAGGAAATTTTTTTTCTTCCCTATTTTTCGGCCTGTCTTCATCCGTTTCGTCTTGAAATGAAACCTGGATGATGTTTTTTAATTTTTAGAATTTTTTTGCATTTATTTTTGAATTTTCTAACTCGGGTCGGGTTCGAATGGATAGGAAGGAAATTTTTTTTCTTCTCTATTTTTCGGCCTGTCTTCACCCGTTTCGTCTTGAAATGAAACCTGGATGATGTTTTTTAATTTTTAGAATTTTTTTGCATTTATTTTTGAATTTTCTAACTCTGGTAGGGTTCGAATGGATAGGAAGGAAATTTTTTTCTTCTCTATTTTTCGGCCTGTCTTCACCCGTTTCGTCTTCAAATGAAACCTGGATGATATTTTTTAATTTTTAGAATTTTTTGCATTTGTTTTTGAATTTTCTAAATCGGGTCGGGTTCGAACGGATAGGAAGGAAATTATTTTTGTTCTCTATTTTTTGGCTTGTCCTTGCCCGTTTCGTCTTGAAATGAAGCCTGGATGATGTTTTTTAATTTTTTAAATTTTTTTGCTTTTATTTTTGAATTTTCTAACTCGGGTCGGGTTCGAACGGATAGGAAGGAAATTTTTTTTCTTCTCTATTTTTCGGTCTGTCTTCACCCGTTTCGTCTTGAAATGAAACCTGGATGATGTTTTCTAATTTTTTGAATTTTTTTGCATTTGTTTATGAATTTTCTAAATCGGGTCGGGTTCGAACGGATAGGAAATTATTTTTGTTCTCTATTTTTCGGCTTGTCCTTGCCCGTTTCGCCATGAAACGAAGCCTGGATGATGTTTTTTAATTTTTAGAATTTTTTTGCATTTATTATTGAATTTTCTAACTCGGGTCAGGTTCGAACGGATAGGAAGGAAATTATTTTTGTTCTCTATTTTTTGGCTTGTCCTTGCCCGTTTCGTCTTGAAATGAATCCTGGATGATGTTTTTTAATTTTTTTAATTTTTTTGCTTTTATTTTTGAATTTTCTAACTCGGGTCGAGTTCGAACGGATAGGAAGGAATTTTTTTTCTTCTCTATTTTTCGGCCTGTCTTCACCCGTTTCGTCTTGAAATGAAACCTGGATGATGTTTTTTAATTTTTAAAATTTTTTTGCATTTATTTTTGAATTTTCTAACTCGGGTCGGGTTCGAACGGATAGGAAGGAATTTTTTTTCTTCTCTATTTTTCGGCCTGTCTTCACCTGTTTTGTCTTGAAATGAAACCTGGATGATGTTTTTTAATTTTTAGAATTTTTTTGCATTTATTTTTGAATTTTCTAACTCGGGTCGGGTTCGAACGGTTAGGAAGGAAATTATTTTTGTTCTCTATTTTTCGGCCTGTCCTTGCCTTTTTCGTCTTGAAATGAAGCCTGGATGATGTTTTTTAATTTTTAAAATTTGTTTGCATTTACTTTTGAATTTTCTAACTCGGGTCGGGTTCGAACGGATATGAAGGAAATTTTTTTTCTTCTCTATTTTTCGGCCTGTCTTCACCCGTTTCTTCTTGAAATGAAACCTGGATGATGTTTTTTAATTTTTGGAATTTTTTTGCATTTATTATTTAATTTTCTAACTCGGGTCGGGTTCGAACGGATAGGAAGTAAATTATTTTTGTTCTCTATTTTTCGGTCTGTCTTTGCCAGTTTCATCTTGGAATGAAGCCTGGATGATGTTTTCTAATTTTTAAAATTTTTTTGCATTTGTTTTTGAATTTTGTAACTCGGGTCGGGTATTCGAACGGATTGGAAGGAAATTATTTTTGTTCTCTATTTTTCGGCCTGTCCATGCCCGTTTCGTCCTGAAATGAAGCTTGGATGACGTTTTTTAATTTTTAAAATTTTTTTGCATTTATTTTCGAAATTTCAAACTCGGGTCGGGTTCGAACGGATAGGAAGGAAATTTTTTTTTCTTCTCTATTTTTCGTCCTGTCTTCACCCGTTTCGTCTTGAAATGAAATCTAGATGATATTTTTTAATTTTTAGATTTTGTTTGCATTTATTATTGAATTTTCTAACTCGGGTCGGGTTCGAACGGATTGGAAGGAAATTATTTTTGTTCTCTATTTTTCGGCCTGTCCTTGCCCGTTTCTTCCTGAAATGAAGCCTGGATGATGTTTTTTAATTTTTAAAATTTTTTTGCATTTATTATTGAATTTTCTAACTCGGGTCGGGTTCGAACGGATAGGAAGGAAATTATTTTTGTTCTCTATTTTTCGGCCTGTCCTTGCCCGTTTCGTCTTGGAATGAAGCCTGGATGATGTTTTTTAATTTTTAAAAGTTTTTTGCATTTATTTTTGAATTTTCAAACTCGGGTCGAGTTCGAATGGATAGGAAGGAAATTTTTTTCTTCTCTATTTTTCGGCCTGTCTTCATCTATTTTGTCTTGAAATGGAACCTGGATGATGTTTTTTAATTTTTAGACTTTTTTTGCATTTGTTTTTGAATTTTCTAATTTGGGTCGGGTTCGAACGGATAGGAAGGAAATTATTTTTGTTCACTATTTTTCGGCCTGTGATTGCCCGTTTCGTCTTGAAATGAAGCGTGGATGATGTTTTTTAATTTTTTAAATTTTTTGGCATTTATTTTTGAATTTTCTAACTCGGGTCGGGTTCGAATGGATAGGAAGGAAATTATTTTTGTTCCCTATTTTTCGACCTGTCCTTGCCCATTTCGTCTTGAAATGAAGCCTGGATGATGTTTTTTAATTTTTTAAATTTTTTTGCTTTTATTTTTGAATTTTCTAACTCGGGTCGGGTTCGAACGGATAGGAAGGAAATTTGTTTTCTTCTCTATTTTTCGGTCTGTCTTCACCCGTTTCGTCTTGAAATGAAACCTGGATGATGTTTTTTAATTTTTAGAATTTTTTTTGCATTTGTTTATGAATTTTCTAAATCGGGTCGGGTTCGAACGGATAGGAAATTATTTTTGTTCTCTATTTTTCGGCTTGTCCTTGCCCGTTTCGCCTTGAAACGAAGCCTGGATGATGTTTTTTAATTTTTAGAATTTTTTTGCATTTATTATTGAATTTTCTAACTCGGGTCAGGTTCGAACGGATAGGAAGGAAATTATTTTTGTTCTCCATTTTTCGGCTTGTCCTTGCCCGTTTCGCCTTGAAATGAAGCCTGGATGATGTTTTTTAATTTTTTAAATTTTTTTGCATTTATTTTTGAATTTTCTAACTCGTGTCGCGTTCGAACGTATAGGAAGGAATTTTTTTTCTTCTCTATTTTTCGGCCTGTCTTCACCCGTTTCGTCTTGAAATGAAACCTGGATGATATTTTTTAATTTTTAGAATTTTATTGCATTTGTTTTTGAATTTTCTAACTCGGGTCGGGTTCGAATGGATAGGAAGGAAATTTTTTTCTTCTCTATTTTTTGGCCTGTCTTCATCCGTTTTGTCTTGAAATGAATCCTGGATGATGTTTTTTAATTTTTAGAATTTTTTTGCATTTATTATTGAATTTTCTAACTCGGGTCGGGTTCGAACGGATAGGAAGGAAATTACTTTTGTTCTCTATTTTTCGGCCTGTCCTTGCCCGTTTCGTCTTGGAATGAAGCCTGGATGATGTTTTTTAATTTTTAAAATTTTTTTGCATTTATTTTTGAATTTTCTAACTGGGGTCGGGTATTCGAACGGATAGGAAGGAAATTGTTTTTGTTATCTATTTTTCGGCCTGTTCTTGCCCGTTTCGTCCTGAAATGAAGCCAGGATGATGTTTTTTAATTTTTAGAATTTTTTTGCGTTTATTCTCGAAATTTCAAACTCGGGTCGGGTTCGAACGGATAGGAAGGAAATTATTTTTTCTTCTCTATTTTTCGACCTGTCTTCATCCGTTTCGTCTTGAAATGAAACCTGGATGATGTTTTTTAATTTTTGGAATTTTTTTGCATTTATTTTTTAATTTTCTAACTCGGGTCGGGTTCGAACGGATAGGAAGGAAATTATTTTTGTTCTCCATTTTTCGGCTTGTCCTTGCCCGTTTCGCCTTGAAATGAAGCCTGGATGATGTTTTTTAATTTTTTAAATTTTTTTGCATTTATTTTTGAATTTTCTAACTCGTGTCGCGTTCGAACGGATAGGAAGGAAATTTTTTTCTTCTCTATTTTTCGACCTGTCTTCATCCGTTTCGTCTTGAAATGAAACCTGGATGATGTTTTTTAATTTTTGGAATTTTTTTGCATTTATTTTTTAATTTTCTAACTCGGGTCGGGTTCGAACGGATAGGAAGGAAATTATTTTTGTTCTCTATTTTTCGGCCTGTCCTTGCCAGTTTCGTCTTGGAATGAAGCCTGGATGATGTTTTTTAATTTTTAAAATTTTTTTGCATTTGGTTTTGAATTTTGTAACTCGGGTCAGGTATTCGAACGGATAGGAAGGAAATTATTTTTGTTCTCTATTTTTCGGCCTGTCCATGCCCGTTTCGTCCTGAAATGAAGCTTGGATGACGTTTTTTAATTTTTAAAATTTTTTTGCATTTATTTTCGAAATTTCAAACTCGGGTCGGGTTCGAACGGATAGGAAGGAAATTTTTTTTTCTTCTCTATTTTTTGACCTGTCTTCACCCGTTTCGTCTTGAAATGAAACCTGGATGATGTTTTTCAATTTTTAGATTTTGTTTGCATTTATTATTGAATTTTCTAACTCGGGTCGGGTTCGAACGGATAGGAAGGAAATTATTTTTGTTCTCTATTTTTCGGCCTCTCCTTGCTCGGTTCGTCTTGGAACGAAGCGTGGATGACGTTTTTTAATTTTTAAAATTTTTTTGAATTTGTTTTTGAATTTTCTAACTCGGGTCGGGTATTCGAACGGATAGGAAGGAAATTATTTTTGTTCTCTATTTTTCGCCCTGTCCTTGCCCGTTTCGTCCTGAAATGAAGCCTAGATGATGTTTTTTAATTTTTAAAATTTTTTGGCATTTATTTTCGAAATTTCAAACTCGGGTCGGGTTCGAATGGATAGGAAGGAAATTTTTTTTCTTCTCTATTTTTCGACCTGTCTTCATCCGTTTCGTCTTGAAATGAAACCTGGATGATGTTTTTTAATTTTTGGAATTTTTTTGCATTTATTATTTAATTTTCTAACTCGGGTCGGGTTCGAACGAATAGGAAGTAAATTATTTTTGTTCTCTATTTTTCGGCCTGTCTTTGCCAGTTTCATCTTGGAATGAAGCCTGGATGATGTTTTCTAATTTTTAAAATTTTTTTGCATTTGTTTTTGAATTTTGTAACTCGGGTCGGGTATTCGAACGGATAGGAAGGAAATTATTTTTGTTCTCTATTTTTCGGCCTGTCCATGCCCGTTTCGTCCTGAAATGAAGCTTGGATGACGTTTTTTAATTTTTAAAATTTTTTTGCATTTATTTTCGAAATTTCAAACTCGGGTCGGGTTCGAATGGATAGGAAGGAAATTTTTTTTTCTTCTCTATTTTTCGGCCTGTCTTCACCCGTTTCGTCTTGAAATGAAACCTGGATGATGTTTTTTAATTTTTAAAATTTTTTTGCATTTATTGTTGAATTTTCTAACTCGGGACGGGTTCGAACAGATAGGAAGGAAATTATTTTTGTTCTCTATTTTTCGGCCTGTCCTTGCCCGTTTCGTCTTGGAATGAAGCCTGGATGATGTTTTTTAATTTTTAAAATTTTTTTGCATTTATTTTTGAATTTTCTAACTTGGGTCGGGTATTCGAACGGATTGGAAGGAAATTGTTTTTGTTCTCTATTTTTCGGCCTGTCCTTGCCTGTTTGGTCCTGAAATGAAGCCTGGATGATGTTTTTTAATTTTTAAAATTTTTTTGCATTTATTCTCGAAATTTCAAACTCGGGTCCGGTTCGAACGGATAGGAAGGAAATTTTTTTTCTTCTCTATTTTTCGACCTGTCTTCATCCGTTTCGTCTTGAAATGAAACCTGGATGATGTTTTTTAATTTTTGGAATTTTTTTGCATTTATTATTTAATTTTCTAACTCGGGTCGGGTTCGAACGGATAGGAAGGAAATTATTTTTGTTCTCTATTTTTCGGCCTGTCCTTGCCAGTTTCGTCTTGGAATGAAGCCTGGATGATGTTTTTTAATTTTTAAAATTTTTTTGCATTTGTTTTTGAATTTTGTAACTCGGGTCGGGTATTCAAACGGATAGGAAGGAAATTATTTTTGTTCTCTATTTTTCGGCCTGTCCATGCCCGTTTCGTCCTGAAATGAAGCTTGGATGACGTTTTTTAATTTTTAAAATTTTTTTGCATTTATTTTCGAAATTTCAAACTCGGGTCGGGTTCGAACGGATAGGAAGGAAATTTTTTTTTCTTCTCTATTTTTTGACTAGTCTTCACCCGTTTCGTCTTGAAATGAAACCTGGATGACGTTTTTTAATTTTTAGATTTTGTTTGCATTTATTATTGAATTTTCTAACTCGGGTCGGGTTCGAACGGATAGGAAGGAAATTATTTTTTTTCTCTATTTTTCGGCCTGTCCTTGCTCGTTTCGTCTTGGAATGAAGCGTGAATGACGTTTTTTAATTTTTAAAATTTTTTTGCATTTGTTTTTGAATTTTCTAACTCGGGTCGGGTATTCGAACGGATAGGAAGGAAATTATTTTTGTTCTCTATTTTTCGCCCTGTCCTTGTCCGTTTCGTCCTGAAATGAAGCCTAGATGATGTTTTTTAATTTTTAAAATTTTTTTGTATTTATTTTCGAAATTTCAAACTCGGGTCGGGTTCGAACGGATAGGAAGGAAATTTTTTTTCTTCTCTATTTTTCGACCTGTCTTCATCCGTTTCGTCTTGAAATGAAACCTGGATGATGTTTTTTAATTTTTGGAATTTTTTTGCATTTATTATTTAATTTTCTAACTCGGGTCGGGTTCGAACGGATAGGAAGTAAATTATTTTTGTTCTCTATTTTTCGGCCTGTCTTTGCCAGTTTCATCTTGGAATGAAGCCTGGATGATGTTTTCTAATTTTTAAAATTTTTTTGCATTTGTTTTTGAATTTTGTAACTCGGGTCGGGTATTCGAACGGATAGGAAGGAAATTATTTTTGTTCTCTATTTTTCGGCCTGCCCATGCCCGTTTCGTCCTGAAATGAAGCTTGGATGACGTTTTTTAATTTTTAAAATTTTTTTGCATTTATTTTCGAAATTTCAAACTCGGGTCGGGTTCGAACGGATAGGAAGGAAATTTTTTTTTCTTCTCTATTTTTCGTCCTGTCTTCACCCGTTTCGTCTTGAAATGAAACCTGGATGATATTTTTTAATTTTTAGATTTTGTTTGCATTTATTATTGAAATTTTTAACTCGGGTCGGGTTCGAACGGATAGGAAGGAAATTATTTTTGTTCTCTATTTTTCGGCCTATCCTTGCTCGTTTCGTCTTGGAATGAAGCGTGGATGACGTTTTTTAATTTTTAAAATTTTTTTGCATTTGTTTTTGAATTTTGTAACTCGGGTCGGGTATTTGAACGGATAGGAAGGAAATTATTTTTGTTCTTTATTTTTCGGCCTGTCCTTGCCCGTTTCGTCCTGAAATGAAGCCTAGATGATGTTTTTTAATTTTTAAAATTTTTTTGCATTTATTTTCGAAATTTCAAACTCGGGTCGGGTTCGAACGGATAGGAAGGATATTTTTTTTCTTCTCTATTTTTCGGCCTGTCTTCACCCGTTTCGTCTTGAAATGTAACCTGGATGATGTTTTTTAATTTTTAGAATTTTTTTTGCATTTATTATTGAATTTTCTAACTCGGGTCGGGTTCGAACGGATAGGAAGGAAATTATTTTTGTTCTCTATTTCTCAGCCTGTCCTTGCCCGTTTCGTCTTGGAATGAAACCTGGATGATGTTTTTTAATTTTCAAAATTTTTTTGCATTTGTTTTTGAACTTTCTAACTCGGGTCGGGTATTCGAACGGATAGGAACGAAATTATTTTTGTTCTCTATTTTTCGGCCTGTCTTTGCCCGTTTCGTCCTGAAATGAAGCCTGGCTAACGTTTTTTAATTTTTAAAATTTTTTTGCATTTATTTTCGAAATTTCAAACTCGGGTCGGGTATGAACGGATAGGAAGGAAATTTTTTTTCTTCTCTATTTTTCGACCTGTCTTCACCCGTTTCGTCTTGAAATGAAACCTAGATGATGCTTTTTAATTTTTAGAATTTTTTGCATTTATTATTGAATTTTCTAACTCGGGTCGGGTTCGAACGGATAGGAAGGAAATTATTTTTTTTCTCTATTTTTCGGCCTGTCCTTGCCCGTTTCGTCTTGGAATGAAGCCTGGATGATGTTTTTTAATTTTTAAAAGTTTTTTGCATTTATTTTTGAATTTTCAAACTCGGGTCGAGTTCGAATGGATAGGAAGGAAATTTTTTTCTTCTCTATTTTTCGGCCTGTCTTCATCTATTTTGTCTTGAAATGGAACTTGGATGATGTTTTTTAATATTTAGAATTTTTTTGCAGTTGTTTTTGAATTTTCTAATTTGGGTCGGGTTCGAACGGATAGGAAGGAAATTATTTTTGTTCACTATTTTTCGGCCTGTGATTGCCCGTTTCGTCTTGAAATGAAGCGTGGATGATGTTTTTTAATTTTTTAAATTTTTTGGCATTTATTTTTGAATTTTCTAACTCGGGTCGGGTTCGAATGGATAGGAAGGAAATTATTTTTGTTCCCTATTTTTCGACCTGTCCTTGCCCGTTTCGTCTTGAAATGAAGCCTGGATGATGTTTTTTAATTTTTTAAATTTTTTTGCTTTTATTTTTGAATTTTCTAACTCGGGTCGGGTTCGAACGGATAGGAAGGAAATTTGTTTTTTTCTCTATTTTTAGGTCTGTCTTCACCCGTTTCGTCTTGAAATGAAACCTGGATGATGTTTTTTAATTTTTAGAATTTTTTTTGCATTTGTTTATGAATTTTCTAAATCGGGTCGGGTTCGAACGGATAGGAAATTATTTTTGTTCTCTATTTTTCGGCTTGTCCTTGCCCGTTTCGCCTTGAAACGAAGCCTGGATGATGTTTTTTAATTTTTAGAATTTTTTTGCATTTATTATTGAATTTTCTAACTCGGGTCAGGTTCGAACGGATAGGAAGGAAATTATTTTTGTTCTCTATTTTTCGGTTTGTCCTTGCCCGTTTCGCCTTGAAATGAAGCCTGGATGATGTTTTTTAATTTTTTCAATTTTTTTGCATTTATTTTTGAATTTTCTAACTCGGGTCGGGTTCGAACGTATAGGAAGGAATTTTTTTTCTTCTCTATTTTTCGGCCTGTCTTCACCCGTTTCGTCTTGAAATGAAACCTGGATGATATTTTTTAATTTTTAGAATTTTATTGCATTTGTTTTTTAATTTTCTAACTCGGGTCGGGTTCGAATGGATAGGAAGGAAATTTTTTTCTTCTCTATTTTTTGGCCTGTCTTCATCCGTTTTGTCTTGAAATGAATCCTGGATGATGTTTTTTAATTTTTAGAATTTTTTTGCATTTGTTTTTGAATTTTCTAACTCGGGTCGTGTTCGAACGGATAGGAAGGAAAATATTTTTGTTCTCTATTTTTCGGCCTGTCCTTGCCTTTTTCGTCTTGAAATGAAGCCTAGATGATGTTTTTTAATTTTTAAAATTTGTTTGCATTTATTTTTGAATTTTCTAACTCGGGTCGGGTTCGAACGGATAGGAAGTAAATTTTTTTTCTTCTCTATTTTTCGGCCTGTCTTCACCCGTTTCGTCTTGAAATGAAACCTGGATGATGTTTTTTAATTTTTAGAATTTTTTTGCATTTATTTTTGAATTTTCTAACTCGGGTCGGGTTCGAATGGATAGGAAGAAAATTTTTTTTCTTCTCTATTTTTCGGCCTATCTTCACCCGTTTCGTCTTGAAATGAAACCTGGATGATGTTTTTTAATTTTTAGAATTTTTTTGCATTTATTTTTGAATTTTCTAACTCGGGTAGGGTTCGAATGGATAGGAAGGAAATTTTTTTCTTCTCTATTTTTCGGCCTGTCTTCACCCGTTTCGTCTTCAAATGAAACCTGGATGATATTTTTTAATTTTTAGAATTTTTTGCATTTGTTTTTGAATTTTCTAAATCGGGTCGGGTTCGAACGGATAAGAAGGAAATTATTTTTGTTCTCTATTTTTTGGCTTGTCCTTGCCCGTTTCGTCTTGAAATGAAGCCTGGATGATGTTTTTTAATTTTTTAAATTTTTTTGCTTTTTTTTTTGAATTTTCTAACTCGGGTCGGGTTCGAACGGATAGGAAGGAAATTTTTTTTCTTCTCTATTTTTCGGTCTGTCTTCTCCCGTTTCGTCTTGAAATGAAACCTGGATGATGTTTTCTAATTTTTTGAATTTTTTTGCATTTGTTTATGAATTTTCTAAATCGGGTCGGGTTCGAACGGATAGGAAATTATTTTTGTTCTCTATTTTTCGGCTTGTCCTTGCCCGTTTCGCCATGAATAGAAGCCTGGATGATGTTTTTTAATTTTTAGAATTTTTTTGCATTTATTATTGAATTTTCTAACTCGGGTCAGGTTCGAACGGATAGGAAGGAAATTATTTTTGTTCTCTATTTTTCGGCTTGTCCTTGCCCGTTTCGCCTTGAAATGAAGCCTGGATGATGTTTTTTAATTTTTTAAATTTTTTTGCATTTATTTTTGAATGTTCTAACTCGGGTCGGGTTCGAACGGATAGGAAGGAATTTTTTTTCTTCTCTATTTTTCGGCCAGTCTTCACCCGTTTCGTCTTGAAATGAAACCTGGATGATGTTTTTTAATTTTTAGAATTTTTTTGCATTTACTATTGAATTTTCTAACTCGGGTCGGGTTCGAACGGATAGGAAGGAAATTATTTTTGTTCTCTATTTTTCGGCCTGTCCTTGCCCGTTTCGTCTTGAAATGAAGCCTGGATGATGTTTTTTAATTTTTAAAATTTGTTTGCATTTACTTTTGAATTTTCTAACTCGGGTCGGGTTCGAACGGATACGAAGGAAAATTTTTTCCTTCTCTATTTTTCGGCCTGTCTTCACCCGTTTCGTCTTGAAATGAAACCTGGATGATGTTTTTTAATTTTTAGAATTTTTTTGCATTTATTATTGAATTTTCTAACTCGGGTCGGGTTCGAACGGATAGGAAGGAAATTATTTTTGTTCTCTATTTTTCGGCCTGTCCTTGCCCATTTCGTCTTGGAATGAAGCCTGGATGATGTTTTTTAATTTTTAAAATTTTTTTGCATTTATTTTTGAATTTTCTAACTTGGGTCGGGTATTCGAACGGATAGGAAGGAAATTGTTTTTGTTCTCTATTTTTCGGCCTGTCCTTGCCCGTTTCGTCCTGAAATGAAGCCTGGATGATGTTTTTTAATTTTTAAAATTTTTTTGCATTTATTCTCGAAATTTCAAACTCGGGTCGGGTTCGAACGGATAGGAAGGAAATTTTTTTTCTTCTCTATTTTTCGACCTGTCTTCATCCCATTCGTCTGGAAATGAAACCTGGATGATGTTTTTTAATTTTTGGAATTTTTTTGCATTTATTATTTAATTTTCTAACTCGGGTCGGGTTCGAACGGATAGTAAGGAAATTATTTTTGTTCTCTATTTTTCGGCCTGTCCTTGCCAGTTTCGTCTTGGAATGAAGCCTGGATGATGTTTTTTAATTTTTAAAATTTTTTTGCCTTTGTTTTTGAATTTTCTAACTCGGGTCGGGTATTCGAACGGATAGGAAGGAAATTATTTTTGTTCTCTATTTTTCGGCTTGTCCTTACCCGTTTCGCCTTGAAATGAAGCCTGGATGATATTTTTTAATTTTTTAAATTTTTTTGCATTTATTTTTGAATTTTCTAACTCGGGTCGGGTTCGAACGTATAGGAAGGAATTTTTTTTCTTCTCTATTTTTCGGCCTGTCTTCACCCGTTTCGTCTTGAAATGATACCTGGATGATGTTTTCTAATTTTTAAAATTTTATTGCATTTGTTATTGAATTTTCTAACTTGGGTCGGGTTCGAATGGATAGGAAGGAAATTTTTTTCTTCTCTATTTTTTGGCCTGTCTTCATCCGTTTTGTCTTGTAATGAAACCTGGATGATGTTTTTTAATTTTTAGAATTTTTTTGCATTTGTTTTTGAATTTTCTAACTCGGGTCGTGTTCGAACGGATAGGAAGGAAATTATTTTTGTTCTCTATTTTTCGGCCTGTCCTTGCCCGTTTCGTCTTGAAATGAAGCCTGGATGATGTTTTTTAATTTTTAGAATTTTTTTGCATTTATTGTTGAATTTTCTAACTCGGGTCAGGTTCGAACGGATAGGAAGGAAATTATTTTTGTTCTCTATTTTTCGGTCTGTCTTCGCCCGTTTCGTCTTGAAATGAAACCTGGATGATGTTTTCTAATTTTTTGAATTTTTTTGCATTTGTTTATGAATTTTCTAAATCGGGTCGGGTTCGAACGGATAGGAAATTATTTTTGTTCTCTATTTTTCGGCTTGTCCTTGCCCGTTTCGCCATGAAACGAAGCCTGGATGATGTTTTTTAATTTTTAGAATTTTTTTGCATTTATTGTTGAATTTTCAAACTCGGGTCAGGTTCGAACGGATAGGAAGGAAGTTATTTTTGTTCTCTATTTTTCGGCTTGTCCTTGCCCGTTTCGCCTTGAATTGAAGCCTGGATGATGTTTTTAAATTTTTTAAATTTTTTTACATTTATTTTTGAATTTTCTTACTCGGGTCGGGTTCGAACGGATAGGAAGGAATTTTTTTTCTTCTCTATTTTTCGGCCTGTCTTCACCCGTTTTGACTTGAAATGAAACCTGGATGATGTTTTTAATTTTTAGAATTTTTTTGCATTTATTTTTGAATTTTCTAACTCGGGTTGGGTTCGAACGGATAGGAAGGAAATTATTTTTGTTCTCTATTTTTCGGCCTGTCCTTGCCCGTTTCGTCATGAAATGAAGCCTGGATGATGTTTTTTAATTTTTAAAATTTGTTTGCATTTACTTTTGAATTTTCTAACTCGGGTCGGGTTGGAACGGATACGAAGGAAATTTTTTTTCTTCTCTATTTTTCGGCCTGTCTTCACCCATTTCGTCTTGAAATGAAACCTGGATGATGTTTTTTAATTTTTAGAATTTTTTTGCATTTATTATTGAATTTTCTAACTCGGGTCGGGTTCGAACGGATAAGAAGGAAATTATTTTTGTTCTCTATTTTTCGGCCTGTCCTTGCCCGTTTCGTCTTGGAATGAAGCCTGGATGATGTTTTCCAATTTTTAAAATTTTTTTGCATTTATTTTTGAATTTTCTAACTTGGGTCGGGTATTCGAACGGATAGGAAGGAAATTGTTTTTGTTCTCTATTTTTCGGCCTATCCTTGCCCGTTTCGTCCTGAAATGAAGCCTGGATGATGTTTTTTAATTTTTAAAATTTTTTTGCATTTACTCTCGAAATTTCAAACTCGGGTCGGGTTCGAACGAATAGGAAGGAAATTTTTTTTCTTCTCTATTTTTCGACCTGTCTTCATCCCATTCGTCTTGAAATGAAACCTGGATGATGTTTTTTAATTTTTGGAATTTTTTTGCATTTATTATTTAATTTTCTAACTCGGGTCGGGTTCGAACGGATAGGAAGGAAATTATTTTTGTTCTCTATTTTTCGGCCTGTCCTTGCCAGTTTCGTCTTGGAATGAAGCCTGGATGATGTTTTTTAATTTTTAAAATTTTTTTGCATTCGTTTTTGAATTTTGTAACTCGGGTCGGGTATTCGAACGGATAGGAAGGAAATTATTTTTGTTCTCTATTTTTTGGCCTGTCCATGCCCGTTTCGTCCTGAAATGAAGCCTGGATGACGTTTTTTAATTTTTTAAATTTTTTTACATTTATTTTTTAATTTTCTAACTCGGGTCGGGTTCGAACGGATAGGAAGGAATTTTTTTTCTTCTCTATTTTTCGGCCTGTCTTCACCCGTTTTGACTTGAAATGAAACCTGGATGATGTTTTTAATTTTTAGAATTTTTTTGCATTTATTGTTGAATTTTCTAACTCGGGTCAGGTTCGAACGGATAGGAAGGAAATTATTTTTGTTCTCTATTTTTCTGCTTGTCCTTGCCCGTTTCGCCTTGAAATGAAGCCCGGATGATGTTTTTTAATTTTTTTAATTTTTTTAAATTTATTTTCGAAATTTCAAACTCGGGTCGGGTTCGAACGGATAGGAAGGAAATTTTTTTTTCTTCTCTATTTTTTGACCTGTCTTCACCCGTTTCGTCTTGAAATGAAACCTGGATGATATTTTTTAATTTTTAGATTTTGTTTGCATTTATTATTGAATTTTCTAACTCGGGTCGGGTTCGAACGGATAGGAAGGAAATTATTTTTGTTCTCTATTTTTCGGCCTGTCCTTGCTCGTTTCGTCTTGGAATGAAGCCTGGATGACGTTTTTTAA
This sequence comes from Quercus robur, assembly GCF_932294415.1. Taxonomy (NCBI): domain Eukaryota; kingdom Viridiplantae; phylum Streptophyta; class Magnoliopsida; order Fagales; family Fagaceae; genus Quercus; species Quercus robur. The sequence goes on from NC_065543.1 coordinate 23,651,956, forward strand.
TTTTTAAAATTTTTTTGCCTTTGTTTTTGAATTTTCTAACTCGGGTCGGGTATTCGAACGGATAGGAAGGAAATTATTTTTGTTCTCTATTTTTCGGCCTGTCCTTGCCCGTTTCGTCCTGAAATGAAGCCTGGATGATGTTTTTTAATTTTTAAATTTTTTTTGCATTTATTTTCGAAATTTCAAACTCTAGTCGGGTTTGAACGGATAGGAAGGAAATTTTTTTTCTTCTCTATTTTTCGGCTTGTCTTCACCCGTTTCGTCTTGAAATGTATCCTGGATGATGTTTTTTAATTTTTAGAATTTTTTTTGCATTTATTATTGAATTTTCTAACTCGGGTCGGGTTCGAACGGATAGGAAGGAAATTATTTTTGTTCTCTATTTCTCAGCCTGTCCTTGCCCGTTTCGTCTTGGAATGAAGCCTGGATGATGTTTTTTAATTTTTCAAATTTTTTTGCCTTTCTTTTTGAACTTTCTAACTCGGGTCGGGTATTCGAACGGATAGGAACGAAATTATTTTTGTTCTCTATTTTTCAGCCTGTCCTTGCCTGTTTCGTCCTGAAATGAAGCCTGGATGACGTTTTTTAATTTTTAAAATTTTTTTGCATTTATTTTCGAAATTTCAAACTCGGGTCGTATACGAATGGATAGGAAGGAAATTTTTTTTCTTCTCTATTTTTCGCCCTGTCTTCACCCGTTTCGTCTTGAAATGAAACCTAGATGATGTTTTTTAATTTTTAAAATTTTTTTGCATTTACTCTCGAAATTTCAAACTCGGGTCGGGTTCGAACGAATAGGAAGGAAATTTTTTTTCTTCTCTATTTTTCGACCTGTCTTCATCCCATTCGTCTTGAAATGAAACCTGGATGATGTTTTTTAATTTTTGGAATTTTTTTGCATTTATTATTTAATTTTCTAACTCGGGTCGGGTTCGAACGGATAGGAAGGAAATTATTTTTGTTCTCTATTTTTCCGCCTGTCCTTGCCCGTTTCGTCTTGGAATGAAGCCTGGATGATGTTTTTTAATTTTTAAAAGTTTTTTGCATTTATTTTTGAATTTTCAAACTCGGGTCGGGTTCGAATGGATAGGAAGGAAATTTTTTTCTTCTCTATTTTTCAGCCTGTCTTCATCTGTTTTGTCTTGAAATGAAACCTGGATGATGTTTTTTAATTTTTAGAATTTTTTTGCATTTGTTTTTGAATTTTCTAATTCGGGTCGGGTTCGAACGGATAGGAAGGAAATTATTTTTGTTCACTATTTTTCGGCCTATCATTGCCCGTTTCGTCTTGAAATGAAGCGTGGATGATGTTTTTTAATTATTTAAATTTTTTGGCATTTATTTTTGAATTTTCTAACTCGGGTCGGGTTCGAATAGATAGGAAGGAAATTATTTTTGTTCCCTATTTTTCGACCTGTCCTTGCCCGTTTCGTCTTGAAATGAATTCTGGATGATGTTTTTTAATTTTTTAAATTTTTTTGCTTTTATTTTTGAATTTTCTAAGTCGGGTCGGGTTCGAACGGATAGGAAGGAAATTTTTTTTCTTCTCTATTTTTCGGTCTGTCTTCACCCTTTTCGTCTTGAAATGAAACCTGGATGATGTTTTTTAATTTTTAGAATTTTTTTTGCATTTGTTTATGAATTTTCTAAATCGGGTCGGGTTCGAACGGATAGGAAATTATTTTTGTTCTCTATTTTTCGGCTTGTCCTTGCCCGTTTCGCCTTGAAACGAAGCCTGGATGATGTTTTTTAATTTTTAGAATTTTTTTGCATTTATTATTGAATTTTCTAACTCGGGTCAGGTTCGAACGGATAGGAAGGAAATTATTTTTGTTCTCTATTTTTCGGCTTGTCCTTACCCGTTTCGCCTTGAAATGAAGCCTGGATGATGTTTTTTAATTTTTTAAATTTTTTTGCATTTATTTTTGAATTTTCTAACTCGGGTCGGGTTCGAACGTATAGGAAGGAATTTTTTTTCTTCTCTATTTTTCGGCCTGTCTTCACCCGTTTCTTCTTGAAATGAAACCTGGATGATGTTTTTTAATTTTTAGAATTTTATTGCATTTGTTTTTGAATTTTCTAACTCGGGTCGGGTTCGAATGAATAGGGAGGAAATTTTTTTCTTCTCTATTTTTTGGCCTGTCTTCATCCGTTTTGTCTTGAAATGAAACTTGGATGATGTTTTTTAATTTTTAGAATTTTTTTGCATTTGTTTTTGAATTTTCTAACTCGGGTCGTGTTCGAACGGATAGGAAGGAAATTATTTTTGTTCTCTATTTTTCGGCCTGTCCTTGCCCGTTTCGTCTTGAAATGAAGCCTGGATGATGTTTTTTAATTTTTAGAATTTTTTTGCATTTATTGTTGAATTTTCTAACTCGGGTCAGGTTCGAACGGATAGGAAGGAAATTATTTTTGTTCTCTATTTTTCGGTCTGTCTTCACCCGTTTCGTCTTGAAATGAAACCTGGATGATGTTTTCTAATTTTTTGAATTTTTTTGCATTTGTTTATGAATTTTCTAAATCGGGTCGGGTTCGAACGGATAGGAAATTATTTTTGTTCTCTATTTTTCGGCTTGTCCTTGCCCGTTTCGCCATGAAACGAAGCCTGGATGATGTTTTTTAATTTTTAGAATTTTTTTGCATTTATTGTTGAATTTTGAAACTCGGGTCAGGTTCGAACGGATAGGAAGGAAATTATTTTTGTTCTCTATTTTTCGGCTTGTCCTTGCCCGTTTCGCCTTGAAATGAAGCCTGGATGATGTTTTTAAATTTTTTAAATTTTTTTACATTTATTTTTGAATTTTCTTACTCGGGTCGGGTTCGAACGGATAGGAAGGAATTTTTTTTCTTCTCTATTTTTCGGCCTGTCTTCACCCGTTTTGACTTGAAATGAAACCTGGATGGTGTTTTTAATTTTTAGAATTTTTTTGCATTTATTTTTGAATTTTCTAACTCGGGTCGGGTTCGAACGGATAGGAAGGAAATTATTTTTATTCTCTATTTTTTCGGCCTGTCCTTGCCCGTTTCGTCATGAAATGAAGCCTGGATGATGTTTTTTAATTTTTAAAATTTGTTCGCATTTACTTTTGAATTTTCTAACTCGGGTCGGGTTGGAACGGATACGAAGGAAATTTTTTTTCTTCTCTATTTTTCGGCCTGTCTTCACCCGTTTCGTCTTGAAATGAAACCTGGATGATGTTTTTTAATTTTTAGAATTTTTTTGCATTTATTATTGAATTTTCTAACTCGGGTCGGGTTCGAACGGATAGGAAGGAAATTATTTTTGTTCTCTATTTTTCGGCCTGTCCTTGCCCGTTTCGTCTTGGAATGAAGCCTGGATGATGTTTTCCAATTTTTAAAATTTTTTTGCATTTATTTTTGAATTTTCTAACTTGGGTCGGGTATTCGAACGGATAGGAAGGAAATTGTTTTTGTTCTCTATTTTTCGGCCTGTCCTTACCCGTTTCTTCCTGAAATGAAGCCTGGATGATGTTTTCTAATTTTTCAAATTTTTTTGCATTTGTTTTTGAATTTTGTAACTCGGGTCGGGTATTCGAACGGATAGGAAGGAAATTATTTTTGTTCTCTATTTTTCGGCCTGTCCAAGCACGTTTCGTCTTGGAATGAAGCTTGGATGACGTTTTTTAATTTTTAAAATTTTTTTGCATTTATTTTTGAATTTTCTAACTTGGGTCGGGTATTCGAACGGATAGGAAGGAAATTGTTTTTGTTCTCTATTTTTCGGCCTGTCCTTGCCCGTTTCGTCCTGAAATGAAGCCTGGATGATGTTTTTTAATTTTTAAAATTTTTTTTCATTTATTTTCTAAATTTCAAACTCGGGTCGGGTTCGAACGGATAGGAAGGAAATTTTTTTTCCTCTCTATTTTTCGACCTGTCCTCATCCGTTTCGTCTTGAAATGAAGCCTGGATGATGTTTTTTAATTTTTAGAATTTTTTTGCATTTATTGTTGAATTTTCTAACTCGGGTCAGGTTCGAACGGATAGGAAGGAAATTATTTTTGTTCTCTATTTTTCGGTCTGTCTTCACCCGTTTCGTCTTTAAATGAAACCTGGATGATGTTTTCTAATTTTTTGAATTTTTTTGCATTTGTTTATGAATTTTCTAAATCGGGTCGGGTTCGAACGGATAGGAAATTATTTTTGTTCTCTATTTTTCGGCTTGTCCTTGCCCGTTTCGCCATGAAACGAAGCCTGGATGATGTTTTTTAATTTTTAGAATTTTTTTGCATTTATTGTTGAATTTTCAAACTCGGGTCAGGTTCGAACGGATAGGAAGGAAATTATTTTTGTTCTCTATTTTTCGGCTTGTCCTTGCCCGTTTCGCCTTGAAATGAAGCCTGGATGATGTTTTTAAATTTTTTAAATTTTTTTACATTTATTTTTGAATTTTCTTACTCGGGTCGGGTTCGAACGGATAGGAAGGAATTTTTTTTCTTCTCTATTTTTCGGCCTGTCTTCACCTGTTTTGACTTGAAATGAAACCTGGATGATGTTTTTAATTTTTAGAATTTTTTTGCATTTATTTTTGAATTTTCTAACTCGGGTCGGGTTCGAACGGATAGGAAGGAAATTATTTTTATTCTCTATTTTTCGGCCTGTCCTTGCCCGTTTCGTCATGAAATGAAGCCTGGATGATGTTTTTTAATTTTTAAAATTTGTTCGCATTTACTTTTGAATTTTCTAACTCGGGTCGGGTTGGAACGGATACGAAGGAAATTTTTTTTCTTCTCTATTTTTCGGCCTGTCTTCACCCGTTTCGTCTTGAAATGAAACCTGGATGATGTTTTTTAATTTTTAGAATTTTTTTGCATTTATTATTGAATTTTCTAACTCGGGTCGGGTTCGAACGGATAGGAAGGAAATTATTTTTGTTCTCTATTTTTCGGCCTGTCCTTGCCCGTTTCGTCTTGGAATGAAGCCTGGATGATGTTTTCCAATTTTTAAAATTTTTTTGCATTTATTTTTGAATTTTCTAACTTGGGTCGGGTATTCGAACGGATAGGAAGGAAATTGTTTTTGTTCTCTATTTTTCGGCCTGTCCTTACCCGTTTCTTCCTGAAATGAAGCCTGGATGATGTTTTCTAATTTTTAAAATTTTTTTGCATTTGTTTTTGAATTTTGTAACTCGGGTCGGGTATTCGAACGGATAGGAAGGTAATTATTTTTGTTCTCTATTTTTCGGCCTGTCCAAGCACGTTTCGTCTTGGAATGAAGCTTGGATGACGTTTTTTAATTTTTAAAATTTTTTTGCATTTATTTTTGAATTTTCTAACTTGGGTCGGGTATTCGAACGGATAGGAAGGAAATTGTTTTTGTTCTCTATTTTTCGGCCTGTCCTTGCCCGTTTCGTCCTGAAATGAAGCCTGGATGATGTTTTTTAATTTTTAAAATTTTTTTTCATTTATTTTCTAAATTTCAAACTCGGGTCGGGTTCGAACGGATAGGAAGGAAATTTTTTTTCCTCTCTATTTTTCGACCTGTCCTCATCCGTTTCGTCTTGAAATGAAGCCTGGATGATGTTTTTTAATTTTTAGAATTTTTTTGCATTTATTGTTGAATTTTCTAACTCGGGTCAGGTTCGAACGGATAGGAAGGAAATTATTTTTGTTCTCTATTTTTCGGTCTGTCTTCACCCGTTTCGTCTTGAAATGAAACCTGGATGATGTTTTCTAATTTTTTGAATTTTTTTGCATTTGTTTATGAATTTTCTAAATCGGGTCGGGTTCGAACGGATAGGAAATTATTTTTGTTCTCTATTTTTCGGCTTGTCCTTGCCCGTTTCGCCATGAAACGAAGCCTGGATGATGTTTTTTAATTTTTAGAATTTTTTTGCATTTATTGTTGAATTTTCAAACTCGGGTCAGGTTCGAACGGATAGGAAGGAAATTATTTTTGTTCTCTATTTTTCGGCTTGTCCTTGCCCGTTTCGCCTTGAAATGAAGCCTGGATGATGTTTTTAAATTTTTTAAATTTTTTTACATTTATTTTTGAATTTTCTTACTCGGGTCGGGTTCGAACGGATAGGAAGGAATTTTTTTTCTTCTCTATTTTTCGGCCTGTCTTTACCCGTTTTGACTTGAAATGAAACCTGGATGATGTTTTTAATTTTTAGAATTTTTTTGCATTAATTTTTGAATTTTCTAACTCGGGTCGGGTTCGAACGGATAGGAAGGAAATTATTTTTATTCTCTATTTTTCGGCCTGTCCTTGCCCGTTTCGTCATGAAATGAAGCCTGGATGATGTTTTTTAATTTTTAAAATTTGTTTGCATTTACTTTTGAATTTTCTAACTCGGGTCGGGTTGGAACGGATACGAAGGAAATTTTTTTTCTTCTCTATTTTTCGGCCTGTCTTCACCCGTTTCGTCTTGAAATGAAACCTGGATGATGTTTTTTAATTTTTAGAATTTTTTTGCATTTATTATTGAATTTTATAACTCGGGTCGGGTTCGAACGGATAGGAAGGAAATTATTTTTGTTCTCTATTTTTCGGCCTGTCCTTGCTCGTTTCGTCTTGGAATGAAGCCTGGATGATGTTTTCCAATTTTTAAAATTTTTTTGCATTTATTTTTGAATTTTCTAACTTGGGTCGGGTATTCGAACGGATAGGAAGGAAATTGTTTTTGTTCTCTATTTTTCGGCCTGTCCTTACCCGTTTCTTCCTGAAATGAAGCCTGGATGATGTTTTCTAATTTTTAAAATTTTTTTACATTTGTTTTTGAATTTTGTAACTCGGGTCGGGTATTCGAACGGATAGGAAGGAAATTATTTTTGTTCTCTATTTTTCGGCCTGTCCAAGCACGTTTCGTCTTGGAATGAAGCCTGGATGACGTTTTTTAATTTTTAAAATTTTTTTGCATTTATTTTTGAATTTTCTAACTTGGGTCGGGTATTCGAACGGATAGGAAGGAAATTGTTTTTGTTCTCTATTTTTCGGCCTGTCCTTGCCCGTTTCGTCCTGAAATGAAGCCTGGATGATGTTTTTTAATTTTTAAAATTTTTTTGCATTTATTTTCTAAATTTCAAACTCGGGTCGGGTTCGAACGGATAGGAAGGAAATTTTTTTTCCTCTCTATTTTTCGACCTGTCCTCATCCGTTTCGTCTTGAAATTAAACCTGGATGATGTTTTTTAATTTTTGGAATTTTTTTGCATTTATTATTTAATTTTCTAACTCGGGTCGGGTTCGAACGGATAGGAAGGAAATTATTTTTGTTCTCTATTTTTCGGCCTGTCTTTGCCAGTTTCGTCTTGGAATGAAGCCTGGATGATGTTTTCTAATTTTTAAAATTTTTTTGCATTTGTTTTTGAATTTTGTAACTCGGGTCGGGTATTCGAACGGATAGGAAGGAAATTATTTTTGTTCTCTATTTTTCGGCCTGTCCAAGCCCGTTTCGTCCTGAAATGAAGCTTGGATGACGTTTTTTAATTTTTAAAATTTTTTAGCATTTATTTTCGAAATTTCAAACTCGGGTCGGGTTCGAACGGATAGGAAGGAAATATTTTTTCTTCTCTATTTTTCGGCCTGTCTTCACCCGTTTCGTCTTGAAATGAAACCTGGATGATGTTTTTTAATTTTTAGAGTTTTTTTGCATTTATTATTGAATTTTCTAACTCGTGTCGGGTTCGAACGGATAGGAAGGAAATTATTTTTGTTCTCTATTTCTCGGCCTGTCCTTGCCCGTTTCGTCTTGGAATGAAGCCTGGATGATGTTTTCAGATTTTTAAAATTTTTTTGCATTTATTTTTGAATTTTCTAACTTGGGTCGGGTATTCGAACGGATAGGAAGGAAATTGTTTTTGTTCTCTATTTTTCGGCCTGTCCTTGCCCGTTTCGTCCTGAAATGAAGCCTGGATGATGTTTTTTAATTTTTAAAATTTTTTTGCATTTATTTTCTAAATTTCAAACTCGGGTCGGGTTCGAACGGATAGGAAGGAAATTTTTTTTCCTCTCTATTTTTCGACCTGTCCTCATCCGTTTCGTCTTGAAATGAAACCTGGATGATGTTTTTTAATTTTTGGAATTTTTTTGCATTTATTATTTAATTTTCTAACTCGGGTCGGGTTCGAACGGATAGGAAGAAAATTATTTTTGTTATCTATCTTTCGGCCTGTCTTTGCCAGTTTCGTCTTGGAATGAAGTCTGGATGATGTTTTCTAATTTTTAAAATTTTTTTGCATTTGTTTTTGAATTTTGTAACTCGGGTCGGGTATTCGAACGGATAGGAAGGAAATTATTTTTGTTCTCTATTTTTCGGCCTGTCCAAGCACGTTTCGTCTTGGAATGAAGCCTGGATGACGTTTTTTAATTTTTAAAATTTTTTTGCATTTATATTTGAATTTTCTAACTTGGGTCGGGTATTCGAACGGATAGGAAGGAAATTGTTTTTGTTCTCTATTTTTCGGCCTGTCTTTGCCAGTTTCAACTTGGAATGAAGCCTGGATGATGTTTTCTAATTTTTAAATTTTTTTTGCATTTGTTTTTGAATTTTGTAACTCGGGTCGGGTATTCGAACGGATAGGAAGGAAATTATTTTTGTTCTCTATTTTTCGGCCTGTCCAAGCCCGTTTCGTCCTGAAATGAAGCTTGGATGACGTTTATTAATTTTTAAAATTTTTTTGCATTTATTTTCGAAATTTCAAAATCGGGTCGGGTTCGAACGGATAGGAAGGAAATTTTTTTTCTTCTCTATTTTTCGACCTGTCTTAACCCGTTTCGTCTTGAAATGAAACCTGGATGATGTTTTTTAATTTTTAGATTTTGTTTGCATTTATTATTGAATTTTCTAACTCGGGTCGGGTTCGAACGGATAGGAAGGAAATTATTTTTGTTCTCTATTTTTCGGCCTGTCTTTGCCCGTTTCGTCTTGAAATGAAGCCTGGATGATGTTTTTTAATTTTGAAAATTTTTTTACATTTATTTTTGAATTTTCAAACTCGGGTCAGGTTCGAATGGATAGGAAGGAAATTTTTTTCTTCTCTTTTTTTCGGCCTGTCTTCATCCGTTTTGTCTTGAAATGAAACCTGGATGATGTTTTTAAATTTCTAGAATTTTTTTGCATTTGTTTTTGAATTTTCTAACTCGGGTCGGGTTTGAACGTATAGGAAGGAAATTATTTTTGTTCTCTATTTTTCGGCCTGTCCTTACCCGTTTCGTCTTGAAATGAAGCCTGGATGATGTTTTTTAATTTTTAAATTTTTTTTGCATTTATTTTCAAAATTTCAAACTCGGGTCGGGTTCGAACGGATAGGAAGGAAATTATTTTTGTTCTCTATTTTTCGGCCTGTCCTGGCCCGTTTCGTCATTAAATGAAGCCTGGATGATGTTTTTTAATTTTTAGAATTTTTTTGCGTTTATTTTTGAATTTTCTAACTCGGGTCGGGTTTGAACGGATAGGAAGGAAATTATTTTTGTTCTCTATTTTTCGGCCTGTCCTTGCCCGTTTCGTCTTGAAATGAAGCCTGGATGATGTTTATTAATTTTTAAAATTTTTTAACATTTATTTTTGAATTTTCTAACTCGGGTCGGGTTCGAATCGATAGGAAGGAAATTTTTTTCTTCTCTATTTTTTGGCCTGTCTTCATCCGTTTCGTCTTGAAATGAAACCTGGATGATGTTTTTCAATTTTTAGAATTTTTTTGCATTGGTTTTTCAATTTTCTAAATCGGGTCGGGTTCGAACGGATAGGAAGGAAATTATTTTTGTTCTCTATTTTTCGGCTTGTCCTTGCCCATTTCGCCTTGAAATGAAGCCTGGATGATGTTTTTTAATTTTTAAAATTTTTTTGTATTTATTTTCGAAATTTCAAACTCGGGTCGGGTTCGAACGGATAGGAAGGAAATTTTTTTTCTTCTCTATTTTTCAGCCTGTCTTCACCCGTTTCGTCTTGAAATGAAACCTGGATGATGTTTTTCAATTTTTAGAATATTTTTGCATTTACTATTAAATTTTCTAACTCGGGTCGGGTTCGAACGGATAGGAAGGAAATTATTTTTGTTCTCTATTTTCCGGCCTGTCCTTGCCCGTTTCGTCTTGGACTGAAGCCTGGATGATGTTTTTTAGTTTCTAAAATTTTTTTGCATTTATTTTTTAATTTTCTAACTCGGGTCGGGTATTCGAACGGATAGGAAGGAAATTGTTTTTGTTCTCTATTTTTCGGCCTGTCCTTGCCCGTTTCGTCCTGAAATGAAGCCTAGATGATGTTTTTTAATTTTTAAAATTTTTTTGCATTTATTTTCGAAATTTCAAACTCGGGTCGGGTTCGAACGGATAGGAAGGAAATTTTTTTTCTTCTCTATTTTTCGACCTGTCTTCATCCGTTTCGTCTTGAAATGAAACCTGAATGATGTTTTCTAATTTTTGGAATTTTTTTGCATTTATTATTTAATTTTCTAACTCGGGTCGGGTTTGAACGGATAGAAAGGAAATTATTTTTGTTCTCTATTTTTCGGTCTGTCCTTGCCAGTTTCGTCTTGGAATGAAGTCTGGATGATGTTTTCTAATTTTTAAAATTTTTTTGCATTTGTTTTTGAATTTTGTAACTCGGGTCGGGTATTCGAACGGATAGGAAGGAAATTATTTTTGTTCTCTATTTTTCGGCCTTTCCAAGCCCGTTTCGTCCTGAAATGAAGCTTGGATGACGTTTTTTAATTTTTAAAATTTTTTTGCATTTATTTTCGAAATTTCATACTCGGGTCGGGTTCGAACGGATAGGAAGGAAATTTTTTTTCTTCTCTATTTTTCGACCTGTCTTCACCCGTTTCGTCTTGAAATGAAACCTGGTTGATGTTTTTTAATTTTTAGATTTTGTTTACATTTATTATTGAATTTTCTAACTCGGGTCGGGTTCGAACGGATAGGAAGGAAATTATTTTTGTTCTCTATTTTTCGGCCTGTCCAAGCACGTTTCGTCTTGGAATGAAGCCTGGATGACGTTTTTTAATTTTTAAAATTTTTTTGCATTTATTTTTGAATTTTCTAACTTGGGTCAGGTATTCGAACGGATAGGAAGGAAATTGTTTTTGTTCTCTATTTTTCGGCCTGTCCTTGCCCGTTTCGTCCTGAAATGAAGCCTGGATGATGTTTTTTAATTTTTAAAATTTTTTTGCATTTATTTTCTAAATTTCAAACTCGGGTCGGGTTCGAACGGATAGGAAGGAAATTTTTTTTCCTCTCTATTTTTCGACCTGTCCTCATCCGTTTCGTCTTGAAATGAAACGTCGATGATGTTTTTTAATTTTTGGAATTTTTTTGCATTTATTATTTAATTTTCTAACTCGGGTCGGGTTCGAACGGATAGGAAGGAAATTATTTTTGTTCTCTATTTTTCGGCCTGTCTTTGCCAGTTTCGTCTTGGAATGAAGCCTGGATGATGTTTTCTAATTTTAAAAATTTTTTTGCATTTGTTTTTGAATTTTGTAACTCGGGTCGGGTATTCGAACGGATAGGAAGGAAATTATTTTTGTTCTCTATTTTTCGGCCTGTCCAAGCCCGTTTCGTCCTGAAATGAAGCTTGGATGACGTTTTTTAATTTTTAAAATTTTTTTGCATTTATTTTCGAAATTTCAAACTCGGGTCGGGTTCGAACGGATAGGAAGGAAAATTTTTTTCTTCTCTATTTTTCGGCCTGTCTTCACCCGTTTCGTCTTGAAATGAAACCTGGATGATGTTTTTTAATTTTTAGAATTTTTTTGCATTTATTATTGAATTTTCTAACTCGGGTCGGGTTCGAACGGATAGGAAGGAAATTATTTTTGTTCTCTATTTCTCAGCCTGTCCTTGCCCGTTTCGTCTTGGAATGAAGCCTGGATGATGTTTTTTAATTTTTCAAATTTTTTTGCCTTTCTTTTTGAACTTTCTAACTCGGGTCGGGTATTCGAACGGATAGGAACGAAATTATTTTTGTTCTCTATTTTTCAGCCTGTCCTTGCCCGTTTCGTCCTGAAATGAAGCCTGGATGACGTTTTTTAATTTTTAAAATTTTTTTGCATTTATTTTCGAAATTTCAAACTCGGGTCGTATACGAATGGATAGGAAGGAAATTTTTTTTCTTCTCTATTTTTCGCCCTGTCTTCACCCGTTTCGTCTTGAAATGAAACCTAGATGATGTTTTTTAATTTTTAAAATTTTTTTGCATTTACTCTCGAAATTTCAAACTCGGGTCGGGTTCGAACGAATAGGAAGGAAATTTTTTTTCTTCTCTATTTTTCGACCTGTCTTCATCCCATTCGTCTTGAAATGAAACCTGGATGATGTTTTTTAATTTTTGGAATTTTTTTGCATTTATTATTTAATTTTCTAACTCGGGTCGGGTTCGAACGGATAGGAAGGAAATTATTTTTGTTCTCTATTTTTCGGCCTGTCCTTGCCCGTTTCATCTTGGAATGAAGCCTGGATGATGTTTTTTAATTTTTAAAAGTTTTTTGCATTTATTTTTGAATTTTCAAACTCGGGTCGGGTTCGAATGGATAGGAAGGAAATTTTTTTCTTCTCTATTTTTCAGCCTGTCTTCATCTGTTTTGTCTTGAAATGAAACCTGGATGATGTTTTTTAATTTTTAGAATTTTTTTGCATTTGTTTTTGAATTTTCTAATTCGGGTCGGGTTCGAACGGATAGGAAGGAAATTATTTTTGTTCACTATTTTTCGGCCTATCATTGCCCGTTTCGTCTTGAAATGAAGCGTGGATGATGTTTTTTAATTTTTTAAATTTTTTGGCATTTATTTTTGAATTTTCTAACTCGGGTCGGGTTCGAATGGATAGGAAGGAAATTATTTTTGTTCCCTATTTTTCGACCTGTCCTTGCCCGTTTCGTCTTGAAATGAAGCCTGGATGATGTTTTTTAATTTTTTAAATTTTTTTGCTTTTATTTTTGAATTTTCTAAGTCGGGTCGGGTTCGAACGGATAGGAAGGAAATTTTTTTTCTTCTCTATTTTTCGGTCTGTCTTCACCCTTTTCGTCTTGAAATGAAACCTGGATGATGTTTTTTAATTTTTAGAATTTTTTTTGCATTTGTTTATGAATTTTCTAAATCGGGTCGGGTTCGAACGGATAGGAAATTATTTTTGTTCTCTATTTTTCGGCTTGTCCTTGCCCGTTTCGCCTTGAAACGAAGCCTGGATGATGTTTTTTAATTTTTAGAATTTTTTTGCATTTATTATTGAATTTTCTAACTCGGGTCAGGTTCGAACGGATAGGAAGGAAATTATTTTTGTTCTCTATTTTTCGGCTTGTCCTTACCCGTTTCGCCTTGAAATGAAGCCTGGATGATGTTTTTTAATTTTAAAAATTTTTTTGCATTTATTTTTGAATTTTCTAACTCGGGTCGGGTTCGAACTTATAGGAAGGAATTTTTTTTCTTCTCTATTTTTCGGCCTGCCTTCACCCGTTTCTTCTTGAAATGAAACCTGGATGATGTTTTTTAATTTTTAGAATTTTATTGCATTTGTTTTTGAATTTTCTAACTCGGGTCGGGTTCGAATGAATAGGGAGGAAATTTTTTTCTTCTCTATTTTTTGGCCTGTCTTCATCCGTTTTGTCTTGAAATGAAACTTGGATGATGTTTTTTAATTTTTAGAATTTTTTTGCATTTGTTTTTGAATTTTCTAACTCGGGTCGTGTTCGAACGGATAGGAAGGAAATTATTTTTGTTCTCTATTTTTCGGCCTGTCCTTGCCCGTTTCGTCTTGAAATGAAGCCTGGATGATGTTTTTTAATTTTTAGAATTTTTTTGCATTTATTGTTGAATTTTCTAACTCGGGTCAGGTTCGAACGGATAGGAAGGAAATTATTTTTGTTCTCTATTTTTCGGTCTGTCTTCACCCGTTTCGTCTTGAAATGAAACCTGGATGATGTTTTCTAATTTTTTGAATTTTTTTGCATTTGTTTATGAATTTTCTAAATCGGGTCGGGTTCGAACGGATAGGAAATTATTTTTGTTCTCTATTTTTCGGCTTGTCCTTGCCCGTTTCGCCATGAAACGAAGCCTGGATGATGTTTTTTAATTTTTAGAATTTTTTTGCATTTATTGTTGAATTTTCAAACTCGGGTCAGGTTCGAACGGATAGGAAGGAAATTATTTTTGTTCTCTATTTTTCGGCTTGTCCTTGCCCGTTTCGCCTTGAAATGAAGCCTGGATGATGTTTTTAAATTTTTTAAATTTTTTTACATTTATTTTTGAATTTTCTTACTCGGGTCGGGTTCGAACGGATAGGAAGGAATTTTTTTTCTTCTCTATTTTTCGGCCTGTCTTCACCCGTTTTGACTTGAAATGAAACCTGGATGATGTTTTTAATTTTTAGAATTTTTTTGCATTTATTTTTGAATTTTCTAACTCGGGTCGGGTTCGAACGGATAGGAAGGAAATTATTTTTATTCTCTATTTTTCGGCCTGTCCTTGCCCGTTTCGTCATGAAATGAAGCCTGGATGATGTTTTTTAATTTTTAAAATTTGTTCGCATTTACTTTTGAATTTTCTAACTCGGGTCGGGTTGGAACGGATACGAAGGAAATTTTTTTTCTTCTCTATTTTTCGGCCTGTCTTCACCCGTTTCGTCTTGAAATGAAACCTGGATGATGTTTTTTAATTTTTAGAATTTTTTTGCATTTATTATTGAATTTTCTAACTCGGGTCGGGTTCGAACGGATAGGAAGGAAATTATTTTTGTTCTCTATTTTTCGGCCTGTCCTTGCCCGTTTCGTCTTGGAATGAAGCCTGGATGATGTTTTCCAATTTTTAAAATTTTTTTGCATTTATTTTTGAATTTTCTAACTTGGGTCGGGTATTCGAACGGATAGGAAGGAAATTGTTTTTGTTCTCTATTTTTCGGCCTGTCCTTACCCGTTTCTTCCTGAAATGAAGCCTGGATGATGTTTTCTAATTTTTAAAATTTTTTTGCATTTGTTTTTGAATTTTGTAACTCGGGTCGGGTATTCGAACGGATAGGAAGGAAATTATTTTTGTTCTCTATTTTTCGGCCTGTCCAAGCACGTTTCGTCTTGGAATGAAGCTTGGATGACGTTTTTTAATTTTTAAAATTTTTTTGCATTTATTTTTGAATTTTCTAACTTGGGTCGGGTATTCGAACGGATAGGAAGGAAATTGTTTTTGTTCTCTATTTTTCGGCCTGTCCTTGCCCGTTTCGTCCTGAAATGAAGCCTGGATGATGTTTTTTAATTTTTAAAATTTTTTTTCATTTATTTTCTAAATTTCAAACTCGGGTCGGGTTCGAACGGATAGGAAGGAAATTTTTTTTCCTCTCTATTTTTCGACCTGTCCTCATCCGTTTCGTCTTGAAATGAAGCCTGGATGATGTTTTTTAATTTTTAGAATTTTTTTGCATTTATTGTTGAATTTTCTAACTCGGGTCAGGTTCGAACGGATAGGAAGGAAATTATTTTTGTTCTCTATTTTTCGGTCTGTCTTCACCCGTTTCGTCTTGAAATGAAACCTGGATGATGTTTTCTAATTTTTTGAATTTTTTTGCATTTGTTTATGAATTTTCTAAATCGGGTCGGGTTCGAACGGATAGGAAATTATTTTTGTTCTCTATTTTTCGGCTTGTCCTTGCCCGTTTCGCCATGAAACGAAGCCTGGATGATGTTTTTTAATTTTTAGAATTTTTTTGCATTTATTGTTGAATTTTCAAACTCGGGTCAGGTTCGAACGGATAGGAAGGAAATTATTTTTGTTCTCTATTTTTCGGCTTGTCCTTGCCCGTTTCGCCTTGAAATGAAGCCTGGATGATGTTTTTAAATTTTTTAAATTTTTTTACATTTATTTTTGAATTTTCTTACTCGGGTCGGGTTCGAACGGATAGGAAGGAATTTTTTTTCTTCTCTATTTTTTGGCCTGTCTTCACCCGTTTTGACTTGAAATGAAACCTGGATGATGTTTTTAATTTTTAGAATTTTTTTGCATTTATTTTTGAATTTTCTAACTCGGGTCGGGTTCGAACGGATAGGAAGGAAATTATTTTTATTCTCTATTTTTCGGCCTGTCCTTGCCCGTTTCGTCATGAAATGAAGCATGGATGATGTTTTTTAATTTTTAAAATTTGTTTGCATTTACTTTTGAATTTTCTAACTCGGGTCGGGTTGGAACGGATACGAAGGAAATTTTTTTTCTTCTCTATTTTTTGGCCTGTCTTCACCCGTTTCGTCTTGAAATGAAACCTGGATGATGTTTTTTAATTTTTAGAATTTTTTTGCATTTATTATTGAATTTTCTAACTCGGGTCGGGTTCGAACGGATAGGAAGGAAATTATTTTTGTTCTCTATTTTTCGGCCTGTCCTTGCTCGTTTCGTCTTGGAATGAAGCCTGGATGATGTTTTCCAATTTTTAAAATTTTTTTGCATTTATTTTTGAATTTTCTAACTTGGGTCGGGTATTCGAACGGATAGGAAGGAAATTGTTTTTGTTCTCTATTTTTCGGCCTGTCCTTACCCGTTTCTTCCTGAAATGAAGCCTGGATGATGTTTTCTAATTTTTAAAATTTTTTTGCATTTGTTTTTGAATTTTGTAACTCGGGTCGGGTATTCGAACGGATAGGAAGGAAATTATTTTTGTTCTCTATTTTTCGGCCTGTCCAAGCACGTTTCGTCTTGGAATGAAGCTTGGATGACGTTTTTTAATTTTTAAAATTTTTTTGCATTTATTTTTGAATTTTCTAACTTGGGTCGGGTATTCGAACGGATAGGAAGGAAATTGTTTTTGTTCTCTATTTTTCGGCCTGTCCTTGCCCGTTTCGTCCTGAAATGAAGCCTGGATGATGTTTTTTAATTTTTAAAATTTTTTTGCATTTATTTTCTAAATTTCAAACTCGGGTCGGGTTCGAACGGATAGGAAGGAAATTTTTTTTCCTCTCTATTTTTCGACCTGTCCTCATCCGTTTCGTCTTGAAATGAAACCTGGATGATGTTTTTTAATTTTTGGAATTTTTTTGCATTTATTATTTAATTTTCTAACTCGGGTCGGGTTCGAATGGATAGGAAGGAAATTATTTTTGTTCTCTATTTTTCGGCCTGTCTTTGCCAGTTTCGTCTTGGAATGAAGCCTGGATGATGTTTTCTAATTTTAAAAATTTTTTTGCATTTGTTTTTGAATTTTGTAACTCGGGTCGGGTATTCGAACGGATAGGAAGGAAATTATTTTTGTTCTCTATTTTTCGGCCTGTCCAAGCCCGTTTCGTCCTGAAATGAAGCTTGGATGACGTTTTTTAATTTTTAAAATTTTTTTGCATTTATTTTCGAAATTTCAAACTCGGGTCGGGTTCGAACGGATAGGAACGAAATTTTTTTTCTTCTCTATTTTTCGGCCTGTCCTCACCCGTTTCGTCTTGAAATGAAACCTGGATGATGTTTTTTAATTTTTAGAATTTTTTTGCATTTATTATTGAATTTTCTAACTCGGGTCGGGTTCGAACGGATAGGAAGGAAATTATTTTTGTTCTCTATTTTTCGGCCTGTCCTGGCCCGTTTCGTCATTAAATGAAGCCTGGATGATGTTTTTTAATTTTTAGAATTTTTTTGCGTTTATTTTTGAATTTTCTAACTCGGGTCGGGTTTGAACGGATAGGAAGGAAATTATTTTTGTTCTCTATTTTTCGGACTGTCCTTGCCCGTTTCGTCTTGAAATGAAGCCTGGATGATGTTTTTTAATTTTTAAAATTTTTTAACATTTATTTTTGAATTTTCTAACTCGGGTCGGGTTCGAATGGATAGGAAGGAAATTTTTTTCTTCTCTATTTTTTGGCCTGTCTTCATCCGTTTCGTCTTGAAATGAAACCTGGATGATGTTTTTCAATTTTTAGAATTTTTTTGCATTGGTTTTTCAATTTTCTAAATCGGGTCGGGTTCGAACGGATAGGAAGGAAATTATTTTTGTTCTCTATTTTTCGGCTTGTCCTTGCCCATTTCGCCTTGAAATGAAGCCTGGATGATGTTTTTTAATTTTTAAAATTTTTTTGTATTTATTTTCAAAATTTCAAACTCGGGTCGGGTTCGAACGGATAGGAAGGAAATTTTTTTTCTTCTCTATTTTTCAGCCTGTCTTCACCCGTTTCGTCTTGAAATGAAACCTGGATGATGTTTTTCAATTTTTAGAATATTTTTGCATTTACTATTAAATTTTCTAACTCGGGTCGGGTTCGAACGGATAGGAAGGATATTATTTTTGTTCTCTATTTTCCGGCCTGTCCTTGCCCGTTTCGTCTTGGACTGAAGCCTGGATGATGTTTTTTAGTTTTTAAAATTTTTTTGCATTTATTTTTTAATTTTCTAACTCGGGTCGGGTATTCGAACGGATAGGAAGGAAATTGTTTTTGTTCCCTATTTTTCGGCCTGTCCTTGCCCGTTTCGTCCTGAAATGAAGCCTAGATGATGTTTTTTAATTTTTAAAATTTTTTTGCATTTATTTTCGAAATTTCAAACTCGGGTCGGGTTCGAACGGATAGGAAGGAAATTTTTTTTCTTCTCTATTTTTCGACCTATCTTCATCCGTTTCGTCTTGAAATGAAACCTGGATGATGTTTTCTAATTTTTGGAATTTTTTTGCATTTATTATTTAATTTTCTAACTCGGGTCGGGTTTGAACGGATAGAAAGGAAATTATTTTTGTTCTCTATTTTTCGGTCTGTCCTTGCCAGTTTCGTCTTGGAATGAAGTCTGGATGATGTTTTCTAATTTTTAAAATTTTTTTGCATTTGTTTTTGAATTTTGTAACTCGGGTCGGGTATTCGAACGGATAGGAAGGAAATTATTTTTGTTCTCTATTTTTCGGCCTGTCCAAGCCCGTTTCGTCCTGAAATGAAGCCTGGATGATGTTTTTTAATTTTTAAAATTTTTTAACATTTATTTTTGAATTTTCTAACTCGGGTCGGGTTCGAATGGATAGGAAGGAAATTTTTTTCTTCTCTATTTTTTGGCCTGTCTTCATCCGTTTCGTCTTGAAATGAAACCTGGATGATGTTTTTCAATTTTTAGAATTTTTTTGCATTGGTTTTTCAATTTTCTAAATCGGGTCGGGTTCGAACGGATAGGAGGGAAATTATTTTTGTTCTCTATTTTTCGGCTTGTCCTTACCCATTTCGCCTTGAAATGAAGCCTGGATGATGTTTTTTAATTTTTAAAATTTTTTTGTATTTATTTTCGAAATTTCAAACTCGGGTCGGGTTCGAACGGATAGGAAGGAAATTTTTTTTCTTCTCTATTTTTCAGCCTGTCTTCACCCGTTTCGTCTTGAAATGAAACCTGGATGATGTTTTTCAATTTTTAGAATATTTTTGCATTTACTATTAAATTTTCTAACTCGGGTCGGGTTCGAACGGATAGGAAGGATATTATTTTTGTTCTCTATTTTTCGGCCTGTCCTTGCTCGTTTCGTCTTGGAATGAAGCGTGAATGACGTTTTTTAATTTTTAAAATTTTTTTGCATTTGTTTTTGAATTTTCTAACTCGGGTCGGGTATTCGAACGGATAGGAAGGAAATTATTTTTGTTCTCTATTTTTCGCCCTGTCCTTGTCCGTTTCGTCCTGAAATGAAGCCTAGATGATGTTTTTTAATTTTTAAAATTTTTTTGTATTTATTTTCGAAATTTCAAACTCGGGTCGGGTTCGAACGGATAGGAAGGAAATTTTTTTTCTTCTCTATTTTTCGACCTGTCTTCATCCGTTTCGTCTTGAAATGAAACCTGGATGATGTTTTTTAATTTTTGGAATTTTTTTGCATTTATTATTTAATTTTCTAACTCGGGTCGGGTTCGAACGGATAGGAAGTAAATTATTTTTGTTCTCTATTTTTCGGCCTGTCTTTGCCAGTTTCATCTTGGAATGAAGCCTGGATGATGTTTTCTAATTTTTAAAATTTTTTTGCATTTGTTTTTGAATTTTGTAACTCGGGTCGGGTATTCGAACGGATAGGAAGGAAATTATTTTTGTTCTCTATTTTTCGGCCTGCCCATGCCCGTTTCGTCCTGAAATGAAGCTTGGATGACGTTTTTTAATTTTTAAAATTTTTTTGCATTTATTTTCGAAATTTCAAACTCGGGTCGGGTTCGAACGGATAGGAAGGAAATTTTTTTTTCTTCTCTATTTTTCGTCCTGTCTTCACCCGTTTCGTCTTGAAATGAAACCTGGATGATATTTTTTAATTTTTAGATTTTGTTTGCATTTATTATTGAATTTTTTAACTCGGGTCGGGTTCGAACGGATAGGAAGGAAATTATTTTTGTTCTCTATTTTTCGGCCTGTCCTTGCTCGTTTCGTCTTGGAATAAAGCGTGGATGACGTTTTTTAATTTTTAAAATTTTTTTGCATTTGTTTTTGAATTTTGTAACTCGGGTCGGGTATTCGAACGGATAGGAAGGAAATTATTTTTGTTCTTTATTTTTCAGCCTGTCCCTGCCCGTTTCGTCTTGGAATGAAACCTGGATGATGTTTTTTAATTTTCAAAATTTTTTTGCATTTGTTTTTGAACTTTCTAACTCGGGTCGGGTATTCGAACGGATAGGAACGAAATTATTTTTGTTCTCTATTTTTCGGCCTGTCTTTGCCCGTTTCGTCCTGAAATGAAGCCTGGCTGACGTTTTTTAATTTTTAAAATTTTTTTGCATTTATTTTCGAAATTTCAAACTCGGGTCGAGTACGAACGGATAGGAAGGAAATTTTTTTTCTTCTCTATTTTTCGACCTGTCTTCACCCGTTTCGTCTTGAAATGACACCGAGATGATGCTTTTTAATTTTTAGAATTTTTTGCATTTATTATTGAATTTTCTAACTCGGGTCGGGTTCGAACGGATAGGAAGGAAATTATTTTTGTTCTCTATTTTTCGGCCTGTCCTTGCCCGTTTCGTCTTGGAATGAAGCCTGGATGATGTTTTTTAATTTTTAAAAGTTTTTTGCATTTATTTTTGAATTTTCAAACTCGGGTCGAGTTCGAATGGATAGGAAGGAAATTTTTTTCTTCTCTATTTTTCGGCCTGTCTTCATCTATTTTGTCTTGAAATGGAACCTGGATGATGTTTTTTAATTTTTAGAATTTTTTTGCAGTTGTTTTTGAATTTTCTAATTTGGGTCGGGTTCGAACGGATAGGAAGGAAATTATTTTTGTTCACTATTTTTCGGCCTGTGATTGCCCGTTTCGTCTTGAAATGAAGCGTGGATGATGTTTTTTAATTTTTTAAATTTTTTGGCATTTATTTTTGAATTTTCTAACTCGGGTCGGGTTCGAATGGATAGGAAGGAAATTATTTTTGTTCCCTATTTTTCGACCTGTCCTTGCCCGTTTCGTCTTGAAATGAAGCCTGGATGATGTTTTTTAATTTTTTAAATTTTTTTGCATTTATTTTTGAATTTTCTAACTCGGGTCGGGTTCGAACGGATAGGAAGGAAATTTTTTCTTCTCTATTTTTCGGTCTGTCTTCACCCGTTTCGTCTTGAAATGAAACCTGGATGATGTTTTTTAATTTTTAGAATTTTTTTTGCATTTGTTTATGAATTTTCTAAATCGGGTCGGGTTCGAACGGATAGGAAATTATTTTTGTTCTCTATTTTTCGGCTTGTCCTTGCCCGTTTCGCCTTGAAACGAAGCCTGGATGATGTTTTTTAATTTTTAGGATTTTTTTGCATTTATTATTGAATTTTCTAACTCGGGTCAGGTTCGAACGGATAGGAAGGAAATTATTTTTGTTCTCTATTTTTCGGCTTGTCCTTGCCCGTTTCGCCTTGAAATGAAGCCTGGATGATGTTTTTTAATTTTTTCAATTTTTTTGCATTTATTTTTGAATTTTCTAACTCGGGTCGGGTTCGAACGTATAGGAAGGAATTTTTTTTCTTCTCTATTTTTCGGCCTGTCTTCACCCGTTTCGTCTTGAAATGAAACCTGGATGATATTTTTTAATTTTTAGAATTTTATTGCATTTGTTTTTTAATTTTCTAACTCGGGCCGGGTTCGAATGGATAGGAAGGAAATTTTTTTCTTCTCTATTTTTTGGCCTGTCTTCATCCGTTTTGTCTTGAAATGAATCCTGGATGATGTTTTTTAATTTTTAGAATTTTTTTGCATTTGTTTTTGAATTTTCTAACTCGGGTCGTGTTCGAACGGATAGGAAGGAAAATATTTTTGTTCTCTATTTTTCGGCCTGTCCTTGCCTTTTTCGTCTTGAAATGAAGCCTGGATGATGTTTTTTAATTTTTAAAATTTGTTTGCATTTATTTTTGAATTTTCTAACTCGGGTTGGGTTCGAACGGATAGGAAGAAAATTTTTTTCTTCTCTATTTTTCGGTCTGTCTTCTCCCGTTTCGTCTTGAAATGAAACCTGGATGATGTTTTCTAATTTTTTGAATTTTTTTGCATTTGTTTATGAATTTTCTAAATCGGGTCGGTTTCGAACGGATAGGAAATTATTTTTGTTCTCTATTTTTCGGCTTGTCCTTGCCCGTTTCGCCATGAAACGAAGCCTGGATGATGTTTTTTAATTTTTAGAATTTTTTTGCATTTATTATTGAATTTTCTAACTCGGGTCGGGTTCGAACGGATAGGAAGGAATTTTTTTTCTTCTCTATTTTTCGGCCAGTCTTCACCCGTTTCGTCTTGAAATGAAACCTGGATGAAGTTTTTTAATTTTTAGAATTTTTTTGCATTTATTATTGAATTTTCTAACTCGGGTCGGGTTCGAACGGATAGGAAGGAAATTATTTTTGTTCTCTATTTTTCGGCCTGTCCTTGCCCGTTTCGTCTTGAAATGAAGCCTGGATGATGTTTTTTAATTTTTAAAATTTGTTTGCATTTACTTTTGAATTTTCTAACTCGGGTCGGGTTCGATCGGATACGAAGGAAAATTTTTTCCTTCTCTATTTTTCGGCCTGTCTTCACCCGTTTCGTCTTGAAATGAAACCTGGATGATGTTTTTTAATTTTTAGAATTTTTTTGCATTTATTATTGAATTTTCTAACTCGGGTCGGGTTCGAACGGATAGGAAGGAAATTATTTTTGTTCTCTATTTTTCGGCCTGTCCTTGCCCATTTCGTCTTGGAATGAAGCCTGGATGATGTTTTTTAATTTTTAAAATTTTTTTGCATTTATTTTTGAATTTTCTAACTTGGGTCGGGTATTCGAACGGATAGGAAGGAAATTGTTTTTGTTCTCTATTTTTCGGCCTGTCCTTGCCCGTTTCGTCCTGAAATGAAGCTTGGATGATGTTTTTTAATTTTTAAAATTTTTTTGCATTTATTCTCGAAATTTCAAACTCGGGTCGGGTTCGAACGGATAGGAAGGAAATTTTTTTTCTTCTCTATTTTTCGACCTGTCTTCATCCCATTCGTCTTGAAATGAAACCTGGATGATGTTTTTTAATTTTTGGAATTTTTTTGCATTTATTATTTAATTTTCTAACTCGGGTCGGGTTCGAACGGATAGTAAGGAAATTATTTTTGTTCTCTATTTTTTGGCCTGTCCTTGCCAGTTTCGTCTTGGAATGAAGCCTGGATGATGTTTTTTAATTTTTAAAATTTTTTTGCCTTTGTTTTTGAATTTTCTAACTCGGGTCGGGTATTCGAACGGATAGGAAGGAAATTATTTTTGTTCTCTATTTTTCGGCTTGTCGTTACCCGTTTCGCCTTGAAATGAAGCCTGGATGATGTTTTTTAATTTTTAGAATTTTTTTGCATTTATTGTTGAATTTTCTAACTCGGGTCAGGTTCGAACGGATAGGAAGGAAATTATTTTTGTTCTCTATTTTTCGGTCTGTCTTCACCCGTTTCGTCTTGAAATGAAACCTGGATGATGTTTTCTAATTTTTTGAATTTTTTTGCATTTGTTTATGAATTTTCTAAATCGGGTCGGGTTCGAACGGATAGGAAATTATTTTTGTTCTCTATTTTTCGGCTTGTCCTTGCCCGTTTCGCCATGAAACGAAGCCTGGATGATGTTTTTTAATTTTTAGAATTTTTTTGCATTTATTGTTGAATTTTCAAACTCGGGTCAGGTTCGAACGGATAGGAAGGAAATTATTTTTGTTCTCTATTTTTCGGCTTGTCCTTGCCCGTTTCGCCTTGAATTGAAGCCTGGATGATGTTTTTAAATTTTTTAAATTTTTTTACATTTATTTTTGAATTTTCTTACTCGGGTCGGGTTCGAACGGATAGGAAGGAATTTTTTTTCTTCTCTATTTTTCGGCCTGTCTTCACCCGTTTTGACTTGAAATGAAACCTGGATGATGTTTTTAATTTTTAGAATTTTTTTGCATTTATTTTTGAATTTTCTAACTCGGGTTGGGTTCGAACGGATAGGAAGGAAATTATTTTTGTTCTCTATTTTTCGGCCTGTCCTTGCCCGTTTCGTCATGAAATGAAGCCTGGATGATGTTTTTTAATTTTTAAAATTTGTTTGCATTTACTTTTGAATTTTCTAACTCGGGTCGGGTTGGAACGGATACGAAGGAAATTTTTTTTCTTCTCTATTTTTCGGCCTGACTTCACCCGTTTCGTCTTGAAATGAAACCTGGATGATGTTTTTTAATTTTTAGAATTTTTTTGCATTTATTATTGAATTTTCTAACTCGGGTCGGGTTCGAACGGATAAGAAGGAAATTATTTTTGTTCTCTATTTTTCGGCCTGTCCTTGCCCGTTTACTCTAGGAATGAAGCCGGGATGATGTTTTCCAATTTTTAAAATTTTTTTGCATTTATTTTTGAATTTTCTAACTTGGGTCGGGTATTCGAACGGATAGGAAGGAAATTGTTTTTGTTCTCTATTTTTCGGCCTATCCTTGCCCGTTTCGTCCTGAAATGAAGCCTGGATGATGTTTTTTAATTTTTAAAATTTTTTTGCATTTACTCTCGAAATTTCAAACTCGGGTCGGGTTCGAACGAATAGGAAGGAAATTTTTTTTCTTCTCTATTTTTCGACCTGTCTTCATCCCATTCGTCTTGAAATGAAACCTGGATGATGTTTTTTAATTTTTGGAATTTTTTTACATTTATTATTTAATTTTCTAACTCGGGTCGGGTTCGAACGGATAGGAAGGAAATTATTTTTGTTCTCTATTTTTCGGCCTGTCCTTGCCAGTTTCGTCTTGGAATGAAGCCTGGATGATGTTTTTTAATTTTTAAAATTTTTTTGCATTCGTTTTTGAATTTTGTAACTCTTGTCGGGTATTCGAACGGATAGGAAGGAAATTATTTTTGTTCTCTATTTTTTGGCCTGTCCATGCCCGTTTCGTCCTGAAATGAAGCCTGGATGACGTTTTTTAATTTTTTAAATTTTTTTACATTTATTTTTTAATTTTCTAACTCGGGTCGGGTTCGAACGGATAGGAAGGAATTTTTTTTCTTCTCTATTTTTCGGCCTGTCTTCACCCGTTTTGACTTGAAATGAAACCTGGATGATGTTTTTAATTTTTAGAATTTTTTTGCATTTATTGTTGAATTTTCTAACTCGGGTCAGGTTCGAACGGATAGGAAGGAAATTATTTTTGTTCTCTATTTTTCGGCTTGTCCTTGCCCGTTTCGCCTTGAAATGAAGCCCGGATGATGTTTTTTAATTTTTTAAATTTTTTTACATTTATTTTCGAAATTTCAAACTCGGGTCGGGTTCGAACGGATAGGAAGGAAATTTTTTTTTCTTCTCTATTTTTTGACCTGTCTTCACCCGTTTCGTCTTGAAATGAAACCTGGATGATGTTTTTTAATTTTTAGATTTTGTTTGCATTTATTATTGAATTTTCTAACTCGGGTCGGGTTCGAACGGATAGGAAGGAAATTATTTTTGTTCTCTATTTTTCGGCCTGTCCTTGCTCGTTTCGTCTTGGAATGAAGCCTGGATGACGTTTTTTAATTTTTAAAATTTTTTTGCCTTTGTTTTTGAATTTTCTAACTCGGGTCGGGTATTCGAACGGATAGGAAGGAAATTATTTTTGTTCTCTATTTTTCGGCCTGTCCTTGCCCGTTTCGTCCTGAAATGAAGCCTGGATGATGTTTTTTAATTTTTAAAATTTTTTTGCATTCGTTTTTGAATTTTGTAACTCTTGTCGGGTATTCGAACGGATAGGAAGGAAATTATTTTTGTTCTCTATTTTTTGGCCTGTCCATGCCCGTTTCGTCCTGAAATGAAGCCTGGATGACGTTTTTTAATTTTTTAAATTTTTTTACATTTATTTTTTAATTTTCTAACTCGGGTCGGGTTCGAACGGATAGGAAGGAATTTTTTTTCTTCTCTATTTTTCAGCCTGTCTTCACCCGTTTTGACTTGAAATGAAACCTGGATGATGTTTTTAATTTTTAGAATTTTTTTGCATTTATTGTTGAATTTTCTAACTCGGGTCAGGTTCGAACGGATAGGAAGGAAATTATTTTTGTTCTCTATTTTTCGGCTTGTCCTTGCCCGTTTCGCCTTGAAATGAAGCCCGGATGATGTTTTTTAATTTTTTAAATTTTTTTACATTTATTTTCGAAATTTCAAACTCGGGTCGGGTTCGAACGGATAGGAAGGAAATTTTTTTTTCTTCTCTATTTTTTGACCTGTCTTCACCCGTTTCGTCTTGAAATGAAACCTGGATGATGTTTTTTAATTTTTAGATTTTGTTTGCATTTATTATTGAATTTTCTAACTCGGGTCGGGTTCGAACGGATAGGAAGGAAATTATTTTTGTTCTCTATTTTTCGGCCTGTCCTTGCTCGTTTCGTCTTGGAATGAAGCCTGGATGACGTTTTTTAATTTTTAAAATTTTTTTGCCTTTGTTTTTGAACTTTCTAACTCGGGTCGGGTATTCGAACGGATAGGAACGAAATTATTTTTGTTCTCTATTTTTCAGCCTGTCCTTGCCCGTTTCGTCCTGAAATGAAGCCTGGATGACGTTTTTTAATTTTTAAAATTTTTTTGCATTTATTTTCGAAATTTCAAACTCGGGTCGTATACGAACGGATAGGAAGGAAATTTTTTTTCTTCTCTATTTTTCGCCCTGTCTTCACCCGTTTCGTCTTGAAATGAAACCTAGATGATGTTTTTTAATTTTTAGAATTTTTTTGCATTTATTATTGAAGTTTCTAACTCGGGTCGGGTTCGAACGGATAGGAAGGAAATTATTTTTGTTCTCTATTTTTCGGCCTGTCCTTGCCCGTTCCGTCTTGGAATGAAGCCTGGATGATGTTTTTTAATTTTTAAAAGTTTTTTGCATTTATTTTTGAATTTTCAAACTCGGGTCGGGTTCGAATGGATAGGAAGGAAATTTTTTTCTTCTCTATTTTTCGGCCTGTCTTCATCTGTTTTGTCTTGAAATGAAACCTGGATGATGTTTTTTAATTTTTAGAATTTTTTTGCATTTGTTTTTGAATTTTCTAATTCGGGTCGGGTTCGAACGGATAGGAAGGAAATTATTTTTGTTCACTATTTTTCGGCCTGTCATTGCCCGTTTCGTCTTGAAATGAAGCGTGGATGATGTTTTTTAATTTTTTAAATTTTTTGGCATTTATTTTTGAATTTTCTAACTCGGGTCGGGTTCGAATGGATAGGAAGGAAATTATTTTTGTTCCCTATTTTTCGACCTGTCCTTGCCCGTTTCGTCTTGAAATGAAGCCTGGATGATGTTTTTTAATTTTTTAAATTTTTTTGCTTTTATTTTTGAATTTTCTAAGTCGGGTCGGGTTCGAACGGATAGGAAGGAAATTTTTTTTCTTCTCTATTTTTCGGTCTGTCTTCACCCTTTTCGTCTCGAAATGAAACCTGGATGATGTTTTTTAATTTTTAGAATTTTTTTTGCATTTGTTTATGAATTTTCTAAATCGGGTCGGGTTCGAACGGATAGGAAATTATTTTTGTTCTCTATTTTTCGGCTTGTCCTTGCCCGTTTCGCCTTGAAACGAAGCCTGGATGATGTTTTTTAATTTTTACAATTTTTTTGCATTTATTATTGAATTTTCTAACTCGGGTCAGGTTCGAACGGATAGGAAGGAAATTATTTTTGTTCTCTATTTTTCGGCTTGTCCTTACCCGTTTCGCCTTGAAATGAAGCCTGGATGATGTTTTTTAATTTTTTAAATTTTTTTGCATTTATTTTTGAATTTTCTAACTCGGGTCGGGTTCGAACGTATAGGAAGGAATTTTTTTTCTTCTCTATTTTTCGGCCTGTCTTCACCCGTTTCTTCTTGAAATGAAACCTGGATGATGTTTTTTAATTTTTAGAATTTTATTGCATTTGTTTTTGAATTTTCTAACTCGGGTCGGGTTCGAATGAATAGGGAGGTAATTTTTTTCTTCTCTATTTTTTGGCCTGTCTTCATCCATTTTGTCTTGAAATGAAACTTGGATGATGTTTTTTAATTTTTAGAATTTTTTTGCATTTGTTTTTGAATTTTCTAACTCGGGTCGTGTTCGAACGGATAGGAAGGAAATTATTTTTGTTCTCTATTTTTCGGCCTGTCCTTGCCCGTTTCGTCTTGAAATGAAGCCTGGATGATGTTTTTTAATTTTTAGAATTTTTTTGCATTTATTGTTGAATTTTCTAACTCGGGTCAGGTTCGAACGGATAGGAAGGAAATTATTTTTGTTCTCTATTTTTCGGTCTGTCTTCACCCGTTTCGTCTTGAAATGAAACCTGGATGATGTTTTCTAATTTTTTGAATTTTTTTGCATTTGTTTATGAATTTTCTAAATCGGGTCGGGTTCGAACGGATAGGAAATTATTTTTGTTCTCTATTTTTCGGCTTGTCCTTGCCCGTTTCGCCATGAAACGAAGCCTGGATGATGTTTTTTAATTTTTAGAATTTTTTTGCATTTATTGTTGAATTTTCAAACTCGGGTCAGGTTCGAACGGATAGGAAGGAAATTATTTTTGTTCTCTATTTTTCGGCTTGTCCTTGCCCGTTTCGCCTTGAAATGAAGCCTGGATGATGTTTTTAATTTTTAGAATTTTTTTGCATTTATTTTTGAATTTTCTAACTCGGGTCGGGTTCGAACGGATAGGAAGGAAATTATTTTTATTCTCTATTTTTCGGCCTGTCCTTGCCCGTTTCGTCATGAAATGAAGCCTGGATGATGTTTTTTAATTTTTAGAATTTTTTTGCATTTATTGTTGAATTTTCAAACTCGGGTCAGGTTCGAACGGATAGGAAGGAAATTATTTTTGTTCTCTATTTTTCGGCTTGTCCTTGCCCGTTTCGCCTTGAAATGAAGCCTGGATGATGTTTTTAATTTTTAGAATTTTTTTGCATTTATTGTTGAATTTTCAAACTCGGGTCAGGTTCGAACGGATAGGAAGGAAATTATTTTTGTTCTCTATTTTTCGGTCTGTCTTCACCCGTTTCGTCTTGAAATGAAACCTGGATGATGTTTTCTAATTTTTTGAATTTTTTTGCATTTGTTTATGAATTTTCTAAATCGGGTCGGGTTCGAACGGATAGGAAATTATTTTTGTTCTCTATTTTTCGGCTTGTCCTTGCCCGTTTCGCCATGAAACGAAGCCTGGATGATGTTTTTTAATTTTTAGAATTTTTTTGCATTTATTGTTGAATTTTCAAACTCGGGTCAGGTTCGAACGGATAGGAAGGAAATTATTTTTGTTCTCTATTTTTCGGCTTGTCCTTGCCCGTTTCGCCTTGAAATGAAGCCTGGATGATGTTTTTAATTTTTAGAATTTTTTTGCATTTATTTTTGAATTTTCTAACTCAGGTCGGGTTGGAACGGATACGAAGGAAATTTTTTTTCTTCTCTATTTTTCGGCCTGTCTTCACCCGTTTCGTCTTGAAATGAAACCTGGATGATGTTTTTTAATTTTTAGAATTTTTTTGCATTTATTATTGAATTTTCTAACTCGGGTCGGGTTCGAACGGATAGGAAGGAAATTATTTTTGTTCTCTATTTTTCGGCCTGTCCTTGCCCGTTTCGTCTTGAAATGAAGCCTGGATGATGTTTTCCAATTTTTAAAATTTTTTTGCATTTATTTTTGAATTTTCTAACTTGGGTCGGGTATTCGAACGGATAGGAAGGAAATTGTTTTTGTTCTCTATTTTTCGGCCTGTCCTTACCCGTTTCTTCCTGAAATGAAGCCTGGATGATGTTTTCTAATTTTTAAAATTTTTTTGCATTTATTCTCGAAATTTCAAACTCGGGTCGGGTTCGAACGGATAGGAAGGAAATTTTTTTTCTTCTCTATTTTTCGACCTGTCTTCATCCCATTCGTCTTGAAATGAAACCTGGATGATGTTTTTTAATTTTTAGAATTTTTTTGCATTTATTATTGAATTTTCTAACTCGGGTCGGGTTCGAACGGATAGGAAGGAAATTATTTTTGTTCTCTATTTTTCGGTCTGTCTTCACCCGTTTCGTCTTGAAATGAAACCTGGATGATGTTTTCTAATTTTTTGAATTTTTTTGCATTTGTTTATGAATTTTCTAAATCGGGTCGGGTTCGAACGGATAGGAAATTATTTTTGTTCTCTATTTTTCGGCTTGTCCTTGCCCGTTTCGCCATGAAACGAAGCCTGGATGATGTTTTTTAATTTTTAGAATTTTTTTGCATTTATTGTTGAATTTTCAAACTCGGGTCAGGTTCGAACGGTTAGGAAGGAAATTATTTTTGTTCTCTATTTTTCGGCTTGTCCTTGCCCGTTTCGCCTTGAAATGAAGCCTGGATGATGTTTTTAAATTTTTTAAATTTTTTTACATTTATTTTTGAATTTTCTTACTCGGGTCGGGTTCGAACGGATAGGAAGGAATTTTTTTTCTTCTCTATTTTTCGGCCTGTCTTCACCCGTTTTGACTTGAAATGAAACCTGGATGATGTTTTTAATTTTTAGAATTTTTTTGCATTTATTTTTGAATTTTCTAATTCGGGTCGGGTTCGAACGGATAGGAAGGAAATTATTTTTATTCTCTATTTTTCGGCCTGTCCTTGCCCGTTTCGTCATGAAATGAAGCCTGGATGATGTTTTTTAATTTTTAAAATTTGTTTGCATTTACTTTTGAATTTTCTAACTCGGGTCGGGTTGGAACGGATACGAAGGAAATTTTTTTTCTTCTCTATTTTTCGGCCTGTCTTCACCCGTTTCGTCTTGAAATGAAACCTGGATGATGTTTTTTAATTTTTAGAATTTTTTTGCATTTATTATTGAATTTTCTAACTCGGGTCGGGTTCGAACGGATAGGAAGGAAATTATTTTTGTTCTCTCTTTTTCGGCCTGTCCTTGCTCGTTTCGTCTTGGAATGAAGCCTGGATGATGTTTTCCAATTTTTAAAATTTTTTTGCATTTATTTTTGAATTTTCTAACTTGGGTCGGGTATTCGAACGGATAGGAAGGAAATTGTTTTTGTTCTCTATTTTTCGGCCTGTCCTTACCCGTTTCTTCCTGAAATGAAGCCTGGATGATGTTTTCTAATTTTTAAAATTTTTTTGCATTTGTTTTTGAATTTTGTAACTCGGGTCGGGTATTCGAACGGATAGGAAGGAAATTATTTTTGTTCTCTATTTTTCGGCCTGTCCAAGCACGTTTCGTCTTGGAATGAAGCCTGGATGACGTTTTTTAATTTTTAAAATTTTTTTGCATTTATTTTTGAATTTTCTAACTTGGGTCGGGTATTCGAACGGATAGGAAGGAAATTGTTTTTGTTCTCTATTTTTCGGCCTGTCCTTGCCCGTTTCGTCCTGAAATGAAGCCTGGATGATGTTTTTTAATTTTTAAAATTTTTTTGCATTTATTTTCTAAATTTCAAACTCGGGTCGGGTTCGAACGGATAGGAAGGAAATTTTTTTTCCTCTCTATTTTTCGACCTGTCCTCATCCGTTTCGTCTTGAAATGAAACCTGGATGATGTTTTTTAATTTTTGGAATTTTTTTGCATTTATTATTTAATTTTCTAACTCGGGTCGGGTTCGAACGGATAGGAAGGAAATTATTTTTGTTCTCTATTTTTCGGCCTGTCTTTGCCAGTTTCGTCTTGGAATGAAGCCTGGATGATGTTTTCTAATTTTTAAAATTTTTTTGCATTTGTTTTTGAATTTTGTAACTCGGGTCGGGTATTCGAACGGATAGGAAGGAAATTATTTTTGTTCTCTATTTTTCGGCCTGTCCAAGCCCGTTTCGTCCTGAAATGAAGCTTGGATGACGTTTTTTAATTTTTAAAATTTTTTTGCATTTATTTTCGAAATTTCAAACTCGGGTCGGGTTCGAACGGATAGGAAGGAAATATTTTTTCTTCTCTATTTTTCGGCCTGTCTTCACCCGTTTCGTCTTGAAATGAAACCTGGATGATGTTTTTTAATTTTTAGAATTTTTTTGCATTTATTATTGAATTTTCTAAGTCGTGTCGGGTTCGAACGGATAGGAAGGAAATTATTTTTGTTCTCTATTTCTCGGCCTGTCCTTGCCCGTTTCGTCTTGGAATGAAGCCTGGATGATGTTTTCAGATTTTTAAAATTTTTTTGCATTTATTTTTGAATTTTCTAACTTGGGTCGGGTATTCGAACGGATAGGAAGGAAATTGTTTTTGTTCTCTATTTTTCGGCCTGTCCTTGCCCGTTTCGTCCTGAAATGAAGCCTGGATGATGTTTTTTAATTTTTAAAATTTTTTTGCATTTATTTTCTAAATTTCAAACTCGGGTCGGGTTCGAACGGATAGGAAGGAAATTTTTTTTCCTCTCTATTTTTCGACCTGTCCTCATCCGTTTCGTCTTGAAATGAAACCTGGATGATGTTTTTTAATTTTTGGAATTTTTTTGCATTTATTATTTAATTTTCTAACTCGGGTCGGGTTCGAACGGATAGGAAGAAAATTATTTTTGTTATCTATTTTTCGGCCTGTCTTTGCCAGTTTCGTCTTGGAATGAAGCCTGGATGATGTTTTCCAATTTTTAAAATTTTATTGCATTTGTTTTTGAATTTTGTAACTCGGGTCGGGTATTCGAACGGATAGGAAGGAAATTATTTTTGTTCTCTATTTTTCGGCCTGTCCAAGCACGTTTCG
This sequence comes from Quercus robur, assembly GCF_932294415.1. Lineage (NCBI taxonomy): Eukaryota > Viridiplantae > Streptophyta > Magnoliopsida > Fagales > Fagaceae > Quercus > Quercus robur. The sequence continues at coordinate 23,684,927 of NC_065543.1, forward strand.
TCTTGGAATGAAGCCTGGATGACGTTTTTTAATTTTTAAAATTTTTTTGCATTTATTTTTGAATTTTCTAACTTGGGTCGGGTATTCGAACGGATAGGAAGGAAATTGTTTTTGTTCTCTGTTTTTCGGCCCGTCTTTGCCAGTTTCAACTTGGAATGAAGCCTGGATGATGTTTTCTAATTTTTAAAATTTTTTTGCATTTGTTTTTGAATTTTGTAACTCGGGTCGGGTATTCGAACGGATAGGAAGGAAATTATTTTTGTTCTCTATTTTTCGGCCTGTCCAAGCCCGTTTCGTCCTGAAATGAAGCTTGGATGACGTTTATTAATTTTTAAAATTTTTTTGCATTTATTTTCGAAATTTCAAAATCGGGTCGGGTTCGAACGGATAGGAAGGAAATTTTTTTTCTTCTCTATTTTTCGACCTGTCTTAACCCGTTTCGTCTTGAAATGAAACCTGGATGATGTTTTTTAATTTTTAGTTTTTGTTTGCATTTATTATTGAATTTTCTAACTCGGGTCGGGTTCGAACGGATAGGAAGGAAATTATTTTTGTTCTCTATTTTTCGGCCTGTCTTTGCCCGTTTCGTCTTAAAACGAAGCCTGGATGATGTTTTTTAATTTTTAAAATTTTTTTACATTTATTTTTGAATTTTCAAACTCGGGTCAGGTTCGAATGGATAGGAAGGAAATTTTTTTCTTCTCTTTTTTTCGGCCTGTCTTCATCCGTTTTGTCTTGAAATGAAACCTGGATGATGTTTTTAAATTTCTAGAATTTTTTTGCATTTGTTTTTGAATTTTCTAACTCGGGTCGGGTTTGAACGTATAGGAAGGAAATTATTTTTGTTCTCTATTTTTCGGCCTGTCTTTGCCCGTTTCGTCTTGAAATGAAGCCTGGATGATGTTTTTTAATTTTTAAATTTTTTTTTCATTTATTTTCAAAATTTCAAACTCGGGTCGGGTTCGAACGGATAGGAAGGAAATTATTTTTGTTCTCTATTTTTCGGCCTGTCCTGGCCCGTTTCGTCGTTAAATGAAGCCTGGATGATGTTTTTTAATTTTTAGAATTTTTTTGCGTTTATTTTTGAATTTTCTAACTCGGGTCGGGTTTGAACGGATAGGAAGGAAATTATTTTTGTTCTCTATTTTTCGGCCTGTCCTTGCCCGTTTCGTCTTGAAATGAAGCCTGGATGATGTTTTTTAATTTTTAAAATTTTTTTACATTTATTTTTGAATTTTCTAACTCGGGTCGGGTTCGAATGGATAGGAAGGAAATTTTTTTCTTCTCTATTTTTTGGCCTGTCTTCATCCGTTTCGTCTTGAAATGAAACCTGGATGATGTTTTTCAATTTTTAGAATTTTTTTGCATTGGTTTTTCAATTTTCTAAATCGGGTCGGGTTCGAACGGATAGGAAGGAAATTATTTTTGTTCTCTATTTTTCGGCTTGTCCTTGCCCATTTCGCCTTGAAATGAAGCCTGGATGATGTTTTTTAATTTTTAAAATTTTTTTGTATTTATTTTCGAAATTTCAAACTCGGGTCGGGTTCGAACGGATAGGAAGGAAATTTTTTTTCTTCTCTATTTTTCAGCCTGTCTTCACCCGTTTCGTCTTGAAATGAAACCTGGATGATGTTTTTCAATTTTTAGAATATTTTTGCATTTACTATTAAATTTTCTAACTCGGGTCGGGTTCGAACGGATAGGAAGGAAATTATTTTTGTTCTCTATTTTCCGGCCTGTCCTTGCCCGTTTCGTCTTGGACTGAAGCCTGGATGATGTTTTTTATTTTTTAAAATTTTTTTGCATTTATTTTTTAATTTTCTAACTCGGGTCGGGTATTCGAACGGATAGGAAGGAAATTGTTTTTGTTCTCTATTTTTCGGCCTGTCCTTGCCCGTTTCGTCCTGAAATGAAGCCTAGATGATGTTTTTTAATTTTTAAAATTTTTTTTGCATTTATTTTCGAAATTTCAAACTCGGGTCGGGTTCGAACGGATAGGAAGGAAATTTTTTTTCTTCTCTATTTTTCGACCTGTCTTCATCCGTTTCGTCTTGAAATGAAACCTGGATGATGTTTTCTAATTTTTGGAATTTTTTTGCATTTATTATTTAATTTTCTAACTCGGGTCGGGTTTGAACGGATAGAAAGGAAATTATTTTTGTTCTCTATTTTTCGGTCTGTCCTTGCCAGTTTCGTCTTGGAATGAAGTCTGGATGATGTTTTCTAATTTTTAAAATTTTTTTGCATTTGTTTTTGAATTTTGTAACTCGGGTCGGGTATTCGAACGGATAGGAAGGAAATTATTTTTGTTCTCTATTTTTCGGCCTGTCCAAGCCCGTTTCGTCCTGAAATGAAGCTTGGATGACGTTTTTTAATTTTTAAAATTTTTTTGCATTTATTTTCGAAACTTCATACTCGGGTCGGGTTCGAACGGATAGGAAGGAAATTTTTTTTCTTCTCTATTTTTCGACCTGTCTTCACCCGTTTCGTCTTGAAATGAAACCTGGTTGATGTTTTTTAATTTTTAGATTTTGTTTGCATTTATTATTGAATTTTCTAACTCGGGTCGGGTTCGAACGGATAGGAAGGAAATTATTTTTGTTCCCTATTTTTCGGCCTGTCCAAGCACGTTTCGTCTTGGAATGAAGCCTGGATGACGTTTTTTAATTTTTAAAATTTTTTTGCATTTATTTTTGAATTTTCTAACTTGGGTCAGGTATTCGAACGGATAGGAAGGAAATTGTTTTTGTTCTCTATTTTTCGGCCTGTCCTTGCCCGTTCCGTCCTGAAATGAAGCCTGGATGATGTTTTTTAATTTTTAAAATTTTTTTGCATTTATTTTCTAAATTTCAAACTCGGGTCGGGTTCGAACGGATAGGAAGGAAATTTTTTTTCCACTCTATTTTTCGACCTGTCCTGATCCGTTTCGTCTTGAAATGAAACCTGGATGATGTTTTTTAATTTTTGGAATTTTTTTGCATTTATTATTTAATTTTCTAACTCGGGTCGGGTTCGAACGGATAGGAAGGAAATTATTTTTGTTCTCTATTTTTCGGCCTGTCTTTGCCAGTTTCGTCTTGGAATGAAGCCTGGATGATGTTTTCTAATTTTTAAAATTTTTTTGCATTTGTTTTTGAATTTTGTAACTCGGGTCGGGTATTCGAACGGATAGGAAGGAAATTATTTTTGTTCTCTATTTTTCGGCCTGTCCAAGCCCGTTTCGTCCTGAAATGAAGCTTGGATGACGTTTTTTAATTTTTAAAATTTTTTTGCATTTATTTTCGAAATTTCAAACTCGGGTCGGGTTCGAACGGATAGGAAGGAAATTTTTTTTCTTCTCTATTTTTCGGCCTGTCTTCACCCGTTTCGTCTTGAAATGAAACCTGGATGATGTTTTTTAATTTTTAGAATTTTTTTGCATTTATTATTGAATTTTCTAACTCGGGTCGGGTTCGAACGGATAGGAAGGAAATTATTTTTGTTCTCTATTTTTCGGCCTGTCCTGGCCCGTTTCGTCATTAAATGAAGCCTGGATGATGTTTTTTAATTTTTAGAATTTTTTTGCGTTTATTTTTGAATTTTCTAACTCGGGTCGGGTTTGAACGGATAGGAAGGAAATTATTTTTGTTCTCTATTTTTCGGCCTGTCCTTGCCCGTTTCGTCTTGAAATGAAGCCTGGATGATGTTTTTTAATTTTTAAAATTTTTTAACATTTATTTTTGAATTTTCTAACTCGGGTCGGGTTCGAATGGATAGGAAGGAAATTTTTTTCTTCTCTATTTTTTGGCCTGTCTTCATCCGTTTCGTCTTGAAATGAAACCTGGATGATGTTTTTCAATTTTTAGAATTTTTTTGCATTGGTTTTTCAATTTTCTAAATCGGGTCGGGTTCGAACGGATAGGAAGGAAATTATTTTTGTTCTCTATTTTTCGGCTTGTCCTTGCCCATTTCGCCTTGAAATGAAGCCTGGATGATGTTTTTTAATTTTTAAAATTTTTTTGTATTTATTTTCGAAATTTCAAACTCGGGTCGGGTTCGAACGGATAGGAAGGAAATTTTTTTTCTTCTCTATTTTTCAGCCTGTCTTCACCCGTTTCGTCTTGAAATGAAACCTGGATGATGTTTTTCAATTTTTAGAATATTTTTGCATTTATTATTAAATTTTCTAACTCGGGTCGGGTTCGAACGGATAGGAAGGAAATTATTTTTGTTCTCTATTTTCCGGCCTGTCCTTGCCCGTTTCGTCTTGGACTGAAGCCTGGATGATGTTTTTTAGTTTTTAAAATTTTTTTGCATTTATTTTTTAATTTTCTAACTCGGGTCGGGTATTCGAACGGATAGGAAGGAAATTGTTTTTGTTCTCTATTTTTCGGCCTGTCCTTGCCCGTTTCGTCCTGAAATGAAGCCTAGATGATGTTTTTTAATTTTTAAAATTTTTTTGCATTTATTTTCGAAATTTCAAACTCGGGTCGGGTTCGAACGGATAGGAAGGAAATTTTTTTTCTTCTCTATTTTTCGACCTGTCTTCATACGTTTCGTCTTGAAATGAAACCTGGATGATGTTTTCTAATTTTTGGAATTTTTTTGCATTTATTATTTAATTTTCTAACTCGGGTCGGGTTTGAACGGATAGGAAGGAAATTATTTTTGTTCTCTATTTTTCGGTCTGTCCTTGCGAGTTTCGTCTTGGAATGAAGTCTGGATGATGTTTTCTAATTTTTAAAATTTTTTTGCATTTGTTTTTGAATTTTGTAACTCGGGTCGGGTATTCGAACGGATAGGAAGGAAATTATTTTTGTTCTCTATTTTTCGGCCTGTCCAAGCCCGTTTCGTCCTGAAATGAAGCTTGGATGACGTTTTTAAATTTTTAAAATTTTTTTGCATTTATTTTCGAAATTTCATACTCGGGTCGGGTTCGAACGGATAGGAAGGAAATTTTTTTTCTTCTCTATTTTTCGACCTGTCTTCACCCGTTTCGTCTTGAAATGAAACCTGGTTGATGTTTTTTAATTTTTAGATTTTGTTTGCATTTATTATTGAATTTTCTAACTCGGGTCGGGTTCGAACGGATAGGAAGGAAATTATTTTTGTTCTCTATTTTTCGGCCTGTCCAAGCACGTTTCGTCTTGGAATGAAGCCTGGATGACGTTTTTTAATTTTTAAAATTTTTTTGCATTTATTTTTGAATTTTCTAACTTGGGTCAGGTATTCGAACGGATAGGAAGGAAATTGTTTTTGTTCTCTATTTTTCGGCCTGTCCTTGCCCGTTTCGTCCTGAAATGAAGCCTGGATGATGTTTTTTAATTTTTAAAATTTTTTTGCATTTATTTTCTAAATTTCAAACTCGGGTCGGGTTCGAACGGATAGGAAGGAAATTTTTTTTCCTCTCTATTTTTCGACCTGTCCTCATCCGTTTCGTCTTGAAATGAAACCTGGATGATGTTTTTTAATTTTTGGAATTTTTTTGCATTTATTATTTAATTTTCTAACTCGGGTCGGGTTCGAACGGATAGGAAGGAAATTATTTTTGTTCTCTATTTTTCGGCCTGTCTTTGCCAGTTTCGTCTTGAAATGAAGCCTGGATGATGTTTTCTAATTTTTAAAATTTTTTTGCATTTGTTTTTGAATTTTGTAACTCGGGTCGGGTATTCGAACGGATAGGAAGGAAATTATTTTTGTTCTCTATTTTTCGGCCTGTCCAAGCCCGTTTCGTCCTGAAATGAAGCTTGGATGACGTTTTTTAATTTTTAAAATTTTTTTGCATTTATTTTCGAAATTTCAAACTCGGGTCGGGTTCGAACGGATAGGAAGGAAATTTTTTTTCTTCTCTATTTTTCGGCCTGTCTTCACCCGTTTCGTCTTGAAATGAAACCTGGATGATGTTTTTTAATTTTTAGAATTTTTTTGCATTTATTATTGAATTTTCTAACTCGGGTCGGGTTCGAACGGATAGGAAGGAAATTATTTTTGTTCTCTATTTTTCGGCCTGTCCTTGCCCATTTCGTCTTGGAATGAAGCCTGGATGATGTTTTCCAATTTTTAACATTTTTTTGCATTTATTTTTGAATTTTCTAACTTGGGTCGGGTATTCGAACGGATAGGAAGGAAATTGTTTTTGTTCTCTATTTTTCGGCTTGTCCTTGCCAGTTTCGTCCTGAAATGAAGCCTGGATGATGTTTTTTAATTTTTAAAATTTTTTTGCATTTATTTTCTAAATTTCAAACTCGGGTCGGGTTCGAACGGATAGGAAGGAAATTTTTTTTCCTCTCTATTTTTCGACCTGTCCTCATCCGTTTCGTCTTGAAATGAAACCTGGTGATGTTTTTTAATTTTTGGAATTTTTTTGCATTTATTATTTAATTTTCTAACTCGGGTCGGGTTCGAACGGATAGGAAGGAAATTATTTTTGTTATCTATTTTTCGGCCTGTCTTTGCCAGTTTCGTCTTGGAATGAAGCCTGGATGATGTTTTCTAATTTTTAAAATTTTTTTGCATTTGTTTTTGAATTTTGTAACTCGGGTCGGGTATTCGAACGGATAGGAAGGAAATTATTTTTGTTCTCTATTTTTCGGCCTGTCCTTGCCCGTTTCGTCCTGTAATGAAGCCTGGATGATGTTTTTTAATTTTTAAAATTTTTTTGCATTTATTTTCTAAATTTCAAACTCGGGTCGGGTTCGAACAGATAGGAAGGAAATTTTTTTTCCTCTCTATTTTTCGACCTTTCCTCATCCGTTTCGTCTTGAAATGAAACCTGGATGATGTTTTTTAATTTTTGGAATTTTTTTGCATTTATTATTTAATTTTCTAACTCGGGTCGGGTTCGAACGGATAGGAAGGAAATTATTTTTGTTCTCTATTTTTCGGCCTGTCTTTGCCAGTTTCGTCTTGGAATGAAGCCTGGATGATGTTTTCTAATTTTTAAAATTTTTTTGCATTTGTTTTTGAATTTTGTAACTCGGGTCGGGTATTCGAACGGATAGGAAGGAAATTATTTTTGTTCTCTATTTTTCGGACTGTCCTTGCCAGTTTCGTCTTGGAATGAAGTCTGGATGATGTTTTCTAATTTTTAAAATTTTTTTGCATTTGTTTTTGAATTTTGTAACTCGGGTCGGGTATTCGAACGGATAGGAAGGAAATTATTTTTGTTCTCTATTTTTCGGCCTGTCCAAGCCCGTTTCGTCCTGAAATGAAGCTTGGATGACGTTTTTTAATTTTTAAAATTTTTTTGCATTTATTTTCGAAATTTCAAACTCGGGTCGGGTTCGAACGGATAGGAAGGAAATTTTTTTTCTTCTCTATTTTTCGACCTGTCTTCACCCGTTTCGTCTTGAAATGAAACCTGGATGATGTTTTTTAATTTTTAGATTTTGTTTGCATTTATTATTGAATTTTCTAACTCGGGTCGGGTTCGAACGGATAGGAAGGAAATTATTTTTGTTCTCTATTTTTCGGCCTGTCCTTGCCCGTTTCGTCTTCAAATGAAGCCTGGATGATGTTTTTTAATTTTTAAAATTTTTTTACATTTATTTTTGAATTTTCAAACTCGGGTCAGGTTCGAATGGATAGGAAGGAAATTTTTTCTTCTCTTTTTTTCGGCCTGTCTTCATCCGTTTTGTCTTGAAATGAAACCTGGATGATGTTTTTAAATTTTTAGAATTTTTTTGCATTTGTTTTTGAATTTTCTAACTCGGGTCGGGTTGGAACGTATAGGAAGGAAATTATTTTTGTTCTCTATTTTTCGGCCTGTCCTTACCCGTTTCGTCTTGAAATGAAGCCTGGATGATGTTTTTTAATTTTTAAATTTTTTTTGCATTTATTTTCAAAATTTCAAACTCGGGTCGGGTTCGAACGGATAGAAAGGAAATTATTTTTGTTCTCTATTTTTCGGCCTGTCCTGGCCCGTTTCGTCATTAAATGAAGCCTGGATGATGTTTTTTAATTTTTAGAATTTTTTTGCGTTTATTTTTGAATTTTCTAACTCGGGTCGGGTTCGAACGGATAGGAAGGAAATTATTTTTGTTCTCAATTTTTAGGCCTGTCCTTGCCCGTTTCGTCTTGAAATGAAGCCTGGATGATGTTTTTTAATTTTTAAAATTTTTTAACATTTTTTTTTGAATTTTCTAACTCGGGTCGGGTTCGAATGGATAGGAAGGAAATTTTTTTCTTCTCTATTTTTTGGCTTGTCTTCATCCGTTTCGTCTTGAAATGAAACCTGGATGATGTTTTTCAAATTTTAGAATTTTTTTGCATTGATTTTTCAATTTTCTAAATCGGGTCGGGTTCGAACGGATAGGAAGGAAATTATTTTTGTTCTCTATTTTTCGGCTTGTCCTTGCCCATTTCGCCTTGAAATGAAGCCTGGATGATGTTTTTTAATTTTTAAAATTTTTTTGTATTTATTTTCTAAATTTCAAACTCGGGTCGGGTTCGAACGGATAGGAAGGAAATTTTTTTTCTTCTCTATTTTTCAGCCTATCTTCACCCGTTTCGTCTTGAAATGAAACCTGGATGATGTTTTTCAATTTTTAGAATATTTTTGCATTTACTATTAAATTTTCTAACTCGGGTCGGGTTCGAACGGATAGGAAGGAAATTATTTTTGTTCTCTATTTTCCGGCCTGTCCTTGCCCGTTTCGTCTTGGACTGAAGCCTGGATGATGTTTTTTAATTTTTAAAATTTTTTTGCATTTATTTTTTAATTTTCTAACTCGGGTCGGGTATTCGAACGGATAGGAAGGAAATTGTTTTTGTTCTCTATTTTTCGGCCTGTCCTTGCCCGTTTCGTCTTGAAAAGAAGCCTGGATGATGTTTTTTAATTTTTAAAATTTTTTTACATTTATTTTTGAATTTTCAAACTCGGGTCAGGTTCGAATGGATAGGAAGGAAATTTTTTCTTCTCTTTTTTTCGGCCTGTCTTCATCCGTTTTGTCTTGAAATGAAACCTGGATGATGTTTTTAAATTTTTAGAATTTTTTTGCATTTGTTTTTGAATTTTCTAACTCGGGTCGGGTTGGAACGTATAGGAAGGAAATTATTTTTGTTCTCTATTTTTCGGCCTGTCCTTACCCGTTTCGTCTTGAAATGAAGCCTGGATGATGTTTTTTAATTTTTAAATTTTTTTTGCATTTATTTTCAAAATTTCAAACTCGGGTCGGGTTCGAACGGATAGAAAGGAAATTATTTTTGTTCTCTATTTTTCGGCCTGTCCTGGCCCGTTTCGTCATTAAATGAAGCCTGGATGATGTTTTTTAATTTTTAGAATTTTTTTGCGTTTATTTTTGAATTTTCTAACTCGGGTCGGGTTCGAACGGATAGGAAGGAAATTATTTTTGTTCTCTATTTTTAGGCCTGTCCTTGCCCGTTTCGTCTTGAAATGAAGCCTGGATGATGTTTTTTAATTTTTAAAATTTTTTAACATTTTTTTTTGAATTTTCTAACTCGGGTCGGGTTCGAATGGATAGGAAGGAAATTTTTTTCTTCTCTATTTTTTGGCCTGTCTTCATCCGTTTCGTCTTGAAATGAAACCTGGATGATGTTTTTCAATTTTTAGAATTTTTTTGCATTGGTTTTTCAATTTTCTAAATCGGGTCGGGTTCGAACGGATAGGAAGGAAATTATTTTTGTTCTCTATTTTTCGGCTTGTCCTTGCCCATTTCGCCTTGAAATGAAGCCTGGATGATGTTTTTTAATTTTTAAAATTTTTTTGTATTTATTTTCTAAATTTCAAACTCGGGTCGGGTTCGAACGGATAGGAAGGAAATTTTTTTTCTTCTCTATTTTTCAGCCTGACTTCACCCGTTTCGTCTTGAAATGAAACCTGGATGATGTTTTTCAATTTTTAGAATATTTTTGCATTTACTATTAAATTTTCTAACTCGGGTCGGGTTCGAACGGATAGGAAGGAAATTATTTTTGTTCTCTATTTTCCGGCCTGTCCTTGCCCGTTTCGTCTTGGACTGAAGCCTGGATGATGTTTTTTAATTTTTAAAATTTTTTTGCATTTATTTTTTAATTTTCTAACTCGGGTCGGGTATTCGAACGGATCGGAAGGAAATTGTTTTTGTTCTCTATTTTTCGGCCTGTCCTTGCCCGTTTCGTCCTGAAATGAAACCTGGACGATGTTTTTTAATTTTTAAAATTTTTTTGCATTTATTTTCGAAATTTCAAACTCGGGTCGGGTTCGAACGGATAGGAATGAAATTTTTTTTCTTCTCTATTTTTCGACCTGTCTTCATCCGTTTCGTCTTGAAATGAAACCTGGATGATGTTTTTTAATTTTTAGAATTTTTTTGCATTTATTATTGAATTTTCTAACTCTGGTCGGGTATTCGAACGGATAGGAAGGAAATTATTTTTGTTCTCTATTTTTCGGTCTGTCCTTGCCAGTTTCGTCTTGGAATGAAGCCTGGATGATGTTTTCTAATTTTTAAAATTTTGTTGCATTTGTTTTTGAATTTTGTAACTCGGGTCGGGTATTCGAACGGATAGGAAGGAAATTATTTTTGTTATCTATTTTTCGGCCTGTCCAAGCCCGTTTCGTCCTGAAATGAAGCTTGGATGACGTTTTTTAATTTTTAAAATTTTTTTGCATTTATTTTCGAAATTTCAAACTCGGGTCGGGTTCGAACGGATAGGAAGGAAATTTTTTTTCTTCTCTATTTTTCGACCTGTCTTCACCCGTTTCGTCTTGAAATGAAACCTGGATGATGTTTTTTAATTTTTAGATTTTGTTTGCATTTATTATTGAATTTTCTAACTCGGGTCGGGTTCGAACGGATAGGAAGGAAATTATTTTTGTTCTCTATTTTTCGGCCTGTCCTTGCCCGTTTCGTCTTGAAATGAAGCCTGGATGATGTTTTTTAATTTTTAAAATTTTTTTACATTTATTTTTGAATTTTCAAACTCGGTTCAGGTTCGAATGGATAGGAAGGAAATTTTTTTCTTCTCTTTTTTTCGGCCTGTCTTCATCCGTTTTGTCTTGAAATGAAACCTGGATGATGTTTTTAAATTTTTAGGATTTTTTTGCATTTGTTTTTGAATTTTCTATCTCGGGTCGGGTTTGATCGTATAGGAAGGAAATTATTTTTGTTCACTATTTTTCGGCCTGTCCATACCCGTTTCGTCTTGAAATGAAGCCTGGATGATGTTTTTTAATTTTTAAATTTTTTTTGCATTTATTTTCAAAATTTCAAACTCGGGTCGGGTTCGAACGGATAGGAAGGAAATTATTTTTGTTCTCTATTTTTCGGCCTGTCCTGGCCCGTTTCGTCATTAAATGAAGCCTGGATGATGTTTTTTAATTTTTAGAATTTTTTTGCGTTTATTTTTTAATTTTCTAACTCGGGTCGGGTTCGAACGGATAGGAAGGAAATTATTTTTGTTCTCTATTTTTCGGCCTGTCCTTGCCCGTTTCGTCTCGAAATGAAGCCTGGATGATGTTTTTTAATTTTTAAAATTTTTTAACATTTGTTTTTGAATTTTCAAACTCGGGTCGGGTTCGAACGGATAGGAAGGAAATTATTTTTGTTCTCTATTTTTCGGCCTGTCCTTGCCCGTTTCGTCTTGAAACGAAGCTTGGATGATGTTTTTTAATTTTTAAAATTTTTTTACATTTATTTTTGAATTTTCAAACTCGGTTCAGGCTCGAATGGATAGGAAGGAAATTTTTTTCTTCTCTTTTTTTCGGCCTGTCTTCATCCGTTTTGTCTTGAAATGAAACCTGGATGATGTTTTTAAATTTTTAGAATTTTTTTGCATTTGTTTTTGAATTTTCTAACTCGGGTCGGGTTTGAACGTATAGGAAGGAAATTATTTTTGTTCTCTATTTTTCGGCCTGTCCTTACCCGTTTCGTCTTGAAATGAAGCCTGGATGATGTTTTTTAATTTTTAAATTTTTTTTGCATTTATTTTCAAAATTTCAAACTCGGGTCGGGTTCGAACGGATAGGAAGGAAATTATTTTTGTTCTCTATTTTTCGGCCTGTCCTGGCCCGTTTCGTCATTAAATGAAGCCTGGATGATGTTTTTTAATTTTTAGAATTTTTTTGCGTTTATTTTTGAATTTTCTAACTCGGGTCGGGTTCGAACGGATAGGAAGGAAATTATTTTTGTTCTCTATTTTTCGGCCTGTCCTTGCCCGTTTCGTCTTGACATGAAGCCTGGATGATGTTTTTTAATTTTTAAAATTTTTTAACATTTTTTTTTGAATTTTCTAACTCGGGTCAGGTTCGAATGGATAGGAAGGAAATTTTTTTCTTCTCTATTTTTTGGCCTGTCTTCATCCGTTTCGTCTTGAAATGAAACCTGGATGATGTTTTTCAATTTTTAGAATTTTTTTGCATTGGTTTTTCAATTTTCTAAATCGGGTCGGGTTCGAACGGATAGGAAGGAAATTATTTTTGTTCTCTATTTTTCGGCTTGTCCTTGCCCATTTCGCCTTGAAATGAAGCCTGGATGATGTTTTTTAATTTTTAAAATTTCTTTGTATTTATTTTCGAAATTTCAAACTCGGGTCGGGTTCGAACGGATAGGAAGGAAATTTTTTTTCTTCTCTATTTTTCAGCCTGTCTTCACCCGTTTCGTCTTGAAATGAAACCTGGATGATGTTTTTCAATTTTTAGAATTTTTTTGCATTTACTATTAAATTTTCTAACTCGGGTCGGGTTCGAACGGATAGGAAGGAAATTATTTTTGTTCTCTATTTTCCGGCCTGTCCTTGCCGGTTTCGTCTTGGACTGAAGCCTGGATGATGTTTTTTAATTTTTAAATTTTTTTTGCATTTATTTTTTAATTTTCTAACTCGGGTCGGGTATTCGAACGGATAGGAAGGAAATTGTTTTTGTTCTCTATTTTTCGGCCTGTCCTTGCCCGTTTCCTCCTGAAATGAAGCCTGGATGATGTTTTTTAATTTTTAAAATTTTTTTGCATTTATTTTCGAAATTTCAAACTCGGGTCGAGTTCGAACGGATAGGAAGGAAATTTTTTTTCTTCTCTATTTTTCGTCCTGTCTTCATCCGTTTCGTCTTGAAATGAAACCTGGATGATGTTTTCTAAATTTTGGAATTTTTTTGCATTTATTATTTAATTTTCTAACTCGGGTCGGGTTTGAACGGATAGGAAGGAAATTATTTTTGTTCTCTATTTTTCGGACTGTCCTTGCCAGTTTCGTCTTGGAATGAAGTCTGGATGATGTTTTCTAATTTTTAAAATTTTTTTGCATTTGTTTTTGAATTTTGTAACTCGGGTCGGGTATTCGAACGGATAGGATGGAAATTATTTTTGTTCTCTATTTTTCGGCCTGTCCAAGCCCGTTTCGTCCTGAAATGAAGCTTGGATGACGTTTTTTAATTTTTAAAATTTTTTTGCATTTATTTTCGAAATTTCAAACTCGGGTCGGGTTCGAACGGATAGGAAGGAAATTTTTTTTCTTCTCTATTTTTCGACCTGTCTTCACCCGTTTCGTCTTGAAATGAAACCTGGATGATGTGTTTTAATTTTTAGATTTTGTTTGCATTTATTATTGAATTTTCTAACTCGGGTCGGGTTCGAACGGATAGGAAGGAAATTATTTTTGTTCTCTATTTTTCGGCCTGTCCTTGCCCGTTTCGTCTTGAAATGAAGCCTGGATGATGTTTTTTAATTTTTAAAATTTTTTTACATTTATTTTTGAATTTTCAAACTCGGGTCAGGTTCGAATGGATAGGAAGGAAATTTTTTTCTTCTCTTTTTTTCGGCCTGCCTTCATCCGTTTTGTCTTGAAATGAAACCTGGATGATGTTTTTAAATTTTTAGAATTTTTTTGCATTTGTTTTTGAATTTTCTAACTCGGGTCGGGTTTGAACGTATAGGAAGGAAATTATTTTTGTTCTCTAATTTTCGGCCTGTCCTTACCCGTTTCGTCTTGAAATGAAGCCTGTATGATGTTTTTTAATTTTTAAATTTTTTTTGCATTTATTTTCAAAATTTCAAACTCGTGTCGGGTTCGAACGGATAGGAAGGAAATTATTTTTGTTCTCTATTTTTCGGCCTGTCCTGGCCCGTTTCGTCATTAAATGAAGCCTGGATGATGTTTTTTAATTTTTAGAATTTTTTTGCGTTTATTTTTGAATTTTCTAACTCGGGTCGGGTTCGAACGGATAGGAAGGAAATTATTTTTGATCTCTATTTTTCGGCCTGTCCTTGCCCGTTTCGTCTTGAAATGAAGCTTGGATGATGTTTTTTAATTTTTAAAATTTTTTAACATTTATTTTTGAATTTTCTAACTCGGGTCGGGTTCGAATGGATAGGAAGGAAATTTTTTTCTTCTCTATTTTTTGGCCTGTCTTCATCCGTTTCGTCTTGAAATGAAACCTGGATGATGTTTTTCAATTTTTAGAATTTTTTTGCATTGGTTTTTCAATTTTCTAAATCGGGTCGGGTTCGAACGGATAGGAAGGAAATTTTTTTTGTTCTCTATTTTTCGGCTTGTCCTTGCCCATTTCGCCTTGAAATGAAGCCTGGATGATGTTTTTTAATTTTTAAAATTTTTTTGTATTTATTTTCGAAATTTCAAACTCGGGTCGGATTCGAACGGATAGGAAGGAAATTTTTTTTCTTCTCTATTTTTCAGCCTGTCTTCACCCGTTTCGTCTTGAAATGAAACCTGGATGATGTTTTTCAATTTTTAGAATTTTTTTGCATTTACTATTAAATTTTCTAACTCGGGTCGGGTTCGAACGGATAGGAAGGAAATTATTTTTGTTCTCTATTTTCCGGCCTGTCCTTGCCCGTTTCGTCTTGGACTGAAGCCTGGATGATGTTTTTTAATTTTTAAAATTTTTTTGCATTTATTTTTTAATTTTCTAACTCGGGTCGGGTATTCGAACGGATAGGAAGGAAATTGTTTTTGTTCTCTATTTTTCGGCCTGTCCTTGCCCGTTTCGTCCTGAAATGAAGCCTGGACGATGTTTTTTAATTTTTAAAATTTTTTTGCATTTATTTTCGAAATTTCAAACTCGGGTCGGGTTCGAACGGATAGGAAGGAAATTTTTTTTCTTCTCTATTTTTCGACCTGTCTTCATCCGTTTCGTCTTGAAATGAAACCTGGATGACGTTTTTTAATTTTTGGAATTTTTTTGCATTTATTATTTGATTTTCTAACTCGGGTCGGGTTTGAACGGATAGGAAGGAAATTATTTTTGTTCTCTATTTTTCGGTCTGTCCTTGCCAGTTTCGTCTTGGAATGAAGCCTGGATGATGTTTTCTAATTTTTAAAATTTTGTTGCATTTGTTTTTGAATTTTGTAACTCGGGTCGGGTATTCGAACGGATTGGAAGGAAATTATTTTTGTTCTCTATTTTTCGGCCTGTCCAAGCCCGTTTCGTCCTGAAATGAAGCTTGGATGACGTTTTTTAATTTTTAAAATTTTTTTCAATTTATTTTCGAAATTTCAAACTCGGGTCGGGTTCGAACGGATAGGAAGGAAATTTTTTTTCTTCTCTATTTTTCGACCTGACTTCACCCGTTTCGTCTTGAAATGAAACCTGGATGATGTTTTTTAATTTTTAGATTTTGTTTGCATTTATTATTGAATTTTCTAACTCGGGTCGGGTTCGAACGGATAGGAAGGAAATTATTTTTGTTCTCTATTTTTCGGCCTGTCCTTGCCCGTTTCGTCTTGAAATGAAGCCTGGATGATGTTTTTTAATTTTTAAAATTTTTTTACATTTATTTTTGAATTTTCAAACTCGGGTCAGGTTCGAATGGATAGGAAGGAAATTTTTTTCTTCTCTTTTTTTCGGCCTGTCTTCATCCGTTTTGTCTTGAAATGAAACCTGGATGATGTTTTTAAATTTTTAGAATTTTTTTGCATTTGTTTTTGAATTTTCTAACTCGGGTCAGGTTGGAACGTATAGGAAGGAAATTATTTTTGTTCTCTATTTTTCGGCCTGTCCTTACCCGTTTCGTCTTGAAATGAAGCCTGGATGATGTTTTTTAATTTTTAAATTTTTTTTGCATTTATTTTCAAAATTTCAAACTCGGGTCGGGTTCGAACGGATAGGAAGGAAATTATTTTTGTTCCCTATTTTTCGGCCTGTCCTGACCCGTTTCGTCAATAAATGAAGCCTGGATGATGTTTTTTAATTTTTAGAATTTTTTTGCGTTTATTTTTGAATTTTCTAACTCGGGTCGGGTTCGAACGGATAGGAAGGAAATTATTTTTGTTCTCTATTTTTCGGCCTGTCCTGGCCCGTTTCGTCAATAAATGAAGCCTGGATGATGTTTTTTAATTTTTAAAATTTTTTTGCATTTATTTTTTAATTTTCTAACTCGGGTCGGGTATTCGAACGGATAGGAAGGAAATTGTTTTTGTTCTCTATTTTTCTGCCTGTCCTTGCCCGTTTCGTCCTGAAATGAAGCCTGGACGATGTTTTTTAATTTTTAAAATTTTTTTGCATTTATTTTCGAAATTTCAAACTCGGGTCGGGTTCGAACGGATAGGAAGGAAATTTTTTTTCTTCACTATTTTTCGACCTGTCTTCATCCGTTTCGTCTTGAAATGAAACCTGGATGATGTTTTTTAATTTTTAGAATTTTTTTGCATTTATTATTGAATTTTCTAACTCTGGTCGTGTATTCGAACGGATAGGAAGGAAATTATTTTTGTTCTCTATTTTTCGGTCTTTCCTTGCCAGTTTCGTCTTGGAATGAAGCCTGGATGATGTTTTCTAATTTTTAAAATTTTGTTGCATTTGTTTTTGAATTTTGTAACTCGGGTCGGGTATTCGAACGGATAGGAAGGAAATTATTTTTGTTATCTATTTTTCGGCCTGTCCAAGCCCGTTTCGTCCTGAAATGAAGCTTGGATGACGTTTTTTAATTTTTAAAATTTTTTTGCATTTATTTTCGAAATTTCAAACTCGGGTCGGGTTCGAACGGATAGGAAGGAAATTTTTTTTCTTCTCTATTTTTCGACCTGTCTTCACCCGTTTCGTCTTGAAATGAAACCTGGATGATGTTTTTTAATTTTTAGATTTTGTTTGCATTTATTATTGAATTTTCTAACTCGGGTCGGGTTCGAACGGATAGGAAGGAAATTATTTTTGTTCTCTATTTTTCGGCCTGTCCTTGCCCGTTTCGTCTTGAAATGAAGCCTGGATGATGTTTTTTAATTTTTAAAATTTTTTTACATTTATTTTTGAATTTTCAAACTCGGTTCAGGTTCGAATGGATAGGAAGGAAATTTTTTTCTTCTCTTTTTTTCGGCCTGTCTTCATCCGTTTTGTCTTGAAATGAAACCTGGATGATGTTTTTAAATTTTTAGAATTTTTTTGCATTTGTTTTTGAATTTTCTAACTCGGGTCGGGTTTGATCGTATAGGAAGGAAATTATTTTTGTTCTCTATTTTTCGGCCTGTCCATACCCGTTTCGTCTTGAAATGAAGCCTGGATGATGTTTTTTAATTTTTAAATTTTTTTTGCATTTATTTTCAAAATTTCAAACTCGGGTCGGGTTCGAACGGATAGGAAGGAAATTATTTTTGTTCTCTATTTTTCGGCCTGTCCTGGCCCGTTTCGTCATTAAATGAAGCCTGGATGATGTTTTTTAATTTTTAGAATTTTTTTGCGTTTATTTTTGAATTTTCTAACTCGGGTCGGGTTCGAACGGATAGGAAGGAAATTATTTTTGTTCTCTATTTTTCGGCCTGTCCTTGCCCGTTTCGTCTTGAAATGAAGCCTGGATGATGTTTTTTAATTTTTAAAATTTTTTAACATTTTTTTTTGAATTTTCTAACTCGGGTCGGGTTCGAATGGATAGGGAGGAAATTTTTTTGTTCTCTATTTTTCGGCCTGTCTTCATCCGTTTCGTCTTGAAATGAAACCTGGATGACGTTTTTTAATTTTTAAAATTTTTTTGCATTTATTTTCGAAATTTCAAACTCGGGTCGGGTTCGAACGGATATGAAGGAAATTTTTTTTCTTCTCTATTTTTCGACCTGTCTTCACCCGTTTCGTCTTGAAATGAAACCTGGATGATGTTTTTTAATTTTTAGATTTTGTTTGCATTTATTATTGAATTTTCTAACTCGGGTCGGGTTCGAACGGATAGGAAGGAAATTATTTTTGTTCTCTATTTTTCGGCCTGTCCTTGCCCGTTTCGTCTTGAAATGAAGCCTGGATGATGTTTTTTAATTTTTAAAATTTTTTTACATTTATTTTTGAATTTTCAAACTCGGTTCAGGTTCGAATGGATAGGAAGGAAATTTTTTTCTTCTCTTTTTTTCGGCCTGTCTTCATCCGTTTTGTCTTGAAATGAAACCTGGATGATGTTTTTAAATTTTTAGAATTTTTTTGCATTTGTTTTTGAATTTTCTAACTCGGGTCAGGTTGGAACGTATAGGAAGGAAATTATTTTTGTTCTCTATTTTTCGGCCTGTCCTTACCCGTTTCGTCTTGAAATGAAGCCTGGATGATGTTTTTTAATTTTTAAATTTTTTTTGCATTTATTTTCAAAATTTCAAACTCGGGTCGGGTTCGAACGGATAGGAAGGAAATTATTTTTGTTCTCTATTTTTCGGCCTGTCCTGACCCGTTTCGTCAATAAATGAAGCCTGGATGATGTTTTTTAATTTTTAGAATTTTTTTGCGTTTATTTTTGAATTTTCTAACTCGGGTCGGGTTCGAACGGATAGGAAGGAAATTATTTTTGTTCTCTATTTTTCGGCCTGTCCTGGCCCGTTTCGTCAATAAATGAAGCCTGGATGATGTTTTTTAATTTTTAAAATTTTTTTGCATTTATTTTTTAATTTTCTAACTCGGGTCGGGTATTCGAACGGATAGGAAGGAAATTGTTTTTGTTCTCTATTTTTCGGCCTGTCCTTGCCCGTTTCGTCCTGAAATGAAGCCTGGACGATGTTTTTTAATTTTTAAAATTTTTTTGCATTTATTTTCGAAATTTCAAACTCGGGTCGGGTTCGAACGGATAGGAAGGAAATTTTTTTTCTTCTCTATTTTTCGACCTGTCTTCATCCGTTTCGTCTTGAAATGAAACCTGGATGATGTTTTTTAATTTTTAGAATTTTTTTGCATTTATTATTGAATTTTCTAACTCTGGTCGGGTATTCGAACGGATAGGAAGGAAATTATTTTTGTTCTCTATTTTTCGGTCTTTCCTTGCCAGTTTCGTCTTGGAATGAAGCCTGGATGATGTTTTCTAATTTTTAAAATTTTGTTGCATTTGTTTTTGAATTTTGTAACTCGGGTCGGGTATTCGAACGGATAGGAAGGAAATTATTTTTGTTATCTATTTTTCGGCCTGTCCAAGCCCGTTTCGTCCTGAAATGAAGCTTGGATGACGTTTTTTAATTTTTAAAATTTTTTTGCATTTATTTTCGAAATTTCAAACTCGGGTCGGGTTCGAACGGATAGGAAGGAAATTTTTTTTCTTCTCTATTTTTCGACCTGTCTTCACCCGTTTCGTCTTGAAATGAAACCTGGATGATGTTTTTTAATTTTTAGATTTTGTTTGCATTTATTATTGAATTTTCTAACTCGGGTCGGGTTCGAACGGATAGGAAGGAAATTATTTTTGTTCTCTATTTTTCGGCCTGTCCTTGCCCGTTTCGTCTTGAAATGAAGCCTGGATGATGTTTTTTAATTTTTAAAATTTTTTTACATTTATTTTTGAATTTTCAAACTCGGTTCAGGTTCGAATGGATAGGAAGGAAATTTTTTTCTTCTCTTTTTTTCGGCCTGTCTTCATCCGTTTTGTCTTGAAATGAAACCTGGATGATGTTTTTAAATTTTTAGAATTTTTTTGCATTTGTTTTTGAATTTTCTAACTCGGGTCGGGTTTGATCGTATAGGAAGGAAATTATTTTTGTTCTCTATTTTTCGGCCTGTCCATACCCGTTTCGTCTTGAAATGAAGCCTGGATGATGTTTTTTAATTTTTAAATTTTTTTTGCATTTATTTTCAAAATTTCAAACTCGGGTCGGGTTCGAACGGATAGGAAGGAAATTATTTTTGTTCTCTATTTTTCGGCCTGTCCTGGCCCGTTTCGTCATTAAATGAAGCCTGGATGATGTTTTTTAATTTTTAGAATTTTTTTGCGTTTATTTTTGAATTTTCTAACTCGGGTCGGGTTCGAACGGATAGGAAGGAAATTATTTTTGTTCTCTATTTTTCGGCCTGTCCTTGCCCGTTTCGTCTTGAAATGAAGCCTGGATGATGTTTTTTAATTTTTAAAATTTTTTAACATTTTTTTTTGAATTTTCTAACTCGGGTCGGGTTCGAATGGATAGGAAGGAAATTTTTTTCTTCTCTATTTTTCGGCCTGTCTTCATCCGTTTCGTCTTGAAATGTAACCTGGATGA
Organism: Quercus robur; assembly: GCF_932294415.1. Classification (NCBI taxonomy): domain Eukaryota; kingdom Viridiplantae; phylum Streptophyta; class Magnoliopsida; order Fagales; family Fagaceae; genus Quercus; species Quercus robur. The sequence continues at coordinate 23,705,279 of NC_065543.1, forward strand.
CGTTTTTTAATTTTTAAAATTTTTTTGCATTTATTTTCGAAATTTCAAACTCGGGTCGGGTTCGAACGGATATGAAGGAAATTTTTTTTCTTCTCTATTTTTCGACCTGTCTTCACCCGTTTCGTCTTGAAATGAAACCTGGATGATGTTTTTTAATTTTTAGATTTTGTTTGCATTTATTATTGAATTTTCTAACTCGGGTCGGGTTCGAACGGATAGGAAGGAAATTATTTTTGTTCTCTATTTTTCGGCCTGTCCTTGCCCGTTTCGTCTTGAAACGAAGCTTGGATGATGTTTTTTAATTTTTAAAATTTTTTTACATTTATTTTTGAATTTTCAAACTCGGTTCAGGTTCGAATGGATAGGAAGGAAATTTTTTTCTTCTCTTTTTTTCGGCCTGTCTTCATCCGTTTTGTCTTGAAATGAAACCTGGATGATGTTTTTAAATTTTTAGAATTTTTTTGCATTTGTTTTTGAATTTTCTAACTCGGGTCGGGTTTGAACGTATAGGAAGGAAATTATTTTTGTTCTCTATTTTTCGGCCTGTCCTTACCCGTTTCGTCTTGAAATGAAGCCTGGATGATGTTTTGTAATTTTTAAATTTTTTTTGCATTTATTTTCAAAATTTCAAACTCGGGTCGGGTTCGAACGGATAGGAAGGAAATTTTTTATCTTCTCTATTTTTTAGCCTGTCTTCACCCGTTTCGTCTTGAAATGAAACCTGGATGATGTTTTTCAATTTTTAGAATTTTTTTGCACTTGTTTTTGAATTTTCTAACTCGGGTCGGGTTTGAACGTATAGGAAGGAAATTATTTTTGTTCTCTATTTTTCGGCCTGTCCTGGCCCGTTTCGTCATTAAATGAAGCCTGGATGATGTTTTTTAATTTTTAGAATTTTTTTGCGTTTATTTTTGAATTTTCTAACTCGGGTCGGGTTCGAACGGATAGGAAGGAAATTATTTTTGTTCTCTATTTTTCGGCCTGTCCTTGCCCGTTTCGTCTTGAAATGAAGCCTGGATGATTTTTTTAATTTTTAAAATTTTTTAACATTTATTTTTGAATTTTCTAACTCGGGTCGGGTTCGAATGGATAAGAAGGAAATTTTTTTCTTCTCTATTTTTTAGCCTGTCTTCATCCGTTTCATCTTGAAATGAAACCTGGATGATGTTTTTCAATTTTTAGAATTTTTTTGCATTGGTTTTTCAATTTTCTAAATCGGGTCGGGTTCGAACGGATAGGAAGGAAATTATTTTTGTTCTCTATTTTTCGGCTTGTCCTTGCCCATTTCGCCTTGAAATGAAGCCTGGATGATGTTTTTTAATTTTTAAAATTTTTTTGTATTTATTTTCGAAATTTCAAACTCGGGTCGGGTTCGAACGGATAGGAAGGAAATTTTTTTTCTTCTCTATTTTTCGGCCTGTCTTCACCCGTTTCGTCTTGAAATGAAACCTGGATGATGTTTTTTAATTTTTAGAATTTTTTTGCATTTACTATTAAATTTTCTAACTCGGGTCGGGTTCGAACGGATAGGAAGGAAATTATTTTTGTTCTCTATTTTCCGGCCTGTCCTTGCCCGTTTCGTCTTGGACTGAAGCCTGGATGATGTTTTTTAATTTTTAAAATTTTTTTGCATTTATTTTTTAATTTTCTAACTCGGGTCGGGTATTCGAACGGATAGGAAGGAAATTGTTTTTGTTCTCTATTTTTCGGCCTGTCCTTGCCCGTTTCCTCCTGAAATGAAGCCTGGATGATGTTTTTTAATTTTTAAAATTTTTTTGCATTTATTTTCGAAATTTCAAACTCGGGTCGGGTTCGAACGGATAGGAAGGAAATTTTTTTTCTTCTCTATTTTTCGGCCTGTCCTTGCCCGTTTCATCTTGAAATGAAGCCTGGATGATGTTTTTTAATTTTTAAAATTTTTTAACATTTATTTTTGAATTTTCTAACTCGGGTCGGGTTCGAATGGATAGGAAGGAAATTTTTTTCTTCTCTATTTTTTGGCCTGTCTTCATCCGTTTCGTCTTGAAATGAAACCTGGATGATGTTTTTCAATTTTTAGAATTTTTTTGCATTGGTTTTTCAATTTTCTAAATCGGGTCGGGTTCAAACGGATAGGAAGGAAATTATTTTTGTTCTCTATTTTTCGGCCTGTCCAAGCCCGTTTCGTCCTGAAATGAAGCTTGGATGACGTTTTTTAATTTTTAAAATTTTTTTGCATTTATTTTCGAAATTTCAAACTCGGGTCGGGTTCGAACGGATAGGAAGGAAATTATTTTTGTTCTCTATTTTCCGGCCTGTCCTTGCCCGTTTCGTCTTGGACTGAAGCCTGGATGATGTTTTTTAATTTTTAAAATTTTTTTGCATTTATTTTTTAATTTTCTAACTCGGGTCGGGTATTCGAACGGATAGGAAGGAAATTGTTTTTGTTCTCTATTTTTCGGCCTGTCCTTGCCCGTTTCGTCCTGAAATGAAGCCTGGATGATGTTTTTTAATTTTTAAAATTTTTTTGCATTTATTTTCGAAATTTCAAACTCGGGTCGGGTTCGAACGGATAGGAAGGAAATTTTTTTTCTTCTCTATTTTTCGACCTGTCTTCATCCGTTTCGTCTTGAAATGAAACCTGGATGACGTTTTTTAATTTTTGGAATTTTTTTGCATTTATTATTTAATTTTCTAACTCGGGTCGGGTTTGAACGGATAGGAAGGAAATTATTTTTGTTCTCTATTTTTCGGTCTGTCCTTGCCAGTTTCGTCTTGGAATGAAGCCTGGATGATGTTTTTTAATTTTTGAAATTTTTTTACATTTATTTTTGAATTTTCAAACTCGGTTCAGGTTCGAATGGATAGGAAGGAAATTTTTTTCTTCTCTTTTTTTCAGCCTGTCTTCATCCGTTTTGTCTTGAAATGAAACCTGGATGATGTTTTTAAATTTTTAGAATTTTTTTGCATTTGTTTTTGAATTTTCTAACTCGGGTCGGGTTTGAACGTATAGGAAGGAAATTACTTTTGTTCTCTATTTTTCGGCCTGTCCTTACCCGTTTCGTCTTGAAATGAAGCCTGGATGATGTTTTTTAATTTTTAAATTTTTTTTGCATTTATTTTTAAAATTTCAAACTCGGGTCGGGTTCGAACGGATAGGAAGGAAATTATTTTTGTTCTCTATTTTTCGGCCTGTCCTGGCCCGTTTCGTCATTAAATGAAGCCTGGATGATGTTTTTTAATTTTTTGAATTTCTTTGCGTTTATTTTTGAATTTTCTAACTCGGGTCGGGTTCGAACGGATAGGAAGGAAATTATTTTTGTTCTTTATTTTTCGGCCTGTCCTTGCCCGTTTCGTCTTAAAATGAAGCCTGGATGATGTTTTTTAATTTTTAAAATTTTTTAACATTTATTTTTGAATTTTCTAACTCGGGTCGGGTTCGAATGGATAGGAAGGAAATTTTTTGCTTCTCTATTTTTTGGCCTGTCTTCATCCGTTTCGTCTTGAAATGAAACCTGGATGATGTTTTTCAATTTTTAGAATTTTTTTGCATTGGTTTTTCAATTTTCTAAATCGGGTCGGGTTCGAACGGATAGGAAGGAAATTATTTTTGTTCTCTATTTTTCGGCTTGTCCTTGCCCATTTCGCCTTGAAATGAAGCCTGGATGATGTTTTTTAATTTTTAAAATTTTTTTGTATTTATTTTCGAAATTTCAAACTCGGGTCGGGTTCGAACGGATAGGAAGGAAATTGTTTTTCTTCTCTATTTTTCAGCCTGTCTTCACCCGTTTCGTCTTGAAATGAAACCTGGATGATGTTTTTCAATTTTTAGAATTTTTTTGCATTTACGATTAAATTTTCTAACTCGGGTCGGGTTCGAACGGATAGGAAGGAAATTATTTTTGTTCTCTATTTTCCGGCCTGTCCTTGCCCGTTTCGTCTTGGACTGAAGCCTGGATGATGTTTTTTAATTTTTAAAATTTTTTTGCATTTATTTTTGAATTTTCTAACTCGGGTCGGGTATTTGAACGGATAGGAAGGAAATTGTTTTTGTTCTCTATTTTTCGGCCTGTCCTTGCCCGTTTCGTCCTGAAATGAAGCCTGAATGATGTTTTTTAATTTTTAAAATTTTTTTGCATTTATTTTCGAAATTTCAAACTCGGGTCGGGTTCGAACGGATAGGAAGGAAATTTTTTTTCTTCTCTATTTTTCGGCCTGTCTTCATCCGTTTCGTCTTGAAATGAAACCTGGATGACGTTTTTTAATTTTTGGAATTTTTTTGCATTTATTATTTAATTTTCTAACTCGGGTCGGGTTTGAACGGATAGGAAGGAAATTATTTTTGTTCTCTATTTTTCGGTCTGTCCTTGCCAGTTTCGTCTTGGAATGAAGCCTGGATGATGTTTTCTAATTTTTAAAATTTTTTTGCATTTGTTTTTGAATTTTGTAACTCGGGTCGGGTATTCGAACAGATAGGAAGGAAATTATTTTTGTTCTCTATTTTTCGGCCTGTCCAAGCCCGTTTCGTCCTGAAATGAAGCTTGGATGACGTTTTTTAATTTTTAAAATTTTTTTGCATTTATTTTCGAAATTTCAAACTCGGGTCGGGTTCGAACGGATAGGAAGGAAATTTTTTTTCTTCTCTATTTTTCGACCTGTCTTCACTCGTTTCGTCTTGAAATGAAACCTGGATGATGTTTTTTAATTTTTAGATTTTGTTTGCATTTATTATTGAATTTTCTAACTTGGGTCGGGTTCGAACGGATAGGAAGGAAATTATTTTTTTTCTCTATTTTTCGGCCTGTCCTTACCCGTTTCGTCTTGAAATGAAGCCTGGATGATGTTTTTTAATTTTTAAATCTTTTTTGCATTTATTTTACAAATTTCAAACTCGGGTCGGGTTCGAACGGATAGGAAGGAAATTATTTTTGTTCTCTATTTTTCGGCCTGTCCCGGCCAGTTTCGTAATTAAATGAAGCCTGGTTGATGTTTTTTAATTTTTAGAATTTTTTTGCGTTTATTTTTGAATTTTCTAACTCGGGTCGGGTTCGAACAGATAGGAAGGAAATTATTTTTGTTCTCTATTTTTCGGCCTGTCCTTGCCCGTTTCGTCTTCAAATGAAGCCTGGATGATGTTTTTTAATTTTTAAAATTTTTTAACATTTATTTTTGAATTTTCTAACTCGGGTCGGGTTCGAATGGATAGGAAGGAAATTTTTTTCTTCTCTATTTTTTGGCGTGTCTTCATCCGTTTCGTCTTGAAATGAAACCTGGATGATGTTTTTCAATTTTTAGAATTTTTTTGCATTGGTTTTTCAATTTTCTAAATCGGGTCGGGTTCGAACGGATAGGAAGGAAATTATTTTTGTTCTCTATTTTTCGGCTTGTCCTTGCCCATTTCGCCTTGAAATGAAGCCTGGATGATGTTTTTTAATTTTTAAAATTTTTTTGTATTTATTTTCGAAATTTCAATCTCGGGTCGGGTTCGAACGGATAGGAAGGAAATTATTTTTCTTCTCTATTTTTCAGCCAGTCTTCACCCGTCTCGTCTTGAAATGAAACCTGGATGATGTTTTTCAATTTTTAGAATTTTTTTGCATTTACTATTAAATTTTCTAACTCGGGTCGGGTTCGAACGGATAGGAAGGAAATTATTATTTTTCTCTATTTTCCGGCCTGTCCTTGCCCGTTTCGTCTTGGACTGAAGCCTGGATGATGTTTTTTAATTTTTAAATTTTTTTTGCATTTATTTTTGAATTTTCTAACTCGGGTCGGGTATTCGAACGGATAGGAAGGAAATTGTTTTTGTTCTCTATTTTTCGGCCTGTCCTTGCCCGTTTCGTCCTGAAATGAAGCCTGGATGATGTTTTTTAATTTTTAAAATTTTTTTGCATTTATTTTCGAAATTTCAAACTCGGGTCGGGTTCGAACGGATAGGAAGGAAATTTTTTTTCTTCTCTATTTTTCGACCTGTCTTCATCCGTTTCGTCTTGAAATGAAACCTGGATGATGTTTTTTAATTTTTGGAATTTTTTTGCATTTATTATTCAAGTTTCTAACTCGGGTCGGGTTTGAACGGATAGGAAGGAAATTATTTTTGTTCTCTATTTTTCGGTCTGTCCTTGCCAGTTTCGCCTTGGAATGAAGCCTGGATGATGTTTTCTAATTTTTAAAATTTTTTTGCATTTGTTTTTGAATTTTGTAACTCGGGTCGGGTATTCGAACGGATAGGAAGGAAATTATTTTTGTTCTCTATTTTTCGGCCTGTCCATGCCCGTTTCGTCCTGAAATGAAGCTTGGATGACGTTTTTTAATTTTTAAAATTTTTTTGCATTTATTTTCGAAATTTCAAACTCGGGTCGGGTTCGAACGGATAGGAAGGAAATTTTTTTTCTTCTCTATTTTTCGACCTGTCTTCACCCGTTTCGTCTTGAAATGAAACATGGATGATGTTTTTTAATTTTTAGATTTTGTTTGCATTTATTATTGAATTTTCTAACTCGGGTCGGGTTCGAACGGATAGGAAGGAAATTATTTTTGTTCTCTATTTTTCGGCCTGTCCTTGCCCGTTTCGTCTTGAAATGAAGCCTGGATGATTTTTTTTAATTTTTAAAATTTTTTTACATTTATTTTTGAATTTTCAAACTCGGGTCAGGTTCGAATGGATAGGAAGGAAATTTTTTTCTTCTCTTTTTTTCGGCCTGTCTTCATCCGTTTTGTCTTGAAATGAAACCTGGTTGATGTTTTTTAATTTTTAGAATTTTTTTGCATTTGTTTTTGAATTTTCTAACTCGGGTCGGGTTCGAACGGATAGGAAGGAAATTATTTTTGTTCTCTATTTTTCGGCCTGTCCTTACCCGTTTCGTCTTGAAATGAAGCTTGGATGATGTTTTTTAATTTTTAAAATTTTTTTGCATTTATTTTCAAAATTTCAAACTCGGGTCGGGTTCGAACGGATAGGAAGGAAATTATTTTTGTTCTCTATTTTTCGGCCTGTTCTGGCCCATTTCGTCATTAAATGAAGCCTGGATGATGTTTTTTAATTTTTAGAATTTTTTTGCGTTTATTTTTGAATTTTCTAACTCGGGTCGGGTTCGAACGGATAGGAAGTAAATTATTTTTGTTCTCTATTTTTCGGCCTGTCCTTGCCCGTTTCGTCTTGATATGAAGCCTGGATGATGTTTTTTAATTTTTAAAATTTTTTTACATTTGTTTTTGAATTTTCTAACTCGGGTCGGGTTCGAATGGATAGGAAGGAAATTTTTTTCTTCTCCATTTTTTGGCCTGTCTTCATCCGTTTCGTCTTGAAATGAAACCTGGATGATGTTTTTTAATTTTTAGAATTTTTTTGCGTTTATTTTTGAATTTTCTAACTCGGGTCGGGTTCGAACGGATAGGAAGTAAATTATTTTTGTTCTCTATTTTTCGGCCTGTCCTGGCCCATTTCGTCATTAAATGAAGCCTGGATGATGTTTTTTAATTTTTAGAATTTTTTTGCGTTTATTTTTGAATTTTCTAACTCGGGTCGTGTTCGAACGGATAGGAAGTAAATTATTTTTGTTCTCTATTTTTCGGCCTGTCCTTGCCCGTTTCGTCTTGAAATGAAGCCTGGATGATGTTTTTTAATTTTTAAAATTTTTTTACATTTGTTTTTGAATTTTCTAACTCGGGTCGGGTTCGAATGGATAGGAACTAAATTGTTTTCTTCTCTATTTTTTGGCCTGTCTTCATCCGTTTCGTCTTGAAATGAAACCTGGATGATGTTTTTCAATTTTTAGAATTTTTTTGCATTTGTTTTTCAATTTTCTATATCGGGTCGGGTTCGAACGGATAGTTAGGAAATTATTTTTGTTCTCTATTTTTCGGCTTGCCCTTGCCCATTTCGCCTTGAAATGAAGCCTGGATGATGTTTTTTAATTTTTAAAATTTTTTTGTATTTATTTTCGAAATTTTAAACTCGGGTCGGGTTCGAACGGATAGGAAGGAATTTTTTTTTCTTCTCTATTTTTCGGCCTGTCCTCACCCGTTTCGTCTTGAAATGAAACCTGGATGATGTTTTTTAATATTTAGAATTTTTTTGCATTTACTATTAAATTTTCTAACTCGGGTCGGGTTCGAACGGATAGGAAGGAAATTATTTTTGTTCTCTATTTTTCGGCCTGTCCTTGCCCGTTTCGTCTTGGACTGAAGCCTGGATGATGTTTTTTAATTTTTAAAATTTTTTTGCATTTATTATTGAATTTTCTAACTCGGGTCTGGTTCGAACGGATAGGAAGGAAATTATTTTTGTTCTCTATTTTTCGGCCTGTCCTTGCTCGTTTCGTCTTGGAATGAAGCCTGGATGATGTTTTTTAATTTTCAAATTTTTTTTGCATTTGTTTTTCAATTTTCTAACTCGGGTCGGGTATTCGAACGGATAGGAAGGAAATTATTTTTGTTCTCTATTTTTCGGCCTGTCCTTGCCCGTTTCGTCTTGAAATGAAGCCTGGATGATGCTTTTTAATTTTTAAAATTTTTTTACATTTATTTTTTAATTTTCTAACTCGGGTCGGGTTCGAATGGATAGGAAGGAAATTTTTTTCTTCTCTATTTTTTGGCCTGTCTTCATCCGTTTCGTCTTGAAATGAAACCTGGATGATGTTTTTCAATTTTTAGAATTTTTTTGCATTTGTTTTTGAATTTTCTAAATCGGGTCGGGTTCGAACGGATAGTTAGGAAATTATTTTTGTTCTCTATTTTTCGGCTTGTCCTTGCGCATTTCGCCTTGAAATGAAGCCTGGATGATGTTTTTTAAGTTTTAAAATTTTTTTGTATTTATTTTCGAAATTTCAAACTCGGGTCGGGTTCGAACGGATAGGAAGGAAATTTTTTTTTTCTCTATTTTTCGGCCTGTCTTCACCCGTTACGTCTTGAAATGAAACCTGGGTGATGTTTTTTAATTTTTAGAATTTTTTTGCATTTACTATTGAATTTTCTAACACGGGTCGGGTTCGAACGGATAGGAAGGAAATTAATTTTGTTCTCTATTTTCCGGTCTGTCCTTGCCCGTTTCGTCTTGGACTGAAGCCTGGATGATGTTTTTTAATTTTTAAATTTTTTTTGCATTTATTATTGAATTTTCTAACTCGGGTCTGGTTCGAACAGATAGGAAGGAAATTATTTTTGTTCTCTATTTTTCGGCCTGTCCTTGCTCGTTTCGTCTTGGAATGAAGCCTGGATGATGTTTTTTAATTTTTAAAATTTTTTTGCATTTGTTTTTGAATTTTCTAGCTCGGGTCGGGTATTCGAACGGATAGGAAGGAAATTATTTTTGTTCTCTATTTTTCGGCCTGTCCTTGCTCGTTTCGTCTTAGAATGAAGCCTGGATGATGTTTTTTAATTTTTAAAATTTTTTTGCATTTGTTTTTGAATTTTCTAGCTCAGGTCGGGTATTCGAACGGATAGGAAGGAAATTATTTTTGTTCTCTATTTTTCGGCCTGTCCTTGCCCGTTTCGTCCTGAATTGAAGCCTGGATGATGTTTTTTAATTTTTAAAATTTTTTTGCATTTATTTTCGAAATTTCAAACTCCGGTCGGGTTCGAACGGATAGGAAGGAAAATTTTTTTCTTCTCTATTTTTCGGCCTGTCTTCACCCGTTTCGTCTTGAAATGTAACCTGGATGATGTTTTTTAATTTTTAGAATTTTTTTGCATTTATTATTGAATTTTCTAACTCGGGTCGGGTTCGAACGGATAGGAAGGAAATTATTTTTGTTCTCTATTTCTCAGCCTGTCCTTGCCCGTTTCGTCTTGGAATGAAGCCTGGATGATGTCTTTTAATTTTTAAAATTTTTTTGCATTTGTTTTTTAATTTTCTAACTCGGGTCGGGTATTCGAACGGATAGGAAGGAAATTATTTTTGTTCTCTATTTTTCGGCCTGTTCATGCCCGTTTCGTCCTGAAATGAAGCTTGGATGACGTTTTTTAATTTTTAAAATTTTTTTACATTTATTTTCGAAATTTCAAACTCGCGTCAGGTTCGAACGGATAGGAAGGAAATTTTTTTTCTTCTCTATTTTTCGACCTGTCTTCACCCGTTTCGTCTTGAAATGAAACATGGATGATGTTTTTTAATTTTTAGATTTTGTTTGCATTTATTATTGAATTTTCTAACACGGGTCGGGTTCGAACGGATAGGAAGGAAATTATTTTTGTTCTCTATTTTTCGGCCTGTCCTTGCCCGTTTCGTCTTGAAATGAAGCCTGGATGATTTTTTTTTTATTTTTAAAATTTTTTTACATTTATTTTTGAATTTTCAAACTCGGGTCAGGTTCGAATGGATAGTAAGGAAATTTTTTTCTTCTCTTTTTTTCGGCCTGTCTTCACCCGTTTCGTCTTGAAATGAAGCTTGGATGATGTTTTTTAATTTTTAAAATTTTTTTGCATTTATTTTCAAATTTTCAAACTCGGGTCGGGTTCGAACGGATAGGAAGGAAATTATTTTTGTTCTCTATTTTTCGGCCTGTCCTTGCTCGTTTCGTCTTGGAATGAAGCCTGGATGATGTTTTTTAATTTTCAAATTTTTTTTGCATTTGTTTTTCAATTTTCTAACTCGGGTCGGGTATTCGAACGGATAGGAAGGAAATTATTTTTGTTCTCTATTTTTCGGCCTGTCCTTGCCCGTTTCGTCTTGGACTGAAGCCTGGATGATGTTTTTTAATTTTTAAAATTTTTTTGCATTTGTTTTTGAATTTTCTAGCTCAGGTCGGGTATTCGAACGGATAGGAAGGAAATTATTTTTGTTCTCTATTTTTCGGCCTGTCCTTGCCCGTTTCGTCCTGAATTGAAGCCTGGATGATGTTTTTTAATTTTTAAAATTTTTTTGCATTTATTTTCGAAATTTCAAACTCCGGTCGGGTTCGAACGGATAGGAAGGAAAATTTTTTTCTTCTCTATTTTTCGGCCTGTCTTCACCCGTTTCGTCTTGAAATGTAACATGGATGATGTTTTTTAATTTTTAGAATTTTTTTGCATTTATTATTGAATTTTCTAACTCGGGTCGGGTTCGAACGGATAGGAAGGAAATTATTTTTGTTCTCTATTTCTCAGCCTGTCCTTGCCCGTTTCGTCTTGGAATGAGGCCTGGATGATGTTTTTTAATTTTTAAAATTTTTTTGCATTTGTTTTTTAATTTTCTAACTCGGGTCGGGTATTCGAACGGATAGGAAGGAAATTATTTTTGTTCTCTATTTTTCGGCCTGTTCATGCCTGTTTCGTCCTGAAATGAAGCTTGGATGACGTTTTTTAATTTTTAAAATTTTTTTGCATTTATTTTCGAAATTTCAAACTCGGGTCGGGTTCGAACGGATAGGAAGGAAATTTTTTTTCTTCTCTATTTTTCGACCTGTCTTCACCCGTTTCGTCTTGAAATGAAACATGGATGATGTTTTTTAATTTTTAGATTTTGTTTGCATTTATTATTGAATTTTCTAACTCGGGTCGGGTTCGAACGGATAGGAAGGAAATTATTTTTGTTCTCTATTTTTCGGCCTGTCCTTGCCCGTTTCGTCTTGAAATGAAGCCTGGATGATTTTTTTTAGTTTTTAAAATTTCTTTACATTTATTTTTGAATTTTCAAACTCGGGTCAGGTTCGAATGGATAGGAAGGAAATTTTTTTCTTCTCTTTTTTTCGGCCTGTCTTCACCCGTTACGTCTTGAAATGAAGCTTGGATGATGTTTTTTAATTTTTAAAATTTTTTTGCATTTATTTTCAAAATTTCAAACTCGGGTCGGGTTCGAACGGATAGGAAGGAAATTATTTTTGTTCTCTATTTTTCGGCCTGTCCTGGCCCATTTCGTCATTAAATGAAGCCTGGATGATGTTTTTTAATTTTTAGAATTTTTTTGCGTTTATTTTTGAATTTTCTAACTCGGGTCGGGTTCGAACGGATAGGAAGTAAATTATTTTTGATCTCTATTTTTCGGCCTGTCCTTGCCCGTTTCGTCTTGAAATGAAGCCTGGATGATGTTTTTTAATTTTTAAAATTTTTTTACATTTGTTTTTGAATTTTCTACCTCGGGTCGGGTTCGAATGGATAGGAAGGAAATTTTTTTCTTCTCTATTTTTTGGCCTGTCTTCATCCGTTTCGTCTTGAAATGAAACCTGGATGATGTTTTTTAATTTTTAGAATTTTTTTGCGTTTATTTTTGAATTTTCTAACTCGGGTCGGGTTCGAACGGATAGGAAGTAAATTATTTTTGTTCTCTATTTTTCGGCCTGTCCTGGCCCATTTCGTCATTAAATGAAGCCTGGATGATGTTTTTTAATTTTTAGAATTTTTTTGCGTTTATTTTTGAATTTTCTAACTCGGGTCGTGTTCGAACGGATAGGAAGTAAATTATTTTTGTTCTCTATTTTTCGGCCTGTCCTTGCCCGTTTCGTCTTGAAATGAAGCCTGGATGATGTTTTTTAATTTTTAAAATTTTTTTACATTTGTTTTTGAATTTTCTAACTCGGGTCGGGTTCGAATGGATAGGAAGGAAATTTTTTTCTTCTCTATTTTTTGGCCTGTCTTCATCCGTTTCGTCTTGAAATGAAACCTGGATGATGTTTTTCAATTTTTAGAATTTTTTTGCATTTGTTTTTCAATTTTCTAAATCGGGTCGGGTTCGAACGGATAGTTAGGAAATTATTTTTGTTCTCTATTTTTCGGCATGCCCTTGCCCATTTCGCCTTGAAATGAAGCCTGGATGATGTTTTTTAATTTTTAAAATTTTTTTGTATTTATTTTCGAAATTTTAAACTCGGGTCGGGTTCGAACGGATAGGAAGGAATTTTTTTTTCTTCTCTATTTTTCGGCCTGTCCTCACCCGTTTCGTCTTGAAATGAAACCTGGATGATGTTTTTTAATATTTAGAATTTTTTTGCATTTACTATTAAATTTTCTAACTCGGTTCGAGTTCGAACGGATAGGAAGGAAATTATTTTTGTTCTCTATTTTCCGGCCTGTCCTTGCCCGTTTCGTCTTGGACTGAAGCCTGGATGATGTTTTTTAATTTTTAAAATTTTTTTGCATTTATTATTGAATTTTCTAACTCGGGTCTGGTTCGAACGGATAGGAAGGAAATTATTTTTGTTCTCTATTTTTCGGCCTGTCCTTGCTTGTTTCGTCTTTGAATGAAGCCTGGATGATGTTTTTTAATTTTTAATATTTTTTTGCATTTGTTTTTCAATTTTCTAACTCGGGTCGGGTATTCGAACGGATAGGAAGGAAATTATTTTTGTTCTCTATTTTTCGGCCTGTCCTTGCCCGTTTCGTCTTGAAATGAAGCCTGGATGATGTTTTTTAATTTTTAAAATTTTTTTACATTTATTTTTGAATTTTCTAACTCGGTTCGGGTTCGAATGGATAGGAAGGAAATTTTTTTCTTCTCTATTTTTTGGCCTGTCTTCATCCGTTTCGTCTTGAAATGAAACCTGGATGATGTTTTTCAATTTTTAGAATTTTTTTGCATTTGTTTTTGAATTTTCTAAATCGGGTCGGGTTCGAACGGATAGTTAGGAAATTATTTTTGTTCTCTATTTTTCGGCTTGTCCTTTCCCATTTCGCCTTGAAATGAAGCCTGGATGATGTTTTTTAAGTTTTAAAATTTTTTTGTATTTATTTTCGAAATTTCAAACTCGGGTCGGGTTCGAACGGATAGGAAGGAAATTTTTTTTTTCTCTATTTTTCGGCCTGTCTTCACCCGTTTCGTCTTGAAATGAAACCTGGATGATGTTTTTTAATTTTTAGAATTTTTTTGCATTTACTACTGAATTTTCTAACTCGGGTCGGGTTCGAACGGATAGGAAGGAAATTAATTTTGTTCTCTATTTTCCGGTCTGTCCTTGCCCGTTTCGTCTTGGACTGAAGCCTGTATGATGTTTTTTAATTTTTAAATTTTTTTTGCATTTATTATTGAATTTTCTAACTCGGGTCTGGTTCGAACAGATAGGAAGGAAATTATTTTTGTTCTCTATTTTTCGGCCTGTCCTTGCTCGTTTCGTCTTGGAATGAAGCCTGGATGATGTTTTTTAATTTTTAAAATTTTTTTGCATTTGTTTTTGAATTTTCTAGCTCAGGTCGGGTATTCGAACGGATAGGAAGGAAATTATTTTTGTTCTCTATTTTTCGGCCTGTCCATGCCCGTTTCGTCCTGAAATGAAGCTTGGATGACGTTTTTTAATTTTTAAAATTTTTTTGCATTTATTTTCGAAATTTCAAACTCGGGTCGGGTTCGAACGGATAGGAAGGAAATTTTTTTTCTTCTCTATTTTTCGACCTGTCTTCACCCGTTTCGTCTTGAAATGAAACATGGATGATGTTTTTTAATTTTTAGATTTTGTTTGCATTTATTATTGAATTTTCTAACTCGGGTCGGGTTCGAACGGATAGGAAGGAAATTATTTTTGTTCTCTATTTTTCGGCCTGTCCTTGCCCGTTTCGTCTTGAAATGAAGCCTGGATGATTTTTTTTAATTTTTAAAATTTTTTTACATTTATTTTTGAATTTTCAAACTCGGGTCAGGTTCGAATGGATAGGAAGGAAATTTTTTTCTTCTCTTTTTTTCGGCCTGTCTTCATCCGTTTTGTCTTGAAATGAAACCTGGTTGATGTTTTTTAATTTTTAGAATTTTTTTGCATTTGTTTTTGAATTTTCTAACTCGGGTCGGGTTCGAACGGATAGGAAGGAAATTATTTTTGTTCTCTATTTTTCGGCCTGTCCTTACCCGTTTCGTCTTGAAATGAAGCCTGGATGATGTTTTTTAATTTTTAAAATTTTTTTGCATTTATTTTCAAAATTTCAAACTCGGGTCGGGTTCGAACGGATAGGAAGGAAATTATTTTTGTTCTCTATTTTTCGGCCTGTCCTGGCCCATTTCGTCATTAAATGAAGCCTGGATGATGTTTTTTTATTTTTAGAATTTTTTTGCGTTTATTTTTGAATTTTCTAACTCGGGTCGGGTTCGAACGGATAGGAAGTAAATTATTTTTGTTCTCTATTTTTCGGCCTGTCCTTGCCCGTTTCGTCTTGAAATGAAGCCTGGATGATGTTTTTTAATTTTTAAAATTTTTTTACATTTGTTTTTGAATTTTCTAACTCGGGTCGGGTTCGAATGGATAGGAAAGAAATTTTTTTCTTCTCTATTTTTTGGCCTGTCTTCATCCGTTTCGTCTTGAAATGAAACCTGGATGATGTTTTTTAATTTTTAGAATTTTTTTGCGTTTATTTTTGAATTTTCTAACTCGGGTCGGGTTCGAACGGATAGGAAGTAAATTATTTTTGTTCTCTATTTTTCGGCCTGTCCTGGCCCATTTCGTCATTAAATGAAGCCTGGATGATGTTTTTTAATTTTTAGAATTTTTTTGCGTTTATTTTTGAATTTTCTAACTCGGGTCGTGTTCGAATGGATAGGAAGTAAATTATTTTTGTTCTCTATTTTTCGGCCTGTCCTTGCCCGTTTCGTCTTGAAATGAAGCCTGGATGATGTTTTTTAATTTTTAAAATTTTTTTACATTTGTTTTTGAATTTTCTAACTCGGGTCGGGTTCGAATGGATAGGAAGGAAAGTTTTTTTCTTCTCTATTTTTTGGCCGGTCTTCATCTGTTTCGTCTTGAAATGAAACCTGGATGATGTTTTTCAATTTTTAGAATTTTTTTGCATTTGTTTTTCAATTTTCTAAATCGGGTCGGGTTCGAACGGATAGTTAGGAAATTATTTTTGTTCTCTATTTTTCGGCTTGTCCTTGCCCATTTCGCCTTGAAATGAAGCCTGGATGATGTTTTTTAATTTTTAAAATTTTTTTGTATTTATTTTCGAAATTTTAAACTCGGGTCGGGTTCGAACGGATAGGAAGGAATTTTTTTTTCTTCTCTATCTTTCGGCCTGTCCTCACCCGTTTCGTCTTGAAATGAAACCTGGATGATGTTTTTTAATATTTAGAATTTTTTTGCATTTACTATTAAATTTTCTAACTCGGGTCGGGTTCGAACGGATAGGAAGGAAATTATTTTTGTTCTCTATTTTCCGGCCTGTCCTTGCCCGTTTCGTCTTGGACTGAAGCCTGGATGATGTTTTTTAATTTTTAAAATTTTTTTGCATTTATTATTGAATTTTCTAACTCGGGTCTGGTTCGAACAGATAGGAAGGAAATTATTTTTGTTCTCTATTTTTCGGCCTGTCCTTGCTCGTTTCGTCTTGGAATGAAGCCTGGATGATGTTTTTTAATTTTCAAATTTTTTTTGCATTTGTTTTTCAATTTTCTAACTCTGGTCGGGTATTCGAACGGATAGGAAGGAAATTATTTTTGTTCTCTATTTTTCGGCCTGTCCTTGCCCGTTTCGTCTTGAAATGAAGCCTGGATGATGTTTTTTAATTTTTAAAATTTTTTTACATTTATTTTTGAATTTTCTAACTCGGGTCGGGTTCGAATGGATAGGAAGGAAATTTTTTTCTTCCCTATTTTTTGGCCTGTCTTCATCCGTTTCGTCTTGAAATGAAACCTGGATGATGTTTTTCAATTTTTAGAATTTTTTTGCATTTGTTTTTGAATTTTCTAAATCGGGTCGGGTTTGAACGGATAGTTAAGAAATTATTTTTGTTCTCTATTTTTCGGCTTGTCCTTGCGCATTTCGCCTTGAAATGAAGCCTGGATGATGTTTTTTAAGTTTTAAAATTTTTTTGTATTTATTTTCGAAATTTCAAACTCGGGTCGGGTTCGAACGGATAGGAAGGAAATTTTTTTTTTCTCTATTTTTCGGCCTGTCTTTACCCGTTTCGTCTTGAAATGAAACCTGGATGATATTTCTTAATTTTTAGAATTTTTTTGCATTTACTATTGAATTTTCTAACTCGGGTCGGGTTCGAACGGATAGGAAGGAAATTATTTTTGTTCTCTATTTTCCGGTCTGTCCTTGCCCGTTTCGTCTTGGACTGAAGCCTGGATGATGTTTTTTAATTTTTAAAATTTTTTTGCATTTATTATTGAATTTTCTAACTCGGGTCTGGTTCGAACAGATAGGAAGGAAATTATTTTTGTTCTCTATTTTTCGGCCTGTCCTTGCTCGTTTCGTCTTGGAATGAAGCCTGGATGATGTTTTTTAATTTTTAAAATATTTTTGCATTTGTTTTTGAATTTTCTAGCTCAGGTCGGGTATTCGAACGGATAGGAAGGAAATTATTTTTGTTCTCTATTTTTCGGCCTGTCCTTGCCCGTTTCGTCCTGAATTGAAGCCTGGATGATGTTTTTTAATTTTTAAAATTTTTTTGCATTTATTTTCGAAATTTCAAACTCCGGTCGGGTTCGAACGGATAGGAAGGAAAATTTTTTTCTTCTCTATTTTTCGGCCTGTCTTCACCCGTTTCGTCTTGAAATGTAACCTGGATGATGTTTTTGAATTTTTAGAATTTTTTTGCATTTATTATTGAATTTTCTAACTCGGGTCGGGTTCGAACGGATAGGAAGGAAATTATTTTTGTTCTCTATTTCTCAGCCTGTCCTTGCCCGTTTCTTCTTGGAATGAAGCCTGGATGATGTTTTTTAATTTTTAAAATTTTTTTGCATTTGTTTTTTAATTTTCTAACTCGGGTCGGGTATTCGAACGGATAGGAAGGAAATTATTTTTGTTCTCTATTTTTCGGCCTGTCCATGCCCGTTTCGTCCTGAAATGAAGCTTGGATGACGTTTTTTAATTTTTAAAATTTTTTTGCATTTATTTTCGAAATTTCAAACTCGGGTCGGGTTCGAACGGATAGGAAGGAAATTTTTTTTCTTCTCTATTTTTCGACCTGTCTTCACCCGTTTCGTCTTGAAATGAAACATGGATGATGTTTTTTAATTTTTAGATTTTGTTTGCATTTATTATTGAATTTTCTACCTCGGGTCGGGTTCGAACGGATAGGAAGGAAATTATTTTTGTTCTCTATTTTTCGGCCTGTCCTTGCCCGTTTCGTCTTGAAATGAAGCCTGGATGATTTTTTTTAATTTTTAAAATTTTTTTACATTTATTTTTGAATTTTCAAACTCGGGTCAGGTTCGAATGGATAGGAAGGAAATTTTTTTCTTCTCTTTTTTTCGGCCTGTCTTCATCCGTTTTGTCTTGAAATGAAACCTGGTTGATGTTTTTTTAATTTTTAGAATTTTTTTGCATTTGTTTTTGAATTTTCTAACTCGGGTCGGGTTTGAACGTATAGGAAGGAAATTATTTTTGTTCTCTATTTTTCGGCCTGTCCTTACCCGTTTCGTCTTGAAATGAAGCTTGGATGATGTTTTTTAATTTTTAAAATTTTTTTGCATTTATTTTCAAAATTTCAAACTCGGGTCGGGTTCGAACGGATAGGAAGGAAATTATTTTTGTTCTCTATTTTTCGGCCTGTCCTGGCCCATTTCGTCATTAAATGAAGCCTGGATGATGTTTTTTTATTTTTAGAATTTTTTTGCGTTTATTTTTGAATTTTCTAACTCGGGTCGGGTTCGAACGGATAGGAAGTAAATTATTTTTGTTCTCTATTTTTCGGCCTGTCCTTGCCCGTTTCGTCTTGAAATGAAGCCTGGATGATGTTTTTTAATTTTTAAAATTTTTTTACATTTGTTTTTGAATTTTCTAACTCGGGTCGGGTTCGAATGGATAGGTAGGAAATTTTTTTCTTCTCTATTTTTTGGCCTGTCTTCATCCGTTTCGTCTTGAAATGAAACCTGGATGATGTTTTTTAATTTTTAGAATTTTTTTGCGTTTATTTTTGAATTTTCTAACTCGGGTCGGGTTCGAACGGATAGGAAGTAAATTATTTTTGTTCTCTATTTTTCGACCTGTCCTGGCCCATTTCGTCATTAAATGAAGCCTGGATGATGTTTTTTAATTTTTAGAATTTTTTTGCGTTTATTTTTGAATTTTCTAACTCGGGTCGTGTTCGAACGGATAGGAAGTAAATTATTTTTGTTCTCTATTTTTCGGCCTGTCCTTGCCCGTTTCGTCTTGAAATGAAGCCTGGATGATGTTTTTTAATTTTTAAAATTTTTTTACATTTGTTTTTGAATTTTCTAACTCGGGTCGGGTTCGAATGGATAGGAAGGAAATTTTTTTCTTCTCTATTTTTTGGCCGGTCTTCATCCGTTTCGTCTTGAAATGAAACCTGGATGATGTTTTTCAATTTTTAGAATTTTTTTGCATTTGTTTTTCAATTTTCTAAATTGGGTCGGGTTCGAACGGATAGTTAGGAAATTATTTTTGTTCTCTATTTTTCGGCTTGTCCTTGCCCATTTCGCCTTGAAATGAAGCCTGGATGATGTTTTTTAATTTTTAAAATTTTTTTGTATTTATTTTCGAAATTTCAAACTCGGGTCGGGTTCGAACGGATAGGAAGGAAATTTTTTTCTTCTCTATTTTTCGGCCTGTCTTCACCCGTTTCGTCTTGAAATGAAACCTGGATGATGTTTTTTAATTTTTAGAATTTTTTTGCATTTACTATTGAATTTTCTAACTCGGGTCGGGTTCGAACGGATAGGAAGGAAATTATTTTTGTTCTCTATTTTCCGGTCTGTCCTTGCCCGTTTCGTCTTGGACTGAAGCCTGGATGATGTTTTTTAATTTTTAAATTTTTTTTGCATTTATTATTGAATTTTCTAACTCGGGTCTGGTTCGAACAGATAGGAAGGAAATTATTTTTGTTCTCTATTTTTCGGCCTGTCCTTGCTCGTTTCGTCTTGGAATGAAGCCTGGATGATGTTTTTTAATTTTTAAAATTTTTTTGCATTTGTTTTTGAATTTTCTAGCTCGGGTCGGGTATTCGAACGGATAGGAAGGAAATTATTTTTGTTCTCTATTTTTCGGCCTGTCCTTGCCCGTTTCGTCCTGAATTGAAGCCTGGATGATGTTTTTTAATTTTTAAAATTTTTTTGCATTTATTTTCGAAATTTCAAACTCCGGTCGGGTTCGAACGGATAGGAAGGAAAATTTTTTTCTTCTCTATTTTTCGGCCTGTCTTCACCCGTTTCGTCTTGAAATGTAACCTGGATGATGTTTTTTAATTTTTAGAATTTTTTTGCATTTATTATTGAATTTTCTAACTCGGGTGGGGTTCGAACGGATAGGAAGGAAATTATTTTCGTTCTCTATTTCTCAGCCTGTCCTTGCCCGTTTCGTCTTGGAATGAAGCCTGGATGATGTTTTTTAATTTTTAAAATTTTTTTGCATTTGTTTTTTAATTTTCTAACTCGGGTCGGGTATTCAAACGGATAGGAAGGAAATTATTTTTGTTCTCTATTTTTCGGCCTGTCCTTGCCCGTTTCGTCCTGAAATGAAGCTTGGATGACGTTTTTTAATTTTTAAAATTTTTTTGCATTTATTTTCGAAATTTCAAACTCGGGTCGGGTTCGAACGGATAGGAAGGAAATTTTTTTTCTTCTCTATTTTTCGACCTGTCTTCACCCGTTTCGTCTTGAAATGAAACATGGATGATGTTTTTTAATTTTTAGATTTTGTTTGCATTTATTATTGAATTTTCTAACTCGGGTCGGGTTCGAACGGATAGGAAGGAAATTATTTTTGTTCTCTATTTTTCGGCCTGTCCTTGCCCGTTTCGTCTTGAAATGAAGCCTGGATGATTTTTTTTAATTTTTAAAATTTTTTTACATTTATTTTTGAATTTTCAAACTCGGGTCAGGTTCGAATGGATAGGAAGGAAATTTTTTTCTTCTCTTTTTTTCGGCCTGTCTTCATCCGTTTTGTCTTGAAATGAAACCTGGTTGATGTTTTTTAATTTTTAGAATTTTTTTGCATTTGTTTTTGAATTTTCTAACTCGGGTCGGGTTCGAACGGATAGGAAGGAAATTATTTTTGTTCTCAATTTTTCGGCCTGTCCTTACCCGTTTTGTCTTGAAATGAAGCTTGGATGATGTTTTTTAATTTTTAAAATTTTTTTGCATTTATTTTCAAAATTTCAAACTCGGGTCGGGTTCGAACGGATAGGAAGGAAATTATTTTTGTTCTCTATTTTTCGGCCTGTCCTGGCCCATTTCGTCATTAAATGAAGCCTGGATGATGTTTTTTTATTTTTTAGAATTTTTTTGCGTTTATTTTTGAATTTTCTAACTCGGGTCGGGTTCGAACGGATAGGAAGTAAATTATTTTTGTTCTCTATTTTTCGGCCTGTCCTTGCCCGTTTCGTCTTGAAATGAAGCCTGGATGATGTTTTTTAATTTTTAAAATTTTTTTACATTTGTTTTTGAATTTTCTAACTCGGGTCGGGTTCGAATGGATAGGTAGGAAATTTTTTTCTTCTCTATTTTTTGGCCTGTCTTCATCCGTTTCGTCTTGAAATGAAACCTGGATGATGTTTTTTAATTTTTAGAATTTTTTTGCGTTTATTTTTGAATTTTCTAACTCGGGTCGGGTTCGAACGGATAGGAAGTAAATTATTTTTGTTCTCTATTTTTCGACCTGTCCTGGCCCATTTCGTCATTAAATGAAGCCTGGATGATGTTTTTTAATTTTTAGAATTTTTTTGCGTTTATTTTTGAATTTTCTAACTCGGGTCGTGTTCGAACGGATAGGAAGTAAATTATTTTTGTTCTCTATTTTTCGGCCTGTCCTTGCCCGTTTCGTCTTGAAATGAAGCCTGGATGATGTTTTTTAATTTTTAAAATTTTTTTACATTTGTTTTTGAATTTTCTAACTCGGGTCGGGTTCGAATGGATAGGAAGGAAATTTTTTTCTTCTCTATTTTTTGGCCGGTCTTCATCCGTTTCGTCTTGAAATGAAACCTGGATGATGTTTTTCAATTTTTAGAATTTTTTTGCATTTGTTTTTCAATTTTCTAAATCGGGTCGGGTTCGAACGGATAGTTAGGAAATTATTTTTGTTCTCTATTTTTCGGCTTGCCCTTGCCCATTTCGCCTTGAAATGAAGCCTGGATGATGTTTTTTAATTTTTAAAATTTGTTTGTATTTATTTTCGAAATTTCAAACTCGGGTCGGGTTCGAACGGATAGGAAGGAAATTTTTTTTTTCTCTATTTTTCGGCCTGTCTTCACCCGTTTCGTCTTGAAATGAAACCTGGATGATGTTTTTTAATTTTTAGAATTTTTTTGCATTTACTATTGAATTTTCTAACTCGGGTCGGGTTCGAACGGATAGGAAGGAAATTATTTTTGTTCTCTATTTTCCGGTCTGTCCTTGCCCGTTTCGTCTTGGACTGAAGCCTGGATGATGTTTTTTAATTTTTAAAATTTTTTTGCATTTATTATTGAATTTTCTAACTCGGGTCTGGTTCGAACAGATAGGAAGGAAATTATTTTTGTTCTCTATTTTTCGGCCTGTCCTTGCTCGTTTCGTCTTGGAATGAAGCCTGGATGATGTTTTTTAATTTTTAAAATTTTTTTGCATTTGTTTTTGAATTTTCTAGCTCGGGTCGGGTATTCGAACGGATAGGAAGGAAATTATTTTTGTTCTCTATTTTTCGGCCTGTCCTTGCCCGTTTCGTCCTGAATTGAAGCCTGGATGATGTTTTTTAATTTTTAAAATTTTTTTGCATTTATTTTCGAAATTTCAAACTCCGGTCGGGTTCGAACGGATAGGAAGGAAAATTTTTTTCTTCTCTATTTTTCGGCCTGTCTTCACCCGTTTCGTCTTGAAATGTAACCTGGATGATGTTTTTTAATTTTTAGAATTTTTTTGCATTTATTATTGAATTTTCTAACTCGGGTCGGGTTCGAACGGATAGGAAGGAAATTATTTTTGTTCTCTATTTCTCAGCCTGTCCTTGCCCGTTTCGTCTTGGAATGAAGCCTGGATGATGTTTTTTAATTTTTAAAATTTTTTTGCATTTGTTTTTTAATTTTCTAACTCGGGTCGGGTATTCGAACGGATAGGAAGGAAATTATTTTTGTTCTCTATTTTCCGGCCTGTCCTTGCCCGTTTCGTCTTGGACTGAAGCCTGGATGATGTTTTTTAATTTTTAAAATTTTTTTGCATTTATTTTTGAATTTTCTAACTCGGGTCGGGTATTCGAACGGATAGGAAGGAAATTGTTTTTGTTCTCTATTTTTCGGCCTGTCCTTGCCCGTTTCGTCCTGAAATGAAGCCTGGATGATGTTTTTTAATTTTTAAAATTTTTTTGCTTTTATTTTCGAAATTTCAAACTCGGGTCGGGTTCGAACGGATAGGAAGGAAATTTTTTTTCTTCTCTATTTTTCGACCTGTCTTCATCCGTTTCGTCTTGAAATGAAACCTGGATGATGTTTTTTAATTTTTGGAATTTTTTTGCATTTATTATTTAATTTTCTAACTCGGGTCGGGTTTGAACTGATAGGAAGGAAATTATTTTTGTTCTCTATTTTTCGGTCTGTCCTTGCCAGTTTCGTCTTGGAATGAAGCCTGGATGATGTTTTCTAATTTTTAAAATTTTTTTGTATTTGTTTTTGAATTTTGTAACTCGGGTCGGGTATTCGAACGGATAGGAAGGAAATTATTTTTGTTTTCTATTTTTTGGCCTGTCCATGCCCGTTTCGTCCTGAAATGAAGCTTGGATGACGTTTTTTAATTTTTAAAATTTTTTTGCATTTATTTTCGAAATTTCAAACTCGGGTCGGGTTCGAACGGATAGGAAGGAAATTTTTTTTCTTCTCTATTTTTCGACCTGTCTTCACCCGTTTCGTCTTGAAATGAAACCTGGATGATGTTTTTTGATTTTTAGATTTTGTTTTCATTTATTATTGAATTTTCTAACTCGGGTCGGGTTCGAACGGATAGGAAGGAAATTATTTTTGTTCTCTATTTTTCGGCCTGTCCTTGCCCGTTTCGTCTTGAAATGAAGCCTGGATGATTTTTTTTTAATTTTTAAAATTTTTTTACATTTATTTTTGAATTTTCAAACTCGGGTCAGGTTCGAATGGATAGGAAGGAAATTTTTTTCTTCTCTTTTTTTCGGCCTGTCTTCATCCGTTTTGTCTTGAAATGAAACCTGGATGATGTTTTTTAATTTTTAGAATTTTTTTGCATTTGTTTTTGAATTTTCTAACTCGGGTCGGGTTCGAACGGATAGGAAGGAAATTATTTTTGTTCTCTATTTTTCGGCCTGTCCTTACCCGTTTCGTCTTGAAATGAAGCTTGGATGATATTTTTTAATTTTTAAAATTTTTTTGCATTTATTTTCAAAATTTCAAACTCGGGTCGGGTTCGAATGGATAGGAAGGAAATTATTTTTGTTCTCTATTTTTCGGCCTGTCCTTATCTGTTTCGTCTTGAAATGAAGCTTGGATGATGTTTTTTAATTTTTCAAATTTTTTTGCATTTATTTTCAAAATTTCAAACTCGGGTCGGGTTCGAACGGATAGGAAGGAAATTATTTTTGTTCTCTATTTTTCAGCCTGTCCTTGCCCGTTTCGTCCTGAAATGAAGCCTGGATGACGTTTTTTAATTTTTAAAATTTGTTTGCATTTATTTTCGAAATTTCAAACTCGTGTCGGGTTCGAACGGATAGGAAGGAAATTTTTTTTCTTCTCTATTTTTCGACCTGTCTTCACCCGTTTCGTCTTGAAATGAAACTTGGATGATTTTTTTTAATTTTTAGAATTTTTTTGCATTTATTATTGAATTTTCTAACTCGGGTCGGGTTCGAACGGATAGGAAGGAAATTATTTTTGTTCTCTATTTTTCGGCCTGTCCTTGCCCGTTTCGTCTTGGAATGAAGCCTGGATGATGTTTTTTATGTTTTTAAATTTTTTTGCGTTTATTTTTGAATTTTTAAACTTGGGTCGGGTTCGAATGGATAGGAAGGAAATTTTTTTCTTCTCTATTTTTCGGCCTGTCTTCATCCGTTTTGTCTTGGAATGAAACCTGGATGATGTTTTTTAATTTTTAGAATTTTTTTGCATTTGTTTTTGAATTTTCTAACTCGGGTTGGGTTCGAACGGATTGGAAGGAAATTATTTTTGTTCACTATTTTTCGACCTGTCATTGCCCGTTTCGTCTTGAATTTTTTTGGCTATTGTTTTTGCAATTTGCTAGCCGGGTCGGGTATAAACGAAATTCGGGCCTAAATTTTTTTCGCTCTTTCCCAGCATATCTCATCCCAGTTTGGATAGAAATAATGCCGGTATGTTGTTTTTTAATTTTTGGAATTTCTTTGCTATTTTTTTTGGAATTCTCTAGCCCGGGTCGGTTAGGAACGGAATTCGGGACTAAAATTTTTTTCACTTTCTCGGCCTATCTTATCTCAGTTTCGATAGAAATAATGACGGAATGATATTTTTTTTTAATTTTTTTGCTATTTTTTTGGAATTTTCTTGCCTGGGTCGGGTAGGAATGGAATTCGGGACTAAAATTTTTTTCTCTCTTTCTCAAACTATCCCATCCCGGCTTGGATAAAAATAATGTCGGAATGATGTTTAAATTTTTTAAATTTTTTTGCAATTTTTTTTTTTGGAATTTTTTTGCCCAGGTTGGGTAGGATCGGAATTCGGGACTGAAATTTTTTTTCCACTTTCTCGGCCTATCTCATCCCAGTTTGGATAGAAATAATGCTGGAATGATGATGTTTTTTAATTTTTTGAATTTTTTTGCTATTTTTTTTGGAATTTTCTAGCCTGGGTCGGGTAGGGACGGAATTTGGGACTAAAATATTTTTCTCTCTTTCACGGCCTATCGCATCCCGGTTTGGATAGAAATTATGCCGGAATGATTTTTTTTTTTTTGAATTTATTGCTATTTTTTTTGGAATTTTCTAGCCCGGGTTGGTTAGGAACGGAATTCGGGACTAAAATGTTTTTCTCTTTCTCGGCCTATCTCATCTCGGTTTCGATAGAAATAATGCAGGTTTATGTTTTTTAATTTTTTGAATTTTTTTGCTATTTTTGTTTGAATTTTTTTGCCCGGGTCGGGTAGAAACGGAATTTGGGACTAAATTTTTTTTCTCTCTTTTTCAGCCTATCTCATCCCGGTTTAGATAAAAATAATGTCGGAAATATGTTTAATTTTTTTGAATATATTTGATATTTTTTTTAGAATTTTCTTTCCCGGGTCGGGCAGGAACGGAATTCGGGATTAAAATTTTTTTATCTCTTTCTCGGCCTATCTCATCACAGTTTGGATAGAAATAATGTCGAAATGATGTTTTTTAATTTTTTGAATTGTTATGCTATTTTTTTTAGAATTTTCTAGCCCGGGTCGGGTAGGAATGGAATTTAGGAGTAAAATATTTTCCTCTCTTTCTCGGCCTATCTCATCCCGGTTTGGATAGAAATAATGTCGGAATGAAGCTTTTTAATTTTTTGAATTTTTTTACTATTTTTTTTGGAATTTTCTAGCCCGGGTCGGGTATGAACGGAATTCAGAACCAAAATTTTTTTCTCACTTTCTCGTCCTATCTCATCTCGATTTGGATAGAAATAATGCCAGAATAATGTTTTTCAATTTTTTGAATTTTTTTGCTATTTTTTGGGAATTTTCTGGCTCGGGTCGAGTATGAACGGAATTCGGGACTAAAATTTTTTTCTATTTTTGTCGAAATTTTCTTGCCCAGGTCGAGTATGAACAAAAGTCGGGACTAAAATTTTGTTCTCTCTTTCTCAGCCTATCTCATCCTGTTTTGGCTAAAAATAACGCCAGAAAGAGGTTTTTGAATTTTTTGAATTTTTTTGCTATTTTTTTCAGAATTTTCTTGCCCGTGTCGAGTATGAACGGAATTCGGGACTAAATTTTTTTTCTCTCTTTCTCAACCTATCTCATCCCGTTTTGGCTATAAATAATGCCAGGAGGAAGTTTTTTAATTTTTTGATTTTTTTTTCTATTTTTTTCGGAATTTTCTTGCTCAGGTCGAGTATGAAAGGAATTCGGGACTAAATTTTTTTTACCTCTTTCTTGGCCTATTTGGTCCCATTTTGGCTAAAAATTAATGCCAGGAAGAGGTTTTTTAATTTTTTGAATTTTTTTACTATTTTTTTCGGAATTTTTTTGCCCGAGTCAAGTATAAACGGAATTCGTGACTAAAATTTTTTTCTCTCTTTCTTGGCCTATCTCATTCCGTTTTGGCTAAAAATAATGCCGAAAAGAGGTTTTTTAATTTTTTGAATTTTTTTGCTTTTTTTTTTTTCGGAATTTTCTTGCCCAGGTCGAGTACGAACGGAATATGGGACTAAAATTTTTTTTTCTCTTTCTCAGTCTCTCTCAACCCGTTTTGGAATGAAATAAAGCCCGAATTCACTTTTTTAATTTTTTGAATTTTTTTGCTATTTTTTTTTGCAATTTTCTAGCTCGGGTTGGGTAGAAACAGAATTTGAGACTATTTTTTTTTTTCTCTTTTTCGGCCTATCTCATCCCGTTTTGGCTAAAAATAATGCCGGAAAGAGGTTTTTTAGTTTGTTGAATTTTTTTGCTATTTTTTTCGGAATTTTCTTGCCCGGGACGTGTATGAATGGAATTCGGGACTAAAATTTTTTTCTATTTTTTTGAAATTTTCTTGCCCAGGTTGAGTATGAATGGAATTCGGGACTAAAATTTCTTTCTCTCTTTCTCAGCCTATCTCATCCCGTTTTGGCTATAAATAATGCCGAAAAGAGGTTTTTTAATATTTTGATTTTTTATTAGATTTTTTTTCGGAATTTTCTTGCCCGGGTCGAGTATGAACGGAATTCGGGACTAAATATTTTTTTTTTTTTTTTTCTCTTTCTTGGCCTATCTCATCCCGTTTTGGCTTACAATAATGCTAGAAAGTGGTTTTTTAATTTTTTGTATTTTTTTCAGAATTTTCTTGCCCGGGTCAAGTATGAACGGAATTCGGGACTAAAATTTTTTTCTCTTTTTCTCGGTTTATTTCATCCCATTTTGGCTAAAAAAAAATGCCAGAAAGAGGTTTTTTAATTTTTTTGCTATTTTTTTCAGAATTTTCTTGCTCGGGTCGATTATGAATGAAATTCAGGACTAAAATTTTTTTCTATTTTTTTCGGCCTATCTCATCCCGTTTTGGCTAAAAATAATACCGGAAAGAGGGTTTTTAATTTTTTCAATTTTTTTGATATTTTTTTCGGAATTGTCTTGCCCGGGACGTGTATGAATGGAATTCGGGACTAAAATTTTTTTCTATTTTTTTGAAATTTTCTTGCCCAGGTTGAGTATGAATGGAATTTGGGACTAAATTTTTTTTCTCTCTTTCTCAGCCTATCTCATCCCGTTTTGGCTATAAATAATGCCGAAAAGAGGTTTTTTAATATTTTGATTTTTTATTAGATTTTTTTCGGAATTTTCTTGCCCGGGTCGAGTATGAACGGAATTCGGGACTAAATTTTTTTTTTTATTTTTTTTTATTTATCTCTTTCTTGGCCTATCTCATCCCGTTTTGGCTTACAATAATGCTAGAAAGTGGTTTTTTAATTTTTTGAATTTTTTTGTATTTTTTTCGGAATTTTCTTGCCCGGGTCAAGTATGAACGGAATTCGGGACTAAAATTTTTTTCTCTTTTTCTCGGTTTATTTCATCCCATTTTGGCTAAAAAAAATGCCAGAAAGAGGTTTTTTAATTTTTTTGCTATTTTTTTTAGAATTTTCTTGCCCTGGTCGATTATGAATGGAATTCGGGACTAAAATTTTTTTTTCTCTTTCTCAGCCTATCTCATCCCGTTTTGGCTAAAAATAATGCCAGAAAGTGGTTTTTTAATTTTTTGAATTTTTTTGCTGTTTTTTTCGGAATTTTCTTGCCCAAGTCGAGTATGAACGGAATTCGGGACTAATTTTTTTTTTTCTCTTTCTCGGCCTATTTCATCCCGTTTTGGCTATAAATAATGCCAGTAAGAGGTATTTTAATTTTTTGAATTTTTTTGCTATTTTTTTCGGAATTTTCTTGCCCGGGCCGAGTATGACGGAATTCGGGACTAAAATTTTTTTTCTCTCTTTCTCGGCCTCTCTCAACCCGATATGGATAGAAACAAAGTCGGAATTAACATTTTTAATTTTTTGAATTTTTTTGCTATTTTGTTTGGAATTTTTTAGCTTGAGTTCGGTAGGAACAGAATTCAGGACAATTTTTTTTTTTTTTTTCTCTTTCTCGGCCTATCTCATCCTGTTTTGGCTAAAAATAATGCTAGAAAGAGGTTTTTTAATTTGCTGAATTTTTTTTGCTATTTTTTAAGAATTTTCTTCCACGGGTCAAGTATGAACGGAATTTGGGACTAAATTTTTTTTTCTATTTTTTTCGGCCTATCTTATCTCATTTTGGCTAAAAATAATGCCGGAAAGAGGTTTTTTAATTTTTTGAATTTTTTTGCTATTTTGTTCGGAATTTTCTTGCCTGAGTCGAGTATGAACGGAATTCGGGACTAAAATTTTTTTCTCTCTTTTTCGGCCTATCTCATCCCGTTTTGGCTAAAAATAATGCCGGAAAGAGGTTTTTTATTTTTATTTTTATTTTTTATTTTTATTTTTATTTTTATTTTTTCGGAATTTTCTTGCCCGGATCGAGTATGAACAGAATATGGGACCACAATTTTTTTTTCTCTTTCTCAGTCTCTCTCAACCCGTTTTGTAATGAAATAAAGCCGGAATTAACTTTTTTAATTTTTTGAATTTCTTTGCTTTTTTTTTTT
This sequence comes from Quercus robur, assembly GCF_932294415.1. Taxonomy (NCBI): domain Eukaryota; kingdom Viridiplantae; phylum Streptophyta; class Magnoliopsida; order Fagales; family Fagaceae; genus Quercus; species Quercus robur. Next base: position 23,734,849 of record NC_065543.1, read on the forward strand.
GGAATTTTCCAGCTCGGGTTGGGTAGAAACAGAATTCGGGACTAATTTTTTTTTTTTTTCTCTTTCTTGGCCTATCTCATCTCGTTTTGGCTAAAAATAATGCCGGAAAGAGGTTTTTTAGTTTGTTGAATTTTTTTGCTATTTTTTTCGGAATTTTCTTGCCCGAGTTGAGTATGAATGGAATTCAGGACTAAAATTTTTTTCTATTTTTTTCGGCCTATCTCATCTCGTTTTGGCTAAAAATAATATCGGAAAGAGGTTTTTTAATTTTTTGAATTTTTTTGATATTTTTTTCTGAATTTTCTTGCCCGGGACGAGTATGAATGGAATTCGGGACTAAAATTTTTTCTATTTGTTTCGAAATTTTCTTGCCTAGGTCGAGTATGATCGGAATTCAGGACTAAATTTTTTTTTTTTCTCTTTCTCAGACTATCTCATCCAGTTTTTGCTAAAAGTAATGCCGGAAAGAAAATTTTTTAATTTTTTGATTTTTTATTCTATTTTTTTCGGAATTTTCTTGCCCCAGTCGAGTATGAACGGAATTCGGGACTAAATTTTTTTTATCTCTTTCTCGACCTATTTCATCCCGTTTTCGATTAAAAAAATGCTAGACAGTGGTTTTTTAATTTTTTGAATTTTTTGGCTATTTTTTTCGGAAATTTCTTGCTCGGGTCGAGTATGAACGGAATTCAGGACAAATTTTTTTTTTCTCTCTTTCTCGGTTTATTTCATCCCGTTTTGGCTAAAAATAATGCCAGAAAGAGGTTTTTTAATTTTTTTGCTATTTTTTTTCGGAATTTTCTTGCTCGGGTCGAGTATGAATGGAATTCTGGACTAAATTTTTTTTTTCTCTTTCTCGGCCTATCTCATACCGTTTTGGATAAAAATAATGCTAGAAAGAGGTTTTTTAATTTTTTGAATTTTTTTACTATTTTTTTCGGAATTTTCTTGCACGGGTCGAGTATGAACGGAATTCGGGACTAAAATTTTTTTATCTCTTTCTCGGCCTATTTCATCCCGTTTTGGCTAAAAATAATGCCAGAAAGAGGTTTTTTAATTTTTTGAATTTTTTTGCTATTTTTTTTGGAATTTTCTTGCCCGGGTCGAGCATGAACGGAATTCGGGGCTAAAATTTTTTTTTCTCTTTCTCGGCCTTGTAGTTATTGCTTACGTAGCAATAACTTATAAGTTATAACAATACAGAAATTATATGAAAATCAAATGTTATAACATGCACAGTGGGTTTTCTTATTATATTATAAATGTTCTTGTTTATTAGACCTCTTTTTCTAGTATGACATATATTTAATACATGTAATTGTGATGGCAATTTTTTTAAACTATGATGTTAAAATAAAATTGTGAAAAAATGAGAAAATTGTGAAATTAGTTTTCTAATTTTCTGTATAATTATGCATGGAATTTATTTAATTTTTGATTTAATTTTTGATGTCTTTTTAACATATTGTGATATGATTGAATTGATATTATATGAATGCATTGATGAATATGTGTCCAAAGGGTTTATGAGACTCTTTGGCTCATCTCTATAGTTAAAGATTGTGTTGGTAATTTATGCAACATGTATATTTTTATTTATTGTTATTGTGGATGGATAAGACAATTTTTGAAATTATTTGGTAACATGGCATCCCCAATTTTTTTTTTTAATTACAAATAGAATCTTTGTAGTAGGGTACTTGAAGGTCAAAATGGGCATTTGCCCCTTTTGCCCAAAAGATGTAGCAAAATGCTTCTGTTCTGAAACTATCTAGCAAAATGCCCCTATTTTGAAACTCGATTTTTAGAAAATCAAGTTTCAATGAAAAACTCGATTTGATGAAAATCGAGTAATGTGAGAAATTTTACATGGAACTTGAGTTCCATGTATTTTTATTTTATTTTATTATTATTTCTTTTAAGTTTGATTTCACATAACTTGATTTTTTAAAAATTGAGTTTTTCATTGAAACTCGATTTTTAGAAAATCAGGTTTAAAACAGGTGGCATTTTGCTAGATAGTTTCAGAACATGGGCATTTTGCTGGAAAGTTTTGGTGAAAGGGCAAATGCCCATTTTGGCTGATACTTGAATATGTAATTTTTTGGGCCATGTTTTTGACTATTTTTTTGGGCCATTGTTTTTGGCAATGTAAATTAAGGCTATGAAGCCATGTAAGGGGATGTGTTTCACGGTTACCTATAATTTTCAAATTTTCAACAAGTGGTTGGTCAGACCCAACAACCAATGGGGCACCTCTTCTGTCGTTTTTGGGTAGTATACCCTAAATGCCACCACCACCTATGATGCCAATTCCCTAAACTTCACCAAACCTACTCACGATCTACTAAAGGGGTAAATCCGGCTTTTAAAAATGCCTGGGTTATGAAACAATGCCGAATAGTATTACAGAGTTGTGAGATTTCATTCTCAATAACGTTCAAGATTTCCATCACCATGTGTCTCGTCCATCTTATCGGTATAGTAAACCCTATCCAGCTTGGATCGATAGTGTACCATTTTCGCCTGGGTATGTAATGCCTTAATTTTGTATGTTCAACGCTTTGGGCAACCTAGAGCAAGACTTGGCACACTTTCGTTCCTGTTGTGGGGAGACTGCATAATGTGTTGTGCACAAAGATGTATGGACACATGTTATATGTATGATTTAATATGTGGATGGTGTGATGTTTTATTCTTCACAAAATTTTATTTAAAATCAATTAGATGTGTTATTCCAATTTACATAGTGAGAGATGATTATAAGCTTAGTGAAATTTTTGATCTCACTATGTAGAAAGGAATATCATGGTCTAGTTGGATTTTTGGAAATAAAATTTAAAAATGCACATGCTAATGTCAACTTATGTAATAAATGTAGTGAACATGGCCACTAAGAATGTAGTTGCTAATCTAAGTAAACGAGAGAAACTTGAGGGAACCAACTGATATGTGGCATAGAAAAATTCAATATCTGCTTAATGATCAAGAGGTCCTTGAAATCCTAACCAATGTGATGATGTGACCTAAAAATGGGAATACTGCCAAACATCGCCATGACTTGAGGCCTATGAGTCTTAGGTTAAGAAAGATCGATGTGCACTCTTCACTGTGCTGAGTAGCATGCATAATGATCTTATTGGGGAGTTGGAGGACTACCTAAATGCCCAAGAGATGTGGAACCAGCTTAAGATTGCCTATGGAGGGAATTCAACAACTAGGTTGCGAGCTCTTACTTTGAAGTTTGAGCAATATGTTATGGATTCAAAGCATAGCATGGCTGAACACCTAAGGACAATGTCTGCATTGATCTGTGACCTAAAGGTTGCTGCCAATAATCTTTCTGATGAACAACAGATCACAGCGATGATACGTTCATTGCCTGAACCTACTTCGGGGCAAATGTAGCTTGTTTTGACACATAGTGAGAATATTAAGATTTTTGCTGATATTTCTCGTCATCTCAAGCTTGAGGTAGACATTGTTTTGACACCCTCCTTATTGCCCAATCTGGGCAGCGGAAGGCATTTAGGCCTAAACGCAAAGGACAAGGGAGGACTGCCAAAGGAGCTGGTAATATTGGGCCTAAAGAAGGCAAGATAGCAAATCGCCAAAAAGGCAAGTGTGCTAAGAAGGACAAGGCAAAGATCAAGTGCTACAATTGTGGTAAGAAGGGTCATTTCGCTTGTGAGTGCATTAAGTCGAAGAAGGTATCCATTCTTAACAACTCTGCTATTACTTATGTTTGTACACATGTTTTTGTTGCTCATACTATTCCTGGGTGGATTGTAGATTCAGGAGAAACCAAATATATATCCAAAGATAGAGTTGTGTGTGTGGATTACAAAAAGATACCAATAGGCACACAGTACATTATTTTGGGTAATGGAGCTCAAGAAGAAGTCAAAGGAGTTGGAACCTACCAGTTCAAATTGCGTCTAGGACGTACGTTACTTCTTCATGATGTGCTTCATGCACCTGGTGTCCAATGTAATCTATTTTCAGTACTTACTATGATTAGACTTGGATTTAGTTTCCATTTCGATGGTCCTCAGTTGGATTTTTATTTAAATAAAACCTTGTATGTACATGGTTATTTATCTAATGATTTCTTTATGTTGGATTTATATCATTCCTCTTTTTCTTTTATTGCTCATAATGATGATGTTTCTAATTTTGTAATGTGGCATGCTAGACTTAGACAAATAGGAAAAGATAGATTGGCTAGACTAGCTAGAGAAGGCTTATTGGGGTCTATAACTAATGTAAGCCTACCTATGTGTGAACATTGTTTAGCTGGAAAGGCTTGTAGGAAGCCTTTTGGTAAGGCTCCAAGGGCAACTCATCCTTTGGAATTAGTCCATTCGGACTTATGTGGACCTATGAATGTTAAAGCATGCCATGGCGCCTCTCATTTTCTCTCATTTATAGATGACTATGCACGTTTTAGTTATGTCTATTTAATCTCTCATCACTTTGAAGCATTAGATTGCTTTAAGAACTTTATGGCAGAGGTTCAGAATCAGAAAGAAAGGAACCTAAAGGTATTTCGAACTGATAGGGGTCGCGAATATTTGTCTAAATAGTTTCAGGAACTGTGTGAGGAAAAAGGGATACGTAGGCAATTGATGATTCCTGGTACTCCACAACAAAATAGTGTTGTAGAGAGAAGGAATCGTACTCTATTAAAGATGGTTAGATCGATGATGGTGCAAGCTAACCTTCCAATTTCATTTTGGGGGGATGCATTGTTGACTGCTGCCTACATCCTTAACCGTGTACCTTCTAAGTCAGTTCCCATAATACCATATGAGTTATGGACTGGTGCAAAACCCAATTTGGAGAACTTGCGGCCTTGGGGTTGTGTAGGTTTTGTTCACAGTACTTCCCATAAGTATAGGAAATTGGGCCTTAGAGCAAGTAAGAAAATCTTCATAAGATATTCGGAAAGCTCAAAGGGGTATGTAATTTATGGTGAACATTCTAATGGTGGAATGACTGAGAAAGAGTCTCGTGATGTCAACTTCATTGAAGATGATTTTCCAAGCATCAGTGAAGCAAAACTAGATCTTCATTTTTATGAGCTACAAGAACTTGAAGGTGTCATACCATCTTTGTGTGAGGGTGGAGAATTACAACTTCATCCTGAAATTGCCAAAGATAGTGGGAGTGATTTGGCTCCTAGTGGGAGCACTAGATAGTGACACACAAGGATCCAAGGTACATAGAAGTGAACGTGGAACTATTCCCCGTCATCATTTTAAGATTGAGGGGGAATCTGTTAGACGTGATTCACTGGACCTTGATGAGCCTTCTTCCTATGAGGAAGCAATAGCTTCACCTACTTCATATGAATGGATAGTTGCTATGAGAGATGAGATGGATTCTATGGCAAAAAATCAAGTTTGGGAGTTGGTTGACCTTCCACTTGGGTGCAAGACCATTGGAAATAAGTGGGTTTTAAAAATAAAGTGCAAGATAGATGGATCAATTGACAAATATAAGGCTTGTCTCGTGGCGAAAGGCTATACCCAAAGAGAAGGGATAGACTATGAAGAGACTTTCTCCCCAGTAGTGATATTTGTCTCTATTTGCCCTATTCTAGCTATTGTTGCACATTTGGATTTGTAACTCTTCCAAATGGATGTCAAGACTGCATTTCTCAATGGAAAACTAGACGAGGAGATCTATATGGATCAACCTATTGGCTTTGAGGTCAAGGGACAAGGGCACAAAGTGTGCCGCCTTAAGCATTCCATTTATGGCCTAAAGCAAGCATCTAGACAATGGTATTTCAAATTTCATAAGGCAATTATTTCGATTGGTTTCAAAATGATGGAAGAAAACCATTGTGTGTATGTCAAACGATCAGGAAAGAGTTTACTTATCCTGTCTTTGTATGTGGACGACATTTTGTTGGCTGGAAATGATATGGAGATGATTGTCACCACCAAAAGGTGGTTGACCTCTATTTTTGAAATGAAGGACATGGGAGAGGCTAATTATGTGCTTGGAGTTAAGATTTTCAGGGATTGCTCAAAGAAGCTTCTTGGTTTGTCTCAAGAAACTTACATAAAGATGATCTTAGAGCGATTCCGTATGCATAATTCCAAACCCATAGACACTCCAATTGAGAAGGGATATACATTAAGCCTTGAAGATTGCCCTAAATCAAAAAAGGAAAAGAGAGTAATGGCAAGAGTTCCCTATGCAAGGGCAGTTGAAAGTCTAATGTATGCTATGTTGTGTACTCGACCAGACATTTGTTTTGTAGTTGGTATGGTTAGTCGTTATCAAAGTAATCCAGGACCTTTTCATTGGCAAGCAGTTAAGAGGATTTTTCGACACCTTTATGGGACATCAGATCTCATTCTTTGCTATCAGGGTGGAGATTTGAGATTGGGAGGTTATTCTGATGCTGACTGGGCCAGTGATAGAGATGAGAGCAAGTCCACTATAGGTAATGCATTTCTACTTAGTGGTGTAATTATCTCTTGGTGCAGTAAAAAACAGTATTGCATTGCTTTATCCACATTGGAGTTTGAGTATGTTGCTTGTTCAATAGCAGCACAAGAAGTTGTTTGGTTAAAGAGATTTTTCCAAAACCTAAGGGTAACATCTCTTGCAAATTAAGTTGTAAAGATGTATTGTGATAGTATGGTAGCCTTGGCTCATGCTAAAGATCCTAAGTATCATAGAAAAAGCAAACACATACAGACTTGTTATAACTACATTCGTCTTGCTATTACACAAGGAGAGGTGATCCTCCAACATATCTCCACTAGCAGGATGGTGGCTGATCCACTTACTAAAGCCATTGCTAGAGATGCCTTTCAGGCTCATGTTAGGAGTTTGGGACTTTGTAGGATTTGATATGTTTTTGAATACCTTATGGACATTTATGTTTTATGTTTATTCATACTTTATGCAATAATGATGTTATTTATTTTGATTCATCTTGTGATGTGATTGATATTTCATACTGAGCACACATTATTTGAGAATATGTCACCAGGCTTAGATCATTCTACTCACATAGACGATCACCCTAGCGCTTGAACAACGAGTAGGATGAGACATAGTGATCACTTTGTTTTTTAGTAAATCAAGTAAGTGATCATCTTGACGCTTAAGGAGGTGTGCAAGATAATATAATGAATGTTGCCTTAGCTAGGCTAAGATGAGACTTATGGGAGTCGCGCTTGAAGTGTATCCACAAGTTCATGAAGCCTAAATAAAGCCAAATGTGAGTTCTTGGACAGGAACTTGATGTGTAACTATGCTAAGAAACTCAGGTTGGTTGCCTTTGTGGCAATCAGACTAAGATTTGTACGGTGTTTGAGTGTGACAAGCCCAGTTGAGTGGGAGCTCCACTGTAACATACAAATTATACTGTATTTGCTATAGCTGACCAATCAAGGGAGTAATTGGATAGATCCCTACTCTGTCACTATGTGAGTCTTAGTCAACCATTACATGGTCCATTCTGTGCCCTTTTTTTGGGCCTAGAACTATGTCATGAAGTGAATGTTTGATGTCGCTACTTTAGCATGTCATCTCAAGGTCATGATATATACGATCTCGTGGAGCATGTCTAGGAAAGCGGTCAAGTGTGAATGAATTGACATAAGTGTTTGGGGAAGACTATTTAGAACACACCATTTATTTTATGGCTCATAGCCCGGGTGATTATGAGGAATTTTTTTTTTTAACATAATCATGAGCATATTATATGGTATAGGATCAAGTGTTGCTTTGAGTTTTGAACTCATGAGGGATTAAAGAAACTTTATCAGGTGTGATCAAACAATCTGGGGCATAGACTATTATGAGTGATGTACTATGTTAGGTTAGATGGTGACTTAATATAGTACTCCTACCCTACACCTTCTCGTTAGGTCGCACACTCCATTTTTTTGTATAAAGAGAGGATTGGACAAGAGATTGAGAGGAGCCAGTTCTGACTGTAGTACCTAGTGTGGACGAGTGGGAGATGTTAGAAATTGGGCTAGTTTTGACCCAACCCATAAACCATGGCCCATGGATCATCCACGTGGGTTATCTGTTAAGTAGGTTTAAATTTTAACTAACTGATATTGGTATGAGTTATCAATATCAGTAGTGGAGTAATTTAAACTTAACGGATATTGATATGAGTTATCAGTATTAGTAGTGGAGTAATTTAAACTTAATAGATGAGATCTTTTAGCGATCACATATATCTGATAGTAAGTGAATCTCTACCAGTATTTTAAATTACTCATACATCAGTCAGATTAATATGAGATACAGTGAGTTAACATATGTATAGTTTTTGAGTGCTCTCTCAAAATAATCCATCTCTCTGGGACACCATCTAGTGTTCCCTAGAATTTGGAGCATGGAAATTAGGAGAGACTCTAGTAGCCTCTCCTGCGACTTGGAGGTGTTCCACAAAGGAGATCGTGGGGAGTTCGTAAAGCAAGCAAAGATCAAGATCTAACAATTTGGTGATCTGTTCCACTAAAGGTATGTGTCTATATGACCTCTAGTAAAGTAAATAACTATTCAACAATAGGAATATGATGAACTTGCTGAGTAACCACCTTCAGCAAAAACCAAAAATAGTTAGCAACCTAAAAGCCAAATAAAATATTTCCGCCCCAAAGAACCCAAAAAAAAAAGGGAAAAAAAAAAAAAAAACTCATCAATTAAAAATACTACTTTTAGCGTTTTTATTTATTTATTATATAAATCATGTGTTCTGGACCTTTTGGTTTGTCTGGGTGTAGGGACCAAGATTATTATTAAAAAAAAAAAAAAAATTGATGCATTCTCTAGAATCTCTTCCACTACATGAGTGAAGGAAGTACTTCTGAAACAAACATTGTCTCAGTAGAGAAGGATCTCAACCTCACCATCCGACTTTCTCCAACCATTCATCTGTTCCTTCGCAATCCTACTGGACTTCCTCAACTCAAGGTGTTTGTTTAAGGAACCTTTATTTCACCCATCATAAACAACACTTTATGCACAATTCTATCTATGTCTCTGCAAATCCAAAAAGAGATGATAATAAAAGATCTTATTTATTATTTTATAAGAAAAATAAAAGCAAGGCAAAGAATGAATTATAACTTTAAACATGACAAAGACACATAACCTATAACACAATAAAGTGGAAAAAGTTAATAAAAGGCATTGAAAAAAAAATTAATTGCAAGAGTAGATGAGGATTGTGGATGACTATTTCATGCCTAGGATGAGGAGGGAAAATAATCAAAATATTATAATCAATGGATAAGGAAGAGAAATTGAATAGGTGAGGTAGTAACAGTTTGCAAGTTTTGTAGTTTCCTGAAAGTAATGATAGTGGGTATTTTCTGAAGTTGCAAAAGACGTGAAGACTGGAGTTATTCAAAGTAGTTTTTGGGTATGAAATACTATTTTGCTGGCAATGTTTTAGTGCAAATTAAACATGTATTTTTATCTGATTATTTTTTAGTTTTGTCTCTACTTAAACTTAGGAATGTTGAGGGTATTTTGGAAAAAAAATTAAAAAAAATCCAGTCCAAATAGAGAAAGTCTTTTAAATAGTAGTATAGATAATCTATTCTACCATGTAAGGGGTTTTCCCTGTTTGGACAAGATTTTTTTTTGTCCAGAATACCGCTATTTCCTTAAGTTTAAGTAGAGACAGAACTAAAGGATAACAAAGTAAAAATACATATTTAACTCTCACTAAAACATTGCTTACAAAATACTACTATTTAAGGGATTTCCCTTGTTTGGACTGGATTTTTTTGGTCCAAAATACCCCTATTTCCTTAAGTTTAAGTAGAGACATAACTAAAGGATAACAAAATAAAAATACATATTTAAGTCTCACTAAAACATTACCTACAAAATAGGATTACTCTTCTAATAACCCACTTATTTAGAAACAAACTTCATGTTTAAACTTTTCTCTTTCTTTATTTTTTTTTAATTGGCTGAATTTTTTTTAACCCACGTTAAAAATTTTTTATCTTTTTTTTATTTTTTTTAAACCCACATTAAAAAGTTACTTTTTTGGTAAAATTTAATAATTTGCATCAATTATAATTTGATATTACTACATTTTTCAATCATAAAAAAATCTAGATGTTTGATAAGTGTTATGCATTTGTACAAAATATTAAAATTATAATTGATATAAATTATTAAATTATAACTCATGCTTAATGGATTGGACTGGGTTGGGTAGACATTGCTGCAGTCAATATTTATTACTAACTTCAGCAAACTCTGTTGTCCCAAAAAAAAAAAAAAAACTCGTTTTTTTTTTTTTTTTTGGGTAAACTAAAAATAAAAAACTCTTTCTTTCTAGTCTCTAGTATTTTTGGTATATTGCGACGACCAGAAAAAAAGAAAAAGCAGACCTAGATAGATAGATGGCGGAGCAGCTTATGGAGGAGCAGATCGCTGAGTTCAAGGAAGCCTTCAGCCTCTTTGACAAGGACGGCGATGGTAATGGCTCATTCATTCATTGACTTACTTTGGGATCTTTTCTTTTCTTTTCTTTTCTTAGCTTATGCTCTCTCTCTATTCTGTTAGATGATGATGATGATGATGATGATGATGATCAATTAATCATTATGTGTAGTAGTAGTAGAGTTGTACTTGTTATACATACTCATTTGAATCATCATGACTCGTGCGTTTGTGTCTTTGTTGTATTTTTTGTATGTATGTATTCCTGGAAGAAGGTAAACACTATAAATACTCTCTCTCTGTATGGAGTATGGACATGACATTATTTTTTCTATCTAAAGGGAAAGGAGAACCTTCCTTGTTATTCTTTCCAACTGTCTTGGGAACAACTCTTTGCTGTTGGTGTATTGAGATATTACTTTTCACACAGATATTTAGTGTTTGCTTTTGTTGTTGTTTTATAACAGAGAGTGTATGACCTTAGAGCATGGCAGGTCATTTTGAGTGTAGTAGAGCTCAATAGAGTTTGTGATAAGAAAGCAATTTTAAGAATATGTAAAATTTCTCTGAAAATAGAAAAGCCTTTGTTGTCAGTTTTGGATAATTCATTTCAAATTTGGAAATGTTGATGCTCCAAATAGCTGTATGATATTGTGATATGCTCTGTCTCATACTCAAGCTATTTTATTCTCTTTGGAAGTATAACATAGCGTTAAAAAGGGAAAACCTTCATGCTGTATGTTTTGTTTGTTTAGGCTGCATCACTACCAAAGAGTTGGGAACAGTCATGAGATCTTTGGGGCAAAATCCCACTGAAGCTGAACTACAGGACATGATCAATGAAGTTGATGCTGATCAAAATGGCACTATTGATTTTTCTGAGTTTCTGAATTTGATGGCACGAAAAATGAAGGTGAGCTCAATTCTATGTCAATCAATATCATCCTGTTTACTTTACTGACCCTTTATGGTGCTTGCTACCATGTTATCTGGTTTTCCTTCCAAGGTGTATGAATTATTGCATTTCCATGTTTCGGCTGGCTGGTGGGTGGTGACTAATAATTTGCTCTATTACTATCTCATTTGAAAATGAAGAGTAGAAATTTAGAAGCTATGTTTGCATCTATTTTTGTATGTATCTACCTATCGTTCAATTGCTTGTTGAAAGTTACTTAGCTGATCCTGTATTTCTGAAACTTCCCTATTGTGATTAATGGCAACTACCGTTTATTGTCCGCTCAATTTAGTGTGTGATTTTTAACCATTATTTTGCCATGTTAAATAAAATAAAATTTTGGAACTGTGGAATGCAAAATACTCTCTTGAGGCATGAATTTTCTTCTTGAGGGTGCTTTCTAGCCCTTGAACTTCTCCTTGTTTTGGGGAGTAAAAGAACTTTTTGTTCTACATCATTCGAAGTATAATTTGTGTAATCAAACACGGACTCAATTATTTATTTATTTATTTTAATTTTCTAGGATACTGATTCTGAGGAGGAACTCAGAGAAGCTTTCAAGGTGTTTGATAAGGACCAGAATGGCTTTATTTCTGCTGCAGAGGTAATTACAATACATCTTCATCTCTTTGATGCTGCTTTTAAGTTCTAACTTCGTTCAGATTAGATGCAAACCTATGTTATATTTATTAAGTAACTGCTACCTATCTACGGTTGATTCTTTCTGCTTTTGGGACTTGTTTTTAATTTGGTGTTAATGGTTTGAAATTATGCAGCTTCGACATGTAATGACAAATCTTGGGGAAAAGCTGACAGATGAAGAAGTGGATGAGATGATACGTGAAGCAGATTTGGATGGTGATGGTCAGGTGAATTATGAGGAGTTTGTGAGGATGATGCTTGCCAAGTGATCTATAACTGTTGTTTTCTTGTAAACATGGTGGGGATATGAGATACAATTATTGTAGAAATAGTGCTTATATCTCATGTAAGACTGTTGGATTATCTGGAAAGTAGTCATTGTCATTAGTGTGGATTTGTAAACTGATATTCTTTATTTTAGTTGTCTGTTTCTGTTATATGATTGAATTAGTTCCCTCCTTGGCATGATTTGTGTAGTGATGTTTTGAGAGATGGAAAAAAATTAATATTCATGGGATCATAGTGATTTCTCTATTGAAAAACAGTTAAGTTCCTGGGCTGCCTGACTATTCTTGTCCAGTGTTTGTAGAGGAGTGCCCATAATTTCTTATAGCAGGCACACACCATTGAGCTTGCCAGCAAAGGTGTAGGCATGTGAATCTGTTGTCTTTGATTGGCATGTTGTAAAGAATGTGCTGCCCTGTTTTGAGTTCACAAATTAATCTTAATGGTAAAGAATATTGGGGTGGCCAATGTTCATCAGATTCTAATTTGCACGTTGCTTGATAGCTAGATTTTGAATTTGTATGGGTTACCAATGGTTCGTTCCTACTCCAGTGATTATTGGTGGGTGTTGGTTCCTGTATTTCTTCTTAGGCAATTTGAAATTTCATAAAGTACTATATCAGGAATGGTGCCATTTTTGGTGTTGAAAGTTTTCAAAATTTACATTTTCTTTGCAGCTTGGAATCGCAAATTATTAGCAAAGAATGGCATAAATATTGTATCTTTTAGTTCCTCCTAGGCATGTTAAAGATAAAACCTATCAGAACCCCATGGTCATACAGAGAAATTATAAATGCTATTCATCTTTGCGAATGAAAAAACAATGCATGACTGAAAATAAAGTCATGAGTCGTTGATTTTGTTTCTTCTGCACTTTAGTTAAATGAAGGAGGAAAGAAAAGAAATGAGAGACAGAGGAGAGGGGAAGAAAAAAAATAAGGAAAGGAAAGGAGCAATAGTTTCTTTAGATGTGTTTGACTTGTGACTTATAAGAATGGAAGAGAGGGGAACAGAGCTGTAAAAGCCTATTAAGAACTCACACTTATCTCATTTTCCTCCGAAATTTGGAGGTAATAAGATGGTGGACTACGGAGGGAAACAACTAATGAATTCCTTTCTTCCACCCAAATTCCCTTCAACCAAACGACAATTTATATTTCTTCCATTTCCTCCTTATTTTCTTTCATTCTTTCTTCCTCCAACCAAATAGAGTGTTAAATTCACGGTAATAGATTCACCATTACCAAGTAATATGAAGAATGTTCGACTCCCCAATGGAACAAGCGAAAATTTATCTTTCACATCAAGTTATGCCTTGGTAATAGAGAATTCTTAAGTAGACAATTTTGTAGTCTAGTGGTTCTACTCCTCTCAAGTGAAGAGATACTTAACCGATTATTAATGGGAAAATTTTCAAATTTAGGGAATAGCTAAAAATTTAGAGAGAAAGGGCGAGGGGAGAAAAGAATTTTGGGTATATGGGTGGGTTGAGTGAAATAATAAATTTTGAATGAATAATTTGCTCATTTTTTACTATATATCTATGTAGGGTTGGCTCATTGCATTGTGGGGCCTAAGGCTAGGAATGGCATTGGGGTGGGTTTCCTATTCCCAACCCTCGTCCCACTCCTACTTCGGGCTAGGGTTTTTTCCCCTGCCTTGCTCTAGCGGATACCTACAAACATCCATTCTTCTACACTCAAGTCTTTTTCTTTTAATTTTTAATTTATTAAAAGTTTATTTTGAATACATTAAATTAAAACTTATAAAACATTTTTTTTTTTAAAAAATTCTAACATTACAAAACATTCTCAAAGCATAACAATATAACAATTCAAGTATTAAGAAACATAAAAAACAATTCAAACATAACAATACAACAATTTAAATCCTAAAACATAAAAATATAAATTCAATAATACAACATCATAAATTTAAATTTTGTAGGTTAATGGTACACACACACACACACCTATAAAAAATAGTTTTTAATTGTTTAAATTTAAACAGGGCGAGTGTGAAGTGGGTGTTGATGCCCATTTTTGATAAAAAGGGCCTAATAACTAGCAAAGAGAAATGAAGAAAAGTGATTAATAAGCAATGACAGAAACAAAGGGGATTATAAAAGCCCGGTAGGAAATGCAACAGGTAGGCCCATAGGCCCAAAAAGAGGCAAAAGTGGGGTAAGATAGAAGCAAAGGGCAATAAAAGCACGAAAAGAAAGAAAGAAGGAAATAAGGCCCAATGGGCCAACCCGGTAGGAAGTGCCAGTAGGTAGACCCATAGGCCTGAGAAGAGGCAAAAGTGGGGCAAGCCTAATAAGCCTATGTCATCCTCCATAAAGGATGAGCACGGGTAGAAGGGATGCATGAGCAGAATGAGATGAAGATTGAGTAGCAATGGTAGAAAAAGCATGGGAAAGGAAGAAAACAAAAATGGAGGATAGTGGAACAACCACACTATGGCCGGAGCACCACCAAACTGTACTCAGCCAATGCAAGGAAGGTGGGCCCACAATCAAGGGATTTACTGTTGGGAAAACATATGGAAAACACAGTTTTGTATCTCATACAAAAACACACAACATAATAAAACTGATCTACTTCATTAATGAGAGATAACATACAACATCTGAATTTAGAAACAAAGAATAAGAAGGCATACCTTACAATGAAATTCAAAACAATTGAAGATTGAACTTGGGAAGACTTTCAATCTTTACTCCAATTCCACAATGTGCCCAAGATGTGTTGTCTCTCAATCAGTTCTATTCGTATTTGTTCAAGAGAATAACCAAGTGTCTCTCTTAAGAAAAGACTCTAAATCTTTTTCTCTTTTTAATCATACGTATATTTTTTCACTTGACAGTTACTTTATTTAATAGCTCTTATTAAGTAAATAACTAATTATCTAATTGGGTTAGCCTTTTGGGCCAGCCCAATTGGGCTTTAGTGTGTGGCTTGAAGTGGGACCAAAAAGGCACAAATAAAACTTTAGCTCCAATGACCTTTAGACTTATCTGTCAACTCTTGACAAGCGCAAAGTTACCATTAACTATATTTAATACCACTATATAAATATGAATGCACGAAAATGTGTGAAAACACAAGGGCTATTTAGACCCCCAAATTAAAGTTACGGCTCGATTGATTTTACTCTAATTTAATACTAAGTGCGGAATAGAGTAAATGCGAGTGGATAAACAAACAGGCTACTCTAACCCATAATCATTATAACACAGCAGTAAAATGAAAGGTAAAAGAGTAGGGAAGAAGAATGCAAACACAAGATAACATGCCAATGTGTTATCGAAGAGGAAACCGAAGAACTCGGCGAAAAACCTCTCCGCTGCTCTCCAAGCAGTAATCGATCCACTAGACAATCAGTTGGGATACATGGGTTAGCAAGAGACACTTCAAACCTAATCTACCCGATGTATCTAAGCCCTCCAAGCTCTTACTCCAACAAGACTTCTTGGAACCGTGTCTTGTCTAGTTCTCCGGATCCTGCAACGAGCTCCATGTTGCATTTACCATCCTTGGCTTCTTCCAATGCTTCCCAGCAGTACCAAAACCTCACTGAACACTCTGAAAGGAGTGGTAAGTGTTTGAGCTATCAACCTCTCAAGGATATGAAAATGGAGAGGTAGGAGTTAAGGAAAATCCACAAGTAATTGTGTAGAGAAATGCGGGTATAACAATCTCTAACTCTCAAAATTTGTGGTTAGGGTTTTCTTTCTAAAGCACTCCTCAACATCTGTGGATAATGTGGGTATATATAGTGTGGGTACAGAAAGTGTGTAGCAGATAGCATAGTTTGACAAAACAGAATGTTTCGTGAATGTCTCGAAGGAAGGCCTTACCCGCGAGCTACTAGCAAAACACAACTGTCTCCACCTGTCCTGAATCTTCGCATTCCAGTCATGCTTAGTCGCGAGCTACCCGCGAAAACTCTTCTGTCTTCAATTGCTTGAGTCTTCACACTTGAAAGTTCAAAAACGTGTACAAAACACCTTTGAACGTTTAGACCCCCAAATTACAACTTAACCAAACCAAGCAATATGTCAAACAACTAATGTGCGGAAACTTAACACATGCTATAATATGAAATTGGTTAAAATCTATCTAAGCCATAACATAATAAAACCACAGCAGATAATATAAAGGCAAAGATAGAGAGGAAGGAAGATGCAAACACAAAGACAACACGCGATGTGTTATCGAAGAGGAAACCGAAGTCCTCAGCGAAAAACCTCTCCGCCGCCCTCCAAGCGGTAATCAATCCACTAGAAAATACAGTTGGGATACAAGGACAGCAATAGACCCTCCAAGCCTAATCTACCCAGTGCACCTAAGCCCTCCAAGCTTCTTGCTCCAACGAGGTTGCGCCGAACCTTTTTCTTTTCTAGCTTCCCGGATTCCGCTACTAGACCGTAGCATCAACCAATGAAGATTGGCTCCTTCCTAACTGCTTCCCAGAAATCCAAACGACTGTCTCACAGGGATGATAATGGTGAGAACCAGGTTTGGTATAAAGCCTCTCAAGGATTTGACAATGGAGAGGAAGAAAGTAGGGGAATTTGAAGAGACTCTAAGGTATAGATTGTGGGTGAAACAATCTTGTTTTTCTTTAGGGTTTCTCTCTCAAAATTCTCTCTGGAAGCTCTCTTTCAATCGTGGGTTAAAGGGGTATTTATACTGGAGTGGGAGAGGAATGTGAAACGTCAGGTTTTACAAAACAGGGGTGGCTCGCGGCTTGACCAAGTCGCGAGATCCAGTCGCGAGATCCAGTCGCGAGTTAACCGTATGGCCAGTTGTCCTGTTTTGTCCTGTAGTGCTCCAGCTAGCATGACTGTTCATCTTCCAGCATGCTTGGCGCGTGTGCAGCTTCTGGCGGCTTGCAGCTGCGAGTCCAGCCGCGAGTCCCAGCCGCGAGTCTCTGTTTTCTTGCACACTCTTGAGCATTCTTCACTCTATCTCACTCACTACCCTTACAACAAACCCACCTAAGTACAAGGTTACTAAATGCTGAATTACAAGCAAATTTGGCACGGAATAAAGCCAATTAGATGGTTGAATAAATTCAACCTTACAATCTTCCCCTTTGGCTATTCCGTGACAAAACCCTAAAACAGACTCTAGACTTAACATGTGAGTTGGGAACAGTTGAACAAAACTTACTCACACCTAACTCTAGAAGCTGTGAAGCACTTGAATCATATGAACAAAATACTCCTGAAACACAACAATACACCATGATCATTGTAAGCAGAAAATTATAAATGCATATGAAACAGGCAAAGTGTGATCAAGCAAAGATGGAGTTAATAAACAAACCATGGCTTGATCAACCAAGTGAACACCACAAGGTAGTGATCACAGTGCTCATTCACACTTGGAATGAACACAAGGACATACAAGTTAACAAGCACAAGGCAAGACACTTGTATGCTCAACACTCAACTAATGCATAACACACAAGGCATATGCATCTAGGAACAATCCTACAAGGGCACAAGAGTGACAGTACATAAACCAAAATGCAGAACATTTAGATTAAAGTACTGATTTCAACATAGTATAAAGGCTGCACTAAGCAAGGTACATACCATAAAGCCTACAAACTATGCATAAAACATTAACCCTAAAAGCTTACAAAAGCACATGGGTACAAACCACAAATATCCTGAATAACATCATCAAAATATATTAAAGTTTAAACCAAGAGTATATGAAATGAGTTAGAAACAGCTATACACAAAATACAGTGTATCAAAACCATAAAAACACTAAAAGTACCCAACAAACATAAACCTAAAACCATAAGTTTAGAGGATAAGACTAAAAACAAAAGTATGACAAAAGTATGTGTGTACTCCCCCTATCACTATGCACACTTCCCTTTGAACTTTTCTCCCCCTTACTGAATGCTCTCCCCCTTTTTGTCATGAATAGCTAAAGACTCTCGTCCAACTTTCGTTGAATCTCATCTAGCTGATTCTCCATAGTCTCGAGACGCATTTGGACATGGTTGTTTGTGGAGTAGAGAAGTGCCACAAGCTCATCAACGCGTTTCTGAATATGCTCAAGTACACTACCGACTCTATCAGTATGAGGAGCAGTCTGTGCTTGCGGAATACTAGCCGGTGAAGCTTCAGGAACAGCACGTGATGTAGATGTGGTATGTGCAGGTGTCTCTGAGTCAGGGGCAGATGGAGTAACCGGAGAGATGTGAGCACTTCTTGGTGATTTAGAGGAGTGACTTCTGCTAGCTTGAAGAGTGAACAAGGAAATGGGACGTTGACGAGTCAACATTTTACCATCTGCAGGAGGAATAATGCCTGCACGAAGAATGAGCTTCATGATGAGACTGCAAAATGGAATAATTCCTCGAGCTGCAGATCGACACACGGTCTTCCTCAAGGTGTAGTAGATGTGAGCACATATATCAATGGGGGCTCCTGTAATGAGGTCACACAGAAATAGAGCTCTCCCAAGATTGATGAATGTAGTGTTGGACAGTGGGTAGAGATTGGTGAACATGATCAACTTCAGTGTGGTCAGCTCAGGTGCAAACTTTGCGGTGCTGATGGATGTTCCTGCACTAGATACTTCATGATCGTGTCCTAGGATTTGTAAAATTTCTCCAACTTCTGGATTTCATTCATCATAAGGAGTTAAATTCACATTCTGAGGTCTGGTGATGCTGAGAAGATCTGCGATGGAGTCTGGGGTAACACTAAACTCTGTTCCTCTGACCCAGAAAATGAGTTGAGGTCCAAGATCAGTTGCATTGGAGAAGCATTCTTTGACCAGCTCATCCATTGGATCATCAAAGTTCCCGAACAAGTTTGCCCAATCTCGTTTCTCAAAGATTCGAGGGATGAAAGTGGTCCCTAAGGTGTTGAACTCCACCACCCGTTCCACTATAGTGGATGACTTGTCAAACACATTTGAGTAGGCGTGTGAGTTAAGCGGAAGTCTGAACCTATCCTCATTGGGATCTTGAGATGCCTGAGATGATAGACGAGTCCTTTTAGCAACTGGTGTTGCTGGTTCGTCAGCAACAATGTCTTTACCCCTGGAAGATCGACGAGACATCTGCAAGAGACCAGGCCCACAGCAAAGAACCAAACAACAATACCACACAAGATAATTGTCAACAAGATTCAGTGTAAACAAAATTTCAATATATAAACACAAACTGAGGATAGTGCAGACCCAACCAAACTTCCAACAATACAAAGAAGCACAAAATAACAGGTGCAGCAAAATGGTGATAGTGCACCAAGACATAGATAGACAACACAACTGACAAAACTGTCAATGAGACAGGTTATCATGACCATGATATGCAAACAGATACAACATTCGAACAATTAGAGCAGATAACATAAATCACTCCATCAGAGATATGAACAAGGGAAAAATTTTCAACATAAAGAAACCAATCAAGCACACTAGAGCACATGGTTTAGAGACATATATTATGTTATCATAAAAACTCAGTAACCAATACCAAACACCAACATCAATACTTAAGCAAGTGAAATGAGTAAGTCAAATAGACACCAAACCCATTTAAGAAAAGATTTTCAGACTCAATAATAGGCAAAAATCAGAACAATGAAAAGCACATTGTGACCGCTCAGCAAGAAGACAGGAGAGAACAATATCAAACACGACACTCCATACCCATTACACAAAGAGAGAAGTATTACGAACAAACTAACAGTCCAAACAGTAACAAAAATATGCAGGAAAAGAAAATGAGATTGAGAAAGCAAAACCCATACCTTTTCTTGATGATTTGGATAAGAAATGAAGCACCAAAGAGGTTTGAAAATGGATTCACGCAGTATTTGGAAAGAAGATATTTTAGAGAGAAGATGAACAGTTACTAAAGTTCGAGGGAAAACTGAAAAGAAGTTTAAAAACTGCTCCTGTTTCTGCAAAACACGCGATTTTCGCGACTTGATTAAGTCGCCACACAGTTGCCAGTTCAAGCCGCCAAAGCACACAAGAACAAAATTTTGAAAAATTTTTCTAAGTGTTTTTCGCGACTGGAAGGTCTACCCGCGAGTGAGTCGTGAAAATCTCTGAGTGAACCTCGCGACTGGACCTTCCACTCGCGAACAAGTCGCCAAAAATGACCAGCGAAGATGCGACTGAGGCTCGCGACTTGACATACCCGAGACTGAGCCGCCAAAACAGGGCAAAACTGTATTTTTGAAATTTTCAGATTTTTCAAACACAATACTTTCTAAAAACACCTAAAACACTCAAAAATCTTTTTGTGCTTGAATTAACAAAGATTGAGCATGTGAAAACACATTTCATCAAGTACAATCACACAAATGAATATGGCATTTATTGAACATAAACTTGTGTGTTGTGTGTGGATACCAACAATGAGATAGTCCTTCATCTAATGTGAAGCTTCAATGATCAATTCAACCAAGGCATACACAATTAGCACTAGATCATGTGACCCATCTCAATTATAGAAATATGTATATATGACCTCCCACACAACTTGATAACATAACTTGGAGCTTATCATTTTACTCCACTTTTAGTCATAACATTTGATCTTTTTGATCTTTTTGAGGCAATTATCTCTCATTGTGAGAGTGATATATGACATTTCACTTTAAAGAACAGGCCTTTGGCCTTTTTGAATAAACATTCACTTTAATATAAGGTCGCTTACCCTTTTTCCTAGTCAAATACTAGAATGTGCGACAGGCTTTTGCAGCTCAATATCTCTTTTCATTTGGAGATTTACATTTGGTGAGCTCTTTTTAGCAAAACAAAAATAAAAAGTGGGAAGATATATAGACACAAGTCTATGCATGTCTCAAGATCAACATAACCATTCACTAATCATTCATGACGAGTTTGAAGATCTATTTACAACAATCACATAGATTTCAAGATTTTTTCCCACAGTAATATGAGTGCATGAAAACAAGCAATGCTCGAAAATGCACAAAGCCATTAGCACAAAGGTACAAGGCAAAACAAGTTTTGAGACAAAACTCAACAGAGTCAATCAAGCTTTTTGATTTTCTAATTTTTATGTGATTTTTGGATTTTTGACATAAGAAACAAAAAGATTGATAAAACAAGATTAAAAATATTCACAAGTAGACAAGCAGACAACCAACATCAAAAACAGCAAACAAATCAAACAAACATTGTCACAAAGCATAGGAAGCATTAATGCATGGACATGTTGTAATGCTTATGCATGAGTACCCTTTTTCACCCACACGTCACTTGCGTTTGGGGTGATTTCCTTATAGGATTGGGTACGGGAGTTAGGGCTTTCAAACCTTCGTGAGAAGCTTTCCAAGCAGTTCGTGAATGCACCAATCATCTTCATCACGTTCATCATTCTGGGATCTCCATTTTGATCTCTAGATTGATCACCTGCCCAAATTCTCCTGTCATTTCTGGGTCCTCCTGACCTTTGAGGAGTTGCACTGTTCTTTGCTCTCAGCTTTTGGCAATTTGGTCGAGTATGCCCTTGAAGTCCGCAATAATGGCACACATAAGTTCCTCTAGGACCTCTTTGTGGTCGTGGACGTGACTTGGCACGAGATTCAGACCTGCCCACAGACTGATTACTGAGATTCAGCATCCGTTGGTTCACCACATTCTTCTTCTCCTCCACCTCGAGCTTCTCACCAGTAAGGTCAGCTACAACTGGATCTTTGGCCTTCACAAACTTCACTTCTTTAGTGACATTTCCAGATGAACTACTTCCTTCGGTATATCCCAGTCCGGATTTGTCTGAAAAGCTCTTTTGAGATGATATAATATCATCTAGCTTCTTGGTGGTGACCCTCTCTATTTTAGCATTCGCTTGCACAACCTCATTCTCAAGAAATCTCACTTTTGTGTAAGCTTCGGACAACTCACCATTCAATGTTTCTATCTCGCATTTGGCCTCCCTATATCGAATTAGGAGACTTTTGTAGTCTTCCTCAGCCTTCTTCATTTTTCTCACAGCAGCCTTGGCCACCCTTGTGTACTCACCGGACTTCTCCAAGAGTGAGTTATAATTCTCTTGAAGATTTGCTGCGCTTTCATCTTCTTCAGCATCTGATTCTTCAACAATTCCTAGTGACTCATCATCACTATGTTCTCCAAGGTCTCGTACAAGCAGATTCAACTCATCCGAAGACTCAACATGAGCAATAGTCATAAAAGCTGAATAGTTTCCTTCTCCATCATAGCTCTCTTCAGATTCTGAGTCAGACGAAT
Organism: Quercus robur; assembly: GCF_932294415.1. Taxonomy (NCBI): domain Eukaryota; kingdom Viridiplantae; phylum Streptophyta; class Magnoliopsida; order Fagales; family Fagaceae; genus Quercus; species Quercus robur. The sequence goes on from NC_065543.1 coordinate 23,757,454, forward strand.
CTGAGTCACTCAAGGTCGTGGCATACACCTTGCCTTTCGATTTCAAATAATTCGGACATTCCTTCTTAAAGTGTCCATGCCCGTTACATTCAAAACAAGTGACATCTTGTGTGGGTTGGGATTCTTTTCCATCTTTCTTTTTGAAATCCCTCTTCTCCCTTCCAGAACTTTGGAATTTTCTTTTATCATCAAATTTGCCATTATTTTTGAATTTCAAAAACTTTCTGAAATTTTTGACAAGATAGGCTACATCTTTGTTAACCACATCTTCTCCCGATGAGTCTTGATCTTCCACCTTCTCATTAATGGTCTTTAGAGCAAGGGATTTACTCTTCCGTTGATTGGGCAGCGACATCTCATAAGTCTGCAGAGAACCAACCAGCTCCTGTACTTTGATGTCGTCAAGATCCTTGCTCTCTTCAATTGCTATCACTTTAGCACGAAAACTTTCCGGCAATGATCGAAGGATCTTCCTTACAATTTTTGAGTCCTCCGTTTTCTCCCCCAAGTTGAACTTACTGACAACCACTTCATTTAGCTTCCCATAGAAAGAGTCAAAAGACTCATTCTCACTCATTTTGAGCTCCTCAAACCGAGTGGTCAGCATTTGTAACTTGGTGTCTTTCACTTTCTTCGTGCCTTCATAAGTGGTTTCCAGAATCTCCCATGCTTCTTTGGCAATGGTAATGTGAGAAATCCTGTGAAATTCATCTGGAGACACACCACAGAAAATAGCATTGAGTGCTTTACTGTTAGCATTAGATGCAGCAAGTGCTGCCTTATCCCATGTGGATTTGGCTGCCTCAGGTTTGGTCCAACCAATCTCAACAGCATCCCAAACGGATTCATCAATAGAACACAGAAAAGCTCTCATACGAACCTTCCAAAAAGCATAATTACTACCATCAAAATATGGAGGTGCATTTAGGGATTGAGACCTATCCATCTCAAAAGGGAGTCAAGGATCACACAATGGTAATGAAACCAACAGCAGTGTACCCGCTCTGATACCAATTGAAAGTTCAAAAACGTGTACAAAACACCTTTGAACATTTAGACCCCCAAATTACAACTTAACCAAACCAAGCAATATGTCAAACAACTAATGTGCGGAAACTTAACACATGCTATAATATGAAATTGGTTAAAATCTATCTAAGCCATAACATAATAAAACCACAGCAGATAATATAAAGGCAAAGATAGAGAGGAAGGAAGATGCAAACACAAAGACAACACGCGATGTGTTATCGAAGAGGAAACCGAAGTCCTCGGCGAAAAACCTCTCCGCCGCCCTCCAAGCGGTAATCAATCCACTAGAAAATACAGTTGGGATACAAGGACAGCAATAGACCCTCCAAGCCTAATCTACCCAGTGCACCTAAGCCCTCCAAGCTTCTTGCTCCAACGAGGTTGCGCCGAACCTTTTTCTTTTCTAGCTTCCCGGATTCCGCTACTAGACCGTAGCATCAACCAATGAAGATTGGCTCTTTCCTAACTGCTTCCCAGAAATCCAAACGACTGTCTCACAGGGATGATAATGGTGAGAACCAGGTTTGGTATAAAGCCTCTCAAGGATTTGACAATGGAGAGGAAGAGAGTAGGGGAATTTGAAAAGACTCTAAGGTATAGATTGTGGGTGAAACAATCTTGTTTTTCTTTAGGGTTTCTCTCTCAAAATTCTCTCTGGAAGCTCTCTTTCAATTGTGGGTTAAAGGGGTATTTATACTAGAGTGGGAGAGGAATGTGAAACGTCAGGTTTTACAAAACAGGGGTGGCTCGCGGCTTGACCTCGCGGCTTGACCAAGTCGCGAGATCTAGTCGCGAGTTAACCGTATGGCCAGTTGTCCTGTTTTGTCCTGTAGTGCTCCAGCTAGCATGACTGTTCATCTTCCAGCATGCTTGGCGCGTGTGCAGCTTCTGGCGGCTTGCAGCCGCGAGTCCACCCGCGAGTCCCAGCCGCGAGTCTCTGTTTTCTTGCACACTCTTGAGCATTCTTCACTCTATCTCACTCACTACCCTTACAACAAACCCACCTAAGTACAGGGTTACTAAATGCTGAATTACAAGCAAATTTGGCACGGAATAAAACCAATTAGATGGTTGAATAAATTCAACCTTACAACACTCTCTTTCTATCACACAACCCTTACAATTATATCCCACAATAAATACAGGGTACAAAAGATTAAACATAATTACAATCAAATTTGGTATGGAATTAAAGCCAACAAAACATATAGTTGTAAATTATAACTTTACAATCTCCCCCTTTGGCTATTCTGTGACAAAACCCCTTAAACAAACTATAGACTTAAACGTGAGTTTGGGAATAGTGACAAAACTCACTCACACCTAATCTAGAAGTTGTGAAGCACTTCCACGTATATACCTATAACCTGAAACACTTGCACACAAACAAAACTTTCATTAAGCTTATGACAAGTTGAATACATGGTACGTACATGAGCAAGTAAAATGCGATCAAGTTTGTAAACACTATAAAACATATAAGCATATCTTGATCAAACAAGAATAGTCATTAAAGAATGACTACAATGAACATTTAACTAGTAAATGCTCATCCGGACATGCAATGCAATGAAGACCAACCACAATGATGAATTGCATGTCCAACACACAACCAATGCAAAATACACGAAGTATATGCATTTAGGATACAAGATCCTACTAGGGTACAAGTGTGAGGTACTTAAGACATATTAGCAATATCTTAAAAGCACAAAAAAATGCTATAAAGCATTGAGATAAACACAACAACAGAATATAAATTGAAATTAAAAACATAGTACTAAAGCTTTAAAAGAAAGCAGTAAAAACAACTATCCAAGAGTATATGACCAAAAAAAATGTTTTGTGTCAGCTTTTTCTTGTCCTCTTGAGCTCACAAAACTCCCCCTTTCACTATGTACACTTTCCTTCTAAAACAAAACTTGTAAAAGAAACATGCTATAAACCGGAAGCAATGCATGAAATGATGCATGAACCTATGACCCTAAACATTGGAAGTATTAATGTATGGACATAGGAAAAGATCATGCATAAGTACCCTTTTGCACCCACACTTTATGAGTTTTTTGGGTGAGAGCCTTAGATGGCAGGGTACAACCAACATAACTTTCAAACCTCGGAGTGAAGCTAGCAAGGCAAAGGGATACGGTTTTCAGCATTTCCATCACATCGCCAATGAGATGTCCTTCACTATTTCCCTTAGCTTGTGCTCCCCTTTGTCTTCTCCTTGAAGTTTCTTGACCACACATCAAATCAGCCTTTTTGAGTGCATGAAGCTTGAAACAATTCAACCTTGTGTGTCCTTGTGCACCACAATGATGACACAAATGCTTTACTTAAGGCCCCTTTTGATTTTTGGGTAATGACTTCCCTTTTTCCTTTGGTTTTGCACCAACGGTCCTTTTAACTACAGCAGGGGTCTCAGTCCTAGGCTTCACTTCTTTAAGTTTCTTATCATTCTTGGCTGATACGAATCGTATTTCCTTCTTGGGTTTGTTGCTAGAACTTCCTTCTCTTGTATAACCCAAACCGGTCTTATCATGTGAAGATTTCTGAGAAGATAGCACATTGTCAAGTTTCTTGGTAGAGATGTGCTCAACCTTGACATTTGCTTGAATGATTTTAAATTCAAGAAACTTGATCTTAGAATAAGCTGCAACCAACTCTCCTTTGAGTCTTTCTTCTTCACACTTTGATTCCTTAAGTTGTATAAGTATACCCTTATGTTCTTCTTCAACCTTTTTCATCTTTTTCATAGCAAGGTTAGCAACTTTGGCATATTTGCCACAATCTTCCAGCAGAGAATTATAGGCTTCTTGAAGTTTGTTCTCCCCTTCATTTTGGCATACATCTTCATCTTTGAATTCCTCAATTTCCTCATCCTCAGAAATATTACCTAGTTTATCAACCAAATTGCTCAAATCATCTTTTGACTTAACTGAAGCAATAGCCATAAAAGCCCTATAATTCCTTTCACTATCACATTCTCCTTCAGAGTCTGAGTTTGAGATGTCAGAATCACTAAGGGTAGTGGCAAACACTTTACCCTTCCCTCTCAAGTAGTTAGGACACTCCTTCTTGAGATGCCCATGGCCATTGCATTCATAACACACAGTTCCTTGAGGGGATTGAAACTCCTTCCCATCTTTCTTCTTAAACTCCTTCCTGTCACCCTTGGAGATGAAAACTTTCCTTTGCTAAAAGGCTTCCCATTGTTTTTCATCTTCATAAATTTTCGGAAGTTCTTTGCAAGGAATGCTACTTCCTTCTCCACATCATCCTCTTCGGAGAAGTCGTCCATTCTCTCGGTGATGGTTTTAAGAGTAAGAGATTTGCTCGATTTATGAGAAGGTAGTCCCAGCTCATATGTTTGGAGAGATCCAATTAGCTCTTGGATTTTGATCTCATCCAAGTCTTTACTCTCTTCTATAACTGTGACTTTTGCTTGGAAACTCTCCGGTAAAGACGTCAAAATCTTTCTTACCACCTTAGAATCTTCAATCTTCTCTCCGAGATTGAGCTTAGCAATTACAATTTCATTAAGCTTTCTATAGAAAGAATCGAAAGCCTCATCATCTCCCATCTTAAGCTCTTCAAATCTAGTGGTAAGCATTTGGAGCTTTGTGTCCTTGACTTTCTTGGTACCTTCATAGGTAGTCTCAAGGATTGTCCAAGCTTCCTTGGTTGTCTCCATGTGTGATATCTTGTGAAACTCATTAGGGGACACCACAGAATATAGCATTAATGGCCTTATTATTCGCATTAGCTAATGCAAGAGCTGCCTTGTCCCATTCGGACTTGGCTGTTATGGGTTTAACATACCCATTCTCAATGGAATCCCATATGGACTCATCTATAGCACATAAGAAAGCCCTCATTCGGACCTTCCAAAAGGCATAATTGCCCCGATCAAAGAATGGTGGGCATTGAGAGATTGTGACCGGTCCATCACAAAGGGTCAAGGATCAATCATACTCAGGTAATTAAACCACAGCGAGTGTACCGACTCTAATACCAATTGAATGCTCGAAAATGTGTGAAAACACAAGAGCAATTTAGACCCCCAAATTAAAGTTACGTCTTGATTGATTTTACTCTAACTTAATACTAAGTGTGGAATAGAGTAAATGCGAGTGGATAAACACACAAGCTACTCTAACCCACAAACATTATAACACAACAGTAAAATGAAAGGTAAAAGAATGCAAATACAAGATAACATGCCGATGTTTTATCAAAGAGGAAATCGAAGAACTCGGCGAAAAACCTCTCCGCCGCTCTCCAAGCGGTAATCGATTCACTAGACAATCAGTTGGGATACATGGGTTAGCAAGAGACCCTCCAAGGTTTCTTGGAACTGTGTCTTGTCTAGCTCTTCGGATCTCGCAACAAGTTCCATGTTGCATCTGCCATCCTTGGCTTCTTCCAATGCTTCCCAGCAGCACCAAAACCTCACTGAATACTCTGAAAGGGTGTGGTAAGTGTTTGGGCTATCAACCTCTCAATGGTATGGAAATGGAGAGGTAGGAGTTGAGGAAAATCCACAAGCAATGGTGTAGAGAAATGTGGGTATAACAATTTCTAACTCTTAAGGTTTGTGGCTAGGGTTTTCTCTCTGAAGTGCTCCTTAACTTTTGTGGATAATGTGGGTATATATAGTGTGGGTACAGAAAGTGTGTAGCAGATAGCACAGTCTGGCAAAACAGAATGTTTTGTGAGTGTCTCGCGGGAAGGCTTACCCGCGAGATACTCGCGAAACATAGCTGTCTCCATCTATTCTAACTCTTCGCATTCCAGTCATGTGCAGAGTACATGCATCATTTCGCGGGATCCTTAGTTGCGAGCTACCAGCGAAAACTCTTCTGTTTTCAATAGCTTGAGTCTTCACACTCTCTCTCTCTATCACACAACCCTTACACTTAAATCCCACAATAAATATAGGGTATAAAAGATTGAATAAAATTACAATCAAATTTGGCACGGAATTAAAACCAACAAAATATATGGTTGTAAATTACAACTTTACAACCATCTTGTTTGGTGAAGTCTTTCTTCTTCTTACTACTTGTGCCTTTCGACTTAGGCCTAGAAGAGGAGGCTTCGGCCATATTAGTATCAACACTGGTTGTCCCAAGGATGCCTTCCGCTGCCACTAATTCATTCATTAATTTAGACAAGGTATAAATCTTTGTTCATATTATAATTAAGTATGAATTCTTTGAATGATTCTGGCAAGGATTGGAGTATCATATCCGCTTGGGATTCTCCATCAATGTCAGCACCTAAAACCTCCAGTGTATTTAGATAAGAGATCATCTTAAGACAATGCTCTCTTACTGGAGTCCCTTGTGCCTTTTTGGTATTCAAGATAGGCCTTATAATGTCTTGCCTAGCTGAACGACCTTGCTTACTAAACATCTCCTTCGAACTTAACATAATGTTTGAAGCTAGTTCCACATCTTGCATTTGATGCTGTAGAACATTTGAAATAGATGGTAGGATATAGCACTTAGCCAACTCATTAGTTTTCTGCCAACGATCATATCGTTGTATTTCCTTAGAAGGAGCATCTAATGAAGGAAATTTTGGACATGGTTGATTAAGCACAAATTTGTGCTCTTCAGCAATAAGAACAATGTCTAAGTTTCTTTTCCAGTCAACATAGTTGGATCCAGTCAAATTTTTTTTTTTTTTTATTAATAATAGTAACTAGTGGGCTAAAGGATGCCATGCTTAAATTTGAAAACAATAAACATGAGTATAATAAGTAAACTGGACATTAGCTATTTAGCATATAAACATATAGTATTGAACCTTAATAAAACCATAATATAAAATATGCAATGAAGACCCAATCCCATGTTTAAAATTCCTTGGTAGCAAGTAAATTATAAACATTATGACTGATTGAGAGCTATTCTCATTATTAGTGTTGTCATGATAGCTCTTATCAAACACTAATAATATGCCACTTTCCCTTTAGCCTTTAAGTAATAATGACATAGCTTTGTAGGGAGGTTAACATTAAACTTAGTCTAGTAAACACCATTACCTGAAATCTATGTGAGTCATCAAGTAACTCCACGGTAGCATAGTCGTTCTTAATGTAAAAACACATATCATCCATCATTAAGAAGTTTAATTTGCAGTACCATGAATTAAACACCCTCCATTGGGAGCAAGGCATATACGCCAAGGCCAGGTGCTTAATCACACTACTATAAACTGACAATGGAGGCTGTGAGGTTCAACCTTTGAATCTCTTTCCCACTAGAAATTTTAAAAGAAAGGTTTTTATTTGGAAAGCATGTGTAATCTCATCACACATAGCTTTGCACTTTATCTATGTTTTAACATTTAGTGAAATTTCAAAAACAGTTCATTCGATTGGTCGAAGGTATTTCTCGATCGATCAAAATATTTAATAAATCCATTTCGAAGTTTCTGGATGGCTCGATCAATTTTCAATTCCTATTCAATTGATCGAAAGGAACAGTCGATCAATCGAAGGGAATTCTCAATCGATCAAAAAATTGAAAAAAATTCATCTCAAAGTCTCTGGATGACTCGATCGATTCTCAATTCCTGTTCGATCAATCGAAAAGAAAATTCAATCAATCGAAAGGAATTCTTGATCGGTTGAGATTCGTGAAACTGATTTTTTCAGATTTTATGGTAACTATCTTTGACGTTTCACTTGAACAAAACATAATTCCTTGATCATATTAGAATGAGATTGAGATAAAAAATGATTTTCATTGATGCTATAGTCCTTAAGTTCAATAAGGCATGGTTAAAATCAAACTTAAACAACATCAATATTAGTTTTATTATGTAAGGTTGAATTTATTCAACCATCTAATTGGCTTTATTCCGTGCCAAATTTGCTTGTAATTCAGCATTTAGTAACCCTGTATTTAGGTGGGTTTGTTGTAAGGGTAGTGAGTGAGATAGAGTGAAGTTTGCTCAAGAGTGTGCAAGAAAACAGAGAGTCGCGGCTGGGACTCGCGGGTGGACTCGCGGCTGCAAGCCGCCAGAAGCTGCACACGTGCCAAGCATGCTGGAAGATGAACAGTCATGCTAGCTGGAGCACTACAGGACAAAACAGGACAACTGGCCATACGGTTAACTCGCGACTGGATCTCGCGACTTGGTCAAGCCGCGAGGTCAAGCCGCGAGCCACCCCTGTTTTGTAAAACCTGACGTTTCACATTCCTCTCCCACTCCAGTATAAATACCCCTTTAACCCACGATTGAAAGAGAGCTTCCAGAGAGAATTTTGAGAGAGAAACCCTAAAGAAAAACAAGATTGTTTCACACACAATCCCTATCTTAGAGTCTCATCAAATTCCCTCACTCTCTTCCTCTCCATTGTCAAAACCTTGAGAGGCATTATACCAAACCTGGTTCTCACCATTATCATCTCTGTGAGACAGTCGTTTGGAGTTCTGGGAAGCAGTTAGGAAGGAGCCAATCTTCATTGGTTGATGCTATGGTCTAGTAGCGGAATCCGGGAAGCTAGAAAAGAAAAAGGTTCGGCGCAACCTCGTTGGAGCAAGAAGCTTGGAGGGCTTAGGTGCACTGGGTAGATTAGGCTTGGAGGGTCTATTGCTGTCCTTGTATCCCAACTGTATTTTCTAGTGGATTGATTACCGCTTGGAGGGCGGCGGAGAGGTTTTTCGCCGAGGTCTTCGGTTTCCTCTTCGATAACACATCGCGTGTTGTCTTTGTGTTTGCATCTTCCTTCCTCTCTATCTTTGCCTTTATTTTATCTGCTGTGGTTTTATTTTGTTATGGCTTAGATAGTTGTTTAACCAATTTCATATTATAGCATGTGTTAAGTTTCCGCACACTAGTTGTTTGACATATTGCTTGAGTTGGTTAAGTTGTATTTTGGGGGTCTAAACGTTCAAAGGTGTTTTGTACACGTTTTTGAACTTTCATTTGGTATCAGAGCGGGTACACTTGTTGTGGTTTAAATACCTAAGTGTGATCCTTGACCCCTTGTGTTTATTTGCCATGGATTGTGCTTTGTATGACTCTTTGCATGATTTGGTTGGTAATAAATGTAACATGCCACGTGTTTGTGAAATTGCCTCTATGAGTGTTAATCCTCATAAGTGTGATGACATGTTATTTGAATCTATGGGTGGTGTTGACAAACTCTTAAAGAAAAATGCTAAGAAGTTTCAAAAGAATTTGAGCAAGTTATTTTGTGAAAAGGATGATTTGATTGCTAAGCTCAATGAATCCAACAAATTGGTTGAGAAATATAAAAAACTTGCTGAAATTTCTCATGAAAAGCTGAAAGAGTTTGAATGTTTGAATATGGACTTGGATGCTAAACTTGTTTTGTCTAACAAACTTGTTGATGAGTTAAAATGTGAAAATGAATCTCTTAAGATGCATGCCAAGTGTTTGATTGCTAAACCTATTGTTAAAAAGGATGATAATATTTGTTGCAATCATGTTGTGGTACCCGATTTTGTGCCTAGTGTGTGTTCTACCTTAAAGGACAAATCGGTGTATATTCCTCCACATAAAAGAAATCAAAAGGTGGAGAGAAAGGCTGTTAAGTCAAAGCCTCCGTTGAGGTCTCAACCTAAGGTTTTGAATGGATCTAAGTTTGTTCCAACTTGCCACCATTGCGGTGTGATTGGTCATATAAGACCTCAATGCTCCAAGTTGAAAAGAGAACAAAATAATGTTGCTAGATCTCTTCCCAAAAAGCCTAGTAGACCTAAACACATTGTGTGTCACCATTGTGGTGTCTTTGGTCATGTAAGACCTCAATGCTCTAAGTTTCATGCTTTTAAAAGAATCAAAAGAAAAGAAAAACTTGAGCTTTTTGGAAGTTGTGCTAAAAAGAGTAAACCGGTTTTGAGTGAAAATAGCATGTTGTTAAAGAAAATGTTTGATGCTCTTAACTCCTTGACTATGTGCATCTCCGGTTCTCATTCTTCCAACCCTCGTCTCACTTCTCTTGAGACACTCATTCCAAACAATCGTTCCGTTTGGATGAGGAAGGGTTCCTATGGTTGAGCCTTTGCTCTTTTGGTCCTTGATCTAATTCTTTCGATCTTTGTAGGACCCTTCATGCATTAAATGTCATAACTTCATGCATTTTGTGCATCTTGCATTTATTTGTATGCATTGTTTCGTTTTTTATCTTACTTTTATGTTTTCGTTTTGTGTGAGTAAAAATCCAAAACCACATAAAAAGTGAAAAATTTAAAAAGTTTGATCGTATATGTTTGAGCACATATCACATGTGAGTTTGGCCTTGTACCTTTGTACAAATGGCTTTGTGCATTTACGAGCTTAGCTTGTTAGTTTTTGCACTTATATCTTTGTGGGAAAAATCTTGATATCTTTGTGTGATTGTTGTAAATCGATCTTCTAGCTTGTCATGAATGATTTGTCAATAGTCATGTTGGTTTTGATACATGCGTAGACTTGTGCTTATATCTCTTCCTACTCTTTTATTTTTATTGCTTAAAGAGCTCAATAAATGTAAATCTCAAAATGAAAAGAGATAATGAGCTGCAAAAGCCGTCGCACATACTAGTATTCGACTAGGAAAAAGGGAAAGCGACTTAAATGAAATTGTATGATGCCCAAAAAGCCAAAGGCTTGTTCATCAAATTGAAATATCACAAATTTCAGGCATCGATCTCAAAATGAGATGTTTTGATTCAAAATGATCAAATGTTATGATTTGTAAAGAAGCCAAATGAAAAGTTTCATCATATGTAATCATTTTCTTGTGGGAGGTCATATATGCTCATTTCTATAATTGAGATAGACCACTTGACTTAGCACTAGTTGTGTATGACTTGATTGAATTGATCATTGAAACTTCACTCTAGACTAAGGACTATTCCACATTTGATACACACACACAACACACATGCCTAATGTTCAATGAATGTCTTATTCATTTGTTAGATTGTACTTGTCTAAATGTGATGTGTGTGTGCTCAATCTTATATGGATTAATCCAAAAAGATTTTTGATCATTTTATATGTTTTTGGAAGTGATTTTTATCACTTTTTGTGTTTATGTTTAGTGCTTACTTTGTTTTTCAATGTTTAAACATGTTCTGAATTGAAAAACAGGTGTCAGAGTTTTTCGCGGCTCAGCTGGCGACTCGGCAGTCGCGAAACCCCAGTCGCGAGTTCATCCAAAAGCTTTTGGCGGCTCACTCGCGGCTCACTCGCGACTCGCGAAAATTTTCGCGACTGAAACTCGCGGCTCGCGGCTTGCTCGCGACTGAACCTCGCGACTCGCCCAGTCGCGAAACGCCCAGAAACAGTTTTTTAAAGGGCTTTTTGTGGGAAACTTGTTTTAAACCTCTCCCATCCTCTCTAAAACCCCTCTTTCAATATTTTTACATCAAAACCCAACCAATTTGAATGGTTTTTCAATCCATTAACATCTCTAAGGTAATTATAAACTCTTTTCATTGATTTTGATCCTTAGATTATGTTTTGGAGAGTTTTGTGCTCTTGGTTGGGATTTTTATCATAGGGGTTGGGAAAACTTAATTTTTGTCAAATTTCTTCATGGGATTGGTTTCTTTTGTTGATTTGCATTGGATGTTGGCCCCTTGTGGCAGAAAGAACATGTATTAAGGGTAGATTTCATGATGTTCATGCATTGTCTCACATTATTGTTCATAGTGTGCATATTAGGTGTTTGATAAAATGCCTCTTAGACATTTTCTCGCTTGTTTGGACTCCGATGAGTACCAAACTTTGGGGTTTCTCATGTTTCCTCTTTAGGAACATGTTTGGTTCATTGGTTGTGTATTTAACACACCTTGCCCCACATGTGCATTTTTCATGCATTGGTCATGCATTGCACTTAGCCACCTCTTGCACACACATTTGCTACCCTTATCATGCATTGGTATAGACCTTGCTTCTTCATCCTAGCATGTCATGTCTGTCTTATGCTTTGTAGCATTTTACTTTGTCATGGGTTTGAGCTTCATTTTCTCATTCATCTTGCACCCCTCATGCATCATTAGCATTGTTCGTACCTTCATCTCTTGCCCTTTTTTCTCCTTGACCCTTTGTCTATTCCTGACAAAAAGGGGGAGAGTATACTCTAGAGAGTATTCCGGAGTATTTTGTCATTTCTATATGACTCTTGTTATGACTCTTGTGCACATCCTTAGGGGGAGAAATTCTATTTCTCGTGCACATTTGTAGGGGGAGAGATATTCCATAGGGGAGATGCATATACCAAGGGGGAGAAGACATTGTGTTAACAATAAAACTTTATTGTGTTTGTTTTCTTGTATTGCATCGTGTTTGTGTTTTGGACATACATATATCCCTATGTGATTATGCTTCATTGAATGCATGTTCAGATGATCATTTGCTTTGCTATGTGATCATTGTAGTCATTTCTATACTTGTTATATTATACTTGTCATTTATTACTTGCTTTACCTTGAGGGTCTAATGTGTTTTGTGCAAGTGTTTCAGGGTACAAGTATATATATGTTCCAAGTGCATCACAGCTTCTCATCACTTTGAAGGGGAGAAATTTTAAGCACTTTTAGTTTATATTGTTTAAGTTTTTATTCAATATAATGTGTTTGTATCCATGTGCTTTTGTAAGCTTTTAGGGTTATTGTTTTATGCATAGTTTGTAGGCTTTATGGTTTGTACCATGCTTTATGCAGCCTCTATGATTTTGTTAAATCAGTACTTCTATCCAAATGTCATGCATTTTCTGGTTATGTACTGTCACTCTTGTGCCCTTGTAGGATTGTTCCTAGATGCATATGCCTTGTGTGCTATGCATTGGTTGAGTGTTGAGCATACAAGTGTCTTGCCTTGTGCTTGTTAACTTGTATGTCCTTGTGTTCATTCCAAGTGTGAATGAGCACTGTGATCACTACCTTGTGGTGTTCACTTGGTTGATCAAGCCATGGTTTGTATCTTACTCCATCTTTGCTTGATCACATTCTGCCTGTTTCATATGTATTTATAATTTTCTGCTTACAATGATCATGGTGTATTGTTGTGTTTCAGGAGTATTTTGTTCATATGATTCAAGTGCTTCACGACTTCTAGAGTTAGGTGTGAGTGAGTTTTGTTCAACTGTTCCCAACTCACATGTTAAGTCTAGAGTCTGTTTTAGGGTTTTGTCACGGAATAGCCAAAGGGGGAGATTGTAAGGTTGAATTTATTCAACCATCTAATTGGCTTTATTCCGTGCCAAATTTGCTTGTAATTCAGCATTTAGTAACCCTGTATTTAGGTGGGTTTGTTGTAAGGGTAGTGAGTGAGATAGAGTGAAGATTGCTCAAGAGTGTGCAAGAAAATAGAGAGTCGCGGCTGGGACTCGCGGTTGCAAGCCGCCAGAAGCTGCACATGTGCCAAGCATGCTGGAAGATGAACAGTCATGCTAGCTGGAGTACTACAGGACAAAACAGGACAACTGGCCATACAGTTAACTCGCGACTGGATCTCGCGACTTGGTCAAGCTGCGAGGTCAAGCCGCGAGCCACCCCTGTTTTGTAAAACCTGACGTTTCACATTCCTCTCCCACTCCAGTATAAATACCCCTTTAACCCACGATTGAAAGAGAGCTTCCAGAGAGAATTTTGAGAGAGAAACCCTAAAGAAAAACAAGATTGTTTCACCCACAATCTATACCTTAGCCCAGTATAAATAGGAACAGTAGCTGCAAATGGAAGGAGATAGCAACCAAGGCTAGAAAATAGAGAGAACTAACATTGAAACAACAAAGAGAAAGGAAAAAGTGAAGTAAAAAGGAAAGAGAGAAAATATGGTGGAAAGTCATGCATCAATAGGTTATCTTTTCCCTCCCTCTTGTAGAAAATCCACTCTTTGAAATCCCAAAGTAGCAACAAGTAGCCATTTAGGCTGATTCCCTAGAATGCACAACTTTGATGGTATAACCCAATAGCAAGGTTGTTCAAGTTGGAGTTCGGGTTCTTTTTTGGTTCACTTATTGCGGGAAATATTTATCATTTTGCATTTTGCTATATCATTCTTACATTCTGTTGTATAGTTTAACTTCCTACTCTATTGACCGCACTAGTTATCCTGTTGACTACCCTTTCTGCTGTAACTAACTTATTTGCTATAGCTAACCTTTCTACTACTAAGACATTTGCTTTTAAATCTGTAAAACATGTACTAATGCTTGCCGACTAATATATACATATTTGTTAATCTTTGTTGTCTCTATTTCTTGGATGCTGGGCTTGTGCAGAAATGGGCCCTTAGCAAGGTTTGGCTAGAATAGTGGGTTAGGCCCAACTCTCTGACCCACTGCAGAACGGGCCTAAGTACAGCAAAACAGACCTCAGCCTGTTAACATAAAAGCACCTACAGCAGGTATGAGGGAAAATGTTATCCCCACCCCCATATGCTTAGGGTGGGTGAGGCGGTACCCGTATGGGGATGGGTGGTTCTTAAATTGGAATAATGCTTTGACTTACTTTTTCATCATAAGCTTTCTATTCTTTCTCCTCCTCTCTATTAACAGGAAGCACGTTTCCAGGAAAGAACGAATGTTAACCAATGATGTATTGTAATAACAGCCAACGTTCAAAACCAATCGCGAAGAAATGACAACAATTGGAATATCATCATGAAAAAGCCCTTTTCGAGCATACTACGGATTTTGTTTCTTAAATTCTTAATTGTTCTTGAAGTTCGTTGATATGGTTGAGCGATTTAAATTGTCATCCACATTTAAGAAGACTAGTTTAAGTATGGCATTTTCTTATATTTGAATATTAATTAACAAAATTATTTAACTTTTTGTACTTTTTTTTTTTTTCATTTAAAATCTATCTTTTTACATGCAAAATTAATAATTAAGATGTCTTCAATCAATTCATCATATTACTCAATGACTTCACAATTAAAAATAAATACTATCTTCCTATCTTAAAAAAAAAAAAAAAAAAACTATCTATTAAGTTAAGCAACCAAATACTAAAAAAATTATTATTGGAAATTAGAATGAAATTATATTTTTGATATATCTAAATAAAATTTGATTATAAATTTATTTATTAGTAATTTGATATAAAATTATTTGATTTTTTTTTTCAATTTCTTTATTATAGAGAATTGAGTTGATTTGGACGGAGACAGAGAAAGTTTTTACAATTTGAAAAAAAATAAAATTATATAATGACGTGGCTGACTTCTCCAAGGTTAGTTCAAAACCTTACAACTTATTTTGCACTACTCTATTTATTTTGTACAGTCGGGAATGTCTCATCAAACTGGATTTACACAGGTTCAAGTTTAAGGGTTTTTTATTTATTTATTTATTATTATTTTTGTGTGGTTTGGGTGTTGTATTTTTGCCATTTAATAGAGTAAAATTGTCTAAGTTTATGATTGCTAAGTAGTTGGATTTTAGTTAGGATTAATTGGGTTAAGTGTATTTAAGTCATGATTTTCTTCTCAAAAAAAAAAAAAAGTAATGATTTTGGATTGATTGGAGTGTTCTTTCAATTTAGGTGAAAAGTACATTTTAGTCCCTACATTTTCAAGCAATTCCCATTTTAGTCCCTACATTTTATTTTTACCGCTTTTAGTCCCTATTCTGAAAACACTTCCCGTTTTGGTCTCTGCCGTTACTCATTTAACAGAATTATCCTACGTGACAAACGGTCCAACAGTAAATGCTGACGTATTCATTAAAATAATATTAAAAATATTATTTATATTTTTAAAAATGCCACATCAGCAATTTAATTTTAAAAAAAAGTCACGTCAGATAAAAATAATATAAAAATTTATAACCTAATTATTTTTTAAAA
This sequence comes from Quercus robur, assembly GCF_932294415.1. Lineage (NCBI taxonomy): Eukaryota > Viridiplantae > Streptophyta > Magnoliopsida > Fagales > Fagaceae > Quercus > Quercus robur. The sequence goes on from NC_065543.1 coordinate 23,773,314, forward strand.
AAAGAAAAGAAATTAGTTGAATTAATTTTTTTCTTTTTTTGGAAGAACATGAAGAACTCAGAACCATGAGTTCTTCGTTTTCTTCCCCAACTAAGCTTGCCTAGAAAATTAAAAATTAAAAATTTACTTTTCTTTTCTTGCATTTTCTTAGCAACCAAACCCATAAAATCACTAAGATTTACAAAATAAAAAGACATGCCCATAAAAATTTACAAAACACAAACATTCAACAAGATTTTCTTATGCTTTGAAACCAAACACAAAAAACACAAAACTCAAACCCAGATTTTCGGCCTTCATGCACAACCAAACCACAAACAACCACACAACCTTAAATTCGACAACCGACACACCTTTAACCCTAGATCTGAAGCCGCCAATTTAGTTAGCCTATGGGTTTTGAGAGAAAGCCACCATTGGTTACGGCCCTCAATTTAGAGAGAGAAAGTTTGGGTTTTCGTCCATGGGTTTAGAGAGAGAGAACTAGGTTTTCACTTCAAACTCAACCCGATCCATGCAATCATCATCCTTATCCACAAACCCAGAAATCAACATCGAAATACAACATACACCACAAACCCAAAAATCAACATACACCATAAACCCAGATCAACAAAACTCACAATCCCCAAACCCACCATCAGAATGCACATCTCCACCATGATCTACACCACTGAGCTGAGAGATAGAGAGATGAAAGAGAGAGACTTATCGATCTGGGATAGAGAGACAACGATCTGTGAGTTAGAGAGAGTTTGAGCCATTTGGGTCTGAGTTTGAGCGAATCGTGATAGAGAGAGTAGGTCGTTTCAGAGAAAGAAAAGAAGAGAACCACTGCTGGTTGTGGTGGTGGTGGTACTGGCGATGAGTAGAGGAGGCCGGCCATGGAGGTTGAAAGAGTTGTGAGAGTTTTGGAAGAGAGAGGAAGGTTTGAGATTTAGAAGGGAGGGGAATCGGTTTAAAGGTTTTCTTTTGAGTGTGTGAAAATTTTTTGGGTTTGGATGCCAAGGAAATACATGAAAAAAAAGAAAAAGAAAAGGAAGACAAAGTAAAGGGAAGAAAATAAGGGTTAATTTGCTAAGAATATGAGTCAATCTTTTGGGGGAAGAACACAAAGAAAATGAAGAACACATAGTTCTAAGTTCTTCATGTTCTTCCAAAAAAAGAAAAAAAATTAATTTAACTAATTTCTTTTCTTTTTTAAAAAAATAATTAGGTTATAAATTTTTATATTATTTTTATTTGACGTGGCTTTTTAAAAAAATTAAATTGCTGATGTGGCATTTTAAAAAATGTAAATAATTTTTTTAATATTATTTTAATAAACACGTCAGCATTTATTGTTGGACCGTTTGCCACGTAGGATAATTCTGTTAAATGAGTAACGGCATGGACCAAAATGGGAAGCGTTTTTCAAAATAGGGACTAAAAGCGGTAAAAATAAAATTTAGGGACTAAAATGGGAATCGCTTGAAAATGTAGGGACTAAAATGTGCTTTTCGCCTTCAATTTATTCTGGCAAGTGAGAAAACTCTCTGTGTTCTTCTTTGTTATAATCTTTTTTTTTTTTTTTTTTTAATTCCAAATAATAATTTCTATTTTTTTATTTTATTCCAAATAATAATTTCTGTTTTTTATTTTACTTCTAATTAAAAAAAAAAAAAAAAAAAAATCAAAACTACATCATTTTGGGGTCACTAATAGGAAACCTTAATTGAATATATTTGAAATTTAACGACTCAATTGAATGAAAGTTAAGTTAAAGACCTGAAATGAATATTGGCGAAACTTAGAATGTGAGTTTTACATTTTGCGAAAAATTCTTTTGGTAAATTTAATATATATATATATATATATATATATATATATATATATATATTAGCCTCATCACATGCGCTTCGCGTGTGCAATGAGGTTTTTTATTTTTTGGATTTACACATTTTACTCATGACAGTTTTATTTTATTGTTTATTTTAAGAAGTTTTATTAGTACTTGACTACTAATATGAGAGAAAAATGTGGAGGTGGGAAAAAAACAGTTTAGTGATTAAAAAAAAAAGGTACATTTTTGGGGAAAAAAAAAGCAGTTTTATTTTGCATATATTTTCAAAAAGAAGAAGTTGTATTAGTACTTGACAACTAACGTGAGAAAGAAATGTGGAGGTGGGAGAAAAAATTGGTTTTATTTATTTATTTAATTTAGCTAAAAATTAGGAGTTTTTAAATTACTGATTTTACATGTCTAACTCTATGATTTAAGCCTTACAAACAGATGAATTTGGGGGCATTTTGGGCATCAAAATTGAAGGTCCTAAATAGGGAAAGCCCCTTAAATAGTAGTATATATTGTTGGGTTAAAATGAATTGACCCCTTAGCAAATTAATTAATTACCTAAGTTAATTAATTAGTCAAATTACATGCAATAGCATGGTAGCACAAACAAATTACCTAATAACTAAATGCATCGGAAATTAAATTTGACATAGATGATTTATTTAAGAATGGGAAAAACCACCGAGGCAAAATCCCACCGAGTGAATTTAAGGTCACCACTCTCAAGAATCCACTATTATCAATTACAAGCGGTTACAAGTAAAAGGAATCCCAGTACCCAATACCAACCTAAAGTTGAACCCTTACCCCAATACCCAATTGGACTTGTATTGTAGCAGCAATCTCTCCGTTCAATGCACGAATCCTAGTACGTGACTAACCAATGATGCACGGATCCTAGTACATGACTAACGCACCAAATTTAGGAAGATTGTTGGCTGCAAAGTTCTTTAGTTCATCAACAGCGAAGATCAAGAAGTTCATTGGTTACAAAACCCTTAGCATAAAGATGCAGTAGTTTCTACAGAGAATATGATGAACTAGAGCAATTTCTGTCTCTAGTCACAATATGCATGGATTATTCTTTTGCAGCACCTTGCATCATCTTGTGATGGCTCTTAAAATAATCCTTATATATGTCTAGGATTGTGAGAAAAGAAGCCCTACACAACTACTCAAGGATATGCATGTAATCAGATTTGGAAAACCTGATTTCGTAATTCTCGACAGATACAGCTTGTGTCGAGCTTTTGTCGAGCTTTTGTCGAGCTTTTGTCGAGCTTCAGTAGTAATTTTCGATAGAAAGGATTTTGTCGAGACTTCTATCGAGCTTTAATGATCAGCACGTCCTTCACTTGTTTCTTGGTCAGATTTGCATGGCTTCAATACTAAACTTGAACACTTGTTTCTTGAAGTACTAAACCCATCCTAGATATACCCAATTACAAGTAATGTGTGTTTTGTCAAAGGATTAGAATCATATTTATCAACTGTACACTTTCTTAATGTAAGTTCATTCACATTTCCCACAATAACTTGAGGAGGGTGATCCAGCTTGATCCTTGAGGAAGGTCCTTTCTCTTCATGAAATTCAGACTTAGGTGATGTAGGAATATCTGCTAAGACTTCTACAACACTTGGAGTATTTGGAGAAATGGGCTTTTGATCAACTTCTTCTTGGACAACCTTAGGCTTTGAAGGAAGAATTTCCTTAGGTATTTCCTTACTACTTTTTCGGAACCAGAATCTGCAGCTTCATCAATAACAACATTGACGGTTTCCATCACCTTCTTGGTTCTTTTGTTGTACACCTGATAAGCTTTGCTTGTGGAGGAGTATTCCAAAAATATTCCTTCATCGTTTCGAGAGTCAAACTTTCCCACATTCTCTCTATCCTTAAGGATGAAACAAGTGCTTACAAAGATTCTGAAATACTTCACATTCAGCTTTCTTCCCTTCCACAATTCATAGGGAGTCTTCTTTGTACCGGGTTTGAAGTATACCCTATTAACCGTATGATATGTAGTGTTGACTGCTTCTCCTCATAATTTCTAGCCATATCTTTATTGTGTAACATGGCTCTAGCCATCTCTTGAATGACTCTATTCTTTCTTTGTACTACACCATTTTGCTGAGAAGTAATAGGAGCAGAGAATTCTTGAGATATACCAGATCTAGTGCAAAAGGATTCCATGTATAAGTTCTCAAATTATTTACCATGATCACTGCGAATTCAATCAATCTTCATGTTCTGATCATTTTGCAGTCTTGTACACAAAGCTTCAATGTGCTCAGAAGCATCTGACTTGGATCTTAGAAGAATGACCCAAGTGTACCTGGTGAAATCATTTACTACAACCATGATGTATCTCTTTCCTCCAAGAGATTCGATTCTAGTTGGACCTATGAGATCCAAATGTAGTAGCTCTAAAGGTCTAGATGTAGCTGATGTCTGAGTGCCTGGATGTTTTGCTTTCGTTTGTTTCCCAAGCTAACATGATCCACACACAACATTGCTAACCCTGCTGAGCTTTGGTATTCCTAGCACTAATTCATGCTTAGATACAATTGATAGATGTTTGTAGTTAGCATGTTAAACGAATACTATTACACACAATATCAACATCAAGTACCAATCCATAGCAGTTATCTAGAGTGCGGACTCCTCTTATGAGTTTCTTTCTAGACTCATTCAAAACGAGACATTTCCCTTTTGAGAACAGCACCATGAAGTCTTAATCACATTTTTGACTTATGCTCAACAAGTTCACTCTTAGACCTTCTATATACAACACATTTGTAATGTCTGGCAGTCCAGGTAGAGAGATGGTTCCCTTCCCTTTCATCTGTGATTTGCTTCCTTCATCGAAAGTGACATTTCCACATTTCTTAGACTCGAAAACCTTAAAGAGAGAACAGTCTCCAGTCATGTGTCTCAAGCATCCATTATCAAAGTACCATAAACATGTGTCCATTACCTTAAATGCAGACTTCATCACAAAGCATACTTCATGCTTGCCTGACAAATCAGTATGAATGGTTTTCTCTCTCATCTACCATTTATGAACAAAACCATTAATTTTCACCATTCTCAGACGAAGTTCTTTGCACATTTTCATTTTGAGACAGTCTAGTTTCTTCCTTGTCACACTAAGACCTTTTCAACAGTCATCAAGAGAGCTTTCAAATAATTTTTAGACTTACATTTTCTGAAACACTCAATCAAATAAAGATTAAAAAGGCAATATGTATTTGAAATAAAAGATCTTTTCATGCCACTTGTAGCCATGACAAAAGGGGTCAATGGATCACAAAGTAAAGACTAAACCTAATTAGAGTGTGCCTGCTTTGATACTATTTGTTTGGGTTAAAATGAATTGACCCCTTAATTTTCACCCTTCTCAGACGAACTCCTTTGCACATTTTCATTTTGAGACAGTCTAGTTTCTTCCTTGTCACACTAAGACCTTTTCAACAATCATCAAGAGAGCTTTCAAATAATTTTTAGACTTACATTTTCTGAAACACTCAATCAAATAAAGATTAAAAAGGCAAGATGTATTTGAAATAAAAGATCTTTTCATGCCACTTGTAGCCATGAAAAAAGGGGTCAATGGATCACAAAGTAAAGACTAAACCTAATAAGAGTGTGCCTGCTTTGATACTATTTGTTTGGGTTAAAATGAATTTACGCCTTAGCAAATTAATTAATTATCCAAGTTAATTAATTAGTCAAATTACATGCAATAGCGTGGTAGCATAAACAAATCACCAAATAATTAAATGCATCGGAAATTAAATTTGACACAGGTGATTTGTTTAAGAATGGGAAAAACCACCGAGGCAAAATCCCACTGAGTAAATTTAAGGTCACCACTCTCAAGAATCCACTATTATCAATCACAAGTGGTTACAAGTAAAAGGAATCCCAGTACCCAATACCAACCTAAAGTTGAACCCTTACCCTAATACTCATTTGGATTTGTATTGTAGCAGCAATCTCTCCGTTCAATGCACGAATCCCAGTACGTGACTAAACAATGATGCACGGATCCCAGTACATGACTAACACACCAACTTTAGGAAGATTGTTGGCTGCAAAGTTCTTTAGTTCATCAACAATGAAGATCAAGAAGCTTATTGATCACAAAACCCTTAGCGTAAAGATGCAGTAGCTTCTACAGAAAATATGATGAACTAGAGCAATTTCTGTCTCCGGTCACAATATGCATGGATTATTCTTTTGCAACACCTTGCATCATCTTGTGACGGCTCTTAAAATAATCCTTATATATGTCTAGGATTGTGAGAAAAGAAGCCCTACATAACTACTCAAGGATATCCATGTAATTAGATTTAGAAAACTTGATTTTGTAATTCTCGACAGATACAGCTTGTGTCGAGCTTTTGTCGAGCTTCAGCAATAATTTTCGATAGAAAGGATTCTGTTGAGACTTTTGTCAAGCTTTAATGATCAGCACTTCCTTCACTTGTTTCTTGGTCAAATTTGCATGGCTTCAATACTAAACTTTGTAGTGGGCCTTTTTGTAATACTAGGCTAGGCTACCTCCTGCCACACTAGGCCTAAGTTTTCTGGATAAGGGAGTTAGGACTGGTCCAATTGCAACCCACCTTGGTCCGGCTTGTGCACGAACTATGCCCTGTTTGCCAGACTTTGATCACATGCCCATGGCAGGCAGAGCTGCTACAGGGAAGTCATAGCAGGTAGATATAATAAAGATAACGTAAGAAATACTAGACAAAATGGACAAAAGGGAGTTACAAAAACACCCCGTACACAAAAAGTAAAGAAATAAATGGGGAATAATAATAATAGGTTTGTTTGAATCAAAGAGGGGAAAATCAGTCTGCCATGCCAAGTAATGCTACAGAGCTAACACCAAGAAGGGAAACCACTACCTCAATGTGAATAATCTCCCCAGGGAAAGAAATTAATTACTTTGAGGGAATGGGCCTGGATGGTTTATGTCCAATGAGGATCCGTTGTCTTTGATAGAGAGCAGGGCTTTAGAGGGAAAGAGGAGACCAACCTATTGGTGCGTGCCTGCCATTCTAAGCTCTTTATTTTTCCTTTGTTTTCCTCTCTTCCTTTCTCAGTGCTCACTCCTATGTTATGATTTTTTCCTAGAGATTACTATTACCCTGATTGTGATCCCCCCCTTCTGCTGTGCGCGGTAAGGGTCCTTTATATAGTGCTTGCCATGACTGGATTTTACTATTTTAGCTTTTAACAACCTTTGTCTGGTCTGGGTGTCCTTGCCGACCACTTATTGATTTGTTAGTCGCTTAGCCACCACCACTTACCTATGCTAGCCGTGCTATCAGACAAAGAAGACTATTTTGTTTGTTTGCTTGCCGTGGCACTCTTATCTGCTACGGTGTGGGTGCTCTCTCTCTTCCTATCCCTCATGGCATGCACCTAGTGGTCCCAACTCATCCTTGCTTCCTTTGGGTGGTATGTCATCCCAGCAGGAAATTTCCCCCAAAAAAGCCTGAGTAGGAACCCCAAAATAGGTTTTTCCCTTTCCCCACCGCTAGACCATGCCCTCTTACCTCTGACCCATGACCTCACCACCACCTGTATTGGCTGGGTACAGGCTGGTGATGTTTGGGCCTTGCGCGTGCTTCACTTCCATTTTTATCCAAAATCTGCATGCTGCTCATGCGTCTACCGTGATTTGGATGCTTGTCTACACATTCTACCGCCCATCCTTGGCTTCTTATGGCATGAGCCATTTTCTGGCCTCTCATTCTTTAGGGCCCGCTCCCTTCTGGGGCTGGGCTTTTGCTTGATTGTGGGCTTTTCCTCTTTTAGCCCATTCTCTTGCTCTTTTTGCAGTCTTTGCATTTCCTGTCGTACTACTCTACTATTCCTATTGTAGTGTTATTTGACCCAAGCCTATTGGACCTCTTTGGGCTTGTTGCTTATTCTTCTCTCAATGACCTAGTGTAGTCATTTGGGCTTCTTGGTTATGTTGCTTGCGGGCTCTTGTGTCCCATTTTCCTTTTGGGCATCCTTGGCCATTTAGTTTCCTTGGGCATCCTCGGCCCTTTCTAGTCTTGTGTTCCCATGGGCTTTTACTAACTCCTTTGGGCTTCCCTGGCTCAATTACTTTATCCTTCATCCTTGGGGCTCATGGACTTTCCATCAACCCCTTACTTTCTTTACTTTCATTACTTCGGGCCTACTGTGGCCCATTCTCACTTTTCTACATCACATATTGCCCATGGGTTTGCTACTTCTCTCTTTCTAGGCTCCTTTAGGCCCGCTTGCTTCCTCAAGGCCCATTCATTTATTTCATGGGTTTGCGATCCATTATTCCTGCCTCTTGGGCTTAATTGTTTTTCTATCCACTTACTAACTCTTTTCTGCCCATGTTGCTGGGCTTTTTCTTTCTATTGGGCTTCCCAAAATGATCATCAACATTTAGCCCCTTGAACATATGAAGTGTTCTTGCGGTTCATATGTGAATAAAAGACTTCCCTGCCCTTTCTGTCTTTCTTTCTTCTTTTCCTTCGCAGGCTTTTTCAAATAGTAAACCCCAACTTATATATATATATATATATATATTTTTTTTTTCCTTGCCATGAATAGTGTTGTCTCTTCGAATTTCCCAGTTTAGCAGTTATTCTAAAGTGCAACCCTACTTCATTAATTTCATCCCTTATCTGGTGGCTGACCCATCGCCTCCTTTCACTTTGGTTTTAATGATGTTGGTATTTAAGGGAGATTCCCTTCACATTCCAACCACTTTCTCCTTTTCTAACATAAACTCTTTCTCCATTTCCCTTTCTTCACTATGTTCTCCCTCTCAGACACTTTCATCCGTCTACTCAGATCAATTGTTGCACCATGACGTCGGCAAAAGGTCAAATTTCTTCCCGCCGTAAGGGAAAAGAGATTGCCTCTAATCCTCCTACCGCACGCGATGTAGGCGAAGAGGCCGTTTATTCCGAATCAGACCATTCTGATGAGGGGGAAACGCAGTGTTCCCTAGATAGCGAATGCCCCATTTCCCGAAGGATCCCAGCGATTACACGCCGTCGCTGCTGGACTGTGTGTGGCTTGCTCTTTGACGTCATAATATAGACGTTTCTTGGGCTCCGTTGGCTTCCTCGTTCCCCGATCTCAACATCTGCCAAGGCATTTTACTCCCCGTGCCCATACACTTCGAATTTGGATCGGGCATCGCTTTGGGTTGGAGGGAATGGGTGGATAGGGAGTTATTCGACACGAGTTTCATGGGGTTGCTACAGCAAGCCGGTGTATTGAAGGCTATCATTTTATCCCACTGTTTATCCAACTTTAGGGACCTCTTCAACCTCCGCCATTTGGTCCACTGGTGGTGTACCACCACTCACACTTTATTCTTCTCTTGTGGTGAGATCACCATGACTTTGGAAGATGTAGCCAATCATTTGCTGATACGATCCCCTCTACGGCCGTGTGCAAATCCTCTTTTCCCTTGAGGGGCTATGGTTAGATCTAAGGATTTTCAGAAATAAAACAGTACACAATAGGAAATTTATGGTCATACTTCGAGGGATAACCGAGACCTCCTTAACAAGCAAAGCTTGATTTTTACTAAAATATTCTCATACCTCTTTATTAATTATAATAGGCCTTATATAGGCTTACAACTGAACTTAAAAACAAATCCAACACCTAAACGATAGAAACAATTCCTATAACCTAGCCTACTAATCTGATAAGGATAAAGGCAATTGTTATCCCAACAAATACTTGAAATATTAGATAACAATCAATAGCTAAGATAAAGATAAACTCCTAAGCAAATTCAAAAGCAAGAACCAGATCTGATATGGCAGCTGGTACGTAACACAATCTGATATGGTGGCTGGTACGTAACACTCCGTTCCCCTTAAAATCATCCCTTGTCCTCAAGGGATCCTTTTCTATGCTCATTCGGCCAACCCACCTCAATAAAAAATAGCTTCTTACATTGATGTCTTGGTGCAAATTTTTCATCACAATTAAAGCACAAGCCCTTGTCTCGCCCCTCTTTGAGTTCAGTAGGTGTAAGTTTCTTGATAGTCTTAGTAGTAGGACTCACTTTGCTAAGAGATAGAGGCAAAGGCTCTTCATTTTCTTCAGATGGAGGTTGTTGATGTTAAAATTGGGACTTGGCTTCATAGAGGCGAGCTAAGCCCACTGCAGTAGATAAGGAAGCTGGTTTGAGGGCTTGAACATCAATTCATAGATGTTCTTTAAGGCCACTAATGAAGCAACCCACTTGTTGTGCTGGTGGTAATTTTCCTACTCTTCTAAGAAATCTTTCAAATTGGCTTTGATACTCTCTCACAGATCCCATTTGCCTAAGCTTCGTTAGATCACCAAAGAAGTCATCAAACTCTGTTGGGCCATAACGTGTGTATAAGCCTCCTTTGAGGAGAGGCCAAGTGATCACTCTCTCTTCTTCCTTTAGTAATTGATACCATACTTGTTCTTCCCCCTCCAAATGGTAGGCAGCCAATTGAATTTTTTCTTCCTCAGCAGTATTTTGGAATTCAAAAAATTGCTCTGCACGACAGATCCAACTAGTTGGATCTTCATTTCCGTTGAAGCGTGGGAAATCTAGTTTTGTCACCCTTGGAATGACAGCACTATATGAGCCGAATGGTCCAGAGTTGAATCTACCTGAAGACCTTTCCCCCTCACCACGCTTGTGAGAACTCTCACTACTATGATTACTCGAAAGGTTGTCAAAACGAGTATGCATTGCAGCAAGCATTCCCTGTATCTCCTTCATCATCTTCTGTTGTTCCAAAACCATGGAAGTCAAGTTGTTAACCTCACCTTCCAATTTGTCCACACGATCCTCAGCCATAACTTGCTCTGATACCAATTTGATACAACCCCCTCCACGGCCGCGTGCAGATCCTCTTTTCCCTTGAGGGGCTGTGGTTAGATCTAAGGATTTTTAGAAATAAAACAGTACACAAGAGGAAATTTATGGTTATACTTCGAGGGATAACCGAGACCTCCTTAATAAGCAAAGCTTGATTTTTACTAAAATATTCTCATACCTCTTTATTAATCATAATAGGCCTTATATAGGCTTACAACTGAATGTAAAAACAAATCCAACACCTAAACGATAGAAACAATTCCTACAACCTAGCCTACTAATCTGATAAGGATAAAGGCAATTGTTATCCCAACAAATCAAATATTAGATAACAATCAATAGCTAAGATAAAGATAAACTCCTAAGCAAATTCAAAAGCAAGAACCAAATTTGATATGGTAGTTGGTACGTAACACAATCTAATATGGTAGTTGGTACGTAACATTTGCTTTTGCCCATCCTTGGTGATGTTGATCCTGGTGCTTTAGAGCTTTCTTCGGAGGAAGAGGCTGTGGAGGCTGAGTTGAAGAAAGGGATGAACGGCAATGCAAAATTGTCATATTGGGTTAGTTCTTCCTCTAAGTTCTCCGTTGTTGCTCGCCGTGTGCCCTTTATTGCGTTCTGGATTTGTAAGTTTATCTTCGGCTCTCATCCCCACTATGCTGTGAAGCCTTTATGTTTTCAATTAGCTATTAAGATATTTGCTGGGGTAAGCCTGCCATTGGCTCCCATGTTTTTGGGACACTTGTATGTTCAATTAGACATTTTGCAGAGTGATGAGAGTCAGGCAGGCTCTTGCCACATAGTCCCTACTTCCATTCACAGTACTATTCTGCAGCACTTGTTATATAAGCATTGTGCCAAGCACTTGGCGAAGTGTGAGCCCATCCATTTTGCTAAGGAGAAATATCAGTCGTGTCCGAGAGTCATTACGGATTTTTGTGGAAGATTTGAGTTTGACTTCCCATTGGCTTTTCGTTGGGCTGGTTTAAAGCCAATTGATCATTCTGTTGTTGAATTCTTTAATAAAGGAGTTGGATTTTCTTGGAGAGTTTACAGGAACTTAGGTACGAGTTACACATGTGCAGACTTTGTTATGGGTCTATTTGTTAACACTGCCAAGACCACCACCCCCTTGACTGATTTCGAGGAGACAGGGATTACTTTCTTGGTGGCCACCAATGTTGGGTGGTTGCCTTATCTGGCCAACGAGGGCATTAGATTTGTGCATTATCCTACTAACCGAGTGAGAAGACAGTTTGGGCTAGATTAGGACATTCCTGATGATATTTCTTTTCTTATGGAGTCTCCTACTTCCGTCTGACCATTCCTGCGGTATATTGCTTTTGAATTCTAGAGCTAGAGTTTTATTGTAGTTACCATTCCAGGCTCATTGAGAGAGGGCGTTTGTACTCCTGCCATGCATGGATACTGGTAGGCTGTGATGTCTTCGTTTGAGCAGGAATTGATGGGTAGTCGTGGTTTCTCCCTTATTCCTCCCGATGGGCTCAGTGCAGTCATTTCGGCTAATCCTCGGTTGCTCCTATCCTCTAAGTCTGTGTTAGCATATTCCAAGAAGCAGAGTTGGTCTGCCATCTTTAAGTGGGTTGAGGAGGATAGAGGGTGGTATTGGCATGCTGGTGATTATCCTCCGGGTTGGGAGAAGAAAGTGAAAGTGATGAACATTTCTATGCTAGGTAAGAAGGGTTCTGCCAAGTCTAAGTCCACCAAAAAGGGTGGAGATACTTCCGAGGCTAGCTGCGACATGGTGCCTTTTGAGAGTGGCCTCCCTCCCATAGGCAATATAGTTTTAGAGGGCTCTCCTCCTTCTTCCGCCCGTGCCCGTTCTAACGTGCGCCCTACTGCCAACAAGTCCAAGTTTGCTGCTCCACGGCCATCTATAGATGCTCCCCCTTCCAACTAGACATAAGGCAGTAAGAGAAAGACATCCCTTCATCCTACGTCCACCACTGAGCGGAGAGTATGTTATCTCTAGTTCTACTTCGTCTTATATATATATATATATATATATATATATATATATATATATATATATTTCTTTTGACTTTCCAGCGGTATGCTTGTTGACTTTTATCTTCAACCTTGTCTTCTATTCTCTTTTCTTTCGCAGTCTAAGCATAAGGAGGATGGGTCTACCACCCGTCCCATATTACTTGATGAGCTTGAGTTTGAGGTACATCTCTTTCCTTCCCCTTTTTTTCTTCTTCTTTGTACGTGTTTCCTCTAACACATGCCTTTGATTGTCTCATCTTTCTCTCGGTATCATCACTAGTTATGGGTTCCTTTGTTCCTAATTTTTTTTTTTTTTGGATTAGCCCAAACTTATCTCTGTATATCACCCCACGGCTAAGGAGCTTTCTGCCTCCATGGGCACACCTATGGAAGGTTTCTTTGATGGGGCTGATGTGGTGTTTGGAACCACGGCTCCTGCCACTCCAGCTACTGCATAAGAAGTTCCTGCTGAGGTTCCTATCCCCTCCACTGAGCCAGTACCCACATATAAGGGTACTCATACTTAGAGGGTTAGTGAGGCCACTCCCATTCTTGCCGAGATGCTTACTCCCCAAAAGGGAGCCATTCCTCTTGCTGCTGCTCAGACTGAGGTTGCTTATCCTACCACACCTCTTGTTATCTCCACCAATGACCCCTTCGTGGTTCTATCTCAGGCTGTGAAGGATGGTTCTTCTTTGGTGGTTACTCGTTCTTCCATTCCCACCTCTACTACATGTGGGCCTGATGCAGACTTATCCTCTGAGGGATTTGAGGACATTCTTGAGGATCCTGACGATGAGCCTACCATAAGGAAGAGGATTTCTGATTCTGATGAAGAGGAGAGTGTTGACTCCGAGACCGAATTCATGGGTATATGTCTCTTTTCCCCCTTTTTTTTTGCTAAGTTCCCTTTATACATATATATTTGTGTCACTTCTTCACTGCGGTTTTCCTTCATTTTGTATGCCCATTTCCCTGATTGCAGAGACCTTTGAAGAGACAGGAGTTGCAGTAGACGTAGGGATGTCCATAGCACCAGTTTCTGCCATTCCCACAACACCAGTTTCTGCTGTATCTACTATACCTATTTCTGTTGTGCCTTTCGTACCTATTTCTATTGTTGCTACAGCCCTATCCTTACGGGTCTTGGTGAGTTTCTTTTCCCTTATCTCCTTCTTCATTGCCTCCTTACAAGTTTATCATCCCTAGATCATGGCTTCTCATATCACATTTTACACTTCTTGTTAGGTCCGCTCCTTACTGTCCCTTCTCAGTTTATGATTGGCAACAGTTCTGCCACAGTTCCAGATCCTGTGAGTGAGGTTGTAGCCTTCTTTACACGCTTTGACCAGCTTGAGGTTAATGACCTTGATCCTGCAGATTTCTAGGGTTCTGAGCCTCCCTACATAGACTTCCATGGTTTTAGGGTTCTCGAGGATTGTGCTTCTCATTTGGTGGTGGTCTACAGTAGCCGTGGTGACTTTATGCAAGGATTCCACCTTGGCCGTTCTGCTAGAGAGCACTTCTTGAAGATACTGGGGAGCGTGATGAACGATATTGAGCATAACTTCGTTGACATTGTCTCCACCGAGAGGATCCTACAGTGGAGGGCTGCGATTCAAGAGCTTGTTAGTATCGGCTTTGCTGTGGAGTTCATTCTGGACCACCTTCGTGAGATTGCCCGAGTCTTTTTCATGAAGAGATTTCAGCCTGCTGTTGACGCCATTGATACACGAATTGAGGCACTGAGGAAGGAGGTGGCAAACTTGGAGGGTCGTCGCGAGCAGACTTCTTTCTAGCATTGGCGAGTCCAGCCGTTTTGGAGACCAGCCCCTCATTTCTGGGCTTTGTTAATGATGCAGTTTCCCTTTTACTTCCCTTGCTAATTTCCCTATCTAGCACACTTTGTGTTTCCTACAACACTTTTTTTTTCTTTTGGCAAATTTGATATGACTGCCATAGTTTGGGTTCGTAATCATGATGCTACACTTTGCTACTACTTTTGGCTATTGCTATGACATGGTATACTTTTGTAATGCTTCATACTTCTTTTTATTACATACTATCAAAAGCATGTTACAATCATGTCTTGTGACACAGTCACTTGAAGGAAACAAAAAGAAAAAAGGGACAACTACATAACATCTTCTCGTAAGCATAATAACGTTTCAACCACTTCCCATTGATGGGATCAATCAAGTCTTTGCCATCCATCTGAGTCAAACGGTAATACCTACTTGGATGTGCCTTTCTTATCACAAGGGGTCCTTCCCATTTTGGTGCAAACTTATATGGTCCTACCATGCCTCGCTTGACGTAATCAGCTACTTTTAACACGAGTTGCCTCTCTACGAGCACTCTCTCTTTAGTCATTTTGCCATAGGCTTCAGTCATCCTTTGTTTGTATTTGCGGCTGTGCTCTTGGGCCTCTTCTCTCCTTTCATCAAGCCTTTTTAGGTCTTCATACCCTTCTTCCGCAAAGACTTCCCTTTCTCTTTCCTTCTCCTGTATCTGCATAACTCTCAATGATGGAGTCATTACTTCTGCCGGGCTCATTACTTCTGTCCCGTAGACCAAGGAAAAGGGTGAAAACCCTGTGGCTGACTTTGATGAATTTCTATAAGCCCAAAAGGCGTCTGGCAGGTGCATTGCCCATCCTCCTGTATACTCTTGGCTCATTTTATTGATGATCTTTATGAGGGTCTTGTTTGTCACCTTTGCTTGCCCATTTTCCATTTCCTTGAGGGTAATAGGGTGATGAACGATGGTGCTTAACTTGGTAGAATTCCAGCATTTTCCTTAATTCGCTGTTGACAAAGGGTGTGCCATTGTCATTGATAATCCTGTGGGGTACTCCAAACCTTACGATTATGTTTTCTTTGATGAAGTTTACTACTGTTCCTCCTGTGGCTTTACGGAGTGGCACTGCCTCTGCCCATTTGGTGAAGTATTTTGTAGCCACCAGAACCCATATGTACCCACATGATGGGGGGTTAACTGGACCCACCAAATCAAGCCCCCAAGTGTGGAAGGGCAATGGGGTGACCATGTTGTGTAAGTTCTGTGGATGAGTGTGAATTATGTTAGCCTGTACTTGGTAGCTCTGGCATCTTTTTACAAATTCTGCCGTGTCTTTCTTTATGGCGGGCCAATAGTAACTCATTTGTAACAGGCATTTGTATAGCTTTTTCTTCCCCTGGTGTTCTCCACACTTTCCTGAGTGCACTTCTTTTATCATCCCTTTTGCTTCCTCGGGGCCCAAACATCTTAGGGGGTCCCTATCGTACCCTTTCTTGAAAAGGACTCCATTATGCACAAAGTAGTGTGTTTCCAACCTCTTAAGTTTGTATCTTTCAGTGTGCTTTTGTGGCAGGATACCCTTTGTCAAGTACTGCGTGAATGGGCTTCTTTAGTCTACGTTTGTGAACACAGCATAACTTTCCCCTCTGTCTGCTGCAAGCTGGCAGGTCTCACATTGGGTTTGGACTTGATCTGCGTCTTTACCCATACTTGGCCAATAAAAGCCTGCCCTTTGAAGCCTACGATAAAGATTGACCTCTTTGCGAGATCCATAAGTCTTGTCATGCACTTCTTTTAACTTTCTTTGGGCCTCTTGTCCTACGCATCTGGACAAGACCCCACCTGGCATCCTACGGTATAATTCTCCTCCAGGGCATAGTCCTTTAGCACCTTTAGTTTTGCAGTGTCTTCTTCCTTCACCAGGGCCTCTCTTATGGGAACCCGCCAATCTCCTTTACACTATTCCTCCTGGAACCTTTCCTTCAAAGCCTCAATAATAGATTCTTTCCTCTTGCCAACTTCTATCTTGGTGCTATCCCCTTCGAAAATTATTTTAGAGCCCAATGCGGCCAACGCATCCGCGAATTAGTTTTCGTTTCTTAGAGCATGTTTTATTTTGAAGGTTGAAAAATTTTCTTCATCTTTTGGGCCATTTCTCTATATGAGGCTAGGCTAGTTTCCTTTAGGGAGAAGCTCCCCTTGGCCTGGCAGACCACCAAGTTCAAATCACTTATTACTCTTAAATGCTTGACACCCATTTTGAGGGCCGTGGCTAGCCTGGTTAGATAGGCTTCGTATTTTGTTGTGTTGTTTGAACATGGGAATTCTAGTTTGAATGATAATGCCATTGCCTCATCTTCTTCAGGGTACAAAACCACTCCTCCCTCTCTTGATTGGGCGGTAGAAGACCCATTGAATTTCATTACCCATTGCTTTTTGACTTCTTCTACCATGGCTACTTCCCCTGGAACTCCATCATCCAGCGGGAATTCTTCTTCTCCCGGAAACTATGCCAACAAGTCTGCTATAGCTTGGCTCTTTACCACCTTAGGAGTTCCCGCTTTCAAGTCGTACTGTGACAATTGTAACAACCACTGAGATATTCTGCCAGAGAGGATCGATTGCCGCAATAAAGCTTTGATGGCATGAGACTTAGTCATTAGCCATACTTTATAAGCCAAGAAATAATGGCGTAGCCTCTACGAGGCATACACAATAGCTAGACATGCCCTTTCTACCCTTGGATAGCGAGTTTCTGCATCTTTTAGGGCACGACTGATGTAGTACACTGGTTGCTCAATGTCGCCTCCATCCTCTTGGGCGATCAATGCACCTATGGCATATGAGCTGGTGGCAAGATAGAGCAACAATGGTTTTTTGTGGATTGGGGCTTGCACGGTAGGGAGGCTCGTCATAATCTGCTGTAGCCTTTTGAAGACTGTTTGTTGCGCTTCTCCTCATTCAAAGCTTTGCCCTTTTCTAAGTAACTTGGTGAAAGCAGAAGTAATTAATTCCAAACCAGGGATGAAACTCTGAATATATGAGACCTTCCCTAAGAAGCTCTTTAACTCCTTTACTGTGGTTAGAGGCCTCATAGTTGCTATGGTTGTGGCCTTGGCCGAGTCCACATCTATTCCCCTGCTGTGAACCAAGAAACCCAAGAATTTCCCAGAGGACACCCCGAATGCGCACTTGAGAGGGTTCATTCTCAGTTTGAAAGCTCTACATCTCTCAAATACCTTTCTTAACACGTGGAAATGTTCTGCTCTCCTCTTTGATTTCACCACTATGTCATCCACATAGTCCTTCAGTTCCTGATGCATCATGTCGTGAAAAATGGCTGTCATTGTTCGTTGGTAAGCTGCACCTTCATTTTTCAACTCGAAAGGCATCACAGTGTAGTAGAAGTTGCCTATGGGTGTTCTGAAAGTAGTTTTCTCTACATCCCTTGGTGCCATTCTGATCTGATTGTACCCATTGAATCCGTCCATGAATGAAAACATGACACTTCCTACTGCAGAATCTGTCAGTAAATCCAAGTTTTGGTAATGGGAATTCGTCCTTTGGACAGATTTTGTTAAGGCTTTCGAAATCTACACAACACCTTATCTGCCCGTTCTTCTTTTTCACTGGTACTATGTTAGATAGCCAACGTGGGTGTTGAATAGGCTTAATGAATCCTATGGCCAGCAATTTCTGCACCTCCTTAACTATTTACCCTTCTATCTCAATGTGGAATATCCTGGCTAGCTGACCCACTGGCTTGGCCTCTAGGTCCACATTTAATGTATGCACCACTAGCCCGGGATCTAATCTTGGCATTTCACTGTAATCCCATGTGAAGACATCTTTGAACTCTTTCAACAACAGCATCAGTTCTAATTTTTCCTTTTCCGTCAAACTTGAACTAATTGAGATAGGCCTTGGTTCTTGTGAGCCATACCCAAGGTCAACTTCCTCCAACTCTTCTTCTACTACAACCTGTACATCCTTTTCTACCAGGACTTCTTTCTCTTCATTACTTTCTCCCTCTGAGCTTTCTTGAGTCGTGCAACACACTAGGCTTTTGTGCTGCCACTATTGTTTGGGACCCGCTTGCGTTTCACTTGTGGGTCCTGCGCACCTTCATAATTTGTATACAATCTTGCCATCAGGTCCTCGGACCCTGATACATTGCGGTATATCCTCTAACTCTACAGCAGGTGCTTCCTTCCTTTTCTTCTTCTATGACAACAAACTTAGATGAGGTTTGGGGTCATTCCAGACATCCTCCTATTTGGGTATGAAGGTGCCTCGTGGCTTTGACACTGAGCTCTCCACAGATGGTGCCCATTGGTCATAGAACATAGTTTCTACTAGATGAGCCTTTGCTTGCTCAAATGGTGATGGGTTTGTTGCTATACGTGTCATTCTTCCATTCAACCTTCCTTTCACGCATTAGTGATAGGTGGACGGGACTAATCAGTGTTTGTGCAACCATGGCCTCCCTAAAAGCACATGGCACGAGACCTCCATCTTTATCATATGGAATCGAGCTAAGGAAACTATGGGGCCCACCTTTAACCATAGTTGGATGTGGCCTGTGGTGTATTCACCCCTTCCTCCCAATCCTGTCACTTCCATCGGGCATCCCTGAATCTTTCTTTCTGAAATTCCTACCGCTTGCAGAATACTTGATGGTATGAGATTTATGAAAGCACCTGTATCCACCAATGCTCTCTTGATGGGGATTTGATTTATGGATTTTACTAAGTAAAGGGGTCACTTGTGGTCTGGGTACCCCATTTCCATATCCTCATCACTAAAAGTGATTTCACTTGATTCCTGCAAGAGGGCTCTGTCATCTATGATTTCTGCTGATAAACATTTTATCCCTGCCCCGAAGGCAATGCTCACCAGAGCCTCTGTGGCTATCTTTCTCTCTTTTGTCGTAAGCCTCAACTGGTCAAACAAATTTTTGAATTTGAAGCTTTGCTGTAAGGTGGTAATTGCTGCAGTAGGCAGGGCTGGATTTTCTTCTTCGTCCTCCCCTAGATCTGCACAAATTACTATCGTTGCTACACCCTTCCCTTTATGGTTTGGGAGAGGGTTTCCTTGAACTTCCTACTGGGATAGTTCTAAAGTCCCTTCTTTGATCCTGCGGTGTGTCAACCTGCGGAGCGCCCAACATTCTACGGTAGGGTGTTGCACGTAATTGTGCAATCGGCAGTAGC
Organism: Quercus robur; assembly: GCF_932294415.1. Lineage (NCBI taxonomy): Eukaryota > Viridiplantae > Streptophyta > Magnoliopsida > Fagales > Fagaceae > Quercus > Quercus robur. The sequence goes on from NC_065543.1 coordinate 23,793,065, forward strand.
ATAGGTCTCTCCGCTCTTCCTTTGTGGGCTCCTTAGAAACTTGATTAGGCTTAAAGACTCCGTCTGCTATCCATTTGTCTAGGAGCACATCCAACTCCTTTGGGGTACATGGTATCAGTGGGGGAGTATTGTACTCTCTTCCATCAGTCCTTCTTCTTCGTTCACCAGTGGATACTACTATAGCTTGTGGAGCATTTCTTTTGTCAGCACTTGTCTTTACTGACTGAGTATTCTTCTTGGCTTTTTGCAACAACTGTGCAAACTGGGAGATTTCTAAGTTTTCCAAGATTGCCCTGTATTCTCTGATCATATTTGTCATACACATTTCCACCAATGTTCTTTCTTCACAATGATCATAGCAGTCGAGTGCTATGTCCCTGAACCTTTTGATTTATTCCATTAAATCCTCACCACTTTTACTTGGTTGCTTGCAGGGTTGCAAGAGTTACTGTTTCTTCCCCATGGAAGTATTTCATGTCATCCCAAGTTGGGATTGATCCTAGCTTTAGGCCGATGTACCAGGTGTATGCCCGGTCATATAGTGATTTGGAAAACTCCCGAAGACATAAGTCCTCATCTGCTGCGTAAGGGCCAAGAGTATCAATAAACTTGCTCACATGCTTAACAACACTTCCTTTCCTGCCATCATATTGCACAAAAGCTCGCGGCTCATACCTCTCGGGGTATGGTTTGCTGAGTGCTCTTAGTGGGTACGGAGGTCTTCGTGCATAGAATCTTTCCTTAGGTGCTAGGGCCCTCTCCTGCTCCAAGAGGGCTGTTACTTCAGCCATAGTGATGAAACGCTGTTCTGCATTCTGTGGGACACCTCTTGCTGGTGTCTCCTCTTTGTCTGTCATATGGTCCGGGTCATGTTGGCTCCCTTTCTCCTTTGTTTTGTCTGTTTTCAGCTAATAGATTTCTTCCACCATTTTCTGAAGCAACTGCAACACTTCAATGAAGACGTTGGCATTGTCTATGGGGATTCTTGGTTGTGGCTGGGGTTCACCCCCCATTCTGTTGGCACCTTCCATTTGTTTAGGCTACTGTTGGTGAGGTGTTGTTGGCCTGGACTTTGCTTGTGAGGGCACGGTGCTCATGTTTCGCGTCATCCTAGATTTTAGGGGCATTGTTTATGAGGGCTTCTATATTCCGTCCCTATCTGTTTCCCAACTTCCTAGCGGAGTCACTAATTTAATGTAGTGGGCCTTTTTGTAATATTGGGCTGGGCTGCCTTCTGCCGCGCTAGGCCCTAGTTTTTTGGATAAGGGAGTTGGGATCAGTTCAATTGCAACCTATCTTGGTTTAGTTTGTGCATGAACTACGCCCCGTTTGCCAGACTTTGATCACATGCCCATGGCAGGCAGAGCCGCTACGGGGAAGTTATAGCAAGCAGATATAATAAAGATAACATAAGAAATACTTGACAAAATGGATAAAAGGGAGTGACAAAAACACCCCGTACACAAAAGGTAAAGAAATTAATGGGGAATAATAATAATAGGCTTGTTTGAATCAAAGAGGGGAAAACTAGTCTGCCATGCCGAATAATGCTACGGAGCTGACACCAAGTAGGGAAACCACTTCCTCAATGTGAATAATCTCCTTAGGAAAAAAGAAATTAATTGCTTTGAGGGAATGGGTTTGGATGGTTTATGTCCAATGAAGATCCATTGTCTTTGATAGAGAGCAGGGCTTCAGAGGGAGAGAGGAGACCAATCTATTGGTGCATGCCTGCCATTCTAAGCTCACTGTTTTTCCTTTGTTTTCCTTTCTTCCTTTCTCAGTGCTCACTCCTATGTTATGATTTTTTTTCCTAGAGATTACTATTACCTTGATTGTGATCCCCCCCTTCCGCAGTGCACGGTAAGGGTCCTTTATATAGTGTCTGCCGTGACCGGATTTTACTATTTTAGCCTTTAACAACCTTTGTCTGGTCTGGGTGTCCTTGCCGACCACTTACTGATTTGCCAGTCACTCAGCCACCACCACTTACCTATGCTGGCCGTGCCACTAGACAAAGAAGACTATTTTGTTTCTTTGCTTGCCATGGCACTCTTATCTGTTACGGTGTGGATGCTCTCTCTCTTCCTATCCCTCATGGCATGTACGTAGTGGTCCTAGCTCATCCTTGCTTCCTTTGGGTGGTATGTCATCCCAGCAGGACATTTCCCCCAAAAGAGCTTGAGCAAGAACCCCAAAATAGGTTTTCCCCTCTCCCCACTGCCAGACCATGCCCTGTTACCTCTGACCCATGACCTCACCACCTCCTGTATTGGCTAGGTACAGGCTGGTGATATTTGGGCCTTACGCGTGCTTCACTTCCATGTATATCCAAAATCTGCCTACTGCTCATGCATCCACCGTGGTGTCCAGGCTTGTCTACATATTCTGCAGCCCATCCTTGGCTTCTTATGGTGTGATCCATTTTCTGGCCTCTCATTCTTTAGGGCCCGCTCCCTTCAAGGGCTGGGCTTTTGCTTAATTGTGGGCTTTTCCTCCTTCAGCCCATACTCTTGCTCTTTTCTGTAGTCTTTGCATTTCTTGCTGTACTACTCTGCTATTCCTGTTGTGGTGTTATTTGACCCAAGCCTACTAGGCCTCTTTGGGCTTGTTACTTATTCTTCTTTCAATGACTTAGTGTAGTCATTTGGGCTTCTTGGTTACGTTGCTTACGGGCTCCTGTGTCCCATTTTCCTTTTGGGCATCCTTAACCCTTTCTAGTCTTGTGTTCCCATGGGCTTTTACTAACTCCTTTGGGCTTCCCTGGCCCAATTACTTTATCCTTCATCCTTGGGGCTTATGGACTTTCCATCATCCCTTACTTTCTTTACTTTTATTATTCGAGCCTGTTGTGGCCTATTCTCACTTTTCTATCTCATATTGCCCATGGGTTTGCTACTTCTCTCTTTCTGGGCTCCTTTAGGCTCGCCTACTTCCTCAAGACCCATTTGTTTATTTAATGGCTCTGTGATCCATTATTCCTGCCGCTTGGGCTTAATGGTTTTTCTATTCATCTACTAACTCTTTTCTGCCCATGTTGCTGGGCTTTTTCTTTCTATTGGGCTTCCCAAAATGATCATCAACAAACTTGAATATTTGTTTCTTGAAGTACTAAACTCATCCTAGATCTACCCAATTACAAGTAAAGTGCGTTTTATCAAAGGATTAGCCAGTTATATAATTATGTCCCTAACATATATATATTGGGGTTTTCAAAATTATTTCCAAGCTTATAATTTTATATGCGTATTAGATTTATAAATATATGAATTATATTTATAAATAAATATTTATATATTTGTAAAAGTGGCGGTAGCCCCAAAATAATATACAAGTACTAATTGGTACTAAAATATTTCATTTCCATAATCAAATGACATCCGATATTAACAACTTACTATGATTGATTGGTTTTATAAGGATAAATAAAATAGATACTTATTTTTAGTCTCTATATTGTGTGATGGGTCAATCTTTCCTCCACCTAGGGCTGTAAATAAGCCGATCTAAACCAAGCTGATATTTAATTTTATTTCGAACATGCATCATGAGAGCTTGAGTTCATCATCAAGCAAGATTGCATGTTCAAGCTTTTTTTTTTTTTTTTTTTTTTTTTGTCAAATAAGTTTGAGCTTTTTCACAATTTGCTTGATTAACTTATTCTTTTTCCATATATAGTAAAAGCTTGACAAAAATTTCTTACCCTCCTTTACAAATCTATGAATATTTTCTGCGAATGGACTCTATATTATCAACTAACTACAAATACTAACTTGATACATTGTATGACCTTATTTACAAACTTGTACAATCAATTCTCCTGTCTATAAAAATATAACATTATATATAATTAAATCAAGCTTGTATGCAATGGAGAGTCCAAGAATTTTTTTTAGGGTGGTCATAAAAAAAATTAAATTAAACAAAATTTAATAAAAATAAAACTTGAATATATTGACATCACTAAAAAAAAAAAAGAAGCAAATACATAAAGTTTTTAAATTTTCTTCTACGAGTTTTCATGTTTTGAAATTGTTGTCTGATAATTTCATTACCAATGTTATCAACTACACCTTCTTCAATATACACAACCAATCAATCATTAAACTACTGATCTCCTATTCAATTACCAACATTTTGTCTAAATAAGTAATAATATAAACAAAATGCATCATCATCATTTCAACCAATTTTTGTATTCTTTAAACTAATTAGAATTGAATCGACACAATGCTCCACTAATTTCTTTTTTCCACTAATTTCTGTTTTAGGGAAATCATGGTCAAGAGGTTGACATGAACCTCTTTATAAATATTCTCTTCTTATTTCATCTTAATCATTAGTATGAAAAGATGAGACATTTTTTCATAGCATAGGATATGAAAAAAGATTATCCAAGTCAATACGAATTTTCTTAGAAGATGAAACTTGCAATACATGTGATCTCCTTATAAGAAACTTTTCCATAGTGCTAGCAAAAGAATAAAGAGTAAACTATAAGTTCATTCAATATTTTCAACTTAGGCATTCAACCATTATATCAATCATGTTCAATAAAGTAGTTAGACATTTCTCATGAGAAAAAAGTAGTTAGACATTAATTTAGTGTATATGCGTATGTACAAAATATATCACATAAATCCAACAAATTTAGCTAAAGACTAAAAGCAAGCACTAAAAGACTAGCTATTTGAAAATGTGTGCTTATTAGAAGAAAAAAAATAGTGATATAAAAATATGCCTTTTAAAAACACAATTTAAAAAATCATACTTAAACATATGATTTAGGCTTTTGGGCAATTTTTGAGAAGTACAATGTCCACAACATTTTTATAATAAATTCTAGATGGTAAGTTGTTATTGGTTCTAATTTGAACTTACCACTGAAATTTCATTTTTGTCCACTACTAACAACAAATAACAACTTGTCATTTAGGATTTATTTGTGAAAGAGTGTGAAATGTTGGTTATAAATCATTTCTCACAATTTTTTTATTCCACCTTCAATGGAACAAAATTTTAGAGAAATCAAAAAATTTTTTTTTAATGGGCTCAAATTTTTATTTAAGGTGTTCTAGTTTTTATTAGGATGGTCCAGATTTTTTTTCTAAGGTAGTCAGCAATCCATATTAATTAAAATTTTTTTAAAGGTATATTTAAAAAAAAAAAAAAAATTTCAAGTCATGGTAGTCATGTGACCATCCTGATTAACAAGTCGAGCCACCTTTGCATGTATGTTTACAAGCTTGTTCATTAATACATTATTATTTTTGAATTTGGCTTGTTTACTAAAAAAAATTAATATAAATAAATTGTTTTTACGAGCTAATCTCAAACTATCTATAAATGGCTTGGTTCACTTGTACCTCCAACACACCAAGAAAAAGAGTGTCATGGTTGTATTATCAAAAAAACTTTAGTATTGTATGAGAGTCTTCTCCATATCGATTGTGTTGGTTTCATTAAAACTACAATTGGTTGTTGGAATGTGTTAAAGAATCATAACAAGGAAGTGATTCTACATGTGTTATATATATAAATTCTTGTATTTTAGTGGTTATCCACAATCTTAAGTTGATATCTCTTAGTACTGTACTATTATAGTGTGGGTTCCTATTTTGGACAGTACCCAGACCCAAATAATAAGGATCTTGGGCCTCCAAAGAAAATAATGTTTAGTGGTTGGTGGACTAGACTTGGTTCACCGCAACTGTGTTGGGCTGATTACAAATCAATTTATGCACAAAACATGGGCACTACAACACATACACACACACACACACACACACACACACACACACACACATATATATATATATTGTAAAATAAGTGGTTGAGGAACAGTAAAGGAATTATCAAGAAAAATGTGAGCAAGAACATCAGGGATCCTCAGAAAATAGAATGATAGTTCATTATATTAAGTTTTTAAAGTACATTGAACCCTATTTCTTACTAGGATATGCCATGAGGTTCAAATAAGTTCAAAAGTCACAGACTTAGATAGCTCTTTCTAGGCTTCCAAGACTTGTGAGGTTTGAATCCCCTTGAATCCAAGTGTATCCTTAAGCACTTACTGTAGGATCCTTCACAATGCCTTTCTTTTCTCTCTATTTTTCTGAAGCTTAGTAAATCTCTCTGATGCTCTTTTTATGCTCTAATTAATAGTTGCTAAATGCCTTTTGCTAATGACTTAATCTTCCTTTTATAGTACCTTTCTAGGGTTTTTGGTATGCCATTGATTCCCTCATTTTGTTGCCTTGGGTACCAAAACCAATGCTGTGTCAGCAACATTGGTGGCTGGTCCTTTCCTTATTTCTCATTGCATTCTTCTTTTGAGGTTTCCCTCCCAAAAGTTTCCAGCTGACCTTCCTCTTTTGGGGGGTCCTAATGAGGCTGTCTTTTATTCCTTTTCCTAAAGCTTCTAAAGAGACTTTTCAGAGCCTCTTTTTGGCTGCCTCACCCTTTGTCCTTTTTCTTGAAATAGGTAGATTCATCCTTGTCATGTTGAAAGATCCCCAGCCACCTTCATTCATGGTTCACCCTTTTCTACTTTTCCCAAGGATCTGGTTCTTCCTATTAGGTATTGGTCCTTAGCCACCATCTGCTGCATAGCCTTCTTCTGGGTTGTGGGTGGCTGATGGGATATGATCGCTTTGTTCTCCGTGCCCAATGGCACGCCTCCTTATGCCATCCACATCCTGGTTGGCCTCCTCAGCTCTTCCCAGGGATCCCCCCTAGCTTTGGTTGTCCCAAGGTATGGTCCAGTCCCTTTCTCCTCCTGGGTTCTGTAAGGTTGAATTTATTCAACCATCTAATTGGCTTTATTTCGTGCCAAATTTGCTTGTAATTCAGCATTTAGTAACCCTGTATTTAGGTGGGTTTGTTGTAAGGGTAGTGAGTGAGATAGAGTGAAGATTGCTCAAGAGTGTGCAAGAAAACAGAGACTCGCGGCTGGGACTCGCGGGTGACTCGCGGCTGCAAGCCGCCAGAAGTAGCACACGTGCCAAGCATGCTGGAAGATGAACAGTCATGCTAGCTGGAGCACTACAGGACAAAACAGGACAACTAGCCATACGGTTAACTCGCGACTGGATCTCGTGACTTAGTCAAGCTGCGAGGTCAAGCCGCGAGCCACCCCTGTTTTGTAAAACCTGACGTTTCACATTCCTCTCCCACTCCAGTATAAATACCCCTTTTACCCACGATTGAAAGAGAGCTTCCAGAGAGAATTTTGAGAGAGAAACCCTAAAGAAAAACAAGATTGTTTCACCCACAATCTCTACCTTAGAGTCTCTTCAAATTCCTCAACTCTTTTCCTCTCCATTGTCAAATCCTTGAGAGGCATTATACCAAACCTGGTTCTCACCATCATCATCACTGTGAGACAGTTGTTTGGATTTCTGGGAAGCAGTTAGGAAGGAACCAATCTTCATTGGTTGATGCTACGGTCTAGTAGCGGAATCCGGGAAGCTAGAAAAGAAAAAGGTTTGGCGCAACCTCGTTGGAGCAAGAAGCTTGAAGGGCTTAGGTGCATTGGGTAGATTAGGCTTGGAGGGTCTATTGCTATCCTTGTATCCCAACTGTATTTTCTAGTGGATTGTTTACTGCTTGGAGGGCGGCGGAGAGGTTTTTCGCCGAGGACTTCGGTTTCCTCTTCGATAACACATCGCGTATTGTCTTTGTGTTTGCATCTTCCTTCCTCTCTATCTTTGCCTTTTTATTATCTGCTGTGGTTTTATTTTGTTATGGCTTAGATAGTCTTTAACCAATTTCGTATTATAGCATGTGTTAAGTTTCCGCACACTAGTTGTTTGACATATTTCTTGTATTGGTTAAGTTGTAATTTGGGGGTCTAAACGTTCAAAGGTGTTTTGTACACGTTTTTGAACTTTCAATTGGTATCAGAGCGGGTACACTTGTTGTGGTTTTATTACCTAAGTGTGATCCTAGACCCCTGTGTTGTGATTGTTGTTTTGGAATATACCATGCTGAATTGTAGCTTAAGTGTTTGTGAAAATGACTCTATGCATATGTCTGAAAGGTGTCTTACTGATGATCTTGTAGAGTTGTTAAAAACTAAGAAACATGCTAGAGTATTTGTTCACATGCTGGAATATCTTGAAAATCAGAATCATGTTTTACACAGTAGCATATCTGAATCTAAATCATTGATTAAGAAATATAAAAGAAAGAATAGAATGTTGTGTGAGATGATTGAGAATCTGAAAATGAAAAATCAATCTGAAAGAAGCATGAAAACTGATGATGAGTTTGTGTTTGAAGGTCAAGAATGTCTGTCACATGTGAACCTGTTTGTGCATACCTCATTGAAGGTGTTTAATGCGTGTTTGTGGTATCTTGACAGCGGGTGTTCTCGCCATATGACAGGGGATAAGTCACTGTTTAAGACACTCAAAGAAAAGGTTGGTGACTATGTGACCTTTGGTGATGGAAGTCATGCTCAAGTTCTAGGCAAAGGAACCATTGAGATACCTGGTTTGCCTCTGTTGAAAGATGTGCTGTACATAAAAGGGCTGAAGGCGAATTTGCTGAGCATCACTCAAATTTGTGATGATGATTTCCTGGTACAATTCTCTAAGAAGGGATGTTTGATCATCAATGAAGAGGGGATTCAGGTTTTGGAAGGAAATCGAACTACAGATAATTGTTATGGAATAGTTCCCACGGCACCCATATCGTGTAGAAGTGCTCATGTGGATATGTTGGAGCTGTGGCATCACAGATTTGGGCATGCCAACTTCAAACAAGTAACAAAAGTCTCCAAACTTGAAGCAGTCGAGGGACTTCCTAAGTTTGGAAAAGTGAAGAAGACCATTTGTGGTGCATGTCAAATGGGGAAGCAAACTAAGGCAAGCAATCACAAGGTGAATGTGATAGCCACCTCTCGGTGCTTAGAGTTACTTCATGTTGATCTAATGGGGCCTACTAGAACTGAAAGCCTAGGGGGGAAGAGATACATTATGGTCATTGTGGACGACTACTCAAGATACACTTGGGTTGAATTCCTTAGAGAAAAATCAGAAGCTTGTGAGAGGTTGGAGATTCTGTGCAAGAAACTACAAAACGAAAAAGGGATTCCGATAGCCAAAGTTAGAAGTGATCATGGGAGGGAATTTGAGAATGCAAGATTTGAGTCCTTCTGTGAGAAGAATGGAATTAAAAGAGAATTTTCAGCTCCCAAAACTCCACAACAAAATGGAGTGGTAGAGAGAAAAAATCGTGTGATTCAGGAGATGGCAAGAGTCATGTTGCTTAACAAGCAAATACCTCAAAAATTTTAGGGAGAAGCTGTCAACACCTCGTGTCACATTGGCAATAGGATTTTCTTTCGAGTTGGTACAAAGAAAACTGCCTATGAGATATGGAATGGGAAGAAGCCTAAGGTGAAGTATTTCCGGGTGTTTGGAAGTAAATGCTATATCCTAAATGATCGAGAGAATCTTGGGAAGTTTGATGCGAGAAGTGATGAGGGTATTTTTCTTGGCTACTCTACTACAAGTCGAGCGTATAGAGTGTTTAACAAGAGAACAAAGGCTGTGATGGAGTCCATAAATGTCAAGATTGATGATGCCTTACCTAAGGTGGAAATGATTGATGATGTAGAAGGGCCAAGCACCAAAGAGCCCGATGTTGAGGTAGAAGCTTTGGATATAGAAGGTGAAGAACCTATACCAAAAGTAGAATCGACTCCCATCAACCCAAGAATGGAAACGAGATCGATGTCTAGAACATCAAGTCCTCTTACTCCTCCAGAAGTTCATCCTCCTATCTCTCGTAGTGATGAAGTTTCCACTTCAAAAAGGCCATCTTCAAGAGTTATCAAGAATCATCCGGAAAGTAATATCATAGGATCTCTTGATGACGGTCTTCGCCTTAGGAAAGGAAACATTCTGCTAGCCAATCATGTAACATATCACTGTTATCTTGCACAGTTTGAACCAAAAAGGGTTGAAGAGGCTCTTCAAGATAAGAATTGGGTTGAGTCAATGCATGAAGAGCTGAATCAGTTTGTGAGGAATGATGTGTGGGAACTTGCTCCACGGCCTGAGAACGTTCATGTTATAGGCACAAAGTGGATTTTTAAAAACAAAACTGATGAAGATGGAGAGATAATTCGAAACAAATCTCGGTTAGTAGCTCAAGGATACACTCAAGTAGAAGGAGTGGATTTTGATGAATCATTCGCTCCGGTGGCAAGACTCGAATCCATTCGAATCCTCATGTCCATTGCGTGCACTTTGAATTTCAAACTTTATCAAATGGATGTAAAGTGCACATTTCTGAATGGATATCTAAATGAAGAAGTATTTGTTGAGCAACTAAAAGGATTTGAGGATCCTCATTTTCCAGATCATGTATTAAGATTGAAGAAAGCCCTTTATGGCTTAAAACAAGCGCTTAGAGCCTGGTACGATCGTCTTACACATTATCTTCTAGATAGAGGTTTCAAGAGAGGGTATGCCGATCGAACTCTGTTTGTCAAAAATGATGAAGATTATCTCCTTGTGGCACAAGTCTATGTTGATGACATAGTGTTTGGGGCAACTATCGAAGATCGTGCTACTGAATTTTCTGAGAAGATGAAGAAGGAGTTTGAGATGAGTATGGTGGGGGAGCTTACATTCTTCTTGGGTCTTCAAGTCAAACAACAGATGGAGGGTATATTTGTATCTCAAGAGAAGTATGCCAGAAACATTGTCAAGAAGTTTGGACTAGACTCCAAAAAACATGCCTCCACTCCCATGAGCTCTTTCACTAAACTGAATGTGGATTCGTCGGGAGTTGAAGTAAGTCCTACATTGTATAGGAGCATCATAGGGAGTTTGCTCTACCTTACAGCCAGTAAACCGGACATTGCTTTCAGTGTGGGCGTTTGTGCCAGGTACCAAGCTAATCCGAAGGAATCTCATCTGACTGCTGCTAAGCGAATCATTCGATATGTGAATGGTACTGCAAACTATGGTCTGTGGTATTCAAAAGACTCAAATGCTTGTCTTGCTGGGTATTCAGATGCTGACTGGGCTGGCAGTGTAGACGATCGGAAAAGCACTTCAGGCGATTGTTTTTATCTTGGTAACAATCTTGTTGGTACAATTCCTTGACTCTTTTGTGTGTTGTGTGCTTCACATATTTATAATATGATAAGTCTGTTTGTGTTGGGGCACACACCTTTTTGATTAGCTTTTTGAGCAACGTGTTTATTGTTTGTTTGTCCATTTGTGAATACTGTTGTTTCTTTTTATGATTGTTCAATCATTTTCTTCTTTTGTGTCAAAAATCCAAAAATCACATAAAAATTAGAAAATCAGAAAGCTTGATTGACATTGTTGAGTTTTTGTTTCAAAACTTGTTTTGCCTTGTACCTTTGTGCTAATGGCATTGTGCATTTTCGAGCATTGCTTGTTTCTTTGCACTCATATCTCTGTGGAAGAAATCTTGAAATCTTTGTGATTGTTGTAAATAGATCTTCAAACTTGTCATGAATGATTAGTGAATGGTTTTGTTGATCTTGAGACATGCATAGACTTGTGTCTATATATCTTCCTACTTTTTATTTTTGTTTTGCTATAAAGAGCTCACCAAATGTAAATCTCCAAATGAAAAGAGATATTGAGCTGCAAAAGCCTGTCGCACATTCTAGTATTTGACTAGGAAAAAGGGTAAGCGACCCTATATTAAAGTGAATGTTGATTCAAAAAGCCAAAGGCTTGTTCATTAAAGTGAAATGTCAAATATCACTCTCACAATGAGAGGTGATTGCCTCAAAAGATCAAAAAGATCAAATGTTATGATTAAAAGTGGAGTAAAATGTAAAGCTCCAAGTCATGTTATCAAGTTTTGTGGGAGGTCATATATACATATTTCTATAATTGAGATGGGTCACATGATCTAGTGCTAATTGTGTATGTCTTGGTTGAATTGATCATTGAAGCTTCACATTAGACTAAGGACTATCTCATTGTTGATATCCACACACAACACACAAGTTTATGTTCAATAAAATGCCATATTCATTTGTGTGATTGTACTTGATGAAATGTGTTTTCACATTCTCAATCTTTGTTAAATCAAGCACAAAAATATTTTTGAGTGTTTTAAGTGTATTTGGAAAGTCTTTTATTTGAAAAATCTGAAAATTTCAAAAATCCAGTTTTGCCCTGTTTTGGCGACTCAGTCGCAGGTATGTCAAGTCGCGTGCCTCAGCCGCGTCTTTGCGAGTAATTTTTGGCGACTTGTTCGCAAGTGGAAGGTCCAGTCGCGTGGTTTACTCAGAGATTTTCACGGCTCAGCTCGCGACTCACTCGCGAGTAGACCTTCCAGTCGCGAAAAACACTTAAAAAAATTTTCAAATTTTTGTCCTTGAGTGTTTTGGCGGCTTGATCTGGCGACTTTTTGGCAACTCGTTTCAATCGCGAAAATCGCGTGTTTTGGACATACAGGGGCAGTTTTTAAACTTTTTGTTTTTCCCTCGATCTTTTTGTGACTGTTCATTGTCCTTCTCATCTGCTCTTACCCATTCACACCATGCCTCCATTTTCGATCTCCATTATTTGCCTCTTTTCAGCTCAAAATCGTCGACTAACAGGTATGGTTTTTCTGTCTTGAACTCTATTTTACTTGTTGTTATGGTTTTCCCTCTGGATTATTCACATTTGATTGTGATTTTGTGATGGGTTTTTTAGCTCAACTATTACTCTTTGTCCATGCTTTGCTTATGGAACCTTGTGTTTCTGTTTTTGAGCTAGTTTATTTTGGTGGTTGTGTTCTTCATCATGTGCTTAGCTAGAGTTAGCTATTTTTGTCTGATCTGCTGTTGATGTCGTGTTTCACTATGATCCTGTGTGGTATCCTGTTGATGTGTTGTTGAATGTGGGTCCTTTTTCAGCTGATTATGTGGTTCTATTTGGACTCCCTCTACTGTGTAGTTCAATTTGGGCCATTTGTGTCCCTCATTGCTATTTTCTGACCATTTTCATCCAGCTATTAGGGTTTCTTCATTGTCCCTAAATTTCCACTAACCCACTGCTAATATAGTCTGTTGGATTGTGTTCTGTCATTTCCCTTGTTCATAATGCAGACTGGTCATGTCACCATTCAAGAAAGCTGCTGTGAAAGAAGGTAGTTCCAAAGGGAATGAACCAGTAATTGATGTTGATGATTACCCACCTCAACCAAAAGGGACTCGCTCTTCATCAAAGAGATTCGATCCCAACAAGTTCAGATCATATGCAGCCTATCAGTCTTATGAGAATTTCTTTCTACATGCCAAACCATTACTAGAAAGAGCTTTGGATCAGTCCTCACTTCATGACACTGACATTCCGAAATGGTTTGCTCACAAGGATTGGAATTACCTTCTCTTTGATCCGGATGACGCATATGAAGAGTTGGTAAAAGAATTTTATGCTAACACAATTGTGGAAGGCGATGAACTTAAGTGCTGGGTTCGGAAAAAGAGCTTTTCTGTCTCTCCTACATATCTGGCAGAAATTCTTCACATCAACAGACCCATTTTTTGACATTCACCGGTTTATGATGATCTTTGTCCTGATGAGGACTTTCTCAAAGAAAGTCTTGGTCAAGACTTGGAGTTCTCACACAATAGCAAATCCATCAGTGTTTCCTCTCTTTCTCCAAAACTGAGAGTGCTTACAATTGTGATGTTTCACAATTTGTACCCTTTATCAAGCACTGGGTATATGAACCTCGGACGTGCTTTGTTTCTTCATGATCTAATCTCTGATGTGGAAATAGACATCTGTGCTCATATCTTTCATGTTCTCCGCAAAATGGTTCTTCGAACTGAGTCTCGGATATGCGTTCCTTTCTGCAGTCTCATTTCACGGATCTTGAAGCTCAAGGGAATTTATCCAACGACTGATGAATCTCTTATCTCCAAACCAAGTCCAATCAACATGCGTACATTCAATGCAAGCATTGGACATAGTCGGAAGAGAGCGAAACCAGAAACTTCTGCATCTCACAGTGACTCTCAGTTTAGCACTCTCTCCCTAGATGAGAAACTTGATCGCATTGTATCCTCTGTCCACGAGTTGAATACAAAGATGTTTGGACTCACAGCTTCTCTACACCATCAAAGCACTCGATGGGATATGAAGTTTACTTCTCTTCAAACTCAATTGGATCAAATTCAGAGAAAGCTGGAAGAGGATGACTAGCCTATTCCATGACAAAAAGGGGGAGTGATAGGCATGATCAGAGGGGGAGGATATTACCTAAGGGGGAGTGTCTTTACATTCTTCTTCAGTTTCAATTTTCTCCTTAAGTTGATATATTGTGTTTTGTAAACTGTTATTCAAGATGTTTTTGTGTTTGTACCCATGTGCTTTTGTAAGCTTTTAGGGTTAATGTTTTATGCATAGTTTGTAGGCTTTATGGTATGTACCTTGCTTGATGCAGCCTTTATGCTATGTTGAAATCAGTACTTTAATCTAAATGTTCTGCATTTTGGTTTATGTACTGTCACTCTTGTGCCCTTGTAGGATTGTTCCTAGATGCATATACCTTGTGTGTTATGCATTGGTTGAGTGTTGAGCATATAAGTGTCTTGCCTTGTGCTTGTTATCTTGTATGTCCTTGTGTTCATTGCAAGTGTGAATGAGCACTGTGATCACTACCTTATGGTGTTCACTTGGTTGATCAAACCATGGTTTGTTTCTTAACTCCATCTTTGCTTGATCACATATTGCCTGTTTCATATGCATTTATAATTTTCTGCTTACAATGATCATGGTGTATTGTTGTGTTTCAGGAGTATTATGTTCATATGATTCAAGTGCTTCACAACTTCTAGAGTTAGGTGTGAGTGAGTTTTGTTCAACTGTTCCCAACTCACATGTTAAGTCTAGAGTCTGTTTTAGGGTTTTGTCACGGAATAGCCAAAGGGGGAGATTGTAAGGTTGAATTTATTCAACCATCTAATTAGCTTTATTTCGTGCCAAATTTGCTTGTAATTCAGCATTTAGTAACCCTGTATTTAGGTGGGTTTGTTGTAAGGGTAGTGAGTGAGATAGAGTGAAGATTGCTCAAGAGTGTGCAAGAAAACAGAGACTCGCGGCTGCAAGCCGCCAGAAGTAGCACACGTGCCAAGCATGCTGGAAGATGAACAGTCATGCTAGCTGGAGCACTACAGGACAAAACAGGACAACTGGCCATACGGTTAACTCGCGACTGGATCTCGCGACTTAGTCAAGCCGCGAGGTCAAGCCGCGAGCCACCCCTGTTTTGTAAAACCTGACGTTTCACATTCCTCTCCCACTCCAGTATAAATACCCCTTTTACCCACGATTGAAAGAGAGCTTCCAGAGAGAATTTTGAGAGAGAAACCCTAAAGAAAAACAAGATTGTTTCACCCACAATCTCTACCTTAGAGTTTTTTCAAATTCCTCAACTCTCTTCCTCTCCATTGTCAAATCCTTGAGAGGCATTATACCAAACCTGGTTCTCACCATCATCATCACTGTGAGACAGTTGTTTGGATTTCTGGGAAGCAGTTAGGAAGGAACCAATCTTCATTGGTTGATGCTACGGTCTAGTAGCGGAATCCGGGAAGCTAGAAAAGAAAAAGGTTCAGCGCAACCTCGTTGGAGCAAGAAGCTTGAAGGGCTTAGGTGCAATGGGTAGATTAGGCTTGGAGGGTCTATTGCTGTCCTTGTATCCCAACTGTATTTTCTAGTGGATTGTTTACCGCTTGGAGGGCGGCGGAGAGGTTTTTCGCCGAGGACTTCGGTTTCCTCTTCGATAACACATCGCGTGTTGTCTTTGTGTTTGCATCTTCCTTCCTCTCTATCTTTGCCTTTTTATTATCTGCTGTGGTTTTATTTTGTTATGGCTTAGATAGTCTTTAACCAATTTCGTATTATAGCATATGTTAAGTTTCCGCACACTAGTTGTTTGACATATTGCTTGTATTGGTTAAGTTGTAATTTGGGGGTCTAAACGTTCAAAGGTGTTTCGTACACGTTTTTGAACTTTCAGGTTCTCCCAGGGATCCCTTTCTCATAGGGCTGGGCCAAACTTCCTTTGCTTTCTTCTTTCCTTTCTAAGGCCTAAGGCCCACCCAATCATGGACTTGGGCTCCCTCTTGCCTATTCTTAATGGGCCAAACCTTGGCTCACGGATTGGGATTTCCTTGGTTTTGAGGGCCCATTTACTTTGGATCTTGTAATATTTTGAACCTCAACATATAGTAAACCAATCACACACACACACATAACCTTAGGATGCTTGTAGATTTTATGGGTATAAGGTAGCAATAATAAGCACACTTAAGGATATACATCTCCTCTATAGACTTTAAACATTTAAGACTTTACACATCCCAAGTAACCCTTTCATTGCCCAAACTTTACACATTCCAATTAGACTTTATTTCTCAAAATATATAGGTTTTTATGCTTTTATTACTAAGGGGTAGCTCAAATAGTAGAGTATTCTTATAGCTTTAGAAGGGTAATAGGATAGATACATCGCATCTCCATAATTGTTTAATATTAAATTGCTCAAATTATTAATTTTATTGATACAAAATCACTCACACACACACACACACACACAACACACACACAACACACACACACACACATATATATTTATATATATATATATATATATATGTTTTTATGCTTTAATTATTAAGGTGATGTAGCTCAATGGTGGAGTATTCTTATAGCTTAGAAGGCTACAAATGAGAGTATCTGTTAATTTTTATTCTCCATACACCAAAAAGAAAAAAAATCTGTGCCCTAGAATTCTTCTTAAAACTAGGGGTGTGTATGTGTTAGGTTAGGTTTTTTCGACTCAATATCCCAAATTCCCACACGAGTAGAAAACCAACATAATGCTGTGTGGGTTGGGTTAGGATGTTAAATTATGTTGTTTTATTCTTTGTAAAAAATTATATCTTCATTGATTATTGTGTGGGTTCTTTTTTGGACAATACCCAGGTCCAAGTAGAAACAAGGATCCTGGGCCTAATACTTGTTGTTTGGTGGATTGGGCTTGGTTCACCGCAACTATATTGGGCTGATTACGAACCAAGTTATGCACAAAACATGGATCCTACAATACATACACATTTATACATAGAAAATATATATGTATTGCACAGTAGGGACCAGTAAAGAATAATATAAGTAAAAAGAAAAAGCGAATAAAACGTCAGGGGTCCTCAGAATAATCAATAATGCTTCATTATTTCTTGAGTTTCTATTACATTATGTCCTTTTTGCACTGGGGTATGTTACAAGGTCCAAATAAGTTCAAAAGTCACAAACTTGGATAGCTCTTTTAGGCTTCCAAGACTTATGAGGTTTGAATCCCTTTGAACCCATGTATATCCTCTAGTGTTTGTCTCAGGATCCTGGATAGTGTTTTCCCACTTTTTTCCCTTTTTGAATCTTAAGGAAGTTTTTCAAAGGCTTTTATAGGCTCTAATAAGTTATTGCCGAACCGGTTTGTGCACAAGTCATATAAAGCTCCTCAAGGCAAAAAATGCAATTTCTCCTAAGTAATAAAATACCATTATAAGTGTTTTAGTGTCGTAAAATGATCCTTTACTTTTACGAAATAAGTAAAATAATTATTCATAATATTCACAATGAGAAGGAGATTGAAATAGAATATTAAAAGCTTATATTTTATTGTGTGAACATTTAAAAGAGTTCCTTCACTTGGTTCCTCGAGCGTGACGTTATGGTACCCCGAGCAGGATGTCGTGGTTCCCAGGGGTACTAGGCCTGTAATCCATGGAACCCAAAATCTCTGGTTCCATGGACTATAAGATCTTTCTCCATGCTTATTATGCAATGGAGTTTTGCCATTTCTCTTTACCTTTATAGCACCTGCATAAGAACACACTATACAATACACAGATATTCAAATAATTGTTAGTTTCTTAGATTAGGACATACATTTTAATACATATACATATATGTAAATGAATTTTGTGAGAATGATTTAGCCATGAGGATCCTAGCCCCAATTCTCACAGACTTAGTGCTTTTGCACAAGACTTGTGGGATTTGGAACTCAAGTCCAAGTAGCTTGGCTTGGGCATTGCCTTCCAAGATAGTTAGGTGATGAGGATTTTGTGGGAGAGAGTGATATCTGATGTGTGCATGTTTTGGCATATGTTTCTTTGGAGGCTAAGTGATATTTTGAATGATCTCAAGGACATGGGATGAATTCCTCTACCTTGGCTCTCTTATTTTGTTCCTTTTCTCTCCCCTTTCCCTTGCTAGGCTCTTAAAGCTCTAAGAATGATATTTTAAACCTCTGACCTCTCCCATTTTTCCTCCATCTGAATCCCCTCTCTTCCCCCTTTTTTTGTCCTATGCCTAAGTGTTCCTTTTATAGTGGACATGGTTTGGTACTCTGGGCGAGGACGTCCTTGGTCTGCTGGGTAAAACCATATCCTTTGGAATTTGAATAAGTGCATTGGGCAGAGGTTTAGCTTAATTAGGCAATTAAAACTCAAAAGGGGCATTTGGCTTTAGTTATAAATGAAAGATTCCTTCTTGGAAAGTCAAAGGAGTAGGTGGGCTGCTCCATGTACTGGATGACAGCTTTAGTTGAAAATGACAATTGAGAGGAAATTGTGGGGAGGTGTCATGCACATGGGGAAACTGAGTTTTCCATTGGTTCATGCATTCCAAGCAAATATATGAACCAAGGGAAACCTTCAGGATCCTCCTTTCACTAGAAATCACTCCCTTACTGACCAAACCACTTCTCCCTTACTTTCCACTTAGGATCCCATAGGCTTGGACCATGGGTTACAAAGATAATACTTGATTTTGCTGGATTTTTTTAATGGTTTTTTGCTAAAAATCTAAACATACACCTTGGTTTTCTCATATGTCAGCCAAAGTCCTCTTCTTAAGGCTTCAAAAGGACACATCAAGGTCCTAGGGCCTTGATGTTCTTCTTGCTGCATATCCTCTAGCCTGACTGAGATCCTTACTGCATGTCCTCTGGCCTGATCGAGATCCTCTTCTTTTTTTCTTTATTATTATTTTTAATATTATTATTTCTTTCTTTTTCCTTCTTTTTGGGACTTTGGGCCTTCATGATCCTTCTAAACTTCATGAATTGAGCCTTTTTTTGTTAAGGCCCATGGTCTTTCCTTACTTTTCATGGAATGGGCTATCATGTAAAATTTTGGTCCTCAACAATTATTCAATTAAGTTTTTAATAAATGATTAAAATTTAAATAATTTACAAAAATTATATTTTGAATTTCTAAATTCATCAAAACAAATTCAACCAAAAAAAAAAAAAAAAAAAACCAAAACAAATCATATCCAGGAAGAACTAAACCATGTTTTATGCAACCCATTCACCTATCATGCAGAACTTACTTTGAAACTATTGAAAGCTGAATGGATTGATACTCTCTTAGAGCTGATTGTAAATTTTCTCCTCCACTCTTTGCAAAACATTTGCCTAAAACTACTGCATCCAAAACTAATTAAATTTAAAATTAGTTAAATATAATTTAAAAAAAAGAGACATAAACAGGTGAAAGGAGTAATTGAAACCAAAACTAAAAGACTCCTACTCTATTACCTTTTTGAATTCAAAAAGAGAACTCCTAAATAGATTGTAAACTTTTCATCTTCTCTTCGCTCTGAAACATAACATGTTGCACTTAATAGATACTAGAGAAAGTTAATTAAAATTAAGACATAATCTCCATCATAATTACAACTCACACAGCTGTTGTTACCATGTACCAGTTGCAAAATGTTCCAAAAATGAGGCATAAAATTTGTATTCCAAATTTCCAACTCCACTAGTACTCTACTTTTTATTTTTCTCTAAAGGTTAATATTTTTCATTCATCGTAATTATGAGTTAATGTATTTTCTAACCACAAAATAACTAGGAGTGTGATGTGATTTATTAAAAAAAAAAAAAAAAAATCAACTGTCCAAACTATTGGGAATTTAGAGCAGTAATATAATGAAATAACAAAATGATCTAGTAGACAAATTGAAAATTTGATTGAATTTGAAGCACAATTGAATGCTATCCTTAAATAATATTTGCCCCCACACAAGAGTTGTTAAAGGGTTACTATAAATTTGATCCTAGGATACAATTTGAAAGCTTGAATTTGTGTGAAAACACAAGAGCTGTTTAGATCTCCAAATTAAAATTATGGCTCGATTGATTTTACTCTAACTTAAACTAAGTCCGGAATAGAGTAAATGTGATTGAACAAACAAAATAACTACTCTAAGCCATATTCATCAAATCACAGTAGTAAAATAAAAGCTAAAGGAGTAGGGAAGAAGAATGCAAACGCAAGATAACACGCCGATGTGCTATTGAAGAGGAAACCGAAGAACTCGGCAAAAAACCTTTCTGCTGCCCTTCAAGCGGTAAATCAATCCACTAGAGAATAAAGTTGGAGTGTACGAATAACAAAAGACCCTCCAAGCCAGGTCTACCTAATGTACTTGAGTTCTCTAAGCTCCTGCTACCAACTGACTTAACGAAGCATTGTCTTCTCTAGCTCTTCGGATCCCGCAATACGCCTGATTGCATCTGCCAAGCCTCACCAGCTTCTTTTGGCAAAACCCCAAAGCTTCCTAAGTTTCAAAACACTTTCTACACTCTGAAGAGGTACAAATCTCCTCTCAAGGTATGACAATGGGAGAGGGAAGGAGAAGAGGCTAGAATGATTTCTCACTAAGGATGAGTAGCTCTCTCTCTAAAAGATGTGTGTGTTGTAGAAAACCTATCTAGGGTTTTTCTCTCTGAATGACCTTCTTACAATTTCTGTGGGTAATGAGGGTATATATAGTATGGGTGAATGGTAAGAAAGTCACACTTAAAAATCCACCAGGTAGAATGTACCTTGTGGGAAGGCCTTACCCACGAGACACTCACGAAACTGACAGCCTGGCATGACTCTTCAGCTTCCAGTCATGTGCTTCTTATGTGGCTACTTTGAGGGTTAGCTTCTAGCTAGACACTCGCGAAATCCACTGATTCTTCATTTTATACTCGATTCTTCACCAACTTAATACTAAACTCAATGCAATAAAATCCCACAAAAATACAAGGAAACAAATTTATACAATTACAACACTTTTTGTCATGGAATAAAGCCAACATAAAATATAGTTGTAAATTACAACTTTACACAATCAAGTTTATTGGGTTTTACAAATAGTAATTTTAGAGAATACTCATAGGTTTCTTGTGTTTCTAAGAAAGATAAAAGAGAAGAAGTTGAATATGAACCGCAATTTATACCCAAGGAATTGTGACATTTCAATAGACATATTTTCATTTAATATGCATATTTTCAGTTAATAGATATATTTTCATTCAATAGGCACATTTCAATCAATAGACACATTTTCGTTCAATGGACACCTTTAATATATACATCTAATATGAAGGGTTATAACCTTTCAATAGACACTTTTTGGTATATTCAATATGAAGAGTTATGACCTTTCAATAGGCCATTTTTGGTATATCAAATTTGAAGGGTTATGACTTGTCAATAGACACTTTTTGGTATATATATTACAATTTATAATGTATATTCCTATATATACAACACAAACTAATCTTGAGATGCAACATTTTGTCTCTTATTCCTTTCCATAGAGAACTAAGAAATAAAATAACATTATTTTCTTCTGCCTAACTAATAAAACTTTGTGCTATTTCTTTTAATATCTTTTTTTTTTCCATACATTTTTGCTTGCTCCAGCTCAAAATTAATTCATTCTCAAAAAAAAAAAAAAAAAAAAACCTCAAAATTAATGGATTTTTTTTTCCATTCAATAGCTATTCTGGTGCATCACATGAGTTTGTGACTGGTTTGTGTATATATGTGTGTGTATGTATGTATTAGTACCTAGGAAAGAATGCATCTTTTATTTACAAAATAGAAAATCGATATATTTGAACATTGATAAATTGCCAACAAACATACAAGGATCATGAAATTATGGGAAATAGAATTTAAGAAAGAAAAGATTCACATTTTCCGTCACACGAAAACACACTAACTTCCAGCTTCTTTGTGGTCTATCTAAAAAGGTTGTGGTTCCTTTGTGGTAGACGCAGTTATTTTGGCATTTAGGTTTGTGGAGTTTGAACCAGTAGAGATGGGATTCTTCAACTCTATCGACTTTTCTGTATTTAGATAGAATAGAGAAACAAGGGACCTATAATAAATTTGAAGTCTGCTATATTATTAATCTCATGGGTTTCTGCTTTGCTACTTGAATTTCCAAAACCCAAAACAAAAAAGTAAAAAAGAAAAACCAAAATGTTCTCCAATATTCAAAGACAAAAAAACATCACAGCTAGCTATCAAGCAACGTGCGGGCATGAAATGCTTCCGAGTTATCCTTGCCTTAAAGAGGTCAAATCTTGGCACAAATTAGTATTTAGTACATCAAACATATAAAGTTTTGTCAAATTTCTCCATTCTCTCGGAGCCGCCTTGAATATTTTATATTTGCTTAGACCAAGGGGAGACATGCCTTGTTCACACTGTAAATGGAGCAAATATATGGAGATCGCATGGATCTCATAAGGGTATACTTTATTCTAGCAGTTGTAGGCTCCTTTTGAGTTCCAATTTTATTAATTTAGAATTTTCTTGACTTGTTTTGATACATGTATAGTCACACACAAATCATGTGTATTAACTAAGTTAAATACAGCCCTCTCAAAAAAAAAAAAAAAAAAATAGTGTTAAATACAGCATAAATACATACAAGGCCTAAATAAGTCTGAATTTCTACAATTGAAAGAAACAATTTTTTTTTTTTTTTTTTTTTGAGAAGGACCTTTAACTTAAATTAAAAAAAGTCAGCAAAAATCAGCTAATAGAACAGAGGGAAGGTGTGGAGGAACATCCTCCATCCAAACAAAAAAACCACTAATATGTCTTGCATGTTTAGCTAGGTTGTTAGCTATAGAATTGCCCGATCTATAGGTATGAAATTTTTCTTTTTCTTTTTTAAAGGCATCTATAGAAAGAAAATTGTTTTCATAGCTTATCATTTAAAATTTAGATATCTCTGTCATGAGCTAGCTCTCTTTGAGGATCTTTTTTTTTTTCCCAATAAGGCATGAGGCAATGCAAGGTCAAGCATGCCTATCAAAGTTATAAATTCTATTTTGGTGATATTTTTAATTTACCTATTATTAGAACAAAAAAAAGGGTTTGGCTTACCTCTAATACTTTTTTTTTACTGGGAGTCTCATTTTGTATTAAATACACAATGGCAAGTGGTAGTAGGTTTTAATCTTCACATTTTATTTAGTTAGTGGGTAATGTGATAGTTTCTCATTAAAACAAAAAGAGATTTCAGTTAAAAAAGTATTAGAGGTAAGCTCAACCCCAAAAAATATAAGCACCAAAATTGCAAAACACTCCTATATATCGTTTAAAGTTAATTGATATGGTATATATGCATAAATATATATAAATATATAAGTATTCATGAATACAATTTAAAGTTCTTAAATTTAACATAAAATCAAGTATAGTATTAAAAAAAAAAAAATTGATAACACTTCGACTATAAATCAAAATTAGGGCAACTTGTTTTTAGAAAAATTTGACAAATCCCTCAAACAATTGAATAATTAAAGAATATATATATATATATAGCCTTTCCAACCTAGATTAAAACAATCATATTGACTGAACCCCTAATAGGCCGAGAGGATTTAAAAATCGAGACTAAAACAAGAGGGAATTTTAAGCTAAATGGAACAAGGGGGTTAAGCATTTTGGCATAGCTGTTAGTTCTCAGCAGAAATAGAACAAAATCAATAATTTTGATGTTTACGCCCAAGTGTAATTCCAACCTGAATTTTATCATGAAAGTTCGAATTTCTTTTTATGTTGATTTTTGTCATATAACAATCAAGAAACAAGTTCGTTAATTTGTTCTTAATCAACTAAAAATAAGGACAATCATTGTGCTAAGAAGAATTCATTCATTGAATTTCTCCATATGTGATTCACACAATATGTGAACGTATAGGATGGACTTCCTGTCCAATGTGTGTCGCCACTCGCCATTACATACTGCCGGTTAAAGACTTAAAAACTAAATCTTAAAAATCAGATCAAAATGTCACAAACGTATGGATGAGAATTAAACAACTTATCATCGATCATCTCAACCAAATTTAGTGCTACATCCCAAAATTCCTGGATGGTAACTGGCCTAGATGATTCACCACATTTTTTGTTAGACAATGAATGTTAATTAAGAAAAAGAAAGTAAATATTTATATAATAG
The DNA here is from genome assembly GCF_932294415.1 of Quercus robur. Classification (NCBI taxonomy): domain Eukaryota; kingdom Viridiplantae; phylum Streptophyta; class Magnoliopsida; order Fagales; family Fagaceae; genus Quercus; species Quercus robur. The sequence goes on from NC_065543.1 coordinate 23,817,403, forward strand.
AGCTGCATATTTTCCTTAGTCAGAAAACAATTAAGGATAAATAACAATCAAATGTCAATTAGAAAGAAAAAGAAAAAGAAAATTATTCACTCTCTCTCTCTCTCTCTCTCTACTGAGTGAGAGATGAGGCATTGCCTGTGGACGCAGAAGATGAAGAGGAAGAGTTCTTGTGATTATGCATCCAGACTTTGAAGACTTGCCTACTGACCCCAATTCCTCTACAAAACCTCTCAATCTCATCCTCAAGATCCTTCCTTTGTAGCTTCCACCCAAGCTTCTCAGCAAATGCCAGCATCTTCTCCTTCTGATCTGGTGTGAACTTGGTCCTGAACCTCTTCTTGCTAGAGCTCCTCTCCCCAAGCTCACTGCCGCCACTGTAGTCCATGAGGTCTGCGGTGGTGGTATCTGCAGAAGGGTCACGGCTAGTACAGCTGAGTACAAGTCCTCTACCATGTGGGGGTACATAGGTGACCTTGCGGTGAAAGTTGCGGTGACACCCACATGCTGCACATTGTAGGCTTCCATGAGAGGTATCATCTAGCGTGAACTCTCCACAGCCATCTGTGGCATAGCTGCCTAGACTCGCTGCATGATTTCTCAAGCACTCTCTGTATATATCATTTGTGTTATTGTCACCCTCCATCTCTCTTTCTGTCTCTCTGTCTCTCAAAGGTTCTATCCTGTTTGATACTATATAATGGATCAAAGGAGGGTTTGAAATTACAATCAAGCTCCTTGCCCTTCGTGGCTAGGATAGATAGGATATATACAGTTATATACTGTCCACGCTTTGTAGCTTTTTATCTACTTACGAACAAAAAAAAAAAAAAAAAAAAAGCTTTTTATCTACTTGTATTGTGTATGTGCAACGTCGTGGTTATTTTTAGTTGTTACTGAGAGAGAGTACGGCAATGATTATTATTGCGAGGATTCTAGCCTTTTATTTTTATTTTTTAAAATATTTGGCAATATGTCACTGTTTTGAAACTATATAAGTATGTGTTCCTGTTTCGAAACTCGATTTTATTAAAATCGAGTTTCAATGAAAAACTCGTTTGGTTTAAAATCGAGTTATGACCGATCAAACTTAAAAAAAAAAAAAAAAAAAAAATCGAGTTTCAATGAAAACTCGCTTGGTTTAAAATCGAGTTATGACCGATCAAAAAAAAAAAAAAAAAAAATTGCACTCAAGTTCCATACCTATAGTGGCGTTTTGAGGCAATTTTTTTTATAAGTTTGATTGCCTCATACTAGGTTTAGGGAGCCCTATAGCAGCGTTTTAAAGACCTATAGTGGTGTTTTTATACAATTTTTTTTATAAGTTTGATATAACAAGTTCAGGGAGCCCTATAGCGGCGTTTTAAAGCCCTATAGTGGCGTTTTAAATGAAACTCAAGTTCCATACATTTAAAAAAAAAAAAAAAGTTTGATAGGGCATAACTCGATTTTAAACCAAGCGAGTTTTTCATTGAAACTTGATTTTGTGATAATTGAGTTTCAAAACAGGGGCACGAATTTATATAATTTCAAAATAGGGGTATATTGCCAAATATTTTAAAAAATAGGGGTAAAAGGCTAGAATGCCCTTATTGTTGCAAACTCGGTTTATACACGTCACTTATTTTATACGTTAAATATGAACATACTAAAAAAAATTGTGGACAATTTGTGTAAAATTATGGAACTTTTTTTGATAAATTGGAAAATTTTTACACAAAAGCAAAAGCTATAAATATTGTGTATATGAAATATACAATAGTGAATGCATGTGCAAAATATTTTTCTTTTATCATGCAAGCCTTTCTAGTTTCTACAGTACATTATGAGCTTTTATTTTCTCTGTCACTTTTATGTTTTAAATTCGGACATTATATTTTCAACTTGTAAAATGTGTACATTAGCATATCAACTGTAAATATTGTGTAAAAACAATGGATATAAAATGAGTGTAAAAACCTATTTTTTGGCTGCATATTGCAATTCAGGCAATTTTACAACTGTGAAATATAAAGCTATTTGTTTCGATGGAAAACCTTGTGTAAAAATAGTTTTTCAGTGTTTGGTAGTATAAAAAAAGATAAGTCAAAGGAAAACTATCTTTGGTCAACATAATAAGTATGCTTATTTTTAGGGATTGTTTTCCACTACATTTTTTTTGGAAAACAACTCTATCTCATTGCAAACTAAATAAAGGAAGTTATGAGGTTGTTTTTCAACTCATTTAAAGTTACTACCAAATATTGAAAAATGAGAGAGTTTTATAAAAAATGATTCTTGGAAAATGACCTGTTTTCTAGAAAACATCATTATTGAAATAAAAAGAGCGAATCTTTATTCTTGGCAAAAAATTGGACATGCCATACATTCTTTGTAGTACTCTAGGTAGTAGTTAATTTAAAATGGGGGCTGAAAATTTGATTAATTCCAGAAATTATTTTCTTTTCCATTGTGAAAATAATGCTTATTTTATTTAATTAAACAGGTTTAGTTCAAATGATACTTCTCTCTTATAAGAGTAAATTGAAGGGTCGTGCGGGGGTAGTCAATTTAAGGTCCATATGTGTAACATAACAAAGGCTTAGTTTTACAACCATTTTGTTGATATACTTTTTTTTTTAAAATTTCTTTTTTAATTTAACAACTTCATCTTGTTATGTTAATTATGGTAAAAAAAAAAAAATTTATTAGAATGGTATTACACTTAAATTAAGTTAAAGTAGAATTTTTATCTTATAAAAAAAATAATATTACCACTTTAGTCATATAAAATGTTTTTCTTAAAGATTGGACACTTTAATGCTAGATAGCATTCCTTTTATGAAAGCTATTGGAATTGGCTCATATATATTTTTGTACCAACTACGAAACAGTAAAATAAATCGTATTTTGGGGATTTGAACCGGATAAATCTGTGTTTTTTTTTTTTTTTCAAGGGGATAAATCTATGTTATATATAAACATTGTTGTAACCCTAATGTCTCATATAGTGAACTAGTAGTCATTTGTCATGTGGTTGTTGCCGCACAAATTTTGTACATGAATTTATCTCTTTTTTTAATCTTCCTTATATTGATTATTCACAACAAAAGCCAAATTCTTTGTTCTTCCTTTAAAAAAAAGCAAAATTCTTGGAACGCTTTTGGCTTTTCTTACAGTAGTTTTTTGAATTAAATGGGTTTAAGTGATCAGTTGCATTATTTAACTTTCTCAAAAAAAAGTTGCATTATTTAAATACATGGACTTTGGAAAGTAAGTTTTCCTCCGATCCCCTAGGCCTAGTGTGCATCAATTTATTACCTTGACTTGATCCATCAGGCTTGGGATGGGAAAAAGTAGTTCTCATTCCATATAGCTAATTAATATGATGGTTTGATATATCTTTTTTTTTTTTTGAGAAAGATGGTTTGATATATCATATAAGAAAGAAAGAAAGAAATATTTGTGAAGCATAGGCAGTCAAAGTAATTCGTGGCTAGTCTTAGCAGCATCACATGGCATATTTATATTTATAAATTGTGGAGGAGAAATTAGGAGCATTTAAAATGGAACATACATAGTTGGATTGTAACTTGGTTCATGAACTCAAAAAATTGAGTATTAAAAATAGCGTTTAAGACAACTTGGTTCATGAACGCAAGAATTGTGTATTAAATAGGTTTAAGACAACATTATTTCTTCTGTCCCAGTCGTCGAATCTTGCAATAAGGTCAAGGAAAAGGAAATGGAAATGGAAATGAAAATGAAAATGAAATCCCTCTAAACTAAAACAATGGGCTCCTGACTCCTGACTCCTGACTCCAACATCATCCAAAAATATCAGCTAAAGCTTTAGCGGGCCCGTGAACGTTTTTTTTTTGCAATAATTCACTTTGGGGGGAAAAAAAAAAAAAAAAAAGTCGTCGGGAATTTCATAATTTAACACATGCTCCCCTGTCCTCTCTTTTTTGTACTCTTGTTTGATGCAATTGCTAGAGAAATTCTATATATACTACATCTCATCTACACACCAATCACACCACGTAACGTATGAACTGTGCTCCTCATCCCCTTGGATCTTGCTGCTCTTAATTTGCATATATAAAAATGCAGTGACTGGTGCTATTAATTTCCAGCTACAAAAGATGGTTCCTTTGCACTAAATTCTCATTTTTGTGGAGTTCGGGAGACATAATTGGTAGGTTCTATCATAGTAATAATGATTCTTACATATACAAAATATCACATAAATTAAAATTGTGTTTTTAAAAACATGATTTCACAGTTTAAATGATATCATATTTTTAAAACTCGATTTCATAAGAAAGTGTGTAATAGGCTAATAGCAAATATGTAATAAAAAATTTTCAGTACGTACTACTACTAGGAAGTTTGATCACCATATTTTTTTAAAAAAAGAATTCACGATCTTGGATCTGTAATTTGCCACTTTTGGTGGAAGTGACTTCGAATTATACTGAAAATATATTGCATATTATTATTAGTTAGAATAATCTTAATTTAACAGTGTTCTTGTCATCTAATTAATAAGATGTTTAATATTGAATTTCATGTACACCACGAAGGAAGCAAAATTACCATATATATATATATAGATGGGGGGAAATGTTAGTATCTCTTTAATTAATGTAGTATATATGTATAGATAGACTGTATAAAATCAATGAGAAGATGGCAAGGATATCAATATTATGGTAGGCAAGAGGAAGGGAATATATTGATAGGATTTTACTCATGTGTGTTCTTAGGGCACACATTAGTTTCCATTTTTAGAAAAATTTTTTTTGAGAATTGAAAAAGTAATGACAACTTTTTTAATTTTTGAAAAAATGCTTCAAAAAATAGAAATGACACACATTAACCGGACCTATAGCGATATAGTGATAAGGGTGTGAGCTGGATGTGGAATGGTGTGTAATTAATATATATATATATATGGAATGGGAAATGGAAGGGGGGGGGGGGGGGGGGGGGGGAAGTTTTCCTGTTGATGATGTGTGGGAATAATAATAATAATAATGTTGTTCGCTTTTTTGGAGCCTTGCTTTGTTTCCTTTTTCTCCACTCAGACTCAGTGTGTCTGTGTTGTCATTGTAATTGTAGTCATATGACCTTGTGTACAGTGGAAGGAAAACCACAAGAGGAACAGTGACTGGAGAGCTGTATTATTAAGGCTGCAAACTCTCTGGATCGCTAAAAAGCTACTGCCTGGTCCAAACTTGGGGGTCATAGTCCTTTCCTCTTTGGCTTGTAATGCAAGTGAAAATTTGGCTTAAAAGAAAAGTGATCCTTCTTTTGTCGAAAATCGAAATGATTGATTTTCACGTGGAGCAGATCAGGGTTCAACTCCAAATGTTTTTTTTTACTATTTTGTTGACTTAAAAAGACATTTAAAAAATAAATTAAACTTTTTTTTTAAAAAAGAGTTTTAATCTATAATGTTCACTTCTGATGATTACACTCTTTGTTATTAGATCAAAACATAGATTAGTTTTTTGTGCAACCATAAAAAACAATGGTTTTGAAACCTGAACCGTTTAATGAATCTTAAAAAGAAGAGGTTTAAAATTTTTGTGGTTGGACTAGAATCAAAACAAAAGTGAACCGTGATGACAACATAATTAATTTATTAATTATTAAAATATAAATAAATATATTAAATTAGTAAAATTTGAAAATTTGACTAAAATAGTCCAAAATAAGTATAGATAATTATATAACTTTCTTAATACAAATAAGAATTATTAAATTCTAAGAAAACATAAATAGATATTCAGTTTCTAAATTATCTTAAGTCATGACAAAGCACAATATATTTTTATGGGCAAATTACAATGAACTTGCATGTGGTTTGACCTGTTTACACATTGCCTACCCGTGGTTTAAAACTTAACACTTTGTCTACCTGTGTTTAACTTTGTTTAGTTTCCATTACACACCTCCATTAAAATCAAGAATAAAAATGTATTTTCTCTTCCCTTTTATGTCTCTTTCCTCCAAAAACAAAAAAAATACATAAAAACAAAAACAAAAAAAAATAGATCAAAATGGGTTATTTCAAACCCAAGAATATGCATCTCTTAGAACATGGCTCAAATAAAAAAAAAAAAAAAAAAAATCAAACCTAGAACACAAGAACACAACATTTGTAAATATAGTTCAAATGTTCATAAAAGTGTTCACAAAAATGGCATCTGCCTAAGCCTTGGCCCTTTTTGGGTTTAGATTGTTAGTTGTGGCCCTAAGGCCTTCCATCATATTAGTCCATGAATATCCTTGATGCTGAAAGAAGAAGAAGAAAGTGGAGGAATACTGAAAGCAGAAGTAGAAAAAGGAGGAAGTAGGACCTGATAGACACAGCATGGAAATTACTAATGGTAAATTTTGATTTCTCAAGTTCAATAATATTTATTGTTCATAAAAACATACTTAGATAAAAAGAAGAAAGATTGAGGTATGATCACCGATTTCAAAATTGTCATCGAGCTTCCAAAATTGAGATTGTCACGTCATTTACTGAAAAAATTTGTGGCATTAGCTTAGATGAACCAAAATCCTCCATACCTCTGGCAAATAAAAATGCTGGTTGTTTTGGTGAAGGTAGAAGTGCAGTTTCCTTGTTGAACATCAGGATCACATCAAATATGGTTGTGGGTTTGTCCTACAAATGTCCTGTTGAGATACATAAACATAGCACTCCTTTGCTTCCAAGAAAATTGAAACCTATGAAGCGTTGCAGTCTGATCGCCCTCATCCTTGTAGACACTCAATTTTGCACCCATAATTTAATCAAGAAAGATGGCTAGAATGACCATTCATATACTCGAAAAAAAAAATTCATAGTTGCATTACATGCATTAATTCATTCATTGCATATCATAGAAATGATCTTGAGATTCTAACGGTCGCGACTGTATGTCGGATTTCCAAATCAGACTGTCGGATTTCCAAATCAGACTGTCGGATTGAAAGATATTGCACGATCAAGTTTGCACGGTCTACATGCATTTTGTTTGGGTGGAACCAACCGCGCACTATTAATTTAAATTAATTCTGATTGGTTAGACAATTAAAATTAATTAAATAATTTTGTGATTGGTTGTTAGTTAGTGTCGAAAGTATACTTGCATGCAGGGGAATAAAGAGGATAATTAGATAACAACAAAATTGTGGATAATCAAGACTTTTTGGAGTGTTTATCTACAAGATAATCATTGTTGAAAAGACCTGAATCATCAAAAAAGGAGTCCAAAATGGATTCAAACTCAAACGCGGGTCCAACACCCAAGAGGGCCATTCGACACTCTTGAAGTGCCAATCGGCACTTCTCAAGAATGCACGATAACCTCAATTAATAATGCGATTAGAAAAGTTTTCAGAAAAACCCATTCAACCTTACAATCTCCCCCTTTGGCTATTCCATGACAAAACACCCTAAAACAGACTCTAGACTTAAACGTGAGTTTGGGAACAATGGCAAAACTCACTCACACCTAAATCTAGAAGCTGTGCAGCTCTTGAATCATATGAACATGAATCTCCTGAAACACAACAATACACCATGATCATTGTAAGCAGAAAATCATAAAATGCATATGAAACAGGCAATATGTGATCAAGCAAAGATGGAGTTAAGAAACAAACCATAGCTTGATCAACCAAGTGAACACCACAAGGTAGTGATCACAGTGCTCATTCACACTTGGAATGAACACAAGGACATACAAGTTAACAAGTACAAGGCAAGACACTTGTATGCTCAACACTCAACCAATGCATAATACACAAGGTATATGCATCTAGGAACAATCCTACAAGGGCACAAGAGTGACAGTACATAAATCAAAATGCAAGACATTTAGATTAAAGTACTGATTTCAACATAGCATAGAGGCTGCATTAAGCAAGATACATACCATAAAGCCTACAAACTATGCATAACACATGCATAACACATTAACCCTAAAAGCTTACAAAAGCACATGGGTACAAAGCACATTATATTGAATAAAAATTTAAACAATATAAACTAAAAGTGCTTAAAGTTTCTCCCCTTCAAAATGATGAGAAGCTGTGATGCACTTAGAACATGTATACTTGTAACCTGAAACACTTGCACAAAACACATTAGACCCTCAAGGTAAAGCAAGTAATAAAAGAACAAGTATAATGTAACAAGTAAATTGTGATCAAGTAAACATGATGTGAAACATGTGAGCAACTTGATCATACACCAAAACAGTCATATAGAAATGACTACAATGATCACATAGCAAAGCAAATGATCATACGAACATGCATTCAAAGAAGCACAATAGCATAGGGATATATGCATGTCCAAAGCACAAACATGATGCAATGAGAACAACAAAGCATAACTCAAAGAACCATAAAGCCAACAAGAAAACAAACAGAACAAAGTTTTCTAGATAACACAATGTCTTCTCCCCCTTGATATATGCATCTCCACTATGGAAAATCTCTCCCCCTACAAATGTGCACGAGAAATAGAATTTCTCCCCCTAAGGATGTGCACAAGAGTCATAACAAGAGTCATATAGAAATGACAAAACACTCCGGTATACTCTCTAGAGTATACTCTCCCCCTTTTTGTCAAGATTAGACAAAGGGTCAAGGAGAAAAAAAAGGCAAGAGATGAATGAACAAACAATGATAATGATGCATGAGGGGTGCAAGATGAATGAGAAAATCAAGCTCAAACCTAAGACAAAGTAACATGCTACAAAGCATAAGGTAAGCATGACATGCTAGGATGAAGAAATAAGGTAAAGACCAATGCATGACAAAGGTAGCAAAGGTGTGTGCAAGAGGTGGCTAAGTGCAATGCATGACCAATGTATGAAAAATGCACATGTGGGGCAAAGTGTACTAAATACACAACCAACGAACCAAACATGTTCCTAATGAGGAAACATGAGAAACCCCAAAGTTTGGTAATTATCGGAGTCCAAACAAGCGAGAAAATGTCTAAGAGGCATTTTATCAAACACCTAGCATGCACACTATGAACAATAATGTGAAACAATGCATGAACATCATGAAAATCACCCTTAATACATGTTCTTTCTGCCACAAGGGGCCAACATCCAATGCATATCAACAAAAGAAACTAATCCCATGAAGAAAATTGACAAAAAATAAGTTTTCCCAACCCCTATGATGAAAATCCCAACCAAGAGCACAAAACTCTCCAAAACATAATCTAAGGATCAAAATCAATGAAAAGAGTTTATAATTACCTTAGAGATGTTAATGGATTGAAAAACCATTCAAATTGGTTGGGTTTTGATGTAAAAATATTGAAAGAGGGGTTTTAGAGAGGATGGGAGAGGTTTAAAACAAGTTTCCCACGAAAAAGCTCTTTAAAAAGCTAATTCTGGGCGACTCGCGACTGGCGAGTCGCGAGCCAAGCCGCGAGTGAGCCACGAAACCTCTCTGTATGAACTCGCGGCTTAAACTCGCGGCTTGCAAGCCGCCAAATCGAGTAACCAAAACTGGCAGCTTGCTGGCAGCTCACGCAAGTAGCCAAAATGAGTGGCCAAAAAATCTGACACTTGTTTTTCAAACCAGAACATGTTTAAACATTGAAAAACAAAGTAAGCACTAAACATAAACACAAAAAGTGATAAAAATCACTTCCAAAAACATATAAAATGATCAAAAATATTTTTGGATTAATCCATATAAGATTGAGCACACGCACATCATATTTAGACAAGTACAATCTAACAAATGAATAAGACATTCATTGAACATTAGGCAAGTGTGTTGTGTGTGTATCAAATGTGGAATAGTCCTTAGTCTAGAGTGAAGTTTCAATGATCAATTCAATCAAGCCATACACAACTAGTACTAAGTCAAGTGGTCTATCTCAATTATAGAAATATGACCTCCCACAAGAAAATGATTACATAAGATTGAAGCTTTTCATTTGGCTTCTTACAATTCATATCATTTGATCATTTTGAATCAATACAACTCATTTTGAGCAATACATCTCATTTTTGAGATTGATGCCTGAAATTTTTGATATTTCAAATTGATGAACAAGCCTTTGGCTTTTTGGGCATCATACATTTTCATATAAGTCGCTTTCCCTTTTTCCTAGTCGAATACTAGTATGTGCGACGGCTTTTGCAACTCATCATCTCTTTTCATTTTGAGATTTACATTTATTGAGCTCTTTAAGCAATAAAAATAAAAGAGTGGGAAGAGATATAAGCACAAGTCTACGCATGTATCAAAACCAACATGACTATTGACAAATCATTCATGACAAGCTTGAAGATCGATTTACAACAATCACACAAAGATGTCAAGATTTTTCCCACAAAGATATAGGTGCAAAAATAACAAGCTAAGCTCGTAAATGCACAAAGCCATTTGTACAAAGGTACAAGGCCAAACTCACATGAGATATGTGCTCAACCATATACGATCAAACTTTTTGAATTTTTCACTTTTTATGTGGTTTTGGATTTTTTACTCACACAAAGCAGAAACATAAAAGTAAGATCAAGAACAAAACAATGCATACAAATAAATGCAAGATGCACAAAATGCATGATGATATGACATTTAATGCATGGAGGGTCCTACAAAGATCGAAAAAATTAGATCAAGGACCAAAAAGAGCACAAGCTCAACCATAGGAACCCTTCCTCATCCAAACGGAATGATTGTTTGGAATGAGTGTCTCATGGGAAGTGAGACGAGGGTTGGAAGAATGAAAACCGGAGATGCACATAGACAAGGAGGTAAGAGCATTAACCACTTTCTTCAACAACTTGCCATTTTCCATCCAATCCGGTTTAGCTTTCAAAGCACAACTTCCAAAAAACTCAAGTTTCTCTTTTCTTTTGATTCTCTTAAGAGCTTGAAACTTAGAGCAATGAGGTCTTAGATGACCAAAGGCACCACAATGGTGACAAGCAATGTATTTAGGTCCATTAGGCTTTTTGGGAAGGGATCTAACAACAAAGTTTTGTTCTCTTTTTAACTTGAGGCATTGGGGTCTTATGTAACCGATCACACCGCAATGGTGGCAAGTAGGAACAAACTTAGATCCACTCAAATCCCTAGATTGGGACCTAAACAGAGGCTTAGGCTTAAGAGCCTTTCTCTCCACTTTTTGATTTCTTTTGTGTGGAGGAATGTACACCGATTTGTCCTTTGAGGTAGAACATACAGTTGGCACAAAATCGGGTACCACAACATGATTGCAACATATATTATCTTCCATTTTAGCAACATGTTCAGCAATCAAACACTTGGCATGCATCTTAAGAGATTCATTTTCAGATTTAAGATCATCAACAAGTTTGTTAGACAAAACAAGTTTAGCATCCAAGTCTTTATTTAAACATTCAAACTCTTTTAGCTTTTCAAGAGAAATTTCAGCAAGATTCTTATATTTCTTAACCAATTTGTTGGATTCATTGAGTTTAGCAATCAAATCATCCTTTTCACAAACTAGCTCAAATTCTTTTGAAACTTCTTAGCTCCTTTCTTCAAGAGTTTGTCAACAACACCCATAGATTCAAGTAACATGTCATCACAATTATGAGGATTAACACTCATAGAGGCATTTTCACAAACACATGGCATGTTACAATCAACAATATCCATAGAAGCATACAAAGCATTATCCATGGCAAAATACACAAGGGGTCAAGGATCACACTTAGGTAATAAAACCAAAACAAGTGTACCCGCTCTGATACCAAATGAAAGTTCAAATATGTGTATAAACACCCTTGAATGTTTAGACCCCCAATATACAAATTACCAATACAAGCTTTAAATCAAACAATTAATGTGCGGAACATGAACAAAAGCTTAATACAGAATTGGTAAACAATCTAAGCCAATTAAAAACACATCCACAGCAGAAAATAAAAGGCAAAGATAAAAGGGAAGAGAGATGCAAACACAAGGACAACACACGATGTGTTATCAAAAAGGAAACCAAAGCCCTCGGCATAAAACCTCTCCGCCGCCCTCCAAGCGGTCAATAATCCACTAGAAAATGTAGTTGGGATACATGAACAGTAATAGACCCTCCAAGCCTAATCTACCCGATGTACCTAAGCCCTCCAAGCTTCTTGCTCTAACGAGGTTGCGCCGAACCTTTTTCTTTTCTAGCTTACCGGATTCCGCTACTAGACCGTAGCATCCGCCATCCTTGGCATCTTCCAATGCTTCCCAAAGCTCCAAAAACACTCAACACTCTGAATGGGTGTGGGTAGTGTTTGGATAGAAATCTCCTCTCAATAGGTATGACAATGAGAGAGGGAATGAGAAGAGACTACAAAGATTTCTCTCTAAGGATGAGTAGCTCTCTCTAATTGGGTGGGTGTTTTGAAGAAACCTCTCTTAGGGTTTTTCTTTCTGAATAGCCACACATATTTTGTGGGAATGAGGGGTATTTATACTGGTGTGAGAATGGAATGCGAAGAGTCAGTTTTTCCAAAAACAGGGCTGGCTGGTGACTTGACCTCGCGACTTGACTAAGTCGCGAGTTCAAGTCGCGAGCTAACTTAATGGCCAGTCTGGATTTTTGTCGTGTAGTTCTCCAGGTGGCGTGACTGTTCAGCTCCCCTGCATGCTCTGCACGTGAGCAACTTTTGGCGGCTTGCAAGCCGCGAGCCACCCGCGAGTCTCTGCTTCACTGCACTGTCTTGAGCATTTCTTCACACTCTCTCACACACTACCCTTACATGATTCCCACCTAAATACAAGGTTTCTAAGTGCTATATTACAAGCAAATTTGTCATGGAATAAAGCCAACACATGGTTGATTAAATTCAACCTTACATGTGTGTTTGTCTTTGATTGATGTAGATGGGGACTTGGCTTTGATTGACCTAACCAAGCCTTTTCTTAGGGAAGAATTTGGTCAAGATCTGAAGGAAGGCTTCAAAGAGAACCCAAGGCTGACACTTAAGCTAGTAGCTCCAGTTCCAAGCCCATCAGTCCCATCACGGTACTGAAGCCCATGAGCATAGAAGACATTCTACTGCTGCAACATCACAATCCCATATTCAACCTACAAGATAGTTCAAGCCACAAGAAATCTGAAGCTCCTAACACTATGGTAATAAGGCTGAATAAGGCTGAAGAGTAACTAAGAGGAGAATAAGGCTGACCATAATCCACCAACCATGGCAAGTGAGAAGAAGATCAATGAGAGGATAAACAAGATGGAAGAGATGATTAAGAGAGCTCGTAAGATGGAGGACCTCATGGAATACCAATCCTTCTCACTTTTCACCGATGTGAGATTGCCTCCCAAATTCAAGATGCCAACCTTGGACAAGTTCAAAGGGACTAGCTACCTAAAGTCCCATTTGAAGATGTATACGATGGCCATGCAACCCCTAGGAGCAACTGAAGAACTACTTGCTCAAATGTTCCAAAATATCCTAACTAGAGCCGCTCTTAAGTGGTTTCTCAACCTAGATGATGCTAGAGCAAGGAGTTGGGAGGACATCTGTCGTGAGTTTCACAATCAGTACAAATACAACATAGAAGTGGATATAACAAGGAGGGATCTCGAGACCATGAAGCGAAGAAGAACAATTAGCTATGGTTGTAAAGAATTTATTACTTGTATACCATAAGTACTTGTTTGCTCAGTTTTTTCCTAATTTTAAAGCTTTGATTGTTGCTGGAACCCAAATTGAGGATGCAATAAATTGAGTGTGAAGATGTAACTGAAACCATAAATTACCCGACATCAACAAATGGGAGGGATGAATGTTCAAATAGTGTGTAAAACACCTATGAATGTTTAGACCCCCAATTTACAAATTAGCAACACAAGCTTATAATCAAACAATGTACGTGTGGAATATGAAAATAAACTGAAAGTTCAAAAATGTGTACAAAACACCTTTGAACGTTTAGACCCCCAAAAAGCAACTTAACCAAATCAAGCAATATGTCAAACAACAAGTGTGCGGAAACTTAACACATGCTATAATATGAAATTGGTTAAACAACTATCTAAGCCATAAAAAAATAAAACCACAGCAGATAAAATAAAGGCAAAGATAGAGAGGAAGGAAGATACAAACACAAAGACAACACGCGATGTGTTATCGAAGAGGAAACCGAAGTCCTCGGCGAAAAACCTCTCCGCCGCCCTCCAAGTGGTAATCAATCCACTAGAAAATATAGTTGGGATACAAGGACAACAATAGACCCTCCAAGCCTAATCTACCCAGTGCACCTAAGCCCTCCAAGCTTCTTGCTCCAACGAGGTTGCGCCGAACCTTTTTCTTTTCTAGCTTCCCGAATTCTGCTACTAGACCATAGCATCAACCAATGAAGATTGGTTCCTTCCTAACTGCTTCCTAGAAATCCAAACAACTGTCTCACAGCGATGATAATGGTGAGAACCAGGTTTGGTACAATGCCTCTCAAGGATTTGACAATGGAGAGGAAGAGAGTTGAGGAATTTGAAGAGACTCTAAGGTAGAGATTGTGGGTGAAGCAATTTGGTTTTTCTTTAGGGTTTCTCTCTCAAAATTCTCTCTGGAAGCTCTCTTTCAATCGTGGGTTACAGGGGTATTTATACTGGAGTGGGAGAGGAATGTGAAACGTCAGGTTTTACAAAACAGGGGTGGCTTGCGGCTTGACCTCGCGGCTTGACCAAGTCGCGAGATCCAGTCGCGAGTTAACCGTATGGCCAGTTGTCCTGTTTTGTCCTGTAGTGCTCCAGCTAGCATGACTGTTCATCTTCCAGCATGCTTGGCACGTGTGCAGCTTCTGGCGGCTTGCAGCCGCGAGTCCACCAGCGAGTCCCAGCCGCGAGTCTCTGTTTTCTTGCACACTCTTGAGCAAACTTCACTCTATCTCACTCACTACCCTTACAACAAACCCACCTAAATACAGGGTTACTAAATGCTGAATTACAAGCAAATTTAGCATGGAATAAAGCCAATTTAGATGGTTGAATAAATTCAACCTTACAATCTCCCCCTTTGGCTATTCCGTGACAAAACCCTAAAACAGACTCTAGACTTAACATGTGAGTTGGGAACAGTTGAACAAAACTCACTCACACCTAACTCTAGAAGCTGTGAAGTACTTGAATCATATGAACATAATACTCCTGAAACACAACAATACACCATGATCATTGTAAGCAGAAAATTATAAATGCATATGAAACAGGCAAATATGAGATCAAGCAAAGATGGAGTAAATAAACAAACCATGGCTTGATCAACCAAGTGAACATCACAAGGTAGTGATCACAGTGCTCATTCACACTTGGAATGAACACAAGAACATACAAGTTAACAAGTACAAGGCAAGACACTTGTATGCTCAACACTCAACCAATGCATAACACACAAGGCATATGCATCTAGGAACAATCCTACAAGGGCACAAGAGTGACAGTACATAAACTAAAATGCAGAACATTTAAATTAAAGTACTGATTTCAACATAGCATAAAGGCTGCACTAAGCAAGGTACATACCATAAAGCCTACAAACTATGCATAAAATAATAACCCTAAAAGCTTACAAAAACACATGGGTACAAACCACAAAAACATTCTGAATAACATCATCAAAATATATTAAAGTTTAAACCAAGAGTATAAGTTAAGAGTTAGGAACATCTATACACCAAAACACAGTGTATCAAAACCATAAAAACACTAAAAGTACCCAACAAATATAAACCTAAAACCATAAGTTTAGAAGATAAGACTAAAAACAAAAGTATGACAAAAGTATGTGTGTACTCCCCCTATCACTATGCACACTTCCCTTTGAACTTTTCTCCCCCTTACTGAATGCTCTCCCCCTTTTTGTCACGAATAGCTAAAGACTCTCGTCCAACTTTCGTTGAATCTCATCAAGCTGATTCTCCATAGTCTCGAGGCGCATTTGGACATGGTTGTTTGTGGAGTAGAGGAGTGCCACAAGCTCATCAACGTGTTTCTGAATATGCTCAAGTACACTGCCGACTCTATCAGTATGAGGAGTAGTTTGTGCTTGCGGAATACTAGCCGGTGAAGCTTCAGGAACAGCACGTGATGTAGATGTGGTATGTGCAGGTGTCTCTGAGTCAGGGGCAGAAGGAGTAACCGGAGAGAGGTGAGCACTTCTTGGTGATTTAGAGGAGTGACTTCTGCTAGCTTGAAGAGTGAACAAGGAAATGGGACGTTGACGAGTCAACATTTTTCCATCTGCAGGAGGAATAATGCCTGCACGAAGAATGAGCTTCATGATGAGACTGCAAAATGGAATAACTCCTCGAGCTGCAGATCGACACGCAGTCTTCCTCAAGGTGTAGTAGATGTGAGCACATATATCAATGGGGGCTCCTGTAATAAGGTCGCAGAGAAATAGAGCTCTCCCAAGATTGATGAATGTAGTGTTGGACAGTGGGTAGAGATTGGTGAACATGATTAACTTCAGTGTGGTCAGCTCAGGTGCAAACTTTGCGGTGCTGATGGATGTTCCTGCACTGGATACTTCATGGTCGTGTCCAAGGATTTGTAGAATTTCTCCAACTTCTGGATTTCGTTCATCATACGGAGTTATATTCACATCCCGAGGTCTGGTGATGCCAAGAAGATCTGCGATGGAGTCTGGGGTAACACTAAACTCTGTTCCTCTGACCCAGAAAATGAGTTGAGGTCCAAGATCAGTTGCATTGGAGAAGCATTCTTTGACCAGCTCATCCATTGGATCATCAAAGTTCCCGAACAAGTTTGCCCAGTCTCGTTTCTCAAAGATTCGAGGGATGAAAGTAGTCCCTAAGGTGTTGAACTCTACTACCCGTTCCACTATAGTGGTTGACTTGTCAAACACATTTGAGTAGGCGTGTGAGTTAAGCGGAAGTCTGAATCTATCCTCATTGGGATCTTGAGATGCTTGAGATGATAGACGGGTCCTTTTAGCAACTGGTGTTGCTGGTTCGTCAGCAACAATATCTTTACCCCTGGAAGATCGACGAGACATCTGCAAGAGAACAGGCCAACAGCAAAGAACCAAACAACAATACCCCACAAGATGATTGTCAACAAGGTTCAGTGTAAATAATATTTCAATATATAAACACAAACAGAAGATAGTGCAGACCCAACCAAAACTTCCAACAATACACAGAAGCACAAACTAACACGTGCAGCAAAATTGGTGAAAGTGCACCAAGACATAGATAGACAGCACAACTGACAAAACTGTCATTGAGACAGGTTAACATGACCATGATATGCAATCAGATACAGCATTTGAACATTTAGAGTAGATAACAAAATTCACTCCATCAGAGACATGAACAAGGGGAAAAAAAATTTCAACATGAAGAAACCAAAAACATCCACACTGGAGCACGTGGTTGAGAGACATACATTATGTTATCATAAAAACTCAGTAACCAAAACCAAACACCAACATCAATACTCAAGCAAGTGTAATGAGTAAGTCAAATAGACACCAAACCCATTTCAGAAAAGATTCTCAGATTCAATAATAGACAAAAATCAGAACAATGAAAAACACATTGTGATTGCTTAGCATGAAAACAGGTGATAACAATATCAAACAAGACACGCCATACCCATTACACAAAGAGATAAGTATAACGAATACAATACCAGTCCAAACAGTAACAGAAATATGCAGGAAAAAGGAAAATGAGATTGAGAAAGCAAAACACATACCTTTTCTTGATGATTTGGATAAGAAATGAAGCACCAATGAGGTTCGAAAAATGGATTCACGAAGTGTTTGGAAGGAAAACAGTTTAAAGAGAAGATGAACAGTTACAAAAGTTCGAGGGAAAACTGAAAAAGGTTTAAAAACTGCTCCTGTTTCTGCAAAACACGCGATTTTTGCGACTTGATTAAGTCGCCACACAGTCGCCAGCTCAAGCCGCCAAAGCACTCAAAAACAAAATTTTGAAAAATTTTCTAAGTGTTTTTCGCGACTGGAAGGTCTACCCGCGAGTGAGTCGCGAGCTGAGCCGCGAAAATCTCTGAGTGAACCTCGCGACTGGACCTTCCACTCGCGAACAAGTCGCCAAAAATGACCAGCGAAGATGCGACTGAGGCTCGCAACTTGACATACTCGCGACTGAGCCGCCAAAACAGGGCAAAACAGTATTTTTGAAATTTTCAGATTTTTCAAACAAAATACTTTCCAAAAACACCTAAAACACTCAAAAATCTTTTTGTGCTTGAATTAACAAAGATTGAGCATGTGAAAACACATTTTATCAAGTACAATCACACAAATGAATATGACATTTATTGAACATAAACTTGTGTGTTGTGTGTGGATACCAACAATGAGATAGTCCTTCGTCTAATGTGAAGCTTCAATGATCAATTCAACCAAGGCATACACAATTAGCACTAGATCATGTGACCAATCTCAATTATAGAAATATGTATATATGACCTCCCACACAATTTGATAATCATAACTTGGAGCTTTTCATTTGACTCCACTTTCAATCATAACATTTGATCTTTTTGATCTTTTGAGGCAATCATCTCTCATTGTGAGAGAGATATATAATATTTCTCTTTGAAGAACAGGCCTTTGGCCTTTTTGAATGAACATTCACTTTTAATATAAGGTCGCTTACCCTTTTTCCTAGTCAAATACTAGAATGTGCGACAGGCTTTTGCAGCTCAATATCTCTTTTCATTTGGAGATTTACATTTGGTGAGCTCTTTTTAGCAAAACAAAAATAAAAAGTGGGAAGATATATAGACACAAGTCTATGCATGTCTCAAGATCAACATAACCATTCACTAATCATTCATGACAAGTTTGAAGATCTATTTACAACAATCACATAGATTTCAAGATTTTTCCCACAGTGATAAAAGTGCATGAAAACAAGCAATGCTCGAAAATGCACAAAACCATTAGCACAAAGGTACAAGGCAAAACAAGTTTTGGGATAAAACTCAACAAAGTCAATCAAGCTTTTTGATTTTCTAATTTTTATGTGATTTTTGGATTTTTGACACAAGAAACAAAAATGATTGAACAAACATAATTAAAAATATTCACAAGAAGACAAGCAAACAACCACCATCAAAAACAGCAAACTAATCAAATAAATATTGTCACAAAGCATAGGAAGTATTAATGCATGGACATGTTGTAATGCTTATGCATGAGTACCCTTTTTCACCCACACGTCACTTGCGTTTGGGGTGATTTCCTTATAGGCTTTGGTACGGGAGTTAGGGCTTTCAAACTTTCGTGAGAAGCTTTCCAAGCAGTTGGTGAATGCACCAATCATCTTCATCACGTTCATCATTCTGGGATCTCCATTTTGATCTCTAGATTGATCTCCTGCCCAAATTCTCCTATCAATTCTGGGCCCTCCTGACTTTTGAGGAGTTGCACTGTTCTTTGCTCTCAGCTTTTGGCAATTTGGTCGAGTATGCCCTTGAAGTCCGCAATAATGGCACACATAAGTTCCTCTAGGACCTCTTTGTGGTCGTGGACGTGACTTGGCACGGGATTCAGACCTGCCCACAGACTGATTACGATGATTCAGCATCCGTTGGTCCACCACATTCTTCTTCTCCTCCACCTCGAGCTTCTCACCAGTAAGGTCAGCTACAACTGGATCTTTGGCCTTTACAAACTTCACTTCTTTAGTGACATTTCCAGATGAACTACTTCCTCCGGTATATCCCAATCCGGATTTGTCTGAAAAGCTCTTTTGAGATGATATAAAATCATCTAGCTTCTTGGTGGTGACCCTCTCTATTTTAACATTCGCTTGCACAACCTCATTCTCAAGAAATCTCACTTTTGTGTAAGTTTCGGACAACTCACCATTCAGTGTTTCTATCTCACATTTGGCCTCCCTATATCGAATTAGAAGACTTTTGTAGTCCTCCTCAGCCTTCTTCATTTTTCTCACAGCAGCCTTGGCCACCCTTGTATATTCACCCGACTTCTCCAAGAGTGAGTTATAATTCTCTTGAAGATTTGCTGTGCTTTCAACTTCTTCAGCTTCTGATTCTTCAACAATTCCTAGTGACTCATCATCACTATGTTCTCCAAGGTCTCGTACAAGCAGATTTAACTCATCCGAAGACTCAACATGAGCAATAGTCATAAAAGCTGAATAGTTCCCCTCTCCATCACAGCTCTCTTCAGATTCTGAGTCAGACGAGTCTGAGTCACTCAAGGTCGTGGCATACACTTTGCCTTTCGATTTCAAATAATTCGGACATTCCTTCTTAAAGTGTCCATGCCCGTTACATTCAAAACAAGTGACACCTTGTGTGGGTTGGGATTCTTTTCCATCTTTCTTTTTGAAATCCCTCTTCTCCCTTCCAGAACTTTGGAATTTTCTTTTATCATCAAATTTGCCATTATTTTTGAATTTCCAAAACTTTCGGAAATTTTTGACAAGGTAGGCTACATCTTTGTCAACCACATCTTCTCCCGATGAGTCTTGATCTTCCACTTTCTCATTAATGGTCTTTAGAGTAAGGGATTTACTCTTCCGTTGATTGGGCAGCGACATCTCATAAGTCTGCAGAGAACCAACCAGCTCCTGTACTTTGATGTCGTCAAGATCCTTGCTCTCTTCAATGGCTGTCACTTTAGCACGAAAACTTTCCGGCAATGATCGAAGGATCTTCCTTACAATCTTTGAGTCCTCTGTTTTCTCCCCCAAGTTGAACTTACGGACAACCACCTCATTTAGTTTCCCATAGAAAGAGTCAAAAGACTCATCCTCACTCATTTTGAGCTCCTCAAACCGAGTGGTCAGCATTTGTAACTTGGTGTCTTTCACTTTCTTCGTGCCTTCATAAGTTGTTTCCAGAATCTCCCATGCTTCTTTGGCAATGGTAATGTGAGAAATCCTGTGAAATTCATCTGGAGACACACCACAGAAAATAGCATTGAGTGCTTTACTGTTAGCATTAGATGCAGCAAGTGCTGCCTTATCCCATATGGATTTGGCTGCCTCAGGTTTGGTCCAACCAATCTCAACAGCATCCCAAACGGATTCATCAATAGAACAGAGAAAAGCTCTCATACGAACCTTCCAAAAAGTATAATTACTACCATCAAAATATGGACGTGCATTTAGGGATTGAGACCTATCCATCTCAAAAGGGAGTCAAGGATCACACAATGGTAATGAAACCAACAGCAGTGTACCCGCTCTGATACCAATTGAAAGTTCAAAAACGTGTACAAAACACCTTTGAACGTTTAGACCCCCAAAAAGCAACTTAACCAAATCAAGCAATATGTCAAACAACAAGTGTGCGGAAACTTAACACATGCTATAATATGAAATTGGTTAAACAACTATCTAAGCCATAAAAAAATAAAACCACAGCAGATAAAATAAAGGCAAAGATAGAGAGGAAGGAAGATGCAAACACAAAGACAACACGCGATGTGTTATCGAAGAGGAAACCGAAGTCCTCAGCGAAAAACCTCTCCGCCGCCCTCCAAGCGGTAATCAATCCACTAGAAAATACAGTTGGGATACAAGGACAGCAATAGACCCTCCAAGCCTAATCTACCCAGTGCACCTAAGCCCTCCAAGCTTCTTGCTCCAACGAGGTTGCGCCGAACCTTTTTCTTTTCTAACTTCCCGGATTCCGCTACTAGACCATAGCATCAACCAATGAAGATTGGTTCCTTCCTAACTGCTTCCCAGAAATCCAAACAACTGTCTCACAGCGATGATAATGGTGAGAACCAGGTTTGGTACAATGCCTCTCAAGGATTTGACAATGGAGAGGAAGAGAGTTGAGGAATTTGAAGAGACTCTAAGGTAGAGATTGTGGGTGAAGCAATCTGGTTTTTCTTTTGGGTTTCTCTCTCAAAATTCTCTTTGGAAGCTCTCTTTCAATCGTGGGTTAAAGGGGTATTTATACTGGAGTGGGAGAGGAATGTGAAACGTCAGGTTTTACAAAACAGGGGTGGCTCGCGACTTGACTTCGCGGCTTGACCAAGTCGCGAGATCTAGTCGCGAGTTAACCGTATGGCCAGTTGTCCTGTTTTGTCCTGTAGTGCTCCAGTTAGCATGACTGTTCATCTTCCAGCATGCTTGGCACGTGTGCAGCTTCTGGCGGCTTGCAGCTGCAAGTCCACCAGCGAGTCCCAGCCGCGAGTCTCTGTTTTCTTGCACACTCTTGAGCAAACTTCACTCTATCTCACTCACTACCCTTACAACAAACCCACCTAAATACAGGGTTACTAAATACTGAATTACAAGCAAATTTGGCACGGAATAAAGCCAATTTAGATGGTTGAATAAATTCAACCTTACATAAACTAAAACAGAATTGGTAAAATAATTTATACCGAAATTAATCACAACCACAGCAGTAATTAAAAGGAAAAGATTAAGGAAAGAGAGATGCAAACACAAAGACAACACAACAATGTGTTATCGAAGAGGAAACGAGAGTCATTGGCGAAAAACCTCTCCGCCGGCCTCCAAGCGGTCAATAATCCATTAGAGAATAAAGTTGGGATACATGAATAGCAGAAGACCCTCCAAGCCTAATCTATCCAGTGCACCTAAGCCCTCCAAACTTCTTGTTCCAACAGGGTTACGTCGAACCTTGTCTTCTCTAACTTACTGGATCCCGCAATCGCCCATTGCATCAACCAAAATGAATTGGTCCTTTCCGAATTGCTTCCCAAGTACCAAAATTCTCTCTCAAGGATATGGGTATGGTGAGATAAGGATTTAGCTAATGTACCTCTCAAGGATATATCAATGGAGATGGTGAGAGTAAAGGAATTTGGAGAATCAAAGGATGAAGATTATGGATGAGTCAATCTTGCTTTTCTTTAGGGTTTCTCTCTCAAAATTCTCTCTGGAAGCTCTTTACATTTCGTGGGTATAAGAGTATTTATAGTAGGGTGAGTGAGGAATGTGAACAATCAGTTTTCATCAAACAGGGCATTCTGGGGACTCGAGCTCGCAATTGGAACGAGTCGCAAGTTTGAGTCGCGAGCTAACTACCTAGCCAGTCTGGAAGTTTTGTCATGTAGTGCTCCAGCTAGTGTGACCCCTCAGCTCCCCTGCATGCTTCACATGTGTGCCACCTTTGGCGACTCGCCAGTCGTGAGCTAGTCGTGAGATCTAGTCCCGAGATCTAGTCGCGAGGCTTTTCTTGAGTGCACACTCTTGAGCTTTTCATCACACTTTTTCACACACTACCCTTACATGATTCTCACCTAAATACATGGTTTCTAAATGCTGAATTACAAAAAAAAAAAATTCACGAAATAAAGTCAACAAAATGATTGAATAAATTCAATCTTACAGGGGAGACACTTCAAACCCTAATCAAATCACCCAATACCTACAAATGGGGGGAGACACTTCGAACCCCAATCAAATGGCCCAACATCCACACATGGGGGGAGACACTTCAAACCCCAAGACACCGATCTAAATGACCTAACAAAGATTGCCTACATCACAAGGTGGGGAGACACTTCAAACCCCCACATTTGGAGACAGACAACCTAATAGAAGCCTTGAATAAATCTACCCAACAAACACCTATTGAAGAAGAAGAGGTCCTCAAGCAACTAAAGAAGACACAAGCCAATATATCTTTATGGGGTTTACTCATGACCTCATACAAGCATCGTCAAAATCTAATGGACCTTCTCAACCAAATCCAAGTCCCTACTACCACAACTTCCCAAGATCTGAATGCTATGATTGGGTCCATAAATAGGGAATTCACTATTTCCTACTCTAACAAAGATTTGACAAAGAAGGGGAAGCACCACAATAACCCACTGCATATTACCGTAGATGCCAAAGGTAAAAGGATTCCCATGGTTCTAATTGATGACGAAAGTGCCTTAAATGTGTGTCCTTTGAAGACTGTAAGTTGCTTGGGTTTACGCATTGAATATATTGTGCCTATTGATTAGCATGTGAGGGTATATGACAACAGCAAAAGGGAGGTCTTGGGAATCGTGATACTAGAGCTCACTATAGGACCAATGATCAAGAAAGTGGAGTTTTTAAGTCTTGAACATAGCATCATGTTTCAATATGCTTCTTGGGCGACCATGGATCCATGACACAGAGGCTATACCTTCATCCCTATACCAAAAGGTTCGATTTTCACATGAAGGAGCCATAGTTACTATATATGGCGATACTTTGACCGTGCCAAAGTCCATTTCTGGTATTGATTCTGAGAAGGAGCCATTAACCTTGGATGGCTTTGAAATTGATAGACTTGGCTTTGAAAGAAGTGAAGAAGAAGTGTAGAGGATCCCCATGGACTTTGCTCCCTACAGCAACAATAACGTGGTGGCAATGATAAAGAGAATGAATTACCTTCCAGGAATGAACTTGGGGAAGACTATGAAGAAGTCAATTGTTCAAGACCCAATAATTCCTAATGCCACACCACCTTTTGGGCTAGGCTATAAGCCCACTGATGATGACTTGTTAGAGATGGAGGTGAGAAGAATGGCCTGAGCCATGGCTAAAGCAAAGGGACTTCCTTCTCCCCCGGAACCCCTAAGGCCTTATACTTTCACATTGAATGGAAAGTTTGTCAGAGCTGGTGATAGTTAATGCTATTGGGGATTCCCTGAACCAAGGTATGATCCTGAGATAAGAACAATGATGCCTGGGTTTGAGCCATTATTTAATTGCAACAACAAGCTTCCATAATTAAAAGAGGAAGACACAACCTGGGTCCCTACTTATTGGGTAGATTCCATGGACCCCGATGTAATGACTACGCTTCTAGGAGGTGCCATTTGCAATATAGAAGAAGAAGAGTATTGGGAAGCTTGCCAACATGCATTGAAAAGCCCGTATGAAGCAAGGACAAGTGATGAAGAAGGTGGAGAAGCCCCTAGTAATGAAGATGAAGGTAGCAATAATAAGGGTGATAGTAGTAGTGATAGCAGCAGTAGTGACAATGGACATGGTGAGGATGATAGTAACAGTGATAGTGAAAGCAACAATAGTGAAGACTATGATAGCTAATATAGCGGCAATGACTGGGACAAACTCCCTTGTGATAGAGAAGATGAAGACGAAGGGCTTTACTATGAAGACTATGATGATGATGTAGACTATTATGATGGAGATATAGAAGATGATGCTGAAATTGAACCTATAGACATGGGAAGCAATGCCAAAAGTGATCAATATAGGCTAGTAAACGTGCTAGAGGCTGCAAGAGAAGAGATTGAAGAAGCCAATGATGTAGACAATGATGATTACCCCTATGGGCGTCTCTCGGATTGGAGCTACATTACTAACGTTAGTTCAAAGTCATGCCCTCGATATGACAAGCATGGTAGAGAAATTCCTAAGTTAGGATCATTCTACAACTCAGAGCTTGGCTCACTAACCCTATACACTGAGGAAAAAGATGACATAAATGCTAGATTGGCTGCTCTAGACCAAAAACTGATGATCCACAGTCTCAGAAGCCTAACACTTGAGAATTCTGAAGGTGATGACGAGAAGATGGAAGGGAATAAGTCAGAATACCTCCCTCAATACACCCACCTGAGCAAAAAAGGAAAGCAAGATTTGTTTAATGAGTTAATGGACAACATAAAGCACTTGGATGCTTTTGTGACTGCCAAGCCCACAGATATGGAGATTGATGATGAAGGCATGGATTATATGGATGAAGACCCCTTGGTACTGATGTTGAGGGAAGAAGGGACTCGTTGGGAGCCACACGCCATCATTGAAGCCACAACTTAGTTAAGGAATTGGGCATGGGAGGGAGCCGCCCACCCCAAGGAGGACTCTGTGAGAAATGTCAAGACCGTCAAGCCAATCACTTCTGTCAAGAAGAACAAGACCATCGAGCTAGTCACTCATGCCAAAAACATAGTTTCTATTCCTATTGAATCTGTTTCTGTTAGTATTATTGTTCTTGTTGAGTTTGTTTGGATAGTATTCCAATAGAGTTAGTTTCTGTTGAGTCTGTTAAAAACTCTTTTCTTTATAATATGATTTTTGATTTTACTTATTTGCTGGCTTTGAATGTTTTTATTTCTGAAATTGGTAAAGAAACTCTTAATAATAAGGAATTAAAATAAGGGCATGTAGAACCTATAAAAGAAGAAATCCAACCTATTAACCTGGAACTGATGATGAACCTAAAATGATACAAGTGGGCAATACCCTAACCACCTCTGAGAAAGATGCATTAGTTACCCTACTAATAGAATTCGAAGAGGTATTTGCATGGTCATACGAAGATATGTCTGGTATTGATACAAATATAGTACAACATTGCATTCCAACAGATCCAACCATGAAGCCAGTCAAGCAGAAGTTGAGAAGAGTGAAGCCAGAATGGAATCTCAAGATCAAAGAAGAAGTCAAGATATAGTACAATGTAGGATTCTTGAGGGTGGTCAACAACCCATAAGGGTTAGCTAATGTGGTTTCGGTGCTGAAAAAGGATGAGAAAGTTAGATTGTGTGTAGACTTCCGAGACTTGAATAAGGCTAGCCCAAAAGATGATTTTCCCTTGCCTCACATTAATATCTTGGTTGATAATACAGCAGGACATGCCTTGCTGTCATTTATGGATGGGTTTTCATGGTACAATCCGATAAAGATGGCTATAGAAGATATGGAGAAAACTTCCTTCATTACTCCATGAGGGATGTATTGCTACAAGGTCATGCCATTTGGCCTTAAAAATACTGGTGCTACTTACCAACGTGTAACCACTACTTTATTACATGATTTGATCCACAAAGAAGTGGAAGCTTATGTTGATGACATGATAGTGAAGTCCAAAGATCTTATGGGCCACATACCATCCTTACGAAAGTTCTTCGAAAGAATCCAATTCTATAAGCTGCGATTGAATCCCAAGAAGTGCGCTTTTGGTGTAACATCCAGAAAAATATTGGGATTTATGGTAAGTCAGAGGGGAATTGAAGTTAATCCAGAAAAAATCAAGGCCATTGTAGTGATGAAGCATTCCAGAACTGAGAAGGAGATTCGAGGGTTGCTAGGGAGGATACAGTACATCAGCAAATTCATAGCCCAGCTCACCATGACATGTAAACCAATTTTTCAATTACTCAAAAAGGAAGTCCCCACATTATGGAATGAACAATGCCAAGAAGTTTTTGAGAAGATTAAGAATTATTTGATAAAGCCATCAAAATTGGTTCCACTAGTACCCAAAAAGCCATTATTGTTGTATCTCATAACTACGGATACAATGATGAGGGCTTTGCTTGCTTAATACCTAGAGGAGTCTAAGAAGGAGAATGTGATTTACTACATCAACAAGAAGATGTTTCCTTATGAAGAAAAGTATTCACCACTTGAGAAGACATGTGTAGCACTTGTATGGGCAACCCACAAACTCAAACATTACATGAATGCTTTCAAAGTCTTTTTGATTGCAAGAATGGATCCTTTGAAGTATTTGATGGAAAAGCCTGTGCAAGATAGGAAGACAGCTAAATGAGTTTTGCTTTTGTCAGAATTTGATATTAAATATGTGACTCAAAAATCTGTGAAGGGGAGAGCGATTGTTGATCACTTAGCCCACTGTTCACCAGAAGAAGCTGAAGAGATCCAAGGAGACTTTCCAGATGTGGATATCATGAAGATTGAGGTAGAATCATGGATGATGTATTTCAATGGAGCAATTAATTAAAATGGAAGTGGTATTGGAGTTCTCCTAATTTCTCCAAAAGGGACATACATCCCATTCTGTGGTAGGCTTAACTTTCCTGCCACTAGTAATGTCAAGCTTGCATTATGGGGTTATGAGCAACCTTGGGTCTTCGAGTAAAAGATTTGGAAGTATATGGTGATTCAACTTTGATAATTTCTTAGATTCAGAATAGATGGAAGATCAAGGAAGAGAGGTTGATGCCTTATCATGAATGTTTTCAAAAGTGGGCCTTGAAATTCAGCAAGATCCAATACCCATATGTGCCAAGGATGCAGAATCAAATTACAGATGCTTTAACAACAATTGCCTCCATGATGGATGGACCTAAGGAAGATGAAGCTAGACCTATAGTGGTTGAACAAAAAGAGGAGCCAGTTTATTGCATGTCAATAGAATAAGATGAGGGAAAGAATGGGGAAGGTGAATGGTATTCAGACATCTTACAATACCTCAAGGGTGGGACATACCCACCATTTGCAGATAAGAATGACCAATTAACCATCAAAAGACTACCACTAATTATATTATTTGTGGGGAGAGGCTTTACAGAAGATCATATGATGGAATTCACCTCTTTTGTGTGACCACCAAGGAATCATAGCAAATAATTGAAGAAGTCTCTGAGTCAAGCTATGGGCCACATATTAATGCACACATGCTATTGTAGACACTTGATTTTGCACCCATGATTTAATCAAGGAAGATGACTGGAGTGACTATCCATGTACCCAAAAAAAAAAAGTCATTCTTGCATCACATTTATCATTTTATTCTTGCATCACATGCATCATTTTGCCTTTGCATTACATGCATTAATTCATTCATTTCATATCATAAAAATTATCTTAAGATTCTAATGGTCGCAACGGTGTTTCCGGTTTTCGAATCAGATCATTGGATCAAAAGATATCACATGATCAAGTTTGCACGGTTAACATGCATTGTGTCTAGGTAGAATCGACAACACATGATCAGTTTAAATTAATTCTGATTGGTTAAACAATTAAAAGTAATTAAATAATCTTGTGATTGGTTGATAATTAGTGTTTAAAATAGGGATGCATGCACGGGAATAAAAGGGATGATTGGATAACAATAAAACTGTGGATAATTTGAACTTTATCAAGATTTATTTTAAGGTATTTATCTTCAAGATAACTACTCTTAAAAAAGCCTGAATTATCCAGAAAAGAGACAAAAAATCATAAACGGAGGTTGAAAACACGTTTAGGTACAAGGACCAGCCAAAAAATCCTAGAAGGAGAGACCAAATAGCACCTGAACACGAAAGCGAGTTCGGCCTCCCAGAGCCAATTCGGCACTTTTGGAGTGCCAAACGGCACTTTAAAAGGGCCAAATTTCCCTTGGTTGGGCTTTGGCTCAATGCCTTTCTGGTGACGATAATGCACACCCTTTTCGATCTTTTCACAAAAGGATGCGATTGGATTCAAACCCTAATCATTTGTACCCATTTTTTAGAGTCTTCTGGCCTCTATAAATAGAGATTGAACCTCATAATTTAGCACTTTTAAAAAAAAAAAAAATTTACGCTTTGATAGGCATACGTTTTTGACTCTTAAATCACGCATATTTTCTGATCCTCTCTCTACGTGTTGCTGCAAAATTAGGGTTTTTAGGTTTCAAAGAGAATTGAACAAATTTCTTTGAACCCTAAAACATCCTCTCAAGAACAAAGTGTGCTCATGCAAGAGGTTGTTTCCTTCACCCTTCTCTTGTGATGTGATGACGCATATTATATCTTTCTTTTTTTCAAATATCTATGAATTGTTAGTTGTCCTTTTGTTTAAAGCATGATATTTTCTATATGATTGTTATAATCTTTTTCTTGAATGTTAATAAATTTGCATGTGAACAATTATTTTTCTTAAAACAAAATAGATTTGCATATTTATGAGAGGTAGATCTGTATTTTCTTGAAACAAAATAGATTGGCATCTTTATAAGATGTAGATCTGAATTTTTCTTAAAAAAAAATTGATCTCCATCTTTACAAGATGTAGATTTGAATTTTTTCTCAATACAAAAACTGATTTGTATCTTTCTTAAGATGTAGATCTGAGTTTTCTCAAAAAAAGAGATCTGCATCTTTATGAGATGCAGATCTAAATTTTTCTCAAATCTGATTTTCTTAATACATGCAAATTGTTGAAAAAAAGAAAGAGATTATGTATTGCTATGTTTGTGTTTAGTTTAATTAATGATTGCATAATTTTAGATTATGAGTGAAGTTTTCTTCTTAGAAAATCTTTTTTTTTTAAATATATAATAAAACAGATTTGAATTTTTGTCATCAAAAATCTTTTTATTTTTTTTTATATAACAAAACAGATTTGAATTTTTGTCATCACAAAACCTTTTTTTACATCCCACAAAGTAGATTTGATATTTTGAATCAAAATCATTTTTTTAACAATAATAATAGGTCTAATTTTTTAAACAAAAGAAGGGATTTCATCCATACATAAATTTGTGTGATTTAATTTTTCATTCACATGTTCAACATATCATGCATGACATGCATAGCATAGTAAATTGGTCACAAGAGTCTAGAAGACTAGACTTTGTCTGGGTGGAATGGGTGCCTAAAACCTTCCCATTCCGTAACCTAGCCTCTGGATTTAGGTTTTTGGTCTAGTAGATTTAGCTTTATCTTCATTTGTTTTGGGTAGAATGTGTAAAGTTATGATTTACAAATATGTATTATGTTGGCTTTTATTTCGTGCCAAATTTGATTGTAATTTTATTCAATCTTTTGTACCCTGTATTTATTGTGGGATTTGTTTGAAAGGGTTGTGTGATAGAGAGAGAGTGTGAAGACTCAAGCAATTGAAGCTAGAAGATTTCTCACGGGTTGCTTATGACTAAGCATCCTGCGAAGTGAAGCATGTGCCTTGCACATGACTGGAATGCGAAGAGTCAGTACAAATGGAGACAGTTGTGTTTCGCGAGTATCTCACGGGTAAAGCCTTCCTGCGAGACACTTGCGAAACATTCTGTTCTGCCAGATTGTATTATCTGATACATACTTTCTGTACCCACACTATATATACCCACATTACCCACAAATGTGAAAGAGTGCTTCTGAGAGGAAACCCTAGCCAAACACCTTGAGAGTTAGAGATTATCATACCCATATATCTCTACACATAAGCTTGTGGATTTCCTCAACTCCTATCTCTCCATTCCCTACCATTGAGAGGTTGATAGCTCAAAAATTTACCACACCCTTTCAGAGTGTCAAGTGAGGATTTGGTGTTGTTGGGAAGCATTGGAAGAAGTCAAGGATGACAGATGCAATATGGAGCTTGTTGCGGGATCCAGAGAGCTAGACAAGACACGGTTCCTAGAAGCCTTGTTGCAGTAGGAGCTTGGAGGGCTTAGGTACAACGGGTAGATTAGGCTTGGAGGGTCTCTTGCTAACCCATGTATCCCAACTGATTGTCTAGTGGATCGATTACCGCTTGGAGGGCGGCGAAGAGGTTTTTTGCCGAGTTCTTCGGTTTCCTCTTCGATAACACATCGGTGTGTTATCTGTGTTTGCTTTCTTCTTCCCTACTCTTTTGCATTTCATTTTACTGCTGTGATTATATGAATATGTGTTAGAGTAGCTTGTTTGTTTATCTGCTCGCATTTACTCTATTCCCCACTTAGAATTAAGTTAGTGTAAAATCTGTTGAGCCGTAACTTTTATTTGGGGGTCTAAACAGCTCTTGTGTTTTTAACACATTTTCGAGCTTTCAGAATGTAACTAGGACAACAAGCCATGTAAATATTTGTTAGATTGTAACTAGGACCCAAAGCTATGTAACTTTTTAATTTTCTTTCAGAATTTTATTCAATCAATGAATGGAACTATTCAGTCATGTATTTTGTAATTAGTATTTTTTCTTATTTTTTCTCTATAAAGAAAAATAAGTGGCGACTCCATACCACTTACCCAAAAAGAGAGGTGCCCCAAAGGTACCTAAA
Organism: Quercus robur; assembly: GCF_932294415.1. Lineage (NCBI taxonomy): Eukaryota > Viridiplantae > Streptophyta > Magnoliopsida > Fagales > Fagaceae > Quercus > Quercus robur. Next base: position 23,849,114 of record NC_065543.1, read on the forward strand.
TCTCTTTTTTGAGGGACATGTCTCTCATAGCTATCACGAAAGATAATAAGGCAAGGATATTATTGGACCACTATGGAAGCCGACTACGCAGCTCATGTTCGCAAGTGCCATCAATGCCAAGTCCATGGAGATCTAAAGCACATGCCACCTATGTGCCATTACATACCATGACTTCACCCTGGCCGTTTTCTACATGGTGAATAGATATTATTGGGAAGACTCATCCAACAACATCCAACGGCCATGAATTTATACTTGTTGCTATTGATTATTTCACTAAATGGGTAGAAGCTGCCTCATACAAGGTTTTGAACTCAAAGAAGTTTCTCAGTTTATTCAAACTAATATCATTTATAGATATGGAGTACCACATGAAATTATCTCTAACAATGGACTGCATTTCAAGGGAGAAATAGAAAAGCTGCTACGACAGTTCAATATTCAGCACCACAAATCCTCACCTTACCGTCCTCAGACTAATGGGGCAGTTGAGACTGCTAACAAAAACATAGGGTGAATCTTGAAAAAGAGCATGAAGAACTACAAGGATAGGCACCTACAATTACCCTATGCACTTTAGGGGTATAGGATATCAATTTGATCTTCCAAAGTAGCTACTCCTTATTCATTGGTGTATGGGATGGAAGCAATCATTCCCATTGAAATGGGTGTCCAATCATTGAGAACAGTATTGGAAAATGATATCCCTAAAGAAGACTAGTTGCAAAGCAGATATGATCAATTGTGCATACCGGATGAGAAAAGACTCAAGGCCCTATATCACATTCAGGGTTATCAAAGAAGGCTCAGGAAAGCTTTTGACAAGAAGGTAAGAACCAGAGATTTGAAGTTGAGAGATTTAATGCTAAAAGAGATCCGAGCCTCGATTCAAGAAACAAACGGGAAGTTCAAGAAAAATTGGGCCGGCCCATATATTATCAAGCAGCTATACTCTGGAGGAGCAGTGAGGTTGATGGACTTAGATGAAAATCCTTTCATTGAACCAACCAACATGGATCAATTGAGGAAACACCACATTTAAGGTGGTAGTCTGAAAACACCATGTCTGAAGTGGTTGTAAATTATGTTATTTCCATTCATTGGCTCGTAAAGAAAAGGGTAGATTGAAAACCCAAAAGGGCAATCTACGCAAAAGGAGAGTAAAAAAAGGAAAAGAGAGTGAGAGAGCCTGCTAGGCTAAAAACTTGAAAAGGATGGCCTAGGCAAAAATTAAGGTAAATAAAAATGAACTATGTGATGACCTAATCCTTCTGCCAAGGAGGTACATAGGCAACCATACATTGGTTTGGTCACAACTTTCCCAAACCCACCATTTATCCGTTAAAAAAAAAAATCCCAAAATTCTACCATTCCATTAAATCATGCCATTACACAGAAATCAAAACTCAAACCCTAAACCAAGCCATACAAAAAAACCAAACCCTAAAAACCTAAACCCTAAATAGAACCATTAACTTGAAAGTCCTAAATAATTCCTAAGCTTAAGAGTTTCACATCAACATTTAAAATAAATATGTTCAAAGCCAAAAATAAGAAGATCATTTCGTCTTCAGTCTTTTCTCTTTTGGTTGATCATTGATTTCCTCTGTGCTAGATACTTTGTCACTTTTGTCCCTCCTTTTGAATTCATAGTTGTCATCATCATGTCTTTCTTGATTGTCTCCAAGAAATTGTTTTCTCATAGCAACCATGTAAGCCTCTTTGTCAGCAACCTTGTCCACCAACCAGTTAGAGTATTCTGTAGTCATCTTATGAAAGTGAACCTTGACAAGAGATTGATCCACTTGGTCAGTCATCTCCAAACCCAATAACATGTTACTTATAGAAATAGGATGTGTGTCCACAGGAGTGAAAGGTTTTCTTCCTTTTCCATCGAGCATTCCTTATAGAAAGTTGCCCTCCTTAATCCAACTATGAAGATGTGATTTGATCCTAGAGACTGCGGCAAAGGGAGTAGACACTTCCACCAATAACAATTCCATCGAATTAACGCACTGGATTTCATGCAGAAATTTCACCCAGTCACTTTCAGTTTGACACTCAGTTTTGATGACATAGAGGCATTGTTTCTTGCACACATCAACAACCCTTTGAAAGGTGACACCCAGAATTGTACATGTAAGTCCTACCTAGAGGCATTGTTTCTTGCATACAGCAATAGCCCTTTGAAAGGCGACATCTAGAATTGTACATATAAGTCCTACCTAGAGGCATTGTTTCTTGTGCACATCAGCAACCCTATTAAAGGCAACATCCAAAGTTGTACATGTAAGTCCTACCTAGAGGCATTGTTTCTTGCACACATCAACAGCCCTTTGAAAGGTGACACCCAGAATTGTACATGTAAGTCCTACGTAGAGGCATTGTTTTTGCACACATTAGTAGCCCTTTTAAAGGCGACATCTAGAGTTGTACATGTAAGTCCTATCCAAAGGTATTGTTTGTTGCATATATATATATATATATATATATATATATGATCATATATATGAAAATGCATCATAATTGCTTTTGCATTTGGGGAAATACATGAATTGTTGATATGGAGAAATGAGCATCTTTTATTTAATCTTTCATAGGGAAATCTTGGATTTTATGGTATATTAGAAAATTTAAAGATGCTTGTCTTGTTATGTGGGAAATTGATAGAAAATCTCCTGACAAGAATGACGTTGAAAACCTTACAAACTTTGTAGAAGTTACATTATTTAAGGTTTTTCTGGAACTACCTGGATATAAACTATATGTTTCAAACTAATGTAACCTGTGATCTTTATGTGGTTTTAACACCATGCCATGTGTGATTTCCAGGTGATCACTTGATTTGGTTTTCGTAGTCTTTGTGACAACCAAATTAGATCCAAGTCAGTGCCCTTTCACTTTGGATAATGCATTCTTCCCTGCTGCCCATGTGGGGAAGAAGTTTCTTGATTGTGTGTGGGTGAGGCTATTGTCCATGGGGCCAAAAGACGACATGCAAAAGAGGTCCTATTTGACGAGCTCTCTCTACTACCCATGGGGGGAGAGAAAAACCTTGAGGGTATGGGTGAGGCTGCTATCCATGGGGCTAAGAGTCTGTATACTAGAGAGGACAATATCATGCCACTTGTGAATGGAGTGGATCCCCTGACCGGTCTATGTGGTAGTGTGGTATATTTGTGATAATTTACCTTATGTTAGATTTATGGCTTTGAAAATTATATTGTTGGTACTCACAAATTATAGTATATAGTTTCACGGTATTTAGTTTGAGAAATTTTGTGTTTCATTATTAAATCATTCTTGTCATAGCATATTATTATTATTTAAAATGAAACTTGAATTTCCCCCACCCCCATTAATTATGCTACTTACTAGGCTCTGTCTCATTCAGTTATTTTATAAACTTTTCAGAGTAGGCAAGAATCATTTGAGACAGCTTTTTGGTGGCTAATAGTAGTTAGACTAATAATTACTGATGGAGGCTGAACTTTTGTAATAGAGATATTAAATGATGTACATCTTAGAATAGGCTTGACTCATTCTTTTGTATATTATAGTGGTTGTGACTTTATTCCCACTGATGGGACAAGCTGATGATATGTAATTATTATCAGACCTCTATTCTTTTGTGGCCAATGGTCCTTGTAATTATTGCTTAGAGCTCTGACTTGCTTTGAGAGTATATTTAATGGAACTATTATGATAATTCTTGATGTTGGTACTTGATATGATTTATGTGGATTGGATTGTCAAAAAGGAAAAATCTACAGGTACTTTGAGACGTCTTTCTCATGCTTTGGACCCTTTGGGGTTTGGGCTGTGACAACATATATATATATACACATATATTAGCATAAATAAAGGTCGGCTAGGGTTGCTATACATGTCCTAAATGGAGTAGGACTCAAAGTCTTCGATAGCCAAGACATCATGGGTTATAATCCCATGCTATGCACCCACGTGTAAACTTATTCAAGCCACCAATCATAACATATACCAACCACATGACCTTTTGATTCATATAATAAGCAACCCCTTGGTCACAAGATTGGCTACCATCTTGATCGATATGAAAGAATTGACTTATTCTCACATCTCTTGCAGTATATTCAAAATATAGTGATACATCAATGTGCTTAACCCTTGGAATGGTTGGTTCTAGCCTTTTATCAATGAGATAGTAGGCACTTTATTGCAAACATATTGACGGGCTTTTGTATACCTTATATATATATATATATATATATATATATATATATAAAACCGAAGCTTTTGAAGCTTCCACAATTTTCCACATCAACACAATATTTAAAAAATAAAAAATATAATTAAAAACTCTTTTCACTTTAAAAAAAAAAAAAAAAAAAAAAACCCTAGGTTAACCTGACTCCTCTCTTTCAAACCTTACTCATTCAAAATTCAGATGCTCTCTCTTCCATTTCGAATCTGCTTTTCCTTCTCCTTCGACAAGTTCAGCCGTTCTCTCTTTCTTTCTTAAAACCAAAAACTGTTTAGTTCTTTTTACGTCAATGGCAGAGAGAGAAAGAGATCTAAGGGCTGCCACCATGTCAAACCATCACCCCACCTTCAACCTAGCCTTCACCCATATACTGCCAGAACCGCTATAGTGCAGGTATTTTTAGACAAGAAAAATTGGTGTTAAATATGATTCAAGTTTTGTTATTTTGGGTTGAGTGTCTTATTGGGTTGATGGTCTTTAATTTAGGCATTTGGGTTATTGGTTTTAATTTCAAACGAAAAGAAGGTGAGAATGGGTTTTTTCTGTATTGGTTTCTTTTGAATTGTATGTACCAGTTGATTTTACTGATTGATTTTGTTGAATTTTGGTATGTGTATGTGATTCAAATTTGAGAAAATTTTTAGTTGAAATTTCAGATACAGTAGGTTTGGATAGATTAGTGGTTGATTAGAGTTTAAATTTCGTGTTTTTGGTGACCAAGTTTATGGATACCCAAATTTGTTTTTATTTTTTATGGATGACCAAGTTTGTGATTTTTTGGGGATATTTCTGGGTTTTGCATGTTGGTTTGTATTACTTGATGGATACAATCAGGCTAAGACAGACAGGTTTTTCTATTGACAGCCTAGGCGACATGGGGGAGGCATTGCTTACTTAAGTGGTAGTGCTTCTGCTCTATCCCTGTGTAGATACTATTTCATGTGATGGAGATCAATAATGATTATTCTAATGAAACCACAAATGTCATTGCAGAAAATTTTATTAATTTTGAATAGTACAGCTTTTCAAGTAGTCATGGGTTATGCACCTGGCTTCATTTTGATCCAGGGGTTCCGATTCAAGAGTACATGTGTTCGTAATCTGTTAAGTTAATAATTCTTTGGTAGAAAATGTTATCTTGAGTTATAACATGTGAAGAAGAAAAACAACTGTACTTCACTACATTCAAAACTGAATCAATATATTTCAGCTGTCAAGGATCACACAAATGGTAATGAAACCAAACAGCTGTGTACCCGCTCTGATACCAATTGAAAGTTCAAAAACGTGTACAAAAACACTTTTGAACGTTTAGACCCCCAAAAACCAACACAAGCAATATGTTAAACAACTAGTGTGCGGAAACTTAACATATGCTACAATATGAAATTGGTTAAACAACTATCTAAGCCATAAAAAAATAAACCACAGCAGATAATGTAAAGGCAGAGATAGAGAGGAAGGAAGATGCAAACACAGAGATAACACCAGATATGTTATCGAAGAGGAAACCGAAGACCTCGGCGAAAAACCTCTCCGCCGCCCTCCAAGCGGTAATCAATCCACTAGAAAATACAGTTGGGATACAAGGACAGCAATAGACCCTCCAAGCCTAATCTACCCAATGCACCTAAGCCCTCCAAGCTTCTTGCTCCAACGAGGTTGCGCCGAACCTTTTTCTTTTCTAGCTTTCCGGATTCCGCTACTACACCGTAGCATCAACCAATGAATATTGGCTCCTTCCTAACTGCTTCCCAGAACTCCAAACGTCTGTCTCACAGAGATGATAATGGTGAGAACCAGGTTTGGTATAATGCCTCTCAAGGATTTGACAATGGAGAGGAAGAGAGTGAGGGAATTTGATGAGACTCTAAGGTAGAGATTGTGGGTGAAACAATCTGGTTTTTCTTTAGGGTTTCTCTCTCAAAATTCTCTCTGGAAGCTCTCTTTCAATCGTGGGTTAAAAGGGTATTTATACTGGAGTGAAGAGGAATGCGAAACGTCAGGTTTTTCCAAAACAGGGGTGGCTCGCGGCTTGACCTCGCGGCTTGACTAAGTCGCGAGATCCAGTCGCGAGTTAACCGTATGGCCAGTTGTCCTGTTTTGTCCTGTAGTGCTCCAGCTAGCATGACTGTTCATCTTCCAGCATGCTTGGCACGTGTGCATCTTCTGGCGGGTTGAAGCCGCGAGTCCACCCGCGAGTCCCAGCCGCGACACTCTGTTTTCTTGCACACTTTTGAGCAATCTTCACACTATCTCACTCACTACCCTTACAACAATCCCACCTAAATACAGGGTTACTAAATGCTGAATTACAAGCAAATTTGGCACGGAATAAAGCCAATTAGATGGTTGAATAAATTCAACCTTACAATCTCCCCCTTTGGCTATTCCGTGACAAAACCCAAAAACAGACTCTAGACTTAACATGTGAGTTGGGAACAGTTGAACAAAACTCACTCACACCTAACTCTAGAAGCTGTGAAGCACTTGAATCATATGAACATAAACTCCTGAAACACAACAATACACCATGATCATTGTAAGCAGAAAATTATAAATGCATATGAAACAGGCAATATGAGATCAAGCAAAGATGGAGTTAATAAACAAACCATGGCTTGATCAACCAAGTGAACACCACAAGGTAGTGATCACAGTGCTCATTCATACTTGGAATGAACACAAAGACATACAAGTTAACAAGCACAAGGTAAGACACTTGTATGCTCAACACTCAACCAATGCATAGCACACAAAGCATATGCATCTAGGAACAATCCTACAAGGGCACAAGAGTGACAGTACAACAACCACAATGCAGAACATTTAGATTAAAGTACTGATTTCAACATAGCATAAAGGCTGCACTTAAGCATGGTACATACCATAAAGCCTACAAACTATGCATAAAACAATAACCCTAAAAGCTTACAAAAGCATATGGGTACAAACCAACAAATACCTGAATAACAGTTTTACAAAACATAATATATCAACTTAAAGAGAAGAAGGAAACAAAAAAAATAAAGACACTCCCCCTTAGATAGTGACACTCCCCCTTAGGGTAATATCCTCCCCCTCTGATTATGCCTATCACTCCCCCTTTTTGTCATGGAATAGGCTAGTCATCCTCTTCTAGTTTTCTCTGAATTTGATCCAACTGAGTCTGAAGAGAAGTAAACTTCATATCCCATCGGTTGCTTTGATGGTGTAGAGAAGCAGCGAGTCCAGACATCTTTGTATTCAACTCGTGGACAGAGGAAACAATGCGATCAAGTTTCTCATCGAGGGAGAGATTGCTGAACTGAGAGTCACTGTGAGATGCAGAAGTTTCTGGTTTGGCTCTCTTCCGACTATGTCCAACACTTGCATTGTATGTACGCATGTTGATCGGACTCGGTTTGGGGATAGGAGACTCATCAGTCGTTGGATAAATCCCCTTGAGCTTCAAGATCCGTGAAATGAGACTGCAGAAAGGAATGCAGATCCGAGACTCACTGCGAAGAACCGTTTTGCGCAGAACATGAAAGATGTGAGCACAAATGTCGATTTCTTCATCAGAGATTAGATCATGAAGAAACAAAGCACGTCCGAGATTCATATACCCAGTACTTGATAAAGGGTACAAATTGTGAAACATCACAATTGTAAGCACTCGCAGTTTCGGAGAAAGGGAGGAAACACTGATGGATTTGCCATTGGGTGAGAACTCCAAGTCTTGACCAAGACTTTGTTTGAGAAGCTCCTCATCAGGACATAGATCATCATAGACCGGTGAATGACGAAAAATGGGTCTGTTGATGTGAAGAATTTCTGCCAGGTATGTAGGAGAGACAGAAAAGCTCTTTTGCCGAACCCAGCACTTAAGTTCATCTCCTTCCACAAGTGCGTTAGCATAAAATTCTTTAACCAACTCTTCATACACGATATCCGGATCAGAGAGAAGGTAATTCCAATCCTTGTGAGCAAAACATATCGGAATGTCAGTGTTGTGAAGTGATGGCAGATCCACAGCTCTCTCTAGTAACGGTGTGGCATGAAGAAAAAAATTCTCATATGACTGATAGGCTAAAAAGGATCTGAACTTATTGGGATCGAATCGCTGTGATGAAGAGCGAGTCACTTTCGGGAGAGGTGTGTCTTCATCAACATCAATTACGGGTTCCTTCCCTTTGGAAGAGCCTCCTTTCACAGCAGCCTTTTTGAATGGAGACATGACCAGTCTGTATTATAAACAAGGAAAATGACAGAACACAATCCAACAGACTATATCAGCAGTGGGTTAGTGAAAATGTAAGAACAATGATGAAACCCTAACAGCTGGATGAGTATGGTCCATGAGGGACAACAAAGGCCCAAATTAGAACTACACAGTATAGAGAGATCAAATATAACCACATAATCAATTGAAAAGGACCAAAACCAACACCACATCAACAAGGTACCACACAAGATCAAAATGAAACATGATAGCAATAGCAGATCAGACAAAAATTAGCTAACCCTAGCTAAGCACAAGATGAAGAACACAATCAACAAAATAAATTAGCTCAAAACCAGAATCACAGGCTACCATGGGCTAAGAAAGGACAACAATGACATCACAAAACCCATCACTAAACCCATCACAAAACCACAAGCAAAAGTGAATAATCCAGAGGGAAAACCAATATATTAGGAAAATGAGAGTGCAAGACAGAGAACCATACCTGTTAGTCGACGATTTTTAGCTGAGAAGAAGCAAACAATGGAGATCGACAATGGAGGTACGGTGTGAAAGGGAAAGTGCAGAAGTAAAAGACAATGAATAGTCACAAAAAGATCGAGGGAAAACAGAAAATTTTAAAAACTGCCCCTGTATGTCCAAAACACGCGATTTTCGCGACTGGATTAAGTCGCCACATAGTCGCCAGATCAAGCCGCCAAATCACTCAAGAACAAAATTTTGAAAAATTTTTCTAAGTGTTTTTCGCGACTGGAAGGTCTACCTGCGAGTGAGTCGCGAGCTGAGCCGCGAAAATCTCTGAGTGAATCTCGCGACTGGACCTTCCACTCGCGAACAAGTCACCAAAACTGACCAGCGAAGATGCGACTGAGGCTCGCGACTTGACATACCCGCGACTGAGCCGCCAAAACAGGGCAAAAACTGGATTTTTGAAATTTTCAGATTTTTCAACAAAATACTTTCCAAAAACACCTAAAACACTCAAAAATCTTTTTGTGCTTGAATTAACAAAGATTGAGCATGTGAAAACACATTTTATCAAGTACAATCACACAAATGAATATGGCATTTATCGAACATAAACTTGTGTGTTGTGTGTGGATATCAACAATGAGATAGTCCTTTGTCTAATGTGAAGCTTCAATGATCAATTCAACCAAGGCATACACAATTAGCACTAGATCATGTGACCAATCTCAATTATAGAAATATGAATATATGACCTCCCACATAACTTGATAACATAACTTGGAGCTTTTCATTTGACTCCACTTTCTGCCATAACATTTTATCTTTTGAGGCAATCATCTCTCATTGTGAGAGGGATATATAACATTTCTCTTTTGAAGAACAGGCCTTTGGCCTTTTTGAAAGAAATTTCACTTTTAATATAAGGTCGCTTACCCTTTTTCCTAGTCAAATACTAGAATGTACGACAGGCTTTTGCAGCTCAATATCTCTTTTCATTTGGAGATTTACATTTGGTGAGCTCTTTTTAGCAAAACAAAAATAAAGAGTGGGAAGAGATATAGACACAAGTCTATGCATGTTTCAGGATCAACATAACCATTCACTAATCATTCATGACAAGTTTGAAGATCTATTTACAACAATCACATAGATTTCAAGATTTTTCCCATAGTGATATGAGTGCATGAAAACAAGCAATGCTCGAAAATGCACAAAGCCATTAGCACAAAGGTACAAGGCAAAACGAGTTTTAAGACAAAACTCAACAAAGTCAATCAAGCGTTTTGATTTTCAAATTCTTTATGTAATTTTTGGATTTTTGACTCAAGAAACAAAAAGAATGAATCAAACACAAACATAACCAACAGTAAACACAAAAGAACAAACAAACAAGAAACAAGTTGCAAAAAGAAATGTGTGCTCCAACACAGACAGATATAAAAGAAAATGAAGCACACAAGACACAAGAGAGTCAAGGAATTGTACCGACACCAATGGTCTTACGGAGTGATTCAAACCGTGGACCATCGAGAAGCTTGGTGAAGATATCCGCCTTTTGATTGTCGGTGTGTATGAATTCAAGACACACAACTCTTTCCTCTACCAAATCCCGAATGAAATGGTAACGTATCTCTATGTGTTTGGATTTTGAATGCTGAACAGGATTTTTGGAGAGATTGATGGCACTGGTGTTGTCACAGAAGACACACATCGTTTCTTGAGGAATTCCATAGTCATGAAGTAATTTCTTCATCCAAAGAAGCTGAGTGCAGCAACTTCCAGCAGCGATGTACTCTGCTTCTGCAGTAGATAGAGACACTGAATTCTGCTTCTTGCTCATCCACGAAACAAGATTGTTACCAAGATAAAAACAGCCGCCTGAAGTGCTTTTCCGATCGTCTACACTGCCAGCCCAGTCAGCATCCAAATACCCAGCAAGACACGCATTTGAGTCTTTTGAATACCACAGACCATAGTTTGCAGTACCAGTCACATATCGAATGATTCGTTTAGCAGCAGTCAGATGAGATTCCTTCGGATTAGCTTGGTACTTGGCACAAACGCCCACACTGAAAGCAATGTCCAGTCTACTTGCTGTAAGGTAGAGCAAACTTCCAATGATGCTCCTATACAATGTAGGACTTACTTCAACTCCTGATGAATCCACATTCAGTTTAGTGGAAGAGCTCATGGGAGTGGAGGCATGTTTTTTGGAGTCTAGGCCAAACTTCTTGACAATATTTCTGGCATACTTCTCTTGAGATACAAATATACCCTCCTTCTGTTGTTTGACTTGAAGACCCAAAAAGAATGTGAGCTCCCCCACCATGCTCATCTCAAACTCCTTCTTCATCTCCTCAGAAAATTCAGTAGCACGATCTTCGATAGTTGCTCCAAACACTATGTCATCAACATAGACTTGTGCCACAAGGAGATAATCTTCATCATTTTTGACAAATAGAGTTCGATCGGCGTACCCTCTCTTGAAACCTCTATCTAGAAGATAATGTGTAAGACGATCGTACCAGGCTCTAGGCGCTTGTTTTAAACCATATAGTGCTTTCTTCAATCTTAATACATGATCTGGAAAATGAGGGTCCTCAAATCCTTTTGGTTGCTCAACAAAAACCTCTTCATTTAGATATCCATTCAGAAAGGCACACTTAACATCCATTTGATAAAGTTTGAATTTCAAAGTGCACGCAATGGACATGAGGATTCGAATGGATTCGAGTCTTGCTACCGGAGCAAATGATTCATCAAAATCCACCCCTTCTACTTGTGTGTATCCTTGAGCCACCAACCGAGACTTGTTTCGAATTATCTCTCCATCTTCATCAGTTTTGTTTTTAAAAATCCACTTTGTGCCTATAACATGAACGTTCTCAGGCCGTGGAGCAAGTTCCCACACGCCATTCCTCACAAACTGATTCAGTTCTTCATGCATTGACTCAACCCAATTCTCATCTTGAAGAGCCTCTTCAACCCTTTTTGGTTCAAACTGTGCAAGATAACAGTGATATGTTACATGATTGGCTAGCAGAATATTTCCTTTTCTGAGGCGAAAACCGTCATCAAGTGATCCTATGATATTACTTTCTGGATGATTCTTGATAATTCTTGAGGATGGCCTTTTTGAAGTGGAAACTTCATCACTACGAGAGATAGGAGGATGAACTTCTGGAGGAGTAAGGGGGCTTGAAGTTCTAGACATCGATCTCGTTTCCCTTCTTGGGTTGATGGGAGTCGATTCTACTTCTGGTATAGTTTCTTCACCTTCTATATCCAAAGCTTCTACCTCAACATCAGGCTATTCGGTGCTCGGCCCTTCTTCATCATCAATCATTTCCACCTTAGGTAAGGCATCATCAATCTTGACATTTATGGATTCCATCACAGTCTTTGTTCTCTTGTTAAACACTCTATATGCTCGACTTGTAGTAGAGTAGCCAAGAAAAATACCCTCATCACTTCTTGCATCAAACTTCCCAAGATTCTCTCGATCATTTAAGATATAACATTTACTTCCAAATACCCGGAAATACTTCACTTTAGGCTTCTTCTCATTCCATATCTCATATGCAGTCTTCTTTGTACCAACTCGAAAGAAAATCCTATTGCCAATGTGACACGAGGTGTTGACAGCTTCTCCCCAAAATTTTTGAGGTATTTGCTTGTTAAGCAACATGACTCTTGCCATCTCCTGAATCACACGATTTTTTCTCTCTACCACTCCATTTTGTTGTGGAGTTTTGGGAGCTGAAAACTCTCTTTTAATGCCATTCTTCTCACAGAAGGACTCGAATCTTGCATTCTCGAATTCTCTCCCATGATCACTTCTAACTTTGGCTATTGGAATCCCCTTTTCATTTTGTAATTTCTTGCACAGAATCTCCAGCCTCTCACAAGCTTCTGATTTTTCTCTAAGGAATTCAACCCAAGTGTATCTTGAGTAGTCGTCCACAATGACCATAATATATCTTTTTCCCCCTAGGCTTTCAGTTCTGGTGGGCCCCATCAGATCAACATGAAGTAGCTCCAAGCAACGAGAGGTGGCTATCACATTTACCTTGTGATGACTTGCCTTAGTTTGCTTCCCCATTTGACATGCACCACAAATGGTCTTCTTTACTTTTCCAAACTTAGGAAGTCCCTCGACTGCTTCAAGTTTGGAGACTTTTGCTACTTGTTTGAAGTTGGCATGCCCAAATCTGTGATGCCACAGCTCCAACATATCTACCCGAGCACTTCTACACGATATTGGTGCCGTGGGAACTATTCCATAACAATTATCCGTAATCCGATTTCCTTCCAAAACCTGAATCCCCTCTTTATTGATGATCAAACATCCTTTCTTGGAGAATTGTACCAAGAAGTCGTCATCACAAATTTGAGTGATGCTCAGCAAATTCGCCTTCAGCCCTTTTATGAACAACACATCTTTCAACAGAGGCAAACCGGGTATCTCGATGGTTCCTTTGCCTAGGACTTGAGCATGGTTTCCATCCCCAAAGGTCACATAGTCACCCACCTTTTCTTTGAGTGACTTAAACAGTGACTTATCCCCTGTCATATGGCGAGAACACCCACTATCAAGATACCACAAACATGCATTAAACACTTTTAATGAGGTATGCACAAATAGGTTCACATGTGACAGACACTCTTGACCTTCAAACACAAACTCATCATCAGGTTTCATGCTACTTTTAGATTGATTTTTCATTTTCAGATTCTCAATCATCTCACACAACATTCTATTCTTTCTTTTATATTTCTTAATCAATGATTTTGATTCAGATATGCTACTGTGTAAGACAAGATTCTGATTCTCAAGATATTTCAGCATGTGAACAAAAACTCTAGCATGTTTCTTAGTTATTAATAACTCTGCAAGATCATCAGTAAGACACCTTTCAGTCATATGCATAGAGACATTTTCACAAACACTTGAGCTACAATTCAGCATGGTATAAACCAAAAACAACAACCACAACTCAGGGGTCTAGGATCACACAAATGGTAATGAAACCAAACAGCTGTGTACCCGCTCTGATACCAATCGAAAGTTCAAAAACGTGTACAAAAACACTTTTGAACGTTTAGACCCCCAAAAACCAACACAAGCAATATGTTAAACAACTAGTGTGCGGAAACTTAACATATGCTACAATATGAAATTGGTTAAACAACTATCTAAGCCATAACAAAATAAACCACAGCAGATAATGTAAAGGCAGAGATAGAGAGGAAGGAAGATGCAAACACAGAGATAACACCAGATATGTTATCGAAGAGGAAACCGAAGACCTCGGCGAAAAACCTCTCCGCCGCCCTCCAAGCGGTAATCAATCCACTAGAAAATACAGTTGGGATACAAGGACAGCAATAGACCCTCCAAGCCTAATCTACCCAATGCACCTAAGCCCTCCAAGCTTCTTGCTCCAACGAGGTTGCGCCGAACCTTTTTCTTTTCTAGCTTTCCGGATTCCGCTACTACACCGTAGCATCAACCAATGAATATTGGCTCCTTCCTAACTGCTTCCCAGAACTCCAAACGTCTGTCTCACAGAGATGATAATGGTGAGAACCAGGTTTGGTATAATGCTTCTCAAGGATTTGACAATGGAGATGAAGAGAGTGAGGGAATTTGATGAGACTCTAAGGTAGAGATTGTGGGTGAAACAATCTGGTTTTTCTTTAGGGTTTCTCTCTCAAAATTCTCTCTGGAAGCTCTCTTTCAATTGTGGGTTAAAAGGGTATTTATACTGGAGTGAAGAGGAATGCGAAACGTCAGGTTTTTCCAAAACAGGGGTGGCTCGCGGCTTGACCTCGCGGCTTGACTAAGTCGCGAGATCCAGTCGCGAGTTAACCGTATGGCCAGTTGTCCTGTTTTGTCCTGTAGTGCTCCAGCTAGCATGACTGTTCATCTTCCAGCATGCTTGGCACGTGTGCATCTTCTGGCGGGTTGAAGCTGCGAGTCCACCCGCGAGTCCCAGCCGTGACACTCTGTTTTCTTGCACACTCTTGAGCAATCTTCACACTATCTCACTCACTACCCTTACAACAATCCCACCTAAATACAGGGTTACTAAATGCTGAATTACAAGCAAATTTGGCATGGAATAAAGCCAATTAGATGGTTGAATAAATTCAACCTTACAAAAATCTTTACAAAGCTATAGCTGCATCTAAGGATCACTATGACTTTGAGGTTTGCTCTCTCTCTCTCTCTCTCTCTCTCTCTCTCTCTCTGTTTGTGCATGTGTGTGTGCACATGTTTGTGTTCCCACTCTTATCTTTTATCAACTACATTTGTAGATTAGATGGCATCCATTTCAACTTAATCCTTCTGCCCCAAAAGAAGGCATCAATAGGAAAGAGTATTACAGGAAGGCATTAATAGAAGCTCGGATGTCAGAGGTTTTCCAAAAATTCTCTAAATCACTTATATACATATCATTGATTTGTTTGCATTAAGTTTGATTTGGCTGGTCATTGTATGCAATAAATAATTATGACTGCTTTGCAAATTTTTAGGTTTTTAGGGGCCATGGATTGGAATATAACCTTTCAGGACTCATGTAAGCATAAAAACAGTTCTAAATATAAGGATAACTTTATATAGGTGAGGAAGCTATGAAGCGGCCTTAATCTATTGGAGATTCCACTAACATTGTCTTAAATGCACACAGGGGAAATACTCTAGACAGCCACAGGCTTATGCATTTCGCTGGGCAACAGGATCTTGATAAGCAACATAATCTTATGGAGATGCTCTCTCTTGGCTACTTCACTCAGGCAAAATTTATTGGTGACAAGTAAGTTGGGCTGTAACATTTGATCTTTATATTTTCTAAATGTTTAGGCTGTTTGCATAAATTTTATTTTCCTGTAAACAATTCTTAAAATTATTTTTCTTATAGATTGATGTTTTGTTTAACATGAATACCATGTAGAATGCACCCCTCCTCCTCCAAAAAATAAAAATAAATTCTTTCAAAGATCATGAGTTATTAGAGACTAAACAACTGGACAGATCTTCATTTTGACTTTAGCTCCACATGTTTAACTCACTTATCAAAATAAAATTGTAGGAAATTTATTGCTTTCTAGAACCAAAATTTCTGCAATTATTGACCATTCTACTTTAGTTTGACATGGCACTGGCAGTCAACTAAAATTGCTGGTCCCCAGCAGTTTGTGCAAAGAGTCACTTCTTTGCATAACATATAGATTAAAACTTCTTAGATTGTGGAAGAATCTATTGCAGAGAGATAATTAGAGTCAAAGCAATTATGTTGCTACTGCAATTCTTATAATTCTTTTGAATAAGAGTATGAATTTGAAACTTTGAAAGTTTTTTGCTTGTTTGTTGTTGGTGATTCTAACTACTGGAAAATTTCATTTATTGTTGTTTTGGTTATCATCAGTTGTCTCATGAAAGAAAAGCTTTAATCAATTTGAATATTTTTAGTGGAAATCGAGCTATGGGTTTGAATTTTTTATGATTCATATGTTAGAAATTGAGTCTGGTATTGATGGTGAGATAGGTTTATATTGTAGAAAGGAGATTAATTGAATCATAATGGTCTCTAAGGTTATCGATTTGAAAGTTTAAGGGATATTGATAAGTAGGTTTGATTTTTTAATGATTAGAGTTTTGAACATAATGGTTTCTTCTATTAATTTTTCTTGAATGTTGGCTGAAAATTGGATTCATATGGCTAGATTGCTGAATAAATATATTGCTTGAAATTCATACAGATTGTCAGACTGATCGCTGCTCATTCTCTCTCAATCGCGCGCTATAGTCCACCCCCTCAATCTTTGCCTTTTATCAACGCCACCACCAAGGTTTGCTACTTTCCTCTAATTTTTTTTTTTAATTTTTCTAGCCTACTTATGTATAAAATATATGATAGTTGGCCATCACGAAACCTTCTTGAAGGTTTTCCAAAAAGGGTTTCACTATTGGGTCTATGAATCTCTGTCAAAATTATTGAAAAAAGATGGAACTTTTCAATCAAATATTATTGGCCTTCTCTTTAAATATTGTTGCAACAAAGGACTGAGCACACATGCTACTGATACAGTCAACTTCCAAGGAATGATTTATAAGTTATTGGTGAATATGTCAAATATCTGCGAAATTTTCACAATCACTAAATCAGTTTTGCTTCCGACCATTATGTATAACATTTTATCCTTCAAAATAGTCAGCATTCATCATTAAGTTTACTTCCAATAAAAAAAAAAAGTTTGTACATACCTCATTATGAGACATCCGTAGGAAACATGGTTCAATAGAACTCCCGTTTATTGCTATGAACAATTTTTTTTTTTCAATAGAACATCTTTGTCCAAGTTTTACTTGAGTGTACAATTTGAAAAATATTACTTTTGTTAGGTGCCCGAAGAAGTCGTCCTTCCTGTGCAAATAGAAAATCTGAATGGAATAGAATTTGTTTTCCAAATACAACTAAATGACTATAATCTTAAGTATGGATGGGAATTCTACACTCTCAAGAAAGTTTTTGAATCTTTTGAAAATACTGACAAAGCAATTTAGCTTGATAAAATGTCAAAAGTACGTATTTTTTAATATAGCAAAATTACAAATTAGATATTTAATTTGTTTATGTTGTAATACATTTATCAACTTGTTTTATTGTCAGGCTTACATCAGAGATACTTCAAATGAATGTCGTAGCAACTTATCAAGTGAACAAGGTGGTGATTCTACAAAGTTTCAAAAAGTTGATGTTCAAAGCAATGTGCAACTCACAAGTGACTATTACAAAGCAACAAAAGAAGAAGATACAAAAAACACTTTTTTAAAATTTTTTTTTAATTTATTTGAAATATTGATTAAGTAGTTCTTTAAATTTGTGTTTCATACATTTTATGGATAATTTAGGATGTTAAAGATTTAATTCTTCATTTTATTTTAAACTTAAAGTTTGATTTCTATTTTTAATTACGTAATTTAATGTTTCATATCAAAGATAGGAAACTATAAGATTGGAATTCTACTGTACAATCAAAGAGGAAGAGAAAAAAAACATTTTATATCTTTATACACAATAGCATTCCCGTGCATCGCATGGGTTAGCGACTAGTTTTAAATTATTTATGAAGTAAGTTGCATACTTATTGTTGTGTTGTAGGTTATGCAATTAGCATTCATGGTATCGTTCAAGACTCAACTTTGTTTCTTGCTTAACAAAGAGCCTATCTTTCCACCAAATGACCAAATCTTGTCATATGCATCTCTTGAAAAATGGGTGTTATTGTTTCCTATTATCTCCAAAATCACTTATTCCATAGCATTTAAACTTATGCTTTAAGTGCATTGTAGGTATCAAAGTATCTATATCAAATTACCAATGCCTACTAATGTGCCTCCTTAGATCGGCTCGAAAGCTACTTACCATTAAAGACAATAAAGAGGTCCAATACTAAAGGTTTTGCAAAATAGACAAATTGAGTATGTTTGTCATCAGCTTTTAGCTTTTATTTTTATGTACAGCTTCTTAAAACCTCACTTTTTCTGTTTTTTCTTATTTTTTTCAAAGTACAAATATACTTTAGCACACTTTCAACATAAAGTTTGGCCAAAATGGGGTTTTACCCCTTTTAGCCAAACTTTCCAGCATTTTTCTCTCTTTCTCAAACTATTTAGGGATATGTCCTTGTTTTGAAACTCGATAATGTGAGGGTTGATTTTTCATATAAAACTCGATTATCTTATAAGCGAGTTAATAAAAACCTTGATATTCATATAGTCGAGTTAGTATGAGTATTGTGCCACGCTGGCAAAGCAGACGTGGCTTTTTCCAATAAAAAAAATGCTTGTGTATACATGCATAACTTAGTAACTAGAAAATTGAGTTTTCCTTAACAATTTGAATACCTAACGTCTCACAATGCCTGTTCACTCTCTCTTTATACACTCTCCCTCGCTCTCTGCCATCACTCTCCCTTGCTCTTTGCCATCACTCTTCCCCACTCTCCCCCACTCTCCATTAGTCTCACTCTCCCTATCTATTCTCCCTCACCCTCTTCGATCAGTCGCCGTTGCTAGAACCCCGATGCTTCCGTCGAACTCTTACCATACTCGCCGCTATTGATTACAAGTACGTTGCTCTGCCATTGATTACTGTTTTGTACTGCATTTGTTTTATGCAGCCTTTGAAATGATTTGGTTTTGCTTGGAATATTTAGATTCATTTTTGTAGGGTACTCCATGCATATGGTAAGAACATTCAAGAGAATCAACAACTATTTGATTCTAAATGCAACTTTAGAAAGAAGAAATTTCTAATAAAATTCAGAGATAGATATTTTTTCCTGGAATTTCTCATGCATTTGTTGATTTCCCTTGATATTGTCTCACAAAGTTTTGAATATCATCGTTAATCTAATATATATATATATATATGTATGTGGGGGGGGGGGGGGGGGGGTAGCATTATAAATATTGTTGAACTAAGTTAGTTTAAACTAGAACTCACCGTCTTTTTTTATATCACTATATAAAATTACGTTTGATCTAATTAAATTAAATAGGATTTTTCCTACAAATTCTCTAATTTAATTTTATTTGTTAATTGAAATACATATCACATATAAATATTTTTTCTTGAACTTTATGTTTACAGTGCATCACATTGATTAACGACTTGTTATTAATATACAGTGATTGTTTAGTAGTTACATAATACTAGAAGCCTTGCCATAAGAACTTGTAAATGTTGTTTTGAAGTCGGCATTAGAGCTTTCGCAAATATTGTTTTTGGAAACAATGTTGTAACTTGTAATCTCATTACAAAGTGTGTTAGTCATTACATTGGAAAAGTGATAGTCTTAAAACATATGTAGACTCAAGAAAATTAAACATAGTCACCCTAACATAATCTTGGGACCCCTTAACTTAAACCAAAAATAGTCCAAATAATAACAATAAAAATTAGCCAAAACAACAATAAACTACCAATCGAAAAACAAATTAAAAATTTTAGCACAATTAATAATCTACCCATCAGTGAGGCAGGGATGCCTGTGTGTACCATGTAAGTAGGCATGCCGCATTGTCGTGTCGAAAATCGAAATGCCATGATCTCTAATACATGAAGAATGGGTAACATAAGTGAGAGTTGGTAGCAAAGGTAGCGAGAAGGGGGCCTTAATTCATGAAAACCACATGATTGTCCAAACTTCATCCTCTTATTTACATTATATCTCATTTCCTAGATGACAATATTTCCTTCTCTTTTATAGTCAGCAGCCAATCTGTTTTTTATTATTTTTTTTTATTATTTATTTTTTATTATTCAATTGCTACTCATTTATTTCATACAATTATAAGTTATTCATTTTGAGCCCCCAAGCGATCATTTTGTAGGCCTGTTACCCGAAAAATTATACAGTCAACTTAGTAATTCTTGTTACTAAGTTTTTGATTGCAATAAGTAGGATCATGATATGGTTTGCAACCAAGGTAGTGATTTGGTTACTTTGATATGGAAATCCAGCCATGGATCGGATCATGAAACATTTTTTTTTTATTTGTCCTTTCATGAAGAGAAATTATTCTTCCATTTTTTTATTATCAAGTGGATGAATTCTGTGCTAATTCGTTATATGGTCATCTTTCATTTACTTGATCATGAGTTTGCCAGTAATCCAATTCTGGCAATACTTGATCATTATAGGGTGATCTTTCTTTTTTATATGGTATATACTGTTTCTTTCAATTTATTCAGAAAATTTTATGACATCATTTGATATGTGAATTTTGAGTTTTGACCCACAATTTGATAACTATATCGTTTGATATATGAAAGAAGACATGATTTGCTATTGTAATTATATCTTGCCATAGAGTGGATCCTCAATAATTGCTAACAATCTATTTGCTGTCATGTCAGATGTGCAGGCACTGGATAAAGTGGATCCTAGACCTGACGATGATACCCAGTTGCGGTGGCAACCAGGTCATCGGTCAACTCCGCTTAGGAGGCATGCTGCTGACGAGGTATGTAATTGTATTATTAATACATATTTGTTTTATAATTACCTCGTGTGCACTACCTAACACAATGCTTGCCTGTGTGTAGGAGGTGTCTGGCATTGTAAAGGTTTGATGCCATAAATATGTACTATTGCAAGGTGGGCAAGACCCACGTATCACGCTATACAACGATGTAGCAGGTTTCATCGGATTATTCAAGTTTCCTGATATGGAGGTCGACCACACCTTGATCATGGCCTTGGTGGAGCGATGGCGTATGGAGACTTACATGTTCCACTTACCCCATGGAGAAATGGGTATCACCTTGCAAGATATAGAGGTGATGTTGGGGATTTCGGTGGATGGGTTACCTGTCATTGGGAAGACAAACATGAATTGGAGCCGTCTGTGCCGAGAGTTATTGGGCCATGAACCTCCACCCTCGATACCCAACTCAAACAGGTCTATCCTTGCTGGGGCGAGGATAAGATACAAGTGGCTTGAATAACGGTTTGCCGCTCCCCTAGCTGCGAATGCCGATGATGAAGTAGTGCAACGACATGCCCGTTACCACCTACTTGTTTGGATGGGGGCCCTATTATTCATGGACAAGTCGGCAAACTAGGTCTCACTCATGCCTTTACAGTTCCTCAACCCAATTAGCAATGCGAGACAGTATAGCTGGGGTAGTGCAGCATTAGCCTGGCTCTACAGGCACCTTTGTAGTGCATCGAAGAAGGATGTGATGCAGATTGGAGGAGCACTATTGTTGCTGCAGTTGTGGGCCTATTCAAGGTTCCCACGAATATGCCCAATTGTGGAGTCGCCTTTATTGCCAGTGCACTCAGGACCCCTTGTCGTTAGGTACATTCATTGAGCTATCATTATTCTAAGTGTCTATTAGGATTAATTATTTATGTGTAATAGTATATTATATTATATTTTTCTCTTTGATATAATTAAAAATATGCCAAACTAAAAAACAAAACAACTGGCAACTCATAAATATATAGATGTGTTAGTTTTTAGACCCCTTAAACAATTGATTAAACCTAGGTAATTAGCCAAGTTGTTACTTAGTTCAATTAAACAAGTCTAGGTTATCACAATATAAAAGATCAAATCATGCAAAGCAGCGGAAAATAAATAACACAAGATATGATCATCTAGGAAACCAAACCGGTAAAAACCTAGGGAGGATTTGACCTAGCTATCCTCAAGGTAAAAAGAAAATCCACTAGAAAGAATCAAAGTTCATACAATAAGATTTACAAGCCCCCACGCTCGACTTCTTATTACTACCAACCAGTAAAACTTATTGACACGACCACGTGCAAGCTCTGAATCCACGGACTCCTTCTTTCTTTGGCCTTTGCAAAACACAAACACCCTTGTTCGTGACTTTGAGATCCCACTCAAAGGTTTAGCAACACAAACACTTCTGTTTGTGATTCCAAGACCACCCTTGAAGGTTTAGATCATTAACACCTTTAATAACAAGAGAAGGCAGCAACTTCTACAATACCGGATCTTGAGATTCTTCAAGGAATAGCACCGGTAGAAAACATAAGAGAGCTTTTTAGGAACAAAACCCTAAATACAAAAGAGACACACTCTTTTCTCTCTGAAAAACCTCATAAAAACGTGCTTAGGGTTTCCTTTATATACTGGGAGAAGTAGATTAGAAACCCTAATCCTAAATGGGCTTGAACTGCTGTTTGGGCTTAATTAAAATTCTGCAGATATGACTTTCGATCGATCGAGCTTGTCTTTCGATCGATCGAATCAGACAGATTATGAAATCTTCTTCCTGCAGCTTGTATGTTCTTGAATCTTAACTTGAATCACCTTGAGCATTGTCTAATAAAACCTATAGACTCTAAGATCTATATCTAGACAAGTTTGTGTTCACAATTTGTCAATTGTTCTAAATATTTAGAACCTAACAAACTCCCCCTTTGGCAATTCGTGACAAAACTTTCATACAAAATGAAATGCTCAAGTACAAAAACAACCCAATACAATAAAATGCCCAATTACATCACAAATCCCAATCTAAGACTCCTAACCTAGAAGTTGCAAGAAGAGGTAGAAGGTCTTGATTAGAATGCACCTGTCTTTTCTAAAACACTCAACAAACACATCACCGCATGTGTGGAAAGAAAGACATATAAACAATAATATGAAACAGAATATAAAAAAATAAACTAACTCTCCCCCAAAGTTAGATACAACAAAAAGTTTTTTATATTCTCCCCCTAAACAAAACAAACAGGTCATCTATGTTTCCCCCTTTTTGTCACGTATTGACAAAGTCTACCTAATCAGAAGGTAGACAGAAAACATACGCAACAGAGTAAGAGAAAATAGAGACAACTCCCCCTATGAAGAACAACAACTCCCCCTAAGAACCACAGAGGTTAAAAAAAATTTCTCCCCCTAAAAAATAGGAAAAACAAAATAAGTTTTGGAAAAAACAATTTTGGGGAAAAATAAAGTGGGTGGGGATAAATAAAAAGGCACAAACCAAGTTTAAAAAAAAAATTAAGTTGAGGATATACATGAAGAAAAAATATTCTCTCTTTCAATAAAATGCAAACATGGCACTATGTGACCCATAAACAATTGCATGAGTAGAGAAATCAGAATCAGAGTTTTGAAAAACAGAGCATTTTAATGAAGAAACTCCTCAAAGCACATTGTTTTATAAAAAAAATGCATGAGTATGAGATTAAAAGTTTTTCAAAAATACTTGAATTCAAGCTATATCTTCCAAAAACAAGATTTTCAACCAATTTGTCCTCAAATCTCAAACTTTAAACACCTTTTGTATCAAAATCAAGGAACTTTAATCTTGGATGGCCACAACAAGATCACACACAATATAATGTACCAAGTTTAGCAAAGAGTAACTTGTGTAGTGTGTGCAACTAGTAAAAACTTGAAATACATGTGAGGTGATATGTGAATAGCAATCAATCACAAAGTCTACAAAATTCATCACATAAAATTTAAAAGAGACTATCACCTAAAGAGTTACCTCATATAACTCTCACATCTCCTAGATCATAAGCTTGCAATCATGTAAGTTTCTTGAATTTTGCCTCATAATATACACACCAATTTTAATTCATTCAGAAACTTATTAAAAGGTCAGAATAATGTACACACCAATTTTAATTATGTGATTTTGGCATCAAGCCTAATAGTACACACCAATTTTAAGTATTAAGCAATTTAAACTGAGGCTTCACCTTATGTTCTTTTTGTGCATGTGCTACACTTTCTCGAGCACAGAATCTTATGATATACACTAAGGTGTTCATGATTGGCTAGTAAACAGTGGTGAGATGGTTATTTATGCCTTTCTCAAAAGGTTCAAGTCCGACAGTCAAAAACATGTGACTTCAAGATCAAGAAAAAGTGATCAAAAACTATAAACATCTACAACATGCACTACAAAGCTCAAACTAGTAAAGTGCAATAAAAGAAACTCATCCAAGCTAAACAAGGTACATAAACATGTTATGTAAAGATAATATGGCCAATCCTTGATTATAAATCCAAGATGTGAAATATAAAACACAAAAATCTTTTTGGTTTAAAAAAATTTATGACCAAAAGCTAAAAGCACACATTATGCCAAATGAACAATGCAAATGCAATGCATGACAGTGCTTAACTAAGCTATAGAGGGTACACAAATAAGAAATATCAATTTCTTAATTAACCCATGAGTATATGTACAAACTAGTACATACTCATACAAAATCAAAAATAGCTTAGCACATATATAACACATACTATTCAAGTTTCTCCACAATGTCAATCATGTTCTAAATCAAGAGAGAGATATCATAATTCATGTAATCCTCAAGAAAAATAAAACAAGACTCAAAATAAAATATTTTTGTCTTTTTGAAAATTTTCAATGTTTTTGGATTTTTTTTTATATAAAAAAAAACAACTAAAAACAAAAACAAGACATGCCCACAAACAATTAAAAGAATTAAATCAGGGACAAGTCAGCAACACTCACCTTAGAGAATTTTTTCTCACCCATATAGCACGAGTCTTCGGCTTTGTAGGTGAAAATTCATGAAAAGCAGAGTGTATTTGAGGGATTACACCAATCTTCTGAGAAAGATTAAAATCCTGCAAATTCCTTTCACAAGTCAACAAGCTTAAATTTTTCAAAATAATATGAAACAATTTATATGGACTTATGGCAGGAGAAATATCATCACAAATCCTAGACTGAAACACAGAATGCTTAAATTTCAGTTTATGACAATTAGGACGAATGTGACCGGACACCACAAAAGTGGCAGACAGGAACAAATTTAGGAATATCAGTATTCCTAGTGGGGTTTCCGGTCAGAGGCTTTAGTTCTTGCCTCAACAAAGAACAATTTGGTCTAATATGACCAACAACACCACAAAGGTGACAAGTAGGCACAAAAACATATTTATTATGCTCTCTAACAGTAGGTTTAGACATAAATTTAGAAACATCAGCGTCAACATCAGAACTTTTACCTTTGTCTAACCTAGCAAAATAAGCCTTTTCTTTATTATTCATCTTAAAATAAGGGATATAAACTTTCTCAGTTTTAGGCTTAAGAGAAATAGAAACACTTCTGTTATCAACAGTAGACTTGGTACTAGTCAAATTTTCAATTTTGGTCCTAGATTCAATTAACTCTTGTTCCAAGCTTTTCATCTTCTCATCTTGAGAGGAAATTTGATTTCTCAAAAATTCATTCTTTTTATTAGATTCATCTAATCTAACAACCAATTCCTCTTTTTCAAGATTTGCCAATTTTAACTCTTCCTTGAATTTCTTAGCAATTTTCATAGATTTCAATAATTCCTTACGAAGAGTTTCATAGGCATCAATAAAATCAACAAAAGCATGAGTAGAAACATGATCAGAAAGACACTTCAAATTATCCATTACAACAGGGGTCAAGGATCAGCTCTTAGATCAAAAGATCTAAAACAAAAGAGCAACCCGCTCTGATACCACTTGTTAGTTTTTAGACCCCTTAAACAATTGATTAAACTAGGTAATTAGCCAAGTTGTTACTTAGTTCAATTAAACAAGTCTAGGTTATCAAAATATAAAAGATCAAATCATGCAAAGCAGCGGAAAATAAATAACACAAAATATGATCACCCAGGAAACCAAACCGGTAAAAACTTAGGGAGGATTTGACGTAGTTATCCTCATGGTAAAAAGCAAATCCACTAGAAAGAATCGAAATTCATACAATAAGACTTACAAGCCCCCATGCTCGACTTCTTATTGCTACTAACCAGTAGAACTTACTGACACGATCACGTGTAAGCTCCGAATCCACGGACTCCTTTTTTCTTTGGCCTTTGCAAAACACAAACACCCCCGTTCGTGACTTTGAGATCCCATTCAAAGGTTTAGCAACACAAACACTCCTGTTTGTGACTCCAAGACCACCCTTAAAGGTTTAGATCATCAACACCTTTGATAACAAGAGAAGGCAACAACTTCTACAATACCGGATCTTGAGATTCTTCAAGAAATAGCACCGGTAGAAAACATAAGAGGGCTTTTTAGGAACAAAACCCTAAATACAAAAGATGCACACTCTTTTCTCTCTGAAAAGTCTCATAAAAACGTGCTTAGGGTTTCCTTTATATACTGGGAGAAGTAGATTAGAAACCCTAATCCTAAATGGGCTTGAACTGCTGTTTGGGCTTAATTAAAATTCTGTAGATACGACTTTCGATCGATCGAGCCTGTCTTTCGATTCATCGAATCAGACAGATTATGAAATCTTCTTCTTGCAGCTTGTATGTTCTTGAATCTTAACTTGAATCACTTTGAGCATTGTCTAATAAAAACTATAGACTCTAAGATCTATATCTAGACAAGTTTGTGTTTACGATTTGTCAATTGTTCTAAACATTTAGAACCTAACAAGATGTGTCTACAACCAACTGGCAACTCATGGTTGCAGTGCTCAGCATTTGAAAAAAAGTAAAAAAAGAAAAAAGAAGAAGAGAGAGACAGAAACAGAACTTACAATTGCATGCATTTGCAGACTACATAGGTAGGGTTCATGTGATCCATTGGTAACAATTTTTATATAATGGCCCTGTGACTTTCACTGAATCTTAAAGCACAAGTTAAGGATAAGGACGACTTTGTGTTTGACCACGGTTAGGTATGAATTTTTAATTCATATGAATCAAATAATAAATCTATTCAGGGGAAGAGAGCAATGCACAAAGATTAATTATTTATGCCTAGACCTAACATGGAACCAATTGATTGCAGGAAGGCTAATTAGCAGTCCAATAACGAGCTTCTCTTGTTATCATATCTCCTTAAAAAAATAAAGAAAATCCAATCTCTCTCAAGCATTAACTAATATATGTTTAGGTCACCAAGAAAAACAATAAGACTCATTTCTGTTATTTACTTTATTAAAGTAATATAGAGTCAAAATATTACAATGAAAAATGCTGACTATATTTCAATTATAGCCTAGAGAGAAAATTTCAAATGAGTATTGAATTAATGACTTTTTAAGGAAAAAATAGCTCCCAAAGAACTCATACTTACTGTTTTGAGCATTCCGCTTGTGTTATAATGATACCCACCAGAGAATCCTTTGGTTTCATCTGGGGTGATTGAAGAGAAATGGGGTGTTTGAAGTTTTTGCTTGGTTTCATTACATTCTTGTTAGTTGGATAAGCTTTTGATTTAATAGATTTTTGCTTAATTTTAAAATTTTCAATTACACTAGCAGTGCTCTTTTCTTAGCTTCAAGAACAGCTTGAAGTAGAGGCTAAGACCTATATAGACGCATCTTTTGCATTTATGTGGTTTGGATGTGTTTTCATGTGGGTACTGACAAAACCTGAATATGTTTTCGTGGATGAATAGCAAGTGCCCATAATTAAGGGTTGAAGTTGAAAATGTTTTCCAATCTTCCAAAATGTGTGTGAATGGCAAGTACCCTTAATTAAGGATTGAAATTGAAAATGTTTTCCAATCTTCCAAATCCAATAGCTTTCATATTGTATTTTTGTAGAGAATTAAAGAATTATTGCATTATGGTCAATGTACATATTTGGGCAGCTAGAAACTTAGAAGCATGGTTGGATACTTAGTACCGGTCAGGGTATGGTTGGTTGCTGAGGAAATAAGAGGGAAAGAGATGAATTATGAAATTGGCAGTGTTATGGTCACTTTCAAGTGCAGTTTGAATGTATAAAGCTCCTGGAACCAGCTGACAAACAATTCAAGATAATGACATTAAGGAGATATTGAATTTGCTCATTGTTTCTAAGCTACATTATATTTTGTGCAAGCTTTAGAAGGTTTGCTAGTGTGGGAATTAGAATCTGAAGGAGTTGTATCTAGAGTTGTTTGCATGCTCTTTAGTTAGTGAGCCCTCAATTTCCTCAATTTTGGTTGAGCAACCCACTGTGGTAGTATGGAGCTGGGACATTTGTTTTCATTGAGATATAAATGATTGGGAGTTGGAGTCGGTGAATTCCTTTTTCAATCTTCTATAGTACAATATTCCCAGGAGTGAGGGTGGTAACAGACTGAAAGGGAGTGGTAAATTTGACATTCATTCTTACTTCAGTTTTTTACTAGTGATGTTTCCTTCCAATGGAGGATAATTTGATGTATTAAGGCTCCACAGATGGTTTCTTTCTTCACATGGACAGCAGTGTGGGGTAAGATCCTTATGATAATATCATGAAGAGAGGCTTCATGTTAGCTGGTTGGTGTTGTATGTGCTGGTGCAGCGGGAGTCAGTGGATCATCTATTGATTCATTGCTCAGTTGCTCGTGCATTATAAAGTCATGTTTTTTGTTCTTTTGGGATACAATGAGTGTTATCGAGGACGGTCATGGATCTCTTGTTTGGGTGATGGAGTTGGTTAGGGAAACATCTTCGGATGACTGGAATTTAGTCCCCTTATGTCCGATGTGGATCTTGTGGAGGGACTGTAACCAATGTACTTTTGAGGACATTGGATGATTATTGACTTAATTGCACTCTTTGTTAATTAGGACATTGTTTGGCTGGTTCTGTGCTTGGGGAATTACCCATAGTAATTCCATAGTCAAGTATGAGGAGTCATTATACTTCTTAACATGATTAGTTATTTTTTTAGTTGTTTAGGCTCTTCGTGCTCTCACGAAGTAGTCTTTTCCATAAAAATATTCTTACTTATCAAGAAAACAAAAAATAAAAAAAGCTTAGGAAGGTTTGCATTTATTGAGATTTCTATTAGAATTATCTCATTTTGACTCAATTAATGTTGCTCCATTGTTTTAGTGCGCCTTATAGTGGGAAGATTACTATGGTATGAATATGTTAAGAATATATATGGTGTGCACATGTTTCTCTGGCATGCATCATCTGTCAGCTTCAGATTTCATTTTGGGCTATATTCAAGAATTTTGCATGTTTTCAATATAATTTGCTGAAATTTTAGTTAAAATAATCTATTCCCTTAATAAATGAGAGTAAAAGTTATCATAATCTGATAAAACTTATGTCTTAGAAGGAAAATGAAATAGCTTTTAATGTTGGACTCTAACTACAACCTCTATCTGATCTGAAATGTGCTCTATTGCAATTTTTATTAGTGTTCTGATGGATATTCTCTTCAATGCTTCTTTTGAGGCTTCAGAACTGTAATTATTGTAGAAGAAAGTCGGATCTTCTTGAAACTCTTCTCCTTTCATTTGTAAATGGACTATGGTATGAATATGAAAATTCAGCAACATGTTCAATTTAGTTGGTTGTGCCAGTGAGAATATATAACATTCAGCTTTTTCTGTTCATATAATTTGCAGAAATTTTAGAATGGGTTCATTTTGTCTATAATTAATGCGGCATGGCTCACTGTAGAGCATCAACCATGGGTACTTCTTTGAGGTCTTGAGCTTAGATTGAATACCCAACTTCCAACACCAACTTTTTTTCCCAAACCACCTCATAGAAAGAGATTCCACTAAGTCCAGCACGAATGTCACAAGCTGACTCTTATTTATAGGCACGTATTAACACATGTATAGTTAGTTCCTCAGTAAATGGGGGTATCACCTTGCGGTGCTATTGTTGGGGTTTATGTCCTAAAATCCAATTTATTGGCAGGACATACATAATTAAATTGTTTAATTATATGAGACTATTTATTAATGAACTAATGGGACATTATCTTAGTCCATGAGATAGTATGTGATTTATGTGAAAAGTCACAGAAGATATAAATCACAAGTTCTTTATAAACTCAGAATTTTAGTTCGTAGTCGGTAATGAAATTGGGCATTTCATTTGTGAAGACTATAATATATCAACTACGATGATTTGTCTTAATCATGAAAGTGGAGACTTCAAGTTGGTATGTTGATATGTTTTAAGAGTTAAGACATATTGAACTGGATTACTGTGAGATTTATTATTCTCCTAACGACTGTCAAATGAATAATAAATCTCACGACTTCTATTTATATCAATTCTAAATCCTAAGAGAATAATGGACCTGATCATGAGATGTAGGTTGCTTTGATATATCAGGAGTGAGATCTATAAGTAATGGTCAAAATCTCAGTATGTTGGGCAGTCGCATTTAATGTTGATAGAACATATATTCTCAAGATGGAATTTATAATTTCTTAACGGAGATATAAAATATTCCCTTGAGATAAGTTTAATGGGTTTGGTTATTCAGAGTGTTGGGCCCAACCACTTTAGTAAGGAGTTACTAAAGTATATATATTTATGAAATTGGATTTCATAAATATATGATGAATAACAAAAAGGATTAAACTGGGTACTCAAGGATTAAGATATAGTAATTTTCAAAGTGGTAGTCTATTTCATGACTTTGTATTACTACGAATATTTTAATGAAGGGGTTGCATGTATAATAAAGTCTTGAGATATAATTTATTAATAAGGCCTAGAGTGCAATCATATTCATATAGTGTACTGAATATAATTAATGGTAACTTTGGACTTGTCAAGAGTTGACAGAAAAGCCTAAGGCCCATTGGAACTAGAGTCTTATTTGATCCCTTTTGGTCCCACTCCAAGCTACACGCTAGAGCCCAATTGGAATGGCCAAAAAGGCTAACCCAATTAGATAATCAGTTGTATATAAGGAGAGAAACATACATAATTTCATTAAGGTTTTCATAGGATTTTGATGAGACTTTCATAAGGTCTTTCATTAAGATCATACAAAGAATGAAATGGTTTGTATGTGAGTGTTGGACACTTTTTATTCTCTCCTTGGAAACTGATTGAAAGACCACACATCTTGGGCATTAAGTGGAATTGGAGTGAAGATTAAAAGTCTTCCCAAGAACTTATGATCTTCGGTTTTGAATTTCACCACACCAACGTACACATTCTTGTTCTCAAATTCTGAAGCTTACATAGTACATGTTATCAATTTCGAATGAAGTAGATCCGTTAATTTTTCCGCTGTGTATGTTTTGTATGTGATACAAACATGTATTTTTCCTACAAATGGTATCAGAGCGGTCTTCAATTTCGAATTGTCTAACATGTTTTGTGAGTTTTGGAATTAGAGAAAGTAATTTCATGTTGTTAGAAGATTATGCACTTAATTTTCTGCATGATCATTGAAATTATTGTTTGATAAAAACTGATATTGATGTTATGTTGTTGTTTAAATTTGAATTTAAGTATGTTAAATTGATCTTTATGGCTATAGCATCAATGAAATTCAGTTTTGATATCAATCTTTGTCTATCATGATATGATGCATGTTTGTTCATGAAAAACCGTTGAAAACTGCCTTAGAAAAATTCTAGAAATTCAAGTTTCATGAGTTTCGATCGATCGAAAATTAGCTTCAATCGATCGAGTGAAACAGTAACCAATCTATCTTGATCTGATTGACATTCGATTACTAGTCGATCGATCGAATGCTCTTTTTCAATCAATCAAGAAGCGATCAAG
The DNA here is from genome assembly GCF_932294415.1 of Quercus robur. Classification (NCBI taxonomy): domain Eukaryota; kingdom Viridiplantae; phylum Streptophyta; class Magnoliopsida; order Fagales; family Fagaceae; genus Quercus; species Quercus robur. The sequence goes on from NC_065543.1 coordinate 23,881,075, forward strand.
TATCAATCAAGCCAGGTAGATTTTTTGGTACGAATTTTTAATTTTTTCAACCAATCGAGAAATACATTCGATCGATCAAAATCTGTAAAATCTGGATTTTTGTAAGTGTTTTCACAATAAAGAAAGAGCAATGCAATGTGTGATTAGATTACACATGGTTCTAACTAAAAGACCTAATGAGATCAAAGGAATTAGTTAAATAGAACTCTTAGTCCTAAATAGTTTGGGACTTGTCTTTTAAGAAACATTCTAATGAGATTGGAATTGTTGTATGATTAAAAGTCTTTAACTTAATTTATTTTAATTAGAAGTTTTAATGAGATTAAAGCTTAATTAAAAGGTATATAGTTTCTAATGAGATTAGAATACTTTATCAAATAAGTTAAGGATAGAATTCTATATAACTAATTTTTGATTCATTAGTGTTTAAGGAATCCTAAATAGTTTAGGACTTCCATTTTAGTTAGTGATTCTAATGAGATTAGAATCTTCAACAAGTGCAAGGTTATTAGTTGTGATGGGATTACAATTATTTAAAGAAAAACCCAAATAATGAGTGGGAGTGTTGAAATAACCCTTTTGTTAAGTTTATTGTAATGTGGATAGATACCTTGTCTTGACTTCGAGTCTTGCATTCCCTACGGAGGGTATTTACTTCACGGATTACAAGGTTAAACTTCTTTGTGATTGCGCGAATGTTCGTTACGTTTTTGTGATGTGACTTAGTTACATCACATTGAATATAAACAATTTAACACATTTGATGTGTGGGGTTAAAATTGTGATTAGATCATAATGATTTCAAGACAATCCACTTGTTTTAAAATTTCTAGTGGGAGAGAGATTCAAGGGTTGATTCTCACGGCCTCCATTGCTAGTTTATAGTAGTGTGATTAGGCACCTCGCCTTGGCGTATATGCCTTGCTCCCTTCAGAGGGTGTTTAATTCATGGTACTACAGGTTAAACTTCTTAATGATGGATGAAGTGTGTTTTTACATTGAGAACGACCACACTTTCTTGGAGTTACTTGGTGACTCACATTGATTCTAGGCAATGGTGTACACTAGACTAAGTGTAATGTTAACCTCCCTTCGAAGCTATGTCATTATTACTTAGAAGCTAAAGGAAAAGCGGCAAATTATTTTTGTTTGGCAAGAGTTACCATGAGAGCATTAATAATGAGAATAATTCTCGCCTAATTATAGTGATTGGTATGACCTCACTTCCAAGGAATATTAATTGCGGGATTAGGTTGTCGTTGCACCTAGTATAGTATGTTTTTCGGGTTCCATACTATATGGTTATCGATGCAAAATATAATGTCCTGGTATTTAAGTTCATTGTCTCAAAATAAAGTTGTTATAAATTTTGTTCTCTAGCTACTATTTTATTGAATCACATTAACTAAGAAATAATTTTGGACATGATGCTTAAAGGAGTTGAAGTACATATTTATGTTTAGATTCAGCATTGTCATAATTTCCTATGCATGATGCATTGATCGAAGATAGCTTATGATATGATCATAGTTTCCATTGTAATGCTAAAATGTTTCATTGGCTTCTATCTCAATTGTGCTACAGCATGAGATGCAAGAGTTAGTACTAGACTTAGACTTTATATTAAGTCTAAATGAGATGTTTAGTATAAAATATCGTGCTACTAGACGATATTCGATATAAATCATATTGAGTGCCAAGAAAAGCTTAAGGACTTCCAATTCTATACCATTTGATGAAAATGTTTTAATTTTAAAATGAATTGGAATTCTAGGATGTAGAGATTAATCATTAATCTCATATGGATATGATCCACAAGTCCTTGTTAGAATCATTGATCAATTCAGATTGTTTTGAAAATAATTTTTTTTATATTATCTAAGTTGATGAGTGAGTGCTATGCAATGAAAGACATCCTAAAAGCTAAGGCTAGGATCAATATGATTTAATTCATATTCTTAGCCTGAACCGAAAGGTAAGGTTGGTAAGAAAAGAAATTATAATACCAAACAGTTGGGCATGCAAGTTGCCCTAGTAGTTGCCAAAAGGAAATTAGACTCAAAAGTATGACCAAAAGAAAGTGTTTCTGGTTTGGTTAAACTAAGCTTTGTCCATGATTGTTTTCTACATGGAGATTTACATGTTTTATTTTTTAAAGAGAAAGTTTCCATCCTTTGGTATTGTATGTTTTGGCACTTATGTCTAGATCTTATTAATTTAAATGGTATTCAAGATTGGTGAAAGATGGGCTTTTAGAACCATTATTTTGTTATATTCCCAATCCATGAATACTATTTAGAGGATAATATGATCTAGAACTCCTTTATTGTAAAGGAATATAGTATTAATGACTTCTTTAAGTCAATGCATACATGAAGGAGGAATAAGACTCTTTTAGAAATAGTAAAGTACATGATAAGTATTTCCATTTGCTTATTTCTTTTGGAGATATATACTCTAATAATTACTATTCATTTTCTAAAATTGATTTGAAAAGTTTGTTCCTATGACATTTATCAAATTGTGGATTGGGTGAAAACCTAGTATATGATACTTCCATTTTTGGAGATGTCCAGCACTTATGCTAGAAAGGAAGTCTGACAAATTGAAATCAAAAGGTAGAAAAATGTGTGTTTATGATGAGTATCCAAAAGGAAATGCAGAAGATTGTTTTGGTCATCATAAAGAAGACAAGATGTTTGTAAAGTACAAATACAAAGTTCTTGATGATGACTATGTGAATAATCTTAAAGAATTGTTCCAGAAGAAAATGTCAGAATTTTTTGTAAGACAACTATAAAATACATTAGAAATGAAATGGTTGTATTAGATACACCACAAGGTATTATTCTATATAAGTATAGCTAGTACACCGGTACAATATCGTAGTGGGAAGATTGTAAATTCATACTTTTGGGATAAACTTTTGAAGTCATTCCACAAGGATATGAATTTGATCCTCGATCCTACATAGAGGCAATAGATAATATGAATATGAATTATTGGATCAAGGTTATGTGAATAGAATTAGATTCTATTTAAAGTCTAGAACTTGTAGAGGCGCCTAAAGGCATTAAGCCTATTGTTCTCAAATAGGTCTACAAGGAAATGGGATTGATAGATTTGAAGGTGCAAACCTTCAAAGTCAAGACTAGTGGCGAAAAGATTTATTCAGAAAGAAATGGTTTGACTATGAAAAGATTTTTTCACTAATAGTCAAGTTTGACTCTATCTAGATTCTCTTATCCATTATATTTCATTTGGATGAAATATGGTAATGGATATCAAGAAAGCTTCTTTTAGTAGCAATCTTGAGGAAGACATCTATATGATGTACCTAGACTTGTACATAGCAAAGAACCAATAGTGATTAGTATGTAAGTTGCTTAAATTCCATTTATGGACTAAAACAAGCATATCAATCATAAAATATCATCTTTGATCAAGCAATCAAATTGTTTGATTTTGATCAAGTATTAAAAGGTCTTAGGTGTGTCAAGCTATATAGAATAATAAATCTCTTAATGTATATTGATGACATTCTATCATTTAGAATGATGTAGAGTCATTGTCATCAATAAAGTTTTGTTGTCTAAGTCCAGTTTGATATAAAGTACTTGGGAAAGACTAGTCACATCCTAAGATTTAAACTTTGTTAAAATTCAAAAATTAGGATGTTGGGTCTATCTCAAACTACTTAAATAGATTAGATTCTAGCCAAGTATAGCATGTAATACTTCAAGAAAGGATTCTTTCTTTTTAAGTTTGAAGTTTCTTTATAAAGGATTATGGTCCTTAGATATATAAAAGGAAAAGCATATTAAGAGGGCTCCTAATATCATGTCTATAGGGAAGTCTTTATGCTATGCTATATACTAGGCTAAATATCTATTTTGCAGTGGGCATGGTAAGCAAATATCAATTGAATCAAAGATCACTTAATTTAGTGGGAGTAAAGCATATACTCAAATATCTTAGGAGAATGAGGGATTATGTGCTTATCCACAAAAGTGAAGTTTTGATAGATACTGGATGTACAGATACTGACTTGTAGTTTAATTGTGATTCATGATGTTAGACTTCAAGATATGTGTTTGTCCTTAGTGATGAATATACACATTAAGTGTAGGTATTATCTCATTAGAGAGATACAAGTACTTGAGAAGTAGTAGTGGAAAAGATAATTTATGCAATAAATCTGGCTGAAACTTGTTTCCAAACCTTGATTTAGAGTGACTATGAATTACTTTAAAGGGAGATAAGTGTCGGATATATGGTAAATTGTCTTTGAGGGCAAGTGGGAGATTGTTGGGGTTTATGCCCTAAAATTCAATTTATTGGCATGACATAAATAATTAAATTGTTTAATTATATGAGACTATTTATTAATGAACTAATGAGACATTATCTTAGTCCATGAGATGCATAATATGTGATTTATGTGAAAAGTCACAGAAGTTATAAATCACAAGTTCTTTGTAAACTCAGAATTTTATTTCATAGTCGGTGATGAAATTGGGCGTTTCATCTGTGAAGACTATAACATATCAACTACGATGATTTGTCTTGATCATGAAAGTGGAGACTTCTAGTTGGTATGTTGATATGTTTTAAGAGTTAAGACATATTGAATTGGACCGCTGTGAGATTTATTATTCTCCTAACGACTATCAAATGAATAATAAATCTCACGACTTCTATTTACATCAACTCCAAATCCTAAGAGAATAATGGACTTGATCATGAGATGTAGGTTGCTTTGATAGAACATATATTCTCAAGATGAAATTTATAGTCTCTTAACGGAGATATAAAATATTCCCTTGAGATAAGTTTAATGGGTTTGGTTATTCAGAGTGTTGGGCCCAACCACTTTAGTAAGGAGTTACTAAAGAATATATTTATGAAATTGGATTTCATAAATATATGATGAATAACATAAAGGATTAAACCGAGTACTTAAAGATTAAGATGTAGTAATTTTCAAAGTGGCAGTCTATTTCATGACTTTTTATTACTACGAATATTTTAATGAAGGGGTTGTATATATTATAAAGTCTTGGGATATAATTTATTACTAAGGCCTAGAGTGCAATTATATTCATATAATGGTATTGAATATAATTAATGGTAACTTTGGACTTGTCAAGAGTTGACAGAAAAGCCCAAGGCCCATTGGAGCTAGAGTCTTATTTGTTCCCTTTTGGTCCCACTCCAAGCCACACACTAGAGCCCAATTGGAATGGCCCAAAAGGCTATCCCAATTAGATAATCAGTTGTATATAAGGAGAGAAACGTATAGAATTTCATTAAGGTTTTCATAGGATTTTGATGAGACTTTCATAAGGTCTTTCATTAAGATCATATAAAGAATGAAATGGTTTGTGTGTGAGTGTTGGACACTCTTTATTCTCTCCTTGGAAATTGATTGAGAGACCACACATCTTGGGCATTAAGTGAAATTGGAGTGAAGATTAAAAGTCTTCCCAAGAACTTCTGATCTTCGGTTTTGAATTTCACACCACCAAGGTACACATTCTTGTTCTCAAATTTTGAAACTTACATAGTACATGTTATCAATTTCGAATGAAGTAGATCTGTTAATTTTTCCACTGCGTATGTTTTGTATGCAATACAAACATTTATTTTTCCTACAGCTATGACCCTTTCCATAGTTTTTTTTTTATTTTTTATTTTTTTATTATTATACTTTGTGAGTTGTAACTGTGAAATATAAAGCAAAGTTTGTTAAACGTAAAGGAAGAGAGAGTTCACTAACGACATTGTTCACAGTTCATCACATGAAAGTTCACTAATAAGCATTTGTCAAAACCCCATATTTGCTAGGTGGAGTGGGCCAAAAAGCACCGCACAACATGCCACACACGTCCTTGCTGCATACCAGACCTCGCTGTCTACACTACGGGCAGAGCAGGTATTTGTTTAATTTACATCCTCAATTGCATGACCACATTCTATTGAATGTGGTCACCTCTATTCTTTTTTTTTCTAAACTGGTTTAAGCAAATCTTCTATGATCTATTGCTTGACCCTTTACAATGATCACTTAAATCTCCTATAATTTTTTGCATGATCATTCATATTGATTGTCTACGTGTATTTTAATCACATGACCAATATGTATCATATACCTTATGGAAGTTGCTAATTTATTTGATTTCGGCTGTCCACTTATGTAGATTGTATGAGAGCTGTACATGCATATATTGGGCCCCCTACTTGTGTATTACACTGTCGGCCAGCATATTTGGAGGGCCGAGGTGCCATTGATATATTTTTGGATAGTGGAGGGGCATCATCCCGAGCGTGTCTTTCGTCAGTTTAGGATGAAGTAACCAGTTCCAGAGTTCGTAGATACATTGAGCAACCTTCACAGGATATCCCTTTAGGGTAAATGGGAGAAGGATTGGCAGTAGAACATGCTATCCATATTCAGCAATTGGGCAACCAAGGGCAACTTGTTTGTGCTGCCCCTCTCCTAGACGATAATACAACGTACCTTGTTGAGTACATAAGGTGGTACAATGGCAACACAAGGCGATACATAACACTAGAGTCTGCGTATTGGGAAATCATGGTGAGGCAATAATTCCTTCCCCTTTTAAAGTTTTGTAACATGCGTGAGTTGTTGCATGCTTTCTTTTCAACCAACATGACCCCTTATTATAGTTTTGCATCATACCTGCATTCCTGCTTTTATGACGCCCTTTTATTAATAAATTTTAGGCATTTTTTATTGAATTGACAATATTTATTACTAATGGGTTTGGTTTATGTTTCAAATTACTTGATATCTATAATATCCAAATATTACATTATGGGAAAAAGCTATCAATTACTATAATTTTGTAAAAGTTACCGTAAATTTTACTTGAATGCAATTCCTATCAAATATTTGTCTTGCCTTATATTGAAAAGTTGTAAGGATATATCCTTGCTTGGGATTTGAGGAAGGCATTGGAAAGAACTTGGAATTACTTGACTCTTGAGAAAGCGTCTGAATTGTATGGTTTAGATTTTTTGATGCTCCACTTGTATGTTTCGAATGTTGTTAACCATGATGCTTATACTCACCTACGGTTTGATGTATTTAGGGGTCTAAGGAGAGAACTAGTTTATTCACTAGACAGTACACTGTCGACATTTTAAGTTTAAAGTTGTTTCATTTTGGACCAATTTATTTTTGCTCAAACAATTAGTTTTGTTATTTGTAACATAATTTGTGGTACCCATAATAGCGTAAAGCTACGTCTAAGTAGCTTTTACAATAAAGACATTTGCCATATGTTACAAAAGGCTGCAGGTGTAAGATTTTTTTTGTCCCCACACCAAGCATGCCCACCCCATCTCTAGTGCATGTGGAGCCCATTGTGGGACCTTCATCTCCAACCTCCCTCGAAAAGGCTATACAGATTAAGCGAATACCAGTTTAGGACACTGAGCCGGTGGAGGGTTTGTGGAGACCGCGACGCCCTCCTACGCACGCTCTTGATTGCGGGACCGGTGATGGTATGTAATTCGTTTCCACTTCCCATTTTCTTGAGCTAATTATACTTTGCATTTGATTGAATATGTTCATTTAATTACGTTGTTGTGTCCGATGGAACAGGGAAGATGAGAGCTGTGAGGGCATATGGGTGGAAACGAAAAGGTCATTGAGTAGTCAGAGAGGGCAGGGTGTTCATGCTGTCATAGTGGCGCATTTCGGGTAAAATTCTGGTTGCTACAAAATGTTTTTGTTGTCGCCATTATCATGTGTTTTCCCATATATTGTGTAAATATTTAGGTTGCATCTTTGAAGTAGACTTCAAAGTTACTTATTAAAAAAAAATGTCAAAGTTACTTAGTAAAAAAATCAAATAGGAAATCAATGTTTAATTCATTCAATGGTAGGGTTGGGTAAAATGGCAGGTTTTATGGTTGCCCCATAAATATATATATATATATATATATATATATATATATATATATATCTGTGTGTGTGTATGTGTTGATACTATATTTTGTCTGCCCTCGATTTGCGTGCTGAACCCTGAAAAATCCAAAAATATCATTTCTCTCTCCATGGGTACGCGAGAGCATCCAAAACAACATGGCGCAACCCATTCGGGGCATCGGAGCACCCGAAGTGCCTTTTTCAACTAAAATGACCAAAATGCCCCTGGTCAGCCTTAGGTTCAACCGAAGGCTAAATGAGGTCCAAACTCTCGCAAAACAACATTTTTCCCAATTTTACATCAAACCCGAGCTTCTCAAAGATCGACCAAGTTTTACATCAAACATAGTTTTTCAACGTTTGACCAATTTGACTAAGTTTGACCTGAAGTCGATGCCAAGTGGGCCCAAAAACCCTAATTTTGATCCGACTGTCAGAACGGGTTTAGACCAATGTCATTGCAAAGATTACCAAATTCTAATTCAAATAACCGTTCATAGATCAAAATCGGAGTTGGAACAGCCAAGATATCACAAAAACTAGGATGACGCACTGATTGATGCACCGCGAACTTCCAAGTGCCATAACTTTTTATCCGACCATTGGATTTTTAAGATCCATACCTTTTCAGAAACAAGAAGTCAAGACCTTTCCAAAAGTGTCAAGATTAACCAGATCAGAGGAAGTTGAGGTTGGCGGCCTTTGAAAGGCCGTCGTCGAAACTCCAACGGCCATTGCCTCGAAAAGCATGTCGGGGCTATAAACAGCCCCAAGCACCTCATAGACCAGGAGAGGAAGACATTTTTCTGAATTTTGCTCTCTGGCCAACTTCTCCACACATTTTTCTCTCTTCCAAACACACACACACACCAAAAAAAAAAAAAAAAAAACCACACACACACACAAAAAACACACAAAAACACATCAAAGCTTCTTGATTCTTCTCTCTTCACCAAAAACACAAAGTATTGTTCTAGACCCAATATTCCTTTCCTTGGTTCTATACTTTGGGATTTGGGGTTTAGGGGTGTGGATGTAGCCTTTTGACTTCTATCCACACCCCTAACCTTCTAAATCTTTTTCTAGCGTTTATTTTTCTTTTATGCTTTAATAACATGTTTTATCGTTTTCTTGGCATGCTTCTTGCTTTCTTTGTATTTCTAGCTTAAATCTCTTTGTTGTTATGTCTTATGCCATGTTTCGTGCTTAGATCCATGTTCCCATATGTTCATATGTTTAGATCTGCATGCATAGTGTTTTATGCCATGTTTTCCTATGTTTTGTTCCCCTTTTTCCTCTATGTTGATGTTAGGGTTATATGCTTACATGCTTGATATCACATCTATGGTTACGTCTTGCTTAGATTTACATGCTGTATGTACGTTTTATGCTCCTATACTTATATTCGAGTCTTCACATGCTTGTATGCTTGGATTCATGTCCTTCCATGTCTATGTTCTAAATTTCTACATGTTACATGTTTCTATGCCTGTATGCCTATATCTATGCTTCCACATGCTTGTGTGCTTGGATCTATGCTATCTCCCATGTGTTTGTGCACTCCATGCCATGTTTTTGTGCCTAGGCCTAGGCTACATTTGTCATGCCATGTGCTATTGTAGTCCTGTTGTCACTTTATCTTTCTTTCTTGCATTTTGGCCTATTGGTTCGGATCCAATCTAGATCCTATGGTCTTTGTCACTATTCGCACACCTTGGCCCATATCAAAGGGTTTGGATCATCCTTATTTGTATCTCTATGCTTGCTTGCTTCTATGCTTTATGCTCGTGTTAGCCTCTCTTGTTCTAGGCTTTGCCACGCATGATGCCCTCTGTGGGTATGTGGTTGTGCGGTTATGTCTGATGCCTAGAAGGCCTTGTTTGGATGTAAACATTTGGGACGCATCGCCGTGATGCCGGTTGCTTCATGCATGCCTTTCCCCTTTTCCGCTTTGTGCAATGATATGCTTACCATGCTTATGTGTGCCACCCGTTGGCTTTATATTCATCTTTACACGCTTGCCAACATGTCCATGTATGAGTTTTGCTTGCTAGTGTGTTGTCCAACACAATGTAGTAATGAACATTCAAACCAAACCTACATTTGTCCCTCATGAACACCATCTTTTGTTTGTTTCCTTTCTTGTTTGCCTTTTTTGCTTGTTTGCTTGCTTTCCTGCTATTGCAATGTCTATCATGCTAATATGCTTTATGCCTCTTACACATACCCTTTGCATCCTTTCCTTCCATTGCTTGTCTGTTGGTTTCTTGTCTTTGCCTTTGCATGTACACATATGGAGTGAGGACGCTTAGAGCTAGGGTGTAGTCTCCCAGGCGTAAGCAAAAAGGGTGCGGACACAAGCATGTCGTTATGAGCCAAGTGGCTATGTTCAGTAGGTTTAGGGGTTTAGTTTCTCCCTTTTGGTTATGTACTCTTTTAAACCCCTTACTTCTTCCTCCCTTTCTCTCTCAGATGGTTTGTATTAGGTATATCATGCCTTGTACCATTCGTCCTCATCTTTAGAGTATGTCGACCCCTATTTATTTCCCTGCACTTATATTTTGGGCCATGATCTAGGGATGTAGGCATTTACTTTCCTGTTCTGTGTGCTCGCATTGTGCATGATGTATGTATATATACCTACTCCCCCCCTGCCAATGTGATCGTCACAGTCCATGTCACCTAAGGCAAAGTGATGCCTAATTTCCGCTGTGAAAGTAAGGTGATGTGTCATCGGATTTTTGCTGCGGAAATCTAGTACTCGACTTGAATGCCATAGGAAAGCATAAATTAGGAACATGCCATTTCAAAAGCCAATCCTCAAAGCCCCCATGTATGCAAAGCCCTAAAAGCCAATGCCAAAATCATGTTTTTACTGCCAATTTCTGAAAATTAAGGTTTTACCAAAACAAAGGACTGTCCTTGGACAGGCATTGTGGGGTGCCTAACACCTTCCCCACACGTAACCGAACTTCCGGACCTAAGAATCAAGATTTTTTTCCATCCACATTAGATTAGGAAAAAAACCCTTTTTCTTAACCTAGGATCGGTAATAAAATCAACTAGAAATAGGTGACTAATCATACCTTAGAAAAACTTAATCATTGGTAGCGACTCCACTTACCTTTGGTAATCCCTTAAAATTTGGCCTAGATTCCTGCCATAAAACCAAAGGTAGACCTACCTTCTTCCACCAAGAGAGAGAGCACCTGGAGCTCCACGCAAATGCACACACCGATCATTTGAGAGGGGCCCTCCAACGGGACCCCGTACGCATGGGAGTTGTCACCACGGCGGGTGGTCAAACGAAGGCACAGCGGCGGTGGTCTTTTCGCTAGCCATTCAAGGCGAGCATCGACAGACTAGTGACTCCGCTAGGGACTAATGATAGTTTAGCCTTTAGAGCTTTTGATAGAATCATAATCTTTGGACATTGGCTTTCAAAAACACAGAAATTGGCATTGGCCTCTGGGGCTTTCCTTTCGGAAAAGGCTTCTACTATATCCTAGTTGACTGTTTTTCAAAAGAGCAAAAATCTTTTTCTAAAAAATATCATTTTCCAAAAAGGAGGCTTTGAGGTATTTTTTACATGGGGCTTTACCGCTTTCCTCACATGCTTTACAGCTTTCCTCTCATGTTTTACTGCTTTCCTCTCATGCTTTACCGCTTCTCTTCACAAGCAAACATAGGGTAGCAAAATTTAATTTCCACTACACTGTTATCCGCTTTCCATATATATATATATATATATATATATCTGCTGCGCTTTGAAAAAAAATGGTATTTCCCTTTCATTAAGGATTGCATGACATATACACTATTTTCAATCGAACCTGGGCTTCGCATTGCTGGCATAGTCTCATGTCTTTTGAGGATTTCATCACCCCATCTATAGATGTCTGGACCGAAACATTGGTAATGTTACCCATAGTTAGATTTGTGGCTGATGTTGTAGGAAATTCTGGGTCCATGGGTGGACAGGAGTTTCTGAAAAGGCCCCCTCGATCTTTCCTGCCCATAACTTCTATGAAGGAAAGAGTATGGCAATTGAGTACCCTAGGAAAGGAACCACCTACAAGTTAAGCCTTTGCATGTCGTTGGTTTAGTTATGTCAAACCTGTAAGGACTAGATCAAGCCCAGAGCCCATCAGGACTAGGTGAAATCTAAAGAGTGAACATCCAAGCCTAGGAAAGGATATCCTTATAGGGCTAGAGGTCAAGGGAAAGTGTCTTGTAACAGGTGCGACCTTTTTACTTGCACCAAAGAATTTGTGCTCTACTCTAGGTTCTTTTTATCCTGTTTGCATAGCATCCTTGGTTAAACCCCTAGGAAAAGCAACCCCGTTGCTTGTACTGTTAGGATTAGTACTCTTAAATCCTATTGTATGATGCTATGTATGACATTATGTATGACTTAATGTTGTAATTAATAAAGTTTTTCTATTATTATATAAAATAATAGTAACATGAATATTTGGACATTATTATATAGTCCATGAGATGCATAGTATGTGATTTATATGATTTAGTAACAGAAGATATAAGTCACAAGTTCTTTGTAAACTCAGAATTTTAGTTTGTAGTCAGTGATGAAATTGGGCATTTCATCTACGAAAACTATAACATATCAACTAAGATGATTTATCTTGATCATGGAAGTGGAGACTTCTAGTTGATATGTTGATAAATTTTAAGAGTCAAGACATATTGAACTGGACTACTATGAGATTTATTATTCTCCTAATGATTGTCAAATGAATAATAAATCTCATGACTTCTATTTACATCAACTCTTAATCCTGAAAGAATAATGGACCTGATCATGAAGTGTAGTGTAAGGTTGAATTTATTCAACCATCTAATTGGCTTTATTCCGTGCCAAATTTGCTTGTAATTCAGCATTTAGTAACCCTGTATTTAGGTGGGATTGTTGTAAGGGTAGTGAGTGAGATAGTGTGAAGATTGCTCAAGAGTGTGCAAGAAAACAGAGTGTCGCGGTTGGGACTCGCGGGTGGACTCGCGGCTTCAACCCGCCAGAAGATGCACACGTGCCAAGCATGCTGGAAGATGAACAGTCATGCTAGCTGGAGCATTACAGGACAAAACAGGACAACTGGCCATACGGTTAACTCGCGACTGGATCTCGCGACTTAGTCAAGCCGCGAGGTCAAGCCGCGAGCCACCCCTGTTTTGGAAAAACCTGACGTTTCGCATTCCTCTTCACTCCAGTATAAATACCCTTTTAACCCACGATTGAAAGAGAGCTTCCAGAGAGAATTTTGAGAGAGAAACCCTAAAGAAAAACCAGATTGTTTCACCCACAATCTCTACCTTAGAGTCTCATCAAATTCCCTCACTCTCTTCCTCTCCATTGTCAAATCCTTGAGAGGCATTATACCAAACCTGGTTCTCACCATTATCATCTCTGTGAGACAGACGTTTGGAGTTCTGGGAAGCAGTTAGGAAGGAGCCAATATTCATTGGTTGATGCTACGGTGTAGTAGCGGAATCCGGAAAGCTAGAAAAGAAAAAGGTTCGGCGCAACCTCGTTGGAGCAAGAAGCTTGGAGGGCTTAGGTGCATTGGGTAGATTAGGCTTGGAGGGTCTATTGCTGTCCTTGTATCCCAACTGTATTTTCTAGTGGATTGATTACCGCTTGGAGGGCGGCGGAGAGGTTTTTCGCCGAGGTCTTCGGTTTCCTCTTCGATAACATATCTGGTGTTATCTCTGTGTTTGCATCTTCCTTCCTCTCTATCTCTGCCTTTACATTATCTGCTGTGGTTTATTTTGTTATGGCTTAGATAGTTGTTTAACCAATTTCATATTGTAGCATATGTTAAGTTTCCGCACACTAGTTGTTTAACATATTGCTTGTGTTGGTTAAGTTGGTTTTTGGGGGTCTAAACGTTCAAAAGTGTTTTTGTACACGTTTTTGAACTTTCAATTGGTATCAGAGCGGGTACACAGCTGTTTGGTTTCATTACCATTTGTGTGATCCTTGACTCCCTTTCTTTTTGAGATGGATAGGTCTCAATCCCTTAATGCACCTCCATATTTTGATGGAAGTAATTATGCGTTTTGGAAGGTTCGTATGAGAGCTTTTTTATGCTCTATTGATGAATCCGTGTGGGATGCTGTTGAGATTGGTTGGACCAAACCTGAGACAGCCAAATCCACATGGGATAAGGCAGCACTTGCTGCATCTAATGCTAACAGTAAAGCACTAAATGCTATTTTCTGTGGTGTGTCTCCAGATGAATTTCACAGGATTTCTCACATTACTATTGCCAAAGATGCATGGGAGATTCTGGAAACAACTTATGAAGGCACGAAGAAAGTGAAAGATACCAAGTTACAAATGCTGACCACTCGGTTTGAGGAGCTCAAGATGAGTGAGGATGAGTCTTTCGACTCTTTCTATGGGAAGTTAAATGAAGTGGTTGTCAGTAAGTTTAACTTGGGGGAGAAGATGGAGGACTCAAAGATTGTGAGGAAGATCCTTCGATCATTGCCGGAAAGTTTTCGTGCTAAGGTGACAGCTATTGAAGAGAGCAAGGATCTTGACGACATCAAGGTGCAGGAGCTGGTTGGTTCTCTACAGACCTATGAGATGTCGCTGCCAAATCAACGGAAGGGTAAATCCCTTGCTCTAAAGACCACTAATGAGAAGGTGGAAGATCAAGGCTCATCGGGAGAAGATATGGTGGACAAGGATGTAGCCTATCTTGTTAAAAATTTCAAGAAGTTTTTGAAATTCAAAAACAATGGAAAATTTGATGATAAGAGAAAATTCCAAAATTCTAGAAGGGAGAAGAGGGATTTCAACAGGAAAGATGGAAAAGAATCCCAATCCACACAAGGTGTCACTTGTTTTGAATGCAACGGGCATGGACACTTTAAGAGGGAATGTCCGAATTATTTGAAGTCGAAAGGCAAGGTGTATGCCACGACCCTGAGTGACTCAGATTCGTCTGACTCAGAATCTGAAGAAAGCTGTGATGGAGAGGGGAACTATTCAGCTTTCATGACTATTGCTCATGTTGAGTCGTCGGACGAGGTGAATTTGCTTGTACAAGACCTTGGAGAACATAGTGATGATGAATCACTAGGAATTGTTGAAGAATCGGAAGCTGAAGAAGAAGAGAGCACAGCAACTCTTCAAGAAAATTACAACTCACTCTTGGAGAAGTCAGGTGAATACACAAGGGTAGCCAAGGCAGCTGTGAGAAAGATGAAGAAGGCTGAGGAGGACTACAAAAGTCTCCTAATCCGGTATAGGGAGGCCAAATGCGAGATTGAAACTTTGAATGGTGAGCTGTCCGAAGCTTACACTAAAGTAAGATTTCTTGAGAATGAGGTGATGCAAGCAAATGCTAAAATAGAGAGGGTCACCACCAAGAAGTTAGATGATGTTATATCATCTCAAAAGAGCTTCTCAGACAAATCCGGACTGGGATATACCGGAGGAAGTAGTTCAACTGGAAATGTCACCAAAGAAGTGAAGTTTGTCAAAGCCAAAGATCCAGTTGTAGCTGACCCTACTGGTGTGAAGCTCGAGGTGGAGGAGAAGAAGAATGTGGTGGACCAACGGATGCTGAATCATCGTAATCAGTCTATGGGCAGGTCCAAGTCTCGTGCCAAGTCACGTCCACAACCACAAAGAGGTCCTAGAGGAATGTATGTGTGCCATTATTGCGGACTTCAAGGGCACACTCGACCAAATTGCCAAAAGCTGAGAGCAAAGAACAGTGCAACTCCTCAAAGGTCAGGAGGACCAAGAGTTGATAGGAGAACTTGGGCAGGTGATCAACCTAGAGAGCAACATGGAGATCCCGGAATGATGAACGTGATGAAGATGATTGGTGCATTCACCAACTGCTTGGAAAGCTTCTCACGAAGGTTTGAAAGCCCTAACTCCCGTACCCAATCCTTTAAGGAAATCACCCCAAACGCAAGTGACGTGTGGGTGAAAAGGGGTACTCATGCATAAGCATTACAACATGTCCATGCATTAATACTTCCTATGCTTTGTGACTATGTTTGTGTGGTATACTTGTTGTTTTTGATTTTGGTTGTTTGGTTGTGAATATTTCTTAATTGTGTTTTATCAATCTTTTTGTTTCTTGAGTCAAAAATCCAAAAATTACATAAAAAATTTGAAAATCAAAAAGCTTGATCGACTTTGTTGAGTTTTGTCTTAAAACTCGTTTTGCCTTGTACCCTTGTGCTAATGGCTTTGTGCATTTTCGAGCATTGCTTGTTTTCATGCACTCATATCACTATGGGAAAAATCTTGAAATCTATGTGATTGTTGTAAATAGATCTTCAACCTTGTCATGAATGATTAGTGAATGGTTATGTTGATCTTGAAACATGCATAGACTTGTGTCTATATATCTTCCAACTTTTTATTTTTTTTGCTAAAAAGAGCTCACCAAATGTAAATCTCCAAATGAAAAGAGATATTGAGCTGCAAAAGCCTGTCGCACATTCTAGTATTTGACTAGGAAAAAGGGTAAGCGACCTTATTTTAAAAAGTGAAATTTCATTCAAAAAGGCCAAAGGCCTGTTCTTCAAAGAGAAATGTTACATATCCCTCTCACAATGAGAGATGATTGCCTCAAAAGATCAAATGTTAAGGCTGAAAGTGGAGTCAAATGAAAAACTCCAAGTTATGATTATCAAGTTATGTGGGAGGTCATATATTCATATTTCTATAATTGAGATTGGTCACATGATCTAGTGCTAATTGTGTATGCCTTGGTTGAATTGATCATTGAAGCTTCACATTAGACAAAGGACTATCTCATTGTTGATATCCACACACAACACACAAGTTTATGTTCAATAAATGCCATATTCATTTGTGTGATTGTACTTGATAAAATGTGTTTTCACATGCTCAATCTTTGTTAATTCAAGCACAAAATGATTTTTGAGTGTTTTAGGTGTTTTTGGAAAGTGTTTTGTTGGAAAAATCTGAAAATTTCAAAAATACAGTTTTGCCCTGTTTTGGCGGCTCAGTCGCGGGTATATCAAGTCGCGAGCCTCAGTCGCATCTTCGCTGGTCAGTTTTGGCAACTTGTTCGCGAGTGGAAGGTCCAGTCGCGAGATTCACTCAGAGATTTTCGCGGCTCAGCTCGCGACTCACTCGCGGGTAGACCTTCCAGTCGCGAAAAACACTTAGAAAAATTTTTCAAAATTTTGTTTTTGTGTTCTTTGGTGGCTTAATCTGGCGACTGTGTGGCGACTTGTTTCAGTCGCGAAAATCGCGTGTTTTGCAGAAACAGGAGCAATTTTTAAACCTCTTTCAGTTTTTCCCTCGAACTTTTGTAAACTGTTCATCTTCTTTTTAAACTGTTCTTCCTCCCAAAACTCTTCGTGAATCCATTTTTCAAACCCCTTTGGTGCCTCGTTTCTTCTCCAAATCATCAAGAAAAGGTATGGGTTTTGTCTTCTCAATCTCATTTTTTTTCTGCATATTTCTGTTGCTGTTTGGACTGGTATTTTATTCGTTATACTTATCTCTATGTGTAATGGGTATGGAGTGTCTTATTTGATATTGTTCCCACCTGTTTTCATGCTGAGCAGTCACAATGTGTTTTTCATTGTTCTGATTTTTGCTTATTATTGAATCTGAGAATCTTTTCTGAAATGGGTTTGGTGTCTTTGTGACTTACTCATCTGATTTATGTGAGAGTGATTTATGTTATCTGCTCAAAATGTTCAAATGATGTTTCTTATTGCATATCATGGTCATGTTAACCTGTCTCTATGACAGTTGTGATGTCTTTCTTTGTCTTGGTGCACTTTTACCAAGTTTGTTGCACGTATTAGTTTGTGCTTCTGTGTATTGTTGGAAGTTTTGGTTGGGTCTACACTATATTCAGTCGGGGTTTTTATATTGAAATATTGTTTACTCTGAATCTTGTTGACAATCTTTTGTGGGGTATTGTTGCTTGGTTCTTTTCTGTTGGCCTGTTCTCTTGCAGATGTCTCGTCGATCTTCCAGGGGTAAAGACATTGTTGCTGACGAACCAGCAACACCAGTTGCTAAAAGGACTCGTCTATCATCTCAAGCATCCCAAGATCCCAATGAGGAGAGATTCAGAGTTCCCCTTAACTCACACGCCTACTCAAATGTGTTTGACAAGTCAACAACTATAGTGGAGCGGGTAGTAGAGTTCAACACCTTAGGGACTACTTTCATCCCTCGAATCTTTGAGAAACGAGACTGGGCAAACCTGTTCGGAAACTTTGATGATCCAATGGATGAGCTGGTCAAAGAATGCTTCTCCAATGCATCTGATCTTGGACCTATCCTCGTTTTCTGGGTCAGAGGAATAGAGTTTAGTGTTACCCCAGACTCCATCGCAAATCTTCTCAGCATCACCAGACCTCAGAATGTGAATTTAACTCCCTATGATGAACGAAATCCAGAGGTTGGAGAAATCTTACAAATCCTAGGACACGATCATGAGGTATCCAGTGCAGGAACTTCCATCAGCACCGCAAAGTTTGCACCTGAGCTGACCACACTGAAGTTGATCATGTTCACCAATCTCTACCCACTGTCCAACACTACATTCATCAATCTTGGGAGAGCTATATTTCTATGTGATCTCATTACCGGAGCCCCCATTGATATATGTGCTCACATCTACTACAACTTGAGGAAGACCGCGTGTCGATCTACAGCTCGAGGAATCATTCCATTTTGTAGTCTCGTCATGAAGCTCATCCTTAGTGCAGGCATTACTCCTCCTGCAGATGGTAAAATGTTGACTCGTCAACGTCCCATTTCTTTGTTCACTCTTCAAGCGAGCAGAAGTCACTCCTCCAAATCACCAAGAAGTGCTCACATCTCTCCGGTTCCTTCATTTGCCCCTGACTCAGAGACACCTGCACATACCACATCTGCATCTCGTGATGTTCCTGAAGCTTCACCGGCTGGTATTCCGCAAGCACAAACTGCTTCTCATACTGACAGAGTTGGCAGTGTTCTTGAGCATATTCAGAAACGCGTTGATGAGCTTGTGGCACTTCTCTACTCCACAAACAACCATGTCCAAATGCGCCTCGAGACTATGGAGAATCAGCTAGATGAGATTCAACGAAAGTTGGACGAGAGTCTTTAGCTATTCGTGACAAAAAGGGGGAGAGCATTCAGTAAGGGGGAGAAAAGTTCAAAGGGAAGTGTGCATAGTGATAGGGGGAGTACACACATACTTTTGTTTTTCGTCTTATCTTCTAAACTTATGGTTCTTATGTTTTTGATACACTGTGTTTTGGTGTATAACTGTTTCTAACTCTTTTCATATACTCTTGGTTTAAACTGATATATTATGTTTTGTAAAACCGTTATTCAGGTATTTGTTGGTTTGTACCCATATGCTTTTGTAAGCTTTTAGGGTTATTGTTTTATGCATAGTTTGTAGGCTTTATGGTATGTACCATGCTTAAGTGCAGCCTTTATGCTATGTTGAAATCAGTACTTTAATCTAAATGTTCTGCATTGTGGTTGTTGTACTGTCACTCTTGTGCCCTTGTAGGATTGTTCCTAGATGCATATGCCTTGTGTGCTATGCATTGGTTGAGTGTTGAGCATACAAGTGTCTTGCCTTGTGCTTGTTAACTTGTATGTCTTTGTGTCCATTCCAAGTATGAATGAGCACTGTGATCACTACCTTGTGGTGTTCACTTGGTTGATCAAGCCATGGTTTGTTTATTAACTCCATCTTTGCTTGATCTCATATTGCCTGTTTCATATGCATTTATAATTTTCTGCTTACAATGATCATGGTGTATTGTTGTGTTTCAGGAGTTTATGTTCATATGATTCATGTGCTTCACAGCTTCTAGAGTTAGGTGTGAGTGAGTTTTGTTCAACTGTTCCCAACTCACATGTTAAGTCTAGAGTCTATTTTAGGGTTTTGTCACGGAATAGCCAAAGGGGGAGATTGTAAGGTTGAATTTATTCAACCATCTAATTGGCTTTATTCCGTGCCAAATTTGCTTGTAATTCAGCATTTAGTAACCCTGTATTTAGGTGGGATTGTTGTAAGGGTAGTGAGTGAGATAGTGTGAAGATTGCTCAAGAGTGTGCAAGAAAACAGAGTGTCGTGGCTGGGACTCGCGGGTGGACTCGCGGCTTCAACCCGCCAGAAGATGCACACGTGCCAAGCATGCTGGAAGATGAACAGTCATGCTAGCTGGAGCACTACAGGACAAAACAGGACAACTGGTCATACGGTTAACTCGCGACTGGATCTCGCGACTTAGTCAAGCCGCGAGGTCAAGCCGCGAGCCACCCCTGTTTTGGAAAAACCTGACGTTTCGCATTCCTCTTCACTCCAGTATAAATACCCTTTTAACCCACGATTGAAAGAGAGCTTCCAGAGAGAATTTTGAGAGAGAAACCCTAAAGAAAAACCAGATTGTTTCACCCACAATCTCTACCTTAGAGTCTCATCAAATTCCCTCACTCTCTTCCTCTCCATTGTCAAATCCTTGAGAGGCATTATACCAAACCTGGTTCTCACCATTATCATCTCTGTGAGACAGACGTTTGGAGTTCTGGGAAGCAGTTAGGAAGGAGCCAATATTCATTGGTTGATGCTACGGTGTAGTAGCGGAATCCGGAAAGCTAGAAAAGAAAAAGGTTCGGCGCAACCTCGTTGGAGCAAGAAGCTTGGAGGGCTTAGGTGCATTGGGTAGATTAGGCTTGGAGGGTCTATTGCTGTCCTTGTATCCCAACTGTATTTTCTAGTGGATTGATTACCGCTTGGAGGGCGGCGGAGAGGTTTTTCGCCGAGGTCTTCGGTTTCCTCTTCGATAACATATCTGGTGTTATCTCTGTGTTTGCATCTTCCTTCCTCTCTATCTCTGCCTTTACATTATCTGCTGTGGTTTATTTTGTTATGGCTTAGATAGTTGTTTAACCAATTTCATATTGTAGCATATGTTAAGTTTCCGCACACTAGTTGTTTAACATATTGCTTGTGTTGGTTAAGTTGGTTTTTGGGGGTCTAAACGTTCAAAAGTGTTTTTGTACACGTTTTTGAACTTTCATGTAGATTGCTTTGATATATCAGAAGTGATATCTAAAGTCACGTTCAAAAACTTCAGTATGTTGGGTAGCCACATTTAGTGTTGATGGAACATATATTCTCAAGATAAAATTCATAATCTCTTAACAGAAATATAAAATATTCCTTTGAGATAAGTTTAATGGGTTTGGTTATTCCAAATGTTTGGCCTAACTACTTTAGTAAGGAGTTACTAAAGTATATATTTATGAAATTGGATTTCATAAATATATGATGAATAACTTAAAGGATTAAACCGGGTACTCAAGGATTAAGATGTAGTAATCTTCAAAGTGGCAATCTACATTCATGACTTTGTATTACCACGAATATTTTATGAAGGGATTGCATGTATAATAAAGTCTTGGGATATAATTTATTAATAAAGCCTAGAGTGAAATTATATTTATATAGTGACATGAAATATAATTAATGATAATTTTGAACTTGTCAAGAGTTGACAGAAAAGCCCAAAACTCATTGGAGTTAGAGTCTTATTTGTTCCCTTTTGGGCCAACTCCAAGCCACATACTAAAGCCCAATTGGAATTGCCCAAAAGGCTAGCCCAATTAGATAATCAATTATAAAGAGAAAAACATACAGAATTTTGTAAGTGAATAAAATGGTTTGTATGTGAGTGTAGGACACTCTCTTATTCTCCTTTTAACACATACATATAAACTGATTGAGAGACCACACATCTTGGATATCAAGTGGAATTAGAGTGAAGATTAAAAGTGTTTCGGAGTTCTTCTAATATCTTTGGTTTTGAATTTCACCACACCAAGGTACTCTCTCTTGTTCTCATTCTGAAATTTACATAGTACATGTGATCTATTGCGAATGAAGTATATTCGTTAATTTTCTGCTTCGTATGTTTTGTATACGATACAAACATGTATTTTTTTCCAACAATTAGTATCAGAGCATGGTCTTCAATTTCTAATTTGTATAACATGTTTTGTGAGTTTTGGAATCAAGGATAATAGTTTCATGATTTTAGAAGATTTTGTAATTAATTTTCTGCATGGTTGTTGAAATTATCATTTGACGAAAACTAATAATGATGTTATGATGTTTTTTAAGTTTGATATTAGGTATGTTAAATTGAACTTTATGGCTATAGCATCAATGGAATTCAGTTTTGATACCAAATTCTGTCTATTATGTTCATATGATGGCTGTTTGTTCATGAAAAATCGTTGAAAACTGCTTCAAAAAAATTCTAGAAAATTCGAGTTTAACAAGTTTTGATTAATCAAAAATTGTTTTCGATCGATCGAGTGAAACAGTGACCAATCTGTTTGATTTGATTGGTATGCGATTGCTAGTTGATCAATCGAATGTTCTTTTTAGATCGATCGAACAGTGATCGAGTACCAATCGAGCCACGCAGATTGTTTGGTGAGAGTTTTTTAATTTTTTTGACTGATCGAGACATACATTTGATCAATCAAAAATTGTGAATTTTGAATTTATCTAAGTGTTTTCACATGGATAAAGTGCAAGGCTGTGTGTGATTAGATTACACATGATTTCTAATTAAAAACCTTTATTTTAAAACATCTAGTGGGAGAGAGATACAAGGGTTGGATCTCACGGCCTCCGTTGTCAGTTCATAGTAGTATGAAATATATACTTGTCTTTGCTTCGAGCTTAGCATTCCATGTGGAGAGTATTTATTTCATGGTACTACAAGATTGAACTTCCTAGTTTGTAGTGGTTTGATCAAACACCTTGTCTTAGGCTTGAGCTTTGCATTCCATGCGAAGGGAAGGGTGTTTTGTATCATGCTACTACAAGATAAACTTTTTAATGGTAGATGAAATGTGGCTACACATGTGAAAACATGTTTATAGTATCCTTTATGCTGAGTTCTTACTATTATTATTTAGAGGTTAAATGTACAATGGCATATTATTAATGTTTGATAAGAGTTATTATGATAACACTAATAATGAGAATAGTTCTCAATCAATCATAGTATTTAATGCTCACTCTATGTTGAGGGATATTAAATATGGGATTGGGTTGTCATTGCATATTTTATATTATGGTTTTATTAAAGTTTCATACTATATGTTTATATGCTAAATTGATAATGTCCAGTTTACTTATTATATTCATGTTTATTGTTTTCAAATTTAATCATGGCATCATTTAGCCCACTTGTTTCCATTCTTAATCAAAACAAACTGACTGGATCCAACTATGTTGATTGGAAAAGAAATTTGGACATTGTTCTTACTGCTGAAGAGCATAAATATGTGCTTACTCAACCATGTCCTAACTTTCCATCATTAGATGCTCCTCTTGAGGAAAAATAGCAATATGATCGTTGGCAGAAATCTAATGAGATGGCCAAGTGCTATATCCTAGCATCTATCTCAAATGTTCTCTAGCATCAAATGCAGGATGTGGGACTAGCTTCGAACATAATTTTAAGTTTGAAAGAGATGTTTGGGGAGCAAGGCCATTCTGCAAGGCAAGAAACCATGAGGCAAATTTATAATACCAAAATGGCTGAAGGCACTTCAGTGAGGGAGCATTATCTTAAGATGATCTCTAATCTGAATACACTGAAAGTTTTAGGTACCGATATTGATGGAGAATCCTAAGTGGATATGATACTCCAGTCATTACCAGAATCAATCAAGGAATTCAAACTTAATTATAATATGAACAAAAAGATTTATTCATCGCTTGAATTAATGAATGAATTGGTAGCAGTGGAAGGCATTCTCGGTACATGTAGTGTTGATGCCAATATAACCGAAGGTTTACTTCTTAACCTAAGTCGAAAGGTAAGGGTAAGAAGAAGAAGAAGAAGAACTTCAACAAGCAAGATGGTAAACAAATTGCCTTAGGAGTTGCCAACAAGGGAAAGAAGGACTATGCCTAAGGAAAGTGTTTCCATTGTGGCGAGAAAGGTCATTGGAAGAGGAATTGTCCAATATTTAGAGCTGCCAAGAATAAGGGTATGAAAAGTTCATTCCTTCTTGAAATATGTTTAGTACAAAATCCTAGGGATTCCTACTGTGTGGATTCAAGTTGTACTAAATATATCTACAATTCTTTGTAGGGGTTCCAGGAGACCAGAAAGCTGAATGAAGGGGAATTGTTTCTTACTTTGGCTGATGGGAGCAGAATACCAGTTGTAGCTATTGGAGTGTTTAATTTATGCTTTGATTCTAAAGTTTTAATATTGGAAGACTGTTTATATGTACCTAATATTCGTAGGAATTTAATTTCTGCAACTTATTTAGGTAAACCTAGATATTGTGTTATCCTGAAAGACAATGTTGTAATAAAGAAGGATAAAGTGCTTATCTATTCTGGCAATATTGTATATGGTCTTTATATTTTAATTCCTGATAAGCATGAATTATATAATTCTGAATTAGATAATAATTCACATGTGAAATCATTAAAGAGAAAGTTTCCCTCAACTAGTGATGCATATCTTGGCATTTACATTTAAGTCATTAATTCAAACAGGATTCAAAGACTAATCAAGGATGGACTCATAGAGCCATTGGACTTTGATGGATTTCCAATTTGTGAATCTTGTTATGAGGGAAAAATGACCAAAAGACCTTTTAATGCAAAAGGTAGAAGAGCTGAAGATTTACTAGAACTAGTACATTCAGATGTATGTGGTCCTATGTCAACCTAAGCAAGAGGTGGCTATGAGTATTTCATTACTTTCACTAATGATTACTCTAGGTTTGGTTATGTGTACCTAATGAAACGGAAGTCCGACGTCTTTGAAAAGTTCAAAGAGTTTAAGGCTGAAGTTGAAAATCAATTAGGTAAACACATAAAGGCCATTTGATCTGATCGATGTGGCAAATACCTTCTTAGGGATTTTAAGGATTACTTAATTGAAAATGGGATTATATCCCAATTGACTGCACCTGGAACTCCATAACAAAATGGTGTAGCAGAAATAAGGAATAGGACTCTTTTAGATGTGGTTAGATCCATGATGAGTTATTCAACTCTACCAATTTCGTTTTGGGGATATGCCTTAAATATTGAAATTTATCTTCTGAATTTAGTACCTTTGAAGTCTATTCCTAAAACACCTGTAGAGTTGTGGATTGGGCGTAAGCCAAGTATGAGACATCTCTGTATTTGGGGTTG
Source organism: Quercus robur (assembly GCF_932294415.1). NCBI lineage: Eukaryota > Viridiplantae > Streptophyta > Magnoliopsida > Fagales > Fagaceae > Quercus > Quercus robur. Next base: position 23,906,266 of record NC_065543.1, read on the forward strand.
TCTAGCATATGTGTTAAAAGGAAAGTCTAACAAGTAGTCTAAAACAGAAGTAGTTTTCTTTGTAAGGTATCCAAAAGGAATTGTTGGAGGTTTATTCTATAGTCATAAAGATAATAAAGCGTTTGTTAGTACAAATGACAAATTTTTGGAAAATGATTATACGAATGATTATACTCTTAAAAGTAGAATTGTTTTGGCTGAAATAAATGAACCCATAATTGAACAACCAATGGATGAAGCTAGGAATGATGTGGTTGTATCGGATACACCACAAGATATTACTCATGAGATGACTAGTACACAGGAGCCTCGTCATAGTGGGAGGATTGTTAGGCCACCTATAAGACTTATAGGTTTGGGAGAAACTTATGAAGCTATCTCAGAAGAGGCCGAAACTGATCCTTACATTTATGAAGAGGCAATGAATGATATAAATGCACATCATTGGGTCAAAGCTATGAAATCTAAATTCGATTTAGTGTATTCCAATCAAGTTTGTGATATTGTAAAGGCTCCTAACAGCATTAAACCTATTGGTTGCAAATGGGTTTACAAGAGGAAAAGAGGGATAGATGGAAAGGTTGAAACCTTTAAAGCAAGGCTAGTGGTGAAAGGGTATACACAAAAAGAAGGTATTGATTATGAAGAAACCTTTTCACTAGTAGCAATGCTTAAATCTATAAGAATGCTCTTATCTATTACTGCTCATTATGATTATGAGATTTGGCAAATGGATTTCAAGACTGCTTTTCTAAATGGCAATCTTGAAGAAGAAATATATATGATGCAACCAGAAGTTTTCATAGCAAAGAACCAAAAGCATATGGTATGCAAGTTGAAAAGGTCCATTTAGGGACTTAAGCAAGCATCTAGATCATGGAACATCAGATTTGATCAAGCAATCAAGTCATTTGGTTTTGAACAAAATCTTGATGAACCATGTGTGTACAAAAGATATCAAGATAAAGTAGTAATGTTCCTAGTGCTTTATGTTGATGATATTCTACTCATTGGAAATGATGTAAGGGTAATGTCATCTATAAAGGTTTGGTTGTCAAGCCAATTTGATATGAAGGACTTGGGTGAAGCTAACTTTATTCTAGGGATCAAGCTTTGGCGAGATCGCAAGAATAAAATGTTAGGTTTGTCATAAGCTGGATATATAGATAAGGTTCTAGAATGGTTTAGCGTGCAAAACTCCAAGAAATGATTGCTTCCTTTTAGATAGTGAGTTCCTTTGTCTGATGACCAAAAACCTAAGACTTTTGAGGAAGAAAATATGATGAGACAAGTTCCTTATGCTTCTACAGTGGGAAGTCTCATGTATGTCATGTTTTGTACTAGACTAGATATCTGTTATTTAGTTGGCATGGTCAGCCGATATCAATCAAATCCAGGACCAAAACATTGGCAAGCTATAAAGCATATTCTCAAGTATCTATGAAGAACGAGAGATTATACACTTGTTTACTGATGTGAGGATTTGATTCCCATTGGTTATACAGATTCAGATTTTCAATCAGATCTTGATTTCAGAAAGTCCACTTCAGGTTGTGTATTCACCTTGCGAAGTGGAGCCATAAGTTGGAGTGTTAAGCAATCTTGTATTGCTGACTCCTCCATGGAAGCTGAATATGTTACTACTTGTGAAGTGGCAAAGGAAGTTGATTGGTTCAAGAAATTCCTTTCTGATCTTGGTGTTGTGAGAATGGAGCAAGTTCCTATCACATTGTTTGGGGACAATAGTGGAACGGTTGCACAATCCAAAGATCCATGGAATCACAAGAAAGGAAAGCACATTGAGAGAAAGTACCACATCATTCGAGACATTGTTGCTCGAGGAGATGTAGCAGTAGCAAAGATAGATAATGGAAATAATCTAACAGACCCCTTTATCAAAGCCTTGCCCCAAAGGACCTTTGAGTCACATTTGGAGGGTATGGGAGTTAGATTAGTCCACAATAGTTTTTAAGGAAAGTGGGAGATTGTTAAGATTAGTGCCCTTAAATCCTATTGCATGATGCTATGTATGACATTATGTATGACTTAATGTTGCAATTAATAAAGTTGTTTTATTATTATCTAAGATAATGGTAACATGAATATTTGGACATTATCATATAGTCCATGAGATGCATAGTATGTGACTTATGTGATTTAGTCACAGAAGATATAAGTTACATGTTCTTTATAAACTCAGAATTTTAGTTCGTAGTCGGTGATGAAATAGGGCATTTCATCTGCAAAGACTATAACATATCAACTAAGATGATTTGTCATGATCATGGAAGTGGAGACTTCTAGTTGATATGTTGATATGTTTTAAAAGTTAAGACATATTGAACTAGACCATTGTGAGATTTATTATTCTCCTAACGACTGTCAAATGAATAATAAATCTCACAACTTCTATTTACATCAACTCTTAATCCTGAGAGAATAATAGGTCTGATCATGAAATGTAGGTTGCTTTGATATATCAGGAGTGAGATCTAAAGTCACTATTAAAAACCTCAGTATGTTGGAAAGCCAGATTTAGTGTTGATGGAACATATATTCTCATGATGGAATTCATAATCTCTAAACGGAGATATGAGATAAGTTTAATAGGTTCGGTTATTCAGAGTGTTAGGCCTAACCACTTTAGTAAGGAGTTACTAAAGTATATATTTATGAAATTGGATTTAATAAATATATGATGAATAACTTAAAGGATTAAACCGGGTACTCAAGGATATAGATGTAGTAATCTTCAAAGTAGTAGTCTATATTCATGACTTTGTATTACTACGGATATTTTATGAAGAGATTGCATGTACAATAAATTCTTGGGATATAATTTATTAATAAAGCCTAAAGTACAATTATATTTATATAGTGGTATTAAATATAATTAATGCTAACTATGGACTTGTCAAGAGTTGACAAAAAAGCCCAAGGCCTATTGGAACAAGTGTCTTATTTATTCCCTTTTGGTCCCACTCCGAGCCACATACTAAAGCCCTACTAGGATGGACTAAAAGGCTAGCCCAATTAGATAATCAATTATAAGGTGAGAAACATACAGAATTTTGTAAGTGAATGAAATGGTTTGTATTTGAGTGTTAGGCACTTTCTTATTCTTCCTTGAACACTTCTTGGGCATCAAGTGGAATTGGAGTGAAGATTAAAAGTGTTTCCAAGTACTTCTAATCTTTAATTTTGAATTTCACCACACCAAGGTACACTCTCTTGTTCTTATATTCTAAATTTACATAATACATGTTATCAATTGCGAATGAAGTAGATCCATTAATTTTTCTACTGCGTATGTTTTGTATGAGATACAAACCATGTTTTTCCAACAAGAGGTCCCTAAACTGAGAATAAAAATCAGCCTCCGCCAGTATAAGAGCAGGGCCACAATGTACTGCCCTAGGGCAGTGACCAAGAGATGGATCCTTCAAGGGATAAAACTCTCAAATCTGGGTATGGCCAAGTCAAGAGCCATGTGGAAACCCAGCCAAAAAGCTTTGTATCATAAAGGGCTCCAGTGTCCATGGAAGTGTTGATCTAGATAGTCTGACCAACTTCCCTTAGGTCATTATGCTTCCCAAGTTCAAGGCACTGAAGTTTGTCAAGTATGATGGTACAGGAAACCCCTGCACACACTTGCGCATGTTCTGTAGGAAAATGGCTCCCTACGAGGACAATCACCCTTTTCTTTTCTAGGTTTTCCCTGATAGTATGACTAGCCCCGCGGCCACATGGTATGCGAGATTGGAAAAGACCTCTAGCTGAAGGTAAATGGCTAACTCTTTCCTAGAATACTATAGGTTCAACACCGAGATAGCTCCCAATCGCATTGTTCTTTAGAGGACAGAAAAGAAGAGCGGGGAATCTTTCCGAGAGTATGTCCAGAGGTGGCGTAGCTGGCTGTATAAGTGCAACCCCCCATGATGGAAAATGAGATGATCAAGTGGTTCATCGACAACCTCAAGCCTCCTTATTATGAGAAAATGATTATTACCTAAGCCATTCATTTTGCTAGCCTCATCCCTATTGGGGAGCGCATTGATGAGGGTATTAGGAGCAAGAAGATCATGGATACTGAGTCTTTGAGTTCCATGGTTGAACAACAAGTCAAGAGAAAGACCGGCCGCAAGAACAAGGAAGCCGATGTTCATATGGTCGATAATGCATCAAAAAGGCCAAGGGGTGTTGCTCTCACCTATGCTACCTCAATTGCTAGACCTTATCAATAATAGGGACAGTCTACCCAAGTGCCTAACTGAGCCTTTAATCAGAAGGGGAGGTTGGACCCACCATGTCCCTTAAGGAGGGAAAATTGAAAGTATACTCCGTTACCCATGCCCTTGGTAGATCTCTATGCTTACCTGCTGGTAAGAAAGCTGGTGACCCCGATGTTTCAAAGGCCCAAGGATGGCCCTCCATCGCCTAATTTGGATCTATCAAAGAAGTGTGAACACCATTTTTGGGCTGAAGGGCATACCTTTGAAGAATGTCATCATTTGAGAGATCATTTCTAAGATCTCATAGACAACAAGTTGATATAGTTCAATAATGCAATCGCTCTAAACATCATCACCAACCCTTTGCCTCCCCATCAGGAAGGGAATGTGAATGCCATCATCACATTGAAGGAAAGGGTTCCAGATTTCTCCTCACCATCATTCCCATGGAAGGCTATGCTTCGAGCCTTGATCCAAGAGAGCCACCTTGATCTTGATTGGGGAATCTGCTTATTCTATGACAGTAAAGACAACCATGCCCTGGTTGACTATAAAATACTCTGAGCACAAGTGCAGAGTCTAGTCGAACGTGGTATCATCTAGATCGAAAAGGAAATTATGCGAAAAGGTGATTGTATGGCTGTGAGCTTGGGTCCTCCAACCATCCAGTCAGAAGCCAGCTACAATGCTATATCAGTTGGGTCAAGGAAAGATTAGGACGAATATCTATAGAAAAGTCTTGGCCAAGTTACTTCAACACCTTCCTCTTTAGTAGTCATTGAGGAGATCATAGAAATGCCTATGGATCTGGGGTCATCAGATTTAGGAAAAGGATAAGCCCTACCAGCCATCGAGGGATTCACTCCTCTAGTTCTTACTATCTGAGGGTTCGATCTTGCCATTGTAGGCAAGGGAGTCAATACCGTACCGGATGCCGTACCGGTTTGGCCACCAGTATGAGATATTTCGGATACCGGTCAAAAGCGGTGTACCATTTCGGGTTTACCGCTATTTTATATATTTAATATATGTATACACACACACACACACAAAATCTCTATTTACCATAAAACAATTGAAAGTTCAAATAGTGTATAAAACACCCTTGAACGTTTAGACTCCCAAAAACAAATTAACCAATTCAAGCTTTATGACAAACAAATAGTGTGTGGAAAATGAACATAAGCTATAAAACAGAATTAGAAAACAATCTAAGCCAATTATAAATCACATCCACAGCAGAAAATCAAAGGCAAAGATAAAGAGAAGGAAGATGCAAACACAATGATAACACCTGATATGTTATTGAAGAGGAAACCGAAGCCCTCGGTGTAAAACCTCTCCGCCGCCCTCCAAGCGGTAAGTAATCCACTAGAAAATGTAGTTGGGATATATGAACAGCAATAGACCCTCCAAGCCTAATCTACCCAGTGTACCTAAGCTCTCCAAGCTTCTTGCTCCAACAAGGTTGCGCCGAACCTTTTTCTTTTCTAGCTTACCAGATTCCGCTATGATCCATAGCATCCGCCATCCTTGGCATCTTCCAATGCTTCCCAAAGCTCCAAAAACACTCAACACTTTAAATGGGTGTGGGTAGTGTTTGGATAGAAATCTCCTCTCAATAGGTATGACAATGAGAGAGGGAATGAGAAGAGACTACAAAGATTTCTCTCTAAGAATGAGTAGCTCTCTCTAATTGGGTGGGTGTTTTGAAGAAACCTCTCTTAGGGTTTTTCTTTTTGAATAGCCACCCATATTTTGTGGGAATGAAGGGGTATTTATACTGCGGTGAGAGAGGAATGTGAAACGTCAGGTTTTTCAAAACAAGGCTAGCTCGTTGCTTGACTGAGTCACGAGATCCAGTTGCGAGATAACCGAACGGCTAGTTGTCCTATTTTGTCCTGTAGTGCTCTAGCTAGCATGACGGTGCAGCTTCTGGCATGGTTGGCACGTGTGCTGCTTCTGGAGGCTTATAGCCGCGAGTCACCCGCGAGATCCAGTCGTGAGACTCTGTTTTCTTGCACACTCTTGAGCAATCAACACTTTATCTCACTCACTACCCTTACAACAAACCCATCTAAATACAGGGTTTCTAAGTGTTGTATTACAAGCAAATTTGTCACAGAATAAAGCCAACACATGGTTGATTAAATTCAAACTTACAATCTCCCCCTTTGGCTATTCCATGACAAAACACTCTAAAACAGACTCTAGACTTAAACGTGAGTTTGAGAACAATGGCAAAACTCACTCGCACCTAAATCTAGAAGCTGCGAAGCACTTGAATCATATGAACATGAAGCTCCTGAAACACAACAATACACCATGATCATTGAATGCAGAAAACATGAAATGCATATGAAACAGGCATAAAGTGATCAAGCAAAGATGAAGTTAAGAAACAAACAATGGCTTGATCAAACAAGTAATCACTACAAGATAGTGATCGTAATGCTCATTCACACTTGGAATGAACACTTGAACATACAAGCTAACAAGAACAATACAAGTTACTTGTATGCCCAACACTCAACCAATGCATAATACACTAAGTATATGCATCTAGGAGCAATCCTACAAGGGCACAAGAGTGACAGTACTTAACTAGAAAATGCATGACATTTAGTTAATAGTACTAATTTAAACAAAGTATAAAAGGCTGCATAAAAGCATGGTACAAACTATAAAGCCTACAGAATCATGGAAACAAGCCCTAAAAGCTTACAAAAGCAACATGGGCACAAACCACAAAATACTGAATATAAACTTAAACAATATAAACTAAAAGTGCTTAAAGTTTTTCCCCTTCAAAGTGATGAGAAGCTGTGATGCACTTGGAACATATATACTTATAACCTGATACACTTGCACAAAACACATTAGACCCTCAAGGTAAAGCAAGAATAAAATGACAAGTATAATGTAACAAGTAAGTTGCGATCAAGTAAACATGATGTAAAACATGTGAGCAACTTGATCATACACCAAAACAGTCATATAGAAATGACTACAATGATCACATAGCAAAGCAATTGATCATTCGAACATGCATTCAATGGAGCACAATAGCATAGAGATATATGCAGATCCAAAACGTAAACATGATGCAATACAAGAAAACAAACATAAAGAGAAACAAACAAAACAAAGTTTTTTTATCATCTCAATGTCTTCTCCCCCTTGGTATATGCATCTCTCCTATGGAATATCTCTCCTCCTACAAATGTGCATGAGAAATAGAATTTCTCCCCCTAAGGATGTGCACAAGAGTCATATAAAAAAGACAAAACACTCCGGTATACTCTCTAGATTATACTCTCCCCCTTTTTGTCGGGAATAGACAAAGGGCCAAGGAGAAACGAGGGCAAGAGATGAAGGAACGAACAATGATAATGATGCAAGAGGGGAGCAAGATGAATGAGAAAATGAAGCTCAATGCTAAGACAAAACAAAGTGCTACAAAGCATAAGGTAAACATAACATGCTAGGATGAAGAAACAAGGTATAAACCAATGCATGACAAGGGTAGCAAAGGTGAGTGCAAGAGGTGGCTATGTGCAATGCATGACCAATGCATGAAAAATGCACATGTGGGGGAAGGTGTGTTAAATACACAACCAATGAACCAAACATGTTTCTAATGAGGAAACATGAGAAACCCCAAAGTTTGGTACTCAGCAGAGTCCAAATAAGCGAGAAAATGTCTAAGAGGCATTTTATCAAACACCTAGCATGCACACTATGAACAATAATGTGAAACAATGCATGAACATCATGAAATCCACCCTTAATACATGTTCTTTTTTCCACAAGGGGTCAACATCCAATGAAAATCAACAAAAGAAACCAATCCCATGAAGAAATTTGACAAAAATTAAGTTTTCCCAACCCCTATGATAAAAATCCCAACCAAGAGCACAAAACTCTCTAAAACATAATCTAAGGAGAAAACTTAATGAAAAGAGTTTATAATTACCTTAGAGATGTTAATGGAATGAAAAACCATTCAAATTTGTTGGGTTTTAATGTAAGAATATTGAAAGAGGGGTTTAAGAGAGGATGGGAGAGGTTTAAAACAAGTTTCCCACAAAAAAGCTCTTTAAAAAGCTGAATCTGGGCGTTTCGCGACTGGCGAGTCGCGAGTGACTCGCAAAACCCCTCTATATGAACTCGTAACTTAAACTCACAGCTTACAAGTCGTCAAAATGAGTAGCCAAAACTGGCAGCTTACGCAAGTAGCCAAAATGAGTAGCCAAAAATTCTGACACTTGTTTTTCAAAGCAGAACATGTTTAAACATTGAAAAACAAAGTAAGCACTAAACATGAACACAAAAAGTGATAAAAATCACTTCCAAAGACATATAAAATGATCAAAAATCTTTTTGGATTAATCAATATATGATAGAGCACACACACATCACATTTAGACAAGTACAATCTTAACAAATGAATAAGACATTCATTGAACATTAGGCATGTGTGTTGTGTGTGTGTATCAAATGTGGAATAGACCATAGTCTAGAGTGAAGTTTCAATGATCAATTCAATCAAGTCATACACAACTAGTGCTAAGTCAAGTGGTCTACCTCAATTATAGAAATGAACATATATGATCTCCCACAAGAAAATGATTACATACGATGAAGCTTTTCATTTGGCTTCTTTACAATTCATAATATTTAATCATTTTGAATCATAACATCTCATTTTGAAATCGATGCCTGAGATTTATGATATTTCAATTTGATGAACAAGCCTTTGGCTTTTTAGGCATCATACATTTTCATATAAGTCGCTTTCCCTTTTTCCTACTCGAATACTAGTATGTGCGACGGTTTTTGCAGCTCATTATCTCTTTTCATTTTGAGATTTACATTTATTGAGCTCTTTAAGCAATAAAAATAAAAGAGTGAGAAGAGATATATGCACAAGTTTACGCAAGTATCAAAACCAACATGACTATTTACTAATCATTCATGACAAGCTTGAAGATCGATTTACAACAATTACACAAAGATGTCAAGATTTTTCCCACAAAGATATAAGTGCAAAAATAACAAGCTAAGCTCATAAATGCACAAAACCATTTGTACAAAGGTACAAAGCCAAACTCACATGTGATATGTGCTCAAACATATACAATCAAACTTTTTGAATTTTTCACTTTTTATGTGGTTTTGGATTTTTTTTTTTTTTTTTTTTTTTACTCACACAAAACTGAAATATAAAAGTAAGATAAAAAACAAAACAATGCATACAAATAAATGTAAGATGCACAAAATGCATGAAGATATGAAATTTAATGCATGAAAAGTCCTACAAAGATCGAAAGAATTAGATCAAGGACCAAAAGAGCAAAAGCTCAACCATAGGAACCCTTCCTCATCCAAACGGAACGATTGTTTGGAATGAGTGTCTCAAGAGAAGTGAGATGAGGGTTGGAAGAATGAGAACTGGAGATGCACATAGTCAAGGAGTTAAGAGCATTAAACATTTTCTTTAACAACATGCTATTTTCACTCAAAATCGATTTACTCTTTTTAGCACAACTTCCAAAAAGCTCAAGTTTTTCTTTTCTTTTGATTCTTTTAAAAGCATGAAACTTAGAGTATTGAGGTCTTAGATGACCAAAGGCACCACAATGATGACTGAAAGTTCAAATATGTGTATAAACACCCTTGAACGTTTAGATCCCCAAATTACAAATTAACCAATTCAAGTTTTATGTCAAACAACTAGTGTGCGGAAAATGAACATAAGCTATAATATAGAATTGGAAGAACTATCTAAGCCAAATTAAAATCACAACTCACATAAGATAATAAAAGGCAAAGATAAAAGGGAAGGAAGATGCAAACACAAAGACAACACATGATGTGTTATCAAAGAGGAAACCGAAACCCTCGGTGTAAAACCTCTTTGCCGCCCTCCAAGCGGTAAAAAATCCACTAGAAAATGTAGTTGGGATACATGGACAGCAATAGACCCTCCAAGCCTAATCTACCCAGTGCACCTAAGCCCTCCAAGCTTCTTGCTCCAACGAGGTTGCGCCGAACCTTTTTCTTTTCTAGCTTCCCGGATTCCGCTACTAGACTGTAACATCAACCAATGTAAATTGGTTCCTTCCTAACTGCTTCCCAGAACACCAAACAGCCCTCTCACAGTGATGAATATGGTGAGAACAAGGTTTTGGTAAAATGCCTCTCAAGGGTTTGACAATGGAGAGGAAGAGAGTTGAGGAATTTGAAGAGACTCTAATGTATAGATTGTAGGTGAATCAATCTTTTTTTACTCTAGGGTTTCTCTCTCAAAATTCTCTCTGGAAGCTCTCTTTCATTTGTGGGTATAAGGGGTATTTATACTAGGGTGAGAGGAGAATGTGAAACGTTAGGTTTTTCAAAACAGGGGTGGCTCGTGGCTTTGCCTCGCGACTTGACTAAGTCGCGAGATAACCGTATGCCAGTTGTCCTGTTTTATCCTGTAGTGCTCCAGCTAGTATGATTGGTCACCTTCTGGCATGCTTGGCACGTGTGCTGCATCTGGCGGCTTCCAGCCGCGAGTCACCCGCGAGATCAAGCCGCGAGTCTCTGTTTTCTTGCACACTCTTGAGCAATCAACACTCTATTTCACTCACTACCCTTACAACAAACCCACCTAAATACAGGGTTACTAAATGCTGAAAGACAAGCAAATTTGGCACGGAATAAAGCCAGTAAGATGGTTGATTAAATAAAACCTTACAATCTCCCCCTTTGGCTATTCCGTGACAAAACCCTAAAACATACTCTAGACTTAACATGTGAGTTGGGAACAGTTGAGCAAAACTCACTCACACCTAACTTTAGAAGCTGTGAAGCACTTGAATCATAAGAACATGAAACTCCTGAAACACAACAATACACCATGATCATTGTATGCAGAAAACTATGAAATGCATATGAAACAGGCTAAAGGTGATTAAGCAAAGATGAAGTGAGGTATCAAATCATGACTTGATCAACCAAGTAATCACCACAAGGTAGTGATCACAGTGTTCATTCACACTTGGAATGAACACTTGAATATACAAGTTAACAAAAACAAAGCAAGTTACTTGTATGCCTAACACTCAACCAATGCATAATACACTAAGTATATGCATCAAGGAACAATCTTACAAGGGCACAAGAATGACAGTACTTAAAACAAAATGCAAGACATTTAGATAGAAGTACTGATTTAAACAAAGCATAAAAGGCTGCATAAAGCATGGTACAAACCATAAAGCCTACAAACATGCATAAAACATAACCCTAAAAGCTTACATAAGCATCATGGGTACAAAACACAATATAACAACTTAAACTGAAGAAAATATAACAACTTAAACTGAAGAAGAATGCAAAAACACTCCCCCCTTAGGTAATATCCTCCCCCTCTGATCAGGCTATCACTCCCCCTTTTTGTCATGGAATAGGCCATACATTCTCTTCTAGCCTTCTCTGAATCTGATCCAATTGAGTTTGAAGTGAGGTAAACTTCATATCCCATCGAGTGCTGTGATGGTGTAGAGTAGATGTGAGTCCAAACATCTTTGTGTTCAACTCGTGTACAGAGGATACAATGTGATCAAGTTTTTCATCAAGGGAGAGAGTGCTGAAATGAGAGCCACTGTGAGATGCGGAAGTTTCCGGTTTGGTTCTCTTCCAACTATGTCCAATGCTTGCGTTGAATGTACGCATGTTGATTGGACTTGGTTTTGAGTGAGGAGATTCATTTGCCGTTGGATAAATTCCCTTGAGCTTCAAGATCCTTGAAATGAGACAGTAGAAAGGAATGCACATTCGGGACTCAGTTCGTAGAACCGTTTTGTGTAGAACATGAAAGATATGAGCACAGATGTCAATTTCTACATCAGAGATTAGATCATGAAGAAACAAAGCACATCCGAGATTCATATACCCAGTGCTTGATAAGGGGTACAAATTGTGAAACATCACAATTGTAAGCACTCTCAGTTTTGGAGGAAGAGAGGAAACACTAACGGAGTTTCCATTGGATGAGAATTCCAAGTCTTGTCCAAGACCCTCCTTGAGAAGTTTCTCATCAGGACAAAGATCATCATAAGCCGGTGAGTGTCGAAGCATTGGTCGGTTGATCTGAAGGATCTCTACCAAATATGCAGGAGAGACTGAAAAACTCTTTTTCCTAACCCAGCACTTAAGTTCATCTTCTTCCACAATCGCGTTGGCATAAAATTCCTTTACCAAATCTTCATACGCGTCATCCAGATCAGAGAGAAGGTAATTCCAATCTTTGTGAGCAAACTATTTCAGAATGTCAGTGTCATGAAGTGATGATTGATCAACAGGTCTTTCTAGTAATGGTGTAGCATTTCGGAAATAATTCTCATGAGATTGATAGGCAGCATAGGATTTGAACTTGTTGGGATCGAATCTTTTTGATGAAGAACGAGTCCCTTTTGTTTGAGGTGAGTAGTCATCAACATCAATGACATGTTCCTTCCCTTTGGAACTGCCTCCTTTCACAGTTGCTTTCTTGAATGGTTACATTTCCAGTCTGAATCATGAATAGAGGAAAGGAAAGAACACAATCCAACAGACATTATTAGCAGTGGGTTAGTGTCAATTTAGGGATAATGAAGAAACCCTAAAAACTAGATGGAAATGTCCAGAAAATAGCAATGAGGGACAAAAATGACAAAAATGTAGCTACACAATAGAGTGGGTCAGATTAAAACCACACAAAATGAGAACATCAAACACTCAAGAGATCAAACACAGGTAAGAGAAATATGAACACCAAGGAGAACACAAAAACATGAGGAAAAGGTAAAACAAAGTGTAATGTTGAATTTATTCAACCATCTAATTGGCTTTATTCCGTGCCAAATTTGCTTGTAATTCAGCATTTAGTAACCCTGTATCTAGGTGGGTTTGTTGTAAGGGTAGTGAGTGAGATAGAGTGAAGATTGCTCAAGAGTGTGCAAGAAAACAGAGTGTCGCGGCTGGGACTCGCGGGTGGACTCGCGGCTGCAAGCCGCCAAAAGCTGCACACGTGCCAAGCATGCTGGAAGATGAACAGTCATGCTAGCTGGAGCACTACAGGACAAAACAGGCAACTGGCCATACGGTTAACTCGCGACTGGATCTCGCGACTTGGTCAAGCCGCGAGCCACCCCTGTTTTGCCAAAACCTGACGTTTCACATTCCTCTCCACTCCAGTATAAATACCCCTTTAACCCACGATTGAAAGAGAGCTTCCAGAGAGAATTTTGAGAGAGAAACCCTAAAGAAAAACAAGATTGTTTCACACACAATCCCTACCTTAGAGTCTCATCATATTCCTCAACTCTCTTCCTCTCCATTGTCAAATCCTTGAGAGGCATTATATCAAACCTGGTTCTCACCATCATCATCTCTGTGAGACAGTCGTTTGGAGTTCTGGGAAGCAGTTAGGAAGGAGCCAATATTCATTGGTTGATGCTACGGTCTAGTAGCGGAATCCGGGAAGCTAGAAAAGAAAAAGGTTCGGCGCAACCTCGTTGGAGCAAGAAGCTTGGAGGGCTTAGGTGCACTGGGTAGATTAGGCTTGGAGGGTCTATTGCTGTCCTTGTATCCCAACTGTATTTTCTAGTGGATTGATTACCGCTTGGAGGGCGGCGGAGAGGTTTTTCGCCGAGGTCTTCGGTTTCCTCTTCGATAACACATCGGGTGTTATCTTTGTGTTTGCATCTTCCTTCCTCTCTATCTTTGCCTTTATTTTATCTGCTGTGGTTTCATTTTGTTATGGCTTAGATAGTTGTTTAACCAATTTCACATTATAGCATATGTTAAGTTTCCGCACACTTATTGTTTAACATTTTGCTTGTGTTGGTTAAGTTAATTTTTGGGGGTCTAAACGTTCAAAAGTGTTTTTGTACACGTTTTTGAACTTTCAATTGGTATCAGAGCGGGTACACTGCTGTTTGGTTTCATTACCATTGTGTGATCCTTGACTCCCTTTTGAGATGGATAGGTCTCAATCCCTTAATGCACCTCCATATTTTGATGGTAGTAATTATGCTTTTTGGAAGGTTCGTATGAGAGCTTTTCTATGCTCTATTGATGAATCCGTGTGGGATGCTGTTGAGATTGGTTGGACCAAACCTGAGGCAGCCAAATCCACATGGGATAAGGCAGCACTTGCTGCATCTAATGCTAACAGTAAAGCACTAAATGCTATTTTCTGTGGTGTGTCTCCAGATGAATTTCACAGGATTTCTCACATTACCATTGCCAAAGATGCATGGGAGATTCTGGAAACAACTTATGAAGGCACGAAGAAAGTGAAAGACACCAAGTTACAAATGCTGACCACTTGGTTTGAGGAGCTTAAAATGAGTGAGGATGAGTCTTTTGACTCTTTCTATGGGAAGCTAAATGAGGTGGTTGTCAGTAAGTTTAACTTGGGGGAGAAAACGGAGGACTCAAAGATTGTAAGGAAGATCCTTCGATCATTGCCGGAAAGTTTTCGTGCTAAAGTGACAGCCATTGAAGAGAGCAAGGATCTTGACGACATCAAAGTACAGGAGCTGGTTGGTTCTCTGCAGACTTATGAGATGTCGCTGCCCAATCAACGGAAGAGTAAATCCCTTGCTCTAAAGACCATTAATGAGAAGGTGGAAGATCAAGACTCATCGGGAGAAGATGTGGTTGACAAAGATGTAGCCTACCTTGTCAAAAATTTCCAAAAGTTTTTGAAATTCAAAAATAATGGCAAATTTGATGATAAAAGAAAATTCCAAAATTCTGGAAGGGAAAAGAGGGATTTCAAAAAGAAAGATGGAAAAGAATCCCAATCCACACAAAGTGTCACTTGTTTTGAATGTAACGGGCATGGACACTTTAAGAAGGAACGTCCAAATTATTTGAAATCGAAAGGCAAAGTGTATGCCACGACCTTGAGTGACTCAAACTCGTCTGACTCAGAATCTGAAGAGAGCTGTGATGGAGAGGGGAACTATTCAACTTTTATGACTATTGCTCATGTTGAGTCTTCGGTTGAGTTGAATCTCCTTGTACGAGACCTTGGAGAACATAGTGATGATGAATCACTAGGAATTGTTGAAGAATCAGAAGCTGAAGAAGAAGAAAGCACAACAAATCTTCAAGAGAATTATAACTCACTCTTGGAGAAGTCGGGTGAATACACAAGGGTGGCCAAGGCTGCTGTGAGAAAAATGAAGAAGGCTGAGGAGGACTACAAGAGTCTCCTAATTCGATATAGGGAGGCCAAATGTGAGATAGAAACACTGAATGGTGAGTTGTCCGAAGCTTACACAAAAGTGAGATTTCTTGAGAATGAGGTTGTGCAAGCGAATCTTAAAATAGAGAGGGTCACCACCAAGAAGCTAGATGATGTTATATCATCTCAAAAGAGCTTTTCAGACAAATCCGGGTTGGGATATACCGGAGGAAGTAGTTCATCTGGAAATGTCACTAAAGAAGTGAAGTTTGTAAAGGCCAAAGATCCAGTTGTAGCTGACCTTACTGGTGAGAAGCTCGAGGTGGAGGAGAAGAAGAATGTGGTGGACCAACGGATGCTGAATCATCGTAATCAGTCTGTGGGCAGGTTTGAATCCCGTGCCAAGTCACGTCCACAACCACAAAGGGGTCCTAGAGGAACTTATGTGTGCCATTATTGCGGACTTCAAGGGCATACTCGACCAAATTGCCAAAAGCTGAGAGCAAAGAACAATGCAACTCCTCAAAGGTCAGGAGGACCCAGAATTGATAGGAGAGTTTGGACAGGAGATCAATCTAGAGATCAAAATGGAGATCCCGGAATGATGAACGTGATGAAGATGATTGGTGCATTCACCAACTGCTTGGAAAGCTTCTCACGAAGGTTTGAAAGCCCTAACTCTCGTTCCCAATCCTATAAGGAAATCACCCCAAACACAAGTGACGTGTGGGTGAAAAGGGGTACTCATGCATAAGCATTACAACATGTCCATGCATTAATACTTCCTATGCTTTGTGACTATGTTTGTTTGGTAAGCTTGCTGTTTTTGATATTGGTTGTTTGCTTGTCTTCTTGTGAATTTTTCTTAATTTTGCTTTATCAATCTTTTTGTTGCTTGTGTCAAAAATCCAAAAATCACATAAAAATTAGAAAATCAAAAAGCTTGATTGACTTTGTTGAGTTTTGTCTCAAAACTTGTTTTGCCTTGTACCTTTGTGCTAATGGCTTTGTGCATTTTCGAGCATTGCTTGTTTTCATGCACTTATATCACTGTGGGAAAAATCTTGAAATCTATGTGATTGTTGTAAATAGATCTTCAAACTTGTCATGAATGATTAGTGAATGGTTATGTTGATTTTGAGACATGCATAGACTTGTGTCTATATATCTTCCCACTTTTTATTTTTGTTTTGCTAAAAAGAGCTCACCAAATGTAAATCTCCAAATGAAAAGAGATATTGAGCTGCAAAAGCCTGTCGCACATTCTAGTATTTGACTAGGAAAAAGGGTAAGCGACCTTATATTAAAAGTGATTGTTCATTCAAAAAGGCCAAAGGCCTGTTCTTCAAAGAGAAATGTTATATATCCCTCTCACAATGAGAGATGATTGCCTCAAAAGATCAAAAAGATCAAATGTTATGATTGAAAGTGGAGTCAAATGAAAAGCTCCAAGTTATGTTATCAAGTTGTGTGGGAGGTCATATATACATATTTCTATAATTGAGATTGGTCACATGATCTAGTGCTAATTGTGTATGCCTTGGTTGAATTGATCATTGAAGCTTCACATTAGACGAAGGACTATCTCATTGTTGGTATCCACACACAACACACAAGTTTATGTTCAATAAATGCCATGTTCATTTGTGTGATTGTACTTGATAAAATATGTTTTCACATGCTCAATCTTTGTTAATTCAAGCACAAAAAGATTTTTGAGTGTTTTAGGTGTTTTTGGAAAGTATTTTGTTTGAAAAATCTGAAAATTTCAAAAATGCTGTTTTGCCCTGTTTTGGCGGCTCAGTCGCGGGTATGTCAAGTCGCGAGCCTCAGTCGCATCTTCGCTGGTCATTTTTGGCGACTTGTTCGCGAGTGGAAGGCCCAATCACGAGGTTCACTCAGAGATTTTCGCGGCTCAGCTCGCGACTCACTCGCGGGTAGACCTTCCAGTCGCGAAAAACACTTAGAAAAATTTTTCAAAATTTTGTTCTTGAGTGCTTTGGCGGCTTGAGCTGGCGACTATGTGGCGACTTAATCAAGTTGCGAAAATCGCGTGTTTTGCAAAAACAGGAGCAGTTTTTAAACCTCTTTCAGTTTTCCCTCGAACTTTTGTAACTGTTCATCTTCCCTTTAAACTGTTTTTTTCCTTCCAAACACTTCGTGAATCCATTTTTAGAACCTCATTGGTGCTTCATTTCTTATCCAACTCATCAAGAAAAGGTATGGGTTTTGCTTTCTCAATCTCTTTTTCTTTTTCCTGCATATTTCTGTTTCTGTTTGGACTGGTATTGTATTCGTTTTACTTATCTCTATGTGTAATGGGTATGGAGTGTCTTGTTTGATATTGTTCTCACCTGTTTTCATGCTGAGCAGTCACAATGTGTCTTTCATTGTTCTGATTTTTGCCTATTATTGAATCTGAGAATCTTTTCTGAAATGGGTTTGGTGTCTATTTGACTTACTCATTACACTTGCCTGAATATTGATGTTGGTGTTTGGTTTTGGTCACTGAGTTGTTGTGATAACATAATGTATGTCTCTCAACCACGTGCTCTAGTGTGGATGTTTGGTTTCTTCATGTTGAAATATTTTCCCCTTGTTCATGTCTCTGATGGAATGAATTATGTTATCTGCTCTAAATGTTCAAATGCTATATCTTATTGCATATCATGGTCATGTTAACCTGTCTCAATGACAGATTTGTCAGTTGTGCTGTCTACATATGTCTTGGTGGACTATCACCAAGTTTGATGCACGTATTCGTTTGTGCATCTGTGTATTGTTGGAAGTTTTGGTTGGGTCTGTACTATCTTCAGTTTGTGGTTATATATTGAAATATTATTCACACTGAACCTTGTTGACAATCATCTTGTGGGGTATTGTTGTTTGGTTCTTTGCTGTTGGCCTGTTCTCTTGCAGATGTCTCGTCGATCTTCCAGGGGTAAAGATACTGTTGCTGACGAACCAGCAACACCAGTTGCTAAAAGGACTCGTCTATCATCTCAGGCATCTCAAGATCCCAATGAGGATAGATTCAGAGTTCCCCTTAACTCACACGCCTACTCAAATGTGTTTGACAAGTCAACCACTATAGTGGAACGGGTAGTAGAGTTCAACACCTTAGGGACTACTTTCATCCCTCGAATCTTTGAGAAACGAGACTGGGCAAACTTGTTCGGAAACTTTGATGATCCAATGGATGAGCTGGTCAAAGAATGCTTCTCCAATGCAACTGATCTTGGACCTCACCTCATTTTCTGGGTCAGAGGAACAGAGTTTTGTGTTACCCCAGACTCCATCGCAGATCTTCTCAGCATCACCAGACCTCAGAATGTGAATTTAACTCCCTATGATGAACGAAATCCAGAGGTTGGAGAAATTTTACAAATCCTAGGACACGATCATGAGGTATCCAGTGCAGGAACTTCCATCAGCACCGCAAAGTTTGCACCTGAGCTGACCACACTGAAGTTGATCATGTTCACCAATCTCTACCCACTGTCCAACACTACATTCATCAATCTTGGGAGAGCTATATTTCTGTGTGACCTCATTACAGGAGCCCCCATTGATATATGTGCTCACATCTACTACAACTTGAGGAAGACCGCGTGTCGATCTACAGCTCGAGGAATCATTCCATTTTGCAGTCTCGTCATGAAACTCATTCTTAGTTCAGGCATTATTCCTCCTGCAAATGGTAAAATGTTGACTCGTCAACGTCCCATTTCCTTGTTCACTCTTCAAGCAAGCAGAAGTCACTCCTCTAAATCACCAAGAAGTGCTCACCTCTCTCCGGTTACTCCTTCTGCCCCTAACTCAGAGACACCTGCACATACCACATCTGCATCTCGTGCTGTTCCTGAAGCTTCACCGGCTGGTATTCCGCAAGCACAAACTGCTCCTCATACTGATAGAGTCGGCAGCGTACTTGAGCATATTCAGAAACGCGTTGATGAGCTTGTGGCACTCCTCTACTCCACAAACAACCATGTCCAAATGCGCCTCGAGACTATGGAGAATCAGCTTGATGAGATTCAACGAAAGTTGGACGAGAGTATTTAGCTATTCGTGACAAAAAGGGGGAGAGCATTCAGTAAGGGGGAGAAAAGTTCAAAGGGAAGTGTGCATAGTGATAGGGGGAGTACACACATACACACATACTTTTGTCATACTTTTGTTTTTAGTCTTATCTTCTAAACTTATGGTTATGGTTTTGATACACTGTGTTTTGGTGTATAGCTGTTTTTAACTCATTTCATATACTCTTGGTTTAATCTTCAATATATTTTGATGATGTTATTCAGGAAGTTACTGATTTGTACCCCTGTGCTTTTGTAAGCTTTTAGGGTTATTGTTTTATGCATAGTTTGTAGGCTTTATGGTATGTACCTTGCTTTGTGCAGCCTTTATGCTATGTTGAAATCAGTACTTTAATCTAAATGTTCTGCATTTTGGTTTTTGTACTGTCACTCTTGTGCCCTTGTAGGATTGTTCCTAGATGCATATGCCTTGTGTGCTATGCATTGGTTGAGTGTTGAGCATACAAGTGTCTTGCCTTGTGCTTGTTAACTTGTATGTCTTTGTGTTCATTCCAAGTGAGAATGAGCACTGTGATCACTACCTTGTGGTGTTCACTTGGTTGATCAAGCCATGGTTTGTATCTTACTCCATCTTTGCTTGATCACATTCTGCTTGTTTCATATGCATTTATAATTTTTTGCTTACAATGATCATGGTGTATTGTTGTGTTTCAGGAGTATTATGTTCATATGATTCAAGTGCTTCACAGCTTCTAGAGTTAGGTGTGAGTGAGTTTTGTTCAACTGTTCCCAACTCACATGTTAAGTCTAGAGTCTGTTTTAGGGTTTTGTCACGGAATAGCCAAAGGGGGAGATTGTAAGGTTGAATTTATTCAGCCATCTAATTGGCTTTATTCCGTGCCAAATTTGCTTGTAATTCAGGATTTAGTAACCCTGTATCTAGGTGGGTTGTTGTAAGGGTAGTGAGTGAGATAGAGTGAAGATTGAAAGTTCAAAAACGTGTACCAATACACTTTTGAATGTTTAGACCCCCAAAAATTAACTTAACCAACACAAGCAATATGTTAAACAACAAGTGTGCGGAAACTTAACATATGCTATAATGTGAAATAGGATAAAAACTATCTAAGCCATAACATAATAAAATCACAGCAGATAATATAAAGGCAGAGATAGAGAGGAAGGAAGATGCAAACACAAAGATAACACCCGATGTGTTATCGAAGAGGAAACCGAAGACCTCGGCGAAAAACCTCTCCGCCGCCCTCCAAGCGGTAATCAATCCACTAGAAAATACAGTTGGGATACAAGGACAGCAATAGACCCTCCAAGCCTAATCTACCCAGTGCACCTAAGCCCTCCAAGCTTCTTGCTCCAACGAGGTTGCGCCGAACCTTTTTCTTTTCTAGCTTCCCGGATTCCGCTACTACACCGTAGCATCAACCAATGAAGATTGGCTCCTTCCTAACTGCTTCCCAGAACTCCAAACGACTGTCTCACAGAGATGATAATGGTGAGAACCAGGTTTGGTATAATGCCTCTCAAGGTTTTGACAATGGAGAGGAAGAGAGTGAGGGATTTTGATGAGACTCTAAGGTAGGGATTGTGTGTGAAACAATCTTGTTTTTCTTTAGGGTTTCTCTCTCAAAATTCTCTCTGGAAGCTCTCTTTCAATCGTGGGTTAAAGGGGTATTTATATTGGAGTGGAGAGGAATGTGAAACGTCAGGTTTTTCCAAAACAGGAGTGGATCGCGGCTTGACCTCGCGGCTTGACCAAGTCGCGAGATCCAGTCGCGAGTTAACCGTATGGCCAGTTGTCCTGTTTTGTCCTGTAGTGCTCCAGCTAGCATGACTGTTCATCTTCCAGCATGCTTGGCACGTGTGCAGCTTCTGGCGGCTTGCAGCCGCGAGTCCACCCGCGAGTCCCAGCCGCGACACTCTGTTTTCTTGCACACTCTTGAGTAGTCTTCACTCTATCTCACTCACTACCCTTACAACAAACCCACCTAAATACAGGGTTACTAAATGCTGAATTACAAGAAAATTTGGCACGGAATAAAGCCAATTAGATGGTTGAATAAATTCAACCTTACAATCTCCCCCTTTGGCTATTCCGTGACAAAACCCTAAAACAGACTCTAGACTTAACATGTGAGTTGGGAACAGTTGAACAAAACTCAATCACACCTAACTCTAGAAGTTGTGAAGCACTTGAATCATATGAACATAAAATCCTGAAACACAACAATACACCATGATCATTGTAAGCAGAAAATTATAAATGCATATGAAACAGGCAATATGAGATCAAGCAAAGATGGAGTTAATAAACAAACCATGGCTTGATCAACCAAGTGAACACCACAAGGTAGTGATCACAGTGCTCATTCACACTTGGAATGAACACAAGGACATACAAGTTAACAAGCACAAGGCGAGACACTTGTATGCTCAACACTCAACCAATGCATAGCACACAAGGCATATGCATCTAGGAACAATCCTACAAGGGCACAAGAGTGACAGTACATAAACCAAAATGCAGAACATTTAGATTAAGGTACTGATTTCAACATAGCATAGAGGCTGCACTTAAGCAAGGTACATACCATAAAGCTTACAAACTATGCATAAAGCATAAACCCTAAAAGCTTACAAAAGCACATGGGTACAGACCAACAAATAACCTGAATAACAGTTTTACAAAACACAATATATCAACTTAAAGATAGGAAAGAAACAAAAAATTAAAGACACTCCCTCTTAGGGTAATATCCACCCCCTCTGATTATCACTCCCCCTTTTTGTCATGGAATAGGCTAGTCATCCTCTTCTAGCTTCCTCTGAATTTGATCCAATTGAGTTTGAAGAGAAGTAAACTTCATATCCCAGCGGTTGCTTTGATGGTGTAGAGAAGCAGTGAGTCCAGACATCTTTGTATTCAACTCGTGGACAGAGGAAACAATGCGATCAAGTTTCTCATCGAGGGAGAGATTGCTGAACTGAGAATCACTATGATATGCAGAAGTTTCTGGTTTGGCTCTCTTTCGACTATGTCCAACACTTGCATTTTATGTACGCATGTTGATTGGACTTGGTTTGGGGATAGGAGACTCATCAGCCGTTGGATAAATTCCCTTGAGCTTCAAGATCCGTGAAATGAGACTACAGAAAGGAATGCATATCCGAGACTCACTTCGAAAAACCGTTTTGCGCAGAACATGAAAGATATGAGCACAAATGTCGATTTCTTCATCAGAGATTAGATCATGAAGAAACAAAGCACGTCCGAGATTCATATACCCAGTACTTGATAAAGGGTACAAATTGTGAAACATCACAATTGTAAGCACTCGCAGTTTCGGAGAAAGGGAGGAAACACTGATGGATTTGCCATTTGGTGAGAACTCCAAGTCTTGACCAAGACTTTGTTTGAGAAGCTCCTCATCAGGACATAGATCATCATAGACCGGTGAATGACGAAAAATGGGTCTGTTGATGTGAAGAATTTCTGCCAGGTATGTAGGAGAGACAAAAAAGCTCCTTTGCCGAACCCAGCACTTAAGTTCATCTCCTTCCACAATTGCGTTAGCATAAAATTCCTTAACCAACTCTTCATACACGATATCCGGATCAGAGAGAAGGTAATTCCAATCCTTGTGAGCAAAACATATCGGAATGTCAGTGTTATGAAGTGAGGGCAGATCCACAGCTCTCTCTAGTAATGGTGTGGCATGAAGAAAAAAATTCTCATATGACTGATAGGCTGCATATGATCTGAACTTATTGGGATCGAATCGCTGTGATGAAGAGCGAGTCACTTTCGGGAGAGGTGTGTCTTCATCAACATCAATTACGGGTTCCTTCCCTTTGGAAGAACCTCCTTTCACAGCAGCCTTTTTGAATGGAGACATGACCAGTCTGTATTATAAACAAGGGAAATGACAGAACACAATCCAACAGACTATATCAGCAGTGGGTTAGTGAAAATTTAGGAACAATGAAGAAACCCTAACAGCTGGATGAGTATGGTCAGAAAGTAGCAATGAGGGACACCAAAGGCCCAAATTAGAACTACACAGTATAGAGAGATCAAATATAACCACATAATCAGCTGAAAAAGGACCAAAATCAACACCACATCAGCAAGATACCACACAGGATCAAAGTGAAACATGATAGCAACAGCAGATCAGACAAAAATTGCTAACCCTAGCCAAGTACAGGATGAAGAACACAACAACCAACATAAACTAGCTCAAACACAGAAACATAAGCACCCAAGCGAAGCTAGAACAAAGAATAATAGTTGAGCTAAAAACCCATCACAAAATCACAAACAAATGTGAAATAGCCAGAGGGAAAACCAAAAGAACAAGTAAAATAGAGTGCAGGACAGAAAACCATACCTGTTAGGCGACGATTTTGAGCTGAAAAGAGACAAGTAAGGGAGATCGAAAATGGAGGCACGGTGATACAGGGTAAGAGCAAATGAGAAAGACAATGAACAGTCACAAAAAGATCGAGGGAAAAATGAAAAGTTTAAAAACAGCCCCTGTTTATCCAAAACACGCGATTTTCGCGACTGGAACGAGTCGCCAAAAAGTCGCCAGAGTAAGCCGCCAAAACACTAAAGAACAAAAAGTTGAAAAATTTTCTAAGTGTTTTTCGCGACTGGAAGGTCTACCCGCGAGTGAGTTGCGAGCTGAGCCGCGAAAATCTCTGAGTGAACCTCGCGACTGGACCTTCCACTCGCGAACAAGTCGCCAAAAATGACCAGCGAAGATGCGACTGAGTCTCGCGACTTGACATACCCGCGACTGAGCCGCCAAAACAGGGCAAAACATGATTTTTGAAATTTTCAGAATTTTCAAATAAAAACACTTTCCAAAAACACCTAAAACACTCAAAAATCTTTTTATGCTTGAATTAACAAAGATTGAGCATGTGAAAACACATTTTATCAAGTACAATCACACAAATGAATATGGCATTTATTGAACATAAACTTGTGTGTTGTGTATGGATATCAACAATGAGATAGTCCTTTGTCTAATGTGAAGCTTCAATGATCAATTCAACCAAGGCATACACAATTAGTACTAGATCATGTGACCAATCTCAATTATAGAAATGTGAATATATGACCTCCCACACATCTTGATAACATAACTTGGAGCTTTTCATTTGACTCCACTATCAATCATAACATTTGATCTTTTTGATCTATTGAGGCAATCATCTCTCATTGTGAGAGGGATAGATAACATTTTTCTTTGAAGAACAGGCCTTTGGCCTTTTTGAATGAAATTTCACTTTTAATATAAGGTCGCTTACCCTTTTTCCTAGTCAAATACTAGAATGTGCGACAGGCTTTTGCAGCTCAATATCTCTTTTCATTTGGAGATTTACATTTGGTGAGCTCTTTTTAGCAAAACATAAATAAAAAGTGGGAAGATATATAGACACAAGTCTATGCATGTCTCAAGATCAACATAACCATTCACTAATCATTCATGACAAGGTTGAAGATCTATTTACAACAATCACATAGATTTCAAGATTTTTCCCACAGTGATATGAGTGCATGAAAACAAGCAATGCTCGAAAATGCACAAAGCCATTAGCACAAAGGTACAAGGCAAAACAAGTTTTGAGACAAAACTCAACAAAGTCAATCAAGCTTTTTGATTTTCTAATTTTTATGTGATTTTTGGATTTTTGACACAAGAAACAAAAATGATTGAACAAACACAAAAATAATCAGCAGTATACACAAAAGAACAAACAAACAAGAAACATGTTGCAAAAAAAAATGTGTGCCCCAACACAGACAAATTTATCATATTATAAAAATGTGAAGCACACAACACACAAGAGAGTCAAGGAATTGTACCGACACCAATGGTCTTACGGAGTGATTCAAACCGTGGACCATCGAGAGGCTTGGTGAAGATATCCGCCTTTTGATTGTCGGTGTGTATGAACTCAAGACACACAACTCTTTCCTCTACCAAATCCCGAATGAAATGGTAACGTATCTCTATGTGTTTGGATTTTG
This sequence comes from Quercus robur, assembly GCF_932294415.1. Classification (NCBI taxonomy): domain Eukaryota; kingdom Viridiplantae; phylum Streptophyta; class Magnoliopsida; order Fagales; family Fagaceae; genus Quercus; species Quercus robur. The sequence goes on from NC_065543.1 coordinate 23,931,829, forward strand.
AATGCTGAACAGGATTTTTGGAAAGATTGATGGCACTGGTGTTGTCACAGAAGACACACATCGTTTCTTGAGGAATTCCATAGTCATGAAGTAATTTCTTCATCCAAAGAAGCTGAGTGCAGCAACTTCCAGCAGCGATGTATTCTGCTTCTGCAGTAGATAGAGACACTGAATTCTGCTTCTTGCTCATCCACGAAACAAGATTGTTACCAAGATAAAAACAGCCGCCTGAAGTGCTTTTTCGATCGTCTACACTGCCAGCCCAGTCAGCATCCGAATACCCAGCAAGACACGCATTTGAGTCTTTTGAATACCACAGACCATAGTTTGCAGTACCATTCACATATCGAATGATTCGCTTAGCAGCAGTCAGATGAGATTCCTTCGGATTAGCTTGGTACCTGGCACAAACGCCCACACTGAAAGCAATGTCCGGTCTACTTGCTGTAAGGTAGAGCAAACTTCCTATGATGCTCCTATACAATGTAGGACTTACTTCAACTCCTGATGAATCCACATTCAGTTTAGTGGAAGAGCTCATGGGAGTGGAGGCATGTTTTTTGGAGTCTAGGCCAAACTTCTTGACAATATTTCTGGCATACTTCTCTTGAGATACAAATATACCCTCCTTCTGTTGTTTGACTTGAAGACCCAAAAAGAATGTGAGCTCCCCCACCATGCTCATCTCAAACTCCTTCTTCATCTCCTCAGAAAATTCAGTAGCACGATTTTCGATAGTTGCTCCAAACACTATGTCATCAACATAGGCTTGTGCCACAAGGAGATAATCTTCATCATTTTTGACAAATAGAGTTCGATCGGCGTACCCTCTCTTGAAACCTCTATCTAGAAGATAATGTGTAAGACGATCGTACCAGGCTCTAGGCGCTTGTTTTAGACCATATAGTGCTTTCTTCAATCTTAATACATGATCTGGAAAATGAGGATCCTCAAATCCTTTTGGTTGCTCAACAAAAACCTCTTCATTTAGATATCCATTCAGAAAAGCACACTTAACATCCATTTGATAAAGTTTGAACTTCAAAGTGCACGCAATGGACATGAGGATTCGAATGGATTCGAGTCTTGCCACCGGAGCAAATGATTCATCAAAATCCACCCCTTCTACTTGTGTGTATCCTTGAGCCACCAACCGAGACTTGTTTCGAATTATCTCTCCATCTTCATCAGTTTTGTTTTTAAAAATCCACTTTGTGCCTATAACATGAACGTTCTCAGGCCGTGGAGCAAGTTCCCACACGTCATTCCTCACAAACTGATTCAGCTCTTCATGCATTGACTCAACCCAATTCTCATCTTGAAGAGCCTCTTCAACCCTTTTTGGTTCAAACTGTGCAAGATAACAGTGATATGTTACATGATTGGCTAGCAGAATATTTCCTTTCCTGAGGCGAAGACCGTCATCAAGTGATCCTATGATATTACTTTCCGGATGATTCTTGATAATTCTTGAGGATGGCCTTTTTGAAGTGGAAACTTCATCACTACGAGAGATAGGAGGATGAACTTCTGGAGGAGTAAGAGGACTTGAAGTTCTAGACATCGATCTCATTTCCCTTCTTGGGTTGATGGGAGTCGATTCTACTTCTGGTATAGGTTCTTCACCTTCTATATCCAAAGCTTCTACCTCAACATCAGGCTCTTCGGTGCTCGACCCTTCTACATCATCAATCATTTCCACCTTAGGTAAGGCATCATCAATCTTGACATTTATGGATTCCATCACAGTCTTTGTTCTCTTGTTAAACACTCTATATGCTCGACTTGTAGTAGAATAGCCAAGAAAAATACCCTCATCATTTCTTGCATCAAACTTCCCAAGATTCTCTCGATCATTTAAGATATAACATTTACTTCCAAATACCCGAAAATACTTCACTTTAGGCTTCTTCTCATTCCATATCTCATATGCAGTCTTCTTTGTACCAACTCGAAAGAAAATCCTATTGCCAATGTGACACGAGGTGTTGACAGCTTCTCCCCAAAATTTTTGAGGTATTTGCTTGTTAAGCAACATGACTCTTGCCATCTCCTGAATCACACGATTTTTTCTCTCTACCACTCCATTTTGTTGTGGAGTTTTGGGAGCTGAAAACTCTCTTTTAATACCATTCTTCTCACAGAAGAACTCGAATCTTGCATTCTCAAATTCTCTCCCATGATCACTTCTAACTTTGGCTATTGGAATCCCCTTTTCATTTTGTAATTTCTTGCACAGAATCTCCAGCCTCTCACAAGCTTCTGATTTTTCTCTAAGGAATTCAACCCAAGTGTATCTTGAGTAGTCGTCCACAATGACCATAATATATCTTTTTCCCCCTAGGCTTTCAGTTCTGGTGGGCCCCATCAGATCAACATGAAGTAACTCCAAACAACGAGAGGTGGCTATCACATTTACCTTGTGACGACTTGCCTTAGTTTGCTTCCCCATTTGACATGCACCACAAATGGTCTTCTTTACTTTTCCAAACTTAGGAAGTCCCTCGACTGCTTCAATTTTGGAGACTTTTGCTACTTGTTTGAAGTTGGCATGCCCGAATCTGTGATGCCACAGCTCCAACATATCCACCTGAGCACTTCTACACGATATTGGTGCCGTGGGAACTATTCCATAACAATTATCCGTAGTCCGATTTCCTTCCAAAACCTGAATCCCCTCTTTATTGATGATCAAACATCCTTTCTTGGAGAATTGCACCAGGAAGTCGTCATCACAAATTTGAGTGATGCTCAGCAAATTCGCCTTCAGCCCTTTTATGAACAGCACATCTTTCAACAGAGGCAAACCGGGTATCTCAATGGTTCCTTTGCCTAGGACTTGAGCATGGCTTCCATCCCCAAAGGTCACATAGTCACCCACTTTTTCTTTGAGTGACTTAAACAGTGACTTATCCCCTGTCATATGGCGAGAACACCCACTATCAAGATACCACAAACATGCATTAAACACCTTTAATGAGGTATGCACAAATAGGTTCACATGTGACAGACAATCTTGACCTTCAAACACAAACTCATCATCAGGTTTCATGCTACTTTTAGATTGATTTTTCATTTTCAGATTCTCAATCATCTCACACAACATTCTATTCTTTCTTTTATATTTCTTAATCAATGATTTTGATTCAGATATGCTACTGTGTAAGACAAGATTCTGATTCTCAAGATATTTCAGCATGTGAACAAAAACTCTAGCATGTTTCTTAGTTATTAATAACTCTACAAGATCATCAGTAAGACACCTTTCAGACACATGCATAGAGACATTTTCACAAACACTTGAGCTACAATTCAGCATGGTATAAACGAAAACAACAACCACAACTCAGGGGTCTAGGATCACACTGAGGTAATAAAACCAACAGCAGTGTACCCGCTCTGATACCAATTGAAAGTTCAAAAACGTGTACCAATACACTTTTGAACGTTTAGACCCCCAAAAATTAACTTAACCAACACAAGCAATATGTTAAACAACAAGTGTGCGGAAACTTAACATATGCTATAATGTGAAATAGGATAAAAACTATCTAAGCCATAACATAATAAAATCACAGCAGATAATATAAAGGCAGAGATAGAGAGGAAGGAAGATGCAAACACAAAGATAACACCCGATGTGTTATCGAAGAGGAAACCGAAGACCTCGGCGAAAAACCTCTCCGCCGCCCTCCAAGCGGTAATCAATCCACTAGAAAATACAGTTGGGATACAAGGACAGCAATAGACCCTCCAAGCCTAATCTACCCAGTGCACCTAAGCCCTCCAAGCTTCTTGCTCCAACGAGGTTGCGTCGAACCTTTTTCTTTTCTAGCTTCCCGGATTCCGCTACTACACCGTAGCATCAACCAATGAAGATTGGCTCCTTCCTAACTGCTTCCCAGAACTCCAAACGACTGTCTCACAGAGATGATGATGGTGAGAACCAGGTTTGGTATAATGCCTCTCAAGGTTTTGACAATGGAGAGGAAGAGAGTGAGGGATTTTGATGAGACTCTAAGGTAGGGATTGTGTGTGAAACAACCTTGTTTTTCTTTAGGGTTTCTCTCTCAAAATTCTCTCTGGAAGCTCTCTTTCAATCGTGGGTTAAACGGGTATTTATACTGGAGTGGAGAGGAATGTGAAACGTCAGGTTTTTCCAAAACAGGGGTGGATCGCGGCTTGACCAAGTCGCGAGATCCAGTCGCGAGTTAACCGTATGGCCAGTTGTCCTGTTTTGTCCTGTAGTGCTCTAGCTAGCATGACTGTTCATCTTCCAGCATGCTTGGCACGTGTGCAGCTTCTGGCGGCTTGCAGCCGCGAGTCCACCCGCGAGTCCCAGCCGCGACACTCTGTTTTCTTGCACACTCTTGAGCAGTCTTCACTCTATCTCACTCACTACCCTTACAACAAACCCACCTAAATACAGGGTTACTAAATGTTGAATTACAAGCAAATTTGGCACGTAATAAAGCCAATTAGATGGTTGAATAAATTCAACCTTACAAAGATTGCTCAAGAGTGTGCAAGAAAACAGAGTGTCGCGGTTGGGACTCGCGGGTGGACTCGCGGCTGCAAGCCGCCAGAAGCTGCACACGTACCAAGCATGCTGGAAGATGAACAGTCATGCTAGCTGGAGCACTACAGGACAAAACAGGACAACTAGCCATACGGTTAACTCGCGACTGGATCTCGCGACTTGGTCAAGACGCAAGGTCAAGCCGCGAGCCACCCCTGTTTTGCCAAAACCTGACGTTTCACATTCCTCTCCACTCCAGTATAAATACCCCTTTAACCCACGATTGAAAGAGAGCTTCCAGAGAGAATTTTGAGAGAGAAACCCTAAAGAAAAACAAGATTGTTTCACACACAATCCCTACCTTAGAGTCTCATCATATTCCTCAACTCTCTTCCTCTCCATTGTCAAATCCTTGAGAGGCATTATACCAAACCTGGTTCTCACCATCATCATCTCTGTGAGACAGTCGTTTGGAGTTCTGGGAAGCAGTTAGGAAGGAGTCAATATTCATTGGTTGATGCTACGGTCTAGTAGCGGAATCCGGGAAGCTAGAAAAGAAAAAGGTTCGGCGCAACCTCGTTGGAGCAAGAAGCTTGGAGGGCTTAGGTGCACTGGGTAGATTAGGCTTGGAGGGTCTATTGCTGTCCTTGTATCCCAACTGTATTTTCTAGTGGATTGATTACCGCTTGGAGGGCGGCGGAGAGGTTTTTCGCCGAGGTCTTCGGTTTCCTCTTCGATAACACATCGGGTGTTATCTTTGTGTTTGCATCTTCCTTCCTCTCTATCTTTGCCTTTATTTTATCTGCTGTGGTTTCATTTTGTTATGGCTTAGATAGTTGTTTAACCAATTTCACATTATAGCATATATTAAGTTTCCGCACACTTATTGTTTAACATTTTGCTTGTGTTGGTTAAGTTAATTTTTGGGGGTCTAAACGTTCAAAAGTGTTTTTTTACACGTTTTTGAACTTTCACAAAGAGTAGAGAACAAAACTCATACCTTTCCTTGAAGATAGATTGAATGGTAACAAGTTGTAGAAAGAATTTGAAGATTACCACAGTGATGATGCATAAGTGAAAGTAAGATCAGAAATTGAACAGACCCAGAGTTCAAGACAGGCAAATGAGAACCCCTTTTTGAGAAAAGTGTTGAAAATAAGCTCATTTTGCAGAACATGCGATTTTCGCGACTGAAGTGAGTTGCCAACAAGTCGCTAGGTCAAGCTGCCAAAACACTCAAAGACAAAATTTTGAAAAATTTTTTAAGTGTTTTTCGCAACTGGAATGTCTACCCGTGAGGGAGTCGCGAGCTGAGCTGCGAAAATCTCTGAGTATCCCTCGCGACTGGACCTTCCACTCGCGAACTAGTGCCAAAAATGACCTGCGAACTTGCGACTGAGGCTTGCGACTTGACTTACCCGCGACTGAGTCGCCAAAACAGGGCAAAAATGAAAATTTGAAATTTACAGATTTTAAGAACAAAATACTTTCCAAAAACACTTAAAACACTCAAAAATCTTTTTGTGCTTGAATCAACAAAGATTGAGCATGTGAAAACACATTTTATCAAGTACAATTACACAAATGAATATGGCATTTATTGAACATAGACTTGTGTGTTGTGTGTGGATATCAACAAAGAGATAGTCCTTAGTCTAATGTGAAGTTTCAATGATCAATTCAACCAAGGAATACACAATTAGCACTAGATTATGTGACCCATCTCAATTATAGAAATATGCATATATGACCTCCACAAAACTTGATAACATATCTTGGAGCTTTACATTTGACTCCACTTTCAATCATAACAATTAGTCTTTTTGATCCTTTTCGAGACAATTACCTCTCAATGTGAGAGTGATATTTGATATTTCACTTTAATGAACTAGCCTTTGGCTTTTTGAATAAACATTCACTTTAATTTTTGGTCGCTTTCCCTTTTTCCTAGTCGAATACTAGTATGTGCGATAGGCTTTTGCAGCTCAATATCTCTTTTCATTTGGAGAGTTACATTTGGTGAGCTCTTTTTAGCAAAAACAAAAATAAAGAGTGGGAAGATATATAAACACAAGTCTATGCATGTCTCAAGATCATCATAACCATTTACTCATCATTCATGACAAGTTTGAAGATCTATTTACAACAATTACATAGATTTCAAGATTTCTCCCACAGTGATAAGAGTGCAAAGAAACAAGCTATGCTCGAAAATGCACAAAGCCATTAGCACAAAGGTACAAGACAAAACAAGTATTGAGACAAAACTCAACTATGTCAATCAAACTTTTTATGTGATTTTTATGTCAAGCAATACTTGTATTTCAAGTATTTTTATGTGATTTCTTTTTTGGATTTTTGACATAAAAGAATAAAAAGATTGATAAAAAATGAACAAAAGTATGCACAAATAGACAAACAATCAAAATCATGTTACACAAAAAGCCAACAAAGTAGTGTGTGCCCCAACACAAACAAACTTATCATATTATAAATATGTGAAGCACACATCACACAAGAGAGTCAAGAAATTGTACCAACACCAATGGTCTTACAAAGTGATTCAAACCGTGGACAATCGAGAGGCTTGGTGAAGATGTCCACCTTTTGATTCTCGGTGTGTATGAACTCAAGACACACAACTCTTTCCTCTACCAGATCTCGAATGAAATGGTAACGTATCTCTATATGTTTAGATTTTGAATGCTGGACAGGATTCTTGGAAAGATTGATGGCACTGGTGTTGTCACAAAAGACACACATCGTCTCTTGAGGAATTCCATAATCATGAAGTAATTTCTTCATCCAAAGAAGTTGAGTGCAGCAACTTCCAGCAGCGATGTATTCTGCTTCAGCAGTAGATAGAGACACGCAATTTTGTTTCTTGCTCATCCATGAGACAAGATTGTTACCAAGGTAGAAGCAGTCTCCTGAAGTACTCTTCCAATCGTCTACACTACCAGCCCAGTTAGCATCTAAATACCCGACAAGACAAGCATTTGAGTCTTTTGAATACCACAGACCATAGTTTGAAGTTCCATTTACATATCGAATGATTTGCTTAACTGCAGTCAGGTGAGATTCCTTTGGATTAGCTTGATATCTGGCACAAACACCAACATTGAATGCAATGTCCAGTCTACTAGCTGTAAGATAGAGTAAACTCCCAATGATACTCCTATATAAGGTAGGACTTACTTCTACTTCAGAAGAATCAACATTCAGTTTAGTAGATGAGCTCATGGGAGTGGAGGCATGTTTTTTGGAGTCTAGTCCAAACTTATTGACAATGTTTCTAGCATACTTCTCTTGTGAAACAAATATACCCTCATTCTGTTGTTTGACTTGAAGACCCAAGAAAAATGTGAGTTCCCCCATCATACTCATCTCAAATTCCTTCTTCATCTCCTTAGAAAATTCAATAGCACGATCTTCAATGGTTGCCTCAAACACTATGTCATCAACATAAACTTGTGCCATAAGGAGATAATCTTCATCATTTTTGACAAACAAAGTTCGGTCGGCATATCCTCTTTTGAATCCTCTATCTCGGAGGTAATGTGTAAGCCGATCATACCAAGCTCTAGGTGCTTGTTTTAAGCCATAAAGGGCTTTCTTCAATCTCAACACATGATCAGGAAAGTGAGGATTGTCAAATCCTTTTGGTTGCTCAACAAACACTTCTTCATTTAGGTATCCATTCAGAAATGCACATTTTACATCCATTTGATAGAGTTTGAAGTTCATAATGCATGCAATGGACATGAGAATTCGAATGGACTCAAGTCTTGCCACAGGAGCGAAGGATTCATCAAAGTCTACTCCTTCTACTTGAGTGTATCCTTGAGCTACTAACCGAGATTTGTTTCGAATTATCTCTCCATCTTCATCGGTTTTGTTTTTGAAAATCCATTTTGTGCCTATGACATGAACATTTTCAGGCCTTGGAGCAAGTTCCCACACATCATTCCTCACAAATTGATTCAGCTCTTCATGCATTGACTTAACCCAATTCTCATCTTGAAGGGCCTCTTCTACCCTTTTTGGCTCAAATTGAGCAAGGTAACAATGATATGTTACATGATTGGCCAACAGGATGTTTCCTTCTCTGAGGTGAAGACCTTCATCTAGAGACCCTATGATGTTGCTTTCTGGATGGTTCTTAATTACTCTTGAAGATGGTTTCTTTGATGTGGAGACTTCATCACTTTGAGAGATGGAAGGATGGACTTCCGGAGGAGTAAGAGGACTTGATGTTCTAGACATCGATCTCATTTCCATTCTTGGGTTGATGGCAGTCGATTCTTCTTCTGGTGTAGGTTCTTCAACTTCTATATCAAGAGCTTCGATCTCAACATTGGGTTCTTTGGTGCTCGGCCCTTCTCCATCATCAATCATCTCCACCTTAGACAAGGCATCATCAATCTTGACATTGATGGACTCCATCACTGTCTTAGTTCTCTTGTTAAAAACTCTATACGCCTGACTCGTAGTAAAGTACCCAAGAAAAATACCCTTGAAAGTTCAAAAACGTGTACAAAAACACTTTTGAACGTTTAGACCCCCAAAAATTAACTTAACCAACACAAGCAAAATGTTAAACAATAAGTGTGCGGAAACTTAACATATGCTATAATGTGAAATTGGTTAAACAACTATCTAAGCCATAACAAAATGAAACCACAGCAGATAAAATAAAGGCAAAGATAGAGAGGAAGGAAGATGCAAACACAAAGATAACACCCGATGTGTTATCGAAGAGGAAACCGAAGTCCTCGGCGAAAAACCTCTCCGCCGCCCTCCAAGCGGTAATCAATCCACTAGAAAATACAATTGGGATACAAGGACAGCAATAGACCCTCCAAGCCTAATCTACCCAGTGCATCTAAGCCCTCCAAGCTTCTTGCTCCAACGAGGTTGTGCCGAACCTTTTTCTTTTCTAGCTTCCCGGATTCCGCTACTAGACCGTAGCATCAACCAATGAATATTGGCTCCTTCCTAACTGCTTCCCAGAACTCCAAACGACTGTCTCACAGAGATGATGATGGTGAGAACCAGGTTTGGTATAATGCCTCTCAAGGATTTGACAATGGAGAGGAAGAGAGTTGAGGAACATGATGAGACTCTAAGGTAGGGGTTGTGTGTGAAAACAATCTTGTTTTTCTTTAGGGTTTCTCTCTCAAAATTCTCTCTGGAAGCTCTCTTTCAATCGTGGGTTAAAGGGGTATTTATACTGGAGTGGAGAGGAATGTGAAACGTCAGGTTTTGGCAAAACAGGGGTGGCTCGCGGCTTGACCTCGCGGCTTGACCAAGTCGCGAGATCCAGTCGCGAGTTAACCGTATGGCCAGTTGTCCTGTTTTGTCCTGTAGTGCTCCAGCTAGCATGACTGTTCATCTTCCAGCATGCTTGGCACGTGTGCAGCTTCTGGCGGCTTGCAGCCGCGAGTCCACCCGCGAGTCCCAGCCGCGACACTCTGTTTTCTTGCACACTCTTGAGCAATCTTCACTCTATCTCACTCACTACCCTTACAACAAACCCACCTAGATATAGGGTTACTAAATGCTGAATTACAAGCAAATTTGGCACGGAATAAAGCCAATTAGATGGTTGAATAACTTCAACCTTACAATCTCCCCCTTTGGCTATTCCGTGACAAAACCCTAAAACAGACTCTAGACTTAACATGTGAGTTGGGAACAGTTGAACAAAACTCACTCACACCTAACTCTAGAAGCTGTGAAGCACTTGAATCATATGAACATAATACTCCTGAAACACAACAATACACCATGATCATTGTAAGAAGAAAATTATAAATGCATATGAAACAGGCAGAATGTGATCAAGCAAAGATGGAGTTAATAAACAAACCATGGCTTGATCAACCAAGTGAACACCACAAGATAGTGATCACAGTGCTCATTCACACTTGGAATGAACACAAAGACATACAAGTTAACAAGCACAAGGCAAGACACTTGTATGCTCAACACTCAACCAATGCATAGCACACAAGGCATATGCATCTAGGAACAATCCTACAAGGGCACAAGAGTGACAGTACATAAACCAAAATGCAGAACATTTAGATTGAAGTACTGATTTCAACATAGCATAAAGGCTGCACTTAAGCAAGGTACATACCATAAAGCCTACAAACTATGCATAAACCATTAACCCTAAAAGCTTACAAAAGCACATGGGTACAAACCAACAAAAACCTGAATAACATCATCAACATATATTAAAGTTTAAACCAAGAGTATAAGATAAGAGTTAGGAACAGCTATACACCAAAACACAGTTTATCGAAACCATAAAAACACTAAAATACCCAAATCATAAACATATATAAACACATTACTCCCCCTCAACTAATTACTCCCCCTCAACTAATTACTCCCCCTTAAGAGCTGCTTTTCTGCTTCTCAATCATCAATGAACTTCTCCCCCTTTTTGACAGGAATGGCCAAAGGGTCACTGGTCATGCTGAGTTGTGAAGCTGTCAAGTTTGGCAGCCAAGACATCAATCTGGTCTTGCATGGCTCTCATCCTGTCAGAGTGCTCAGTTTGGACTGCCCTGATCCCATCAAGCCTTTCCAGAATGATATGGAAAGCATCTGGAGGTGTGTTTGCAGAAGTTGAAGCTCTGTATCTTTTGCCACTCCTCCTAGGTGTTGAGGTTGATGCAAGCCCCGTTGCCTCTGCTTCAGTCTCCATTGGGACAGCCTCTCCTTCATCACCTTCATCTTCTTCTCCTGGAAGCCTAACACTTATCCTTTTGCAGGTAAGCTTGTTGATTGCAGAGGGTGTGGACATGGGACTGATGTCTTGAGGGATTGGAACACCCTTACTTCTAAAAATCCTCATTAGCAAACTGGGAAAGATCAATTTAGGCCTAGAGGTTGTTCTAGTCTCATCCACAATGGTGTCATAAATGTGGGAACTTATGTCTATGAAGTTCTTTTCTTTGAGATCCATCAGAAAGACTGCTCTAGCACAATTGATTGTAGTCAATTTCTTAATGGGATAGAGATTAAACATCATAATTATTGTAAGACACCTCATGTCTACTGGAAAGGCAGTGGTATTCAAACATTTCCCTTCTCTCTGCCCACCTATCTTTTGTTGAACTGTTTCAATAGAAACACTCCTATCCTTGTAATTGATAAATTCTTCATCATCTAATCCTTCAAGCCCTAATGCATCATCTATGACATGAGCATCCAAGACAAATTCTTTACCCCTCACCCAGCAACTCAATTCATTATCCTTTATCACAGCATTTGAGTAAAATTCCCTAATTAAGGGTTCACACACAACAGGGAAACCACCCAGAAGCTTTTCCCATCCTCTTCCTTGAAAACAGCTAGGAATAAATGTTTGCCTTAAGTCCTCCAAATCTACAAATCTCTCTTGAATGATTCCTGCATTCAAGAAGTTATCCTTGTATCTCTCAAAGTGGTGAACTGACCTAAACAGTTTAGAATCCATCTTTAATCTTTTGTCAGCCTTCTTTGCAGTAGATTTCTTCTTCTGAGGTGAGGGAGCCATCTGTGAACAATCAGAAAAGGCCACAACAACATAGAGCAATATATGTGCATAACCAGTCAGTACCATGTAATTAACAAAGAGATATCAACCATTCAAATGAACTTTAAAAAACTTAAACAACAAGCTACTTAGTTCAAACACATGGATAAACCAAGCCTAGGATAGGAAACACATGAACAACATGGTGAAACTATCCTAAAGGCAGATAAATAACATTGAGACAGATAATGGAAAAATGATATGACACACAAACAGTATATTGAGCCTAACAGAAGCTTCCCACAGATTAACACACTAAAACATGCAAATTTAGCACGGTAAAGCTCACAACCTCAAAATGAACCAATAGAAACAACTCAACAGCTCAAAGTTCAGATTGAAATAAAAGAAACACTTAGCTAAGCATAAGATGAAGAGCAATAAGAATATGAGTATCATCAACACAAACTATAGCAACAACATCTACAAGCTAAGCCAGAACAAGGAGCAGAAACCGAAACATAAACCCATTTCAAAAACACAACCATATGCGAAAAATCAAAGGGAAAAACACAAAATCAAGTAGAAAAGAGTATAAAACTGAAAACCCATACCTGTAACTTGACGATTTTGAGCTACAAGAATGCAACAATGGAGATTGGAAATGGGAGCACGGAGTGTTTGGGAGGGAGAAAGTTTAGAGAGAAGATGAACAGTCACAAAAGTTCGAGGGAAAAACTGAAAAAGTTTAAAAACTGCTCCTGTTTCGGCAAAACACGCGATTTTCGCGACTTGATTAAGTCGCCACATAGTCGCCAGCTCAAGCCGCCAAAGCACTCAAGAACAAAATTTTGAAAAAATTTTCTAAGTGTTTTTCGCGACTGGAAGGTCTACCCGCGAGTGAGTCGCGAGCTGAGCCGCGAAAATCTCTGAGTGAACCTCGCGACTGGGCCTTCCACTTGCGAACAAGTCTCCAAAAATGACCAGCGAAGATGCGACTGAGGCTCGCGACTTGACATACCCGCGACTAAGCCTCCAAAACAGGGCAAAACTGAACTTTTGAAATTTTCAGATTTTTCAAACAAAATACTTTCCAAAAACACCTAAAACACTCAAAAATGTTTTTGTGCTTGAATTAACAAAGATTGAGCATGTGAAAACATATTTTATCAAGTACAATCACACAAATGAATAGGGCATTTATTGAACATAAACTTGTGTGTTGTGTGTGGATACCAACAATGAGATAGTCCTTCGTCTAATGTGAAGCTTCAATGATCAATTCAACCAAGGCATACACAATTAGTACTAGATCATGTGACCCATCTCAATTATAGAAATATGTATATATGACCTCCCACACAACTTGATAACATAACTTGGAGCTTTTCATTTGACTCCACTTTCAATCATAACATTTGATCTTTTTGATCTTTTGAAGCAATCATCTCTCATTGAGAGAGGGATATATAACATTTCTCTTTGAAGAATAGGCCTTTGGCCCTTTTTGAATGAACATTCACTTTTAATATAAGGTCGCTTACCCTTTTTCCTAGTCAAATACTAGAATGTGCGACAGGCTTTTGCAGCTCAATATCTCTTTTCATTTGGAGATTTACATTTGGTGAGCTCTTTTTAGCAAAACAAAAATAAAAAGTGGGAAGATATATAGACACAAGTCTATGCATGTCTCAAGATCAACATAACCATTCACTAATCATTCATGACAAGTTTGAAGATCTATTTACAACAATCACATAGATTTCAAGATTTTTCCCACAGTGATATAAGTGCATGAAAACAAGCAATGCTCGAAAATGCACAAAGCCATTAGCACAAAGGTACAAGGCAAAACAAGTTTTGAGACAAAACTCAACAAAGTCAATCAAGCTTTTTGATTTTCTAATTTTTATGTGATTTTTGGATTTTTGACACAAGCAACAAAAAGATTGATAAAGCAAAATTAAGAAAAATTCACAAGAAGACAAGCAAACAACCAATATCAAGAACAGCAAGCTTACCAAACAAACATAGTCACAAAGCATAGGAAGTATTAATGCATGGACATGTTGTAATGCTTATGCATAAGTACCCCTTTTCACCCACACGTCACTTGCATTTGGGGTGATTTCCTTATAGGATTGGGTACGAGAGTTAGGGCTTTCAAACCTTCGTGAGAAGCTTTCCAAGCAGTTGGTGAATGCACCAATCATCTTCATCACGTTCATCATTCCGGGATCTCCATTTTGATCTCTAGATTGATCTCCTGTCCAAACTCTCCTATCAATTCTGGGTCCTCCTGACCTTTGAGGAGTTGCACTGTTCTTTGCTCTCAGCTTTTGGCAATTTGGTCGAGTATGCCCTTGAAGTCCGCAATAATGGCACACATAAGTTCCTCTAGGACCTCTTTGTGGTCGTGGATGTGACTTGGCACGAGATTCAGACCTGCCCACAGACTGATTACGATGATTCAGCATCCGTTGGTCCACCACATTCTTCTTCTCCTCCACCTCGAGCTTCACACCAGTAAGGTCAGTTACAACTGGATCTTTGGCCTTTACAAACTTCACTTCTTTAGTGACATTTCCAGATGAACTACTTCCTCCGGTATATCCCAGTCCGGATTTGTCTGAAAAGCTCTTTTGAGAAGATATAACATCATCTAGCTTCTTGGTGGTGACCCTCTCTATTTTAAGATTCGCTTGCACAACCTCATTCTCAAGAAATCTCACTTTTGTGTAAGTTTCGGACAACTCACCATTCAGTGTTTCTATCTCACATTTGGCCTCCCTATATCGAATTAGGAGACTTTTGTAGTCCTCCTCAGCCTCTTCATTTTTCTCACAGCAGCCTTGGCCACCCTTGTGTATTCACCCGACTTCTCCAAGAGTGAGTTATAATTCTCTTGAAGATTTGCTGTGCTTTCTTCTTCTCCAGCTTCTGATTCTTCAACAATTCCTAGTGATTCATCATCACTATGTTCTCCAAGGTCTCGTACAAGCAAATTCAACTCATCCGACGACTCAACATGAGCAATAGTCATAAAAGCTGAATAGTTCCCCTCTCCATCACAGCTCTCTTCAGATTCTGAGTCAGACGAGTCTGAGTCACTCAAGGTCGTGGCATACACTTTGCCTTTCGATTTCAAATAATTCGGACATTCTTTCTTAAAGTGTCCATGCCCGTTACATTCAAAACAAGTGACACTTTATGTGGATTGGGATTCTTTTCCATCTTTCTTTTTGAAATCCCTCTTCTCCCTTCCAGAATTTTGGAATTTTCTTTTATCATCAAATTTGCCATTATTTTTGAATTTCAAAAACTTTCTGAAATTTTTGACAAGGTAGGCTACATCTTTGTCAACCACATCTTCTCCCGATGAGTCTTGATCTTCCACCTTCTCATTAATGGTCTTTAGAGCAAGAGATTTACTCTTCCGTTGATTGGGCAGCGACATCTCATAAGTCTGCAGAGAACCAACCAGCTCCTGTACCTTGATGTCGTCAAGATCCTTGCTCTCTTCAATGGCTGTCACTTTAGCACGAAAACTTTCCGGCAATGATCGAAGGATCTTCCTTACAATCTTTGAGTCCTCCGTTTTCTCCCCCAAGTTAAACTTACTGACAACCACCTCATTTAGCTTCCCATAGAAAGAGTCAAAAGACTCATCCTCACTCATTTTAAGCTCCTCAAACCGAGTGGTCAGCATTTGTAACTTGGTGTCTTTCACTTTCTTCGTGCCTTCATAAGTTGTTTCCAGAATCTCCCATGCATCTTTGGCAATGGTAATGTGAGAAATCCTGTGAAATTCATCTGGAGACACACCACATAAAATAGCATTTAGTGCTTTACTGTTAGCATTAGATGCAGCAAGTGCTGCCTTATCCCATGTGGATTTGGCTGCCTCAGGTTTGGTCCAACCAATCTCAACAGCATCCCACACGGATTCATCAATAGAGCATAGAAAAGCTCTCATACGAACCTTCCAAAAAGCATAATTACTACCATCAAAATATGGAGGTGCATTAAGGGATTGAGACCTATCCATCTCAAAAGGGAGTCAAGGATCACACAATGGTAATGAAACCAAACAGCAGTGTACCCGCTCTGATACCAATTGAAAGTTCAAAAACGTGTACAAAAACACTTTTGAACGTTTAGACCCCCAAAAATTAACTTAACCAACACAAGCAAAATGTTAAACAATAAGTGTGCGGAAACTTAACATATGCTATAATGTGAAATTGGTTAAACAACTATCTAAGCCATAACAAAATGAAACCACAGCAGATAAAATAAAGGCAAAGATAGAGAGGAAGGAAGATGCAAACACAAAGATAACACCCGATGTGTTATCGAAGAGGAAACCGAAGTCCTCGGCAAAAAACCTCTCCGCCGCCCTCCAAGCGGTAATCAATCCACTAGAAAATACAGTTGGGATACAAGGACAGCAATAGACCCTCCAAGCCTAATCTACCCAGTGCACCTAAGCCCTCGAAGCTTCTTGCTCCAACGAGGTTGCGCCGAACCTTTTTCTTTTCTAGCTTCCCGGATTCCGCTACTAGACCGTAGCATCAACCAATGAATATTGGCTCCTTCCTAACTGCTTCCCAGAACTCCAAATGACTGTCTCACAGAGATGATGATGGTGAGAACCAGGTTTGGTATAATGCCTCTCAAGGATTTGACAATGGAGAGGAAGAGAGTTGAGGAATATGATGAGACTCTAAGGTAGGGATTGTGTGTGAAACAATCTTGTTTTTCTTTAGGGTTTCTCTCTCAAAATTCTCTCTGGAAGCTCTCTTTCAATCGTGGGTTAAAGGGGTATTTATACTGGAGTGGAGAGGAATGTGAAACGTCAGGTTTTGGCAAAACAGGGGTGGCTCGCGGCTTGACCTCGCGGCTTGACCAAGTCGCGAGATCCAGTCGCGAGTTAACCGTATGGCCAGTTGTCTTGTTTTGTCCTGTAGTGCTCCAGCTAGCATGACTGTTCATCTTCCAGCATGCTTGGCACGTGTGCAGCTTCTGGCAGCTTGCAGCCGCAAGTCCACCCGCGAGTCCCAGCCGCGACACTCTGTTTTCTTGCACACTCTTGAGCAATCTTCACTCTATCTCACTCACTACCCTTACAACAAACCCACCTAGATACAGGGTTACTAAATGCTGAATTACAAGCAAATTTGGCACGGAATAAAGCCAATTAGATGGTTGAATAAATTCAACCTTACAACCCTCATCACTTCTCGCATCAAACTTCCCAAGATTCTCCCGATCATTTAGGATATAACATTTGCTTCCAAACACCCGAAAATACTTCACTCTAGGCTTCTTTCCATTCCAAATCTCATAGGCAGTCTTCTTTGTTCTTACTCAGAAAAATATTCTATTGCCAATGTGACACGAGGTGTTGACGGCTTCTCCCCAAAACTTTTGAGGTATTTGCTTGTTAAGCAACATGACTCTCACCATTTCCTAAATCACCCGATTTTTTCTCTCTACCACTCCATTTTGTTGTGGAGTTTTGGGGGCTGAAAATTCCCTTTTGATTCCATTCTTTTCACAGAAAGACTCGAATCTTGCATTCTCAAATTCCCTCCCACGATCACTTCTTATTTTGGCAATAGAGACCCCTTTCTCGTTTTGTAGTTTCTTGCACAGAATTTCCAACCTCTCACATGCTTCTGATTTTTCTCTAAGAAATTCAACCCAAGTGTATCTTGAGTAATCATCCACAATGACCATAATGTATCTCTGTCCTCCTAGACTTTCAGTTTTGGTAGGCCCCATTAGATCAACATGAAGTAACTCTAAACACCGAGAAGTAGCAATCACATTCACCTTGTGATGACTTGCCTTTGTTTGCTTTCCCATTTGGCATGCACCACAAATGGTCTTCTTCACCTTTCCAAACTTAGGAAGTCCCTTAACTGCTTCAAGTTTGGACACTTTAGCTACTTGTTTGAAATTAGCATGCCCAAATTTGTGATGCCAAAGTTCCAACATATCAACACGAGCACTTCTACACGAAATGGGTGCCGTGGGAACTACTCCATAACAGTTGCTTGTAGTTTGATTTCCCTCCAAGACCTGAATCCCTTCTTCATTGATGATCAAGCATCCCTTCTTCGAGAATTGTACCAGGAAATCATCATCACAAATTTGAGTGATGCTCAGCAGATTTGCCTTCAACCCTTTTATGTATAACACATCTTTCAACAGCGGTAATCCAGGTATCTTAATAGTCCCTTTGCCTAGGACTTGAGCATGACTTCCATCACCAAAAGTCACATAGTCACCACCCTTTTTTTTTTATCCCCTGTCATATGGCGAGAGCAACCACTGTCAAGATACCACAAGCATGCATTAAACACCTTCAATGAGGTATGCACAAACAAGCTCACATGAGACAAACATTCTTGACCTTCAAACAAAAACTCATCATCAGTTTTCATGCTTCTATTAGATTGACCTTTCATTTTCAGACTCTCAATAATCTCACACAGCATTTTATTCTTTCTTTTATATTTCTTAATCAACGATTTAGATTCAGATATGCTGCTGTGTAAGATATGATTCTGATTTTCAAAATATTCCAGCATATGAACAAATATCCTAGCATGTTTCTTAGTTTTTAACAACTCTACAAGTTCATTGGTAAGACACCCTTCAAACATATGCATAGACTCATTTTCACAAACACTTAAACTACAATTCAGCATGGTATTTTCCATAACAGCTACCACAATACAGGGGTTTAGGATCACACTTAGGTAATAAAACCACAACAAGTGCACCTGCTCTGATACCAATTGAAAGTTCAAATATGTGTATAAACACCCTTGAACGTTTAGACCCCCAAATTACAAATTAACCAATTCAAGTTTTATGTCAAACAACTAGTGTGCGGAAAATGAACATAAGCTATAATATAGAATTGGAAGAAATATCTAAGCCAAATTAAAATCACAACCCATAACAGATAATAAAAGGCAAAGATAAAAGGGAAGGAAGATGCAAACACAAAGACAACATGCGATGTGTTATCGAAGAGGAAACCGATGCCCTCGGCGTAAAACCTCTCTGCCGCCCTCCAAGCGGTAAACAATCCACTAGAAAATGTAGTTGGGATACATGGACAGCAATAGACCCTCCAAGCCTAATCTACCTAGTGCACCTAAGCCCTCCAAGCTTCTTGCTCCAACGAGGTTGCGCCGAACCTTTTTCTTTTCTAGCTTCCCGGATTCCACTACTAAACCGTAGTATCAACCAATGTA
Source organism: Quercus robur (assembly GCF_932294415.1). Taxonomy (NCBI): domain Eukaryota; kingdom Viridiplantae; phylum Streptophyta; class Magnoliopsida; order Fagales; family Fagaceae; genus Quercus; species Quercus robur. The sequence goes on from NC_065543.1 coordinate 23,951,156, forward strand.
AATTGGTTCCTTCCTAACTGCTTCCCAGAACACCAAACAACCCTCTCACAGTGATGAATATGGTGAGAACAAGGTTTTGGTAAAATGCCTCTCAAGGGTTTGACAATGGAGAGGAATAGAGTTGAGGAATTTGAAGAGACTCTAATATATAGATTGTAGGTGAATCAATATTGTTTTACTCTAGGGTTTCTCTCTCAAAATTCTCTCTGGAAGCTCTCTTTCATTTGTGGGTATAAGGGGTATTCATACTGGAGTGAAAGGAGAATGTGAAACGTCAGGTTTTTCAAAACAGGGGTGGCTCGCGGCTTGGCCTCGCGACGTAACTAAGTCGCGAGACCCAGTCACGAGATAACCGTATGCTAGTTGTCCTGTTTTATCCTGTAGTGCTCCAACTAGCATGACTGTTCACCTTCTAGCATGCTTGGCATGTGTGCTGCATTTGGCAGCTTGCAGCCGCGAGTCACCTGCGAGATCAAGCCGCGAGTCTTTGTTTTCTTGCACACTCTTGAGCAATCAACACTCTATCTCACTCACTACCCTTACAACAAACCCACCTAAATACAGGGTTACTAAATGCTGAAATACAAACAAATTTGGCACAGAATAAAGCCAATAAGATGGTTGATTAAATACAACCTTACAGTGACAAACAATGTGTTTAGATCCACTAGGCTTTTTGGGAAGGGATCTAGCAACATGGTTTTGTTCCCTCTTCAACTTATGACATTGAGGTCTTATATGACCAATCACACCGCAATGGTGGCAAGTTGGAACAAACTTAGATCCATTCAAAACCTTAGGTTGAGACCTAAACGAAGGCTTTGACTTAACAACCTTTCTCTCCATCTTTTGATTTCTTTTATGTGGAGGAATGTACACCGATTTATTCTTTAAGGTAGAACACACACTAGGCATAAAATCGGGTACCATAACATGATTGCAACAAATATTTTCATCCTTTTAACAATAGGTTTAGTAATCAAACACTTGGCATGCATCTTAAGAGATTCATTTTCACATTTAAGATCATCAACAAGTTTGTTAGACAAAACAAGTTTAGCATCCAAGTCCATATTCAAACATTCAAACTCTTTCAGCTTTTCAAGAGGAATTTCAGCAAGTTTTTTATATTTCTCAACCAATTTGTTGGATTCATTGAGCTTAGCAATCAACTCATCCTTTTCACAAAATAACTTGCTCAAATTCTTTTGAAACTTCTTAGCATTTTTCTTCAAGAGTTTGTCAACAACACCCATAGATTCAAATGACATGTCATCACACTTATGAGGATTAACACTCATAGAGGCATTTTCACAAACGCGTGGCATGTTACATTCATCACCAACCAAATCATACAAAGAGGCATACAAAGCACAATCCATGGCAAATAAACACAAGGGGTCAAGGATCACACTTAGGTATTTAAACCACAACAAGTTTACCCGCTTTGATACCAATTGAAAGTTCAAATAGTGTATAAAACACCCTTGAATGTTTAGATCCCCAAAAACAAATTAACCAATTCAAGCTTTATGACAAACAACTAGTGTGCGGAAAATGAACATAAATTATAAAACATAATTGGAAAATAATCTAAGCCAATTATAAATCACACCCACAGCAGAAAATAAAAGGCAAAGATAAAGGGAAGGAAGATGCAAACACAAGGATAACACCCGATATGTTATCGAAGAGGAAACCAAAACTTTTGGCGTAAAACCTCTCCGCCGCCCTCCAAGCGGTAAGTAATCCACTAGAAAATGTAGTTGGGATACATGAACAACAATAGACCCTCCAAGCCTAATCTACCCAGTGTACCTAAGCTCTCCAAGCTTCTTGCTCCAACGAGGTTGCGCCAAACCTTTTTCTTTTCTAGCTTACCGGATTCTGCTATGATCCATAGCATCCGCCATCCTTGGCATCTTCCAATACTTCCCAAAGCTCCAAAAACACTCAACACTCTAAATGGGTGTGGGTAGTGTTTGGATAGAAATCTTCTCTTAATAGGTATGACAATGAGAAAGGGAATGAGAAGAGACTACAAAGATTTCTCTTTAAGAATGAGTAGTTCTCTCTAATTAGGTGGGTGTTTTGAAGAAACCTCTCTTAGGGTTTTTCTTTCTAAATAGCCACCCATATTTTGTGGGAATGAGAGGTATTTATACTGGGGCCAGAGAGGAATGTGAAACGTCAGGTTTTTTAAAATAGGGCTGGTTCGCGGCTTGGCCTCGCGACTTGACTGAGTCGCGAGATCTAGTTGCGAGATAACCGAATGGCCAGTTGTCCTATTTTGTCCTGTAGTGCTCCAGCTAGCATGATGGTTCAGCTTCTGGCATGCTTGGCACATGTGCTGCTTCTGGCGGCTTGCAGCTGTGAGTCACCCGCAAGATCCAGCCGCGAGACTCTGTTTTCTTGAACACTCTTGAGCAATCAACACTCTATCTCACTTACTACCCTTATAACAAACCCACCTAAATACAGGGTTTCTAAGTGTTGTATTACAAGCAAATTTGTCACGGAATAAAGCCAACACATGGTTGATTAAATTCAACCTTACAACAATACCTCAAAAATTCATGTTTACCATAAAACATTACTTCAATTAAGAACAAATAATTCATAGTTTTAAACTTTAGCATCAACTAAAAGAAAAAAGAAAAAAACAAAACACAATATAAAATTGTTCATTGCACACAAAGAAAACAAATAATTAACACAAATTACATAGATCATCTACTCCCATCCTTCAAAAGGATCTACATCAGGACCATAATATACATGAGTATTAGCATTTGTCAACACAACATCATTTTCACCATCATTCTCATGAAGAACAACAACATCATCATCATCATCTTCCAAAGTCATTGTTACTAATGGTTCTTCAATGCTAGCCCAATTCACATCTTCCTCAGTTCGTAACAGAAATTTAGATTCCTCAGCTACCCAATCCTCCATTAAATCAATATTATCAAGGCTTATAGGATCCAAATAATCCATTGTCCTTCTAATGTTCCTACCAAAATCAATATCATACATTGGTGACATTTTCTAATCATTCAAAATAAAAATTGAATATATTTAAAAACGTACCTTTCTCGTAACAATAGATTATGACGAACATACACCAAGTCATTCAAACGTTTATGCTCAAGCCTATTTATCCTCTTGGAATGGACAAACTCAAATGTGCTCCAAGTTCTTTCACAACCAGTTGCACTACAACACTAACTTAGCACTCGAATTCCAAACTTTTGTAATTCTGGAGTGTCATTTCCAAATTGCTCCCACCAAGCAACTTCCAAAAATAAAAGAAATTATTAATTTAGTACAAAGCAAATAACAAACTTTCAAATGAAATATATATATATATATATATGTATGTATAGATACATATAGCATACCTGGACTTAGTTTTTCACGTTGGTGGATTGTCATAGGCATTCCAAAGTCACCTAAAGACTTTTTGTATCATTCAGTTTGAGAACTAAGAATGTCTTGCTCATCAAGATCAGAAACCAGCCTTGTAATGGTACTAAGTAGGCTTTTTGTAACATCTTTTTGCTTCTTAAATGAAGGCCTAAAGAAGATTCCAGGGTTGAGATAACGACCTGCTGCATGTAATGGACTATGGAGTTGTTTATCCCATCTAGCATCAATGACACTATTAAATGGTATATATGCAGAAATTTTATTCTTCAACCTTGCTTTTATATTCTCCTTTGCTTTATCCATTGCCTCATACAAGTATCCCATTGATGGTTTTTCATCCCCATCTATAAGACGTAGTACTCTAACCAAAGGCTCACTAATCTTCACTATTTGTTGACATTGTAACCAAAACTCTTTATCTTCCAAAACAATTGCAGCCACCTCCTTTCCCATGACATCTCTAGCATGTCAAGATTCGACCCATTGATCACAAGTAAACATTTGCCTAAGTTCTTTCTTGAACTTAGTCAAGCATTGAAGACTTAAAAACTCAGTTGCAAACCTTGTGATGGCTGGACGAATCAAATCCCTACCATTAGTGAAGTCACTTCTCATCAAAGATAAAATCTTACCATGGTTGTATATGAATTTGGTAATTTTTTTAGCCTTTTGAATAGTTTCATCAATGATAGGAAAATATCTAATATCAAAAAAAATTTCCAACATTAAATCAATGCAATGGGCTGCACAAGGAGACCAATAGAATGACCCATATTTCTGCATTAGCTTCTTTCCTGCAGACTTGTAAGAAGAATCATTATCTATAATGAACTGCACAATGTGCTCAGGCCCAACTTATTGAAAAACTTTATCAAACAACTTAAACAATGTATCTGCATCCTTTGTTAGGCTTGACACATCAAGGGATTTAAGAAACATGGTACCTCTAGGACAATACACTAAAAAATTAATGATTGGAGCTCTCTTTTGATTTGTCCACCCATCTGACATTATTGAACACCCATAAACTTTCTAATCATTTTTCACATCTAAGAGATAATCATTCATTTCACCCACATGTTTTTGTAATAAAGGCCCCCTCAAGTCATGATAAGAAGGTCCCTTAAAACCAGGCCCAATAGCTGCTACACTATCTAAAACTTCTTGATAATACACAGAGCGAGCAGCATGGAAAGGTATATTAGCATGGTACCGCCATCTTGCAAAATTAATTCTTGCCTTCTCAACCATTTGCTTTGAGGCCAAAGAAGACCTTATGGATGGTTGAGAACCAGATTTTGTTCTTGGAGCAAAAAAGAATTTAATGTTTGACTTTTCTCCAACTTTTTCTTTCCCTTTGGTGTTATAATTACTAGCTGATGAATGACTCTTTGAACCCCCTCTCTCATTATTATTATTACCTTCATCATGATGATGATCATCCTCCTCCTCCTCCTCCTCCTCTACATCATAGGAATTTGCAATTTCTTTATTCATTCTTTTTTTTTTTTTTTTTCTGTTTACTTTTCTTTAAATCTTCAATGAACTGTTTCATTTGCCATTTTACATCTTCAGATACTTTTTTACATGCTTCAACATCACCTGGAATCCCAGCTAAATGATACTTGAGCCTAGTAATTCCTCCCCCCCTTATCATTTTACAACAAAAAGTACACTGGGTGTTATTTCTTGCATCCGGCACAACACGACCATAAGCCCATGTTGGATCCTCGGATCTTACAGCCGGGCCAGATGCTACACTTGACTGATTTTCAGTCATAATTCACACTGCATATATACCATCAATAATTAGTTAATAACTCTAAGATACCTTTTTATTAATAGTCATCCTAAGTTGTAAATTACTAACCCAATATTTCAAGCTAACCAAAATCAAGAATGAAACAACAATATATATCAATTCATGAACACAGTATCAACACAATAATCAATTTTGCTATCAATTCATGAACACAGTAATCAAGTTGTTATTTATCATAGTCCACATGAAATATAATTCCACACAGAAAAAATTAAGAAAAAATTTTACTTGAGAGTGGCCGAGAGAGTGAGAGACAGAGCAGCGGAGAGTGAGAGACAGAGTGGTCGAAAGAGTGAGAGACAGAGCAGCGGAGAGTGAGAGACAGAGCAGCGGAGCTGCCTAGAGAGTAGAGATAGAGTGGCTGAGAGAGTGAGAGACAGTGCAGCTGAGAGAGAGCGTGAGAGAGAAAGAAAGAAAGAGGGTTGTGCGGGTACTGGGTAGTGCTAGGGTTTTAGAATTAGGATTTAGGAAAATTACCATGTTGCCCATGAAAAATGTCAAAATTAACAAAAGAGGGGCTTTTCATGTTTCGGTCTGGTATCCATTTACTGGCCGGTACAGCTGGATTTCGCCGGTATGGCCGGTATTTTTTTCGATACGAAATAAAGGGGTCGAACGTACCGAATTGTTAGCTGGTATGGTATATTCCGACCATATCGGCTAGTACGAAACAGAATCAATAACCTTGATTGTAGGACCGACTCCATCATCAGTACAGGAGCGAATTGCCATTGTTCCTACTATCTGAGGGTTCGATCCTCTTATTCTGCCAAAGCCTACCTCAGGAATCTCTGGGGTATTCGACTCAAAGGCCCTTGAATCCATTTTGCCAAGTCTGTTGGTCGTTAATCCGAAGACATTCTCTATAGCACCCAATTTGCAAACTCAAGAGGGTGTTATTATTCGCATGCCAAAAGCCATTCCCTTATGAAGATAGCCATCGTGTCCTATGGAAATACGATGTGTCCTTGATCTCCACTTGAGCTAGAAAAGAGGAGGCCTATTCCAATATCTCTTTAGGTCTATTTGGGTTCACTAGGAGTGACTGCTACTATACTCCCAAGGAATTAGAAAAGAGATGGAACGAGATTGGCAAGGGTACAGTCGAACTCGTCAGGGACAGGATCATGACCAAAGATGTTGAGGAATTCTTGGAAGTTATTAGAACCTCAGAGTATAGTGTGATTCAGCAGCTAAACAAGTTGCTAGCTCAGATCTCCATTTTGACATTGTTGCTATCCTCTAATGTCCACCACAAGGCTCTCTTGAAAGTCTTGAAAGAAACATGTGTTCCTACAAGTGCTACGGAATCTGCCTTTGAGGTTATGGTTTCAACAATGTTGGCCACCAGCCAGGTTTCCTTTACAAATGATGAACTATCGCCAAAAGGTAGAAACCATACTTTGCCCATGCACATTATAGCAAAGTGTGAAGATATGATTATCGCCAGAGTATTGATTGACAATGGATCGACCCTGAATGTTTGCCCAATGTCCACTTTGGAGTGTTTGAATATGGATACCTTTTTTATTTGCCCTACCACCGTGATCATTAGAACCTTTGATGGCACTCTCTGAGAGGTGCAAGGCGAGATCGAGTTAGCCATTGGAGTTGGCCCTATGTTCTTCACGGTTAATTTCCAGGCCATCAAGGTGGATTCCCCTTATAATATGCTCCTAGGGAGGCCTTGGCTACACGCTGTGGGCGTGGTTGCTTTTACTCTTCATTGAAGACTTAAGTTCCCATCCGAGGATCTGATGGTCACTATTATGGCTGAAAAGCCCCTGAATTTCTTCAAGGAGACTTATGTCCCCTATATAGGTGCTAATGCCTTCCCGAAGGAAACTTTTCATAGCTTCGAGCTAGTCTCCATGATTTCCAAACCTTTTGTACTTGAGTCGGCGTGGGCCTTTGCTACTTTAATGGCCACCAAAGAGATGCTCAAATTTGGCTATCAGTTAGGCCAAGGCCTCCATGTCGCAGGACACAAGAAGGCTTCTTTGATCGAACTCCCAAACAACAAAGGAGGTTTCTGAAAGTTCAAAAACGTGTACAAAACACCTTTGAACGTTTAGACCTCCCAAATTACAACTTAACCAATTCAAGCAATATGTCAAACAACTAATGTGCGGAAACTTAACACATGCTATTATATGAAATTGGTTAAAATTTATCTAAGCCATAACATAATAAAACCACAGCAGATAATATAAAGGCAAAGATAGAGAGGAAGGAAGATGCAAACACAAAGACAACACGCGATGTGTTATCGAAGAGGAAACCGAAGTCCTCGGCGAAAAACCTCTCCGCCGCCCTCCAAGCGGTAATCAATCCACTAGAAAATACAGTTGGGATACAAGGACAGCAATAGACCCTCCAAGCCTAATCTACCCAGTGCACCTAAGCCCTCCAAGCTTCTTGCTCCAACGAGGTTGCGCCGAACCTTTTTCTTTTCTAGCTTCCCGGATTCCGCTACTAGACCGTAGCATCAACCAATGAAGATTGGCTCCTTCCTAACTGCTTCCCAGAAATCCAAACAACTGTCTCACAGTGAAGATGATGGTGAGAACCAGGTTTGGTATAATGCCTCTCAAGGATTTGACAATGGAGAGGAAGAGAGTTGAGGAATTTGAAGAGACTCTAAGGTAGAGATTGTGGATAAAGCAATCTAGTTTTTCTTTAGGGTTTTTCTCTCAAAATTCTCTTTGGAAGCTCTCTTTCAATCGTGGGTAAAAGGGGTATTTATACTGGAGTAGGAGATGAATGTGAAACGTCAGGTTTTACAAAACAGGGGTGGCTCGCGGCTTGACCTCGCGGCTTGACTAAGTCGCGAGATCTAGTTGCGAGTTAACCGTATGGCCAGTTGTCCTGTTTTGTCCTGTAGTGCTCCAGCTAGCATTACTGTTCATCTTCCAGCATGCTTGGCACGTGTGCTGCTTCTGGTGGCTTGCAGCCGCGAGTCTCTGTTTTCTTGCACACACTTGAGCAAACTTCACTCTATCTCACTCACTACCCTTACAACAAACCCACCTAAATATAGGGTTACTAAATGCTGAATTACAAGAAAATTTGGCACGGAATAAAGCCAATTAGATGGTTGAATAAATTTAACCTTACAATCTCCCCCTTTGGCTATTCCGTGACAAAACCCTAAAACAGACTCTAGACTTAACATGTGAGTTGGGAACAGTTGAACAAAACTCACTCACACCTAACTCTAGAAGCTGTGAAGCACTTGAATCATATGAACATAATACTCCTGAAACACAACAATACACCATGATAATTGTAAGCAGAAAATTATAAATGTATATGAAACAGGCAATATGTGATCAAGCAAAGATGGAGTTAATAAACAAACCATGACTTGATCAACCAAGTGAACACCACAAGGTAGTGATCACAGTGCTCATTCACACTTGGAATGAACACAAGGACATACAAGTTAACAAGCACAAGGCAAGACACTTGTATGCTCAACACTCAACCAATGCATAACACACAAGGCATATGCATCTAGGAACAATCCTACAAGGGCACAAGAGTGACAGTACATAAACCAAAATGCAGAACATTTAGATTAAAGTACTGATTTCAACATAGCATAAAGGCTGCACTAAGTAAGGTACATACCATAAAGCCTACAAACTATGCATAAAACATTAACCCTAAAAGCTTACAAAAGCACATGGGTACAAATCCAAAAACATTCTGAATAACATCATCAAAATATATTAAAGATTGAACCAAGAGTATAAGTAATGAGTTAGAAACAACTATACACAAAATACCCCAAAAAAAAAACATAATCATATATAAACAGAGTTTCTGAAATTGATAACTATGACAACTCCCCCTCAACACATTACTCCCCCTTAAGATTTGCTTTTCTGCTTTTCATCATCAATGACATAATTTCTCCCCCTTTTTGACCGGAATGGCCAAAGGGTCACTTGTCATGCTGAGTTGTGAAGCTGTCAAGTTTAGCAGATAAGACATCAATCTGGTCTTGCATGGCTCTCATCCTGTCAGAGTGCTCAGTTTGGACTGCCCTGATCCCATCAAGTCTTTCCAGAATGATTTGGAAAGCATCTGGAGGTGTATCTGCAGAAGTTGAAGCTTTGTGTCTTTTGCCACTCCTCATAGGTGTTGAGGTTGATGCATGCCCTGCTGCCTCTGCTTCAGTCTCCATTGGGACACCCTCTCCTTCATCACCTTCATCTTCTTCTCCTGGAAGCCTAACACTTATCCTTTTGCAGGTAAGCTTGTTAATTGCAGAGGGTGTGGACATGGGACTGATGTCTTAAGGGATTGGAACACCCTTCTAAAAATCCTCATTATCAAACTGGGAAAGATCAATTTAGGCCTAGAGGTTGTTCTTGTCTCATCCACAATGGTGTCATATATGTGGGAACTTATGTCTATGAAATTCTTTTCTTTGAGATCCATCAGAAAAACTGCTCTAGCACAATTGATTGTAGTCAATTTCTTAATGGGATAGAGGTTAAACATCATGATTATTGTAAGACACCTCATGTCCACTGGAAAGGCAGTGGTATTCAAACATTTCCCTTCTCTCTGCCCACCTATCCTTTGTTGAACTATTTCAATAGATACACTCCTATCCTTGTAATTGATAAATTCTTCATCATCTAATCCTTCAAGCCCTAATGCATCATCTATGACATGAGCATCCAAAATGAATTCTTTACCTCTCACCCAGCAACTTAATTCATTCTCCTTTAGCACAGCATTTGAGTAAAATTCCCTAATCAGGGGTTCACACACAACAGGGAAACTACTCAGAAGCTTTTCCCATCCTCTTCCTTCAAAACAGCTGGGAATAAAGGTTTGTCTTAAGTCCTCCAAATCTACAAATCTTTCTTGAATGATTCCTACATTCAAGAAGTTATCCTTGTATCTCTCAAAGTGATGAACTGACCTAAACAGTTTAGAATCCATTTTTAATCTTTTGTCAGCCTTCTTTGCAGTAGATTTCTTCTTCTTAGGTGAGGGAGCCATCTGTGAACAATCAGAAAAGGCCACAACAACATAGAACAATATATGTGCAGAACCAGTCAGTACCATGTAATTAACAAGGAGATATCATCCATACAAATGAACTTTGAACATTTAAACAATAAGCTACTCAGAACAATCACATGGATAAACCAAGCCTAAGATAGGAAACACATGAGCAACATGGAGAAACTATCCTAAAAGCAGATATATGTCATTGAGACATATAATGGAAAGATGATATGACACACAATCAGTATTTTGAGGCTAACAGAATCTCCCAACAGATTAACACAATAGAACAATCACATTCAGCACAGTAAAAACACACAATATCCAACGGAACATTTTGAAACAATACAACAGCTCAAGATCAAATAAAATAAAAGACACACTAAGCTAAGCACAGGATGAAGATCAAAAAGGAAACGACTATCATCAACACAAACTTTAGCAACAGCAACCACAAGCTAAGCATGAACAAGGAGCTAAATCCGAAACACAAACCCATTTCAAAATAACAAACATATGCGAAAAATCAAAGGGGAAAAGCACAAAATCAAGTAGAAAAGAGTGCAAAACTGAAAACCCATACCTATGACTTGAAGATTTTGAGCTACAAGAATGCAACAATGGAGATTGGAAATGGGAGCACGGAGTGTTTGGGAGGGAGATAGTTTAGAGAGAAGATGAACAGTCACAAAAGTTCGAGGGAAAACTGAAAAGAGGTTTAAAAACTGCTCCTGTTTCTGCGAAACACGCGATTTTCGCGACTTGATTAAGTTGCCACACAGTCGCCAGCTCAAGCCGCCAAAGCACTCAAGAACAAAATTTTGAAAAAATTTTCTAAGTGTTTTTCGCGACTGGAAGGTCTACCCGCGAGTGAGTCGCGAGCTGAGCCGCGAAAATCTCTGAGTGAACCTCGCGACTGGACCTTCCATTCGCGAACAAGTCGCCAAAAATGACCAGCGAAGATGCGACTGAGGCTCGCGACTTGACATACCCGCGACTGAGCCGCCAAAACAGGGCAAAACTGGATTTTTGAAAATTTCAGATTTTTTTTAACAAAATACTTTCCAAAAACACCTAAAACACTCAAAAATCTTTTTGTGCTTGAATTAACAAAGATTGAGCATGTGAAAACATATTTCACCAAGTACAATCACACAAATGAATATGGCATTTATTGAACATAAACTTGTGTGTTGTGTGTGGATACCAACAATGAGATAGTCCTTCGTCTAATGTGAAGCTTCAATGATCAATTCAACCAAGGCATACACAATTAGCACTAGATCATGTGACCCATCTCAATTATAGAAATATGTATATATGACCTCCCACACAACTTGATAATCATAACTTGGAGCTTAACATTTGACTCCACTTTCAATCATAACATTTGATCTTTTTGATCTTTTTGAGGCAATCACCTCTCATTGTGAGAGTGATATTTGACATTTAATGAACAAGCCTTTGGCTTTCTGAATAAACATTCACTTTAAATGTAAGGTCACTTACCCTTTTTCCTAGTCAAATACTAGAATGTGCGACAGGCTTTTGCAGCTCAATATCTCTTTTCATTTGGAGATTTACATTTGGTGAGCTCTTTTTAGCAAAACAAAAATAAAGAGTGGGAAGATATATAGACACAAGTCTATGCATGTCTCAAGATCAACATAACCATTCACTAATCATTCATGACAAGTTTGAAGATCTATTTACAACAATCACATAGATTTCAAGATTTTTCCCACAGTGATATAAGTGCATGAAAACAAGCAATGCTCGAAAATGCACAAAACCATTAGCACAAAGGTACAAGGCAAAACAAGTTTTGAGACAAAACTCAACAAAGTCAATCAAGCTTTTTGATTTTCTAATTTTTATGTGATTTTTGGATTTTTGACACAAGAAACAAAAAGATTGATAAAACAAAATTAAAAATATTCACAAGAAGACAAGCAAACAACCAACATCAAAAACAGCAAACAAACCAAACAAACATTGTCGCAAAGCATAGGAAGTATTAATGCATGGACATGTTGTAATGCTTATGCATGAGTACCCTTTTTCACCTACACGTCACTTGCGTTTGGGGTGATTTCCTTATAGGATTGGGTACGGGAGTTAGGGCTTTCAAACCTTCGTGAGAAACTTTCCAAGCAGTTGGTGAATGCACCAATCATCTTCATCACGTTCATCATTCCGGGATCTCCATTTTGATCTCTAGATTGATCACCTGCCCAAATTCTCTTATCATTTCTGGGTCCTCCTGACCTTTGAGGAGTTGCACTGTTTTTTGCTCTCAGCTTTTGGCAATTTGGTCTAGTATGCCCTTGAAGTCCGCAATAATGGCACACATAAGTTCCTCTAGGACCTCTTTGTGGTCATGGACGTGACTTGGCACGAGATTCAGACCTGCCCTCAGACTGATTACGGGAATTCAGCATCCGTTGGTTCACCACATTCTTCTTCTCCTCCACCTCGAGCTTCTCACCATTAAGGTCAGCTACAACTGGATCTTTGGCCTTTACAAACTTCACCTCTTTAGTGACGTTTCCAGATGAACTGCTTCCTCCGGTATATCCCAATCCGGATTTGTCTGAAAAGCTCTTTTGAGATGATATAACATCATCTAGCTTCTTGGTGGTGACCCTCTCTATTTTAGCATTCGCTTGCACAACCTCATTCTCAAGAAATCTCACTTTTGTGTAAGCTTCGGACAACTCACCATTCAGTGTTTCTATCTCACATTTGGCCTCCCTATATCGAATTAGGAGACTTTTGTAGTCCTCCTCAGCCTTCTTCATTTTTCTCACAGCAGCCTTGGCCACCCTTGTGTACTCACCCGACTCCTCCAAGAGTGAGTTATAATTCTCTTGAAAATTTTCTATGCTTTCATCTTCTTCAGCTTCTGATTCTTCAGCAATTCCTAGTGATTCATCATCACTATGTTCTCCAAGGTCTCGTACAAGCAGATTCAACTCATCCGAAGACTCAACATGAGCAATAGTCATAAAAGCTGAATAGTTCCCCTCTCCATCATAGCTCTCTTCAGATTCTGAGTCAGACGAATCTGAGTCACTCAAGGTCGTGGCATACACTTTGCCTTTTGATTTCAAATAATTCGGACATTCCTTCTTAAAGTGTCCATGCCCGTTACATTCGAAACAAGTGACACCTTGTGTGGGTTGGGATTCTTTTCCATCTTTCTTTTTGAAATCCCTCTTCTCCCTTCCAGAACTTTGGAATTTTCTTTTATCATCAAATTTGCCATTATTTTTGAATTTCAAAAACTTTCTGAAATTTTTGACAAGGTAGGCTACATCTTTGTCAACCACATCTTCTCCCGATGAGTCTTGATCTTCCACCTTCTCACTAATGGTCTTTAGAGCAAGGGATTTACTCTTCCGTTGATTTGGCAGCGACATCTCATAAGTCTGTAGAGAACCAACCAGCTCCTGTACTTTGATGTCATCAAGATCCTTGCTCTCTTCAATTGCTGTCACTTTAGCACGAAAACTTTCCGGCAATGATCGAAGGATCTTCCTTACAATCTTTGAGTCCTCTGTTTTCTCCCCCAAGTTGAACTTACTGACAACCACCTCATTTAGCTTCCCATAGAAAGAGTCAAAAGACTCATCCTCACTCATTTTAAGCTCCTCAAACCGAGTGGTCAGCATTTGTAACTTGGTGTCTTTCACTTTCTTCGTGCCTTTATAAGTTGTTTCCAGAATCTCCCATGCATCTTTGGCAATGGTAATGTGAGAAATCCTGTGAAATTCATCTGGAGACACACCACAGAAAATAGCATTGAGTGCTTTACTATTAGCATTAGATGCAGCAAGTACTGCCTTATCCCATGTGGATTTGGCTGCCTCAGGTTTGGTCCAACCAATCTCAACAGCATCCCAAACGGATTCATCAATAGAACACAGAAAAACTCTCATACGAACCTTCCAAAAAGCATAATTACTACCATCAAAATATGGAGGTGCATTTAGGGATTGAGACCTATCCATCTCGAAAGGGAGTCAAGGATCACACAATGGTAATGAAACCAACAGCAGTGTACCCGCTCTGATACCAAATGAAAGTTCAAAAACGTGTACAAAACACCTTTGAATGTTTAGACCCCCCAAATTACAACTTAACCAATTCAAGCAATATGTCAAACAACTAATGTGCGGAAACTTAACACATGCTATTATATGAAATTGGTTAAAATTTATCTAAGCCATAACATAATAAAACCACAGCAGATAATATAAAGGCAAAGATAGAGAGGAAGGAAGATGCAAACACAAAGACAACACGCGATGTGTTATCGAAGAGGAAACCGAAGTCCTCGGCGAAAAACCTCTCCGCCGCCCTTCAAGCGGTAATCAATCCACTAGAAAATACAGTTGGGATACAAGGACAGCAATAGACCCTCCAAGCCTAATCTACCCAGTGCACCTAAGCCCTCCAAGCTTCTTGCTCCAACGAGGTTGCGCCGAACCTTTTTCTTTTCTAGCTTCCCGGATTCCGCTACTAGACCGTAGCATCAACCAATGAAGATTGACTCCTTCCTAACTGCTTCCCAGAAATCCAAACAACTGTCTCACAGTGAAGATGATGGTGAGAACCAGATTTGGTATAATGCCTCTCAAGGATTTGACAATGGAGAGGAAGAGAGTTGAGGAATTTGAAGAGACTCTAAGGTAGAGATTGTGGATAAAGCAATCTGGTTTTTCTTTAGGGTTTCTCTCTCAAAATTCTCTCTGGAAGCTCTCTTTCAATCGTGGGTAAAAGGGGTATTTATACTGGAGTAGGAGAGGAATGTGAAACGTCAGGTTTTACAAAACAGGGGTGGCTCGCGGCTTGACCTCGCGGCTTGACTAAGTCACGAGATCCAGTCGCGAGTTAACCGTATGGCCAGTTGTCCTGTTTTGTCCTGTAGTGCTCCAACTAGCATGACTGTTCATCTTCCAGCATGCTTGGCACGTGTGCTGCTTCTGGCGGCTTGCAGCCGCGAGTCACCCGCGAGTCCCAGCCGCGAGTCTCTGTTTTCTTGCACACTCTTGAGTAAACTTCACTCTATCTCACTCACTACCCTTACAACAAACCCACCTAAATACAGGGTTACTAAATGCTGAATTACAAGTAAATTTGGCACGGAATAAAGGCAATTAGATGGTTGAATAAATTCAACCTTACAGTTTCGGTCTAGGTTATGACCCCTTCGATGAAGAACTTTTCCAGACTTCCAGTGGAAAGAAGAGGAAGTGCATTGGCCAAGAGATGTCTATTACCCACATCAGGGTCACTTTTTTGGCCCCAACCGAGGTCATCAGGTTAGAAGTAGCATAGGAATCATGTGAGGAGGAATTAGATCTGGCTTCTCTCATCCGTCTTTGTCCCAAAGAATTCTCAGTGAATTCCATCATATCCCCAGGGGATAATCTGACTTCTACTATTAGGCCCTATGTGCCATGCGAAATAGTAGGCCATTGGACCATCAAGCCTTACTTTGTGGTTGCATTGGCTGAGTAAGGAGTATTCCATTATCGTGTGATTGGGTCCTCCAATTGCCTGAAGGAGTTGGAATAGCATATCTAGTCTGTTTTGCATGTTCATTTCCTTTTTCTTGCATTCCTTGTTTGCATTTCCCAGTTTATTTTCCAAAAAAAAAAAAAAGTTTCCTTTGTATCCTTAATAGGCATGAACTTTGTTATTCCTCCTATCTATAATCCACTAATGAAATTATCTAGTGTATTATTGAGGAAATCCTTACATTTATCTCTTTACTTGCTTTCTTATGAATATGTGTGTGCAAATTGTCTTATGATTCCTTGTATATGTTCCGTTCTATAGGATCTATTCTAATTCCGAAGTAGGTACATCATCCCTTTGCTATAGCGAGGATATTAATGACATAAATGAAACAATAGAGTTGGAACATGACATTGAAGGATTAAAGGAAATTTCAAGTCTGCCTCATGTTACTTTGGAAGCTCTAAATAGAGAGAGAGAAGGGTCCAAGCCCAACATAAAAGAGACAGAGGTGGTTAACCTTACCAACGTAGGTGAGAATAAAAAACCTGTCAAGATTGGGGTAAAATTTTCTAGAGACATGGAGCCTAAGCTCATAGCGCTACTCAAAGAATTCAAAAAGTTCTTTTCTTGGTCCTACCAAGATATGCCAGGGTTAGACACTAAGATTGTCATGCACAGAATTCTAGTTAAACCTGAATGCCCTCCAGTGCGGCAAGCCCGTCAAAGAAGGAAATCTGAGATCATTTTGAAGATCAAAGAAAAAGTAGAAAAACAGTTGAAGGCCGGTTTCCTCACCACAATAGCCTACTTTGATTGGGTTGCCAACATTGTTCCCGTGCCTAAAAAAGATGGGAAAGTGCACATGTGCATTGATTATAGACATTTGAACCGGGCCAATCCCAAGGATTATTTTCCATTGCCACACATCGATACCCTAGTCAATAATACCGCTACCAATAGGTTCTTCTCCTTCATGGATGAATTCTTAGGCTACAATCATATCAAGATGGCTGAGGGAGACAAAGCCAAGATAGCCTTCACCACACATTGGGGAACTTATGCGTATGATGTCATGCCATTCGGCTTAAAGAATGCAAGCACTACTTATCAGCGAGCCATGGTAACCTTGTTCCACGATATGATGCACAAAGAGATCGAAGTCTACATAGATGACATGATTGCTAAATCCCACACTGCCAGGGATCATTTGGTGGATTTGAGAAAGTTGTTTAAGCGCCTTGTCAAGTATAGATTGAGGCTAAACCCTAACAAGTGCATCTTCAGAGCTAGTTCAGGGAAATTGCTTGGCTTCATAGTCAGCCAAAGAGGAATTGAAGTGGACCCAGCCAAAGTCCAAGTCATCTAAGATATGCTGACACCGCAAACCAAGAAACATATTCACAGCTTCTTTGGCAAGGTCAATTACATAGCTAGCTTCATAGCGCAATTGACCGCCACATGTGATTTGTTGTTCAAGCTCTTAAAGAAGGGCACAAACATAGAATGGATAGATGAGTGCCAAGCGGCCTTTGATAAGATCAAATAGTATTTGTTGAACCCTCTTGTTTTGATTCCCCCAACACCAAGGTATCCATCGATCCTCTACCTAGCGATACAAGAAACCTTCATAGGTTGCATGTTAGGCCAATCGGCTAAGCCCGACCAAAAAGAAAGGGCGATCTACTACTTAAGCAAGAAATTCACCAGTTGTGAGGTCAACTACATTGCCATTAAGAAGACGTGTTGTGACCTAGCATGGGCATCATGCAAGTTGCGGCAATATATGCTCTACTTCACCACATGGCTCATTTCCTGCATAGATCCTGTAAGGTTGAATTTAATCAACCATTTTGTTGGTTTTATTCCGTGCCAAATTTGCTTGTAATTCAACATTTAGAAACCCTGTAATTATGTGGGAATCATGTAAGGGTAATGTGTGAGAGAGTGTGAAGAAAAGCTCAGAAGTGTGCATTCTGTAGGGCCTCGCGACTAGTCTTGCGGGTGGCTCACAGCTAGCAAGTCGCCAAAAAAGGCACATGTGTGAAGCATGCAAAGAAGCTGAAGAGTCACGCCAGCTATTGCACTACAAGTCAAAACTCCCAAGCTGGCTAGGTAGTTAGCTCGTGACTTGAACTCGCGACTCAATCCAATCGTGAGGCTAAGTCGCCAGACCACTCTATTTGGGAAAAACTGACCTTTCGCATTCCAAACACACACTAGTATAAATACCCTTTATACCCAGGAAATGTAGAGAGTTTCAAGAGAGAATTTTGAGAGAAAAACCCTAGAGGAAAACAAGATTGACTCATCCACAATCTTCATCTTTTGATTCTCCAAATTCCTCTACTCTCACCCTCTCCATTGTTACATCCTTGAGAGGTACATTAGCCAAAACCTTTTCTCACCATACCCATATCTATGAGGAGGCTGTTTGGTGCTTGGGAAGCAGTTAGGAAGGGACCAATTGATATTGGTTGATGCTATGGGCTATAGCGGAATCCAGTAAGCTAGAGAAGACAAAGGTTCGGCGTAACCTTGTTGGAGCAAGAAGCTTGAAGGGCTTAGGTACACTGAGTAGATTAGGCTTGGAGGGTCTTCTACTGTTTATGTATCCCAACTTCATTCTCTAGTGTATTATTGACTTCTTGGAGGGTGGCGGAGAAGTTTTATGCCGAGGACTTCGGTTTCCTTTTCGATAACACATCGATGTGTTGTCTTTGTGTTTGCATCTCTCTTCCCTTAATCTTTGCCATTTAATTTCTGCTGTGGATGTGATTTTATTTGGTTTAGATTTTTTTATCAATTTTGTTTTAAGCTTATATTCATATTCCGCACATACATTGTTTGATTATAAGCTTGAATTGGTAATTTGTAATATGGGGGTCTAAACATTCAAGGTCTTTTACACACTATTTGAACATTCAATTGGTATTAGAGTAGGTGCACTTGTTGTGGTTTAATTACCTAAGTGCAATCCTAGACCCCTTAGCTATGGATGAAGCTATGGAAAAGGCTATGTTGAATTGTGGCTTAAATGTTTGTGATAATGACTCTATGAGTATGTTTGAAGGGTTTCCTATGTCCTAACAATGAACTCCTAGAGTTATTAAAAACAAAGAAACATGCTAGGTTGTTTGTTCACATGCTGAAATATTTTGAAAATGAGAATCACATCTTACACAATAGTCTATGTGAGTCTAATGCTTTGATTAAGAAATATAAAAGAAGAAATAGAATATTGTGTGATAAGGTTGAGAATCTAAAAAAGAAAATTCATTCTAACAAGAGCATGGAAAATGTAGACAAGTTTTTGTTTGAAGGTCAAGAGTGCTTCTCTCATGCTTGCTTGTTTGTGTACACTTCCTTGAAGGTTTTCAATTCATGTTTATGGTATCTTGATAGCGGTTGTTCTCGTTACATGACAAGGGATAAATCACTGTTTAAATCTCTCAAAGAGAAGGTTGGTGACTATGTGACATTTGGTGATAAAAGTCATGCTCAAGTTCTTGGCAAAGGGATTGTTGAGATACCGGGATTACCTCTATTGAAAGATGTCTTATACATCAAAGGGCTGAAGGCGAATCTCTTAAGCATCACTCAAATATG
The DNA here is from genome assembly GCF_932294415.1 of Quercus robur. Taxonomy (NCBI): domain Eukaryota; kingdom Viridiplantae; phylum Streptophyta; class Magnoliopsida; order Fagales; family Fagaceae; genus Quercus; species Quercus robur. The sequence goes on from NC_065543.1 coordinate 23,970,576, forward strand.
TGATGAGGACTTCCTTGTTCAATTCTCAAAGAAGGGGTGCATAATCATTGATGAAGAAGGGATTCAAGCCTTGGAGGGAAGTATGACTACCAACAATTGCTACGAAGTAGTTCCTACGGCACCCATTTAGTGTAGAAGTGCTTGTGTTTACATGTTGGAACTTTGGCATCACAGATTTGGGCATGCAGATTTTAAACAAGTAGCCAAAGTATCTAAACTTGAAGTGGTTGAGAGACTTCCAAAGTCTGGAAAGGTAGAGAAGACTATTTGTGGTGCATGCCAAATGGGAAAGCAAACAAAGGCAAGTCATCACAAGGTGAATGTGATTGCTACCTCACATTGTTTAGAGCTTCTTCACGTTGATCTAATGGGGCCTAGAAGAACTAAAAGTCTAGGAGGAAAGAGATACATTATGGTCATTGTTGATGATTCTTAAGATACACTTGGGTTGAATTTCTTAGAGAAAAATCAGAAGCATGTGAGAAATTGGAAATTCTTTGCAAGAGACTACAAAACGAGAAAGAGGTTCCTATTGTCAAGATAAGGAGTGATCATGGCAAGGAGTTTGAGAATGCAAGATTTGAGTCGTTTTGTGAGAAGAATGGAATCAAAAGGGAATTTGTTTCCCCCAAAACTCCTCAACAAAATGGGGTGGTTGAGAGGAAGAATTGGGTGATTCAAGAAATGGCAAGAGTTATGCTACTCAATAAACAAATTCCTCAAAAGTTTTGGGGAGAAGCTGTGAAGACCTCATGTCACATTGGTAATAGAATATTCTTCCGAGCAGGAACAAAGAAGACCGCTTATGAAATTTGGAATGGAAAGAAGCCGAGAGTAAAGTACTTCCAAGTGTTTGGAAGCAACTGTTATATTCTAAATGATTGGGAGAACCTTGGAAAATTTGATGCAAAAAGTGATGAAGGCATTTTCCTTGGGTATTCTACTACTAGCTGGGCATATAGAGTTTTCAATAAGAGAACAAAGACGGTAATGGAATCCATCAATGTAGAAATTGATGATGCTATAACAAAGGTAGAGATGGTTGATGATGGAGAAGGACCAAGTACCAAAGTGCCCACTGCCAAGGTCGAAACTCTTGATATTGAACTTGAAACACCTACACCAGAAAAGGAATCAACTCCTGTGAACTCGAGAACAGAAACAAGATCAATGTCTAAAACATCAAGTCCTCTCACTCCTCTGGAAGTTCATACTCCCATCTCCAAGAATGATGAAGTGTCCACTTCAAAGAAGCCATCATCAAGAGTGATTAAAAATCATCTGGACAACAACATCATTGGATCTTTAGATGAAGGTCTTCGCCTTAGAAATGGAAACATTCTCCTAGCCAATCATGTAACATACCATTGTTACCTTGCCCAATTTAAGTCGAAAAGGGTAGAAGAAGCTCTTCAAGATGAAAATTGGGTAGAGTCAATGCATGAAAAGCTGAATCAATTTGTGAGAAATGATGTATGGGAACTTGTATCTAGGCCTAAAAATGTTTATGTCATCGGCACAAAATGGATCTTCAAAAACAAGACCGATGAAGATGGAGAGATCATCCAGAATAAATCTCGGCTAGTGGCTCAACAATACACTCAAGTGAAAGGAGTAGATTTTGGTGAATCCTTCACTCTTGTGGCAAGACTTGAGTCTATTCGAATTCTTATGTCAATTGCATGCACTATGAACTTCAAACTCTACCAAATGGATGTGAAATGTGCATTTCTAAATGGATACCTGAATGAAGAAGTGTTTGTTGAACAACCCAAAGGCTTTGAAGATCCTCACTTCCCTTACCATGTGCTAAGATTGAAGAAAGCCCTTTATGGCTTGAAACAAGCTCCTAGAGCTTGGTATGATCAGCTTACCAATTACCTCCTAGATAGAGGATTCAAAAGGGGGTATGTTGATTGGACTTTATTTGTTAAGAATGTCTTGTGGCTCAAGTATATGTTGATGACATAGTATTTGGAGCTACCATTGATGCTCGGGCTATAGAGTTCTCTGAGGAGATGAAGAAAGAATTTGAGATGAGCATGGTGGGGGAGCTTACATTTTTCTTGGGCCTTCAAGTCAAACAAAAGAAGGAAGGCATATTCATTTCACAAGAAAAATATGCTAGAAATATTGTCAAGAAGTTTGGATTAGACTCCAAAAAGCATGCCTCTACTCCCATGAGTTCGTCTACAAAGCTGAATGTTGATTCTTACGGGGTAGAAGTGTGTCCAACCTTGTATAGGAGTATCATTAGGAGTTTACTCTATCTTACAGCTAGTAGACCGGATATAACATTTAGCATGGGTATTTGTGCTAGATATCAAGCTGCTTTAAAGGAATCCCACCTGACTGCGGTAAAGCGAATCATACGATATATCAATGGAACTTCGGATTATGGGTTGTGGTATTCAAAGGACTCTAATGTTTGCCTTGTCGGTTATTCAGATGCAAACTAGGCTGGAAGTGTGGATGATTGAAAGAGTACTTTAGGTGGCTGCTTCTACCTTGGTAACAATCTTGTCTCTTGGATGAGCAAGAAACAAAATTCAGTGTCTCCCTCTACGACTGAAGCAGAGTACATAGTTGTTGGAAGTTGCTGCACATAACTCCTTTGGATGTAAAAGCTGCTTCATGACTACGAGATTCCTCAAGATACAATGTGTGTTTTCTATGATAACACCAGTGCTATAAATCTCTCTAAGAATCTAGTTCAACATTCGAAGTCAAAACACATAGAGATACGTTACCACTTCATCAGGAATTTGGTGGAAGATAAAGTTGTGTGTCTTGAATTCTTACATACTAACAATCAAAAGGCAGACATCTTCACCAAGCCTCTCGATGGTCCACGGTTTGAATCACTCTATAAGACCATTGGTATTAGAACAATTCCTTGAATCTCATGTGTGTTGTATGCTTTACCTCTTTACCTTGATTTGATCTCTCTTTTGTAGGGCACACACTCTTTTATAGGCTATTTGTATAGCATGTTCTATTTGTTTGGTTTTGCTTTAAATTTTTTTACATTGTTACTTTTGATCAATCTTTTCTTGCTTTTATGTCAAAAATCCAAAAACACATAACAAGTAGAAAATCCAAAAAGTTTGATCGGCATTATTGTATTTTGTTACAAGCATATTTTGCCTTGTACCTTTGTACTAATGGCTTTGTGTATTTACGAGCATAGCTTGTACTTAATGCACTCATATCATTGTGGGAGAAATCTTGACATCTATGTAATTGTTGTAAATAGATCTTCAAACTTGTCATGAATGATTAGTTAATGGTTTTGTTGATCTTGAGACATGCATAGACTTGTGCCCATATATCTTTCCACTATTTTATTTTATTTTATTTTTTGCTTAAAGAGCTCAACAAATGTAAATCTCCAAATGGAAAGAGATAATGAGTTGCAAAAACCTGTCGCACATACTAGTAATTGGCTAGAAAAAAGGGAAATTGACTTAAAATAAAAATGTATGATGCCCAAAAAGCCAAAGGCTTGCTCATCAAATTGAAATGTTAAAAATTTCAGACATCGATCTCAAAATGAGATGTAATGATTCAAAAAGATCAAATGATATGATTTATATGGAGCCAAAATGAAAAGCTTCGAAGTTATGTTATCAAGTTGTGTGGGAGGTCATATATGCATATTTATATAATTGAGATGGGTCACTCTATCTAGTACTAATTGTGTATGTCTTGGTTGAATTGATCATTGAAGCTTCACATTACACTAGGGACTATCTCATTTTTGATACCCACACACATCACACATGTTTATGTTCAATGAATGCCATATTCATTTGTGTGATTGTATTTGATTAAACGTGTTTCACGTACTCAATTTTTTTGGATCAAACACAAAAATATTTTTAAGTATTTTAGTTGTTTTTGGAAAGTCTTTTGTTTTTGCAAAAATATAAAAAAATTTCAAAAACAATGTTGCCCTGTTCTAGCGACTTGGTCGTGGGTCAAGCCAGTTGCATGTCTCCAGTCGCGAGCTTACACAGAGGATTTTTGTGACTCATTAGCGGGTTAATGTCCCAGTCACGAAAAATACATAGAAATTTTTTAAAAAATTTGGGTTTCAGAAGTTCTCGTGACTTGGTTTGGCGACTTGTTCGCGAGTGGAAGCTCCAGTCGCGAGGTTATAAAGAAGTTTTCATGGCTGCCTTCGCAACTTCCTCGTGGGTGGACCTTCCAGTCGCGAAAAACTCTTAGACAAATTTTTCAAAAATTTTGTCTCAGGTGTCTCGTGACTTGTCCTAGCGACTTGCACGCGCCTTGGTTCAGTCGTGAAAATCACGTGTTTTGCATATTGAGGGTCTTTTTCAGGACTGGTTTCAAAAAATTTTCATTTCCCCTCTGAAAGTTGGAAATGTTTGAAAACACAAGAACTTGTTTAGACCCCCAATTCAAATTACGGCTTGATTGATTTTACACTAACTTAATACTAAGTGCGGAATAGTGTAAACACAAGCAAACAAGCAAGAGAGCTACTCTAATTCATATTTAAAGCAACACAATAGTAAAATGAAATGAATAAGAGTAGGGAAGAGAGATGCAAACACAGATAACACCAAGACATGTTATCGAGGAGGAAACCGAAGAACTCGGCGAAAAACCTCTCCGCCGCCCTCCAAGCGGAAATCAATTCACTAGACAATCAGTTGGGATACATGGGTAAGCAAGAGACCCTCCAAGCCTAATCTACTCTCTATACCTAATCCCTCCAAGCTCTTACTCCAACAAGGCTTCTTGGAACCGTGTCTTGTCTAGCTCTCCGGATCCCGTAACAAGCTCCATGTTGCATCCGCCAACCTTGGCATCTTCCAATGCTTCCCAGCAACACCAAAAACACTCACTACACTCTGAAAAGGTGTGGTTTGTGTTTGGGTACAAATCTCCTCTCAAGGTATGATAATGGGAGAGGGAAGGAAAATAGGCTACAATTAATTCTCACTAAGGATGAGTAGCTCTCTCTCAAAAAGATGGGTGTGTGTGTTGTAGAAAACCTATGTTAGGTTCTAAATGTTTAGAACAATTGGCAAATCGTGAACACAAACTTGTCTAGATATAGATCTTAGAGTCTATAGGTTTTATTAGACAATGCTCAATGTGATTCAAGTCAAGATTCAAGAACATACAAGCTGCAAGAAGAAGATTTCATAATCTGTCTGGTTCGATCGATCGAAAGACAGGCTCAATCGATCGAAAGTCGTATCTGCAGAATTTTAATTAAGCCCAAACAGCAGTTCAAGCCCATTTAGGATTAGAGTTTCTAATCTACTTCTCCCAGTATATAAAGGAAACCCTAAGCACGTTTTTATGTGGCTTTTTAGAGAGAAAAGAGTGTGTCTCTTTTGTATTTAGGGTTTTGTTCCTAAAAAGCTCTCTTATGTCTTCTACCGGTACTATTCCTTGAAGAATCTCAAGATTCGGTATTGTAGAAGTTGCTACCTTCTTTAGTCATCAAAGGTGTTGATGATCTAAACCTTCAAGGGAGGTCTTAGAGTCACAAACAGGAGAGTTTGTGTTGCTAAACCTTTGGGTGGGATCTCAAAGTCACAAACGGGGGTGTTTGTGTTTTGCAAAGGCCAAAGAAAGAAGGAGTCCGTGGATTCGGAGCTTGCACGTGGTCGTGTCAGTAAGTTCTACTGGTTGGTAGCAATAAGAAGTCGAGCATGGGGGCTTGTAAGTCTTATTGTATGAACTTCAATTCTTTCTAGTGGATTTGCTTTTTACCTTGAGGATAGCTAGGTTAAATCCTCCCCAGGTTTTTTACCGGTTTGGTTTTCCTGAGTTATCATATCTTTGTGTTATTTATCTTTCCGCTGCTATGCATGATATGATTGTTTGATTGTGATAACCTAGACTTGGAATTTGGACTAAGTAACAACTTGGCTAATTAATTAGGTTAATCCAATTGTGTTTTAAGGGGTCTAAAAACTAACAAGTGGTATCAGAACGAGTTGCTCTTTTGTTTTAGATCCTTTGATCTAAGAGCTGATCCTTGACCCCTGTTGTCATGGATAATTTGAAGTGTCTTTCTGATCATGTTTCTACTCATGCTTCTGTTGATTTTATTGATGCCTGTGAAACTCTTCGTAAGGAATTATTGAAATCTATGAAAATTGCTAAGAAATTCAAGGAGGAGTTAAAATTGGCTAATCTTGAAAAAGAGGAATTGATTGTTAGATTAGATGAATCTAATAAAACGAATGAATTTTTGAGAAATCAAATTTCCTCTCAAGATGAGAAGATGAAAAGCTTGGAACAAGAGTTAGGTGAATCTAAAGCTAAAATTGAAAATTTGACTAGTACCAAGCCTACTGTTAATAACAGAAGTGTTTCTGTTTCTCTTAAGCCTAAAACTGAGAAAGTTTATATCCCTCATTTTAAGAGGAATAATAAAGAAAAGGCTTATTTTGCTAGGTTAGACAAAGGTAAAAGTTCTGATATAGACGCTGAAGTTTCTAAACCTAAGTCTAAACCTACTGTTAGAGAGCATAATAAATATATTTTTGTGCCTACCTATCACCTTTGTGGTGTAGTTGGTCATATTAGACCAAATTGTTCTTTGTTGAGGCAAAAACCAAAATCTGAGACTAGACTTGTTGTTAGGAATACTGATATTCCTAAATTTGTTCCTGTTTGTCACTTTTGTGGAATCTCCGGTCACATTCGTCCTAATTGTCACAAACTGAAATTTAAGCATTTTATGTTTCAATCTAGGATTTGTGATGATATTTCTCCTGCCATAAGTCCATATAAATTGTTTCATATTTTTTTGAAAAATTTAAGCTTGTTGGCTTGTGAAAGGAATTTGTAGGATTTCAGTCTTGCTTAGAAGATTGGTGTAGTTCCTCAAATACGCTCTGCTTCTCATGGATTTTCACCTACAAAGCCGAAGACTCGTGCTATATGGGTGAGAAAAGATTCTCCAAGGTGAGTGTTGCTAACTTGTCCCTGATTTAATTCTTTCAATTAATTGTGGACATGTTTTGTTTTTGTTTTTGGTTGTTTTGTTTTTTAGATTGGTTTTTATTAAAAAAAAAATCCAAAAACATTGAAAAATTTCAAAAAAAAAAAAAGACAAAAATATTTTATTTTGTGTTTTGTTTTATTTGTTTTGAGGATTACATGAATTATGATATCTCTTTTGATTTAGAACATGCTTGACATTGTAGAGAAACTTGAATAGTATGTGTTATATAAATGCTAAGTTATTTTTGATTTTATGTGAGTATGTACTAGTTTGTATATGTACTCAAGGGTTAATTAAGAAATTGATATTTCTTGTTTGTGTACCATCTATAGCTTAGTTAAGCACTGTCATGCATTGCATTTGCATTATTCATTTAGCATAATGTGTGCTTTTTGTTTTTGGTCATAAATTTTTTAAAACCAAAAAGATTTTTGTGTTTTTCACATTTTGGATTTATAATCAATGATTGGCCATATTATCTTTACATAACAAGTTTATGTACCTTGTTTAGCTTGGATGAGCTTCTTTTATTGCACTTTACTAGTTTGAGCTTTGTAGTGCATGTTGTGTGGGAGATGTTTATAGTTTTTGATCACTTTGTCTTGATCTTGAAGTCATATGTCTTTGATTGTCGGACTTGAACCTTTTGAGAAAGGCATAAATAACCATCTCACCATTGTTTACTAGCCAATCATGAACACCTTAGTGCATATCATAAGATTTTGTGCTCGAGAAAGTGTAACACATGCACAAAAAGAACATAAGGTGTAGCCCCGGTTTAACTGCTTAATACTTAAAATTGGTGTGTACTATTAGACTTGATGCCAAATCACATAATTAAAATTGGTGTGTACAATATGAGGCAAATCAAGAAACTTACATGATTGCAAGCTTATTTTTTAGGAGATGTGAGAGTTATATGATGTAACTCTTTTGGTGATAGTCTCTTTCAAATTCTATGTGATGAATTTTGTAGACTTTGTGTTTGATTTCTATTCACATATCACCTCACATGTATCTCAAGTTTTTGCTAGTTGCACACACTACACAAGTTACTCTTTGTTAAACTTGGTACATTATATTGTGTGTAATCTTGTTTTGGCCATCCAAGATTGAAAATTCCTTGATTTTGATGCAAAATATGTTTAAAGTTTGAGATTTGAGGACAAATTGATTGAAAAACTTATTTTTGGAAAATCTGGGTTGAATTCAAGTGTTTTTGGAAAACTTTTAATCTCATATTCATGCATTTCATTCATGAAATATTGTGCTTTGAGGAGTTTCTGCATTAAATTGTTCTATTTTTCAAAAATTTGATTTTTTCATGCATCATTTATGTTTAGGATTCACATGAATTGCATTGTTTTTGTATCCATCTTGCGGTTTTGCAGTCATATCTCTCATTGTTTTCACACATAACATGCATACACTTTGCTACATTTGATACTCAACTTGATCAAAAATTGATTGATTAATTTTTGAGTTATATACTTTCTAGTATATGCTATTTTTATGTGTGAATTATAGAAAATATTTTTCTTAAGAGATATGATGGATAATCAATGTGCAAATATTTTCTCTACTCATGCAACTGTTTATGGGTCACATAGTGCCAAGTTTGCATTTTATGAAAGAGAGAATATTTTTTCTTCATGTGTATCCTCAACTTAGTTTTTTTTTAAAAACTTGGTTTGTGTCTTTTTATTTATCCCCAACCCCTTAATTTTTCCTCAAAACTATTTTTCCCAAAACTTGTTTTGTTTTTCCTATTTTTATAGGGGGAGAAATTTTTTTTAACGTTTGTGGTTCTTAGGGGGAGTTGTTGCTCTTCATAGGGGGAGTTTTCTCTATTTTCTCTTACTCTATTGCGTATGTTTTTTGTCTACCTTCTGATTAGGTAGTCTTTGTCAATACATGACAAAAAGGGGGAGACATAGATGACCTATTTGTTTTGTTTAGGGGGAGATAAACTTGTTTTTCAAAGGGGGAGAATATAAAAAAAAAAATTTGTTGTATCTAACTTAGGGGGAGTTAGTTTATTTTTTTTATATTTTGTTTCATATTATTGGAAATAAAATTGTTTTTCAAAGGGGGAGAATATAAAAATTTTTTTGTTGTATCTAACTTAGGGGGAGTTAGTTTATTTTTTTTTATATTCTGTTTCATATTATTGTTTATATGTCTTTCTTTCCACACATGCGGTGATGTGTTTGTTGAGTGCTTCAGGAAAGACAGGTGCATTCTGATCAAGACCTTCTACCTCTTCTTGCAACTTCTAGGTTAGGAGTCTTAGATTGGGATTTGTTGTAATGGGCATTTTATTGTGTTGGGTTTTTCTTGTATTTGAGCATTTCATTTTGTATGAAAGTTTTGTCACGAATTGCCAAATGGGGAGTTTGTTAGGTTCTAAATGTTTAGAACAATTGACAAATCGTGAACACAAACTTGTCTAGATATAGATCTTATAGTCTATAGGTTTTATTAGACAATGCTCAATGTGATTCAAGTCAAGATTCAAGAACATACAAGCTGCAGGAAGAAGATTTCATAATCTGCCTGGTTCGATCGATCGAAAGACAGGCTCGATCGATCGAAAGTCATATCTGTAGAATTTTAATTAAGCCCGAACAGCAGTTCAAGCCCATTTAGGATTAGGATTTCTAATCTACTTCTCCCAGTATATAAAGGAAACTCTAAACACGTTTTTATGTGGCTTTTCAGAGAGAAAAGAGTGTGCCTCTTTTGCATTTAGGGTTTTGTTCCTAAAAAGCTCTCATATGTCTTCTACCGGTACTATTCCTTGAAGAATCTCAAGATCCGGTATTGTAGAAGTTGCTGCTTTCTCTAGTCATCAAAGGTGTTGATGATCTAAACCTTCAAGGGAGGTCTTGGAGTCACAAACAGGTGAATTTGTGTTGCTAAACCTTTGAGTGGGATCTCAAAGTCACAAACGGGGGTGTTTGTGTTTTACAAAGGCCAAAGAAAGAAGGAGTCCGTGGATTCGAAACTTGCACGTAGTTGTGTCAGTAAGTTCTACTGGTTAGTAGCAATAAGAAGTCGAGCGTGGGGGCTTGTAAGTATTATTGTATGAACTTCGATTCTTTCTAGTGGATTTGCTTTTTACCTTGAGGATAGCTAGGTTAAATCCTCCCCAGGTTTTTTACCGGTTTGGTTTTCCTGGGTTATCATATCTTTGTATTATTTATCTTTCCGCTGCTATGCATGATATGATTGTTTGATTGTGATAACCTAGACTTGGAATTTGGACTAAGTAACAACTTGGCTAATTAACTAGGTTAATCCAATTGTGTTTTAAGGGATCTAAAAACTAACAACCTATCTAGGATTTTTCTCTCTTACATTTGTGGGTAATGAGGGTATATATAATACAGGTGAAGGGTACGAAATTCACACATAAAAATTCTCCAGGCAGAATGTTTTGCGACTGTCTCACGAGAAGGCCTTACCAGCGAGACACTCGTGAAAACGACAGCCTGGCACGACTCTGCAAGTTCCAGTTATGTGCTCCTCACATGCTTTTTCGTAGCTTAGCTTCTTGCGAGCTTCTCGCGAAATCCACTGATTCTTCATTTAAGCTTGAATCTTCACCAACTTAATACTAAACCCAATACAATAAAATCCCACAAAATACAAGGAACAAAATTAGAGCAATTACAACACTTTTTGTCATGGAATAAAGTCAACATAAAACATATTTGTAAATCACAACTTTACAATCTTCCCCTTTGGCTATTCCGTGACAAAACACCCTATAATAGACTCCAAACTTAAACGTGAGTTTGGGAATAATGGCAATACTCACTCACACCTAAATCTAGAAGCTGTGTAGCACTTGGAACATATATACCTATAACCTGAAACACTTGCATAAAACACATTAGACCTTCAAGGTAAATCAAGTGATAAAAGGACAAGTATAATGTAACAAGTAAAATGCGATCAAGTAAACATGTTGTGAAACATATGAACAACTTGATCAAACACATGACAATCATATGAAAATGACCACAATGATCATATAGCAAAGCAAATGATCATCCGAACATGCAATCAATAAAGCACAATAGCATAAGGATAAATGCATGTCCAACACTCAACCAATGCAAAAAACATGAAGTATATGCATCTAGGAACAATCCTACTAAGGGCACAAGAGTAATATAAACCAAAACAAAACAAGGAAAATGTCTTCTCCCCCTTAGTATATGCATCTCCCCTATAGCTTTCTCCCCCTACGAATGTGCACGAGGTGAAATTACTCCCCCTAAGAGTGTGCACGTGAGTCATATAGAAATGACGATACAAACATGTATACTCTCCGGTATACTCTCCCCCTTTTTGTCACGAATAGACAAAACAATCAAGAGGAATGAAGGAAAGAAAAGAAGATATGAGCAAGGGTATGATGCATGAGGGGTGCAAGATGAATGAGAAAATGAAGCTCAAATATAAGGCAAAAACATAAAAAAATGCTACGAAGTATAAAGTAAACATGACGTGCTAAGGATGATGGAACATGATGTAAACTTAGGCATGACATAGACACAAGAATATGTTAAGTGCTAAAAGATCTAAAAAGACTTAACTAGCATGTGAGAAGTGCAAAACATGTCAGGTGTTAGAGTGTGTGCAGCAAAGGTGTATCTAGTGTGCATGTGAGATGCATGACCAATGTATGAATAAGCACTCATGGGGTAAAGTGTATAAAACACACCACCAATGATCAAAACATGATAAACATGAATAATTATAGTGATCCCCAAAATTTTTACTCATCGGAGTCCAAAACAACGAGAAAATGTCATTTGGGCATTTTATCAAACACTTAGAGTCCACACACTACACATGTATAATAAACAATGCAAGAACATAAGAAAATCTTGCCTTAATACATGTTATTTTTGCCACAAGGGGCCAACATCCAAAGCAAATTATCAATTAAAACAAAACCCAATCAAAAAGATTGACAAAAAATAAGTTTTCCAACTCCCATTTGAGAAAATCCCAACTATGAACATAAAACCCCCAAAAACATAATCTAAGGATCAAAATCAATGAAAAGTGTTAAAGATTACCTTAGAGATGTTAATGGAATGAAAAACACTTGAATTTAGTTGGGTTTTGATGTAGAAACACTAAAATAGAGGTTTGGGATAAGATGGGAGACGTTTAAAACAAATGACCCACGAAATGCCCTTTAAAAAGTTGATCTGGAGATTTTCGCTAGTATCTCGCTGGTTAGCTTCCCGCGAAAATTTCGCTGGTATCTCGTTGGTATTTCGCTGGTAAGTCTTACTCACGAAACAACCGCGAAACTCTTTGTGTAAAGCTGAAAAACTTGAGAATTGGACCATTTAACTCCCAGTTGAGCTTACACGTGAAATGGGTCACAAAAACACCCAGAAAACATTTTTTTTACACAAAAACAATTTGAAAAACTTTGAAAAACATGGGTGATACAAATCACTTCCAAAAGCAAACAAAAAGAACACAAATCTTTTTGGTTTGATCCACATATGGTTGAGCACACATACATCACATTTGAACATGTACAACCACACAAATGAAATAGGCATTCATTGAACATTAAACTTGTGTGTTGTGTGTGTGGATTAAGTGTGGAATAGTCCTTAGACTAGAGTGAAGTTTCAATGATCAATTCAATCAAGTCATACACAACTGATACGAAATTAAGTAGTTTATCTCAATTATAGAAATGAGCATATATGACCTCCCACAAGAGAATGATTACAAAAATTAGAAGCTTTTCATTTGGCTTCTGCATAATTTATGACATTTGATCCTTTTTGGATAATACATCTTTTTTTGAGATCGGTGCTTGAAATTTTTGATATTTCAGCATTATGATTTAGCCTTTGGCTTTTTGAGCACCATACATTTCAATTTGAAAGGTCACTTTCCCTTTTTCCTAGCCAAATATTAGTATGTGCGACAGACTTTTGCAGCTCATAATCTCCTTTTCATTTTGAGATTTACATTTGGTGAGCTCTATTTGCAAAAACATAAAAATAAAAGTGGGAAGATATATAGGCACAAGTCTATGCAAGTATCAAGACAAACAAGACTATTGATCAATCATTCATGACAAGCTTGAAGATCTATTTACTACAATCACACCTAGATTTCAAGATTTCTCCCACAAAGATATATGTGCATACATAACAAGCTAAGTTCGTAAGTGCACTACGCCATTAGTACGAAGGTATTAGGCCAAACTCACTTGTGAAAAGTGCTCAAACATATACAATCAAACATTTTGAATTTTTCACTTTTTATGTGGTTTTGGATTTTTACACACACAAAACAAAGATATAAAAATAAGATTAAAAAAAAAAAAAAAAAAAAAAAAAAAAAAAAAAAAAAAAACAATGCATATAAAGAGATGCATGATGCACAAATGCATGACAATGAAGCATCTAATGCATTAAAGGTCCTATAAAGATCGAAAGAATTAGATCAAGGACCAAAGGAGCAAAAGCTCAACCATAGGAACCCTTCCTCATCCAAACAGAATAATTGTTTGGAATGAGTATCTCATGAGAAGTGAGACGAGGGTTGGAAGAATGAGAACCGGAGATGCACAAAGGAGTTAAGAGCATTAAACACTTTCTTTAACAACATGTTATTATCACTCAAATTCAGTTTATCCTTTTTAGCACAACTTCCAAGAAGCTCAAGTTTCTCTTTTCCTTTAATTCTTTTAAGAGCTTGAAACTTAGAGCAATGAGGTCTTAAATGACCAAAGGCACCACAATGGTGACAAACAATGAGTTTAGGTCCACTAGGCTTTTTAGGAAGGGATCTAATAACATGGTTTTGTTCTCTCTTCAATTTGGAGTATTGAGGTCTTATATGACCGATTACACCGCAATGGTGGCAAGTTGGAACAAACTTAGATCCATCTAAAGCCTTAGGTTGAGACCTAAATGGAGGCTTTGACTTAACAGCCTTACTCTCCACCTTTTGATTTCTTTTATGTGGAGGAATGTACACCGATTTGTCCTTTAAGGTAGAACAAATAATAGACACAAAATTAGGTACCACAACATGATTGCAACAGATATTATCATCATTTTTATCAATAGGTTCAGCAATCAAACACTTGACATGCATCTTAAGAGATTCATTTTCACATTTAAGATCACCAACTAGTTTGTTAGACAAAACAAGTTTAGTATCCAAGTCCATATTTAGACATTCAAACTCTTTCAGCTTTTCAAGAGAATTTTCAGCAAACTTCTTATATTTTTCAACCAATTTATTGGATTCATTGAACTTAGCAATCAAATCATCAATTTCACAAAATAACTTACTCAAATTCTTTTGAAACTTCTTAGCATCTTTCTTCAAGAGTTTGATGTTAGGAATATCAACAACACCCATAGAATCATGTAACATGGCATCACAATCATGAGGATAAACACTCATAGAGGCATTTTCACAAACACATGGCATGTTACAATCAACAACATCCATAGAAACATACAAAGCACTATCCATGGCAAATAAACATAAGGGGTCAAGGATCACACTTAAGTAATGAAACCAAATCAAGTGTACCCGATTTGATAACAATTGAAAGCTCGAAATGTGTGAAAACACAAGAACTTGTTTAGACCCCCAATTCAAATTACGGCTTGATTGATTTTACACTAACTTAATACTAAGTGCGGAATAGTGTAAATGCAAGCAAACAAGCAAGAGAGCTACTGTAATTCATATTTAAAGCAACACAACAGTAAAATGAAATAAACAAGAGTAGGGAAGAGAGATGCAAACACAGATAACACTGAGACATGTTATCAAAGAGGAAACCGAAGAACTCGGCAAAAATCCTCTCCGTCGCCCTCCAAGCGGAAATCAATCCACTAGACAATCAATTGGGATATATGGGTAAGCAAAAGACCCTCCAAGCCTAATCTACTCTCTTTACCTAAGCCCTCCAAGTTCCTACTCCAACAAGGCTTCTCGGAATCGTGTTTTGTCTAACTCTCCGGATCTTGCAACAAGCTCCATGTTGCATTCGCCAACCTTGGCATCTTCCAATGCTTCCCAGCAACACCAAAAACACTCACTACACTCTGAAAAGGTGTGGTTTGTATTTGGGTACAAATCTCCTCTCAAGGTACGATAATGGGAGAGGGAAGGAGAAGAGGCTACAATTAATTCTCACTAAGGATGAGTAGCTCTCTCTCAAAAAGATGGGTGTGTGTGTTGTAGAAAACCTATCTAGGGTTTTTCTCTCTGAATGGCCTCTCTTACATTTGTGGATACTGAGTGTATATATAGTATGGGTGAAGGGTAAGGAATTCACACATAAAAATCCTCCAGGCAGAATGTTTCGCAACTGTCTTGCGGGAAGGCCTTACCTGTGAGACACTCGCGAAAATGACAGCCTGGCACGACTCTTCAGCTTCTAGTCATGTGCTCCTCACATGCTCTTTCGCGGCTTAGCTTCTCGCGAGCTTCTTGTGAAATCCACTGATTCTTCATTTAAGCTTGAGTCTTCACCAACTTAATACTAAACCCAATACAATAAAATCCCACAAAATACAAGGAACAAAATTAGAGCAATTACAACACTTTTTGTCATGGAATAAAGCCAACATAAAACATAGTTGTAAATCACAACTTTACACCCTCGCATCTCGTGACTATGCATACTCTTGTCTGCCTTTCCCTCTTTCAAAATCACTATGTTCTCACACAAAATCTCCATATTCTCCCTCATATCTTCACCAATCTTAAAGAATAGGTATGGGTTTTGTTTCTTTCTCAATATATTTCACACTTCTTGCCATATATCTGTTGGATTGTATGTTTTGGTTGATATTTGTGTATATGATGTTTGAATATGGGTATTTGATCTTTTGGTGATTTTGTTGTTGGTTATGTGTTATTACACTCTGTCTTTTGCTGTACATTGTGTTATTTGTAGCGCATACACATTCTGTGACATGATTGTGACCTTAATCTCATGATTTTAAGGTTTTTCCACAATATTCCTATTTTGGGACTAACTCTGTGCTAATAGAGTTTGTTGTCTTGTGTGGTCTCTATTGCTCTTTGATGTAACATGATGTAGCTTGAAAATGTCTCCGTTCAAGAGAGCAGTCATGCAAGGAGGTAGCAGTAAAGGAAAAGAGCAAGTGATTGATGTTGATGACCTCTCTCCTAGGCCAAAAAGGACCCGATCACCGTCAGGAGTGTATGATCCCAACAAGTTTAGATCCTATGCTGCCTTTCAGACCCATGAAAATTATTTCAGAGAAGCCACTCCACTAGTTGAAAGGGCTGTTGACCAGTCATCTCTCCATGAAACCAACATTCCCATATGGTTTGCCACCAAGGATTGGAAACTTCCTTCTCTCCAATGATGCAAATCCTACACATCAACCAGCCAATGCTTAATACAACACCAGTGTATGATGATTTGAACCCAGACGAGGATTTACTTCGGGACACTCTTGGAAGGAACTTGGAATTCTCACAAACTGGGAACTCAATCAATGTTTCCTCACTATCTCCAGAACTAAGGGTGCTTACAATAATCATGTTCCACAATCTATATCCTCTATCCAGCACTGGGTATATGAACTTAGGGAGAGCTTTTTTCCTTCATGATCTGATTTCTGATGAAGAGATTGACATTTGTGCTCACATCCTTCATATTTTGTGCAAAACGGTTCTACGAACTGATTCAAGGGCATGCATTCCTTTTTGCTGCCTCATTTCAAGGATTTTGAAGCTCAAAGGCATTCATCCATCTGAAGATAAGTCTCCCTACCTGAAGCCAAGTCCAATCAACATTCGTACACTCAACGCTAGTATTGGTCATAGTCAGAAAGGAATCAAGATAGAGACTTCAGCACCTCCCAGTGGTTCACACTTTGGCTCATCCTCCTATAATGAGAAATTGGATAACATTATGGCATCCATCCATAACATAAGCACTAAGATGTCTGGATTTGCTGCTCTCCTGCACCATCACAACATCCGTTGTGATAAGAAGTTCACTTCTTTCCAAACCTAATTGGACCAAATCCAAAGGAAGCTAGAAGAAAATGAGGACTAGCTATTCCATGACAAAAAGGCGGAGATGATGATGATAGGGGGAGTATTGATGTTTAAGAGCAGGAGCCGCCTATATTTAATGTTTTGTTTATTTGTTATCATATGACTTAGTTTATATTCAGTATTTAATTTGTACCCATGCTTTGTAGTGTAGTACTTGTTGCTTAATGTTATGCATTTTCTTTAAGTATATCACTCTTGTGCCCTTTGTTGGATTTTATATCCTTAATGCAATTACCTTGAGTTGTTGCATTGGTTGAGTGTTGGACATGCAAATGATACTTTGCATTGAGCTTATAAGCTTGCATGTCCAAATGTTCATTCCTTGAGTAAATGAGTATTGTGGTCACTATTTATAGTGATTGTTCGTTTTTGGTCAAGCCGTGGTTTATTGCTTAGTTCCATTTTGCTTGATCGCATTGTGCTTGCTCCATATGCATTACAAGTTTTTTGCATACAATGATCATATTGTGTTGTTGTTTTTTTAGGAGATACTCGTACTTATGGTTCAAGAGCTACACAGATTCTAGAGTTAGGTGTGAGTGAGTTTTATTCAACTATTCCCAACTTACATATTAAGTCTAGAGTTTGTTTTAGGATTTTGTCACGGAATAGCCAAAAGGGGAGATTGTAAACTCGGTTCAGTACAGAGGGAGTCTTGAACCTCATTTTAGATGTCTTGAACCTCATTTTCAAAGCTCGGTTCACCCGATTTAGGGGTCAGTTTAGCCTCGGTAGTCAGAATTTGCAACAAAAATGCTAGAGCCCGATCCAAGCCATGCGACAATTTTTTTAGCTTATTTGGAGAACAGAGGGAGTCGTTTCTCATGATGTTACCTCATGAAGCCTGTCCTTGAATTTTTAACCGCTTGGGTAATAGCAGGGGCGACCAGTGCATACCGCCTCATGGCGTGTCAAAAGAGATCTTGTTTTGAATGTCCACAATGAACCTTCTCTTATAAAGAAAGACAAAGAACCTTGGAGAATCCTCTGGAAATTTTGATTATTATGTTCCATTCATTATCAGCATTGCAGTATGGTCTACAAAGTCGAGGCCACTCTCAACCAGTCTGCAGGCTTAGAACCCTACAAAACCCTAAACTGGGGCAGTTTATTTTGCATGGTACTCTCTCTCTCTCCCCTTTTGTCCAATGTAAGAGATTGGGTCCGTCCCACTGAGGATGTGTCTCTCGTATCAAGAATTGCATGAAACCCTAAATTGGGGCAGTTTATTTTGCACGGTTCTCTCTCTCTCCCCCTTTGTCCAATGTAAGAGATTGGGTCTGTCCCATTGAGGATGTGTCTCTTGTATCAAGAATTACATAAAACCCTAAATTGGGGCAGTTTATTTCACGTGATTTATCCTTTCTATTCCCTTAGTGAGATGATCATCGTTTATAAGCCGTTGGCAAACTCGTGGAACTATGGTGCAAAATGAGTGGGTGTGATACGAGCCCTCCTAAAGGCGCTTCCTTAGAGCTATACATGTAAGTCCCAATACAAGGCATTGTCTTTCATACACATCCGCAGCCCTCCTGAAGGCACTTCCCTAAAGCCATACATGTAAATCCTAATCAGAGGCATTGTCTTTCATGCACATTAGCAGCTTTTTCAAAGGCGATTTACCTAGAACTATACATGTAAGTCCTAATCAGAGGCATTGTCTTTCAGGCACATCAGCAGCCCTTTCAAGGGCAATTTATAGAGCTATACATGTACGTCCTAATTAGAGGCATTGTCTTTCATACACATCGGCAACCCTTTCAAAGGAAATTTACAGAGGTATACATGTAAGTCCTAGTCAGAGGCATTGTCTTTCATGAACATCAGCAGCCCTTTCAAAGACAGTTTACAGAGCTATACATGTAAGTCCTAATCAGAGGCATTGTCTTTCACACACATTAGCCGCCCTCTTAAAGGTGCTTCCTTGGAGTTATGCATATAAGTCCTAGTCAAAGGCATTGTCTTTCATACATATCAGCCACCTTCTTAAAGGCGCTTTCCTAGAATTATACATATAAGTCCTAGCAAGAGGCATTGTGCCATATATACATCATGCTACAAAGAGATAATATCATACATCAAAGCCACTATGGAGCAATACAATACATGCATGTCTAGGCCTACCAAGAGGTGATGCATGATATACATACATAGCAGGCCCATTATGGGGCAATGACTACAAAACACATGAAAAAATAAATGCCTGCGCAGGGGCTACATCATGCTACAACAAATGGCTAATCCTATGGAGAATCATCACTGCCAATAAATCGATTCGTATCATCATCATCATCGTCACTATTATCATTTCCTGCAAAAGGGCTGGTGGAAGGACCCGCACCGCCTAAAGTGCCGGGAGCATACCCTAGGTCCTAAAAAGGCCCCAAAGCCTGAGCAAAAGAAACCCAACCACCCGGCGGGCCACAAGGAACTGGCATGTACCTAGGCTCAAACAGAGGGATGATGGGCGGCCTAGAATCTAAGGGGCAGTTGGAACGGGAAAAAGAGTCGCTCGCAAATCCCTTGCCAAAAGCATGGAATAGCCCTAAGTCAGGGCTAGCTCAATTTGAAACTGACTTCGCTCTCTCTCCATTGTGGCAGCTTAAATCTCCCTATCTCTCTAATAGATCTCCCTCTCTCAAGCTAATGCCCAAGTAGTCTCCTCCTGCATGTGTGCCTCTCTAGTAGCAAATAAGGCCTCCAACTCTGTCACCTTGGCCTTTAAAGCCTCTGCACGCACTCTCCACTCTGCCATAGTGGCCACCTGAGCACAAATAATGCTTCCCAACACCCTACCTCCACTCACAGGGATGTCTCCAATAATAGGTCCCACGGAAGACTCAACAAACCAAGTAAAGTAATCTCTACTAGTATCCACATAAGCATCAAAGGAGCTCGTCACATAAGTTGAGTTGTCCAGGACCATGGTCTTGAATGACAAGCCGTGGGGAGGCGAATCCCTAGGTACTCTATAGACCAGCATAACCTGGTGGAAGGTCCTCTCTGCCAAAAAGAACTCCCAGCTCGTCAAGGCCCAAAACTGACGTCAAATCCTTGACTTGCCTATAGCTATAGTGAGCTCTGGCCTTCCCAGCAGAGTGCCACATAAGGGTGGACTATAATCTCATCTCGAGTGACGTAGTCTAAAGTCGCGAAAATAGAGACCGGCTACACTACGACAACCCTCGTGATCCTAAACTGAGCCCACGTATATGCTTGAAGGCATGCTATCACTGACAAGCCTGTATAATGTGGCTGCAAGGCTGGGATGTACTCATATGCCCACTATGTCAAAATCTGCCAACATCCCTCCAAACTCCTGAAATCCCGTTGGGAGGCTCACCTCAAGAAAGCGATGAAGAAGCCATAAGTGATAGACCCCTAGTCGTATGTCCCAATGCCAGAAACTACTCCCATGGCCTATAGTAGCTGGCAAGTCAATACTAACCGATTGTTGCAAAAGAAACAACTATCGAGGAACCACAAGAAAAGCCAACGAATATGAATGTCGGTGGGTGCCATGTCCCAGGGAATACTACTCTATAGCTGCTCACTATCGATTTGTGGCGATGCAGTGGGTCTGAAATATCCCCTCATCTCCGCAATTAAGGGAAGAGGAATGCCCAAGAGCTCGCAAGCCATATCAAAGCTCATCTCCTCAGTCAGAATCGAGTGGCTACCAAATCTGATACCTAAAATGGCCATCCAATCAAGAGGGAGGACTGCATACTCCCCATAACTTAAGTGAAAGGTGCCCTTCTCGGTATGAAACCGCTGCACTAAAGCCTCCCCGATCCCATACCTCATGGTAAACGAGGGAATCTGCAGGAAGTCCTCAAACCCCTACTTTCTCTGAAACTCGGCGTACCGCGGGTGGGTCCTCAGAGCAGATAATAGCCAAAGAAAAGTGGACCAAGCACCTCGACCGTGGAGCTTGTCACCCCCCTGCATTTGAAATCAGAAGCTACTCATTTGTACATGCATATAATCGAAATCTGAATGACCAAGAAGGAAACTCAACATACCTTTCCCCTCTGTGCTAGTGCGAAAGGATGATCCTTCAACCCCTGCTGAAGGTGAGTGTTCTGGATGCCTCTGTGTACGACTCTGGTGTGAGCATCCGCCCTAGCTTGATATGGTGTGAACCTTGGCCTTAAACTGTGCCTCCAAGTGCCAAACATCAACAGGACCTCAGGCTCAGGAAATTCATCATCTATGTCTATAAGGAAGTCCTCTACTCGCATCTCCCTTCTCTTTAGTCGGCCTACATCGTGAAGAAGCCCCACTAGAAACAATATGGGACTTAGAGGAGACCCTGGCCATCTCAGCGAAGTGCTATCTCCTGGACCGGGTCTGCAAAACCCAAGCCGCTTGCTTACTAGTTGAAGCGTTCTCCTCATCAGAAGAATTGTACCCGTGGGACGTAGCATACATGGGGGCCTTCCCCCGATCTCCCCTAAAACTCGTCCTCCGTGACATAATCTACAAAACAGCAAGAAATCCAAACATAATTGGTAAGCCTATAAGACAAATGGTGACGTAAGTGGACTAACAATATTTTAAAAAAACTTGCAGGTATGTACCCAGCACACACTTATAAAGGACCTAAGACCAAGATTGCTATTTAGATATCCTTTGTTTCTACTTGGCAAGAATCAGGACTGCTATTCAGATTTCCTCTGTTTCTACCTAACACCAAATCGGGACTGCTATTTAGATATCATTTGTCTCTACTCGGATTTCCCAAATTTCAAGGCTAACTAGCAGCTATGCCATATGTCTCGCCAGCATTTTGACACTAAATTCCAAAAATTTCTCAAGTTTCTACTACCTGGGACCACTATTCAGATATCCTCTATCTCTACCTGGATCCCCTGTATGTCTCACCATTCCCACTATTCCCGATTACCAGGTAATTCCCCTTGCCCATGTCCCACATTTTTTATTTATAGCATTTAAATTCTTACATATTCACACACTCATATATCAAAAACAAAAAATATATATGTGCATTTTCCTGAAGATAGCATGGCATAAATAATGGCAAAAAATATATGCTAATGAAAATTCCAAAAATAAAATAAGCACTAGAATGCATCTCTAGCAGTATTGCAACTAACATTTTGCAGAAAAAATAAGAGAAGAAGAAAAAATAGACACTGACCTCAAGTGCAGAAAAGACTGAAATGGTACACTAAAATAGCGGACTGAAGCTAAAAGGAAGGACCCACTAAGCTTTAGGAACTCTAGGAATTTTTGAAGAGAGTGAGGAGTAGGGGGGAAGTGTAAAAAAAAAAAAAAAAAAAAAGGCTAAAGGGTCCTTTTATATGATTGGGTTGCCCAGCGGCCCTTCTAAGGCCGTCGAGTAGGCCCAGCAACCCTATAAGGGCCGTAGGGCAACGTTGACCCCAAAAAATTCAAAAATATCATTTTCTCTTCATGGGTCCACAAGAGCATCCAGAACAACGTGGCGTGACCCGTTTAGGCATCAGAGCACCCAAAGTGCCTTTTTCAGCTAAAATGACCAAAATGCCCCTAGTCAGCCCTAGGTTTAAGCAAAGGCCAAAATAGGTCCAAACTCTTGCAAAACAACATTTTTCATAGTTTTACATCAAACCCAAGATTCTCGAGATTTTTAACAATTTTGACCAAGTTTGACTAAGTTTAACCTGAAGTCGATCTTGGGCGGGCCTAAAAACCCTAATTTTGATCTGACTGTCAGAACAAGTTGATACCAATGCCATTGCAAAGATTATAAAATTCTCATTCCAATGACTATTCATGGGTCAAAATCGGAGTTAGAACGACCAAGATATCACAAAAATTGGGATGACGCACTAATCAATGCATCGTGAACTTCCAAGAGCCATAACTTTTGATCCGACCACTGGATTTTGAAGATCCATACCTTTCCAGAAACAGGAAGTCAATACCTTTCCAAAAGTTTCAAGATCAACCTGATTAGAGTAAGTCGCCATCTCAAAAAGTGTGCCGGGGCAATAAATAGCCCTAAGCGCCCCACAGACTAGGAAAGGAAGACATTTTTCTTAATTTCGCTCTCTGCCCAGCTTCTCTACACGTTTTTCTCTCTTCCAAACACCAAAAAAATACTTAAAAACACATCAAAGCTTCTTGATTCTTCTCTCTTCACCAAAAACACAAGTTATTGTTCTATACCCAATCTTCCTTTCCTTGGTTTTACACTTTAGGATTTGGGGTTTAGGGGTGTGGATGTAGCCTTTTGACTACCATCCATACCCCTAACCTTCTAAATCTTTTTCTAGCATTTATTTTGCTTTTATGCCTTAGTAACATGATTTACTGCTTTCCTAGCATGCTTCTTGCTTTCTTTGTATTTCTAGCTTAAATCTCTTTGTTGTTATGTCTTATGCCATGTTTCGTGCTTAGATCCATGTTCCCATATGTTCATATGTTTAGATCTACATGCTTAGGATTTTATGCCATGTTTTCCTGTGTTTTGTTCCCCCTTTTGCTCTATGTTAATGTTAGGGTTATATGCTCACATGCTTCATATCACATTTATGGTTACATCTTGCTTAGATCTACATGTTGTATGTATGTTCTATACTCCTATACTTATACTGAGACTTCATATGCTTGTATGCTTGGATTCATGTCCTTCCATGTCTATGTGCTAAATTTCTACATGCTACATATTTCTATGCCCATATGCCTGAATCTATGCTTCCACATGCTTGTGTGCTAGGATCTATGCTCTCTGCATGCTTTATGCTATCTCCCATGTGTTTGTGTGCTCCATGTCATGTTTGTGTGCCTAGGCCTAGGGTACGTTTGTCATGCCATGTGCTATTGTAGCCCTTTTGTCACTTTATCTTTCTTTCTTGTGTTTTGGCCTATTAGTTCAGATCTGATCTAGACCCTATGGTCTTTGTCACTCTCCTATTCTAGGATTCGCCACGCTTGACGCCTTTTATGGGTATGTGGTTATGTAGATACATCCGACGCCTAGGAGGCCTTGTTTGGATGTAACCACTTGGGACGCATCGCCATGATGTCAGTTGCTTTGTGCATATCTTTCCCCTTTTTCACTCCATGCATTGATATGCTTACCATGCTTGTTTGTGCCACCCGTTGGCTTCATTTGCATCTTTACATGCTTGCCTACATGTCCATGCATGAGTCTTGCTTGCTAGTGTGTTGTCCATGCTTCAACACATTGAAGGTATGGACATTCAATCCAAACCTACATTTGTCCCTCGCAGACACTATCTTTTGTTTGTTTCCTTGCTTGTTTGCCTTTTTTAGTTGTTTGCTTTCTTTCCTGTTATGCTTGCCATGTCTATCATGCTTATCTGCTTTATGCCTCTTTCACATACCCTTTGCATCCTTTCCTTCCATTGCTTGTCTGCTGGTTTCTTGTCTTTGCCTTTGCATGTACACACATGGAGCGAGGACACTTGAAGCTAAGGCATAGTCTCCTAGGCGCAAGTAAAAAGGGTGCAGACGCAAGCATGTCGATATGAGCCAAGCGGTTATGTTTAGTAGGTTTAGGGGTTTAGTTTCTCCCTTTTGGTTATGTACTCTTTTAAACCCCTTCCTTCCTCCTCCCTTTCTCTCTTAGATGGTTTGTGTAATGCCCCGAACCCAACTATTAAGATAGACACGCGATAACAACCGCACTCTTATAAAGTAAGCACCCTACAAGTGTGCAAGGCCTTCTTAACAACTAAAATTTATCCTCAAAATTTCAACAATTAAATTCAAAATACCTCATCAATTTCTATATTCTTTAATAATAGATCTCCAATAATTTAAAAGGAACAAAATCCAAACGTCATGTACATAATGCCACTCGGCCAAAAGATATAAGACTATTACAAGATCATCTAATCCCAAATCACTAAGCTTCTTTCATGCTTACAACACAACACTAGAACTCCCAAAAATTGCCATTCTTCATAATCTGAAATTGGAGTGGAAAAAGGGGGGTGAGTTGACGACTTAATAAGTAACCAAAATCTTAATAAGTCCTATCAAGCAATAGATCTGTAAAGTAATAAGATGTAATATGAGTCTTCAAAAGTTATAATAAGCTATAAGTTTTCAAAAATAACTAAAGAAGTTTCATAGTCTTAAATTAAGAAGTTGCAAATTGATCACATACTTAAATCTTACAAATATATCATAGATGGTTTAGAAAATAGTCAGTTTTTCATATATCAAAAGCTATAACTTACAATAGGTTCCAAAAACACATAAGCAGTTTTAGTGACTCAAAATAGTTCAAATACTCAAACATTTCCAAAATCACATATGTAGTTTTAAGGACTCAAAATAACTCAAATATTTAAACGTAATTCATATTCTTACCAATCTTATGACTATGGTCACGCTATATCCCCGTGACTGGACATCAGAGTACCAATGAATAACCCTCATTGGTTGAGTATTAAAGTACCAATGAATAACCTCCATCGGCTGGGTATCAGAGTACCAATGAATAACCCCCATTGGTTTGGGTATCAGAATAACAATGAATAACTTCCATTGGCTGGGTATCAGAGTACCAATGAATAACCCCCATTGGTTTGGGTATTAGAGTACTAATGAATTACCCCCACTGGTTTAGGTATCAGAGCCAATTCATAGTCAGATTGTCCATAATCATATATATAAAATCATAGTTTTTAACAAAAATATATCTTATTCAAGCATGTATATAAAAATCATATACTCAGTATTAAAATATATTTGTAATAATCCTTTACTTGAAATCAGTGATACTATAGAAATAAAAATTCTAACAATTATAAAAAATTTTCAGTAGTTAAAAATAAATTAATATAAGAAAAATAAAACCCAATTAGGATAAGGTTACTTATCTCAATCTAAAGCCTATTCGAAATCCTTGCAGTTTCCCGAGACCAATCCAATGTAAACCTTTTAGCAAACTAAATAAAGAATTTACTCCAAACAAGTTTGTCACTTAGATCCTTGGACCTCAAATCTCAATGCAATCCAACACCATAGAGACAACAAAGCAAAGATGCCTTACACATGAAAAGACTAAGTCCTCGGAAACCTTCAAATAATTGGTATTGGCTTCATCTTTTATCCATCAATAAGGAACCTTACAAGACAAGTCAGTAATGCCCATAATGGCCAACAAGCATCTAGTTATGCTACCCTCAATAAGAATCATGGGATAAAGTTTTGTGCTTTTAGTGGTGAAATTTTGCTTAACTAGATGCATACGGGTTAGCTTCTTAGAAAGGAGAAAGGGCGAGAGGAAGGGGGGGGGGGGGGTGGACGTCAACTCCAGTTAGAAATATTTAGGCGTAAAAAGCAAAATCCTTAGGGTCGCTAGGGTTTACATGATACAATTAGGGTATACATATTGCTAACTTCAATATTAGAAATTACTAAATTAGCCCTAAAAATAAATCTCCTTTTTATTTATTTATTTTATTTTTGGAATCGAGTATTACAGTTTGTATTAGGTATATCATGCCTTGTACCATTCGTCCTCATCTTTAGAGTATGGCGACCCCTGTTTATTTTCCTGCACTTATATTTTAGGCCATACTCTAGGTATGTAGGCATTTACTTTCCTGCTCTATGTGCTCGCATTGTGCATGATGTATGTATATATACCTACTCCCCTCCTTCTAATGTGATCGTCAAAGTCCTTGTCACCTAAGGCAAAGCGATGCCTAATTTCCGGTGCAAAAGTAAGGTGATGTGTCACCAGATTTTCGCCATGGAAATCTGGTACTTGGCTCGAATGCCATAGGAAAGCATAGATTGGAACCATGCCCTTTCAAAAGCCAAACCTCAAAACCCCTATGTATGCAAAGCCCTAAAAACCAATGCCAAAATCATGTTTTTATTGCCAATTTTCGAAAATTAAGGTTTTATCAAAACAAATGACTGTCCTTGGACAGGCGTTGTGGGGTGCCTAACACCTACCCCACATGTAACCAAACTTCAGAACCTAAGAACCAAGATTTTTTGCCATCCACATTAGATTAGGAAAAATGCCCTTTTTCTTAACCTAGGATCGGTAATAAAATCAACTAGAAATAGGTGACCAATCACACCTTAGAAAAACCCAATGATTGGTGGTGACTCCACTTACCTTTGGTAATCCCTTAAAATTTGGCCTAGATTCCTACCATAAAACCAAAGGTAGACCTACCTTCCTCCACCAAGAGAGAAAGCACCCAAAGCTCCACTCGAACACACACACCGATCATTCAAGAGGGGCCCTCCAACGGGGCCCTGCGCACATGGGAGCTATCGCCACGGCGGGTGGTCGAATGAAGGCACGGTGGTGGCAGTCTTTCCGCTAGCCGATCGAGGTTGGGCGTTGACAATATATATATATATATATATATATATATATATAAAATCTAGAAGTTTAATTAATACATACTTGGGTAAAATGGAAGATGTGTATTAGTTGTATCTTGCTTGCATGACTGTAGGTTTAAAATATTACTTGTATTTGTGGGTTATTTGGGTGTGACTTTAAAGGATGAACATGTGAATGCTTCTTTTTCTTGAGACATGTGAGGGCATTTAGGAAAAAAAGTCTTTGGATGACAATTACATAGTAGTTGGATGTTTAAGAAAGATGATTAAGAAGCAAGAGGGACAGGCTGTTAGGTAAGATGAGAACTAATTTCATAGTTCACTCTCCACAAAGTGCAAATGTGTTTCTCTTCCTCATCATTTAAATTTATTAGCATGATTTCCATTTTAAAGCAATTGGATAGGGTGTGTAATGAGAGCAATTGGGTGTTGCCAACTTACTGTGTATTCACATCAGATGGTAAGATCATCTAATTTAATTTTATATTCTAAATAACAGGGACCTAAAATACTTTTGATATGCTGTCAATGAAGTGCTGTTGGCGTAGCTGTTTATGTATTTCATATGAAACTGATGATCGAAAATGTGTAATTTATATTGCAAGTTTATGCATTTCATATGAAACTGATGATTGAAAATGTGTAATTTATATTCCAATTACTAGAGCATTGGATTGGTCCCTGATCACCCATCAAGTTCCTCATTAGTTTTCTAAGTTTCCAACCTTTTCCTTTTTGTTAATTTTCTTCAAGTTTAAAACTGGCTATTCTAAATGTGGGGATGTTTACCAATCAGACTATACCATTAGATGTTTACAAAAATGGTCCTCACAAGGATTTCTCATGTCTTGTATTTATTTTCAAAATTCCTATAAATCCTAAAATATGTTGCCTTATTATGGTATTTGCAAAATCCTAATGCATTGAAATTTGCTGCCTCATTATGCTGTATGCCATAATCCTAGAGGGGATAGGCGAATCTTGAGAGATGATTTGAAAATCTTAATGGTTTCTGTATTAATGTGAAATTTGCCATGGATGTGAACTTTAAATATATTCTTGATAGAAAGCTTTTCTTTTAGTAGTATCTTCACTACTACTTTTGCTGTCATTTTGAGAAACGCATCCAGTGATGTACCTTAAATCTAGAAGATGGCCATTTAGAATTTATGATGTATCTACATTATCCTGCATTAAAAAAGTAATCGTTACTCTGTTTTTCATTTGTAGGTGGATTCAGAATCAATGTCACCGTAAATGGGGTGGATTTTGAATGTACACCAGGTGGTGACACGCGTTCCAATCCTCGGGAAGCAAGAGAATCAGCTGCTGCACAGATGCTGGCCAAGTTACGAGCAATGGCAAGTTCAACCCCATAGCTTTAAGGTCTTTTCAATTACAAGGAATAGAAAGGCATGTTAACTTGAGATTCTTACCATATATAAGGTTCGTTTTGAGCATTAGGATATAGGGAAAGAACACGTATGCACACGGTTCTTATGTTACCATGTTATGGACATCGAAAGCTCAAATCTTTGATGTCTGTGCAGTGGCGACTCCAGAAATTTTTCTTAGGGTGTTTCTAGATGGGCTTGCTCTGTTACAATTTTTTTTTCTTCAGATTCTCTGTTACAATTTTTTCTTTTTTAGATTTTAGTTCAATTTTTTTTTTCTTTTTGCTTGAAAGCAATGTTATGAATACTGTTTTGGACCCTGTTTCGGTTTGTTTAGTGAAACGAAATATTTCGATACCAATCTATTTCGATGTACCATTTTAGGGTGTTTCGGGGTTTCTAAAAAAAATTTAAAATAATATATATTTATATATTCTTATTGAAAGTTCAATATGTGTATAAAACACCCTTGAACGTTTTGACCCCCAATTACAAAATAACCAATTCAAGCTTTATAGCAAACAATTAATATGCGGAACATGAACAAAAGCTTAATACAGAATTAGTAAACAATCTATGCCAATTAAAGTCACATCCACAGCAGAAAATAAAAGGTAAAGATTAAGAGAAGAGAGATGCAAATACAAGGACAATACACGATGTGTTATCGAAGAGGAAACCAAAGCTCTCGGCGTAAAATCTCTCCGCCGCCCTCCAAGTGGTCAATAATCCACTAGAAAATGTAGTTGGGATACATGAATAGCAATAGACCCTCCAAGCATAATCTACCCGATGCACCTAAGCCCTCCAAGCTTCTTGCTCCAACGACATTGCACCGAACCTTTTTCTTTTCTAGCTTACCGGATTCCGCTATAATCCATAGCATCCACCATCCTTGGCATCTTCCAATGCTTCCCAAAACTCCAAAAACACTCAACACTCTAAATGGGTGTGGGTATTGTTTGGAGAAATCTCTTCTCAATAGGTATGACAATGAGAGAGGGAATGAGAAGAGACTACAAAAATTTCTCTCTAAGAATGAGTAGCTCTCTCTAATTGGGTGGGTGTTTTGAAGAAACCTCTCTTAGGGTTTTTCTTTCTGAATAGCCACACATATTTTGTGGGAATGAGGGGTATTTACACTGGTGTGAGAATGGAATGCAAAGAGTCAGTTTTTCCAAAACAGGTTTGGCTGGCGACTTGACCTCGCGACTTGACTGAGTCGCGAGTTCAAGCCGCGAGCTTACTTAATGGCAAGTTAGGATTTTTGTCCTGTAGTGCTCCAGGTGGCATGACTGTTTAGCTCCCCTACATGCTCTGCGCGTGTGCAACTTTTGGCGACTTGCAAGCCGCGAGCCTCCCGCGAGTCCCAGCCACGAGTCTCTGCTTCACTACATTGTCTTGAGCATTTCTTCACACTCTCTCACACACTACCCTTACATGATTCTCACCTAAATACAGAGTTTCTAAGTGTTGTATTACAAGTAAATTTGTCACGGAATAAAGCCAACACATGGTTGATTAAATTCAACCTTACACTTATACAACATAAAATTATTGATCCAAATAAGTAAACTTCAAATAAAACAAATCGTTTAGTTTTTCTTTTTTGACACTCAAATCATTTAGTTATTACATAACAATTACTGTTTTAGAATATTGAAAGTTCAAATATGTGTATAAACACCCTTGAACGTTTAGACCCCCCAATTTACAAATTAATCAATTCAAGCTATATGTCAAACAACTAGTGTGTGGAAAATGAACATAAGCTATAATATAGAATTGGTAAAACTATCTAAGCCAAATTAAAATCACAACCCACAGTAGATAATAAAAGGCAAAGATAAAAGGGAAGGAAGATGCAAACACAAAGACAACACGCGATGTGTTATCGAAGAGGAAACCGAAGCCCTCGGCGTAAAACCTCTCCGCCGCCCCCAAAGCGGTAAACAATCCACTAGAAAATGTAGTTGGGATACATGGACAGCAATAGACCCTCCAAGCCTAATCTACCCAGTGCACCTAAGCCCTCCAAGCTTCTTGCTCCAACGAGGTTGCACCGAACCTTTTTCTTTTCTAGCTTCCCGGATTCCGCTACTAGACCGTAGCATCAACCAATGTAGATTGGTTCCTTCCTAACTACTTCCCAGAACACCAAATAGCCCTCTCACAGTGATGAATAGGTGAAAACAAGGTTTTAGTAAAATGCCTCTCAAGGGTATGACAATGGAGAGGAAGAGAGTTGAGGAATTTGAAGAGACTCTAATGTATAGATTGTAGGTGAATCAATCTCGTTTTACTCTAGAGTTTCTCTCTCAAAATTCTCTCTGGAAGCTTTCTTTCATTTGTGGGTATAAGGGGTATTTATACTAGAGTGAGAGAGGAATGTGAAACGTCAGGATTTACAATACAGGGGTGGCTCGCGGCTTGGCCTCGCGACTTGACTAAGTCATGAGACCCAGTCGCGAGATAACTGTATGGCCAGTTGTCCTGTTTTGTCCTGTAGTGCTCCTGTTCACCTTCCGGCATGCTTGGCACGTGTGCTGCATCTGGCAGCTTGCAGCCGCGAGCCACTCGCGAGATCAAGCCGCAAGTCTCTATTTTCTTGCACACTCTTGAGCAATCAACACTCTATCTCACTCACTACCCTTACAACAAACCCACCTAAATACAGGGTTACTAAATGCTGAAATACAAGCAAATTTGGCACGGAATAAAGCCAATAAGATGGTTGATTAAATTCAACCTTACAATCTCCCCCTTTGGCTATTCCGTGACAAAATCCTAAAACAGACTCTAGACTTAACATGTGAGTTGGGAACAGTTGAACAAAACACACTCACACCTAATTCTAGAAGCTATGAAGCACTTGAATCATAAGAACATGAAACTCCTGAAACACAACAATATACCATGATCATTGTATGCAGAAAAGTATGAAATGCATATGAAACAGGTGTAAGGTGATCAAGCAAAGATGAAGTGAAGTATCAAATCATGGCTTGATCAACCAAGTAATCACCACAAGGTAGTGATCACAATGTTCATTCACACTTGAAATGAACACTTGAACATACAAGTTAACAAGAACAAAGCAAGTTACTTGTATGCCTAACACTCAACCAATGCATAATACACTAAGTATATGCATCTAGGAACAATCCTACAAGGGCGCAAGAGTAACAGTACTTAAAACAAAATGCAAGACATTTAGATAGAAGTACTGATTTAAAAAAAGCATAAAAGGCTGCATAAAGCATGGTACAAACCATAAAGCCTACAAAAATGCATAAAACATAACCCTAAAAGCTTACATAAGTAACATGGGTACAAAAACACAATATAACAACTTAAACTGACGAAAATATAGCAACTAAAACTGAAGAAGAATGCAGAAACACTCCCCCTTAGGGCAGAAACACTCCCCCTTAGGTAATATCCTCCCCCTCTGATCAGGCTATTACTCTCCCTTTTTGTAATGGAATAGGCCATACATTCTCTTCTAGCCTTCTCTGAATCTGATCCAATTGAGTTTGAAGTGAGGTGAACTTCATATCCCATTGAGTGCTGTGATGGTGTATAGTAGATGTGAGTCCAGACATTTTTGTATTCAACTCGTGTACAGAGGATACAATGTGATCAAGTTTTTCATCAAGGGAGAGAGTGCTGAAATGGGAGCCACTATGAGATGCGGAAGTTTCCGGTTTGGCTCTCTTCCGACTATGTCCAATGCTTGCGCTGAATGTACACATGTTGATTGGACTCGGTTTTGAGTGAGGAGATTCATCAGCCGTTGGATAAATTCCCTTGAGCTTCAAGATCCTTGAAATGAGACAGCAGAAAGGAATGCACATTCAGGACTCAATTCGTAGAACCGTTTTGCACAGAACATGAAAGATGTGAGCACAAATGTCAATTTCTACATCAGAGATTAGATCATGAAGAAACAAAGCACGTCCGAGGTTCATATACCCAGTGCTTGATAAGGGGTACAAATTGTGAAACATCACAATTGTAAGCACTCTCAGTTTTGGAGGAAGAAAGGAAACACTGACGGAGTTTCCATTGGATGAGAATTCCAAGTCTTGTCCAAGACCCTCCTTGAGAAGTTCCTCATCAGGACAAAGATCATCATAAACCGATGAGTGTCGAAGCATTGGTCGGTTGATGTGAAGGATCTCTGCCAAATATGCAGGAGAGACTGAAAAACTCTTTTTCCTAACCCAGCACTTAAGTTCATCTTCTTCCACAATCGCTTGGCATAAAATTCCTTTACCAAATCTTCATACGCGTCATCCAGATCAGAGAGAAGGTAATTCCAATCCTTGTGAGCAAACCATTTCGGAATGTCAGTGTCATGAAGTGATGATTGATCAACAAGTCTTTTTAGTAATGG
Organism: Quercus robur; assembly: GCF_932294415.1. NCBI lineage: Eukaryota > Viridiplantae > Streptophyta > Magnoliopsida > Fagales > Fagaceae > Quercus > Quercus robur. Next base: position 24,003,841 of record NC_065543.1, read on the forward strand.
TGTAGTATTTCGGAAATAATTCTCATGAGATTGATAAGCAGCATAGGATCTGAACTTGTTGGGATCGAATCTTTTTGATGAAGAACGAGTGCCTTTTGTTTGAGGTGAGTAGTCATCAACATCAATGACATGTTCCTTCCCTTTGGAATTGCCTCCTTTCACAGCTGCTTTCTTGAATGGTGACATTTCTAGTCTGAATCATGAATAGAGGAAAAGAAAGAACACAATCCAATAGACATTATTAACAGTGGGTTAGTGTCAATTAAGGGATAATGAAGAAACCCTAAAAGCTAGATGGAAATGTCCAGAAAATAGCAATGTGGGACAAAAATGACCCAAATGTAGCTACACAATAGAGTGGGTCAAATTAAAACCACACAAAAATGAGAACATCATACACTCAAGAGATCAAACACAGGTAGAAGAAATATGAACACCAAGGAGAACACAAAAACATGAGGAAAAGGCAAAACAAAGAGTAGAGAACAGAACCCAAACCTTTCCTTGAAGATAGATTGAATGGTAACAAGTTGTTGAAAGAATTTGAAGATTACCACAGTGATGATGCATAAGAGAAAGTAAGATCAGAAAATGAACAGACCCAGAGTTCAAGACAGGCAAATGAGAACCCCTTTTTGAGAAAGGTGTTGAAAATGGGCTCATTTTGCAGAATACGCATTTTTCGCGACTGAAGTGAGTCACCAACAAGTCGCCAGGTCAAGCCGCCAAAACAATCAAAGACAAAATTTTGAAAAATTTCCTAAGTGTTTTTCGCGGCTGGAAGGTCTACCCGCAAGGGAGTCGTGAGCTGAGCCGCGAAAATCTCTGAGTAACCCTCGCGACTGGACCTTCCACTCGCGAACAAGTCACCAAAATTGACCCTCGAACTCGCGACTGAGGCCTGCGACTTGACTAACCCGCGACTGAGTTGCCAAAACAGGGCAAAAAAAAATTTTTGAAATTTTCAGATTTTAAGAACAAAATACTTTCCCAAAAACACCTAAAACATTCAAAAATCTTTTTGTACTTGACTTAACAAAGATTGAGCATGTGAAAACACATTTCATCAAGTACAATTACACAAATGAATATGGCATTTCTTGAACATAGACTTGTGTGTTGTGTGTGGATATCAACAATGAGATAGTCCTTAGTCTATTGTGAAGTTTCAATGATCAATTCAACCAAGGCATACACAATTAGCACTAGATCATGTGACCCATCTCAATTATAAAAATATGCATATATGACTTCCCACAAAACTTGATAACATATCTTGGAGCTTTACATTTGACTCCACATTCAATCATAACAATTAATCTTTTTGATCCTTTTGAGACAATCACCTCTCATTATGAGAGTGATATTTGATATTTCACTTTAATGAACAAGCCTTTGGCTTTTCGAATAAACAATCACTTTAATTTTTGGTTGCTTTCCCTTTTTCCTAGTCAAATACTAGTATGTGCAATAGGCTCTTGTAGCTCAATATCTTTTTTCATTTGGAGATTAACATTTGATGAGCTCTTTTTAGTAAAAAAATAAAGAGTGGGAAGATATATAGATACAAGTCTATGCATGTCTCAAGATCATCATAACCATTCACTAATCATTCATGACAAGTTTGAAGATCTATTTACAATAAACACATAGATTTCAAGATTTCTCCTACAGTGATAAGAGTGCAAGGAAACAAGCTATGCTCTAAAATGCACAAAGCCATTAGCACTAAGGTACAAGGCAAAACAAGTTTTGAGACAAAACTCAACTATGTCAATCAAACTTTTTGATTTTCTAATTTTTATGTGATTTTTGGATTTTTTACATAAAAGAAGAAAAAGATTGATCAAAAATAAAAAAGAGCAATAGTATGCACAAATAGACAAACAATCAATAATCATGCTACACAAAGAGCCAACAAAGTAGTGTGTGCCCCAACACAAACAAACTTATCATATTATAAATATGTGAAGGACACATCACACAAGAGAGTCAAGGAATTGTACCAACACCAATGGTCTTACGGAGTGATTCAAACCGTGGACCATCGAGAGGCTTGGTGAAGATGTCCGCCTTTTAATTGTCGGTGTGTATGAACTCAAGACACACAACTCTTTCCTCTACCAGATCACGAATGAAATGGTAACGTATCTCTATGTGTTTAGATTTTGAAAGCTGGACAGGATTTTTGGAAAGATTGATGGCACTGGTGTTGTCACAGAAGACACACATCGTCTCTTGAGGAATTCCATAATCATGAAGTAATTTCTTCATCCAAAGAAGCTAAGTGTAGCAACTTCCAGCGGCGATGTATTCTGCTTCAGCAGTAGATAGAGACACGGAATTTTGTTTCTTGCTCATCCACGAGACAAGATTGTTACCAAGGTAAAAGCAGCCTCCTGAAGTACTCTTCCGATCATCTACACTACCAGCCCAGTCAACATCTGAATACCTGGCAAGACAATCATTTGAGACTTTTGAATACCACAGACCATAGTTTGAAGTTCCATTAACATATCGAATGATTCGCTTAACTGTAATCAGGTGAGATTCCTTTGGATTAGCTTGATATATGGCACAAACACTAACACTGAATGCAATGTCCGGTCTACTAGCTGTAAGATAGACTTACTTCTACTTTAGAAGAATCAACATTCAGTTTAGTAGATGAGCTCATGGGAGTGGAGGCATGTTTTTTGGAGTCTAGTCCAAACTTCTTGACAATGCCTCTAGCGTACTTCTCTTGTGAAACAAATATACCCTCCTTCTGTTGTTTGACTTGAAGACCCAAGAAAAATGTGAGTTCTCCCACCATACTCATCTCAAATTCCTTCTTCATCTCCTCAGAAAATTCAATAGCACGATCTTCAATGGTTGCCCCAAACACTATGTCATCAACATAAACTTGTGCCACAAGGAGATAATCTTCATCATTTTTGACAAACAAAGTTCGGTCGGCATATCCCCTTTTGAATCCTCTATCTAAGAGGTAATGTGTAAGCCGATCATACCAAGCTCTAGGTGCTTGTTTTAAGCCATAAAGGCCTTTCTTCAATCTTAATACATAATCAGGAAAGTGAGGATCCTCAAATCCTTTTGGTTGCTCAACAAACACTTCTTCATTTAGGTATCCATTCAGAAATGCACATTTTACATCCATTTGATAGAGTTTGAAATTCATAGTGCATGCAATGGACATGAGAATTCGAATGGATTCAAGTCTTGCCACAGGAGCGAAGGATTCATCAAAGTCTACTCCTTCTACTTGAGTGTATCATTGAGCTACTAACCGAGATTTGTTTCGAATTATCTCTCCATCTTCATCGGTTTTGTTTTTGAAAATCCATTTTGTGCCTATGACATGAACATTTCCAGGCCTTGGAGCAAGTTCCTACACATCATTCCTCATAAACTAATTCAGCTCTTCATGCATTGACTCAACCCAATTCTCATCTTAAATGGCCTCTTCTACCCTTTTTGGCTCAAATTGAGCAAGGTAGCAATGATATGTTATATGATTGGCCAACAGGATGTTTCCTTTTCAGAGGCGAAGACCTTCATCTAGGGACCCTATGATGTTGCTTTTCGGATAGTTCTTAATTACTCTTGAAGATGGCTTCTTTGATGTGGAGACTTCATCACTTCGAGAGATGGGAGGATGGACTTCTGGAGGAGTAAGAGGACTTGATGTTCTAGACATCGATCTCGTTTCCATTCTTGGGTTGATGAGAGTCGATTCCTCTTCTGGTGTAGGTTCTTCAACTTCTATCTCAAGAGCTTCGACCTCAACATCGGGTTCTTTGGTGCTCGGTCCTTCTCCATCATCAATGATCTCCACCTTAGATAAGGCATCATCAATCTTGACATTGATGGACTCCATCACTGTCTTAGTTCTCTTGTTAAAAACTCTATACGCCCGACTCGTAGTAGAGTACCCAAGAAAAATACCCCCATCACTTCTCACATCAAACTTCCTAAGATTCTCCCGATCATTTAGGATATAACATTTGCTTCCAAACACCCGGAAATACTTCACTCTAGGCTTCTTTCCAGTCCAAATCTCATAGGCGGTCTTCTTTGTTCCTACTTGAAAAAGTATTCTATTGCCAATGTGACACGAGGTGTTGACAGCTTCTCTCCAAAACTTTTGAGGTATTTGCTTGTTAAGCAACATGACTCTCGCCATTTCCTGAATCACCCGATTTTTTTTCTCTACCACTCCATTTTTTGTGGAGTTTTGGGGGCTGAAAATTCCCTTTTGATTCCATTCTTTTCATAGAAAGACTCGAATCTTGCATTCTCAAATTCCCTTCCATGATCACTTCTTATTTTGGCAATAGGGACCCCTCTCTCGTTTTGTAGTTTCTTGCACAGAATTTCCAACCTCTCACATGCTTCTGATTTTTCTCTAAGAAATTCAACCCAAGTGTACCTTGAGTAATCATCCACAATGACCATAATGTATCTCTTTCCTCCTAGGCTTTCAGTTCTGGTAGGCCCCATTAGATCAACATGAAGTAACTCTAAACACCGAGAAGTAGCAATCACATTCACCTTGTGATGACTTGCCTTTGTTTGCTTTCCCATTTGGCATGCACCACAAATGGTCTTCTTCACCTTTCCAAACTTAGGAAGTCCCTCAACTGCTTCAAGTTTGGACACTTTAGCTACTTGTTTGAAATTAGCATGCCCAAATCTGTGATGCCAAAGTTCCAACATATCAACACGAGCGCTTCTACACGAAATGGGTGTCGTGGGAACTACTCCATAACAGTTGTCTGTAGTCCGATTTCCCTCCAAGACCTGAATCCCTTCTTCATTGATGATCAAGCATCCCTTCTTAGAGAATTGTACCAGGAAATCATCATCACAAATTTGAGTGATGCTCAGCAGATTTGCCTTCAGCCCTTTTATGTATAACACATCTTTCAACAGCGGTAGTCCAGGTATCTCGATAGTCCCTTTGCCTAGAACTTGAGCATGACTTCCATCACCAAAAGTCACATAATCACCAACCTTTTCTTTGAGTGTCTTAAACAGTGACTTATCCCCTGTCATATGGCGAGAACAACCGCTGTCAAGATACCACAAGCATGCATTAAACACATTCAATGAGGTATGCACAAATAAGCTCACATGAAACAAACATTCTTGACCTTCAAACAAAAACTCATCATCAGTTTTCATGCTTTTGTTAGATTGACCATTCATTTTCAGACTTTCAATCATCTCACACAACATTCTATTCTTTCTTTTATATTTCTTAATTAACGATTTAGATTCAGATATGCTACTGTGTAAGATATGATTCTGATTTTCAAAATATTCCAGCATGTGAACAAATATCCTAGCATGTTTCTTAGTTTTTAACAACTCTACAAGTTCATTGGTAAGACACCCTTCAAACTTATGCATAGAGTCATTTTCACAAACACTTAAACTACAATTCAGCATGGCATTTTCCATAACAGCTACCACAACACAGGGGTCTAGGATCGCACTTAGGTAATAAAACCACAACAAGTGCACCCGCTCTGATACCAAGTGAAATTTCAAATATGTGTATAAACACCCTTGAACGTTTAGACCCCCAATTTACAAATTAACAAATTCAAGCTATATGTCAAACAACTAATGTGCGGAAAATGAACATAAACTATAATATAGAATTGGTAAAACCATCTAAGCCAAATTAAAATCACAACCCACAGCAGATAATAAAAGGCAAAGAGAAAAGGGAAGGAAGATGCAAACACAAAGACAACACGCGATGTGTTATAGAAGAGGAAACCGAAGCCCTCGGCGTAAAACCTCTCCGCCGCCCTCCAAGCGGTAAACAATCCACTAGAAAATATAGTTGGGATACATGGACAGCAATAGACCCTCCAAGCCTAATCTACCCAATGCACCTAAGCCCTCCAAGCTTCTTGTTCCAACGAGGTTGCGTCGAACCTTTTTCTTTTCTAGTTTCCCGGATTCCGCTACTAGACCGTAGCATCAACCAATGTAGATTGGTTCCTTCCTAACTGCTTCCCAGAACACCAAACAGCCCTCTTACAGTTATGAATAGGTGAAAACAAGGTTTTGGTAAAATGCCTCTCAAGGGTATGACAATGGAGAGGAAGAGAGTTGAGGAATTTGAAGAGACTCTAATATATAGATTGTAGGTGAATCAATCTCGTTTTACTCTAGGGTTTCTCTCTCAAAATTCTCTCTGGAAGCTCTCTTTCATTTGTGGGTATAAGGGGTATTTATACTAGAGTGAGAGAGGAATGTGAAACGTCAGGTTTTACAAAACAGGGGTGGCTCGCGGCTTGGCCTCGCGACTTGACTAAGTCGCGAGACCCAGTCGCGAAATAACCGTATGGCCAGTTGTCCTGTTTTGTCCTGTAGTGCTCCAGCTAGCATGACTGCTTACCTTCCGGCATGCTTGGCTCGTGTGCTGCATCTGGCGGCTTGCAGCCGCGAGCCACCCGCAAGATCAAGGCGCGAGTCTTTGTTTTCTTGCACACTCTTGAGCAATCAACACTCTATCTCACTCACTACCCTTACAACAAACCCACCTAAATATAGGGTTACTAAATGCTGAAATACAAGCAAATTTAGCATGGAATAAAGCCTATAAGATGGTTGATTAAATTTAACCTTACAAATATAAAAACATAAATATGTAATTAAATAATGAAAAACAACAACCAAAAATAGTACAATAAGAGTGTATATATGTATATCAAGGGAGTCAATACCGTACCAGAAGCTATTTCGGTTTAGTCAAAGAAATGAAATATTTTGATACCGATTAATATCTGTGTACCGTTTCGAAATTACAAGTAATTATATATATATATATAATTATTTAAAATGATAAATTTACATTTTATATATTTTTATTTTTAGAATACATATGTAACCAATTGAATCAATCAATAATAATAATGGTAATCTATGATTTCAAAACATTTTTTTTTTTTTGAGAATCTATGATTTCAAAACTTAAAAAACCAATAATATATATATATATATATATATATGTCAGGGTGTTCCCAAGAACACCCTAACCTGAAAAAAAAAAATATATATATATATATATATATATATAATAATTAAATTTTTTTTATTTGTTTACCCTCTAAAAAAAATAAATTAGAAACACTCTCGATCAAAATTAGGAATGATAGGCCACAAACTGAATGACCCCTTATGATAGAAATTAATTAATTAATTAGTCAAGTTGTTAATTAATCAATTTATCATGCAAACGCGTAGTGGCACAAACAAATTATCAATAAACTAATTATGCAGTAGAAAATAAATAACACGGTGATTTGTTTACGAATGGGGAAAACCTAACGGTAAAAACCCCACCAGGTGATTTTCAGGTCACCACTCCCGAAACTCCACTATTATCACAACAAGCGATTACAAATAAAGGAATCCCAAGTACCTTACCAACCTACAGTTGAACCCTTACCCCAATACCCAATTGGACTTATTCTGTAGTGACAGTTCCTCTTTCTGATGCACAACTCTCAAGTACGTAACTAACCAATTGCGCAGATCCTAGTACGCGACTTCAATCACCAACTAAGAAGATTGTTGGTTGCAAAGTTCTTCAGTTCATCCACATGATGAAGATCAAGAAGATGGTTGGTCACAAAACCCTACGGTGCACGTACACAATAACTTCTTCAAGAGAAAGAGATGAACTAGGGCAAGAACTTCGTCTCCGGTCACAATTTGCTTGAATAGAGTTTGCTCAATGCTTGTGCAACTTGTGAACTATTTGACTGCCCTTAAAATAATCCTTTTATATGTCCAGGGTTAGGAGAAAAGAAAGCTCAAAGACATATTCACGGATCCCAAGAAAATCAGATAGAATTCTGAGATTCTTAAACCTCGACAGATAGGAGGTGTCAAGCAGCTGTCGAGCACACCAATCTTTGAACAGCTTTCTTAAGCTCGATAGATGCAATTGTCGAGCCAGCTATCGAGCTTTAATGAATTTGCACTATCAACTTGGTTTCTTGGACAGACTTGAAGGCTTCAACACTTGATCTTGAAACATGGTTTCTTGAAGTATTTAAACACATCCTAAATCTACCCAAATACAAGTAAAGTGCGTTTTGTCAAAGGATAAGTCAATTACATAAAGTAGTGACATATGTTCCTAATAAGTGAAACACATATGTCCTAACAAGGAACACCCTCAAATAAAAAAAAAATAAAAAAATTATTTGTTCCATTTTCAAGCAAAAAAAAAAAAAAAAAAAAAAAAGAGGGTTTCAGCCGGTAACTGGATATCGGAGCAAAACAAAAGTTTTGATTTCTTTGTAAATTTTTGGGAAACAAGAGGGTTGAAAAGAAGTAGAGTAAGAAGAAGAGGGTTTTGTAAAACCAGATTTAGTAGACGTTGTTGCTACAGAACACCATTGCTGCTACTTTTGCTTCTTCTTCTTCTCGGTCTCGCTCTCACCAACACATCTGTCAAGCCTCTTCTCTTTTTTCCATTTCACCTTTTGGTTTTCACCCCACGTGAATTTCTTATGGAAATTTAAATTGAGATGGGAAGTGAGAGGACTTTGTCTTTATCTTCCCTCTTTAGCCCCACATGGTCATGTGACCAAGTGAAAAGACATGGGTTAAAGCTTTGGACAGATGACCACAAGGCAAGCTTTCAGCCTTTCACTCAGGTGATTCAAGTCCTCGTAAATGGTTCCCATTGTACCATTCTCACATCAATGTACTTATATTCACCTATTGTAATAAAGGTTCCATATTTTCATATATATATATATATATATATATTATTGGTTTTTTAAGTTTTGAAATCATAGATTACCATTATTATTATTATTGATTGATTCAATAGGTTACATATGTATTCTAAAAATAAAAATATATAAAATGTAAATTTATCATTTTGAATAATTATATATATATATATATATAATTAGCAGTAATTTTGAAACAGTACACCAGTATTAATCGGTATCGAAATATTTCACTTCTTTGACTAAACCGAAACGGCTTCCGGTACGGTATTGATTCCCCTGATATACATATATACACTCTTATTGTACTATTTTTGGTTGTTGTTTTTCATTATTTAATTACATATTTATGTTTTAATATTCTAAAATAGTAATTGTTATGTAATAACTAAATGATTTGAGTGTCAAAAAAGAAAAACTAAACAATTTTTTTTTATTTGAAGTTTACTTATTTGGATCAATAATTTTATGTTGTATAAGAAATATAAAAATATATTATTTTTAATTTTTTTTAGAAACTCCGAAACACCCTGAAACGGTACGTCGAAATAGATTAGTACCGAAATATTCCGTTTCACTAAACAAATCGAAACAGGGTCCAAAACAATATTCATAACATTGCTTTCAAGCAAAAAAAAAAAAAAAAAAAAAAAATCTTAAAAAGAAAAAATTGTAACAGAGAATCTGAAGAAAAAAAATAATTTTAATAGAGCAAGCCCACCTAGGAACCCCTTGAGAAAAATTCCTGGAGTCGCCACTGTCTGTGCAAACAAGATACTTCAAGTATTAACTACTTATATAATACCAATAGGTTGATTTCATTGGTCGGTCCAAGTATTAACTACTTACATAATACCAATAGGTTGATTTCATTGATCGGTCCTTGTAAGATGTGGTACACAATTTCTGAGAAAGTGGCCTTAATTCTGTGTCTTCAGTCCAAAGTACAGGTACTTCAACCTACAAATTAAAGGAATATAATTGAACACAGCTCAGCATTTTGGGTTTTCTTCGGATATATACGTCCTGGGTTGGTTACTTAACAGTGGAATGTAGATGCGTTCATAATTTTTCATCTCAGTGTGCTGTAATGCATGAGCACATTGGACTCTAGTGAAAGTTAATATCATTCAAATGAAAGTCATAACTAAATGTCATTTTTTTGCTTTACTTATCTGGTGAATTGACTCAAGCAAATGCAATGTTGCATCAAGGCGGCAATCGATGTGGCAGGATACGACTGGCATCCAGCTAGCTGAATGATATTAGGGAGCAAGAAGTTATGTGTTTGACATTTTTAATTAGTTACTAGTTGCTGCTGCCTTCAGTACAACAGCCAATATATTATTACAGATGAGCGGGGTGCCAAAAATAAATAATAAGAGTGCTAAGAAGTCTCCCTTTTAATTTATTGCATAGTCGAAGTACTGTAGGTTCTGTTACTTTCTCTTTTTCCCTTCTTAGATTTATTTATTTTTATATTATTATAACTAGAATGTTGTAGGATAAGCATTCTATAAAGGGTCTTCAAGCAATGGTGCAGAGGAGGAAGAGGATATTGAAGTATCTCCGAAGAACTGACTGGGTTTCCTACTGCTTGGTTCTCTCTAAACTTTGTCTCCGTGACAACCCTAATTACAAGCACTAGACTAGTCAACATTCAACAATGTGATCCCTCTGTTTTCTTTGTAAGATAATTATTTGGTCTCTTGGATAACAGTGATAACAAGAAAAGTGGGCAAGTCAATAACGTGACCAGCTCTGTGTTTTTTCCTCACTTTTTTGTTAGATGTTTTTGTTTTTGACTTAAGGCCACTATTGTAGTTGGTCTACTTCATTTTTGTTCCATTCCATATGGGAATCAAAGGATATAAATACAGATCATTTTTTTTTTAAATCTATTTCCTATTCTTTAATTGGATTTTATTTTTTTTTATTTTTTATTTATACTTTGAACAAGCTTGTTTTAATGCATGTCTTTTTTAAAGACTAGTCAATATCCGTGCGTTGCACTGGATAGTTAAACAAAATTATATACATATATATATATATATATATATATAGAGTTGGGTTCAATTTACACCTAGTGTAAATTTAAGTGATGTTACACCATTTGTAAGGTTGAATTTAATCAACCATCTTGTTGGCTTTATTCCGTGCAAATTTGCTTGTATTTCAGCATTTAGTAACCCTGCATTTAGGTGGGATTGTTGTAAGGGTAGTGAGTGAGATAGAGTGTTGAAATGCTCAAGAGTTTGCAAGAAAACAGAGACTCGCGACTGGATCTCGCGGGTGACTCATGGCTTCAAGCCGTCAGAAGCAGCACACGTGCCAAGCAAGCCAGAAGTTGAAGCGTCATAGCTAGAGCACTACAGGACAAAATAGGACAACTGGCCATTCTGTTATCTCTCAACTCAATCAAGCCGCGAGCCACCCCTGTTTTGTAAAACTTGACTCTTCACATTCCATTCTCACCCCAGTATAAATACCCCTTATACCCACAAAAGAAAGAGAGCTTCCAAAGAGAATTTTGAGAGAGAAACCCTAGTGTTATACAAGATTGATTCATCCACAATCTTCACATAAGAGACTCTTCAAATTCCTCAACTCTCTTCCTCTCCATTGTTAAACCCTTAAGAGGTTTTTTTACCAAAACCTTGTCATAAAGCTTGAATTGGTTATTTTATAATTAGGGGTCTAAACGTTCAAGAGTGTTTTATACACTAATTGAACTTTCAATTGGTATTAGAGCGGGTACACTTTTAGTGGTTTCATTACCATTATGTGATCCTTGACTCCCTATTGAGATAGATCGGTCTCAATCCCTATGCACCTCCATACTTTGATGGAAGTAATTATGCTTTTTGGAAGGTTTGCATGAGAGCATTTCTATGCTCCATTGATGAATCTGTTTGGGATGCTGTTGATATAGGTTGGACCAAGCCTGAGGAAGTCAAATCCACATGGGATAAGGCAACACTCGCTACATCTAATGCTAACAGTAAAGCACTTAATGCAATTTTATGTGGTGTGTCTCCAAATGAGTTTCATAGGATTTCTCACATTACCGTTGCCAAAGAAGCATGGGAGATATTGGAGACCACCTACGAAGGAACGAAGAAAGTAAAAGATACCAAGCTGCAGGTGCTGACCACTCAGTTTGAGGAGCTAAAAATGAGTGAGGATGAGTCCTTTGACTCTTTCTATAGCAAGCTGAATGAGGTGGTTGTAAGCAAGTTCAATTTGGGAGAGAAAACGGAGGATTCTAAAATTGTAAGGAAGATCCTTCGATCATTGCCGAAAAGTTTTCGTACCAAAGTGACAGCGATTGAAGAGAGCAAGGACCTTGATGACATCAAAGTCCAAGAGCTGGTTGGATCTCTTCAGATTTATGAAATGTCACTGCCCAATCAACGGAAGAGCAAATCTCTTGCTCTTAAGACCATTAATGAGAAGGTGGAGGTCCATGACTCATCGGATGAAGATGTGGTTGACAAAGATGTTGCATACCTTGTAAAAAAATTTTCGAAAATTCTTGAAATTCAAGAATAATGGCAAATTTGGTGATAAAGGGAAATTCCAAAGTTCAGGAAGGGAGAAAAGGGAATTCAAAAAGAAAGATGGAAAAGAATCTCAATCTACACAAGGTGTCACTTGTTTTGAATGCAACGGGCATGGACACTTTAAGAAAGAATGTCCGAATTATTTGAAATCGAAAGGCAAAGTGTATGCCATGAAATTGAGTGACTCGGATTCATCCGACTCAGATTCTGAGGAAAGCTGTGACGGAGAAGGGAATTATTCAGCTTTTATGACTATTACCCATGTTGAGTCTTCAGAAGAATTGAATTTTCTTGTACGAGAACTTGGAGAACATAGTGATGAAGAATCATTGGGAGTTGTTGAAGAATCAGATGCTGAAGAAGATGAACGCACAGCCAATCTTCAAGAGAATTATTACTCACTCCTGGAGAAGTCGAGTGAGTACACAAGGGTGGCTAAGGCAGCTGTGAGAAAGATGAAAAAGGCAGAGGAGGACTATAAAAGTCTCCTAATTTGCTGTAAAGAGGCCAAATGTGAGATAGAAACACTAAATGGTGAGCTGTCAGAAGCTTACACAAAAGTGATATTTCTTGAGCAAGAGGTTGTGCAAGCAAATGCTAAGATAGAAAGGGTCACCACCAAGAAGCTAGATGATGTTATTTCATCACAAAAGAGCTTTTCAGACAAATCCGGGTTGGGATATACCGGAGGGAGTAGCTCATCTGGCAATATCACTAAAGAAGTGAAGTTTATAAAGGCCAAAGAATCAGTTGAAGTTGGCCCTACTGTTGAGAAGCCCAAGATTGAGGAGAAGAGGAATGTGGAGAACCAACGGATGGTGAACAACAATCGTAATCAATCTATGGGCAGGTCTGAATCTCGAGCCAAGTCTCGTCCTCGATCACAAAGAGGTCCTAGATCAAACTATGTGTGTCATCATTGCGGACTTCAAGGGCATACTCAGCCAAATTGTCGAAAGTTGAGAGCAATTAATAATGCAACTACTCCAAGGTCACGAGGACTTAGAAATGACAGGAGAAATTGGACTGGTGAACCATCAAGAGATCAAAGCGGTGATCTCAGAATGATGGACGTGATGAAGATGATTGGTGCTTTCACCAACTACTTGGAAAGCTTCACACGAAGGTTTGAAAGCCCTAACTCTCGTACCCAATTCTATAAGGAAATCACCCCAAACGCAAGTGACGTATGGGTGAAAACGGTACTCATGCATAAGCATTACAACATGTCCATGCATCAATACTTCCTATGCTTTGTGACTTTGTTTGGTTGTTTGCTTTTTAATTGTGTTGGTTGAAATATGTTTGTTTATTTTTGCATTCTATCGTTTATTCCTTTTGGGTTGTTTTTTATCAGTCTTTTCCTTCTTATGTTTCAAAAATCCAAAAACCACATAAAAAGTAGAAAATCAAAAAGTTTGATTGACATTGTTGAGTTTTGTCTCAAAACTTGTTTTGCCTTGTACCTTTATGCTAATGGCTTTGTGCATTTACAAGTGTAGCTTGTTCCTTTGCACTCTTATCACAGTGGAAGAAATCTTGAAATCTATGTGACTATTGTAAATAGATCTTCAAACTTATCATGAATGATTAGTGAATGGTTATGTTGATCTTGAGACATGCATAGACTTGTGCCTATATATCTTCCCTCTCTTTATTTTTGTTTTTGCTAAAAAGAGCTCACCAAATGTAAATCTCCAAATGAAAAGAAATATTGACCTGCAAAAGTCTGTCGCACATACTAGTATTTGACTAGGAAAAAGGGAAAGCGACCAAAAATTAAAGTGAATGATTATTCAAGAAGCCAAAGGCTATCTCATCAAGGTGAAATATCAAATATCACTCTCACAATGAGAGGTGATTGTCTCAAAAGGATCAAAAAGATCAAATGTTGTGATTGAAAGTGGAGTCAAATGTAAAGCTCCATATTATGTAATCAAGTCTTGTGGGAGGTCATATATGCATACTTCTATAATTGAGATGGGTCACATGATCTAGTGCTAATTGTGTATGTCTTGGTTGAATTGATTATTGAAACTTCACATTAGACAAAGGACTATCTCATTGTTGATACTCACACACAACACACAAGTTTATGTTCAATGAATGTCATATTCATTTGTGTGATTGTACTTGATAAAATGTGTTTTCACCTACTCAATCTTTGTTGATTCAAACACAAAAAGATTTTTGAGTGTTTTAGGTGTTTTTGGAAAGTATTTTGTTCTTCAAAAACTGAAAAATTCAAAAACAGTGTTGCCCTGTTTTGGCGACTCAGTCGCGGGTAAGTCAAGTTGCATGCCTCAGTCGCGTGCTCGCGGGTCAGTTTTGGCGACTTGTTCGCGAGTGGAAGGTCCAATCACGAGGGGTACACAGAGATTTTCACGGCTTAGCAACTCCCTCGCGAGAGAGACTTCCAGTCGCGAAAAACACTTAGAAATTTTTTCAAAACTTTTGGCTTAAAGTGTTTTGGCGGGTGTATCTGGCGACTATCTAGCGACTTACCTCAGCCGCGAAAAACGCGTGTTTTGCACAGTGAGGGCAGATTTTAAAATCTCTTTCAGTTTTCCCTCGAACTTTATGTGACTATTAATTTTCTCTTTTGTCTGAAATTTCCCAAACACTCCGTGTAACCCACTTCGAACTCCATTGTTACTTCATTTCTTCTCAAAATCATCAAGAAAATGTATGAGTCTTCTCTTCCTCACTTCATATTTTATGTTTTAAGTATTATTTTCTTGCCTTTTGAGTTGATACTGTATTTTGTAACATACTGTGTTCAAACATTTTACTCTTAGATTGCTGGGTATGGTTGGTTGTGTTTGATGCTGATTTCATCTGTTTTCATATTGTTGGTCACATTGTGCTAATCTTTGTTCTGTGTTTTGGTTTTTGTTGGTTTTCTTACTCATTTCGTAAATGGGTTTGGTGTTTTTCTGTGTTATACTTCGTTTGTGAGTATGAGAGTTTAAATATGTCTATGGCTTTGGATTGCCTATCTTATATTACTATGTTTTTATGTTGACATAACATGTGTGTGCTTCTGTCTTGAGAGTATTACTTTAAAACACTCCATTTTCAGTATGTTATGTTCCACTGCCATTTGCTCTATTTTGGATGTATGTGGTTTTCATTTTTTTATTGATGTTCTTTGCCTGTTCCTTTCTTCTGTGGTCTATTTTGTTCTCTACTGTATTTGATCTGTGCATATCATGATCATGGTAGATTGTCTTTTTGAAAGTTATTTATAAATTTGTGTTACTCTGTGCTCTATTACACTTTCACCATTTTGATGCACCTGCCTCTTTTTTTTTTTTTTTCAGTGTTGCTTATGGTTTTATTTGGCACTGACCTGACTTATGTTTGTAATTGTGTGTGATATCTCTGGTTTACACTCATTTCTGAATCTAATCAAGTTGATATCTGTCCTTTGTGGTGCTATTTTTGATTCTTTGCTGTGTGCCTATTCTCTTGCAGATGTCTCGTCGATCCTCTAAGGGCAAAGACATTGTAACTGATGATCCATCAACCCCAGTTGCTAAAAGGACTCGACTCTCATCTCAGTCATCTCAAGACTCCAATTTGGAGAGGTTTAGAACCCCGCTTACCTCACACATCTACTCAAACATTTTTGAAAGGGCATCTCCTATAGTGGAACAAGTGGTTGAGTTTAACACCTTAGGGACCACTTTTATCCCTCGAATCTTTGAGCCAAGAGATTGGGCAAACTTATTTGGGAATTTTGACGACCCAATGGATGAACTGGTTAAGAAATGCTACTCTAATTCAAGTGATCTTGGAGTTGAGTTAATTTGCTGGGTAAGAGGAAAGGAATTTATCATCACCCCAAACTCCATAGCCGAAATTCTTCGCATCACTAGACCTACGAATGTGGATCTAACTCCGTATGATGATCGAACTCCAGAGACTCAAGACATTCTACAAGTTCTTGGACCTAACCATGAAGTCTCTAGTACAGGCACATCCATAAGCACTGCCAAGTTTGCACCTGAGCTAACCACACTAAAGCTGATCATGTTTTCCAATCTCTACCCATTGTCCAACACGACTTTCATCAATCTTAGAAGAGCTCAATTCCTCTGTGATCTTATTACAGGAGCCCCCATTGATATTTAGGCCCACATCTTCCAAACAATAAGGAAGACCGCAGCTCGATCAGCAACTCGAGGATGTATTCCATTTTGCAGTCTCATCATGAAGTTCATTCTTCGTACATTGTTCCTCCCTTAGATGGAGAAATGATGACCCGTCTGCGTCCAATTTCCATGTTTACTCTACAAGCCAGCAAAAGTCATTCCTCTAAAACACCAAAGAGTTCACACATCTCTCCGGTTACTCCATCTGCTCTTGAGTCAGAGACATATGTACATACCACACCTACTTCGCGTGTCATCCCTGAAGTTCAACATACTAGCATTCCACAATCATAGTCTGATCCTCAAACTGATAGAGTGGGTAGTTTGCTTGAAAGTATTCAGAAGCACATTGAGGAAATGGTGACACTTCTCTACTCCACCAACAACCATGTTCAAATGCGACTCAAGACCATGGAGAATCAGCTAGAAGCTATTCAACAAAAGTTGGACGACAGTCTTTAGCTATTCGTGCCAAAAAGATGGAGAGCATATAGTAAGGGGGAGAAAAGTTCAAAGGGAAGTGTGCGTAGTAATAGGGGGAGTACACATACTTTTGTTATAGTCTTACCTTTTAATTTATAGGTTTATGTTATTGGATAATTATTGTTTCTATGGGTTTGATACACTATGGTTTTCGTGTATGTTTGTTTTTAACTCATAACACATGGATGGTTTTGAAACTTGGTTTACTTTATATATATATATATATATATATATATATATATATTGTTGATGTTTTGGTTTGTACCCATGTTGCTTTTTTAAGCTTTTAGGGTTTATGTTCTTTATCTGTAGGCTTTATCGTCTGTACAATGCTTTATGCAGCCTTTTATTTTTTGTTTAAATTAGTACTGTTAACTAAATGTCATGCATTTTCTTGTTAAGTACTGTCACTCTTGTGCCCTTGTAGGATTGTTCCTAGATGCATATACTTAGTGTATTGTGCATTGGTTGAGTGTTGGGCATGCAAGTGACTTATATTGAGTTTGTTAGCTTGTTTGTTCAAGTGTTCATTCCAAGTATGAATGAGCATTGTGGTCACTAACTTGAAGTGATTGCTTGGTTAATCAAGCCATGGTTTGTTTCTTAACTCCATCTTTGCTTGATCACATATTGTCTGTTTCATATGCATTTCATGCTTTTCTGCATACAATGATCATGGTGTATTGTTGTGTTTCAGGAGTTTCATGTTCATATGATTCAAGAGCTTCACAGTTTCTAGAGTTAGGTGTGAGTGAGTTTTGCTCAACTGTTCCCAACTCACATGTTAAGTCTAGAGTCTGTTTTAGGATTTTGTCATGGAATAGCCAAAGGGGGAGATTGTAAGGTTGAATTTAATCAACCATCTTGTTGGCTTTATTCCGTGAAAAATTTTCTTGTATTTCAGCATTTAGTAACCCTATATTTAGGTGGGATTGTTGTAAGGGTAGTAAGTGAGATAGGGTGTTGAAATGCTCAAGAGTGTGCAAGAAAACAGAGACTCGCGACTAGATCTCGCGGGTGACTCGTGGCTTCAAGCTGCCAGAAGTAACACACGTCCCAAGCATGCCAGAAGTTGAAGCGTCATGCTAGTTGGAGCACTACAGGACAAAATAGGATAACTGGCCGTTCTATTATCTTGCAGCTGGATCTCGTGACTCAGTCAAGCCGCGAGGCCAAGCCTTGAGCCACCCCTGTTTTGTAAAACCTGACTCTTCACATTCCATTCTCACCCCAATATAAATACCCCTTATACCCATAAAAGAAAGAGAGCTTCCAGAGAGAATTTTGAGAGAGAAACCCTAATGTTATACAAGATTGATTCATCCACAATCTTCACATAAGAGACTTTTCAAATTCCTCAACTCTCTTCCTCTCCATTGTTAAACCCTTCAAAGGTTTTTTACCAAAACATTTTCTCACCACATCCATTACTGTGAGAGGGCTATTTGGTGTTCTGGGAAGCAGTTAGGAAGGAACCAATCTACATTGGTTGATGCTATGGTCAAGTAGTGGAACTTGAACCTAACTCATATATATATATATATATATATATATATTTGTTTATTTATTTAGCTTGAAGATATAATCAAACCTATGTAGTTCATTTAAAAGTAATGTCATTAAAGTAATTGAGTAATTGCCCTAGATTTTACATTTGTATATTGATAGCTTCATTTTTAGAAAAACATTGGACCGAATAAGACCAAATTGGACCGAATAGGACTAATGTGGACTGTATAGGACCATTGTGGACCGAATAAGACCAAATTGGACTGAAAAGACCAAAGTGGACCAAATACGACCAAAGTGAACTGAATATGACCAAAGTGGACAGAATAGGACCGAAGTGGACCGAATAAGACCAAAGTAAACAGAATGGACCGAATGGGACCAAAGTGGACAGAATAGATTGAATAAGACCAAATAAGACCAAAGTGGACAGAATGCTGACCATTCATTATCTTAATCCTTTTAGTTAGATTGTATCCTATGTTTTTAAAATATTTCCTTTTTAAGGCGAATCCTCCACTGGGTCATCAACGAATTGAGGTAAAAAAGTAGTGCTTCTCAAAAATAATAAGGTTAAGCAGAAAATGTGATAAATGAAACAATTAGTTACGAAGCATCTCAAAATAGTAAGCCATATTCCCAAGATACTCACACTGTTAGTTAAACAGCTGGAAAACAATGACACTTCTAGTTAAACCACACACATGAAACTAGTTACTTGGCATATATACATATCTTATTGAATACCACAACAGGAAGTCATACTTTTGCATTCATTTACTCATACGCTATCTCGTCAGTTCATCAACTTCATTATCCCCCACAACATGGGCCACCACTTCATTCAACATGTTTGCACTCAAGGTTGCAATCCTCCTTGTGTGGTCACGCTCCTCAATGGCAACTTCCAACTGATACCTCAACAAGGTGTTCCTAATGTCTCCACTGCTATAGTTGGTTCCTTCACTTGGAAACATGCTTGGTGGACTTGAGTTCAACATGTTCGAAGTTGCCCACGATGCGGACGCACCACCCTGCACATCCATACCATTACGATGCAAATACTACATGTATGCGACTTCCGCTTCCCTTCGATCTTTATATGATTTGTGATTGGCGTTTGGAAACTTATGAACATCTAACTAATTGTTGTATATGCCTGGAACATGACCATTAAACACAATGTAGCTACGTCCCATCCTGCTCTATAAACACGCACTGCTGGGCTGATAATACTAGACGTTGCACCTATTGACGTTGGGGGGTAGTTTAAATGACTCAACTTGTACAGGTTGAAATGCTTCTAACACATGCATTGGACACCTACTACGTAATACCCAATCACAGTTGAAAGATTGTAGTTGCATAGATAGTAAACATTCCTTTCAACACATGCATAAGTACTGAATACTATGCAGATACTTTCTACGCATTACAAACCTAGAGAGATTGATCATATACAACATGAAAGTCTTACCTTCAGAAATCAATTGGAAATAGTACTTCGCCATCTTCGAACGTGCTATCCTGCGAAGTCCTTGCACCACAATGGTGGATGCATACTTTCTTAATAACAGAGTAGGTCTGAGTGTTTATAGAGAACATGGGAAGAGTAACTCGATATTTTAAGTATCGAGTTACATAAGACATAACCTGATTATATAGACGTCGAGTTATGCACAAGACCCCACTGGATACTTGGATTCCTCTTGAATTACATCTAGATTTGTCCAAAGGTCTGGACTGCAAAGGGCATAGCTTGACTCCGCAATAATCGAGTTACACACAACTTGATTCCTCATTTGTCGAGTATCTGAAATTGCCATCACATCATTTGTCGAGTATCTGAAATTGCCATCACATCATTAGCCTTTTATAAATGTTACTCAGCCACTGAAAAGTCGAGTTATTTAATAACTCGACTTTATGGATGTCAAGTTATGATTTGTTACCCAGGGACCACATATCAGAACCCATGCACGACTCTGGGTGTTCAGTTCTGAAAAGCTTAGCAGGTAAAGGAGAGTAGTTTGAGCGTGTTGGCATTTTCCTTCTCGCCATTGCATCTTCACCAAGCGCACTACAGTTGTGGTCCCATTCTTCTCTGTTGTGGCACATCTCCCTTGATAGGTACAGAGCTATAAATATATGAGATTGCAACTATATCTTGACTTTTGCAAAAAATGTGATTACACTTACTGTGGCACTTTAGTATGAATGTGATTACACTTTAGTATGATTCTGACACTGTGTATGTATATATATATATATATATATATGAATGTATGTATGGATATACCTATATATAAACAAACATAACTACACATATATGATCATATATATATATATACACTTCTGCATTCCTACATAGGTATATTAGTGTTCACATGTACTTATCACAACAATGATGTAACAAACAATCATAGGTTTAAATTGTCTGGTTTAAGTGCATGTTTTTGTACAAACAAATCAATTTTTTTAACAATACTTAGGATATCATTATATTGTGTCTGTAAAAGTTTCATTATATGTTCACGTGCGTAAAGATTAATTACAGTTGCGTTAGCATAACCCCCTATCTTTTGCATGATAACCACGATTAATTATCCTTATCCAAGTCTGCCATAGGTCATCATTACTTCTATGTTTACTACAATGGGGAGCAGTATTACCATTACTTGCATAGGCTATCCTATAAAGGCCAGTCACTGAAGCAGAAGCTCATTAAGTTGAAATGTGGAATACACTTGAGAAAAATTCACCGGAAGATAATGACAGCTCTAGGGTTGGACAAGGAGTCACATAAGATATCCATCGTGTACCGTGCCCCTCAGCTAATTGTGAATTCTCAGGTTTTCTACAACTCAAATCCGTTGCTTTCCGATGATGATGTGGAAAGTGATTAAACTGAATGTAACTTGTATGTAACTTGTATGTAACTGTTGAGGTTGTTGAGTTCCATGCTGGTGCAAGTTTGTAGCATGCCAGCGGGGTGGAAAAGCCACACTCATCTCCGTTTGATGTGTATCCTTCCATTGCCGATGCCACGCCTTTGCCCCACAACACTCAACCATGCAATGCGGTTGATGATTTGGATGACACTGAAGAAGCCAAACTTTTGGGTGCCACCCAGACACATGACGTGGGCGGGTCTAGTCACGCATATGATGATGTCCAGGCCTATTGGATGGGAGACTTGATATTGATACTAGTCAAGATGTGTACGAAGAGTTCATTGATAAAGATGGACCGGTGGACAATCAAGAGGTCTTAGATAATGAGGAGGCTTGCCCTAATACTGTTCCTATCCCAGAATGGTTCACATCAAACATATGGGACAATATTAATGACCCATCACCTTCTATGGATACAGGACATCTTACAAGTTGGCATAAAGGTGGCCAACCGGCAAAGGGGATGCTATTCAAGAATAAAGCCTCTGTTCAGTATGTGTTGACCTTGTACTCTGTGGAGAATAATAAGCAATACAAGTACATCAAGTCTGACTCCAATAGGCTGGTAGTGCAATGCATACATGATGCATGTCTGCGGTCAATTCAGATTATTTGCAGCAAGAAGCACGAGATGTGGCTGAAAGTTCAAATAGTGTATAAAACACCCTTGAACGTTTAGACCCTCAATAACAAAAATAAAAATTCAAGCTTTATGACAAACAATAAGTGTGCGGAAAATGAACACAAGCTATAAACAGAATTGGTAAACAATCTAAGCCAATTAAAATCACATTCACAGCAGAAAATAAAAGGCAAAGATTGAGGGAAGAGAGATGCAAACACAAGGACAACAAAACGATGTGTTATCGAAGAGAAAACCAAAGCCCTCGGCCTAAAACCTCTCCGTCGCCTTCCAAGCAGTAAGTAATCCACTAGAAAATGTAGTTGGGATACATGAACAGCAATAGACCCTCCAAGTCTAATCTACCTAGTGTACCTAAGCCCTCCAAGCTTCTTGCTCCAACGAGATTGCTCCAAACCTATTTCTTTTCTAACTTCCCAGATTCTGCTACTTGACCATAGCATCAACCAATGTGACATTGGTTCCTTCCTAACTACTTCCCAGAACACCAAACAGCCCTCTCACAGAAATGGATATGGTGAGAAAAGGTTTTAATAAAAAGCCTCTCAAGGATTTAATAATGGAGAAGAAGAGAGTAGAGGAATTTGAAGAGTCTTTTTTGTGAAGATTGTGGATGAATCAATCTTGTTTTACTCTAGGGTTTCTCTAGCAAAATTCTCTCTGGAAGCCCTCTTACTTTCGTGGATATGAGGGGTATTTATACTTGGGTGAGAATCGAATGTGAAGAGTCAGGTTTTTCAAAACAAGGCTGGCTCGCGGCTTGACTGAGTCGCGAGATCCAGCCGCGAGATAACTGAATGGCCAGTTGTCCTATTTTGTCCTGTAGTGCTCCAGCTAGCATGACGCTTCAACTTTTGGCATGCCTGGCATGTGTGCAGCTTCTGGCGGCTTGTAGCCGCGAGTCACCCGTGAGATCTAGTCGCAAGTCTCTATTTTTCTTGTACACTCTTGAGCATTTCTTCACACTATCTCACTCACTACCCTTACAAAAATCCCACCTAAATACAAGGTTACTAATTGCTGAAATACAAGCAAATTTGGTACGGAATAAAGCCAATAAGATGGTTGATTAAATTCAATCTTACAATCTCCCCTTTTGGCTATTCTGTGACAAAATCCTAAAACAGACTCTAGACTTAACATGTGAGTTAGAAACAGTTGAACATAACTCACTCACACCTAACTCTAGAAACTGTGAAGCTCTTGAATCATATGAACATGAATCTCCTGAAACACAACAATACACCATGATCATTGTATGCAGAAAAGCATGAAATGCGTATGAAGCAGGCATGATGGAGTTAAGAAACAAACCATAGCTTGATCAAACAATTAATCACTACAAGGTAGTGACCACAATGCTCATTCACACTTGGAATGAACACTTGGACATACAAGCCAACAAGAACAATGCAAGTCACTTGTATACCCAACACTCAACCAATGCATAATACACTAAGTATATGCATCTAGGAACAATCCTACAAGGGCACAAGAGTGATAGTACTTAACAAGAAAATGCATGATATTTAGTTAGAAGTACTGATTTAACAAAGCATAAAGGCTGCATAAAGCAAGGTATAGACCATAAAGCCTACAGAATGAAAACAAACCCTAAAAGCTTACAAAAGTAACATGGGTACAAACCACATTATATACTGAAAAACATCATCAATATATAAAAAGTAACAAAGTTTCAAACCATCCATGAGTTATGAGTTTGAACCAAACATAAACCATAACCACAATGTATCAAATCCATAGTAACAACAATTATCCAAACCATAATAATATAAACATAAACATTAACCAAGTAAACAAGATAAACACAGTTTTTGACTGCTCCCCCTCAAATTAGTACTCCCCCTCAAGGGCTGCTTCAAAAAAAACTTCTCCCCCTTTTTGACCGGAATGGCCAAAGGGTCACTGCTCATGATGTGTGGTGATGCTGTCAAATTTTGCTGTGAGAACATTAAGTTGGTCCTGCATGGTTGTTATCCTCTCAGACTGCTCGGTCTGGACCTCTCTGAGCCCATCAAGTCTATCCAGGATGACCTAAAATGCATCTGGAGGTATATCGGAAGTAGTTGATGCTCTAGTCCTTTTGCCTCTCCTTCTGGGTGTTGAAGTTGATGCCTGACCTGCTGCCTCTGCCTCAGTCTCCATTAGGAAACCCTCTCCTTCATCACCTTCATCTTCTTCACCTGGAAGACGAACACTTATCCTCTTGAAGGTTTGCTTGTTAATTGTTGAAGGTGTAGACATGGGACTGATGTCTCGAGGGATTGCAACACCCTTCTTTCTGAAAATCCTTATGAGTAGGCTAGGAAAGATCAATTTAGGTCTAGAAGTGGTTCTAGACTCATCCACAATAGTATCAAATATGTGGGAGCTGATATCAATGAATGTCTTTTCCTTGAGCTCCATAAAAAAAATAGCTCTGGCATTGTTAATTGTAGTCAAATTCTTTATAAGATACAGGTTAAACATCATGATAATAGTGAGACACCTCGTGTCCACTGGAAAGGCTGTGGTATTAAGGCATTTCCCTTATGTCTGTCCACCAATCCTCTGTTGTACAGTTTCTATAGAAAGCATCCTATCCTTATAGTTGATGAACTCATAATCTTCTAACCCCTCAAGACCTAGCACATCATCAATGTCATGTGCATCTAAGGTGAATTCTGTTCCTCTAACCCAGCAACTTAACTTGTCTTCCCTTATCACAGCATTAGAGTAAAACTCCCTAATCAAGGGTTCACACATAACTGGTAAATCACTTAGCAACTTTTCCCATCCTCTCCCCTCAAAACAACTAGGGATAAAGGTGTCTCTCAAATCCTCCAAATCCACATGCCTTTCTTGT
This sequence comes from Quercus robur, assembly GCF_932294415.1. NCBI lineage: Eukaryota > Viridiplantae > Streptophyta > Magnoliopsida > Fagales > Fagaceae > Quercus > Quercus robur. The sequence continues at coordinate 24,028,787 of NC_065543.1, forward strand.
ATGATTCCTGCCTTTAAGAAAAAATTCTTGTATCTCTCAAAATGGGAAACAGACCTAAATAGATTATGGTCCATTTTCATTCTCTTATCTGCTTTCTTGGCAGGTGTTTTCTTCTTTGGGGATGAAGGAGCCATCTGTAGACAAGCAGAAAAGGCCACAACAACAAAGCACAGTACATGTATATAAAAAATATTAGTACTCTGTTAGTTTCATAAAGAGATAAGAGTAGAGCAACAAGACCAAAGATGGCTTAAAGTCAAGTAAAGAGGAAATGGCTTAAATCATAAACCAACAACTCAAATGAGTGTACCCATTAGTAGATACTCAAGACCAAACAACATTTTGGAGAAAAGTTCTAAAGATGCATACAATAACATCACACAAGGGGCAAACATATGTCAATGAGACATATCTTGATGAGAATGAGATGACACAAAATACTCAAGACAGAAGCACACACAAGATATACAAACACAAAATCAAATCAATATATCCCAACAAACAAAACTCAATCATTTTCAAACAACAAACCAAAGTAAGATCAAACAAAATGGGTATAAGTCAGTCAACAAACCCTAAGCTTAGAGTAAGACAAATGATAATGAACAAATCTAGCAACCTAAACAAGTTCATATAAACCAAGATCCTCAACACGCCATACATTGACAAAGCTCAACACCGAATCACCAACCCAACACAAATTAGAAAATCAACTCATAGAATCAAGAGGGAAATGCTCAAATCAATAAATACTGAGTGAGAAAGTGAGAACCCATACCTTTTTCTTGAAGATTTTGAGTTGAAATGAAGAAAAATGGAGTTTGGAGAGAGTGACACAAGGTGTTTGGGTCAGTTTCAATCATAACATTTGATCTTTTTGATCATTTTGAAACAATCACCTCTCATTGTGAGAATGATATTTGATATTTCACCTTGATGAGATAGCCTTTGGCTTTTTGAACAATCATACACTTTATTTTTGGTCGCTTTCCCTTTTTCCTAGTCGAATACTAGTATGTGCGACAGGCTTTTGCAGCTCAATATCTCTTTACATTTGGAGATTTACATTTGGTGAGCTCTTTTTAGCAAAAACAAAAAATAAAAAGTGGAAAGATATATAGCCACAAGTCTATGCATGTCTCAAGATCAACATAACCATTCACTAATCCTTCATGACAAGTTTGAAGATCTATTTACAATAATTACATAGATTTCAAGATTTCTTCCACAGTGATAAGAATGCAAAGGAACAAGCTACGCTCGTAAATGCACAAAGCCATTAGCACAAAGGTACAAGGCAAAACAAGTTTTAAGACAAAACTCAACAATGTCAATCAAACTTTTTGATTTTCTACTTTTTATGTGGTTTTTGGATTTTTGACACAAAAGAAAGAAAAGATTGATCAAAAGCACCATTAAAAAATTTTGAATGATAGAATGCAAAAACATACAAACAAATTTCAACCCACACAATTAATAAGCAAACAACCAAACAAAGTCACAAAGCATAGGAAGTATTGATGCATGGACATGTTGTAATGCTTATGCATGAGTACCCTTTTTCACCCACACGTCACTTGTGTTTGGGGTTATTTCCTTATAGAATTGGGTACGAGATTTAGGGCTTTCAAACCTTCGTGTGAAGCTTTCCAAGTAGTTGGTGAAAGCACTAATCATCTTCATTACGTCCATCATTCCGGGATCACCACTTTGATCTCTTGATGGTTCACCAGCCCAATTTCTCCTGTCATTTCTAGGTCCTCGTGACCTTGGAGCAGTTGCACTATTTATTGCTCTCAACTTTTGACAATTTGGTCGAGTATGCCCTTGAAGTCCGTAGTGATGACACACGTAATTCGATCTAGGATCTCTTTATGGTCGTGGATGAGACTTGGCTCAGGATTCAAACTTGCCCATAGATTGATTACGGGGATTGTTCAACATCTGTTGATTCTCCACATTCCTCTTGTCCTCCGTCTTGGGCTTCTTAGCAGTAGGGTCAACTTTAAATGGCTCTTTGGCCTTTATAAACTTCACTTCTTTGGTGATATTGCTAGATGAGCTACTCCTTCTGGTATATCCCAACCCGGATTTGTCTGAAAATGCTTTTGAGATGAAATAACATCATCTAACTTCTTGGTGGAGACCCTCTCTATCTTAGCATTTGCTTGCACAACTTCTTACTCAAGAAATCTCACTTTTGGGTAGGCTTCTGACAGCTCACCATTTCGTGTCTCTATCTCACATTTGGCCTCCTTGTAGCGAATTAGGAGACTTTTATAGTCCTCCTCTGCCTTCTTCATCTTTCTCACAGCAGCCTTGGCCACCCTTGTGTACTCACCCGACTTCTCCAGGAGTGAGTTATAATTTTCTTGAAGATTGGCTGTGCTTTCATCTTCTTTAGCATCTGATTCTTCAACAACTCCCAATGATTCTTCATCACTATGTTCTCCAAGTTCTCGTACAAGAAAATTCAACTCGTCTGAAGACTCAACATGGGCAATAGTCATAAAAGCAGAATAATTCCCTTCTTCATCACAGCTTTCCTCAGAATCTAAGTTGGATGAATCCGAGTCACTCAGTGTCGTGGCATACACCTTGCCTTTCGATTTCAAATAATTCAGACATTCTTTCTTAAAGTGTCCATGCCTGTTGCATTCAAAACAAGTGAAACCTTGTGTAGATTGGGATTCTTTTCCATCTTTCTTTTTGAATTCCCTTTTCTCCCTTCCTGAACTTTGGAATTTCCCTTTATCACCAAATTTTCCATTATTCTTGAATTTCAAGAATTTTCAGAAATTTTTCACAAGGTATACAACATCTTTGTCAACCACATCCTCATCCAATGAGTCATGGACTTCCAAATTTTCACTAATGGTCTTAAGAGCAAGAGATTTGCTCTTCCGTTGAGTGGGCAGCGACATTTCATAAGCATGAAGAGAACCAATCAGCTCTTGGACTTTGATGTCATCAAGGTCCTTACTCTCTTCAATCGGTGTCACTTTGGCACGAAAAATTTCCGGCAATGACCGAAGAATCTTCCTTACTATTTTAGAACCCTCCGTTTTCTCCCCTAAATTGAACTTGCTGACAACCACCTCATTCAGCTTGCTATAGAAAGAGTCAAAGGACTCATCCTCACTCATTTTGAGCTCCTCAAACCAAGTGGTCAACACCTGCAGCTTGGTGTCTTTCACTTTCTTCGTGCCTTCATAGGTGGTCTCGAATATCTCCCATGCTTCTTTGGCAATGGTAATGTGAGAAATCCTGTGAAACTCATTTGGAGACACACCACAGAAAATCGTGTTAAGTGCTTTACTGTTAGCATTAGATGCGGCGAGTGCTGCCTTATCCCATGTGGATTTGGCTTCCTTAGGCCTGGTCCAACCTATATCAACAGCATCCCAAACAGATTCATCAATGGAACATAAAAATGCTCTCATGCAGACCTTCCAAAAAGCATAATTACTACCATCAAAATATGGAGGTGCATTTAGGGATTAAGACCGGTCCATCTCAATATGGGGTCAAGGATCACACTATGGTAATGAAACCAATAAAAGTGTACCCGCTCTGATACCAATTGAAAGTTCAAATAGTGTATAAAACACCCTTGAACGTTTAGACCCCCAATAACAAAAATACCAATTCAAGCTTTATGACAAACAATAAGTGTGCGGAAAATGAACACAAGCTATAAACTGAATTGGTAAACAATCTAAGCCAATTAAAATCACATCCACAACAGAAAATAAAAGGCAAATATTGAGAGAAGAGAGATGCAAACACAAGGACAACACAACGATGTGTTATCGAAGAGGAAATCGAAGCCCTCGGCGTAAAACCTCTCCGCTACCCTCCAAGCGGTAAGTAATCTACTAGAAAATGTAGTTGGGATACATGAACAGCAATAGACCCTCCAAGCCTAATCTACCCAGTGTACCTAAACCCTCCAAGCTTCTTGCTCCAACGAGGTTGCTGATCGGTGCAAAACTACAAGTGCACAATATCGTAGTTTTATAGTAAAGTGATGAGAAGAGTATCGTCCTCAGGGATTGGTAACTTACTTTTAACAAATACCAAAATTATGCTAATCTCGATTTTATCTAGAGAAGTCAACAAGGTTTTTGTAATTGGAATTCAAAATAAAATCAATTTAAATAAAAGATACGCAGAGGAAAAGAAAGATGTTGCTTGAAAAACAACTTAATGAGAAAGAAACTTCTAGGAAATCGATTTCACCTAATCCCTTACTATGCTTTACTCATCTAGTTAATTTAATTTAATTCTCTCTGTTTGTTAGCAATCTCCAAATTCTTCCAAAAGCCTCTTTCGACAGTCAGTTGGAAACATTCTTGTTCATCAATTGACACAAGAGTATGCAATTTAATAAAGTAAGAAAGCATTAAGACCAGCGATTTTAATACTACATAGGTTCATACAAGTCTTTCGATCTCTATATTTACCTATGCTAAAATATTCAAGATCTATCCTATAATTCCCTCTTTCGACAGCAAATCACAAGATCAAAATAATATAATTGATGGCCAGTTAATTAGAAGCAATAAGCTCAAAATAAACCAGACAAACATGAAGAGAATTAATTCAAATTACCATAGAAAAGCAAGCATAGTTCGGAATTAGATTACATCGTTTTCCCAGAATAAAGAAAATTTAGTTCATGCTAAAAATTAAATTCAACATAAACGAATTCACCATAATTTTTCTGAGAAGATTTGAAGGAAAAAATGAATGCAAAAGAATCCTTTCCAGTGTCTTTTCTGCTTCAGCGCCTCCTTTCTGCTTCAGCCCTCTTTTCTGCTTCAGCACACCTTTCTTCTTTACTATTCAGCGCCTCCTTCTTTCTTTTTGTTCTCTCTGTTCAGCGCCTCCCTCTTTTCTTAAACGTGTTGCCCTTTTTCAGCCCAAAAACGTTGCTCTGTTCAGCCCAAAAACGTTGTTCTGTTCAGCCCAAAAACGTTGCTCTTTTTTTTTTCCTTGCCAACTTCTAAGGCCATAAAGAAATCTTCCTTTGATTCCGTTTATCCAAGACCCAATATTCTCTCTAGCTGCTTCACATCTCTTTTATTTGAGTAAATCTTTATTTTCTTCAAATCTGGAATAAAATTTAAATAACAAAAATCAAGTCTAAAATCAACAAAATAAATAAAATTAGACTAAAGTTTAAAGTTGAGAAGTGATAAATTACACTCAATTATGCAAGTCATCAGTTGCTCCGAACCTATTTCTTTTCTAACTTCCCGGATTCCGCTACTTGACCAAAGCATCAACCAATGTGAAATTGGTTCCTTCCTAACTGCTTCCCAGAACACCAAACAGTTCTCTCACAGAAATGGATATGGTGAGAAAATGTTTTGGTAAAAGGCCTCTCAAGGATTTAACAATGGAAAGGAAGAGAGTAGAGGAATTTGAAGGGTCTCTTTTGTGAAGATTGTGGATGAATCAATCTTGATTTACTCTAGGGTTTCTCTCTCAAAATTCTCTCTGGAGGCCCTCTTACTTTCGTGGGTATGAGGGGTATTTATACTTGGGTGAGAATGGAATGTGAAGAGTCAGGTTTTCCAAAACAGGGCTGGCTCGCAACTTGGCCTTGCGGCTTGATTGAGTCGCGAGATACAACTGTGAGATAACTGAATGGCCAATTGTCCTATTTTGTCCTATAGTGCTCCAGCTAGCATGACGCTTCAACTTCTGGCATGCCTGGCACGTGTGCAACTTTTGGCGGCTTGCAGCCGCGAGTCACCTGCAAGATCCAGTCACGAGTCTCTATTTTTCTTGCACACTCTTGAGCATTTCTTCACACTATCTCACTCACTACCCTTACAAAAATCCCACCTAAATACAGGGTTACTAATTGCTGAAATACAAACAAATTTGGCATGGAATAAAGCCAACAAGATGGCTGATTAAATTCAACCTTACAGTGGCTGATCACTAGATGTAAAGGTCCCCACAGTTGCACATTCCTCCATGTAGTGACCAATGGACAGATGATAGATTTGAGGTTCATTTCCATTGCACTTGAGCAGTATTTATGGGAGGACATTGCAAGATCCATAAAGGACCTACGTAGTATGCTGCATGCAAAGCATGGGCATGAAGTAACTATGTACAAGGGTTGGGAAGCGAAACAGAAGGCAATTGCACGTATTTATGAGGATTTTGATGAGTCGTATGCAGAATTGCCATGGTTTCTAACGGCAATGGATGATGCAGATCCAAACACTGTAACTTTGTTAAAGTGCAACCCCCGTGTCTCGGGGACTTGTATGTTCAACTCAATGTTTTGGGCTTTTGGTTCGTGTATTAGAGGGTTTTGGCATTGCAGGCCGGTGATAAGCATTGATGCAATGCACCTCTATGGCAAGTATAAAGGCAATCTGTTGATAGCAATGGCAACAGATGGTAACAACGAGGTTTATCCACTCATGTTTGCCGTTGTTGAAAGTGAGAGCACAAAGACATGGTGATGGTTCTTGGCATGCCTGCTAACCTATGTTATAGATCGGACCAATATGTGTATAATCTCCGACGAGCATTGTGGGATAAAATCATGCTTTGATGACATCACTAACACCGGTACTGCCTTCGCCATTTAGTAAGCAATGTTAACACTAGGTTCAATAATCTGGCATTGAAGGACTTGGTATGGAAGGCAGCAACTACAAATCAAGTTAGGAAGTTTGAAAACACAGTGGATTTAATCAAGAATTTCAATTCAACAACGTACGACTATCTTAAGGCTGAAGACAAGGAAAAGTGGACACTTGCACATGACCATGGGCACCGATATGGAGCAATGATAACCAACTTGTTAGAGTGCTTCAATGAGGAACTTAAGGGAACACACAGCTTGCTCATAACCGCAACGGTGAAGTTCACATTTTACAAGGTGAACTCATACTTTGATGATCATCGAAACAAAACCCTATAGCAGATGGAAGAGGGGCAAGAATGGTGTAAATATGCCTATGACAAGTTCGAGGCAAATCAAGAGAAGGCAAAGCTCCATATTGTTAGCAACAGTGCTTATATACAGTGGAGACATAGTCTAATCTTTTGGCTACTAGCAGGGGATATCACACCCATAGGGTTGATCTCATAAAGATGATGTGCACATGCGGGAAATGGGAAGCATGCAAGATCCCCTGTTCACACTTAATAGCAGTTTATGCTAAGTATAACCACAATGTGATAGAGTTTATGGATCCCTTTTACCGAGTGTTCGAACGGTACCACAGCTATGAGCCGATATTCCAACCATTGAAAGATAGGTTAGAATGGCTGGATCTGAAAGAAAGGAGAACGGCGATGCCAAACCCACGATTGATCCGAGAGAAAGGTCGGCCTAAATCCACGAGAATCCACAATGAGATGGATGAGCATGATTGGGAGTTGCCAACCTCTTTGTGGATTGAGAACGGACCGAAGTCGAAGTGTGGATTATGTCACCAAGAGGGGCATAATCGTCGTAGATGTCTGACTCGGAATGTGGAATCAACAAGCCGTGGTGCTTCATAGCAGGTAACAATTACAAGTTATTCTCATCATCTGTTGTCAATTAGTCTTGTTAATAGCATTGTGTAGACATTATGAATTCACATGTTTAGGTATGCATGATGCTAGAGGTCTAAACTATGATGATATATGTATTTGTTAATAATGGATGAAGGAGTTGATTTTTAATTGGCAAATTTAGTGTTCCCCTACATTTGTAGATATTAAATTATATAAGTTGTAATTAAGATTCGTGGAGTAATTTTTAAATTGGAAACATGATAGTAATATCAATGTATCAAATTTAGCTTAACTTTGGGCAATCTTGTGATTAGTTGTACAAGTAGTTGCTTCTTCTAGTAGATGTAGTATTGATGTACTTTTCTTTATTCTTGTGCAAAAATGGGATTCATGGTAAAGAGACAATTTTTGTAGTGCTACCTGAACTCAAATCTCTTTTTGTAAAGTATGAGAAGACATCATTTATATATAAATGGTTGTACTTACTTTGTGAACAACTTGGTTCAATGGTTATAAAAGTATAATGGCTCTTTATTTCCTTTGTAGATTGTATGGATAAAATTTTTATGGATGTGGTTGGAAATGAATGGACGATTTGTTTACATAAGTGGTTGGAATTGTATGGATGATTTGTTTATGAAAGTGGTTGTGAACAGGCACAATTTTATGATGAATAAACGTGTAAAATTAGTATGGTTATGAACAGTTTTGCATGAGTTCTCAATTTAAGGCTACATGCATGCTTCAAATAACTTGATATATTAGATATCAAGTTACATTGCACGTAACTCGATTATAGGGAAATCAAGTTATTCATAAGACCCCTCTAGGCACTTGGATTCCTCCTAGATTGCATCTGGATCCCTCCTGGATTGCATCTAGATTAGTCCAAAGTTCTGGACTGGACCTGGAACCAAAGGGAGTAACTCGAGTTTGTTGTTATCGAGTTACATTGCCCGTAACTCGATTATAGGGAAATCGAGTTATTCAGAAGACCCCTCTAGACACTTGGATTCCTCCTAGATTGCATTTGGATCAGTCCAAAGTTTTGGACTAGACCTAGAACCAAAGGGAGTAACTCGATTTTGTTGTTATTGAGTTACATGCAATGTAACTCAATTATAGAGAAATCGAGTTATGCACAATACCCCCCTAGATAGTTGGATTCCTCCTGGATTAATCCAAAGTTCTGGACTAGACCTGGATCTAAAAGGGCATAATTCGATTTTGTTGTTATTGAGGTACTTAGTAACTCAATTCTTCAATCATCGAGTTACATGTAACTCGATGACTTATAAATTGAGTTATGCCCTAACCCACAATGATAAGTTCACCATTTCTGCAGAATTTGTAGCAATTGAAGTGCACATTTTTTATTGCTCTTGACACATCTGGCTAGAATCGACAATTTCCCGCGCAAATTCTTTGAAGATTTTATACAATAAGACTCTTTTAACCGTTATTGTCTTTAAAATTACACATGGTGGTGCATTATTCTCCAAGTTTTGTTCTCAATTTAAAACTTCATTGTTTATGTAGATTGTGATGAAATTGGGTGTTTGGCTCTGAAATGCTTAATGGGTTAGGTAATATGAATGTTGTTTGCCTGTTTAATACTCTGTAGTTGCAAAAGGTACATTAGATTTTGTTGAAAACTAAAAATCTAGGGCTGATAATGCATGCTTGGCAATTTGGAGATTTCATGATTATGGGTGCAAATGTTAGAATTGGTTAATGGGCCCTTGTGTATGCATGCGAAATTGGGGATTTTCATAAACATGGGTGTTTTGTTCTATACCGGTCATTGCAAACTTAGTTGTTGATAGGTTCTATACCTTTCATGGCTTTAATAGTTGGGTTTGGTATAGCATATTATGTTGATGGATTAGCAAAACCAAGACGAAAATAAAAAATATAATATATGAAGGTACAATTGGGAAATGAGTACGAGTTTGTGCATATATATTTGTCCCCGTGGCTGTTTGTGTGTTGGTGGATGAGAAAGTGTGAACAAATTTAAACGAAATTGGGAAATGAGTATTTAGTGCTGAAACATTCATTGTTACTTTGATGAGTATTTTTGGAAGTAGTTTTCCCCCTTTAAGCTATTGATAATAATTGTTTAAGACTTTGATTAGTATTGTTTCCTAATCAAGATGACTGTCGAATATATTTAGGGTTTACCAAAGTAGTACTTCATGCATAATGCGTGTCTACGCATCTTCTACAGTAGGAGGATTAGAATGTGGGTGTTGTGTTTAACTCTTCGTAATGCAGTTTTTGGAGTTTTTGGTTTTGTTTTTTTGTTAGCTGATCATGTTTCCATTGCTGACCATTAGTTAGTTATGGCGCTGAGGAGGGCTAAGAGGGGAAAATCCAAAGCTGCATCCGAACTTGAAGTGGTGTTTGATCAATTAAGGTTTGAAACACACAAGGATGAGCAAACCTTTGAAACCTTGATTAAGTTTAGGTCTATTTGGTTAGAAAGGCAAATCAATGTAGATGAATTGCATCCTTCTATTCGTGGGAATCTACACTCTAGGCATTGGCTGTCTCTGTGCACAAATATACAACCCTCTCCAGCTAACTCAATTAGAGAGTTCTATTCGAAACTCTCGGTGTATGAGGATGTTCACAATGGTCATTAGTTGACATCGTGGATACATGGTGAAAGGTTTACAATAACTAGGGACGTTGTATCCGAAGCTCTTGATATACCATGTGTTTATAGACCTACTTATCCATACTCTGAGTCTCCTCATATTAATGATGTTATGGATGTTCTTTGTGGAAGATCAGTCACTTGGGGTTCTGACCTAAGTATTAGCTCAAGTGAGTAAACTGAGCTTAATTATATCTTCTTTAGGATAGCTTGTCACAACATCTTCCCTATCTCTCATGTTCATACAATCCCTATAGATGGGCATTTCTTTCTTTACGCCCTCATCACCGATAGCTCCATTTGTTTTCCTTCCCTTTTCATTGAAACCATTGTGGAGGTGCGTAGGAGCCACATCCTTGCCCTCCCAAGAGTTGGTCCACATCCTTGCCCCCATAGAAGCCAAATTTCTAAAACAACGAAATGCCCAAAAGAATTTTGTCAACCCCAATGTTGGTTCATCCAAGAGACCACGAGTACGGTTTACTGCTAGAGATGTTCCAGATGAGGACATGTGTGGGGATCCCACAGCTACTGTTGCCGAGGATGGTGATGACGAGGTAGATGTTCACACTGCTGCTGTAGCGCATACAGGCCCACCTCTTCCCTCTCTTCGTGCTATGATGGAGACTGTTATGACAACTCAGGCAGCCCATGGGATGGTCTTCTTGCTGAGGTTGCAGCTTTGTGAGCGGACTTGGCTGACTGTAGATGTCCTGTTCCACCTTCTCCACCATCTGACTCTTGATGATTGCCATTGGTCATTGTACCTAAGGGGGAGACAAATTTTTTGTAGTTATTGTAGCATATTTGGAGAATTGTATGACAGTTCTGTGTGGTGACTTTCAGCCAATTGTTATTTTAGTGGCATTTTGAAGAACATGGTATCTATGGAAAGTAATTTGATATATTAACATGATGGTTAGTTTCATTCCCATCATTATTATTATTAGTATTATTGAAATGGTTCTAACTGTAAGAATCTTTTATGTTACTATGTGATTCTATATAATATCAAGTAGATCCAAAAATGTAAATAAGATTTATTTCATAATTCTTTACAGCATTCACATGTTATTAGATTATAGTAATTATTAATACAAATTGAAGATTTGTGAAAGCACAGTTGGTTTACAAGGTTTGATATTGCCAATGAACCACCTAGGAGATTTTCCTTGGAGTAATGGATTAAGCTAGCCAAGGAAGTTCAGACAGCTATTTTTATTGCAGGTTTTGCTTTTCAGTCATATATTTTCTACTGATTGACCTCTCCTTTTTTATGTATGGGTTTAATATTGGATATTATTGTCCCTCTTAAATCAACATTTATATTATTTTGAATTTGGTCCCCGTGTGGACTGTACCTCATGCATCATATTTTCATTATGAAATTTATTAATGAACCCTTATAGTGCAGTCAGTTTACACAATATTAATGAGATAACAGTAAAATATGTTTAGGTCATGCTTTGCATAACAATAAAAAAAAAAATTAATAAAAATAGAGCGACACTTGGCACGACCTCATGCACACCCACATTAGGTCTAAGGGTTTTTTTTTTTTTTTTATGAAATATTAATTGTTTTTATTTCATGCTATGGAATGGAGTATATGGATGTTAATCTTATAGAAGTCTTATAATGTTATTCAGTATCATTTATTCATTGTGTTGTTCAATTGGTCCATGCATTGCATGGGTTAGTGACCAGTAATAGTCATAATAACTACAACAGTAATAATAAATACAACGGGGTAACTCACATGATAACTTTAAATTCCCATCGAACCTCAAAGAGCATAAATAGTATCATTCCAAAAAAAATATATATATAATAAATAGAGTAACTCAATACGCCAGCTACTTTTGCGCCAAGTCTAGTCCTATCAAATTGCTTCACATGAATATGTACGCAAACTTTCTCAGAGTACCCTCATTAGCTTGTTACTATTGCCCCGATTCCAGTCATATCAAACCGAATCACGTGAATACAATTCAAATGACTAATGTGGCCAACTTTTCCACTACTATGCAACAGCTTCTAATAGTTTCACCATGCTCACTGAGATAGAAACACATTCATGTGATTAATTACGCATGCTTCTACACTACACTGCATGGACCTACCATTGTTGCACCAAGACCAGTCATGTCAACCACATCAGACACACCACACACGCCAACAAATGTTACGGGTGAGTCGAGCCATTTTCTCAATTATGTGTGTACTGTTCGACATCCCATCACTGTTCCACCTTGTCCAGTCAGATCAAACACAAGCCCTACTATCGTTCTCACGTGTATACTTCTGTTACCTGATGCACTTCACTGCATCAGCTCGGGATTGCTGCACCAAGTCTAGTCATATCAAGTGAACAACCTACATGTACCAATTACTATCATGTAGTTGAGCTTACTCCTGTACCAATTATGAACTATTGCACCCAGTGTAGTCATATCAATTAATCAAGCTAACTCATGTACCAATTACTATTAATTAAACAACTTGCACATGGCCGACACTACCACACCATACAGTTGCCCATGCAATCCTTCTATATATAGTCATGTAAGCATCACATCTAGATATACCTCAGTCAAATTCACCTTTTGCAATGCTGATGTGCAACTGGCTCCTTCCCCATTTTCCTGATAACTACAGGAGGGAGAGAGATAACGATGAGAGGGAATATTATGCAGGACTATGGCGAGAATGGAAGTACCGCATGAACGAGTCCAACTCTCTATATAATGATCTCCTTCTACTCAGGGCACCTTTGGTGGACCAAGTCTCGCTGACAATGCCAAGGGGAAACATGGAGCAATGTAGGCAGGCTATGGCCAAAATCCGAAAGGAAAACAACCTGATGTTCCTTCGTAGGTGCAGGTATCACTTGCTGCAGCTTGCAGAAGAGCAAGCCACTGCAACCAACAGGCAGTTCACCCCAGTAGAACGTAATAGTATCCTCAGCTACAAGGACTACCTATCAAAATGAATATCTATGTACTACATCACCTAGCTAGGTTCTATGTGAGGTGCGTACTATCTCTAGAATTATATTATCAATGTTGGTAATGCCAGTTGGTCAATATGCAGGTCATGCATATTGATGGCATCTTGTGTAGGAAAATTTAGGTATTATGTATGTGTTATGCATCTAATAATTTGCCTACCTCTTTGCTATAAGTATTCATTCAAGATTACACATCAAACGTGCATATTTGTGCAAACGATGATAAGGTTTACATAAACCCCTAACCATTGACACTGTTCCCTACACAGTACGAATACAATAACAATGACACACATACATCTAAAACATATATAAGGATAATAGTTATACATCAAAGTACGAGTGGACCACAACACGATTACTCTTCATCTAACATCTCCACGTCCGACTGATAAATATCTGCTGCAAGAAGTGATTGCATGTATCATGCATGCACATGCAACATACACTCCACTAATTCTCGAATCTCCACTTGGGTCCGATATCGATTGAGATGTATCTTCATTCGATTATTTTCTTCTCTTATGTGGCACAATGCTCTACGAAATTCTTTTATAGTGTCTCTTGGCATCTACAATGCGAGTCACCAAGGCACTGGCAACTTATAACTGACCATCTCATCATAAAACATCTCTTGTTCACGGAGTAACCAGTCCCACTCTGCCCTCATGGTATTGTGGACCTGTGCACTATTTTGCAAGTTAAGATTGATTGGATAGCTAAATTCATCTTCTAGGACCCAGCAACGACCCATTGCGTTGAACACATCGTGTGGCTTGTAGCAATAAGGATCACCCATTGACGTTGACTACAATAACATCAAAAGATCGAGTTAGCAATGGGCATTAGCTATTAGTAAATAATGTATAGCTTCATAACATGGTACACGACTAAGACAATTCTAAATTGATGTAGTTTTACATGCTAGATCTATCATGTGGCCCACAACATTAAAAAAAAAAAAAAAAAAAAAAAAAGAATAATCGTACAATGATGCATAATGCATGGCACTGTGAGAATCAGAAATGAGGATCTAGTCAAGCACACTGCAACTATGCAAATATAATTGACTTATACTACTTTACACATGTGGAATACACTGTAACAATGGGAGCATGGGTACTCCTGTTCATGTAACGTTTTTCCAGTTTGTACTGACATGACAAATCCTGATACTCATATATAAATTTTTTTATGATATTTGGACCATGAGATGAGCTTATAAATGCACCATAATACTAAATTGATTATTTCTATCCCACTAACTTCTTCGACTGACTAAGCCATAAGTCGCAATGCCTCAAGCTCAAAACCTATGGTGCGAAACAAGTTTGGATCTACTTCAACAAATTCATCATCACAAATTCCAGCAAAGCAACGACTATAGACATACAAAGACCACTATGGAGGGAAATGGGTTGGAAAGAAAAGAGATTTTGTTAATATTCCAATATACATGTACGAGAGTCTAGGAAGCGTTGGACACATCATGGTCGGTAGACTTGCACAACTGAGTACAGATACCACCGTAATAGAGTTCACCACAGCAGAACAACCATGGTCATAGCTATACGAGAAGAGGTGTGAGCTGGAGGTGTACTGTTAATGGCATGGGTTACGAGTTCCTAAGGCACGGTCAGCCGAGTTACCTAGAGACAAACCTACCAACATACTTGCTCGTCTTGAACGAAAGGATAATCAAATGCAAAGGTGACTAGACCATTTTCATGCAGTCCAAAAGGCTAGGAAACATCTATCAGGGAAGGCGCAAGAGTGACCCATCAAGTCTATTAATGATATTATTACTTTAGATGATGATAAAGATATTTCAGACTTCTCAGATTCAAGCAATGATGATTTCCAAAAATTCCTACCTACAAAGATTAGACGTTGTTGTTAATAACTAGACATTATGTGTAAGACGTAGTGCTGTTGTTAATGTCTGACAATGATGATTATGTACGTTCAACTAAAGTATGGAATGCATTAATGCATGATATGTGAGTCCCACCACCTATGGACGCATATTAACAAATAATCTATAGGGAGACCAGCATACAATTTTATCTATAGTAACCATTTTTATTGCTTTTGCATTGCTGATTTGTTAATAAAAGCCTTCTAGAGTTATCAACATGACCATAAATGTTACTTATCATATTCTTATAATTATATGTTATCCTTCATTTCACTAACCATTTTATAACAATCTAAGAAAAATAAGGTATATAGTTGATTACTTCTTGCTATACTAAAGATTCTCATTCTCTTGTGATTAAAATTTACTACAACAAACAACCAAAATCACACCAATGTACTCACATAACACTCATTCAACCAAAAATAAAATAAAAATTCAGTACAATATCAAATGAAAATACCATTGCCGTAAAGTTCTAGTATTGGTTTTTTACTTGAGGTGATAGAAATTTCAATTCAGTCCAGAAGCAGTTGTGGATCTGTGGAGCAATAGTGGAATTCAGTTCAAACTGAAAGCAAGACAGTTTGAATGGGAGCAAATGTAAGGGTATAACATGAGCATAACTTGATTTTAGAGATATCGATTTTGCTTTATAACTTGATAACTTTATTGTTGGGTATATAACTCTATTTTACAATAATTGAGTTATGTACAGATTTTTAAAAAAAAAATGAAAATGAAAATGAAAATGCCACGCTGGCTCACCAGCATGGCAAAAATCTCGTAAAAACTCAATTATAAGATCATCGAGTTTTACGCAGAACTCGATTATGGTAATGTCGAGTTTCAAAACATGGGTATATCCCTATATAGTTTGAGAAAGGGAGCAAAATGCTGGAAAGTTTGGCTGAAAGGGGTAAAACCCCATTTTGTCCCATAAAGTTTTCAGCAAAAGCCTAGATAAAGTGTTCTCAAATGAACACCGAAAGCATAGTTTTTTTTTTTTTTTTTTTTTTTTCTAAAATAAAAAAAAATTAAAAAATTAAATAAAAAAAAAAAAACCAATTAAAGCATGGGTATGCACTAATCTATGCATAGACTCAACACAACTCCTGCGTATACGGCCTCGCAACTATGTATGTGTTTATGGCTAGTGGAGCTATTCATGGAAAGTTTTTATCGGAAATTAAGTTAAAATTCAAAACCCAATCTCACATAGCATAGGGATGAGTTCTGTACTCCACCAATAAAAGCACTACAAATCTCTAGATCAAAGAGTGAAGGGAGCTTTATTAGTTTATCTATCCTATGTGCTTCAAACTTAGAATTTTATTTTCATCAGAAAACCTCTCTTAGGTTGCTGGTCCACAAGTTGAAAGTTTTACTAACTCTTTTTGTGTTCTATGTGCTAGGTTTAGGGTTCTCTCTTCCTGGCACCTGTAGAATTTAGTCCCTAGCCTTGTCTAGGTTTTCTTTTCCCTTCAGACTTAGGTAAGGCTGATAGGATGGAGTGTTTTGTGCATGCTATTGATGTTGTTGTTCTCTTCTATTGTGTTTTTGGTTGCTAGTTGCTTCGGTATGGCTGGACTAGAAGAGATGTGGGCTAGGTTTTCGCTGTCTGAAGAGGAAGAACGGGATGCTGATGTTGGTGGACAAGAGGAATCCATTATCCATCATTTGGCTGGAAAATTCTTCACAAAAAGGGTCGTAAACATTGATGCCGTGGCCAGTACTTTCAAACCCCTATGGAAACCTAGAGGTGAACTCAAAATCCGGGACGTAGGAGATAATATCCTACTATTTGAATTCAAGGATCGTTTGGACCTTGAACGTGTATTGGAATTCGAACCTTGGTCATATGACAAGAGTTTGGTGGTGTTTCAAAGAGCTTTAGATGCTGAGTCTGCCCCTTCACTCGACTTTACTCGATCCTCGTTTAGGATTTAGATTCATAATGTACCTGACCATCTTTTAATGCAGGAAACTGGTGAATCCGTAGGAAAAACTTTAGGCAAGGTGTTACAAATGGCTAACCCGGAAGACGAAGGGGCTGATGGTGAATTTTTGAGAGTCCGAATTAATTTAGATATTTCGCGGTCACTTCCTCGGTGCTTTAACCTTTGGGCTGAGCAAAAACTTATGGGATGGGTGGGTATTAAGTTTGAGTAGCTTCCAAATTTTTGCTATTGGTGTGGTCGAGTAAGTCATAGCGACAAGGATTGCGAGAAATGGCTTTATAGTAAGGGGAGATTAAGGAAGGAAGATCAGGAGTATGGAGAATGGTTGTGGGCTAATTTTGTTAGGGTAGTGCGTAAGACGATGGCAATTATTTCGGGGAATTCTCGTCGACAAGCTCCTTGGAAGAAGCAGTCCAATGTGCCAAACCAATCTCGTAGCAATGCCAACATTACGCCCATGCAAGCTGTCCCTAGTGATGGTCACGATGTAACAAGAAGGAGGGAGGGAAGTGTGTTCGAAGAGGTGGATTCCTTTCTGCGTCCTTCAACGGTTGTGGAGGTTGGGTAGGTTGAGAACTTGAGTACTGAGATGGTGCATGAAGCTCGGTTAGAGAAGGTTATTGTGGGACGTACCCTCTCTGAAACTGAGGCCTCACAGGTACCTTGTGTTAAGTAAGATTGTCAAGCTAAGACTACGGCCCATGCAGTTCAGTTAGATTCATTGGTTGATGATGATTTATCATAGACAACAGGGCCTACACTCTTAACTAAGGCATGGAAGAGGTTAGCTCGTGAAGTGGACAAGGTTACTAAGGATAACACTTCAGATATTGGGGCTTAGACAATGGATAATAACATTAACTTTGGGAAGAAACGCATGAGCATAGACTTTGAGGATCATATGGAGAGTAAGAATTTTTGTATGGATCTCCATAAGGGTGAGGAGGAACAAACTTTTGAGGTGGTGGCTGCAAGACAGCACCATTGGGCATTATGAGTTGCTTAAGCTGGAACTATCGTAGGCTTGGGAACCCACAAACAGAGGATGAGCTTGTTGCCCTAGTGACAGCAAAAGATCCTAAATTAGTTTTCTTAATGGAAACTAAAGTCGAAAAATATATTCTGGAAAGGGTTGGTAGAAGGATTCAATTTACTAATCTTTTTGTTGTTCCTCGTGTCAATACAGGTGGTGGCCTTGCTTTGTATTGGAAGTCTAATTTGGATGTGGATGTGCAAACTTTCTTTGACTGTCACATTGATGTTATTGTCAACAAAGAGTGGATGACACTTGGCGTTTCACAAGTTTCTATGGAGATTCTGATATTGCCAGTCGGGAAAACTCTTGGGGTTTACTTCAGACTTTAAGCCACCGATTTAATTTTCCTTAGGTTTGCATGGGTGCTTTTAATGAAATTTTTTTTTTATAATGAGAAGATGGGGTGGTTGGACAGGCCAGAATGACAAATGCAGGGGTTTAGGGATGCTTTGGATTATTGTCATCTGAAGGATCTTGGCTTTAATGGATTTCCTTACCCTTGGTGTAACCGTAGACCTGGTGCTCAGAATACGTGGATTCGTCTGGATAGGGGTGTGGCAACTATTGAATGGATTCTTCGCTTTCCTACAACCCAAATTCATCATTTAGAAGCCTTCCATTCTTATCATAAACTCTTGTTGTTATGTTCAGATTATGAATTTAAGCAGTTTTATAGGAAAGGGAGGCCTTTTCGTTTTGAAGCCATGTGGTTAAAAGATAGCACTTGTGAAGAGGTGATAAAAATTCATTGGGTGGTCATATGATATCTAATGAGGTGTGGAGTTTTAATAGGAAGATTTTGGGCTGCCAAGTTAGTTTGACATAATGGAATAAAAAGTTTTTTAGGCATGTTCGAAATACCCTGGCAAAGAAGCTCCGAGAACTTAATCATGCAGAGGAGGTGGGTTGCTATGTCATAAATCTGGGGAGGATTTATAAATTACAAGTTGAGATTTAGAAGCTAAAAATTCAAGAAGAGAGCATGTGGAAGCAGTAGTCCCACAATGCTTGGCTCAAGGAGGGTGATAGCAACACTCGTTACTTTCATTGTCGGGAAAATCAACGCAACAAACGTAACTTCATAGTTGGGTTGGAGGATAGTGCCAATGAGTGGGTGAAGGATGAAGGCTGAATGGGTGCCATTGTTGAGGAATATTTTCAATCCATTTTTACCTCCTCTAAGCCATCTAAGTTTGAGAGTATTTTGCAAGGGATTCATCCAGCTATCTCCAAGGATGTTGCTGGTTTTTTAAGTTGTGAGTTTCATGCATATGAGGTTTGGGCTGCACTTAAACAGATGGCTCCTCTTACTGCTCTTGGTCCCGATGGGATGTCGCCCATTTTTTATAAGTCTTTCTAGCATATTGTGGGAGAGGATGTTACTGTCGTGGTGCTTAAAGCTCTTAATTTAGGTGTGATTCCAGAATCCCTTAATTCTACTTTTATTGCTCTTATTCCAAAAGTAAAGCAACCAAGGAAGGTATCTGATTTTCGTCCTATAAGTTTATGCAATGTGGTCTATAAACTAATTTCAAAGGTTTTGGTAAACCAGCTGAAAAAATTTTTAGCTAATGCTATTCCTGAATTTCAGAGTGCTTTTTTGTCCGAAAGGCTTATTTCTGATAATGTGTTAGTCACTTTTGAAACGTTACACTACCTTAAAAGAAAGACACAGGGGAAGTTGGGTTATATGGCTCTCAAACTTGATATGAGCAAAGCGTACGACTGGGTAGAGTTGGAATTCTTGGAGAAAACCATGCGGCATTTAGGGCTGGAGGATAGAATGGTAAGCCTTATTATGTCTTGTATAATTTCTGTTTCTTATTCAGTGCTTCATAATGGGCAGTCGGTTGGGTCTATTAAGCCGGAGCGAGGATTATGCCAAGGTGATCCTTTATCACCTTACCTTTTCCTTAAGTGCGCTCCAGGGCTTCAAAGTTTGTTACATACAGCTAAAATGGAGGGGCACATCCAAGGAGTGGCTATTTGTCGGAATGGACCAAGGGTTTCTCACTTGTTTTTTGCTGATGATAGTGTGCTTTTTTGTCGGGCAAAAGAGGAGGAATGTCAGAAGATTTTGGATATTTTGGCTACTTATGAGAGAGGGTTGGGTCAGAAAATTAATAGAGACAAAACTAATATTTTTTTCAGCACTAATACTTCTTCTGATATGCAGTCTTGTATTCAAAGTATTTTGGGTGTTCCAACCATTCAACAATATGAGAAGTATTTGGATTTGCCAGCACTTGTGGGAAGGGCCAAGAAGCAAAGTTTTATCTATATAAAGGAAAGGGTTTGGAAAAAAACTTCAAGGGTGGAAGGAGAAGTTATTGTCTCAAGCAGGTCGAGAGGTGCTAATTAAAGCAGTCATTCAAGCAATTCCAACCTACATTATGAGTTGTTTTAAGCTCCCTAAGGGTCTAATAAAGGAATTGGAAGTCATGATACAAAAATTTTGGTGGGGAAATCGCAGTGGCTCTAGGAAGACCCATTGGGTTAAATAGGATAGGCTTTACGAAGCTAAGGAGGTTGGAGGAATGGGCTTCAAAGAAATTGAGAAGTTTAATGATGCTTTATTGGCTAAGCAAGTTTGGCAGTTGATAAATAATCCTAATTCGCTTTGTCATCATGTTTTTAAGGCGAGGTTTTTTTCGAATTATTCTATTCTTGAAGCTAGGGAGTCTATTGTAGGTTCCTATGCATGGAAAAGCCTTCTTAGTGCAAGGGATGTTATTCGACAATGGATGATTTGGCGTGTAGGGAATGGTAAATCTGTGTGGATTAAAGGAGATCTTTGACTGCCAAACGAAGCTTGTTGCTCTGTTATTTTTCCCTTGCCTTAGTTGGCTGATTATACAAGAGTTAGTTTCCTTATTGACCAAGACAAATTTGCGTGGAAGGAATCGATGGTTAAGGAGCTTTTTCTCCCTCACGAAGTTAACATTATTTTGGGAATTCCTCTGAGTTTTCGGCGCCCACCTAATCGTATTGCTTGGGCTCATACTCCTTCGGGTATGTTTTCTACTAGTAGTGCTTACAAACTGATTGTTTCAGGTGCTTCTACTTCTACTTCTACTGCAGGTAGCTCCAATTTGGACAATCAAAGGAAATTTTGGAAGGTCTTGTGGCAACTAAGGGTTCCTAATAAAATCAAGCTTTTTGTGTGGAGGGCCTGTAATGATGCTCTACCAACTGTGGAAAATTTGCATCAAAAGCATATTGCTCCATCTGATCGGTGTAATCTCTGTCAAGAGCGGTCTGAGGAAGTTGTGCATGCTCTTTGGTTGTGTAAGGACATCTCGAGAGTTTGGTTGTCTCTAGAGTGGTTTCACCAAGCGGTTCCGGTTCAACCTGTAAGTTTTCATGAGCTCCTATCCAAGTTCATGCATTGTTGAGAGGAGTATTGTGCTGAGATTTTTGTCATTACTGCGTGAAGCATTTGGAATCATCGAAATGTGTTGCATTTTGGGCGAAACGCTCTCCCTGTGGATCATATTTGCAGCAGCGCTAGTAGTTTTTACAGGAGTTTTTGGCTTCCCAAGAAGAGGAGTTGGTCCTTCCCTGCCCTCCACCCTTGCAACGATGGTGTCCTCCGATGCCTGACATTTTTAAGGTTAATTTCGATGCAACGTTCTTTCAGTCTTCAAACTTGGCTAGCTTAGGTGTGATTGTGCACAACAGTAGTGGCGCAGCTGTTGGAGCACTCTCTGTTCCCATTTCTCTTGGTTGTTCAGTGGCTAAGTTGGAAGCGTTAGCCTGTCTTAGGGCTATTCAGTTTGCGCTTGAGATTGGCAGAGTGGTGTCCTCCGGTGCGTGACATTTTTAAGGTTAATTTCGATGCAGCGTTCTTTCGGTCTTCAAACTTGGCTAGCTTAGGTGTGATTGTGCACAACAGTAGTGGCGCAGCTGTTGGAGCACTCTCTGTTCCCATTTCTCTTGGTTGTTCAGTGGCTGAGTTGGAAGCGTTAGCCTGTCTTAGGGCTATTCAGTTTGCGCTTGAGATTGGTAGAGTGATTTTTGAAGGGGATTCAGCTGTTGTTATTGATGCTCTTTGACATGGGTCAAGTGAGCTCACCAGCTATGAGAATGTTCTGGATGATATTCGAGTTCAAGTTTCTGCTTTCCAGTTTTTTTATTTTAATTTAGTTAGTCGTCTGTGTAATTTTGTTGCTGATACTATAGCAAAGAAAGCTAGTTCAGTTGTGGGGTTGCAGGTTTGGTTGGGAGACCATCCTGCTGACATTGCTCCTTTTGTATTGCGTGATGTTCATTGATTTTATTTTTTGAATAAATTCCCAATCCTGGGGTCTGGTTTCTCAAAAAAAAAAAAAAAAAAAAAAAAAAAAAAAAAAAGCGATCAAGGGGAGAGTCAAGCTCCAAGATTTTGGTACCCAAATCATGCCTAGCTTAACTGCTAATCGACACAAATTACATGCAAGTCTGGAAATAGGTGTTGATACTTTCAGGCTTCTTGTGCTATATGCAACTAACCCAAGAAAAGAGAGATACACATCAAAGTCAGAGTATTACAGATTGCATATCATCTAAGCAGAACATTTTGAATGATCATTATTGTGTTGTGTGCAAGTTAAACATCAATTATCAATCAACTATTTGAGTCTTAGTATACAGACAGAACCACGGCAAGTGTCATTCAATCTCAATTTGTTGTGGAACTTCGTCAGTTTTTGATCCCTCAGCATCAGCATCAATTTCTTCCTCTACAATTCCGGAGGCTTCCGCAGTCCGTGTAACCCATTCCTTGAGTGGGTCTTCATTCAAATCAAGCCTTAAGAGACCGGCAAACATCCCACCCATGAAGGAAACTGGCTCCTATAAATTTCTTCAGAAGTATTAGAAACTCCACTCTTTACACATAAATGCATTTCATGGCTATTAATATAAATTTTATGGGGAAACAAAAAGAGGGTAATGTAGTACAGTATACATTTAAACTTCATTTGACAAATAACCCAGAAAGATACAATAAGCAAATGTTCAATGATCCAATAAAGCCGTACACATAATATAAATCTAATAAGAGTGATAGTGTCTGCTTCCGACACCACACAATAAGATGGCTGCTATTTTGTTTTACACCCAATATTACAATTAATTACTGCATTCAGTCAGAGGCCCTCAAAGTGATATATACCTGAGGGGAAAGAGTGTTATTAAATGACTGAAAAAAAAATTTTGATGCCGGACAATCAAGAGAAAATTAAAAGATATCCCTAAGAATCAGCACCTAGAGGTTACTTGAAATCAGCACCAAGCAAGAAGGGCATCAGCACCTAAGGTGTCAGGAATCAGCACCCAACAATTTGGAAAATCTCCAATTTGAATTTCATTAATCAATCGTCTACTAAAATAAAATAAACCACTTGAAGCCTTTTTATAGAGCTTCCAGGAATAAAAGTTCATAAAGTATAAAACTCTAAAATGATAACATTCTAAAATACTAACTCATATCTAATCTAATCCTTATTTGAACTAAAAATAAAATGAAATTCTAGGCTAATCCAATCACATAAAATATCCAATTTCCTACAAGATGAAGAAAATCTAAAACAACAAATTCCAAAATAATTTTGGTTATGCTCCCGCATCAATAGTGCTGAAACACAAATTCAAATACGCAATTACATAACAACTAATCCAACAACAATCCAATAAAATTGAAAAATAATATATTTTCCTCAAAATCTCATTTTTGAGCTGTGAGCTCTTCACTGTAGTTGTCAAAGAATGAATGTACATGGGACGTGTATTTGTGTAAGGCTTCAACGGTTCCCAAAATATTTTCTACCATCTTACCGTTCAAAGCTATGCCTTACCCATGATTACATGTTTACCAATGTGTGGTAGTTTCTGCAACTGTGTGTGTGTGCATGTGCATGTGCATATGGTTACAAGTTATACAAACAGAAACCATATGCAGTAGATAAAGCAAATTTGAGAGACTAAAAAAATTGATCTTGCTGCCAATGAACTCTAGTTCAACTGGTACCTCCTCCCTTTGTAAGTGCTAGGTGTAGGGTAAAGTTGTGGGCTCAAGACCCACCAGGTGTGAAAGCTCAAATTAGTGTGAAACGTTAGAGCTTGTTTAGACCCCAAAATAAAAATTACGGCTAAATTACTTTTACCCTAACTTATCAAAATACGGAATAAGAGTAAATAAGCGCAATATGCCGATAACACTACTCTAGGCCATATTCAACCACAATGAACAATAAAAGTTGTAAAGTTGTAATTTACAATTATGTGTTTTGTTGGCTTTCATTCCATGCCAAATTTTATTGTAATTTTATACAATCATTTGTACCCTATATTTATTGTGGGATTTAATTGTAAGGGTTGTGTGATAGAGAAAGAGAGTGTGAAGACTCAAGCAATTGAAGACAGAAGAGTTCTCGTGGGTAGCTCGCGACTAAGCATCCCGCGAAATGATGCATGTACCCTGCACATAACTGAAATACGAAGAGTCAGGACAGATGGAGAAAACTGTGTTTCACGAGTAG
This sequence comes from Quercus robur, assembly GCF_932294415.1. NCBI lineage: Eukaryota > Viridiplantae > Streptophyta > Magnoliopsida > Fagales > Fagaceae > Quercus > Quercus robur. Next base: position 24,053,434 of record NC_065543.1, read on the forward strand.
CTCGCGAGTAAGCCTTCCCGCGAAACACTCGTGAAACATTTTGTTTTGCCAAACTGTGATATCTGATACACACTTTCTGTACCTATACTATATATACCCACATTACCCACAAAAGTTGAGGAGTGCTTCAGAGAGAAAACCCTAGTCACAAACCTTGCGAGTTAGAGATTGTTATACCCACAATCCTCTACACAATTGCTTGTGAATTTTCCTCAACTCCTACCTCTCTATTTCCATATCATTGAGAGGTTGATAGTCCAAACACTTACCACACACTTTCAGAGTATTCAATGAGGTTTTAGTGCTGTTGGGAAACATTGAAAGAAGCCAAAGATGGCAGATGCAATATGGAGTTTGTTACGGAATCCGGAGAACTAGATAAGATACGGTTCTGAGAAACCTTGTTGAAGTAAGAGCTTGGAGGGCTTAAGTACTTCGAATAGATTAGACTTAGAGAGTCTCTTGTTAACCCATGTATTCCAACTAATTGTCTAGTGGATCGATTACCACTTGGAGGGTGGCGGAGAGGTTTTCCACCGAGTTCTTCAGTTTTCTCTTCGATAACACATCAGCATGTTATCTTGTGCTTGCATTCTTCTTCCCTACTCTTTTACCTTTCATTTTACTGTTGTGCTATAATGTTTATGGGTTAGAGTAGCTTATTTGTTTATCCGCTCGCATTTACTCTATTCCGCACTTAATATTAAGTTAGAGTAAAATCAATCAAGCCGTAACTTTAATTTGAGGATCTAAATAGCTCGTGTGTTTTCACACATTTTTTAGCATTCAAAAGTAAAGCTTAAAGAGTAGGAAATAGAGATGCAAACACAACATAACAAAGAGGAAATGTGTAAAGGATTATAGGTAAAACAATCTCTAACTCTCAAGTGTATTCAATAGGGTTTTCTTCCTGAAAAACACTTCTTACAATTCGTGGGTAATGGAAGCATATATAGTGTGGCTAAAGAATTTGGTAAAGCAATTTAACTTTTCGCCAAACAGAATGTTTCGTAGGTATCTCGCGAGATGGTCTTTCTCGCGAAGTACTCGCGAAATGACAGGCTGGCAATAGCTCTTTAGCTTCTAGTCATGTGCTTCACATGTGACCCTTTTGCGGGTTGCTTTTTTGCGAGCTTCTCGTGAGCTAGTTGCGAATTGCACTAATTCATATTTTGAAACTTGATTCTTCACCAATCTCTCACACTCATCCCTTACAAATAAACCCACATAAATATAGGAAAATGATTGAAGAAATTACAATCAAATTTGACATGGAATTAAAGCCTACAAAGGCTAGTTGGAAATCACAACTTTACAAGGTGCATATGTAACTTACCAATTAAAAAAAAAAAAATTGATCTTGCTCCCAAATAATCTTGCTTTACATGAAAAATCCAAACAAAAAGAAAGAAAGAAAAGGAAATGGTACGGACACGAGGTACAAGCCCCCAATTACACGCACGTATAGGAGGAAGAGTAAAAATAAGACGGCCCAACCTGTGGCCTTATGGATGGAGCATACTAGTTATTGGGCTTGAAATTAAGCAAGCCCAAGCATTTAATGATTAGGGTTTCTTTAGGGTTTTTTATTGTTGGCTATTTAAACACTTTTTCAGATTATTGTAAGACAGTTTTTGAGAATTATAAAAAAATAAACGTGTGTTTTCTTTTACTGGTGCTAACTCCAGTTTGCTTGGTGCTGACTCCAAGCAGCCCTTAGGTGCTGACTCCTAGGGTTTATCTTTCGTTCTATTGTTAGTGTGGTGGTTCTACGTCAGTTTTGGTATCAAAGCAAACTTCCGGTCCATACAACACAACCATAGACAACCAATAAAAAGCAAAACCATCAAAAAGAGTAACCCACGCAAGACCCATCAGCCACCAGCTGCCGGAACCCACAAATCAACACTCACCGCCGCAAGACCCAGCCGCCAAAACCCATTGTCGACCCACCGCTGCTGAGATTGACGAGCCACTACCGCTGCCGAGATCCGAGACAAGGAGCCACCCGCCGTTGTCTGCGCCTCCTTCGCACCGCCACCAACGTCAGTCCCCTACGTCGGCAGAAGACTCTCATCACAGAGAAAATATATATATATATATTTTTTTTTTCTTTCTCAGTTTTGAGTCCGTTGTTTGTTTCTTTAGTTTCTTTAGTTCAGTCTCAGTCTGTAACTTCTTCTAAGTTTTAAGTCCTTCGTGTACTGTATTTTATTATTTTTGGCATTAAAAAAAAAAAAAAAAAAAAAACTGACCAAGCAGATTCCAAGCCCGTGACAGACTAGTCCAAGCCCAAAAGCATGTCATCCAAGTGGGCTTCCTTTCCAAGTATCAGGTTCTTTCTTTCTCTCATTGGTAGCTTCAATTTGTCATTCTTAATACATCTCTAGTTTCTTAACGTGCATACCCCACCATTAGTTTATTTAATTTACCTTGTTTTGTTAGCTAGTTGTTGTGTTGGCCATCTGTTTCTTTCAATACCCATTAAAAAAAAAAAAAAAAACTATCTGTTTCCTTTGATAAGCCAAAACCAAAAAAAAAAAAAAAAAAAAAAAAAGGGGGGGGGGGGGGGGGGGCTTTGAAATATTTGATTCTCATTATTAATTGTGGAGCTTATTGGCAATTGACTTTTATTTGGGCTATCTCTCAATATTGTGAACACTGTCACTACTTGACTGCAATTTCTTCACATGCACTCTTGCCTGACCCTAATTTTAAATTGAGAATTGGTTACTCGAACTTTTGTGAATCTCAATTGCATTCATAAATATAGTGTGCATGCATCTACGTAGTGGTCGCATCATGTCAAACTCTGAACATCAATCCACTTCTGAGTCTAGATCCTCCTTAGAGCAAACCATAGACGACCTAGCAAAAAATGTCCGTAATTTAATGGATAGGGTTGATCAAATTGAAGCATGACCGTTAACCATGAAGGAGATAACCTGCTTAGGCAAAATCACCACGGTTACTTTCATAGGGTTCCAAACTTTGAACATGATCACTATAATCACAATGACCCTAGGGATTATGATGATAGAATGTTCAAGGAAAAGATAGAAGCTCCCACCTTTGACGGCTGCCTAGACCCATGGGTTTTCACTGATTGGTTACGTTAGATGGATAAATTCTTTGACTACTACCATTGGGCTGAGAATAAAAAAGTGAGGTATGCTAGGATGAAGTTAATTGGAAGAGCCAACCTTTTCTGGGAGGACCTTGAGGTAGCATTAGGCGACGACATGAGCCCCCCATTACTGATTGGCTTGAGATGAATGGTGCACTCTCAAGGAATTATCTTCCTTCAACTTATAGGAGCTCCCTCCTTGAGGAATGGGATCACCTAAAGCAAGGCACTGCTCCTGTGGCTGAATATATAGAAAAGTTCAGGGAGTTCAAGAGGCGAATTCGAATAGTCGAAGAAGAGGTTGTCACACTCAATAGGTTTAAGAAAGGTTTAAATACTAACCTACTAGGCGAGATTATCACCCGAGGAGTCACTACCTTAAGAGAAGTATATGACCTCGCTAGGAATTGTGAATTAGCATCCAAATTTATCTTTTGGCGACGTTCTGAGCCCTAAAGTGTTCCCACCAACCCTCAACTTTTTGGTAGCAAACCTAGACTTGCCTTACCCCCTAAGGTCAACCCCAATAGCACCCCAATAGAAAAAGAGGACAAGGGAAAAGGTGTGATCAATGAGCCTTCAAGATTAGGCTCTCGCCTCCAATGCTTCAAATGCAATGGGGTTGGACACATCGTTGCTAGATGTCCCTCTAGGACCCTTGTCATTCAAGAGGGTGATGAAAAGGTAGAAGATGTTGAGGAGCTGGTGTATGATCCAAATGTTGAAGAAACCCAAGATGTTGAAGCAGAATGGGAAGATGATCCTAGCTATCTCGAATGCATTAGAGCCATTTCTCCCTAAGTTGATTACTCCAAGAACTTTGGTGTCCCTAGAGTGAATGTGGTAAGGTGTGCCTTGGCAGAGCAAAGAGACGCTAATGATTGGCTAAAGAGTGCCATCTTTCAAACTTACACTAAGTGTGGAGACAAAACTTGCAAGGTTATCATAGATAGTGGAAGTTGCATTAATGCAGTGTCTTCTAACGTTGTTTCCCGCCTAGGCTTGAAATCGACCCCACACCCTAACCCATATAAAGTTTCTTGGGTAGATACTTCCTCCATAGCCATAAAAGAAAGATTTGTTGTCCCACTTCAATTCCTCATCTACAAGGCTGAAATATGGTGTGACGTAATTCTCATGGATGTAGGGCATATCATCTTAGGTAGACCTTGGCTGTATGATCTGGATGTCACCCTTTATGGGCGATCCAATTCTTGCTCATTTATGTTTGAAGGTAAGAAGATTGTGCTCAATCCTTTGAAACTCAAGCCAATTGGCATGAGCAAGAAGACAGATGCACCAAAGGCGAAAGGCCTAAACATCATAAGCCAAAGGGCATTTGAAAGGGTAGCAATTCAAGAGTCCATTGTGTTTGTCTTAGTTGCCCGGTAACTACGTGGAGAGACTAGTGAGGAGCAACCTGAAGAAGTGAGGTTAGTGCTCCAGGAATTTAAGGATGTTTTCCCTGAGGAACTCCCCAATCATTTGCCACCCATGCGTGACATACAACACGCCATAGATTTTGTGCCCGGAGCGGCCCTACCTAACTTGCCTCATTATAGGATAAGCCCTGCAAAGCATGCCGAGTTGCAAAGGCAAGTAGAAGAACTACTTAGGAAGGGTTTTGTACGTGAAAGCATGAGTCCTTGTGCGGTCCCTGCACTCTTAACTCCAAAAAAAGATGGAACTTGGCGGATGTGTGTTGATAGTCGTGCCATCAACAAGATCACTGTGAAATATCGATTTCCTATCCCCCGGTTGGATGACATGTTAGATATGATGGCTAGAGCAATGATCTTCTCTAAGATAGACTTAAAAAGCGGCTATTATCAAATTAGGGTTCGTTCAGGTGATGAGTGGAAAACTGCCTTCAAGACGAAGGATGGTTTATATGAGTGGATGGTGATGCCTTTTGGATTGTCCAATGCTCCTAGTACCTTTATGAGAGTGATGACTCAAGTGCTCAAGCCTTTTATGGGAAAATTCTTGGTTGTATACTTTGATGACATCCTCATCTATAGTAGGTCTAGGGAGCAACACTTAGACCACCTAACTCAAGTTTGTACTACCCCTAGGAAGGAGAGTTTATATGGCAACCTCAAGAAGTGTTCTTTCTTCACTAATAGAGTCGTCTTCCTAGGTTTCATAGTGTCCTCTGAGGGAGTTTCTGCCGACCCCCAAAAGATTCAAGCGATTGTGGAGCGGCCCGAGCCCAAAAATATCCATGAGATTCGAAGCTTTCATGGGCTCGCTTCCTTTTATCGCCGATTCATCAAGGGATTTAGTACCCTTATGTCCACCATCACTGACTGCATGAAACAAGGGGAGTTTGTTTGGACTAAAGCTGCTGCTAAGGCTTTCAATGAGGTAAAGCAAAAGATGACTGAGGCACCTGTCATGCGTCTCTCTGATTTTACCAAGCCTTTTGAGGTGGAATGTGATGCCTCAGGTATTGGTATAGGGGGAGTACTTAGTCAAGAGCGTCACCCAATTGCTTATTTCAGTAAAAAGTTGAATGACGCTAAGCAAAAGTACTCCACATATGACAAAGAATTTTATGCCATTATTCGAGCCCTTTGGCATTGGCGCCATTACCTGGTGTCTCGAGAATTTGTTATCTACTCTGATCATGAAGCTTTGCTCTATCTCCATTCCCAAAAGAAGCTGAATTTTAGGCACGGTAGTTGGGTTGAATTTTTGCAGCGCTACCACTTTGTAGTGAAGCATAGGGCGGGAATTGAGAATAAGGCTGCTGATGCACTAAGTCGAAGGGTGTCTTTGCTATCCATCATGAGTGTTAAGGTTACTGGGTTTGAACGACTCAAGGATGATTATGAGTCATGCCCAGATTTTGGGGACCTCTACACTAGCCTAAGTAATGCCCCACGGCCAATCCTGGATGATTATACCCTTCAAGATGGTTACTTGTTCAAGGCCAACAAGTTATGTATCCCTCGGTCTTCAGTGAGAGATTTCCTAGTTTGGAAGATACATGCAAGAGGCCTAGCAGGTCATTTTGGTCGAGACAAGACAATTAAGGAAGTGGAACGTCAATTCTATTGGCCTAGTCTTAAGAGGGGCGTTGCCAAGATAGTTGGTAAGTGTTGTACATGTTAACTAGACAAACATCGCAAGCAAAACACTGGCCTGTACACACCTCTACCTGTGCCAGATCGCCCATGGCAGGATGTGAGTATGGACTTTGTGTTAGGTTTGCCCCGCACCTTTAGGAAGCATGATTCCATTCTAGTAATTGTTGATCACTTCTCCAAGATAGTTCATTTCCTACCATGTTCTAAGACCTCTGATGCTTCTAAGATTGCAAAACTCTACTTTGATGAGATTGTCAAACTTTATGGTCTTCCCAAAACCATAGTATTTGATAGGGATGTTCGCTTCATGAGTTATTTTTGGAAGACCTTGTGGCATTTAGTGGGCACCAAATTGAAATTTTCCACGGCATTTCATCCTCAAACTGATGGTCAAACTGAGGTGGTTAATCGTAGTCTAGGCAACCTCCTTTGGTGTCTAGTGGGTGAAGCCAATCGAAATTGGGATTCTATTCTTCCGGTAGCCCAACTTGCATATAATAGCTCTGTCAATAGGTCTATAGGTGCTAGTCCTTTTGAGGTTGTGCATGGATATACACCTAGGAGGCCTTTAGATCTTTTGCCCATGTCCCCACATGTTAGGATTTCTGAGTCTGCTGAGGCATTTGCACAACATATTCATGATTTGCATAATGAGATTCGCAAAAAAATTCAGGCAAGTAATTCTCAATATAAAATTCATCCTGACACTCATCGACATCATGCAGAGTTTCAGGTAGGGGATTATGTCATGATTCGGATTCGACCTGAACGGTTTCCCTCTAGGACCGTTAAGAAATTGCAGGCTCGTAGTGCCGGACCATTCAAGGTATTGAAACGAATGGGCCCAAATGCATATGTCATTGACCTCCCTCATGATTATGGTATTAGCTCCTCCTTCAATATTGAGGATCTAGTTGCTTATAAAAGCCCCACAACTATTCCTGATACCCCTTTTGATGAGTCTTTGCCTAATCCTATTGATGCCCCTATTCCCACCCCTTTACCCTTAAATTTGCCCTATGCACATAAAGAATCTATTGATGCTATTTTAGATAAGCAGATTGTTTCTACCAGGGATGGAGTTCACCGTTTCTTAGTTCGGTGGCGAGGGCGACCAGATTCTGATTGCACATGGATTACTCGAGATGAGCTATTGCGACTGGATCCTGATTTGTTGGAGTACTATCAGAGCTCTTCAGATTTCCACTCGACGGGGTCGAGTTCTTCTCACCCAGGAGTTGGTGCGGACACGAGGTACAAGCCCCCAATTACACGCACGTATAGGAGGAAGAGCAAAAAGAAGACGGTCCAACCTGTGACCTTATGGATGGAGCATACTAGTTATTGGGCTTGAAATTAAGCAAGCCCAAGCATTTAATGATTAGGGTTTCTTTAGGGTTTTTTATTGTCGGCTATTTAAACACTTTTTCAAATTATTGTAAGACAGTTTTTGAGAATTATAAAAAAATAAACGTGTGTTTTCTTTTACTGGTGCTGACTCCAAGCAGCCCTTAGGTGTTGACTCCTAGGGTTTATCTTTCGTTCTATTGTTAGTGTGGTTGTCCTACGTCAGGAAAACATCCAACTTAAGCTTCCAAACCTAGGTAGCAAAATGTAAATGCACCCCTAACACTCTAAGACCCTAGATGGCCCAATACACTAAATGCTCTAAAGGCTCTTGCCCGCATAACGTGAGGCTCTGATACAAATTAGTCCAAAAAATACATAGTGAATATGTGGTATTCCACGTCTAATGAGTTTATAAGCATATTTAACATCATCATCACCTCATCATTGTCATCATAATAAATAATGGAGACAAAAAGAAACTGTTAAGGATCTTATTTTAAAAATAATAGGTTTGGGGGCAATTAAGAAAAAAAGAATAGGATAAGGACGAGGAGAATATACAAACAAGAAAGAAGAAAGATAGAAATGCGCTTACAGAGAGAGAGACCAAAATTCATGATTATTATTAACTTACAAGCTTTATATTTGCAGCTTTCTTTTATTTTAGTTTTATAATAATACTTCCTATTTACATATTTCATTTATACAAGGTTAGTACCAGGATGGTAGAATATCATTGGACAAAGATGCCCCCTATCTGAATTATGGCCTAAATTGTGAGTCATTAGGTAATTCAATGAATAGACCTATTAGTTCGATGAGGCACTGGTTCTTTAACATTTGCCACTGTCACCTCAGCCAAGGGGCAAAAAGCAACTACCTCAGGAAAGTTGCCTAACCTAAAGAGTTTTAAAGCACAGCACTCACATGTATAATAGAAAAATGTGTAAAATTTACCCATTTTTTCCTAAAAATGACTCACTCAATGAGTATATAGTTGTGTTTACAAGTTTGCTACATGTAAATTTACACTAAAACTATTCATTTTGCATTTAATATTTTATTCTTTCTTTATGTATAACGTATCCCGATGATGAAGGAAGAGTGTATGGTGTATGTGAAGAAAGAGAAACAATTAAAAATCAAGAAATTTGATATTTTAATGAAATGCAGTGTATAATATAGATAGTCTGACGTTGGATGTTTTGAAAAGTGAGTAGGTTTTTATCCTAAAATAAACAAAAAAATTTGCACAAGATAATGCTCTTAATGTGTTATTAAGAGCATTGCCTTGCCCAAGTGCCCTAGTGAATAACTGGTTCACTTTTGACAGTACCCATTCTTCCCATTCTGCATTCCAAGTCCAGTATAAAGTTGCAATGGAGCCATGAAGTGACAGTGTGGACGTAAGACTGCTGGCCTTAAGAATTACCTAATGCCTCTCAAGGACGCAAATACACAAGCAACAAAGACAAAAACAGCATCACTGGCTTTGCCATCACAAATCAACAAGAAAATGGAATTTTATGATATACAGTATATTAGCTCCTAGACTAATAATAATCTTAAATCCATGAATTTTTTTATAAGTAAAGAAATTTCATTTTTTAAAACAAAATGAACATGAAATGCATCTGAGCATAGAAGAGAAAAGATAGTTAAATTGAATACATTGTAATTTGTTTGTGAAAGTGTGCTCTAATTACTGCTTCCTATCAGATATTGCAGTAATACGAATCTCTGAGTAGTTGAGTTTATCTTCTTCATTTTTTTATGAAAGAAAAATGGGTAGAAGTGGACGACCTGAGTTGTCGTCTTCTACTTGGGCGTTACCACCCACTGGCCCGGGCCTTAGTTGAGTTTATCTTTTGGATTCATTTCTTAGTGTTTCTTATATAAACAGAAAAAATAATTCCATAGTTCTATTTTATAATTAATTTTAAAGGAAAAACACATCTGTAACATGCTGACAAAACATTCAGTTTAGATTGAGGCATTGGCAAGTTTATGATTGGGGTGGTTATGGTTGGTGGAGCAAATGGTAATGTCAACGCCATGCTAGATGGTGACAGATGTGGCCATGAATTTGGTGTTATCAGTGATGGCCATGGGATAATGTTTGGGGCAGCAGTGGTGGTGGTAGTGATAATGGCAGTAATAAAGTCACTATGGTTGCAGAAATGCAAAACAGATGTGAAACTTGAAAATGAGGGACTAATATTAATGCGTCCGAGTTTTTGGTTTTTACTTTGGAAGTGTACAATGTCTAAGCTAAAATAAACAAGTCTCTAATGTTGTTTCTAAATAGTTGGCTTTAAGTAAAGCAAGAAAGACACTTTTTTTTTTTTTCTTTTTAAGAAATACACTTTTTATAAACAGTAAAAAAGCTTATGCAATCAATTCCAAATGTTAACTTACTTATTTTCTCATCCAAATGAACTTTTTTTTTTTTCATCTTGATTACCAACTAGAGAGCAGTGACATGTGGTGACACTAGGTGTGAAATCAATGGATACAATTAATTACAGTTTTTAGTGAATCCAGAACTGAGACACAAGTTCACCTGAGGCAAAACATGGTGACAGCAACACCCCTCCCTACCCTACCACACAGCCAACACCTTTCCCTCCTCTGCTCCACTCTCTTCCACTGCCTTTCAACCAGCCACCTCCTCCATTCCCTGGTTTCTTTCCATCTCCGTTCCCATTCCCCTCATCTTTTGGTTTTTTCCTTTTCATTCTTTTTTTCCACCTCATCCTTCTACTCTGAACACCCCACCTCCATCAGACCTGCCTTTACAACTACCGTTATGGCCTAGACAAACCACTACAACATCACCCACACCACTTACTAAAAAATTGCCTCCCCCTATTACAGCCCTTAAACCTTCTCCTCAGGGCAGAGAGGGCAGTAATGGTTCTTTTCGCGTAGACTACAAAACCTTTTCTTTCTCGTTTGACGGCAGGCTGATTCTTATGGATGGGTCGTAAGGGTTTGAAATGGATTCTCTCAGGTTTTGCCGATATTCGTGATTGGGTTCCAAAAAAGGATTTCTTGTGCAAAAGATATAGAGTTAATAATAAGTTTTTCAAATTCTAGGGAAGGTCGAATAAGGCGGGTATTTTTGTGGAGATAGCTACGTATTATGGTGGAGCTCGTCGTGGTTGGGTTATGGTACCTACGAGCTCAAACCGGTCTTGGCTGGCGCTTGTTTACTAAAGAATTAGATAGTTTCCTAGCAGGTTCAAACACCGTTTGGGTGAAAGGGAGGACCTCTGATGAAGCTGTTGGTGGTGGTCCGTTGGATGGTGGTGGACAAGTTGGGAAAAAATCTGTCAAAATCAGTAATCAGCGGAAGTTTAGGAATTTTGAGTTTTCTAGAGCTAATTCAGGACATAACGTGCTGAAGGGTGATACTGTGGTTGTTGTTTCTTCTATAAATGGCAGACCCACGCGTAAGTTTAAGTTTGAGTTGACTTCTGCTAAATTGGCGCTAAGGGTGTCTACATTAGCTGGGGGAAAACGTGTGGCAACTTGGATGAACCCAAATACTCATCACAAGTCCAATAATAGTGGGCCTAGTTTGTTAAAAATTGTATCTAGGCTTGATAAAGCCCATGTAGCTGACCCGAGAGGTAAGGCCCAAGGGGAGGTCTCTTATCCTCTTGACTTGGGCGTGAGTGTGCTTTGTTTTCAGAATGAGAGTGTGATGGGCAAGAGCTCTAAGCCACTGATGGAGTCAATGGTGATGCCTGAGGTTTCGATGGCGGTTTTGTTGCTAATATCCAACTCCGATCAAGCTTCAAAGCTTCTCACCTCCATTCCGACAAGAGCCTTAGCAGATCCGGAGACCGGAAAAGCCTCGATGTCAAGAAGGAGCTCTACCGCGGTGGTTCTCGACATCGATAAGGTTGTTTCTGCTATGGGCTCAGTCTCCGATGCCAAGGTAACTCATGGGCTAGGCAATCAAGACCTTGGGTTCACCAGTGATAGGGTGGTTAGCTCGGCAAAAGCGGCAATTGAGGCTTCGTGTCGGAATGTAGAGTCGCCAATCCTTGGTTGGAATCCATGGGTGGTTCAAAATCGGTTTTCTCCTCTCTTTGACCTGGGACATGGGGTTGAAGATGAGTTTGTGGAAGGGGAAGTTCATGGAGAAGTACAGAGGAGTAATCACCATGATGATACAACACTACAAAGGTCAGTGGATTCTATTGGGGAATTTCAGACAGATTCTAGACTTCATCTCCTACCATGGGAGGCCAGTGAATCTTTGACCATAGCTGTGGTCGTGGAGAGAGATTTTTGTGTGTTGGAGTGTGACCCTTTGTCTCGGGGGGAACCCAATGATCTCAAAGAGTTGGTGCTGGTTCAGAACTCTACAGAAGGAACTCGGGTGATGGAGTCAATGTAATGCTATTAACATTAAGGACTTTTGCCCTATCAGTTTGGTGGGCAGTGTGTACAAGTTGTTGTCCAAGGTGTTGGCTAACAGGTTGAGGCCGGTTTTGGATAATCTCATCTCTGAGACTCAAAATTCGTTTGTTGGTGGAAGGCAAATTCTAGATTCAGTGCTCATTGCAAATGAGTGTCTGGATAGTAGGTTGAAGAGCCGGCTACCAGGTGTGGTTTGCAAGCTTGACATTGAAAAAGCATATGACCATGTTAACTGGGAGGCCTTGTTTTATCTGTTGGACTGGATGGGTTTTGAGCTAAAATGGAAGGGGTGGATTAAGGCTTGTGTTACTTCTGTCTGTTTTTCAGTCCTGATTAATGGATCCCCCTGAGGGTTTTTTTGAAAGCTCTCATGGGTTGAGACAAGAAAACCCTTTATCCCTGCTTTTGTCTCTTGATAATGGAGGTTTTAAGCAAAATTTTGAAGACAAAGGAGAATAACCTTATTTGGGGTTTTCATGTGGGAGCAGTGAATTTTGTTGGTGTGCAGATTTCTCATTTGTTATTTGCAGACGACACTATCTTATTTTGTGATGCCTTTAGGGAGCAATTGCTGTCCATAAGGTTGGCATTGTCTTGCTTTCAGGCTTTTACAGGTTTGAAGGTTAATGTTGGGAAAAGTGAGATTGTCCCTATTGGGGAGGTAAATAATCTAGCTGCATTGGCTAGCATTCTTCATTGTAGAGTGGGGAGTTTGCCTATGGAATATTTGGGGATGCCGTTGGGAACTTCCTTTAAGACGGTTTCGATTTGGAATCCTATTTTGGAGAAGATGGAGAAGAAACTATCAGTGTAGAAGCGTCTCTATTTATCTAAGGGTGGTAGACTCACATTACTAAAGAGTACTCTCTCAAGTTTTCCAACGTACTTTTTATCTCTCTTCACTATTCTTAAACCTGTGGCTGCTAGAATGGAAAGCATTCAAAGGAATTTTCTTTGGGGGTCTTTTGAGGGGAGTTTCAAATATCATTTGGTGGCTTGGGAAAAGGTGTGCTTACCTGTTGAATTGGGTGGTTTGGGGATAAGAAGTGTTGCATTGTTTGATCAAGTTTTATTAGGGAAATGGTTGTGGCATTATGGGCATGAAGTTACCTATCTTTGGCGGAGAGTTATCTCCACAAAATATGGTTAGTGTCAAGGGGGGTGGTGTACGAAAGTGTGCAGGAGGACTCATGGATATGGCCTTTGGAGAAGCATTCATGAAGGGTGGGAGAGTTCATCTGTCTTTTGTAGCAGGTGAAGGCACCCGTATCCGCTTCTGGCATGATAGGTGTATTGGGGACCGGACAACACCCTAAAAGATCTCTATCCTGAGCTTTATGTGTGTTCAACTGCCAAAGAGGCTTGCATCTCTAAGGTTTTGTGGATTCCAGAAGGAGGTACTTCTAGAGTGTGGGATTTAAGGTTTTATAGAGCTTTTGAAAATTGGGAACTAGCTGCATCTTATTCTCTACTTCAGTTTATCCAACCTCGTATTCCTCGAGGTGATAGGAGGGATACCCTTTGTTGGCGGCTCAAAGGTGATGGTAAATTTGACACCCGATCTTATTACCTAGCAATTCAAGGTACCCTGAATTTTTTGTTCCCTTGGAAGGGTGTTTGGAAACCAAAGATTCCTAAGCGAGTGGCTTTCTTCTTGTGGACAGCTGCTCACCATCGGATTCTTACATTGGATAATCACATGCTTAGGGGTCGCCCTTTGGTAAATAGGTGTTGTATGTGTTGTTGTGATGGGGAGTAGGTAGACCATCTTCTACTTCATTGTTCTGTTACACATACCTTATGGACCTTCATACTTCAGGCTTTTGGTATTCATTGGGTTATGCCAGGATCGGTGGTGGGATTTTTATCTTGTTGGTATCAGTGGCTTGGGAAGCATAACTCAAATATTTGGAATTTGATTCCAGGGTGCTTAATGTAGATAGTCTAGTTAGAACGAAATCGTCGCTCCTTTGAGAACAGGGAGAAGACGTTGAATGAGTTAAAGGTTTTATGCCAATGCAATCTTTTTGAGTGGTCTCATTGTTAGGGCTTTACTGTTTCTTCGCCTCTTTCAAAGTTTATATTTTCCCTTAAATTATCTTTCTGATCTCCCTCTCTTTTGTTTTGTTGTTTGTTTTATCTATTTCTTGTTGTTCATCATCATGAACAACTTGTACTTTTCATTTTTTCTCATCAATAATAGTTCTTGTATTACCTATCAAATAAAAAAGAACTGAGTCACAAGTCAGAATGATAGAAATAAACTTGTCCGCATTCAACAAATGAAGGATAATAATTTGCCAATTATTTGTTTCATACCCTTTATTTTCATCAAAACTACATTTAGATGCGTATCAATAGAGAAAGAGGGGGGTAAATTAGGACAGCAATAGAATTTGAAGCACGTAGCATTTTTTTTTTTTTTTTTTTTTTGGAGGGAGTGGGGGTGTTTCTAAAGAAATAAGGAAAAGGTATTCTACTATAAATATGATCACAGAAGTTATCATTCCAAGAATTTTTTTTTTTTTTTTTTCTTTTATACATTAAATAAGCTCATTATAGATGCTTAGCAAAGAGACAAGAACAAAATATTCATCAATTGTTCAAAGCCCCCTCCCCTTCCCAGGAAAATTCTTCTAGACAACACCATATATTAAGCATTAAGTAATTCTAAATTTGAGATACTTTAATAGAGCCCTATTGGGAAAATGCTTGTGGAGAATTTGGGTATGAGAGAGAAGTGTTATGGAGAAGGGTTATAAGGATTAAATATGAAGTTGAGGAGGGAGATTGGTGCTCTAATTCTGTTCCAAGATCCTATGGGGTGAGCTTATGGAAAACTATTAGTAGTGGTTAGTCTACTTTTTCTCTCTACATTCAGTTTCAGATTGGAGATGGGACTAGAGTGAAATTTTGGCATGATGTCTGGTGTGGGGATAATCCTTTGAGTACGTATTTTCTAGATTTATTTAGAGGAGGCTTATGTGGCTAATCTCATGCAGTTTCCTAATGGGGTTCTTTTTTGGGATTTGAAATTCTTGCGAGAAATTCATGATAGGGAATCAATTTCTTTGTCTATTTTTTAGGATGTTATATATGGAGTCTCATTGAGAGGTATTGGTGAGGATAAGATGTGTTGGACACTTGCTAAGAGCAAGGGCTTTGAGGTAAGCAGTTACTATCAGGCTTTGTTGGGTGTATGTACTCAATCCTTCCCTTGGAGAAGTATTTGGAAGCAGAAGGTTCCTTCCAGAGTTGCATTTTTTGTTTGGACTGCAGCTTTATGAACTATCTTGACTATTGATAATTTACATAAGAAGAAGGTGTTAATTCTAGATTGGTGTTATATGTGCAAAAGTAATGGAGAATCGGTAGACTATCTTTTACTACATTGTTCTATTGTTTATGAGTTGTGGTCTATGGTGTTCACCTTGTTTGATATCCATTGGGTGATGCCAAAGTCTGTGGTTGAGCTCCTTGCATGTTGGCAAGAAAATTTTGGTCATCATCATAATGGTGTTATTTGGATGGTTGTCCCTCATTATTTGATGTGGTGCATTTGGAAGGAGAGAAACAACCGGTATTTTGAAGATTCTAAAAAGACTATAGTTGATTTAAAACTTTATCCGATTGGATGTCTATCATAGGAAGTCATTCTATTTTTTCGGTCTATGGTTTGATGAATGCTTGTAATTTATGTATTTAATTATTTTGGTCCCTTGCTGTATACTTCCTATATACTTGGGTGACTCATTATTATGTCTTTGAATAAAATTTTCTTTACTTATCAAAAAAACTAATAATAATAATTATTATTAAGCATTAAGACAGCTTTCTTGCATGACAGTAGCCACCAATAAGCAGAAGATATTTTTACACTATTAAATTGCAATTCAGTAGTTAAAAACTGCAACCCAAAAAACACTAGTCTAATCAAAAGATCACCTGCTCATTGGTTTAAAATTTTAATATTCCTTTATGTATATAAACATGTAGTAAAAAAGCTTTCTGAAATGGAGCTAAATTATAAACAATTGTTAGTGATAAAGAGGCAGAAAAGTCATAAAAATAAATTGTCCAGGAAACAACATATTACGCCAAAGTTGAAATAAGTTCTTTGTAAAACATAACATCCAAATTAAGATTTTCTGTCCAACGATCTTGATTAAAACTAGTTTGGAAACTTAAATATTGAGTTTTCAAGCAATACTGTTAAAGCCAAAGAGCTCTAACTCAATTGGTGCCTCCTTCCTTTATAAGTGTAAGGTGTAGGTTGAGGTCATGTCTTCAAGACCCATCAGGTGTGTGCATAATTAACCACAAAAAAAAAGTGTAAACTCTAGGGATCAAGTCCTTTTTTTTGATAAATAAATTTACTCAAAGGGAGTAAACAAATCAATTTACAATATGTGAACTGACCTATTCAGAAAGAATTACATCCTCAAGCCCAGAAGCTCTAAAAAGGTCTTTAAAAAGTGAACAAAGGGATGCTGCCTAGTAACAGCTATCCACTCACATAAACAAGAATGCAACAACAATTACTTGAGTACGTGAATATGCCGTTAGACAACATCAAGTGTTCTACTATTTCTCTCTCACCAAACGGTCCACAATACACTCAAGGGAAATAGTCTTCCAAATCAACTTCCTATGATGAGAAACATTTCTTTGACAACATTCCAACATTTGAATCACTATTTAAATAATTCGATAATTGGGGAAGAAGAAATTTGAAACCTGGATGTCTCCGTTGGAAACACCACAAGGTAGTAACCAGTTGAACTACAAGGCTCTTGCCTCCAACATTTCAATCACTATCTTTGGCATAACCCAAGAAACCCAAAAAAGAGTAAACACAAATGATCACAAGTCACTTGCCATTGAGCAACATCAAGTGTCGGTCTTGGTCAGTATCATCTAATGTTGACTGTGTGTGTCTGAGAGAGAGAGAGAGAGAGATGTCCAAGCAGAAAATACATACTTACAAGGGTAAAACTTAGGTAGAGTTACATAGGTACTATACGTTAGGTTCCCATTCAAATTCAGTGGCTGCATTAATGCAGTACCGATATAGATATCTTTGCCAAAGACAACTAAATTAAATGCAGCCCATGCGTTTGACTTTAATTGGGGAGCTTAAGGTACAACACAACATAACACAACACCTAAGTAACTGCACATAAATTTACTTGAAAGTCTTGTTCACATGCAAGCAATCTAAAAAAAAAAATTTCTCCAATACCCAAAAAGAAAATCAAGAAATAAAGTGCTCTATTGTGATTACTTTGGCTCTTGAAAGAAAATTTTCCAATAAGTTCCAATCACATAAAAGAACAAGCATTGATTTCTGTTGTACGAGGTTGTGTTTTGTGTTTTACAATACAATAAAAGAGTAGTAGGAGAGGAGAGGCGAGAAGAAGCTAACCTTAAGAGCTTGTTTGATAATGGGATCATCGGTGGGATTGAAGAAAGCTTTCACTTTAAATCCATTTTTGTTAATCCAATTCGTAGAATGATAATTACCCAATCGAACACCGTTCCTGCTGCTGGGTCTCAGCTCTTTCCATGATGTTAATGGGTTCTTCAATTTCCACTGCCATTATTAAAAGTTTCGAATAAAAATGATTTGATGAGAAGAGAGTGATTAAGGAGGAGGGGTAAGGTCACGCACCAGTGCACATGTTGTTGATGAGCAAGAATTGAGGAGTGATACCACTGACATCTTTTCTTTTCTGGGGTTTCTCTTCCTTTCCACCACAAACTAAGCTCCCAAATTTCTTGGGTCTGCCTCCCCCTTTATTTATTTCTTTCATCCCTTTGTTTGGGAATACTAGCATTTTACTCCTCTTTTTTTTTTCTTTTTTTTTCTTTTTTTTAAGCAAAATGTTTCTGTTTTGAAATTATTTAGGTTTATTTCTTTATTTTAAAACTCGATTGCTTTAAAATCGAGTTATGCCCAATCAAATTTATTAAAAAAGAAAAAGTATGGAACTCAAGATCCATTTAAAACGCTACTATAGGTCTCCACGAACGCAACTATAGATCAAACTAAATAAAAAATAAAAAAAATAAAAAATAAAATTGCACAGAACTCAAGTTTAGGGAGCTCAAGTTCCATTTAAAATGCCACTATAAATCTCTCTGAATGCAGCTATAGGTATGGAACTCGAGCTCCATGAACTCGAGTTCCATGCAAATTTTTTTTTTAAGTTTGATTAGGCATAACTCGATTTTAAAACAATCAAGTTTTTCATTAATTTCAAAACAGGAGCATGAACCTAAATAATTTCAAAACAGGAGCATGAACCTAAATAGTTTCAAAACAGAGACATATTGCTAAATTTTAAAAAAAAATAAGGGTAAAATGCTAGAATTCCCCTCTTTGTTTTCTACATTTTTTATGAATGAAATTTAACATTTTAAAACGTATAGGGCAATTGGTAAGGGACTTCTAGTAATGTTGTTCGTATTTTTTGAATATACATATGGGTGAAAAAATATGTGAAAATACGTATAATATTGTTTAAACACTGGAAATTATTGTTTAAACAACGGTAACAAATGGGCCCATGAGCATTCCCATCAAACATTCTAAAAAATTTAGCATTTACTATCTTAAAATCTTACTTTATCAATTTTAACATACCACTTTACAATATACCCAACATTTAACATTCTTTTTTTTTTTTTTTACAATTTCATTTAAATAATATTATTTTTATTTTACTACTGTGTCTCTCCCTTTCTCTTATAAAACCCACCACTTTACGTGTAATATTATTTAAATACTGAAAATTATTGTTTAAACAACGGTAACAAATGGGCCATGAGCATTCCCATCAAACATTCTAAAAATTTTAGCATTTACTATCTTAAAATCCTACTTTATCAATTTTAACATACCACTTTACAATACACACAACATCTAACATTCTTTTCTTTTTCTTTTTTCAATTTCATTTAAATAATATTATTTTTATTTTACTACTGTGTCTCTCTCTTTCTCTGATAAAACCCACCACTTTCTTCTCAATCCAAGCAACCCCAGTCATAGCCACATCCACGGCTAGCCACTGCCAGCCACCACCACCATAAAAAATAATAATAATAATAAATAATAAATAAAAACCACCAGTCGGCAACCACCAAAATCACAAACTCAAACCCACAACCTCATCACCAACCAAACCCACATCCTCATACCACCATCAACCACAAAAACAACCCAGATGCAAATCTGAACCCCACCATTGCAGCCTAGCCTCACCCTAATACCAACAGCCACAATAGCAACCACAAAACCCACCACCCACCCACCCCGATCTCAACCCCAACCACAAAACCCACCAAAATTAGATCACATCCACCAAAATCAAATCCCAAAATCAGCCACACTTGCCAAACCACCATTGCCCAAACCCATGAAATCAACCCAGACCCACACTCACCGATACACCACACTTGCCGATACATCGCAGACCTACACTCACTGATACACCACAGTCGCCGATACACCGCAAACCCACACTCGCCAATACACCACCAAACCATGAAATCAACCCAGACCCACGAAATCACAAACAAGGATGATCCACCACCATCCACAAAATCAACTTATCCTACGGAGAGATGAGAAAGATCAACAGTCAAAGAAAGATCAACAGCTGCACCAGCTTGTAGAGAAAGAGGAAAGTAGAGAGTTTAAGACTGAGATTGAGAGCATATGGTGGTCTGTGAAGGAGAAAGAGAGAGAGGAAAGTAGGGAGTGAGAGAGAGAAAAGGAAAAAAAAATAAAAAAAAAATAAAAAAAACTCTAACATCTTGCTACAGTAGAGTCTCAAAAATGAGATTATCCTTTAGCTCGGTACTAATTTTTTTAAGATTTAGAATGTTTGATGTAAGTGGGTTTTTATCATTTGAGGCAAGGAAGTCAATACCGTACTGGAAGCTGTACCGGTTTAGCCAGCGATACGATATATTTCAGGTACTGGTCAATACCAGTATACCATTTCGAGTTTACTGCTATTTTTTACTATTTTATACAATATACAAAGTTATAATGATTTTTTTTTATAAATATTTAGTTATAATGATTGTTTTATTGGTATGTTTAATGTTTTATATAATACTTTAGAGTAAATAAAGAGGAGTTTTAAAAAAAAAAAAAAAAGTAAATAAAGAATACTCTTCAAGAAGTTATATAGAAAAGTATCTACTCCAAAATCTGAATCAACAAAAATAAAAATATAATATTCTCAAGTCATTAAAATCAAATGTCTACTCACTGTCACGTCATCTAGTTCAAGTCTCAGCATTGGCTTTTTTACATTAAAGGTAATTTCTCTTAAATAAATAATGAAAGAAGCCAACTCATTTCCCACTAAAATTACGGTTTCCAAGCAATCTGATATAGTTTTCCAAGCAATCTAATAAACTCCTTTCCAATCCTTTACTTTATCTTCCCAACCCACTTCTCAATTTTTGTCTCTTCCTCTCCCCACTTCTCTGTCCGTGTCTTCCCTAGTTCCTCAAAAAATCTGTAACAACAAAGTCTCTCTTTTACAGGTTCGGTCTTTCATTCACTCTACTTCTTTCTCTCTCCCAAAATTGGAATTTCCGGTTTTGTAAGTTTACAAAACTAGAGTGTTCACCGGTTACCTTTTGCATTTTTCTCCTTCTTTCTGCTGGGTTTTCTTGGCTTACTCAGATTTGCATTTCATGTTTTGGCCCGGTATCCATTTACCAACTGAAACAATCGAATTTCACCAGTACAGCCGGTATTTTTTTTTGTACGAAACAGGGGTGTATCGATACTGATGCACTGGCCGGTATGGTATAAATTGGCTGTACCGATTGGTACAATACGGTATTACCCACATTGATTTGAGGTGCTAAAAATGCTAAAATATAGCATTTTTAGCACCTTTGATGAAAATGCTCTAAATACACTACTAGTATTTATGGGGTTTTACACCAAAAACCAATTTTGTTCCTTGATTTGACCATAAAAATTTTAAGTTGAAATTTTGTTCTATTCATAAAAAAAAAAAAAAATTATGAAATATATACACACACACACATAAATTAAGTCTACGTTTACGTTTTAAAATAATGAAACATTGTGCCTTTTCATTTGGTGGAATAAAAGTAATGTTTCAATACCATTTTTTGCTATGGTTGGTGTTCAGTTCCACTGTTCTAGCGGGAACTTATAAATTTCACACATTTCCTAATAATTTTAGCTTATATTTCGTTAGAAAAAAATGAAAAACTTCAAGTTTATTTTGAATCTAATAACTTTTTCACCCCAACAATAACAACCAATAATAACTTGCTACTTAGGATTTGTTATAAAAATGCTGTGAAAATGTTGTGAATATATCATTTCTCTTCTTTAAAAGATAACACCTATAACTAGAAAAATATACTAAACCTTCGTTTGGATACCAATAAAAAATGAAAATTATTTCACTATTCAATTTATTTTGCTACTATTCATGGGCCTCATTGTACTTTTTTAGCTAATTTTTACCTTTATCTACAGTACTTTTAACAATAAGTTTTCAATTTCAACAAAATAAGCGATATCCAAACAGACCCTAAACTACAAAAATAGACAACGTTTTGGCCTTTTAATATTCCCTAAGTAATGTTATAGTCATAAATTATTTTACAATATTTTTACAAAATTGACATGACAAATTCTTATTAGTTCTAATATGGGTCTACTACTAACATCACATTTATGTTTATTAATGATTATTTGAAAATTACATAAGCCACAACAACAGTTTGTAAAAATATTGTAAAATAGTTTGTGTCTGCAGCATTACTCATATTCCTTTCCCAAAAAAAAAAAAAAAAATTCTTAATTCTTCTTTATATTTGTCTTCTCTCTCTCTCTGTAACTGCATAAAATTGAAACAATTTCTTCGTTTTCCTCATTTGAGTTTGACACAGTATGATATATCCCTATAATAACAAGTGCACAAATTTGCACAGCCCTTCCTTCTTCTTTATTACTCGCCTTTCTTTGAATCTAACAACAATAAAGAAGTGGGCTTAATCTAAACCGGGTTGACATCACCACTGTTGAAGGCGAAAGTGGCCTTCACGATCGCCTCCTAGCCCGTCCATTAGTCCGACCCAGCCAACTGGGCCTTCCTTCAGAAAATCCAATCGTTGCTTTGTGGTGTGCTTCTTTTCCTCTTTTTCTTTCCTCTTAATTGATTTTTTGTTTTTTGCGGAGTTTCTACATCTTCTTCTTCCTTTGTTGTCAGAGTTATACCAAAGAAGAATCATTAAAATTCTGGTATTGAATTTTTTTTTAATGCAATTTTTATTGGATTTTTATTTTCCTGGGATTCTTTAATTTGGTTTTGATTCTGGGTTTTTTTTGGTTTGATGTATGGTATTTTTTGTTGTATTTATCTTACATTGGTTTTCCCTTTCTATAATTTATTATATGGGCATTGTAAATGTAAGTTAGTTTTGTACATTAAGAAACAGTAAACAAGTTTAATGGGTAATATAATCTTTCAG
Source organism: Quercus robur (assembly GCF_932294415.1). Lineage (NCBI taxonomy): Eukaryota > Viridiplantae > Streptophyta > Magnoliopsida > Fagales > Fagaceae > Quercus > Quercus robur. The sequence continues at coordinate 24,075,979 of NC_065543.1, forward strand.
TTTTTTATATGCTGGACTGTGGAATGTATGTTGGGGCTGCTACTATTTTGCATTTTATGGCGATTTTATTTTTGTTTTGAAGGTTTAGATTGGTTAGTATGTTCGTTCAAGATTGTTGAACATGTGTGTCTCATTTTAATTTTTAAATTTATTTATTTATTTTTTGAATACCACAACCCCCCCCCCCCAAAAAAAAACCAATGATTTGTTTAAACTAGTGAAATTTAAGAGTACTACACCATATTTTTAGTGGGGTGATTGATTGTATTAAAGTTTGTTTATTCCTCTATTTAATAAACTAAATTTCATTCAATAGTGGGAGTTAAATTTAGTTTCAATTGTTAATTTGTAATATACACATCTATATCACTGTTTGATGTCATTTTCATCATTTAATGGATTGTCTACAATGTGTTTTATTATAGTTGTCGATAATACCCACATTGCTCTATTTCAAAAGAAAATCTATTAAAACAACCAACATTTAGATTGGACACTACAAGTCTTGAAGGATGGGCTTTCAAGTTAGTTGAAGGTGAAGGTGATTCTCCATATTGTTTGTTCCGTTTCACTCCATTTTTTCCTCCTTATTGTTTAGTTTATTTTCTGCAAAAACAGTATAGAAGCAATGTGTACTATTTGTTGATATATAATTTCAAATCTTAATTACTTAAATCTAAGTTTAATTCAAAATCAAACTCCAATTCTTCCCATTTTTTTTCTTCTGTTCCAATTCTTCACATGATAAGGTTGGGGCAGCCAAACATTTGTAGAGAAAAATCTTGGTAGATTCTAATTGTCTTTTGTAGAATTCGATGTTAGAGTTAAATGAATACCATGCAACCGACACGATATCTTTGAAGAAAAAAAAAAAACCCGACTCTTTTCTGGTTCTATTTCTTTTGCTCCCAATCACTTTGAAATTTCTGATTCCACCGAACATGTCGAGCATTCTACCTCCAAGGTTGCCCTCAACTCCCTCTCCAACCATATTCCTCTCACTCCTTAAAGTTTGGTTGGTGTTTCAATAAGGCCTCACTCCTCTCACTCCTTAAAGTTTGGTTTATGTCAATTTTGATTCATGGTTATTTTGTTTTCTTGAGTTTTTATCATTTGGGTATTAGATTTTCAGGATTGACTTGAAGAATTTGGATTCTTCTAATGTTTGACTATTTTTAATGTATGAAAATTTTTCATTTTGATCTTTTTCAAATTTCAATTTTCTTTGTTTGATATGGATTGCAGTGATTCCTCTTAGTGGATTTCTATATCATCCACACAGAGGTTTTGCACTCATTGTTGTTTTTGATATTATGTGTGTTCATTAATCTTGACTCATTGTGTATGATAATTTCAGTATATTCTGATATATATATATATATATATATATTATGTTTTATAGGTTTTTTGACTGTCACATACATGTTACAAGTACACTTTGTCACAAAGCTATTCAATTACTTGATCATTATTAGGTTTAATTGTAAAGAAATTAAAATTGGGTTTTTTGGATTTTAGGGAGGCATTACTCATCAAGATTCTGCAAGCCATAAGGATACAATTGGACCCTATGATGTTTAGGTAAAGACATATTTTAAGTATGTTGGAAAAATTTGTTGTGTTTTAAGGTCTTTTATGAGAAACAAAGATGGATTTTTTTTTTTTTTTGGTTTGATCTGTATTTTATACAGTCTAATTAAATATTTGGGTTTGTTTTAGTTTCACTATTAATAAAATATTTGGATTTGTTTTAGTTTCACTATTAATGTTCTGGGATATCACATAAAGTTCAATTTTGTTGTTTTTTCTTTGTTCTGACATGTGTTAATTGATATAGAAAAGAAAAAAAGAAAAAAAAAGATGAGATTGTTGGCCAATAAATGAGGAAGAGCAGGGCAAAGGGAAGATAGTATAAATTGGGGCATTGCAAAGTCAATACTCACTTTGATTGGTAATCTTGTTACTGCATAATTTATATTTTTTTAGAATTTGTTATTCTTATTCCATTGATAATGTGAGCTATAGATGGTTCTCTTAAAATAGAACCACTATAGGCATGAGAATTACAAATTTCATAATGATTTATGCATTAGTTAGAGATAATAAGTGCTCAAGTATAATATTTCCATCATTTGTGAACAAATCCTTGGAAGTTAAGAGTTCAGTACCATTGACATCTACATTCTTTAAATTCTTTAGATATTTAAGCATGCTCAACTTAAATACAAATTAGCTATGTAGTAGGGGAATTGTACATACTATTAATTACTCTAAGTCACTTGTACCCAGATCAACAAAACTTTGAGTTGAACAATTGACTGAATTCAAATACAAGAATCATGAATGTAAGCTATTATGTCTTTCACAAATCTGTTAAGAAAATTATTGGACTAGCCTTGGCCCTAATGTAGCACAAAATGCTATAGTAAATGCCGTTAACCCAGCAAGTTATGACCAAATGAAATAATTAACATCATAGCATTATGTCTTTTAAGTTGAAATTATTTTGTATTTCAAAGTTGTTTCTATGTTAAACTACTTCCAAAATGTCCTGATTCTCTATACTTATGCATTTAGACTGTATGCTGGAAGAATTGTGGTTGGATCTGTATCTAATTAAGATAAATTGGTTCTTTTCTTTTGTCTTTTCTTTGAATTTTTCTGACTTTTTCCTTTCATCTTCCCCTTTTAAAATCAGCATAAAACTAATATGATCTATGGCCCTCTCTCATGAACAATAACATTTAATTGTTTGCAAAGACTTGAGCAATTGAAATTTTTTACCTTTTTTATTTCAAAATGGTAGCAACAGTCACCTTCACCTTCACCTTGCTTCATTTATAGTTAGGACATTTTGGGCCTACAAATGAATATGAATTGGATGACTGCTCTGCTTGATCACTTGAGAAGTCTAAGATGTTTAATTTTCTCTATCCAACTTCACTACTGACTCTTTTGTTTTTTGTTTCCTGTTTTTATTTTTTATTTTTATAATAGTTATAATGCCCGAACGGGTTGCAACACGTTAATCAAGATGTTTCCATGGCCCCATGGAGAAAAGATAATATTTTGGAATTTTCGAGGTCTAACATGCAAATTAAGGGCAGACAAAATACGGTATCTACACTTATTTTGATGTGCCCCATAATATTGAAATTCTGCACTTAAATGATTCTAATGTATTTGAAAATGAAATTAATAAACAATTGGAAAAGGAAATTGAACCTATGGAACCAACTTTTGAAACTCTTAATATGACAAATGATGAGAATCCACGCTTAATTATAATTGGTTCAACCCTAAATGACAAAGAAAGGAAAGATCTCAAAGAGCTTCTCGCAGAATTTCAAGAAGTTTATGCATGGTCCTATGAAGATATGCTTGGAATTGATCCTGAGATAGCTTAACACCACATTGATACCTATGCTCACATAGTACCTAAAAATCAAAGAAGAGGTCACAAAACAATTGAAAGCTGGGCTCATCAAACCCGTATACCAAGCTGATTGGATAGCCAATGTTGTGTCCTTACCAAAGAAGGATGGAAAGGTAAGGATGTGCGTGGATTTCAGTGATTTGAAAAAAGCTTGCCCTAAGGATGATTTCCCTCTTCCTCATATAGATGTCTTAATGGATAATATTGTTAGGGTTTATGCCCTAAAATCCAATTTATTGGCATGACATAAATAATTAAATTGTTTAATTATATGAGACTATTTATTAATGAATTACTGGGACATTATCTTAGTCCATGAGATGTATGGTATGTGATTTATGTAAAAAGTCACAGAAGATATAAATCACAAATTCTTTGTAAATTCAGAATTTTAGTTCATAGTCGGTGATGAAATTGGGCGTTTCATCTGCGAAGACTATAACATATCAACTACGATGATTTGTCTTGATCATGGAAGTGGAGACTTCTAGTTGGTATGTTGATATGTTTAAGAGTTAAGACATATTGAACTAGACCGCTATGAGATTTATTATTCTCTTAACGACTATCAAATGAATAATAAATCTCACGACTTCTATTTACATCAACTCAAATCCTGAGAGAATAATGGACCTGATTATGAGATGTAGGTTGCTTTGATATATCAGGAGTGAGATCTATAAGTTATGGTCAAAACCTCAGTATGTTGGATAGTCGCATTTAATGTTGATGGAACATATATTCACAAGATGGAATTCATAGTCTCTTAACGGAGATATAAAATATTCCATTGAGATAAGTTTAATGGGTTTGGTTATTCAGAGTGTTGGGCCCAACCACTTTAGTAAGGAGTTACTAAAGTATAAATATTTATGAAATTGGATTTCATAAATATATATTGAATAACATAAAGGATTAAACCGGGTACTCAAGGATTAAGAAGTAATAATCTTCAAAGTGGCAATCTGTTTTATGACTTTGTATTACTACGAATATTTTAATGAAGGGGTTGCATGTATAATAAAGTCTTGGGATATAATTTATTAATAAGGCTTAGAGTGCAATTATATTCATATAATGGTATTGAATATAATTAATGGTAACTTTAGACTTGTCAAGAGTTGACAGAAAGGACCAAGGCCCATTGGAGCTAAAGTCTTATTTATTCCCTTTTGGTCCCACTCCAAGCCACATACTAGAGCCCAATTGGAATGGCCCAAAAGGCTGGCCCAAAAGGCTGGCCCAATTAGATAATCAGTTATATATAAGGAGAGAAACATACAAAATTTGATTAAGGGTTTTTCATAAAAGTCTTTTCATAAGAGTTCTCATAAAAAATGAAATAGTGTATGTAAGTGTTGGACACTCTTTATTCTCTCCTTGGAAACTGATTGAGAGACCACACATCTTGGGCATTAAGTGGAATTGGAGTGAAGATTAAAAGTCTTCCCAAGAACTTCTGATCTTCGGTTTTGAATTTCACCACACCAAGGTATGCATTCTTGTTCTCAAATTTTGAAACTTACATAGTACATGTTATCAATTGCGAATGAAGTAGATCCGTTAATTCTTTCGCTGCGTATGTTTTGTATGCGATACAAACATGTATTTTTCCAAAAAATATGGCCGGTAGTGCCTTGATGTCTTTCATGGATGGTTTCTCAAGATATAACCAAATCAAGATGGCTTCTAAAGATGTGACTAAGACTACCTTCACCACAGAATGGGGGAAACTACTACTACACAGTAATGCCATTTGGGCTCAAGAATGCCAGAGCAATAAATCAAAGAATGGCCACAACTTTGCTACACGACATGATGCACAATAAGGTAGAGGTGTATGTTGATGACATGATTGTGAAATCCAAGGATAAAGGGGGTCACATAATTAATTTAAGGAAGTTCTTTGAAAGGATTAAAGAGAATAGATTGAGGTTGAACCCTCAAAAGTGAACCTTTGGAGTGACAGTTGGGAAATTGCTAGGCTTTTTGGTAAGTGATAGAGGGATAGAAGTTGACCTCTCAAAGATCAAGGCCATACTGGACATGCCTCCACCCAAGAGTGAGAAAGAAATAAGGGGATTCTTTGGTCGACTACAGTATATCAGCTGGTTCATTGCCAAACTCACCTCCACTTATTAGCCTATCCCTCCTCCATTAACCCATCCTAGTACCCTCGAAACACGGTAGGCCATTACTACTCTACCTCTCTATCATAGGAGATGCGATTGGGAGTATGCTTGTATAAGAGGATGATGATAAGAATGAGAGAGCCGTATACTACCTAAGCAAGAGGTTCCATGATTATGAGACATGATACACACCCATAGAAAAGTCATGCTTTGCTCTCATAAGGGTCGTGCAGAAATTGAGACACATCATCCTACCATTCCAGATATGGATAGTAGCCAGAATGGACCCATTGAAGTACCTATTTGAGAAGCCCGCCATGAGTGGAAGATTGTCAAGATGGTTGATTCTATTGGCAAAATTTGATTTAAAGTATGTGGGCAGAAAAATTATCAAAGGAAGCATCATGTCAGATTTTTGTGCTAAGAATCCCATAGAAGGAGAAGATGGAAAAGAAGATTTCCTAGGTGAGGATATTTTGGATATTGAACTAGGGGCATGGAAGATGTACTGTGATGAAGCCGTGAATCAATATAGGAATGGGATAAAAGTACTTTTGATCGCCCCCGATGGATCTCATGTGCCTTTGGTGGTCAAGTTGAACTTTGAGGCAACGTTATGGATACCGTTCTGTTCCGGCCGGAATGGCCGGAAAATTTCATATCGGCAAGCAAATTGGCATGGCAAGCCCCTCTATTCCACCTCAGGTAAGATTTCAGCCTATTCTGGTGTGTTTTGGTAGTTCCGAGCCGTTTTAGTTAATTTCACTTGAAATAAAAGATTCGGCTGGTATGAGTTTGTTGTGCATAAAGTTGAACTTGGATCTTTAGAACAGACCAAAATCAATTTCATCGTTCCTTTCCTCAAACACATTGTAGTCTTTTGCTTCATATGATGAGTTGTAGAAGAATAACAGTATCAGAATTAGAGGAATGTTGTGGCTCACGTAGTCATGCTTAACAAATTTGGATATCCATCAAAGAGAGAGAGAGAGAGAGAGAGAGAGAGGAGAATAGAGAAGAGAGAATAGAATTGAGAGGAAAACTGAGATAAGTTGTGTGTGAGAGTAAAAAAAATAGAAAGAAAGATGAAATCATGAAAAGATAAGATAGTGTGTCAGTTAATGTGTAGATCTCATAAAGATGGGATAGAATTCAAAAGTGAGAAGTGTAAATATCAAGGAGTTAGATACAGAAGAAGTGTGTGGATGAGAAAAAACAAGAGGAAAAAAATTAAAAATAGGAAGAAAGTGAAATATGGTGGGTGAGGAAAAATATAATAAAAAAAAAAAAGTTGTAAATAGAGTTGGCTTGGCTAGTGTGCTTTAGCCAAATTATGAAACCACTATCTAGGCTTATTTCAAATTTGCCTTTGCATTAAAAAAAATTATCTAGTATTTTAATTTAAATAATAATATTTTAAGTGAATTAATTAGATTAATTTTAAAATAACAAATTTTATAAATGTATGAAAATATAACTTTTATGTTTTTTTTTTTAATATAAAAATTAATAGGATATGAAATTATATGTACATATATTATTTTTTTAGGAACCCCGAAACACCCTAAAATGGTACACCAAAATTAGTTGGTACCAAAATATTCTATTCCATTAGATAAACCGAAATGGGGTTCGAAACGGTATTCATAACATTGCTTTGAGGCAACTAATAACATGGCAGAATATGAAGCTTGTACCACTGGAATGGAAGCTCTCTGAGAGTTAGGGGTAAAGGAAGCAGAGGTCTTTAGGGATTCAACCTTGGTCATAGCCCAAGCGCAGAAATTATGGAAGGTAAAAGAAGAAAATTCGAAGCTTTATCAACAATATTTAGAGGATTTGACCAAAACCTTTGATAAAATTAAATACACTATCATCCCTAGGGCTCAGAATTAGTTTGCAAATACCTTGGCTACCTTAGCCTCCATGGTTGAAATACTTGAAGGAGTATGACACAACCCTTAGAGATTGAATAGAGTTATGAACTAATGTACAAAGGGAAAGCAGAATCTTCAGTCTTGGCCATAGAAGAAGAAGGGTTCCTTGGTATTATGACATTATGAAATTTTTGGAATTGAGAGTGTATCCTAAGGGGGTCGATAAGAGAGAACGTCATTCGATTAGGATGATAGCTATGTAATATATCCTATGTGGAGGACAGCTTTATAGGAGATCTTTGATGGCATACACTTCCATTGTTTGAAGAAAGAAGTTGAAAGAGTCATGGAAGAAGTTCATCAAGGGATTTGTGGTCCTCACATGAATGGGAGAATGTTAGCCAAAAAAATCCTAAGGATAGGGTACTATTGAAATACAATGGAAACCGATTGTATAGACTTTGTGAGAAGTTGTAATGACTGCCAAACACATGTAAACTTGAATCATGTACCACCTAGTGAGCCATACAGCATGACTTCTCCTTGGCCTTTGTTAGTCTAGGGCATAGATGTGATTGGAAGGATAACCCCTAAGTCTTTAAATGGGCACGAGTACATCCTAGTGGCAATTGACTACTTCACCAAGTGGGTAGAGGCGGCCTCTTACTCCGTATTAAAAGCCAAACATATGGTTCGGTTCATAGAGAATAAAATCATTTGCCAATATGGGGTATCACAAGAGATCATCTTAGATAATGGCTCCCACTTTGAGGGAGGTTTGAAAGATATGGAATTTTATAACATTGGGCATCACAAGTCTTCACCATATCGACCACAGACTAATAGGGCCGTAGAAGCAACCAATAAGAATGTCAAGAATATCCTAGCCAAGATGGTGGTAAAGCTCCCATTCACCCTATGGGGTTATAGAACTTCTATTCGAGCATCGACTGGGGCAACCCCTTTCTCTTTGGTCTATAGAAGCAAGGCAGTCCTTCCTATTGAGGTAGAGATACAATCTTTATGAGTGCTAGTGGAAACCAAGGTCTTAGAGGAGGATTGGATGAAGGAAAGATATGAGCAATTGGCTTTGATAGATGAAAAGAGATCTAGGGCACAATATCTTGCACAAGGGTACTAAAAGAGGATTGTTAGAGCATTCAACAAAAAATTGAAACCTAGGAACTTTAAAGAAAGGGACCTGGTCATAAAAGTGCTTAGAGATGAAACTTTTGATCCAAGAGGGAAGATGAAGCCAAGATGGTCTGGGCCTTTCATTATCAAGAAAATCATGTCAGAGGTGCTACAAGAATTATTGATTTGGATGGAGAAGAGATGCTTCTCCCAATCAACATGGATAGGCTCCGAAGATATAATATTTAAAAGAAAAAAAAAGGAAAAAAAAAAAAAGCTTGCTAGGTTGAAAACCCGAAAAGGCAGCCTAGGCAAAAATTAAGGCAAAAGAACCCCGCTAAATTGAAAACCCGAAAGGGCAGTCTAGGCAAAAGATAGGGGAAAAGACCATGGACATAGCAAAAATTCATATAAGGACATCATGGGCAAAAGTTATATGGCATTGAAAAAAGAAAAGAAAAAGAAAAAAGAAGAAGAAATATAATGAAAATAAGCAAATATAATAAATGGATGATTCTCTTAATGCTCAAATTAAAAGATAATAAATTGTTTTTATAGGGGAATTGGAACATTCCAATCCTTTATTAAATTCAAAAGAAAAGACATGAGAATCATAAAGTGCAGAAAAGTAAAATTTGGGGCATATCAAGGTAGTGAGTCCGCCTTCTTTCTTTTTTTGGACCTGTTATAAGCTTTTTCATTCATGTGAACCCACTTCATGTCAGCCTCTAGCCAAGCTTTGTAGCCCAAAGTAGGATGAAGAAACTGAGGGAAACAAATGACTTTAGCCACCATCCTTTTCAACCAAGTCCCACAGATCCTACCTAAGACCGTCTCTATGAAGACAGAGATATGAAAGAAATTATCATCACTAGGAATCCCTTGACGATCTCTAAATTGCCTTGTAATGTGGTCTAGGGAATAATAAGGGCAATGCTGAAGCCTAACCAAAGGAACACAATTGTCTTTGAAGATGCAGTTGACCATGGTTGTAATGCGCCACCATTCCACTACCCACTGAATATCTGAGACATCAATGTGCTTCATGAACTCATCAAAACTCATCTTGATGCGTTTAGGCCTACAGTCACAATAGTGCTTGGGGAGATATTGTTAGGATTAGTGCTCTTAAATCCTATTGTATGATGCAATGTATGATATTAAGTATGACATTATGTATGACTTAATATTGTGATTGATAAAGTTATCTTATTATTATCTAAAATAATGGTAACATGAATATTCGAACATTATCATATAGTCCATGAGATGCATAGTATGTAATTTATATGAAAAGTCACAGAAGATATAAATCACAAGTTCTTTGTAAACTCAGAAATTTAGTTCATAGTTTGTGATGAAATTGGGTATTTCATCTGTAAAGACTATAACATATCAACTAAGATGATTTGTCTTGATCATGGAAGTGGAGACTTCTAGTTAATATGTTTTAAGAATTAAGACATATTGAACTGGACCATTATGAGATTTATTATTCTCCTAACGACTATCAAATGAATAATAAATTTCACGACTTTTATTTACATGAACTTTTAATCCTGAGATAATAATGGACCTTGTAAGGTTGAATTTTATCAACCATCTTATTGGCTTTATTCCGTGCCGAATTTGCTTGTATTTTAGCAATTAGTAACCTTGTATTTAGGTGGGAATCATGTAAGTGTAGTGAGTGAGAGAGTGTGAAGAAATGCTCAAGATTGTGCAAAGATGTAGAGACTCGCAGTAGGGACTCGCGGGTGACTCGCGACTGGCAAGCCGCCAAAGCTGACACACATGTGAAGCATGCAGGGAAGCTGAAGAGTCATGCCAGCTGTTGCACTATAAGACAAAAGTCCTAGGCTGGCTAGGCCGTTAGTTCACGACTTGAACTCGCGACTTAGTCCAATCGCGAGGCCAAGTCGCCAGACCACCCTGTTTGGGAAAAACTGACTCTTCACATTCCTTTCTCACCCCACTATATATAGACCCATATACCTGTGAAATATGAGAGCTTCTAGAGAGAATTTTGAGAGAGAAACCCTAGAGAAAAATAAGATTGATTCATCCACAATTTTCACATAGAGATTCTTCAAATTCCTCTATTCTCTTCCTCTCCATTGTCAAATCCTTGAGAGGTACATTACCAAAACATTTTCTCACCATACCCATATCTGTGAGAAGACCATTTGGTGTTTGGGAAGCAGTTAGGAAGGGACCAATTTCATATTGGTTGATGCTATGGTCAAGTAGTGAAATCTAGTAAGCTAAAGAAGAAATAGGTTCGGCGTAACCTTATTAGAGTAGCAGCTTGGAGGGCTTAGGTACATTGGGTAGATTAGGCTTAGAGGGTCTTCTGCTGTTCATGTATTCCAACTACATTCTTTAGTGGATTGTTTACCGCTTGGAAGGCGGCGGAGAGGTTTTACACTGAGGGCTTCGATTTCCTCTTTGATAACACATCGTGTGTTGTCCTTATGTTTACATCTCTCTTCCCTTAATCATTTCCATTTAATTTCTGCTGTACATGTGATTTTATTTGGTTTAGATTGTTTAACAATTCTGTTTTAAGCTTAAGTTCATATTCCGCATATTAATTGTTTGAAATTAAGTTTGAATTGGTAATTTGTAAATTGGGGGTCTAAATGTTCATAGTGTTTTATACACTAATTGAACTCTCAGACTTGATCATGGAGTGTAGGTTACTTTGATATATCAGGAGTGAGATCTGAAGTAACGGTCAAAATCTCAGTATGTTGGGTAGCCACATTTAGTGTTGATGGAACAATATTCTCAAGATGGAATTCATAATCTCTTAACAGAGATATAAAATATTCCCTTGAGATAAGTTTCATGGGTTCAGTTATTTAGAGAGTTAGGCCTAACCATTTTAGTAAGAAATTACTAAAGTATATATTTATGAAATTGGTTTTCATAAATATATGATGAATACCTTATAAGGATTAAACCGGGTACTCAAGGATTAAGACGTGGTAATCTACAAAGTGGCTGTCTTCATTCATGACTTTGTATTACTACGAATATTTTATGAAGGGATTGCATGTATAATAAAGTCTTGGGATATAATTTATTAATATGACCTAGAGTGCAATTATATTTATATAGTGGTATTAAATATAATTAATGGTAACTTTAGACTTATCAATAGTTGACAGAAAAGCCCAAGGCCCATTGGAGCTAGTGTCTTATTTGTTCCCTTTTGGTCCCGCTCCAAGCCACATACTAAAACCCAATTGGAAAGGCCCAAAAGGCTAGCCCAATTAGATAATCAGTTATATGGAGAGAAACATACAGAATTTTTATAAGAGAACTTGAAGTGGTTTGTATGTGAGTGTTGGACACTCTATTTCTCCCTTGAACAAATTCATAGAAACGGATTGAGAGACCATACTTCTTGGGCATAAGTGGAATTAGAGTGAAGATTAAAAGTGTTCTCAAGAACTTCTGATCTTTGGTTTTGAAATTCACTGCACCAAGGTACACTCTCTTATTCTTGAATTTTGAAATTTACATAGTATATGTTATCAATTGCGAATGAAATAGATCCGTTAATTTTCCACTGCATATGTTTTGTATGTGATACAAACATGTATTTTTCCATCAAATGTTATCAGAACGGCCTTCAATTTCGAATCTGTATAACATGTTTTGTGAGTTTTGGAATTAGAGATAATGGTTTCATGATGTTAGAAGATTATATATGTATTTAATTTTCTGCTTGGTTGTTGAAACTATGGTTTGATAAAAACTAATATTGATGTTATGATTTTGTTTAAATTTGAATTCAAGTATGTTGAATTGAACTTTAAGGCTATAACATCAATGGAATTCAGTTTTGATATCAAATTCTATCTATTATGTTCATATGGTGGTTGTTTTTTCATGAAAAACCATTGAAAACTGTCTACATCTTCTCTTTAAAAGCTGAAAACACGCGTTTTTCATGGGTAACCTTCTCGTGAAGTTACTCAAGAAAAATGCCTCTGAAGCACAAAACTTTTTGCGGGTAAGCTTTACTTGCGAAACAGTTGTAAGATAGTCATGAAAGTTTCTATCTAAATTTTGTGTTTCCACTATTTTCCCTTAACTCATTCTCGTGGGAAGAGTTTAGTCGCGAGATTCTTGCAAAAATGCCTCTGAAGGGAATTTTGAATTTTTTTCTAAGTGTTTTCAATTGTATAAAGTGCAAGGCTGTGTGTGATTAGATTACACATGTTTACAAAATAAAAAACCTTTAATTTAAAACATCTAGTGGGAGAAAGATACAAGGGTTGGATCTCACGGCCCCCATTGTCGATTTATAGTAGTATGATTAAGGACCTCGCCTTGGCGTATATACCTTGCTCCCTTCAGAGGGTGTTTAATTCATGGAACTACAAATTAAACTTCTTAATGATGGATGATATGTTTTTTTACATTAAGAACGACCACGCTATTGTGGAGTTACTTAATGACTCACATAGAATTCAGTCAGTGGTGTACACGTTTAATGTTAACCTCCCTTCGGAGCTATGTCATTATTACTTAGAGGCTAAAGGAAATATGGCATGTTATTAGTGTTTGATAAGAGTTATCATGATAGCACTAATAATGAGAATAGTTCTCAATCAATCATAGTGTTTATAATTTACTTGCTTCCAAGGAATTTTAAACATGGGATTGGGTTTCATTGCATATATTATATTATAGTTTTATTAAGGTTTCATACTATATGTTTATATGCTAAATTGATAATGTCCAGTTTACTTATTATATTCACATTTATTATTTTCAGATTTGATCATGGCATTATTTAGCCCACTTGTTACTATTCTTAATCAAAACAAACTGACTAGATCCAACTATATTGACTGGAAAAGAAATTTGGACATTGTTCTTACAGCTGAAGAGCATAAATATGTGCTTACTTAACCTTGTCCTAGTTTTCCTTCATTAGATGATCTTCTTGAGGAAAAATAGCGATATGATCGTTGGCAGAAATCTAATGAGATGGCCAAGTGCTACATCCTAGTATCTATTTCAAATGTTCTATAGCATCAAATGCAGGATGTAGAATTAGCTTCGGACATAGTGCTAAGTCTGAAGGAGATGTTTGGTGAGCAAGGCCGTTCTGCAAGGCAAGAAACTATGAGGCAAATTTATAATATCAAAATGGCTGAAGGCAGTTCAGTTAGGGAGCATTGTCTTACAATGATCTCTAGTCTGAATACACTGGAAGTTTTAGGTGTCGATATTGATGGAGAATCCCAAGTGGATATGATACTTCAGTCACTACCGAAATCATTCAAGGAATTCAAACTCAATTATAATATGAATAAAAAGATTTATTCATTGTCTGAATTAATGAATGAGTTGGTAGAGGCGGAAGGCATTCTTAGTACTTCTAGTGTTGATGCTAATATGGCTGAAGCTTCTACTTCTCAACCTAAGTCAAAAGGCAAGGGTAAGAAGAAGAAGAAGAAGGACTTCACCAAGCAAGATGGTAAACAAATTGCCTTAGGGGTTGCCAACAAAGGAAAGAAGATCAAAGGAAAGTGTTTCCATTGTGGTGAGAAAGGACATTGGAAGAGGAATTGTCCAAAATTCAAAGCTGCCAATAACAAGGTTATGAAAAGTTCATTCCTCCTTGAAATATGTTCAGTACAAAATCCCACGGATTCCTGGTGTGTGGATTCAGGTTGTACTAATCATATTTGCAATTCTTTGCAAGGGTTCCAGGAGACTAGAAAGCTTAATGAAAGAGAATTGTTTCTTACTTTGGCTGATGGGAGCAGGATTCTGGTTGTAGCTGTTGTAGTTGTTAATTTATGCTTTGAGTCTAGAGTTTTAATATTGGAAGACTGTCTATATGTACCTAATGTTCGTAGGAATTTAATTTCTGCAACTTATTTAGGTAAACATGGATATTGTGTTATCCTTAAAGACAATGTTGTAATAAAGTAGGGTAAAGTGTTTATCTATTCTGGCAATATTGTGGATGGTCTTTATATTTTAATTCCTGATAAGCATGAATTATATAATTTTGAATTAGAACCTATAAAAGAAGAAACTCAATTTGTTAACCTAGGAGCTGATGATGAACCCAAGATGGTCCAAATTGGTAATACCTTAACCTCCTCTAAGAAGGATGCATTAGTTACACTACTGAAGAAGTTCAAAGAGATTTTGCTCGGTCATACAAGGACATGCCTAAGATTGATATAGCTATAGTGCAACATTGCATTCCAACAGGCCCAGCCATGAAGCTGGTCAAGCAGAAGCTGAGAAGGATGAAGTCAGAATGGACTCTCAAGATCAAGGAAGAAGTCAAGAAACAATACAATGCGGGATTCTTAAGGGTGGTCAACTATCCAGAATGGTTAGCCAATATGGTTCTGGTATTGAAGAAGGACGGGTAAGTGAGGATGTGTGTAGACTTTAGAGACCTTAATAAGGCAAGCCCAAAGGATGATTTTCCCTTGCCTCATATTGATATCTTGGTTGACAATATGGCAGGACATGCATTGCTGTCATTCATGGATGGCTTTTTGGGATACAATTAGATAAAGATGGCTCTAGAAGATATGGAGAAGACCTCCTTTATTACTTCATGGGGGACCTATTAGTACAAGGTCATGCCATTTGGCCTTAAGAATGCTGGTGCCACTTACCAATGAGTAGCCACTATTCTGTTGCATGATTTGATACACAATGAAGAAAAAGTTTGTGTGGATGACATGATAGTGAAGTTCAAAGACTACGAAGGGCACATATCGGCTTTACAAAAGTTCTTTGAGAGAATCCGACTTTATTATTTGCTTTTGAATTTGAAGAAGTGCACTTTCGGCATGACATCCAAGAAATTGTTGGGGTTTATAATAAGTCAGAGAGGAATTGAGATGGATCCCAAGAAGATCAAGGCAATTGTAGAGATGAAGCCTCCAAGGATTGAGAAGGAGATCCAAGGGTTTTTAGGGAGGATACAATACATAAGCAGGTTCATAGCCCAGCCCACCATGATAAGTGAACCACTTTTTCGATTACTTGAGAGGGAAGTTCCCATAGTAAAGAAGCCTCTGAGAAGATTAAGAGCTATTTGATGATACTGGTTCCATCGGTACCTGAAAAGCCATTATTGCTATATCTCACAATCATGGATACAACAATGGAGGCTTTGCTTACTCAATATCTAGAGGAGTATAGAAAGGAAAATGAAATTTATTATATTAGCAAGAAGATGGTGGCTTATGAAGAGAAATATACAGCACTTGAGAAGACATGTGTATCACTTGTATGGGCTACCCAAAAACTCAAACATTACATGCTTGCTTTCAAGGTCTTGTTGATTGCAAGAATGGATCCTTTGAAATATCTAATGGAGAAGCTGGTGCAAGATGGGAAGACAGCTAAATGGGTTCTACTTTTGTCAAAATTTGATATCAAATATGTGACTCAGAAGTCTGTAAAGGGAAGAACAATTGCCGATCACTTAGCCCATTGTTCACCCAAAGAAGCTAAAGAAATCCAAAGGGACTTTCCAGATGAGGATATCATAGGGATAGAGTTAGAACCATGGAAGATGTATTTTGATATAGCAACTAATCAAAATGGAAATGGCATTGGAGTTCTCCTAATTTCTCTAAAAGGAACACACATCCTATTCTCTAGTAGGCTCAACTTTTCTACCACTAATAACGCCACTGAATATGAAGCTTTTATTGTGGGGTTACAAGCAGCCCTTAGTCTTGAAATAGAAGAGTTAGAAGTGTATGGTGACTCAGCTTTAATAATTTCTCAAATTCAAAATTGATGGAAGATTAAGGAAGAAAAGCTAATGCCTTATCATGAATGTCTTCAGAAATTGGCATCAAAGTTTGGAAAGATTCAATACCAGTATGTGGCAAGAATGCAGAATCAGATGGTGGATGCTTTAGCAACAATGGCATCCATGATGGATGGGCCCAAGGAAGACCAAGCTTGGTCGATAGTGGTGGAACAAAAAGAAGAGTTGACTCATTGTATGTCAATAGAAGGAGATGAAAAAATAAATAGGGAAGGTGAATGGTATTCTGACATCTTACAGTACCTCAATGACTAATTGACTATTAGAAGGTTGGCTTCTAATTACATTATTTGTAGTGAAAGGCTGTATAGAAGATCCTATGATGGAATCCATTTCCTTTGTGTGTCTACTAAAGAAGCACGGCAAATATTTGAGGAGGTCCATGAGTCAAGTTCAATATTCAGCATCACAAATCATCACCGTACCATCCTCAGACAAATGGAGCAGTTTAGGCTACAAACAAGAACACAGGGTGGATCTTGAAGAAGAGTACGAAGACCTACAAGGATTGGCATTTACAATTACCCTATGCATTTTAGGGGTACAGGACATCAATTTAGTCATCCACAGGAGCCACTCCTTATTCATTGGTGCATGGGATGGAGGCAGTCCTTCCCATTGAGATGGGTGTTTGTTCATTGAGAATAGTATTGGAGAGTGAAATCCCCAAAGTAGATTGGTTGCAGAGTAGGTATGGCCAATTATGTATGATGGATGAGAAGAAGCTCAAGGCCTTGTGTCACATTCAAGGCTACCAAAGGAGATTTAGAAAAGCCTATGACAAGAAAGTAAGAACTAGAGATTTGAAGATAGGAGATCTAGTGCTGAAGGAGATTCAAGCCCCAATTCAGGAAACAAATGGGAAATTTAAGCAGAATTAGGCAGGTCCATATATCATCAAACAAATATACTCTGGGGGAGCAGTAAGGTTGATGGACTTAGATGTAAGCCCTTTTATTGAGCCGACTAATATGGATTAATTGAATAAATACCATGTCTGAGGTGGTCTGAGGAATGGCCACGTTTGAAGTGGTTGTAGATTATGTCATTTTCTTTCCTAGGTTTAATTAAAAAAAATAAAAAAAGACCTGCTAAGTTGAAAACCCGAAAGGGCGGCCTAGGAAAATATTAAGGCTAAAAATGGTAGGTTGAAAACATGAAAGGGTGATCTACGCAAAAGGAGAGTAAAAAAATGAGAGTGAGAGAGCCTACTAGGTTGAAAACTCGAAAGGGCGGCCTAGTCAAATATTAAGGCAAATAAAATAAACTACGTGATGACCTGATCTTTCTACCAAGGAGGTATGTAGGCAACCATATATTGGTCCGGTCACAACTCACCCAAACCCACCATTCACCCATCAAATAAAAAAAAGAAGAGAAATTTTTTTGCCAAGATTTAACCATTCCGTCAACACGAACCATGCCATTACATAAACCAAATCTTAAACCAAACCCTAAACAAAACCCGAAAGTTGAATGTCATAAATAATTCCTAAAGCTAAAAGTTTCAAACGAACTTTTTAAATAAACATGTTCAAAGCCAAAAAAAGAAAAAGAAAAAAAAAGGAAGAGAATCATGTCTTCTTCATCATTTTCTTCTTTGATTGCTCATTGGTTCCATCTGTAGTAAGTACTTCATCATCTTTGTCTCTTCTTTTGAATTCATAGTTGTTATCCCCTCGCTTGTCTTGGTTATCTTCAAGAAACTGTTTTCTCATAGAAGCCATGTCAGTTTCTTTATCCCTAATCATGTTCACCAGCCAGTTAGAGTATTCCATGGTCATCCTGTGAAAGTAAACCTTAACAAAAGATTGATCAACTCGGTCAACCATGTCTAAGCCCAACAACATGTTCCTTATAGAAGTAGGAGTTGTGTCCACATGAATAAAAGGTTTTCTTCCTCTACCATTAGGCATTCCTTGCTCATACTAGAATTGTCTCAAGAGTTTATTAGCCTTATAAAAAGTCGTCCTCCTTAAACCAACCAAGAAGATATGATCTAATCCTGGAGATCACAACAAAGGAGGTGGGCACTTCCACTAATAGCAATCCCATCGAATTGAGATATTGGATTTTTTGTCCAAAAATTTCACCCAATCGCTTTCAGTTTGACACATGGTCTGGAGGATAGCCTTGCTAAGGAAAAAACAAGGACCATAGTTGGCAACAATGGGTGCAACTATCATGTCCGGTCTTTCCATCAACCATATCTGCAAAGTCAAGGGACTCTTGAGGAATTGTTGTGATTCTCCACCAAGAAATACAGAGTCCAGCCCTAAAAGAGTTTCTACAAAGATCAAAGAAGTAGGATTATCATCATCCTTAACCTGACTCACAATACTTATGACTCAAGCATCTACAAAGCCAAGTATTCCAAAGCAAAGCAAGAATTTTCCCATAAAGCAAAGAGCTAGACCAAATTTTTTTGCATGTTGACAAATAGACCATGAGTACGTTTATCAATAAGCCTTGTGACAACTGCATGACGATTCACTATATGGCCTTTAATCATGTTACTGGTAATTGAAGTTGAAAGGCCCAAGGCATCGAATAAAATCTCCCTATGCTTGGGATTACAAGAAACTGCTACAGATTTTTTGCCAAGTTCATAACCCAGAATAGCAAAAAATTCTTCAATTGTAGGACAAAGTTCAACAATGTTAAACTAGAATACATGGTCTTCAGTATCCCAGAACTTCACGGCAGCACAAAGAAAATCCCACTTGACCTTGACATTCCTTAAAGCCTTGATCCCCTCTAGCTTGTAGGCAGTGAAATTGGTCTTGGTGACAAAATCAATGCTACGAACCCATCTATTGATATCATGTGTGATTGAATGAGGAGGATTTTGATTGTTGTCCATAAATAATTCTTGTATGTGATTACTGTTTCTTGATAGCTTTTGATGCAGAGATTTGTTTGCAGGTTTAATGCTAAGATAGGCTCTCCTAGTCTTTAACCATGTTTAAATAAGTTTAGAGAGTTTGAAGCTGACTAGGAAAGTGTTTCATAGTCCAAAATGGATAAAAATATTTTTCAAAGAACAAAAAAAGAAGGAAAATGCGTCAAAAAACGTGAAAAGTTGGGGCAAGATTGGGTGTGCCAATCAGCACCACAAAGTGCCAATCGGCACTCCAAGAGTGCCATATGGCACCTTTTCCCCTTGAGGGCATTTTGAATTATTTTGTGTTTGTAGGCACGTTTTTGGTCCGTTTTGGCCCCTTTCTTCATTCCAAAAAGTAATTATGCCATAAAATCTCTCAAAAATTCACATTGATTGTCAAACTGGGGCATTTGGCCATGCCTTGTTCATCTTTCCAAAAAAAAAAAAAAAAAAAAATCAACATCTTCATCATTTGTTTCAAAAAAAGAAAGGAAGGATAGTAAATTACTTACTTCAAAATTTTTCAAAATTGTGCATTCGTTTTCTAAATTAGGGGCATTCGGCCATGCCTTATCCCCCTTCAAAAACAAATCAAATCAATCATCTCTTTTTCAAAAAAAGAAAAAGAAAAAAGAAGAGGAACTTTTTATCCAAAAAAAAAAAAAAATCATCATGCATAAGTTTTCAACATAAGTTTTCAAACTAGGAGCATTCTACCTTGCCTTATTCAAGTGATTACCAATCACATCAGAAGTGGTCAGATAAGTTCAAATTGTACACTACAAAGTTTCATTAAGTGAATTCTAAACTTGTCTCATCTAAATTTTAGCAACGGTAAAAGTCATCTAAGGACAAGGGGCTAAAAGTGGAAATTAATACAAATTGTCTGACTAAGGAATATTTTATCTTTTGAAGGAAAATTAAAATACAAGTCAAACATCATTCAGACTTCGAGTTTGCTTGCGGGAAGATCTTCTAGACCTACCCCTAGAGGAACCACCCTTTGTGTCTCCTTCTCGCTCTTGACTTGCATAAAATTGAGATTCTTGTTCTCTGTTGTGAAATTCAAGGTTTTTGATTCCCTCTTCCAAGGATCTTGTGTTGGCCTCTGTAGTTGCCATTCGATTGCTCTGCAAAATCACCAAAGACTGCATGTTAAGTTCATTACTATGAATTTCAAGCAAAAATCATTAAGGGAGTGTCATCCTTTACCCAATTCACTTCGTTGAGTACATATTGGGAAGATTGCGTGCGTGCCACCAATTACAAGCCTCTAATCATTTGCATGCTTTCTTCCACTACATCAACCCCTACTTGGAGCATAAGGCCACAAGTTTAGAAATAACTCAATGGACGAAGAATGAGATGGAAGACTAAAAGATTTAGGAATGAATTGGGTCAGTCCAAGGGACATTTGGCGCATACTCCAGCCGGTCAAGATCCACTGAGCTGAAAGATCCATCTAGATTCATTAATTCATACTTCCATGTTGGAGAATGGGGAGGAGGACTAGAAGGACCACCAACATTGCTAGGAGGAGGACTCTCATCTCCAAAAGATAAAGCCTAAAAATGCAACATTAAGATAATGCAAGTCATGGTGTAAATTGATTTGGAAAAGAAAGTAAGTCACTGATGCTCCAGAGATGTCAACTAAGCAACCCTACAAGTGAGCTTGGACAAATTCTGAAAATTCAATTAGTATATAAAACACTATGAACGTTTAGACCCCCAATTAACAAATTACTAATTCAAGCTTAATATCAAACAATTAATGTGCGGAATATGAACATAAGCTTAAAACAGAATTAATAAACAATCTAAACCAAATAAACTCACATACACAGCAGAAATTAAATGGAAAAGATTAAGGGAAGAGAGATGCAAACTCAAGGACAACACTCGATGTGTTATCGAAGAGGAAACCGAAGCCCTCAGCGTAAAACCTCTCCGCCACCCTCCAAGCAGTAAAAAATCCACTAAAGAATGTAATTGGGATACATGAACAGCAGAAGACCCTCCAAGCCTAATCTATCCAATGTACCTAAGCCCTCCAAGCTCCTACTCCAACGAGGTTATTATGCCGAACCTATTTCTTCTTTAGCTTATCGGATTCCGCTATTTGACCATAGCATCTACCAATATGAAATTGGTCACTTTTTAACTGCTTCCTAAACACCAAATGGCTTTCTCATATATATGGGTATGGTGATAAAAGGTTTTGGTAATGTACCTCTCAAGGATTTGACAATGGAGAGGAAGAGAGTAGAGGAATTTGAAGAGTCTCTATGTGGAGATTGTGGATGAATCAATCTTGTTTTTCTCTAGGGTTTTTCTCTTAAAATTCTCTTTAGAAGCTTTTTGAAAATTGTGGGTATAGGGGTTTATATATAGTAGGGTGAGAAGGAATGTGAAAAGTCAGTTTTTCCCAAACAGGGTAGTCTGGCAACTTGACTTTGCGATTGGGTTGAGTCGCGAGTTCAAGCCCCGAGCTAACGGCCTGGCCAGCCTGGGACTTTTGTCCTCTAGTGCAACAGCTGGCATGACTTTTCAACTCCCCTGCATGCTCCACACGTGTGCCAACTTTGGTGGCTTGCTAGTTGCGAGTCACCCGCGAGTCCAGCCATGAGTCTCTGCATCCTTGCACAATCTTGAGCATTTCTTCACACTCTCTCACTCACTACCCTTACATGATTCCCACCTAAATACAGGGTTACTAATTACTAAAATACAAGCAAATTTGGCACAGAATAAAGCCAACAAGATGGTTGATAAAATTCAACCTTACAATCTCCCCATTTGACTATTCCATGACAAAATCCTAAAATAAACTCTAGACTTAATATGTGAGTTGGGAACAGTTGAATAAAACTCACTCACACCTAACTCTAGAATCTGATAAGCTCTTGAATCATATGAACAAGAATCTCCTGAAACATAACAACACGGTATCATCACTGTATGTAGAAAAACTTGTAATAGCATATGAGACAAGCACAATGCGATCAAGCAAAATGGAATGAGAGATAAACCATGACTTGACCAAATAGGCAATCACTATACAATAGTGACCACAATGCTCATTCACACTTGGAATGAACATCCGGACAAACAAGCCAATAAGCTCAATGCAAGTCACTTGCATGCCCAACACTCAACCGATGCACAATGCATAAAGTATATGCATCTAGGAACAAAATCCTACAAGGGCACAAGAGTGAGAATACTTAAAGAAAATGCATAACATTTAGCTAGAAGTATTAGACAACAAAACATAAAGGTTGTATAAGCATGGTACAAACCATAAAAGCCTATAAACATGGAAACAAACCCTAAAAGCTTACAAAAGCAACATGGACACAAACTACCATAAACGAGTTCCATAGAATACTGAAATAGCATAAGCTAATAAGAAGCAAAATGTTAAACAGAAATATTGAACATAGGCCTGCTTGTTGAAATCTCCCCCTTTGATAGTCTCCTCCCCCTTTGATCAAGCTATTTCTCCCCCTTTCATTGTTCTCCCCCTATGAACATCATCTCTCCCTTTTTGTCATGGAATAGCTAGGCCATATCCTCTTCTAGCTTCCTCTGAATCTGATCCAATTGAGCTTATAGGGAGGTGAATTGCATATCCCACCGAGTGCTGTGATGATGTAAGATAGATGTGAGTCTGGACATCTTGGTGCTTAACTCGTGGACAAATGTCATAATGTTGTCGAGTTTGTCGTTAAAGGAGAATGAGCTGGAACGCGAACCACTAGGAGATGCGCAAGTTTCTGATTTGACTTTCTTCCGACTATGACCAATGCTAGCATTGAATGTACGCATGGTGATTGGACTCAGTTTTGTGCAGGGAAAGTCATCATCGGTTGGACGAATCCCTTTGAGCTTCAAAATTCTAGAAATGAGACTGCAAAAAGGAACGCATATCCTTGACTCAGTTCATAGAACCGTTTTGCACAGAATGTGAAAGATATGAACACAGATGTCAATCTCTACATCAGAGATTAGGTCATGAAGAAACAAGGCACGTCCAAGGTTCATATACCCTGTGCTGGATAAGGGGTACAGGTTGTGAAACATGACTATTGTCAGCACTCTCAATTTTGGAGGAAGAGAGGAAACACTGACAGAGTTTCCATTTGATGAGAATTCTAAGTCTTGTCCAAGACCATCCTGAAGAAGTTCCTCATCTAGACATAGATCATCATGAACCGGTGAGTTCTTGAGCATTAGCTTGTTTATGTGAAGAATCTCTGCCAAATATGCGGGAGAGACTGAGAAACTTTTCCTTCTAACCCAACACTTGAGTTCTCTGCCTTCCACAATTGCATTGGCATAAAATTCTTTTATCAAATTCTCATAAGCGTCATCAATGTCGGGGAGAAGGTAATTCCAATCCTTGTGGGCAAACCATTTTGGGATGTCGATGTCAAAAAGTGACGATTGATCAACAACCCTCTCAAGTAATGGTGTAGCATCTTTGAAGTAATTTTCATGAGTTTGAAAGGCAGCATTGGATCTGAACTTGTTGGGATCAAACACTCCTGATGATGAACGAGTCCTTTTTGTTCTAGGTGAGAGGTCATCAACATCAATGACAGGTTCCTTCCCTTTGTTACTTCCTCCTTTCACAACTGCTCTCTTAAATGGAGACATTTTCACTCTGCATCATATTTCATCAAAAAGAACAAAAGAAACCCCACAATACCACAAACATTATTAGCAATGGGTCAATTAAAAAACAAGGATAATGATGAAAACCCTAAAAACTTGAGATAAAGTTCCTAAACAAGACAATGAGTGTGTGTGTGTGTCACTAATGACCTAATATTAACTTAAGATAGAGTAGATCAGTAAATAACCACCAAAAATCACACAATGATTTCACCAGAATATCAGATACCCATGTACAATCAAGAGATATACAAATATCAATAGAAAAACAAAATCCAAGAGGAATATGCAGTAGATGAGAAAGATAAAGAGTAAGAGACAAAAACCCAAACCTTTCCTTGAAGAATGAGAAAGTGGTGACAAATTAGTTGAAACTGATGTGTGTGAGCATGATGGTGTTGAAGAAGAACAGTCACTAGTGAAGAGTTCGTGATTGCATCAAGTTGCGTGCTAGTCGCTAGGGCCAGCCGCCAGAACACTTGAAAGAAAACTTTTGAAAAAAAAAATTTCTAAGTGTTTTTCGTGACTGGAGAGAGTCGCGAACTGAGCCGTGGAAATCTTTGTATACCCCTCGCAACTGGACCTTCCACTAGCGAACAAGTCACCAACCTGAGCCACGAAAAATATGAAATTCCAAATTTTTGAAAAATATTCTAAGTCTTTTTCACGACTAAAGCATTTACCCGTCAATGAGTCGCCAGTAAGTCGTGAAGAATCTCTATGATGGACTCGCGACTAGGGCATGCGACTGGTTCTACCTGTGACTGAGTCGTCAGAATAGGGTAATACAATTTTTAAAATTTTGACAATTTTTGCAAAAACAAAGTACTTTCCAAAAACAACTAAAACACTCAAAAATCTTTTTGTGATTGATCAACAAAGATTGAGCATGTGAAAACACATTTAAACAAGTACAATCACATGAATGAATATGGCATTTATTGAACATAGACATGTGTGTTGTGTGTAAATATCAAAAATGAGATAGTCCTTAGTCTAATGTGAAGCTTCAATGATCAATTCAATCAAGGCATACACAACTAACACTAGATAATGTGATCCATCTCAATTATAGAAATATGCATATATGACCTCCCACAAAGGCTTGAGTATAATATCTTTGAAGCTTTTCATTTGGCTCCATGTTTGACATAACATTTGATCTTTTTGAATAAACACATCTCATTGTGAGATTGATGCCTAAAATTTTTGATATTTCACTTTTCTAAGGTTGAATTTTATCAACCATATTGTTGACTTTATTCCGTGCCAAATTTGCTTGTATTTTAGCAATTAGTAACCTGGTATTTAGGTGGGAATCATGTAAGGGTAGTGTGTGAGAGAGTGTAAAGAAATGCTCAGGATTGTGCAAAGAAGCAGGGACTCGTGACTAGATCTCACGAGTGGCTCACGGCTTGCAAGCCGCTAGAAAGCTACACACATGCCAAGCATGCCAGAAGCTGAAGAGTTGCGCCAACTGTTGCACTACAGGACAAAAGACCCAGGCTGGCCAGACCGTTAGTTCACGGCTTGAACTCACGACTCAACCCAGTCGTGAGGTCAAGTCACCAGAACACCCTATTTGGAAAAAACTGACTTTTCACATTCCTTCTCACCCTACTATATATATACCCTTATACCCACGATATTGAGAGAGCTTCTAGAGAGAATTTTGAGAGAGAAACCCGAGAGAAAAATAAGATTGATTCATCTACAATCTTCACATAGAGACTGAAAGTTCAAAAACGTGTACAAAACACCTTTGAACGTTTAGACCCCCAAATAACAACTTAACCAAACCAAACAATATGTCAAACAACTAATGTGCGGAAACTTAACACATGCTATAATATGAAATTGGATAAAATCTATCTAAGCCATAACATAATAAAACCACAGCAGATAATATAAAGGCAAAGATAGAGAGGAAGGAAGATGAAAACACAAAAACAACACGCGATGTGTTATCGAAGAGGAAACCGAAGTCCTCGGCGAAAAACCTCTCCGCCGCCCTCCAAGCGGTAATCAATCCACTAGAAAATACAGTTGGGATACAAGGACAGCAATAGACCCTCCAGGCCTAATCTACCCAGTGCACCTAAGCCCTCCAAGCTTCTTGCTCCAACGAGGTTGCGCCGAACCTTTTTCTATTCTAGCTTCCCAGATTCCGCTACTAGACCATAGCATCAACCAATGAAGATTGATTCTTTCCTAACTGCTTCCCAGAAATCCAAACGACTGTCTCACAAGGATGATAATGGTGAGAACCAGGTTTGGTATAAAGCCTCTCAAGGATTTGACAATGGAGAGGAAGAGAGTTGAGGAATTTGAAGAGACTCTAAGGTAGAGATTGTGGGTGAAGCAATCTGGTTTTTCTTTAGGGTTTCTCTCTCAAAATTCTCTCTGCAAGCTCTCTTTCAATCGTGGGTTAAAGGGGTATTTATACTGGAGTGGGAGAGGAATGTGAAACGTCAGGTTTTACAAAACAGGGGTGGCTCGCGGCTTGACTAAGTCGCGAGATCCAGTCGCGAGTTAACCGTATGGCCAGTTGTCCTGTTTTGTCCTGTAGTGCTCCAGCTAGCATGACTGTTCATCTTCCAGCATGCTTGGCACGTGTGCAGATTCTGGCGGCTTGCAGCCGCGAGTCCACCCGCGAGTCCCAGCCGCGAGTCTCTGTTTTCTTGCACACTCTTGAGCATTCTTCACTCTATTTCACTCACTACCCTTACAACAAACCCACCTAAGTACATGGTTACTAAATGCTGAATTACAAGCAAATTTGGCACGGAATAAAGCCAATTAGATGGTTGAATAAATTCAACCTTACAGAGACTCTTCAAATTTCTCTACTCTCTTCCTCTTCATTGTCAAATTCTTGAGAGGTACATTACCAAAACCTTTTCTTACCATACCCATATCTGTGAGGATGTCATTTGGTGTTTAGGAAGCAGTTAAGAAGGGACCAATTTCATATTGGTAGATGCTATGGTTAAGTAGCGGAGTCCAGCAAGCTAAAGAAGAAATAGGTTCGGCGTAACCTCGTTGGAGTAGGAGCTTGAAAGGCTTAAGTACATTGGGTAGATTAGGCTTGGAGGGTCTTCTGCTGTTCATGTATCCCAACTACATTCTTTAGTGGATTGTTTACCGCTTGGAGAGCGGCGAAGAGGTTTTATGCCGAGGGCTTCGGTTTCCTCTTTAATAACACATCGAGTGTTGTCCTTGTGTTTGCATCTCTCTTCCCTTAATCTTTTCCATCTAATTTCTGTTGTGGATGTGAATTTATTTGGTTTAGATTGTATATCAATTCTGTATTAAGCTTACGTTCATTTTCCGCACATTAATTGTTTGGTATTAAGCTTGAATTGGTAATTTGTAAATTGGGGGTCTAAACATTCAAGGTGTTTTATACACTTATTGAACTTTCAACTTTGATGAGTTAGCCTTTGGCGTTTTGGGCATCATACAATTTTTTAATTTTTGGTCGCTTTCCCTTTTTCCTAGTCAAATACTAGTATGTGCGACAAGCTTTTACAGCTCAATATCTCTTTTCATTTGGAGATTTACATTTGGTGAGCTCCTTTAGCAAAAATAATAAAATAAAGAGTGGGAAGATATATAGACACAAGTCTATGCATGTCTCAAGATCAACAAAACCATTCACTAATCATTCATGACAAGGTTGAAGATCTATTTACAATAGTCACATAGATTTCAAGATTTCTCCCACAATAATATGAGTGCATAGGGAACAAGCTATGCTCGTAGATGCATAAAACCATTTGCATAAAGGTACAAGGTAAAACATATTATGAGACAAAACTCAACAATGTCGATCAATCTTTTTGGATTTTTTACTTTTTATGTGGTTTTTGGATTTTTGACACATAAGAAGGAAAAGATTGATAAAAAACAATTAAGGAAAGACAAAAAAAGCAGATAAAGCAATAAACAATAAAAGATCATGCTATACAGATAGCCAACAAAGAAGTGTGTGCCTGACAAACAAAATAACTTAATATAAAGAGATGAAGCACACAGCACACAAGAGATTTAAGGAATTGTACCGACACCAATGGTCTTACGGAGGGATTCAAACCGTGGACCATCGAGAGGCTTGGTGAAGATGTTCGCCTTTTGATTGTCTGTGTGTATGAATTCAAGACACACAACCTTTTCTTCCACCAGATCTCGAATGAAATGGTAACATATCTCAATGTGCTTAGACTTTGAATTTTGAACTAGGTTCTTAGAGAGATTAATGGCACTGGTGTTATCACAGAAAACACACATTGTATCTTGAGGAATTCCATAGTCATGAAGTAGTTTCTTCATCCAAAGGAGTTGTGTGCGGCAACTTCCAGTAGCTATGTACTCTGCTTTAGCTGTAGAGAGAGACATGGAATTTTGTTTCTTGCTCATCCAGGAGATAAGATTGTTACCCAGGTAGAAGCATCCTCCTAAA
Organism: Quercus robur; assembly: GCF_932294415.1. NCBI lineage: Eukaryota > Viridiplantae > Streptophyta > Magnoliopsida > Fagales > Fagaceae > Quercus > Quercus robur. The sequence goes on from NC_065543.1 coordinate 24,104,423, forward strand.
GTACTCTTTCGATCATCAATACTACCAACCCAGTCCGCATCAGAATAACCGGCAAGGCATGCATTTGAGTCCTTTGAATACCACAACCCATAGTTTGGAGTTCCATTAATATATCGTATAATTTGCTTCACCGCAGTCAGGTGTGATTCCTTTAAATCAACTTAATATCTAGCACAAACACCAACACTGAATGCAATATCCGGTCTACTAGCTATAAGATAGAGTAGACTCCCAATGGTACTCCTATACAAGGTTGGACTTACTTCCACTCCGGAAGAATCAACATTTAGTTTTGTGGACGAACTCATAGGAGTGGAGGCATGCTTTTTAGAGTCTAGTCCAAACTTCTTGACAATGTTTCTAGCATACTTTTCTTATGACACAAATATGCCTTCATTATTTTGTTTGACTTGAAGGCCTAAGAAAAATGTAAGTTCCCCCACCATACTCATCTCAAATTCTTTCTTCATTTCCTTAGAGAATTCTATAGCCCGATCATCAATGGTAGCTCCAAATACTATGTCATCTACATATACTTAAGCCACGAGAAGGTAATTTTCAGTATTCTTGACAAACAAAAGTCCGGTCGGCATACCCCCTTTTGAATCCTCTTTCTAGGAGGTAATGAGTAAGCCGATCATACCAAGCTCTAGGAGCTTGTTTTAAGCCATGAAGAGCTTTCTTCAATCTCAACACATGATCAGGGAAGTGAGGATCCTTAAAGCCTTTAGGTTGTTCAACAAACACTTCTTCATTCAGGTATCCATTTAGAAAAGCACATTTGACATCCATTTGGTAGAGTTTGAAGTTTGTACTGCACGCAATGGACATAAGAATTCAAATAGACTCAAGTCTGGCCACAGGAGCGAAGGATTCATCAAAGTCTACTCCTTCTACTTGAGTGTATCCTTGAGCTACTATCCGAGATTTATTCGGGATTATCTCCCCATCTTCATCGGTCTTGTTTTTGAATATCCATTTTGTGCCGATGACATGAACATTTTCAGGCCTTGGAGCAAGTTCCCACACATCATTTCTCACAAATTGATTCAGCTCTTCATGTATTGATTGAACCCAATTTTCATTTTGGAGAGCTTCTTCTACACTCTTTGGTTAAAATTGAGCAAGGTAGCAATGGAATGTTACATGATTGGCTAAAAGTATGTTTCCTTTTCTAAGGCAAAGACCTTCATCTAAAGAGCCTATAATGTTGCTATCCCGATGTTTCTTAATCACTCTTGATGATGGCTTCTTTGATGTAGAGACTTCATCATTCCGACAGATGGAAGGATGAACTTCCGGAGGAGTGAGAGGACTTGATGTTCTAGATATTGATCTTGTTTCCATTCTTGGGTTCATGGGAGTTGATTCTTCTTCCGGTGTAGGTCCTTCAGCTTCTATGTCAAAAGCTTCGACCTCAACAGTGGGTTCTTTGGTGCTTGATCTTTCCCTATCATTAACCATCTCTACCTTTGCTATGTCATCATCAATTTTTACATTGATGGACTCCATTACTGTCTTAGTTCTCTTGTTGAGAACCCTATATGCCTGGCTAGTAGTAGAATACCCAAGAAAAATGCCGTCATCACTTTTTGCATCAAATTTCCCAAGGTTCTTTCGATCATTTAGAATGTAGCACTTGCTTCCAAACACTTAGAAGTACTTTACTCTTGGCTTCTTTCCATTCCAAATCTCATAAGCGGTCTTTTTTGTTCCCACTCGAAAGAATATTCTATTACCAATGTGACATGAGGTGTTCATAGCTTCTCCCCAAAACTTTTGAGGAATTTGCTTGTTTAGTAACATAACTCTTGCCGTCTCTTGAATCACCCGATTCTTCCTCTCTACCACTCCATTTTGCTGAGGAGTTTTGAGGGCTAAAAATTCCCTTTTGATTCCATTCTTTTCACAAAATGACTCAAATCTTGCATTCTCAAATTCCTTGCCATGATCACTTCTTATCTTGACAATAGGAACCCTTTTCTCATTTTGTAGTCTCTTGCAAAGAGTTTCCAATTTCTCACATGCTTCTGATTTTTCTCTAAGAAATTCAACCCAAGCATATCTTGAGAAATCATCAATAATGACCATAATGTATCTCTTTCCTCCTAGACTTTCAGTTCTTGTAGGCCCCATTAGATCAACGTGAAGAAGCTCTAAACATCGTGAAGTAGCAATCACATTCATCTTGTGATGGCTTGTCTTTGTTTGCTTTCCCATTTGGCATGCACAATAAATAGTCTTCTTCACCTTTCCAAACTTTGGAAGTCCCTTAACAGCTTCAAGTTGAGATACTTTAGCTACTTGTTTGAAATTTGCATGCCCAAATTTGTGATGCCAAAGTTCCAACATGTCAACACGAGCACTTCTACACAAAATGGATGCTGTAGAAACTACTCCATAGCAACTATCAATAGTCCTATTTCCCTCCAAGACTTAAATCCCTTTTTCATTAATGATTATGCATCCCTTCTTTGAGAATCAGACAAAGAAATCCTCATCACATATTTGAGTGATGCTTAAGAGATTCGCCTTCAGCCCTTTGATGTATAAGACATCTTTCAATAAAGGTAATCCCCATATCTCAATAGTCCCTTTGCCGAGAACTTGAGCATGACTCCCATCACCAAACGTTACATAGTCACCAACCTTCGCTTTGAGTGTCTTAAACAGTGATTTATCACATGTCATATAATGAGAACAACCACTATCAAGATACCATAAGCATGAATTAAATACCTTCAATGAGGTGTGCACAAATAGACAAGCATGAGACAAACATTCTTGACCTTCAAACAGAAATTTATCTTCAATTTTCATGCTTCTGTTAGACTGAATTTTCTTTTTCAGATTATCAACCTTCTCACACAATATTTTATTTTTTATTTTGTACTTCTTAATCAAAGAGTTAGATTCAGATAGACTATTGTGTAAGATGTGATTCTTATTCTCAAAATATTTCAGCATGTGAACAAACATCCTAGCATGTTTCTTTGTTTTTAATAACTCTAAGAGTTCATTGATAGGACACCCTTCAAACACACTCATAGAGTCATTATCACAAACATTTAAACCACAATTCAGCATGGCCTTTTCCATAGCTGCATCCATAGCAATGGGGTCTAGGATTGCACTTAGGTAATTAAACCCCAGCAAGTGTACCCGCTCTGATACCAATTGAAAGTTCAATTAGTGTATAAAACACTATGAATGTTTAGACCCCCAATTAACAAATTACCAATGCAAGCTTAATATCAAACAATTAATGTGCGAAATATGAACATAAACTTAAAACAGAATTGATAAACAATCTAAACTAAATAAAATCACATCCACAGCAGGAATTAAATGGAAAAGATTAAGGGAAGAGAGATGCAAATACAAGGACAACACTCGATGTGTTATCGAAGAGGAAACCGAAGCCCTCGACGTAAAACCTCTTTGCCGCCCTCCAAGCGGTAAACAATCCACTAAAGAATGTAGTTGGGATATATGAACAGCAGAAGACCCTCCAAGCCTAATCTACCCAATGTACCTAAGCCCTCTAAGCTCCTACTCCAACGAGGTTATGCCGAACCTATTTCTTCTTTAGCTTACTGGATTCTGCTACTTGACCATAGCATCTACCAATATGAAATTAGTCCCTTCTTAACTGCTTCCCAAACACCAAATTGTCCAAATTTTTGAAAAATATTCTAAGTCTTTTTCACGACTAAAGCATTTACCCGTCAATGAGTCGCCAGTAAGTCGTGAAGAATCTCTATGATGGACTCGCGACTAGGGCATGCGACTGGTTCTACCTGTGACTGAGTCGTCAGAATAGGGTAATACAATTTTTAAAATTTTGACAATTTTTGCAAAAACAAAGTACTTTCCAAAAACAACTAAAACACTCAAAAATCTTTTTGTGATTGATCAACAAAGATTGAGCATGTGAAAACACATTTAAACAAGTACAATCACATGAATGAATATGGCATTTATTGAACATAGACATGTGTGTTGTGTGTAAATATCAAAAATGAGATAGTCCTTAGTCTAATGTGAAGCTTCAATGATCAATTCAATCAAGGCATACACAACTAACACTAGATAATGTGATCCATCTCAATTATAGAAATATGCATATATGACCTCCCACAAAGGCTTGAGTATAATATCTTTGAAGCTTTTCATTTGGCTCCATGTTTGACATAACATTTGATCTTTTTGAATAAACACATCTCATTGTGAGATTGATGCCTAAAATTTTTGATATTTCACTTTTCTAAGGTTGAATTTTATCAACCATATTGTTGACTTTATTCCGTGCCAAATTTGCTTGTATTTTAGCAATTAGTAACCTGGTATTTAGGTGGGAATCATGTAAGGGTAGTGTGTGAGAGAGTGTAAAGAAATGCTCAGGATTGTGCAAAGAAGCAGGGACTCGTGACTAGATCTCACGAGTGGCTCACGGCTTGCAAGCCGCTAGAAAGCTACACACATGCCAAGCATGCCAGAAGCTGAAGAGTTGCGCCAACTGTTGCACTACAGGACAAAAGACCCAGGCTGGCCAGACCGTTAGTTCACGGCTTGAACTCACGACTCAACCCAGTCGTGAGGTCAAGTCACCAGAACACCCTATTTGGAAAAAACTGACTTTTCACATTCCTTCTCACCCTACTATATATATACCCTTATACCCACGATATTGAGAGAGCTTCTAGAGAGAATTTTGAGAGAGAAACCCGAGAGAAAAATAAGATTGATTCATCTACAATCTTCACATAGAGACTGAAAGTTCAAAAACGTGTACAAAACACCTTTGAACGTTTAGACCCCCAAATAACAACTTAACCAAACCAAACAATATGTCAAACAACTAATGTGCGGAAACTTAACACATGCTATAATATGAAATTGGATAAAATCTATCTAAGCCATAACATAATAAAACCACAGCAGATAATATAAAGGCAAAGATAGAGAGGAAGGAAGATGAAAACACAAAAACAACACGCGATGTGTTATCGAAGAGGAAACCGAAGTCCTCGGCGAAAAACCTCTCCGCCGCCCTCCAAGCGGTAATCAATCCACTAGAAAATACAGTTGGGATACAAGGACAGCAATAGACCCTCCAGGCCTAATCTACCCAGTGCACCTAAGCCCTCCAAGCTTCTTGCTCCAACGAGGTTGCGCCGAACCTTTTTCTATTCTAGCTTCCCAGATTCCGCTACTAGACCATAGCATCAACCAATGAAGATTGATTCTTTCCTAACTGCTTCCCAGAAATCCAAACGACTGTCTCACAAGGATGATAATGGTGAGAACCAGGTTTGGTATAAAGCCTCTCAAGGATTTGACAATGGAGAGGAAGAGAGTTGAGGAATTTGAAGAGACTCTAAGGTAGAGATTGTGGGTGAAGCAATCTGGTTTTTCTTTAGGGTTTCTCTCTCAAAATTCTCTCTGCAAGCTCTCTTTCAATCGTGGGTTAAAGGGGTATTTATACTGGAGTGGGAGAGGAATGTGAAACGTCAGGTTTTACAAAACAGGGGTGGCTCGCGGCTTGACTAAGTCGCGAGATCCAGTCGCGAGTTAACCGTATGGCCAGTTGTCCTGTTTTGTCCTGTAGTGCTCCAGCTAGCATGACTGTTCATCTTCCAGCATGCTTGGCACGTGTGCAGATTCTGGCGGCTTGCAGCCGCGAGTCCACCCGCGAGTCCCAGCCGCGAGTCTCTGTTTTCTTGCACACTCTTGAGCATTCTTCACTCTATTTCACTCACTACCCTTACAACAAACCCACCTAAGTACATGGTTACTAAATGCTGAATTACAAGCAAATTTGGCACGGAATAAAGCCAATTAGATGGTTGAATAAATTCAACCTTACAGAGACTCTTCAAATTTCTCTACTCTCTTCCTCTTCATTGTCAAATTCTTGAGAGGTACATTACCAAAACCTTTTCTTACCATACCCATATCTGTGAGGATGTCATTTGGTGTTTAGGAAGCAGTTAAGAAGGGACCAATTTCATATTGGTAGATGCTATGGTTAAGTAGCGGAGTCCAGCAAGCTAAAGAAGAAATAGGTTCGGCGTAACCTCGTTGGAGTAGGAGCTTGAAAGGCTTAAGTACATTGGGTAGATTAGGCTTGGAGGGTCTTCTGCTGTTCATGTATCCCAACTACATTCTTTAGTGGATTGTTTACCGCTTGGAGAGCGGCGAAGAGGTTTTATGCCGAGGGCTTCGGTTTCCTCTTTAATAACACATCGAGTGTTGTCCTTGTGTTTGCATCTCTCTTCCCTTAATCTTTTCCATCTAATTTCTGTTGTGGATGTGAATTTATTTGGTTTAGATTGTATATCAATTCTGTATTAAGCTTACGTTCATTTTCCGCACATTAATTGTTTGGTATTAAGCTTGAATTGGTAATTTGTAAATTGGGGGTCTAAACATTCAAGGTGTTTTATACACTTATTGAACTTTCAACTTTGATGAGTTAGCCTTTGGCGTTTTGGGCATCATACAATTTTTTAATTTTTGGTCGCTTTCCCTTTTTCCTAGTCAAATACTAGTATGTGCGACAAGCTTTTACAGCTCAATATCTCTTTTCATTTGGAGATTTACATTTGGTGAGCTCCTTTAGCAAAAATAATAAAATAAAGAGTGGGAAGATATATAGACACAAGTCTATGCATGTCTCAAGATCAACAAAACCATTCACTAATCATTCATGACAAGGTTGAAGATCTATTTACAATAGTCACATAGATTTCAAGATTTCTCCCACAATAATATGAGTGCATAGGGAACAAGCTATGCTCGTAGATGCATAAAACCATTTGCATAAAGGTACAAGGTAAAACATATTATGAGACAAAACTCAACAATGTCGATCAATCTTTTTGGATTTTTTACTTTTTATGTGGTTTTTGGATTTTTGACACATAAGAAGGAAAAGATTGATAAAAAACAATTAAGGAAAGACAAAAAAAGCAGATAAAGCAATAAACAATAAAAGATCATGCTATACAGATAGCCAACAAAGAAGTGTGTGCCTGACAAACAAAATAACTTAATATAAAGAGATGAAGCACACAGCACACAAGAGATTTAAGGAATTGTACCGACACCAATGGTCTTACGGAGGGATTCAAACCGTGGACCATCGAGAGGCTTGGTGAAGATGTTCGCCTTTTGATTGTCTGTGTGTATGAATTCAAGACACACAACCTTTTCTTCCACCAGATCTCGAATGAAATGGTAACATATCTCAATGTGCTTAGACTTTGAATTTTGAACTAGGTTCTTAGAGAGATTAATGGCACTGGTGTTATCACAGAAAACACACATTGTATCTTGAGGAATTCCATAGTCATGAAGTAGTTTCTTCATCCAAAGGAGTTGTGTGCGGCAACTTCCAGTAGCTATGTACTCTGCTTTAGCTGTAGAGAGAGACATGGAATTTTGTTTCTTGCTCATCCAGGAGATAAGATTGTTACCCAGGTAGAAGCATCCTCCTAAAGTACTCTTTCGATCATCAATACTACCAACCCAGTCCGCATCAGAATAACCGGCAAGGCATGCATTTGAGTCCTTTGAATACCACAACCCATAGTTTGGAGTTCCATTAATATATCGTATAATTTGCTTCACCGCAGTCAGGTGTGATTCCTTTAAATCAACTTAATATCTAGCACAAACACCAACACTGAATGCAATATCCGGTCTACTAGCTATAAGATAGAGTAGACTCCCAATGGTACTCCTATACAAGGTTGGACTTACTTCCACTCCGGAAGAATCAACATTTAGTTTTGTGGACGAACTCATAGGAGTGGAGGCATGCTTTTTAGAGTCTAGTCCAAACTTCTTGACAATGTTTCTAGCATACTTTTCTTATGACACAAATATGCCTTCATTATTTTGTTTGACTTGAAGGCCTAAGAAAAATGTAAGTTCCCCCACCATACTCATCTCAAATTCTTTCTTCATTTCCTTAGAGAATTCTATAGCCCGATCATCAATGGTAGCTCCAAATACTATGTCATCTACATATACTTAAGCCACGAGAAGGTAATTTTCAGTATTCTTGACAAACAAAAGTCCGGTCGGCATACCCCCTTTTGAATCCTCTTTCTAGGAGGTAATGAGTAAGCCGATCATACCAAGCTCTAGGAGCTTGTTTTAAGCCATGAAGAGCTTTCTTCAATCTCAACACATGATCAGGGAAGTGAGGATCCTTAAAGCCTTTAGGTTGTTCAACAAACACTTCTTCATTCAGGTATCCATTTAGAAAAGCACATTTGACATCCATTTGGTAGAGTTTGAAGTTTGTACTGCACGCAATGGACATAAGAATTCAAATAGACTCAAGTCTGGCCACAGGAGCGAAGGATTCATCAAAGTCTACTCCTTCTACTTGAGTGTATCCTTGAGCTACTATCCGAGATTTATTCGGGATTATCTCCCCATCTTCATCGGTCTTGTTTTTGAATATCCATTTTGTGCCGATGACATGAACATTTTCAGGCCTTGGAGCAAGTTCCCACACATCATTTCTCACAAATTGATTCAGCTCTTCATGTATTGATTGAACCCAATTTTCATTTTGGAGAGCTTCTTCTACACTCTTTGGTTAAAATTGAGCAAGGTAGCAATGGAATGTTACATGATTGGCTAAAAGTATGTTTCCTTTTCTAAGGCAAAGACCTTCATCTAAAGAGCCTATAATGTTGCTATCCCGATGTTTCTTAATCACTCTTGATGATGGCTTCTTTGATGTAGAGACTTCATCATTCCGACAGATGGAAGGATGAACTTCCGGAGGAGTGAGAGGACTTGATGTTCTAGATATTGATCTTGTTTCCATTCTTGGGTTCATGGGAGTTGATTCTTCTTCCGGTGTAGGTCCTTCAGCTTCTATGTCAAAAGCTTCGACCTCAACAGTGGGTTCTTTGGTGCTTGATCTTTCCCTATCATTAACCATCTCTACCTTTGCTATGTCATCATCAATTTTTACATTGATGGACTCCATTACTGTCTTAGTTCTCTTGTTGAGAACCCTATATGCCTGGCTAGTAGTAGAATACCCAAGAAAAATGCCGTCATCACTTTTTGCATCAAATTTCCCAAGGTTCTTTCGATCATTTAGAATGTAGCACTTGCTTCCAAACACTTAGAAGTACTTTACTCTTGGCTTCTTTCCATTCCAAATCTCATAAGCGGTCTTTTTTGTTCCCACTCGAAAGAATATTCTATTACCAATGTGACATGAGGTGTTCATAGCTTCTCCCCAAAACTTTTGAGGAATTTGCTTGTTTAGTAACATAACTCTTGCCGTCTCTTGAATCACCCGATTCTTCCTCTCTACCACTCCATTTTGCTGAGGAGTTTTGAGGGCTAAAAATTCCCTTTTGATTCCATTCTTTTCACAAAATGACTCAAATCTTGCATTCTCAAATTCCTTGCCATGATCACTTCTTATCTTGACAATAGGAACCCTTTTCTCATTTTGTAGTCTCTTGCAAAGAGTTTCCAATTTCTCACATGCTTCTGATTTTTCTCTAAGAAATTCAACCCAAGCATATCTTGAGAAATCATCAATAATGACCATAATGTATCTCTTTCCTCCTAGACTTTCAGTTCTTGTAGGCCCCATTAGATCAACGTGAAGAAGCTCTAAACATCGTGAAGTAGCAATCACATTCATCTTGTGATGGCTTGTCTTTGTTTGCTTTCCCATTTGGCATGCACAATAAATAGTCTTCTTCACCTTTCCAAACTTTGGAAGTCCCTTAACAGCTTCAAGTTGAGATACTTTAGCTACTTGTTTGAAATTTGCATGCCCAAATTTGTGATGCCAAAGTTCCAACATGTCAACACGAGCACTTCTACACAAAATGGATGCTGTAGAAACTACTCCATAGCAACTATCAATAGTCCTATTTCCCTCCAAGACTTAAATCCCTTTTTCATTAATGATTATGCATCCCTTCTTTGAGAATCAGACAAAGAAATCCTCATCACATATTTGAGTGATGCTTAAGAGATTCGCCTTCAGCCCTTTGATGTATAAGACATCTTTCAATAAAGGTAATCCCCATATCTCAATAGTCCCTTTGCCGAGAACTTGAGCATGACTCCCATCACCAAACGTTACATAGTCACCAACCTTCGCTTTGAGTGTCTTAAACAGTGATTTATCACATGTCATATAATGAGAACAACCACTATCAAGATACCATAAGCATGAATTAAATACCTTCAATGAGGTGTGCACAAATAGACAAGCATGAGACAAACATTCTTGACCTTCAAATAGAAATTTATCTTCAATTTTCATGCTTCTGTTAGACTGAATTTTCTTTTTCAGATTATCAACCTTCTCACACAATATTTTATTTTTTATTTTGTACTTCTTAATCAAAGAGTTAGATTCAGATAGACTATTGTGTAAGATGTGATTCTTATTCTCAAAATATTTCAGCATGTGAACAAACATCCTAGCATGTTTCTTTGTTTTTAATAACTCTAAGAGTTCATTGATAGGACACCCTTCAAACACACTCATAGAGTCATTATCACAAACATTTAAACCACAATTCAGCATGGCCTTTTCCATAGCTGCATCCATAGCAATGGGGTCTAGGATTGCACTTAGGTAATTAAACCCCAGCAAGTGTACCCGCTCTGATACCAATTGAAAGTTCAATTAGTGTATAAAACACTATGAATGTTTAGACCCCCAATTAACAAATTACCAATGCAAGCTTAATATCAAACAATTAATGTGCGAAATATGAACATAAACTTAAAACAGAATTGATAAACAATCTAAACTAAATAAAATCACATCCACAGCAGGAATTAAATGGAAAAGATTAAGGGAAGAGAGATGCAAATACAAGGACAACACTCGATGTGTTATCGAAGAGGAAACCGAAGCCCTCGACGTAAAACCTCTTTGCCGCCCTCCAAGCGGTAAACAATCCACTAAAGAATGTAGTTGGGATATATGAACAGCAGAAGACCCTCCAAGCCTAATCTACCCAATGTACCTAAGCCCTCTAAGCTCCTACTCCAACGAGGTTATGCCGAACCTATTTCTTCTTTAGCTTACTGGATTCTGCTACTTGACCATAGCATCTACCAATATGAAATTAGTCCCTTCTTAACTGCTTCCCAAACACCAAATGGCCTTCTCACAAATATGGGTATAATGAGAAAAGGTTTTGGTAATGTACCTCTTAAGAATTTGACAATGGAGAGGAAGAGAGTAGAGGAATTTGAAGAGTCTTTATGTGAAGATTGTTGATGAATCAATCTTGTTTTTCTTTAGGGTTTCTCTCTTAAAATTCTCTCTAGAAGCTCTTTGAAAATCGTGGGTATAAGGGTCTATATATAGTAGGGTGAGAAGGAATGTGAAAAGTCAGTTTTTCCCAAACAGGGTGGTCTGGTGACTTGACCTCGTGACTGGGTTGAGTCGCAAGTTCAAGCCGCAAGCTAACAGCCTGGCCAGCCTAGGACTTTGTCCTATAGTGCAACAGCTGGCATGACTCTTCAACTCCCCTGTATGCTCCACACATGTGCCAACTTTGGCAGCTTGCTAGTCGTGAGTCACCTGCGAGTCCAGCCGCGAGTCTCTGCATCCTTGCACAATTTTGAGCATTTCTTCACACTCTCTCACTCACTACCCTTACATGATTCCCACCTAAATACACGGTTACTAATTGCTAAAATACAAGCAAATTTGACACGGAATAAAGCCAACAAGATGGTTGATAAAATTCAACCTTACAAATTCGAGATAGTCTCCTAGTATCCCAGGAATGATGTGGCCAATCCAAGCACGGGCAATTTCTTCATTAGTCAGAAGGTCTGCCAACCAGATAGAAAGACAAGGATGGGATGGAATTATTTCAGGAGGGTACATGTGTTGAACCTAAGCCAGTACCCGGTCACCAAGATACCAATACCTCCCATGGCCACATTCAAACAACACTTGACGATCATTCAACTCTTGAGCCCATGCACACTCATCATACTCCTCACATCCAAGCCAAGGATTTAAGGACATTTGACCACCACAAAGAACCCAAAATGAAAAGAAGCCATACCCAAACACACACACAAACACACACATAAAAAAAAAAAAAAAAAAAAAAAAAAAAAAAAAAAAAAACATTTAACTCATTGACATCAATCACCATCTTCCAAGTCTACAAAGAATGCTTGGGAGGCAATGACAGATGATACTTAGGCCTTGTTTGGGAGGAGGGAATGGAATGGAATGGAAATGAATGAAAAGAATAATTTTAGAATATTATTCCCTTCCCTTGTTTGAGAGTTTTAATGGAAGGAATGGAAAGCTCATTCCCTTATTTGAGAGTTTAAGTGGGAGGGAATGGAATGGGTAGGAGGGAACACTCATTCCTCTCTATTCCCTTAAAATCTCAAATTTTCATTCCTTCCGAAATTGGGAGGAATGGGAGGGGATAGAATTAAATTTAATGATTTTTTTACTAAAACTCCCAAAATACCCCTATATATTTAACCTTTTATTTTAAAATAGGGGTTTAATAGTAATATTTTCATAAAATGATTCCATTCCATTCCCTCCATGTTACTCCCAAACAAGATTACTTACATTCCATTCATTTTCATTCCTTTCCATTCCTTCATTTTAAAACATCCAATCAAGGTTACTTAATTCCATTCCATTCCTTTCCCTTACTTAAATACATTCCATTCCTTTCCATTCCCTTATGATCATTCCATTCCATTCCTTTATCAACTCCCAAACAAAGCCTTAGGTAGCTAGTGAAGAAACCTCAGAAACATATCATCAACATCCTCTAAAAGTTGTGTGCCAACACCAAAATATTCATACATCCAGACCTAAAAAAAAGAAGTCAGCACACATCAAAAATAGCATAACAACAAAAATAAACTTTGCAAAATACACCCGACCAAGAATTTGAATTTCACCTGCCAAACAAATGGCGCACCTCCTAAGCTTGAAAGACTACGCCGAGAAAGTTGAGTCATAAAGTGCAAGAGGGTCGCATAAGCCATGCCACCCCAACCATAATTTTTGATCTGATCGATATCCCTCAAACTCCATAAGTAATATAAACTCACAATGATCCCCAAGTCAGGACATAAGAGAGTTCTAATGAAGAGAAGCATAAATATTTGGGTGCCAATTGCTACAGTTTCACACTTGCCAATATTGGTATACAGCTGCATCAAGGGTACATTCTTACTCCTAACTCATGGAGCCATCACACCCAAAAGACCCCTAATTTCCACTGGTGAAATGGAATCATTACCCTCAATTCTCTCACCACCAAATTTTAAGCCAGTAATGGCTGAGTAGTCATAGGGAGTCAACATCACCTCACCAATGCCCGAAAAATGAAAGGTACAAGTGGTATCCCAGAATCGCTCAGAAAATGTGACCAGTAGTTGAAGATCCTTATACTCAGTGGTTTCATGATCTAAGAGAGCTCGGAAAAAGGTTTAGAAGCCGGCTTCATTGATGACACTTTTAATGTCTGGGGATAACACTGTCCACCTATGCTTCAGTAACTGTAGACTACCCCGGCTCTTGAGATTCTGCAATTAACAAGAGTATCCCACGTGAAAAATATAAACAAATAACAATGAAAAAAAAAAAAAACCTTTTCCAATCATCATGATATTCACAAAAATACCTTGTTCCAAAAATAATACCCAAAATCCCAACCGGCAAACAAAGAAGCCCCTCACAAAAATTAGCTGGACCTAAATGCCATTTCACAAATTCAAATTCTATGATATCCTAACAATATCCCAATCAACCCAAAAATCCTTCATCTCCATAAATTCATTCAATAATGACTCAAACATAAGTCCAACCTAAAGAAAAAAATTTCTTTCCATACCCATGAAAATAATACCCACAAAAAATTTCCATACCTATAAAATAAAATAAAAATCAATCAAGTCAAAATTTATCAAACAATGCCCAAAGATACATACAATGCAAAGCTCCAAAAATCATCAACATTGTCCGAATTCACAATACTAAACAACTCAACAATTCAAAAATGCCAAAAAAAAAAAAGTCGACATGATCATATAATGATTTCCACCCAAATCATACAATATCCAAAAAATTCCCACAAAAGCAAAAAACAACAAAATGACAATGCCCCACCATAAAGTTCTCAACAAAGCATGAAATCAACAAATTTGCCCAAAAAAAAAAAAAAAAAAACTCACCTTGAAATCTTTTTTGGATGAGTCTGGAGCATGGTTGCTTGGGTCTTCATCATTCCATTCTATAGATGGATGATACTTTTTCCCATTAAATGTAAGAAAGTAAGGTGGTCTAGGAGGAGATGCCATTGGAGATGCAAAGATGAAGGTTTTAAAATGGATTTCAAAGAAGTGGGTTTTGGAAAGATGCTAAAACACTTAAGGATTTGAAGAAATATTTCATGGGATGGTAGAAATCAAGTTTAGAAGCTTGGAGAGGTGATTTTCTAAGCAAGAAATGGTGAGGGAAAAGAGAAAATGCAAGAAGAATGGAGCTTGGAATAGTGGCTATGGAGGAAGAGGAAGAAGTATAAATGAAGGAGTAAAGAAAAATAAAAGGGGGCCAAAATTTCAGCCCCTCTTGGCCTTGTTTTACCTTGAGTTGCTGAGTCAACTTAGGTTTGACCGATTTGACTCGGTCAAACTTGAGTTAACTAATAAAAAAAAATCAAAACAAAACCAAAAAAAGAAAAAGAAAAAAAGAAAGAGAAAATGAAAAAATGATGATGAATGAAATATAAAATGATGAACGAAAAATTTTTTGAAAAGAATTTTTGAAAAAAAGAAAGAAAAAAATGGTCCTTAAAATTTTTAGAAATGTTTTCAAAATTTGTGGCATCAATTGTGTTGGAAAAAAACAAGAAAAGTGAATGCTCGAAAAAGTGTGAAAGCACAAGAGCTATTTAGACCCCCAAATTAAAGTTATGGCTCGATTGATTTTACTCTAACTTAATATTAAGTGCGGAATAGAGTAAATGTGAGTAAATAAACAAACAAGCTACTCTAACCCATAAACATTATAACACAGTAGTAAAATGAAAGATAAAAGAGTAGGGAAGAAGAATGTTGTAAAGTTGTGATTTACAAATTTGTATTTTGTTGGCTTTTATTCCGTGCCAAATTTGATTGTAATTATATTCAATCTTGTGTACCCTATATTTATTGTGGGATGTGATTGTAAGGGTTGTGTGTTAGAGAGAGAGAGTGTGAAGACTCAAGTAAGTGAAGCTAGAAGACTTCTCGCGGGTGTCTTGCGACTAAGCTTCCCGCGAAGTGAAGCATGTGCCTTGCACATGACTAGAATGCGAAAAGTCAGTACAGATGGAGACAGCTATGTCTTGCGAGTATATCGTGGGTAAGACCTTCCCGCGAGACACCCGCGAGACATTCTATTCTGCTAATCTGTACTGTCTGATACACACTTTCTGTACCCACACTATATATACCCATATTACCCGCAAATGTGAAGGAGAGTTTCTGAGAGAAAACCCTAGCTAAAACACTTGAGAGTTAGAAATTGTTATACCAACAATTCTCTACATGTTTGTTTGTGGAATTTCCTCATCTACTACCTCTCCATTTCCATACCATTGAGAGGTCAATAGTCCAAACACTTACCACACCTTTTGAGAGTGTCTAGTGAGGTTTTAGTGCTGCTGGGAAATATTGGAAGAAGCCAAGGATGGCAGATGCAACATGGAGCTTGTTGTGGGATCCAGAGAGCTAGACAAGACACGGTTCTGAGAAGTCATGTTGGAGTAGGAGTTTGGAGGGCTTAGGTACAACGGGTAGATTAGGCTTGGGGGGTCTCTTGCTTACCCATGTATCCTAATTGATTGTCTAGTGGATCGATTACCGCTTGGAGGGCGGCGGAGAGGTTTTTCGCCGAGTTCTTCGGTTTCCTCTTCAATAACACGTCTCGGTGTTATCTGTGTTTGCATCTCTCTTCCTTACTCTTGTTCATTTCATTTTACTGCTGTGTTGCTTTAAATATGGATTAGAGTAGCTCTCGTGTTTGTATGCTTGTGTTTACACTATTCCGCACTTAATATTAAGTTAGTGTAAAATCAACCAAGTCTTAATTTGAATTAGGGGTCTAAACAAGCTCTTGTATTTTCACACATTTCAAGCTTTCAAATGTAAACACAAAATAACACGCTGATGTGTTATCGAAAAGGAAACCGAAGAACTCGGTGAAAAACCTCTCCGCCGCCCTCTAAGCGGTAATCGATTCACTAGACAATCAGTTGGGATACATAGGTTAGCAAGAGACCCTCTAAGCCTAATCTACCCGATGTACCTAAGCCTTCCAAGCTCCTACTCCAAACAAGGCTTCTCGGAACTGTGTCTTGTCTAGCTTTCCGGATCCAGCAACAAGTTCTATGTTGCATATGCCATCCTTGGCTTCTTCCAATGCTTCCAACCAATACCAAAACCTCACTGAACACTTTGAAAGGGCGTGGTAAGTGTTTGGGCTATCAACCTCTCAATGGTATGGAAATGGAGAGATAGGAGTTGAGGAAAATCCACAAGCAATTGTGTAGAGAAATGTGGGTATAACAATCTCTAACTCTCAAGGTTTGTGGCTAGGGTTTTCTCTCTGAAGCACTCCTCAACTTTTGTGGGTAATGTGGGTATATATAGTGTGGGTACAGAAAGTGTGTATCAGATATCACAGTCTGACAAAACAGAATGTTTCGCGAGTGTCTCATGGGAAGGCCTTACCCGCGAGTTACTCGCAAAACACAGCTGTCTCCATCTATCCTAACTCTTTGCATTCCAATCATGTGCAAGGCATATGCATCATTTCCCGAGATGCTTAGTCATGAGCTACCTGCGAAAACTCTTCTGTCTTCAATTGCTTGAGTCTTCACACTCTCTCTCTCTATCACATAACCTTACAATTAAATCATACAATAAATATAGGTTACAAAAGATTGAATAAAATTACAATCAAATTTGACACGTAATTAAAACCAACAAAACATGTAGTTGTAAATTACAACTTTACAAAAAGAAAAAAGAATTGCACAAGGAATAAAATTGATCAAGTGAAACAAAAAAAATGGAAAATTCCCTAAATGGAGCAGACACAGTCTTAGACGGCATTTGGATAGAAATTATTTTCTTGCATTTGCTTTTTTTTTTTTTTTAATAAATCCAGCACCTCTTGCACTGTTCATGGGACATGAATAGTGCAATGAGGCAAATGCACAGTGATTTCATTAATGAACAGTAATCGGAAAATATTTTTTAATTGTTTTCAATTTTCAGTAAAATAAGCGGTATCCAAATGCACACTTAGTCATCAAAATTCTAATTTGACTTTTCTTTTGCAGATTACTAGATCGAGCTGGATGTAGTTCTCAGTTGCCTCCAAATTTTCAGGTTGAGTTGAATATAGTTCTTAGTTGCCTCCAGATCCTCAAATTGAGCCGGATACAGTTTTCAGTTGCCTCCAGATTTTTAGATTGAGCTAGATATAGTTTTCAGTTGCCTCCAAATTTTTAGACTAAGCCAGATTTAGTTCGCAGTCGCCTCCAGATCTTTAGATTGAGCCAGATATAGTTTTCAGTTGCCTCCAAATTTATAGATTGAGTCTGATATAGTTCTCAGTTGGCTTCTAGATGGAGCAAATACAATTCTCGATTACCTCATCAGTATTCAAGATTTTATCCAGGCTCATCAATTATCAAGTAGTTTAGGGGTCCATAGTTTTCATTTTTTTTAAAAACAATAAAACACTAGTTCTACACCTAAAGGTTCTAGGTTCTAGGGCTAGGAAATCTTTGAAATGTCAACCTCGATTAAATCATGGTTGCTAAAATTAGTGTCTTTGTTTTACATTAACATTCTCTTTTCAAGCTTTGTTAATGAGGGGCATTTTGTAGGCACTAGATTTTGCGCTAACAATTTAGTTTTGGAAGATGACTAAAATGATCATTTCAAATACCCAAAAATGATAACTGCATTTCATGCATTAAATTGATCATTACATATCATAAAAATGATCTTGAGATTGTAACGGTCACGACGGTGTACTCGATTCCCAAATGGGACCGTTGGATTGAAAGATATCACAAGATCAAATGTTCACGGTCTGCATGCATTGTATAAGGGTGAAGCCGATCATGTGTAATTAATTGAAATTAATTCTGATTGGTTAAACAATTAAAATTAATTGAATAATTATGTGATTGGTTATTGGTTTTTATCAGAAATAAGCTTGATTGCATAGGAATATAATGGATAATCAAATAACAAGGGAATTGTTGATAATTAAGTCTTTTTAGAATATTTATCTATTAGATAATTATTGTTTAAAGGACCTGATTATCAAAATAAAAGGGATTGATTCTAGAATACAATTTAAAAATATGTCCAAGTGCAATTCCTGACTTAGAAAATCCCTAAAAAAGATTCCAGATCGAACCAAAGTTGGGAATTGGGCTCGGCACTTCCCAGGACCAATCGGCACTCTTCGAGGGCCGATCGACACTTCCCAAGTGCCGATTGGCATAGCTTCGAGGCTCGGCCTAGAAATGTTCTGATCATGATAAAACGAATCCATTTCGAATTTTTAGGGATAAGAATGCAACCTAATTCGTATTTGATCCAATCCAACTTATTTTTTAAGAATTAAACCTCTACAAATAGGGAGCTAAAATAAGAAATTAGGACCCTTTTTCGGACTTCTCTCTCCCCTTATGTTAAAGAAGTTCTGGAAGCTTTGCTTTAATAATTTCTTTTTTGTAAAGAGGCTTCACTAAAATCCTTAGAAACTCACTATTTGGTCTCTAGGATAGTTTTTTTCGCTAGTAGATTACGTTCATGCAGGTATGATTCTAACCTTACTTCCATAACATGATTTATTTTAATTCCAAGAGCATGCTTTCATCTTTGCTTTATTTTCCATGAATGTAATGTTGTTGTTTTTATTTATTTTATTTATTTATTTTTAGATTTTAGATTTTGCAAATTTTCTCTAGGGTTTTCATAAATAAAATTAGATCTGCAATTTTTCTCATGTTTTTTATTTTTAAAACTAAAATCAAATCTACAATTTTTCTCCATCTTTTTCAAAGCAAAAGTCAGATTTGCATTCTTCTTTTTTATTCTTTTTCAAACCAAAACCAGATCTATATTTTATTTATAAAATCTGATCTGTATTTTATTTATAAAAATTAGATTTGTATTTTTTTTATTATATAAATCTGATATGTATTTTCTTTATAAAAAACTGGTCTGTTTTTAATAAAAAAAACCAATATGTATTTTTCCAAATAAAAATCTGACTATTTTTTAAGTAAAAAACCAGATCTGCATTTCTCATAAAAAATTATTGTTTTCAAAACAAAAATCTGTTTTTCTCTCACATTTAAAGAATTCAATTCTGATTTGAATATTTATTAAAAATTCATTCTTTTTTTTTTTTCTTTCTCAAAAAACTCAAATCTAAATTTTTCACCAAGCACTCTCATCAAATCATTTTTACATAAAACAAAATTGTGGATCTAAGGTTCTTAAATAGAAGTTTAACCCTAGATCTAGGATTTAACATGGCATTTGTTGCATATCATTTCATACTTTGAATATGGGTATTTAATGCTCATTTAAAGTCTAGAAGACTAAACTCTGTCTGGGGGGGCTGAGTGCTTAACACCATCCCATCCTGTAACCTAGCCCCTGAACCTTATAATTTTGGGTTGGTAGGATTAGTGCTTTATTTTGTTTTGGTAGATTGTATCTAGGACCAAAGCTTTGTAGATTTTTTACGTAGATTGTATTTAGGACCAAAGCCTTGTAAAGATATTTTACCAAATTGTATTTGTATAATAAATTAATGAAATTTAAGGTATCTTGGACATGTGAATTTGTATTATATTTTTTCTTATTTTTTTTATAAAAACAAAATAATAAGTGGCGACTCCACATATAATCCTAAAAAGGGAAGGTGCCGATGCCTAAACCCTTTTTTGATAGCACCAAATTTTCTGGCCTTTCATAGATATGAACATGCTTGATTGAATGATATGTTTTAATGTTGAGATGCCTATCATGTGCTTGTTTGATTCTACCATGCCTATGTTTATGCCATATAACTTGCTGCCATATTTCTGCCATTGTGATATCTTGTTTGTTTGTTGTTTTGGATAAGAAAATATGATATGCATGACAAATGTATGCTAGGCTTGATGTGAGTTGCCATGATAGATGTATGTTAGGGATTTTAGGATGATTGATGCCATATTGATTGCTAGATGAATGTTAGTGTGTGTGTGAGTTTAAGATTCAATATTGAAAATGACTTTAATGAGATTAAGATGTAAGACATAATGAGTGGAAGCCAATTCATGGGTTGAGTGGGGTTGGGTGCCTAACACCTTCCCATCCCCATACCTATACTCCGAACCCATACTCTGGTAGTAAGATCAATCCTTCCACGTAAAGGCGCTATATATATGGTTCCTAGACCTAAACTATGCGGTGACTCCATTTCTTATCTCTACCCTGGTCCACTTAGCCGAGGCATACTCCTCCACACATTGCACCAACAATGGCAACTTCGCTGGGTATAGAGAGTTTAATTCCAATGTGTCTTATTTCTTAATCTTAATAAAGGTTAGTTCAATACTTGTTTGCGCATACTTTACTTGGTTTTCTTGTCCCTTTTACCCCGGTTTGTAATGAGTGGAAAGATAAGTATGCTCCATTTAGGCCAAAGTATTTTGAAGTTCATCCCACCAACTCACAATTTGTGCCATTGCCTATGATGAGCTTTGAGTACATTAACGGTATGTCACCAATCCACAAAGGTCCACTAAGGCCCTCGGTTGGAATCATAGCCCACCTAGTTGTGAGTGACCTATTGATCTATCCTTTTAGCTCTAGAAAGCCTACCCACACTTAGAGAGATCCTAGATCCTATCCATGAAAGGGTACCCTTTTATATCTCTTGTATTTTCAACCATATATCTTGTGTTCACTTAATTCTAAGGACAAATAAAAGATGTAAAAACTTGAGGATGACCCAAAAAGTTATGGCATACCCTAAGATATTGGAATAAAAGAAAAGAAGCTATCATATATAAAAGGCTTATCCCAAAGATCCAAAGGTATATCTTAATTTGAAAGGTTCATAAGACCATAGCCTAGTTGTTATCACAAGCCCAAAATCAAAAGGCCTCTTGAAAAAGAAACTTGGGCCTAGGGTAACATATATGCTATAAACTTAGCATCCAACATCCTACAAAGCCAATATGAAATTCCCTAATCTCAGGCCTCATTGTTGCATGCTTAGGCCCAAAATGATGAGAAATTCATGACCTTTGAAAGGAAGGCTACAATATATCCTAGCTAGAGGGCTACTTCAAAAAAATAATGATAATGAATGGAAAGAGGAAGAGCCCAAAGGTGATGGATACATTGTAAACCCATATTTGAGACAAATGGTTGAAAACCTCTAAGCACATTCTAATGAAAGCCCAAGAGAGTAAAATGAGAGCTTTATTGTAAATGAACTAAAACCCAATGAAACAAAGACAAGGTTTATGAGAGGAAAGGGAGTGATGTTGTAATTAGGTCTTCATTAAAATGGACTTAAGGATTTTCTAAGAATGTCTAAGTTAATACAATGGGGCTTCTTTTCAAGCACCATTGCGCCACCAAGATCAAGAAAGCACCTCCCCACTCCAATTTGGGTTTGAGAAAAAGACAGAAGGCATTTGATCAAAATTGAGGAAACATATCAAGAAGAGGTATTTCAAGAAGAGACATTACAAGGGGAAACATCTCAAGAAGTAATGGCTGCTCTAATTGATGATGCAACTGCACAAAAGATATTCAAGGCAATAGAAGAACAAAGCGAAGTTCTTAAGAAAATAGGGGGTCATTTCACCAAGCTAGAGGAGAGAAAGCTTAAGGAGTCCATACATGTGGAAATACATGATGAAGATGAAGATTGGGATGAAAGGGATAAGGTTGAATATGAAAGAAACAAGCAATTTAAGAAGCTCACCGTGGATACTGTGGCCATGAAAGAAAAGATGGACAAGATGCAACTAGTCTTTCGTAAGACTCGAGGAATGGATGATTGTCTCTACAATATGGGTGGCATAAGTTCCAAGACTCCCAATGCATTGCCTCCAAAGTTCAAGATTTCTAATGCGAAAAAGTTTGACAGGACTGGAGACCTAAAGAAACATGTTAGGAGGTATCTAAGCATACTAAAATGAAAGGATTGGATGAGAAGCAAACTTTGCATGCTGCTTTCCCTCTCTCGTTTACGGGAGGTGCATCGAGGTGGTACTATAGCTTGGACCCAACTAAGACCAAGGTGTGCAATGAACTAGTAGAGTTGTTCAATACTATGATTGATTTGGGGACTACCAAGCAAGGAGTAGGGGAGACATTTTCCGAATACATGAAAAAGTGGAAAGAGAAGGCATCTAGGATGGTTAATAGGCCAAATGAGAAAATCCAAAATTTTACATGATTATCAAGAATTTGCTTCCAGCATATAATAGTAGGCTCCTATCATCGCCTATTAGTTCTTTTGGAGAGCTGCATGATTGTGGAACTAGAATCAAGGATGCCATCAATAATGGGCAATTAGAGAAAGGTGAGAGCAAACCCCCAATCAAGAAGACATATGGGGGAGGAGTTGCCACTAAAGCACCTAATCCTGTAAACGTAAGTGCAATCATACCTCAACAAACCTTAGCCTACCAAAGCTTCACAAAGAAATTCCGTTGAGAATTTTCTAACCTAGGAATGACCCTCGCCTAAGCATATGAGAATTTAACTTCCAAATGATTCATTAAACCCTTATACCTCACACCTATGCCTAATCCTGTGCCTCCTACTTGAAACCTCAATGAATATTTCCATTTCCATCAGAAACCTGGCTATAAAACCAACAATTGCTTCCGCCTTAAGCATGAATACAAGACCTCATAGACAATTGAACCCTCTCAAATCCACACATCATCACCAGGCCAAACATTAGGAAGAACCATTTGTCTAATTATCATCAAGCTCCTCATCTACATCAAAATTAAGAGTAAATAGAAGAAGTCGATTAGGATTGTTCAAAGTTGATACAAACCATAGAAGTTAACGCAGTAGAAGTATAAGGAATATGGGATGAAGAAGATGAGATTTTGAAGAATGAGATGGCTGTATGGGGGATACTCCCCAAAGGAATGACTGAGTTGAAGAAAAGAGTCCCCGAGGACAATATAGCAAACATTACTAGGAGTAGGAAACACTACAAGCCATCCTTTTTAGAGAAGGATTACCCTGGTAGGAACATAGGAGAAGGGTCCAAGCCCACGAAACTCAAAGGTAAAGAAGAGAAAGAGGAAGAGGATAGGGTCTTAATCCAATTGAAGAAGACTTAAGCTCGTGTGTCCATGTGGGGCTTGCTAATGGCTTCTTACAAGCATTGTAGTGATCTCTTGGATGCTTTGAATGGAAATGAGGTGCCCATAGAAACTACTCCACAAGAAGTGCTATCTCTCATGGGGGTTGAGGCTCCTTCTCATCCTTCCCTCACCTTAACCGATGAAGAACTCCCTCTTGAAGGGGCCACTCACACTAGACCTTTGTAAATCACCATCGAGTGCATGGGTGCCAAGGTGCCAATGGTGCTTATTGATAATGGATCCACATTAAATGTGTGCCTTTTTAGGCTGCTCTCCCCATTAGGCTAGATGTGGAGACAATCATCCCCTCTCCTTTGACTGTTAGGGCATATGAAAATACTTCGAGGAAGGCTATGGGAACTTTCAAAACTCCTTGCAAGATTGGTATGTTGGAAACAATTATGGAATTTCATGTAATGGACATCACTTCTAACTACAACCTTCTCTTAGGAAAGGCATGGCTTCATCCTATTGGAGCTATCCCATCAACTCTACACCAAAAGATGAAGATCCCATGGAAAGGGGAAATTACTGTAGTGATTAGTGATGGTGAGATCCTAGCTCTTTTCTATGGACTTGAGGAGGGAGGAAGTGAGCTTCAAATGAGTGGCTTTGAGTTTATGAACATGGCTGACTGTGGATTAAAGGATGAAAGGTTTACTACGGATTTGCTCCCACATTGTAGCCATGAGGTGATTACGATGATGAGAAAACATAGGGTACATGCTTGGTATGGGTCTTGGAAAGGAAGGAAGAAGAGTGGCTGAATTCCCTAACTTCAAGACTCAACTGACCAAGGAACGTTAGGGATTCTTTGAAGGCTATGATGGAATCAAAAAGAACCTCAGTACTCTAAATGGGAACTTTGTGAAGGAAGGAGGGGACTTCCCTTTTTGTGGCTTTCCCGAGCTTTGGGTGGACAAGAACGGAAAAGTGAATCCCGATTGGGAGATATTCTTCAATGAGAAGCTTACTTTCAAGGAGAAACCTACTATGGTGGTCAAGGAAGTTCAAGAAGAGGTCGACTAGGTGGACTACGTGGATGCTGAATCAATGGGAGCTATGTTGAAAGAGGAGGGGGATGTGCTCGCCATCACCATCGAGGAGCCAAGTGATCCTTCTACCTTTATCATGTTTGCTGTTGGGCAACTTAATAATTGGGCTTAGGTTGGGTTCTCTAAGAATGCAGGAAATGAATTTTACGAGTTCAGATGTACTTTTCAACATTTTCAATAAGATGAATTCTGATTTGGCTTATTTTGATGTGTCCCATAATATTGAAATTCTACACTTAAATGATTCTAATAAATTGGAAAATGAAATTAATAAGCAATTGGAAAAGAAATTTGAACCTATGGAACCAACTTTTGAAACTCTTAATTTGGGCAATGATGAAAAACCACACTTAATTAAAATTGGCTCAACCTTAAATGAAAAAGAAAGAAAAGATCTTAAAGAGCTTCTCACAGGATTCCAAGAAGTATTCACATGGTGTTATGAAGATATGTTTTGGCATTGATCTCGAGATAGCCTAACACCACATTGATACTCACGCTCACATGGTACTCGCTAAGCAAAATTTGAGACGTATGAGAACCGAATGGCTCCTTAAGATCAAGGAGGGAGTCACAAATTGGTTGAAGGTAGGATTTATCAGAAACTATGAAAGGCAAGTTTTTCTACATTAAAGCTAAGGTTTGGAACCAATCCCACAACATTGGGAGCTGTTCCAAACCCGCATTTTCTCAATATAAAAAGCCATACATGGTACCTTTTCAAAACACACAGAAAATCTTAAGGGAAAACCCAAAATTCACTAGAAATAGTGAATCAAAGAGGGAGTTTTTCACAAAACATCCTTAAGTCCATTTTCTTATGACTGAGACCTTTTCTGGTCTCAATCTTTGAGTTTTCAAGTTTACTAATTAATTTTGTTGATTGTAAATAGATTTGACTGAGGGGAACGGTAAAAATCAAGCCAAAAAGCTCTAGTTTTTTAGGTATAAGTTCTATATTTCCTTTTTTCATTTCTTAGATTTTTCTTTTTTTATTCTTTTTGTTTTCCTTGTTTTTCTTGTTTATTTTTTATATAACATGTTTGTTTAAGCTTAGATTTCTTTGTTTTATGTTTTAAAGTATGTTAGGTTGTTAGATTTAATAGTTTTTGTTTCTGTTCTGTTTTTGTTCTTGCTGTTTCTGGGTTAGGGTTTGGGCATGTTTGCGTACACATGCATTCTGCATGCATACGCATACTCAAAGTATGCATACGCGTATGCAGGGCCTATGTATGCGTACGCATACTCAAGCCCAGAAACCCTAATTTGACCTTTTTTGCTTCTGTTTCTTTATTTCTTTTGACTAATATGTCTCTATTCTAGCTTATTTTCACATGTATATTTCTTTGCTTCTCTGTTTACTCTTTGATTGTCCTTCACATGTTAGATTAGGGTTTCCTTTCAATTAAATCTTTAATGTGCCATTAATATATCTGTGAATCCTGTGATGCAGTAAGGTAAGTGAGGTAAGACATACATTCATATGAGCATGCATTTATCTTGTGCTTTGATGATGGATATGAACATGCTTGGTTGAAAGATATCTTTTAATGTTGAGATGCCTATCACATGCTTGTCTGATTCTACCATCCCCATTCCTAAACTTCGAACCCATACTTTGATAGTTAAATTAGTCCTTCAACATAAGAGTACTATATATATGGTTCCTAGACCTAAACTAGGTGGCGAATTTCTTTTCTTCGTCTCGGTCCACTCGACTAAGGTGTGCTCCCATCGTTATGCCCACAATTCCCTTGTAGCTTTACTTTTCACTACCATATCCTCTATGTAGGCTTCCATATTCCTCCCTAGTTGTACCTTGCACATTTTAGTGACCATCCTTTGATATGTTGACCCCGCATTCTTCAACCCGAACGGCATGACTTTATAATGATAATTACCCGTGAAGGCGATAAAAGATGTTTTCTTCTTGGTCTTCGGGAGCTGAAGCGAACTAATGGTAACCCTGGAAGGCATCAAGGATACTCATTCTCGGATATTCGAAGGTAGCATCGACAAGTTGATCAATTTTGGGAACTAAGAAGGGATCTTTGGGATAGGCTTTGAACAAATCCATTAAGTCCATACCCTTCACTTCTTGCCACTTCCCATTTTTCTTTTTTACCACCATTGTGTTAGCTAACCACTCAGGATAAAACACCTCCTTAGTAGCCCCAACCTTCTTTAGCTTATCTACCTCTTCCTTCACTGCATTAGTATGGATATCCGAGGATCTATGTAATTTTGGTTCTTCGGTGTGCAGTTGGGATCCATGTTAAGCTGATGGCATATAAACTTGGGATCCACCCCAAGAGCTTCATATGGGTCCTAGGCAAAGACATCTACATTACCCACTAGGAACAGTAAAATTTTTACTTTCTCCATGATTGGTAGACTCTTCCCCACTTGAAAATACCTGTTTGCAAGGTCTATATACATATTCTCCAACTATTTGCATGGATTCTCTAGGGGAACTATAGCTGCTATGACGGCTTGGAAAGCTCAGTTTCCGTTGTCTATTTGCGACCGATAGCAGCTATTTGGCATTATCGGGCTAAACTCTAATCTCTCCAAAGCTCGTAATTACCCAGATTAGTCGGGAATTTCACATTCTAGAGTAAAGAAGAGGGCATATTCCCCATGGAATGGATCCACGAACGACTGAGAACGACCGTGTAAGGAGAGTAGAAGTTGACCACTATGGAATCTACCAATTATTTTCTTCCACCTACTTCCATGGCTAATCGTATTTGGCCAGTTGGTGTCACCATGGTGCCATTAAAGGCCACTAGGGGGTGACATACTAGGTTAAGTCCTTGGGGGTCAGGCCTAAACCCTCGTATAGATCGGGATACATAATTTCAACCCTGCTCCATTGGTCTATCATTACTCTCTCCACATCAAATCCTGTAATCTGCAAAGTAACCACCAATGCATCATCATGGGGTTGAATAATACCCTTTTTATCCATTCTTGAAAAACCTAAACATTCTTTTTCCCACTGTGCCCTTTTAGAAGGGAAGGGACTCATCTCTGAGTACGAAACTAGGGCCACAATCAAAACTCGGGAAGCTACATGCCCTGGTTGGCTCGTGGCTTTAGCGGCATAGATGACCCCATGTGTCCCAGAGAGGGAGCTAAGGCTCGTGACAAACTCGCCCCTTTCCCATCTTAGGGTTGGGGCAATCCCGTGCTATGAATTCCTTTAGATGTCTCGGTTTTTTGAGCTGACGTAAATGATCCTTCAAGATTCGGCAGTCCTCTGTCGTGTGACCCCCGTCCTGATGTTAAGAGCAAAACTGGCTTTAGTTTCTTCACAATACGTCACCGCTCATCTTGTTCGGCCATCAAAAGTAGGGCCTATTTTTTATCTTTTCTACAATCTGATACACCAGTTCTTTATACAGTGAACCTAACATCTTAAACCTTAACTTTTGCACTTGGGGGAAGAAATCTCTTCTCGGATAAGAAGAGTGGTCTATTCTAATCTCTTTCTTCTCAACCATAGGTGCCTTAGCCTTAGCCTTATCTTGCAATTGATCATCTTTAATCCTTTTATATTCTTCTACCCATTCCATCAACTTGTGCAAATCCATGACTAGTTTTAAAGCAAGCAAAGTCCTTAACTTGGAGTTGATGGGGAGCCCCACTTTGAAGGTACTAGCCATAATTCCTCTGTTATCTCTGCCAATCTTATTGTACAACTACCAATAACGATTTGAGTAAACCTTTAGGGTTTCACCTTTCTTCATGGACAAGGTGAGGAGATAGATAAATGGCTTCAGAATTCTACTACATATTACAAAAACCGCTCTAAATGCTCTTATCAACTCATCATAACCATGAATGGAATCCTTCTCTAGCCCATCAAACCATCTCATCGCGGTAGGCCCCAAGCTAGAGGGGAAAATCTTGCACATCAAGGCCTCATTCTTAGAGTAGATTTTCATACTTTGGTTGTAATGGCTAACATGCTCCATGGTGTTAGGGTCATATCTTATTGTAATTGGCTAATCTTCTGACAAAATACACTTTACTTGTAATTAAATGGATCTAAGATGGGTTTAGTACTTCAAGAAACATGTTGTTCAAGTCAAATATTAAAGACATGAAGATTGGTCCAAGAAACAGGTGAAGAAAAGTTGTTCATTAAGTCTTGACAGATAGCTCGACAGATGCCTACTATCAAGACTTAATGTGAAACTCGATAGATAGCTCGACAGCAGCTCGATCTTTTAAGAATTACGATTTCAAAATTTCTAGATCTGAAATCTTGCCTAGGCTTTTGTATTTGTTTAGGGTTTCTTTTCTCATAACCTTAGACATATATAAGGCTTATTTTCAGAGCCGTCACACACAGATACAGAGATCAAGAGACTTATTTTTTCTGTAAGAAGCTACTGCGTTTGTACATGAAATCTCAAAATTGTGTGAAAACACAAGAGCTTGTTTAGACCCCCAAATAAAAGTTACGGCTCGGTTGCTTTTACTTTAACTTAAACTAAGCGCGGAATAGAGTAAATGCGAGTGAACAAACAATAAAACCACTCTAAGACATATTCATCAAATATCAACAATAAAATGAAAGCTAAAAAAGTAGGGAAGAAGGATGCAAACACAGATAACACCAAGACGTGTTATCGAAGAGGAAACAAAAGAACTCGGCAAAAAACCTATCCGCCGCCCTCCAAGTGGAAAATCGATCCACTAGAGAATAAGTTGGAGTAAACGAATAACAAAAGACCCTCCAAGCCTAGTCTACCCCATGTACTCTAGCCCTCCAAGCTCCTGCTATCAATCGACTTAACGAATCCTTGTCTTCTCTAGATTTCTCGGATCACGCAATTTAGCCCAATTGCATCTGCCAACAATTGGCTTCTTCCAATGCTTCCTAGCAGCACCAAAACCTCACTTTACACTCAGATTGGGTGTGGTAAGTATTTGGGCTATCAACTTCTCAAGGATATGGATACGGATATGGAGAGGTAGGAATAGAGGAAAACCACAAAGGATTGTGTAAATGATTGTGGATATGACACTCTCTAACTCTCAAGTGTGTATGCTAGGGTTTTCTCTCTAAAAAGCACTCCTTACAATATGTGGGTAATGAAGGTATATATAGTGTGGATGAAAACATGGTGGAGCAAATATGCCAAAATAGCAAAACATAATGTTTCACGAGTATTTTGCGGGAAGGCCTTACCCGCAAATAACTCGTGAAAACCAGCAGTCATGACTTTTCGCATTCTAGTCATGTGCTCTGCATGTGGCTTACTTCACGGGATATCATCTTACAAAATCCACTTGGTCTACAACAATAGCTTGAGTCTTCACACTCTCTCTCATACACAACCCTTACAATAAAATCCCACATACAATACAAGGTAAACATGATTGAACATAATTACAATCAAATTTGGCACAAAATTAAAGCTGAATATTCAAAAAGTGTGTAAAACACCTATTAACGTTTAGACCCCCAGTTTACAAATTATCAACACAAGCTTTTATAACCAAAAAATATATGTGCAAAATATGAAAATAAGCTAAAACAAAATTCATAAAACAATCTAAACTGAAATTTATCACAACCATAACAGTAATTAAAAGGCAAAGATTAAGGGAAGAGAGATGTAAACACAAAGACAATACAACGATGTGTTATCGAAGAGAAAATCGAAGTCATCGGCGAAAAACCTCTTTGCCGCCCTCCAAACGGTCAATAATCCACTAGAGATTGTAGTTAGGATACATGAATAGCAGAAGACCCTCCAAGCCTAATCTACCCAGTGCACCTAAGCCCTCCAAGCTTCTTCCTCCAATAGGGTTATGCCAAACCTTGTCTTCTTTAGCTTACTGGATCCCGCAATAGCCCATTGCATCAACCAAAATGAATTAGTCCCTTTTGAACTGCTTCCTAAGCACCAAATAACCTCCTCATAGATATGGGTATGGTGAGATAAGGATTTGACTAATGTATCAATGGAGAGGATAAGAGTAGAGGAATTTTGAAGAATCAAAGGATGAAGATTGTGGATGAGTCAATCTTGTTTTTCTCTAGGGTTTCTCTCTCAAAATTCTCTCTGGAAGCACTCTACATTGTGTGGGTGTAAGGGTATTTATAGTAGGGTGTGTATGGAATGTAAAGAGTCTGTTACAACCAAATAGGGTGTTATGGCGACTTGAGCTCGTGACTCATTCCAGTTGCGAGCTAACTGCCTTGCCAAACTGGAGGTTATGTCCTGTAGTGCAACAGCTGGCGTGACCCTTCAGCTCCCCCTGCATGTTTCACACGTGTGCCATTCTGGCGACTTGCTAGTCGCGAGGCTCTTCTTGATTGCACACTATTGAGCTTTTCTTCATACTCTCTCACACACTACCATTACATGATTCCCACTTAAATACAGGGCTTTTAAATGTTGAATTACAAGCAAATTTGGCACGGAATAAAGCTAACAAAATGATTGAATAAATTTAACCTTACAATCTCCCCCTTTGGCTATTCCGTGACAAAACCTTAAAATAAACTCTAGACTTAACATGTGAGTTGGGAACAATTGAACAAAACTCACTCACGTCTAACTCTAGAATCTGTGAAGCTCTTGAACCATACGAACATGTATTCTTTGAAAACAACAACACAATATGGTCATTGTAAGCAGAAAACTTGAAATGCATATGGAGCAAGCACAATGCAATCAAGTAATATAGATTAAAGCAATAAAGCATGGCTTGACCAAAAACGAACAATCACTATAAATAGTGACCATAATGATCATTCACACAAGAAATGAACATCCGAATATGCAAGCTAATAAGCTCAATGCAAAGTATCATTTGCATGTCCAACACTCAACTGATACAACAACACAAGGTAATTGCACCAAAGATATAAAATCCAACAAAGGGCACAAGAGTGATGTACTAAAAGAAATGCATAACTGTAAGGTTGAAATTTTATCAACCATCTTGTTGGCTTTATTCCGTACCAAATTTGCTTGTATTTTAGCAATTAGTAACCCTGTATTTATGTGGGACTCATGTAAGGATAGTGTGTGAGAGAGTGTGAAGAAATGCTTAAGATTGTGGAAAGAAGTAGGGACTCGTGACCGGATCTCACGAGTGGCTCGCGGCTTGCAAGCCGCCAGAAGTTGCACACGTGCCAAGCATGCCAGAAGTTGAAGTGTCATGCTAACTGTTGCATTACAGGACAAAAGTCCCAGGATGGCCAGGCCGTTAGCTTGCGACTTGAACTCGCGACTCAGTCCAGTCGTGAGGCCAAGTTGCCAGACCACCCTATTTGGGAAAAACTGACTCTTCGCATTCCTTTCTCACCCCACTATATATAGACCCTTATACCCACGAAATGTAGAGAGCTTCCAGAGAGAATTTTGAGAGAGAAACCTTAGAGAAAAAAAAAGATTGACTCATCCCCAATCTTCACATAGAGACTCTTCAAATTCCTCTACTCTCTTCCTCTCCATTGTTACATCCTTGAGAGGTATATTATCAAAATCTTTTTCTCACCATACTCATATCTGTGAGAAGGCTATTTGGTGCTTTGGGAAGTAGTTAAGAAGGGACCAATTTTATATTGGTTGATGCTATTGTCAAGTAGTGGAATCTGGTAAGCTAAAGAAGAAATAGGTTCGGCCTAACCTCATTGGAGTAGGAGCTTAGAGAGCTTAGGTACACTGGGTAGATTAGGCTTGGAGGGTCTTCTACTGTTCATGTATCCCAACTATATTCTTTAGTAGATTATTTATCGCTTGGAGGGCAGTGGAAAGGTTTTACGCCGAGGGCTTTGGTTTCCTCTTCGATAACACATCGTGTGTTGTCCTTGTGTTTGCATCTTTCTTCCCTTAATCTTTGCCATTTAATTTCTACTGTGGATGTGATTTTATTTGGTTTAGATTGTTTATCAATTCTGTATTAAGCTTATGTTCATATTCCGCACATTAATTGTTTGATAATAAGCTTGAATAGGTAATTTGTAAATTGGGACCTAAACGTTCATAGTGTTTTTATACACTAATTGAACTTTCATTTGGTATCAGACCGTGTTCACTTATATTGGTTTCATTACCTGAGTGTGATCCTTGACCCCATTTTGAGACCGGTCTCAATCCTTAAATGCACCTCAATATTTTGATGGTAGCAACTATGCATTTTGGAAGGTGCGGATGAGAGCATTTTTGTGTTCTATAGATGAGGCTGTTTGGGATGCCGTTGAAATAAGTTGGACAAAGCCGGAGGTAGACAAATCCACATGGGATAAGGCAGCCCTCGCGGCGTCAAATGCTAATAGCAAAGCACTTAACGCAATTTTTTGTGGTGTGTCCCCAGATGAGTTCCATCAGATTTCTCATATCATCGTTGCCAAGGAAGCTTGGCAGATTTTGGAGACCACTTATGAGGGTACAAAGAAAGTTAAGGACACAAAACTACAGATGCTGACTACCCAGTTTAAGGAGCTCAGGATAAGCGAGGATGAGTCCTTTGATTCTTTCTATAGTAAGCTAAATGAAGTGGTCAATGGTAAGTTTAACTTGGGAGAGAAAATGAAGGACTCGAAAGTTGTACGAAAAATTCTTCGTTCATTGTCGGAGAGCTTCCATGCTAAGGTGACTGCAATTGAGGAGAGCAAGGACCTTGATGAAATCAAAGTCCAAGAGCTGATTGGTTCTCTCCAAACGTATGAGCTTTCAGTACCAAATCAAAGAAAGAGCAAATCACTTACTCTTAAGATAATAAATGAAAGGGTAGAAGCTCACAGTTCATCAAATGAGGATGTAGTCGAAAAGGATGTTGTCTACCTTGCAAAGAATTTCCGCAAATTTCTAATGTTCAAGAACAGTGAGAAATTTGGTGATAAAGGGAAATTCATGAGTTCCGGAAAGGAAAAGAAGGACTTCAAAAGGAGAGAAGGGAAGGAGTCCCAATCTACTCAAGGAGTCACTTGTTTTGAGTGTAATGGACATAGTCACTTCAAAAAGGAATGTCCTAATTACTTGAGATTGAAGGGCAAGGTGTATGCCACTACTCTTAGTAACTCAGATTCCTCCACCTCTGATTCGGAGGGAAGTTGTGATGAAGAAGGGAATTTCTCAACTCTATTGAGATTTCAGAGGACTTGAATTTGCTTGTGGAAGAGCTTAGGGGGCATAGTGATGAAGAATCCATGGAAATTGTAGAAGAATCAGATGCTGAAGAAGATGATGATATAGCTGGTCTTCAAGAGACCTATAATTCATTCCTTGAGAAGTCAGGAGAATATGAAAAGGTGGCTAAGGCAGCTGTGAAAAAGATGAAGAAAGCTGAGGAGGACTATAAAAGTCTCCTAGTGAGATATAAGGAGGCCAAGTGTGAGATAGAGACGCTAAATGGTGAGCTAACCGAAGCTTACACCAAGGTGAAATTCCTTGAGCTTGAGGTGGTTCAAGCAAATACCAAGGTAGAGCAAGTATCCACAAAGAAACTTGATAACGTCCTTTCCTCTTAAATGACCTTCTCCGACAAAACTGGATTAGGATACACCAAAGAAAGTAGTTCAGCTCTGAACATCTCCAAAGAAGTGAAGTTTGTGAAGGCCAAAAAGCCAGTTGTAGTTGCCCTTACTGTGAAGAAGGCAAATGTTGAGAAGAAGAAGAATGTGGTTGACTAGCAAGTGCTGAACAAGCCCCGTAATCAATCTATGGTTAGGTCTGAAGCCAAAGCAAAATCTATTCCATGATCGCAAAGAGGTCCTAGAACGAACCATGTGTGTCATCACTGCGGACTTCAAGGGCACACGCGACCTAATTGTCATAAGCTGAGAGCATTGAGGAATGCAAGTGAGCAAAGGTCAAGAAGACCAAGAAATGACAAGAGGACTTAGGCTGTTGAGCCATCAAGAGATTGAAATGGTGATTCCAGAATGATGGACGCGATGAAGATGATTGGTGCATTCACTAACTGCTTGGAAAGCTTCACTAGAAGGTTTGAAAGTCTAACTCTCGTACCCAATCCTATAAGGATATCACCCCAAACGCACGTGATGTGTGGGTGATGAAGGGTACCTATGCATAAGCATTACAACATGTCCATGCATTAATACTTCCTATATTGTGTGACTATGTTTGGTTGTGTACCTATTGGTTTGTTTATTGATTATGTGAATTGAAAATTGTTTGTTTGTTTTTGCTTTCTTTCATTTAAAATGTTTTTACATTGTTGCCTTTGATCAATCTTTTCCTTCTTGTGTGTCAAAAATCCAAAAACCACATAAAAAGTAGAAAATCTAAAAAGTTTGATCAACATTGTTGAGTTTTGTCTCAAAATATGTTTTATCTTGTACCTCTGTGCAAATGGCTTTGTGCATCTACGAGCATAGCTTGTTCCCTATGCACTCATATCATTGTGGGAGAAATCTTGAAATTTATGTGACTGTTGTAAATAGATCTTCAACCTTGACATGCATGATTAGTGAATGGTTTTGTTGATCTTGAGACATGCATAGACTTGTGCCTATATATCTTCCCACTCTTTATTTTATTTTTTTGCTAAAAGAGCTCACCAAATGTAAATCTCCAAATGAAAAGAGATAATGAGCTGCAAAAGCCTGTCGCACATACTAGTATTTGACTAGGAAAAAGGGAAAGCGACCAAAAATAAAATTGTATGATGCCCAAAAAGCCAAAGGCTAACTCATCAAAGTGAAAGATCAAAAATTTCAGGCATCGATCTCACAATGAGATGTGTTGATTCAAAAAGATAAAATGCTATGTTGAACATGGTGCGAAATGAAAAGCTTCAAAGATATTGTACTTAAGTTTATGTGGGAGGTCATATATGCATATTTCTATAATTGAGATGGGTCACATTATCTAGTGCTAGTTGTGTATGCCTTGATTGAATTGATCATTGAGGCTTCACATTAGACTAAGGACTATCTTATTTTTGATATCCACACACAACACACATGTCTATGTTCAATGAATGCCATATTCATTCGTGTGATTGTACTTGATTAAATGTGTTTTCACATGCTCAATCTTTGTTGATTAATCACAAAAAGTTTTTTGAGTTTTTAGGTGTTTTTGGAAAGTATTTTTTTTTTACAAAAAAATTTGTCAAAATTTCAAAAACATGTTGCCCTGTTCTGGTGACTCAGTCGCGGGTTGTACCAGTCGCATGCCCCAATCGCGAGCCCATACAGAGATTTTTCGCGACTCACTGGCGACTCATTGGTGGGTAAATGCTTTAGTTGCGAAAAAGACTTAGAATATTTTTCAAAAATCTGGGTTTTCATGCTTTTCGCAACTCAGGTTGGCAACTTGTTCACAGGTGGAAGGTCTAGTCGTGAGGGGTACACAGAGATTTTCGCGGCTCAAATCGTGACTCTCTTGCGAGTGGAACTTCCAGTCGCGAAAAATACTTAGAAATTTTTTCAAAAGTTTTCTTTCAAGTGTTCTGGTGGCTAGACTTGGCGACTTTCTGGCAACTTGACTCAGTCGCGAAAATCGCGTGTTTTGCCTAAATAGGTCAGTTTTTTTTTTTTTTTTTAAACTTTTCAGTTTTCCCTCAAACATTTCTGACTATTCATTGTCTTCCTTACCTGAAACACTCTCAAACTCACCGTGTCACTTTCGAACAAACTTCCATTTTTACATCATTTCAACTCAAAATCCGCAAGAAAAAGGTATGGGTTTTCTCTTTCTCTCTACATACTTCATGTTCTGAGTCTTGTTTATTTGAATCTGTGAGTTGTTGATTTCATTTAGGATATTTGTTGTTTCGGTGATGGGTTGGATGAATGTTTGTTGTGCTTGGATTTTTGGGTAATGTTGATTAGGCTTTTAGGACTCTATTTTTGCTTTCATGGTTGATTTTGACTGAGTGTGTCTATTGATTTGTTTGGTGTTTGAATCTCATACCCATTTTGTTATGATTTTTGGTTTTTTGTAATGCACTTTGTGTCTGTTCTT
The DNA here is from genome assembly GCF_932294415.1 of Quercus robur. NCBI lineage: Eukaryota > Viridiplantae > Streptophyta > Magnoliopsida > Fagales > Fagaceae > Quercus > Quercus robur. Next base: position 24,140,933 of record NC_065543.1, read on the forward strand.
GGTTGATTCAAGATGGTTGGGCTATTTGTTTAAACTGTTTATGGTTATCATGTGTGTTGCTTCTGTCTTATGGATATTGTCTGCTCTATGTTGGTTTGAACACTTCATACTCTTTTTGCCATATCTCATAGTCATTTGCCCCCTTTTGGTTAAGTGTGTTTTACACTGCGTGTGGGGTACTTTTGGCTCTTTACAATTGATTATTGCATGTTGAAGTATATGTTTGGTATTGTCCCCTAGAGCTTTCATGTTTAAGGTGTTGTGCTCTTTGATCATTGATATCACTATGTGTTATGCATTAGTATGAGATATCTCTTTCAATGACTGTTTTTAAGCTGAATATGGTCTTAGTGTTGGCTTGATCTTCTATTCTTCTCTATACCACTAACCTGTTACTAATGGTTGTGTTCATATATTATGCTTTGTTGTTGTGGCCTTTTCTGCTTGTTTACAGATGGCCCATAACCTATTTAGGTTTGTTCAACACTTTGAGAGATATAAAGATTCTTTCTTGAGGGGAACCATTATTCAAGAAAGGTTTGCAGACTTAGGGGACTTAAAGGACACCTTCATTCTAGTTTGTTTTGAGGGTAGAGGATGGGATAAATTGTTGTGTGACCTACCTGCAGTTTGAGAGCCTTTAATAAGGGAATTCTATGCAAATGTTGTGATAAGGGAGGATGAGTTGAGTTGTTGGCTTAGAAGAAAGGAATTCACTATAGATGCCCATGACATAGATGAGGTGCTAGGACTTGAAGGTTTAGAGGACTATGACTTCACCAACTATAAGGACAAGATGCTATCTATAGAAACTATCCAAACTCGCATTGGTGGACAAAGAGAGGGGAGATGCCTCAATACTACAGCATTTCCAGGTGACATGAGGTGCCTAGCCACCATCATGATGTTCAACTTGTACCCAGTGAGGAAGCTGACTACAATCAACAATGCCAGAGCTATCTTCTTTATGGAACTCAAGGAGAAAACCTTCATTAACATCAGCGCTCACATCTTTGACACTATTGTGGATGAGACTAGAACCACCTCTAGGCCCAAGTTGATCTTTCCTAGTCTTCTTATGAGGCTTTTTAGAGAAAAAGTTGTTGAAATCCCTCAAGATATCAGCCCCATGCCTACACCTTCAGCCATCAACAAGCTAACCATTATCAGGATACAAGTCTGTCTTCCAAGTGATGAAGAGGAAGGTGACCAAGGTGAAGGTGACCCAATGGAGATTGAGACAATGACTGCAAGACAAACTTCAACACCCAGAAGCCGAGGCAAGAGGAGTATAGCTTCAACCTCATCAAAGGTACCTCCAGATGCATTCCAGATCATCATGGAGAGGATTGATGGACTCAGAGAGGTCTAGAATGAGCATACTGACAAGATGGCAGCAATTCAGGATCAGCTCAACATACTTTCAGCCAAGTTTGACAGCATTAACACCCAGCAGTGACCCTTTGGCCATTCCGGTCAAAAAGGGGGAGAATTTTTTATTTTAAGGGGCAACTTTTGAGAGGGAGTGCCATTTTGAGGGGGAGCATGCCATAAACAGTGTTTTCAGTTTATGTTTCAGTTTTACTTTATGTTTCTTATGGTATTATGTTTTATGGGCTTAATACACTGTGATTAAAGTTTTTGGTTTAAAGGTTTAAAACTTATGGTTTTGTTTGGCTGTGATACTTTGGTATATTAACATTTAAAGATGTTGTTCAGTATATTTTATTTGTACCCATGTTGCTTTTGTAAGCTTTTAGGGTTTGTTTCCATGTGATTTGTAGGCTTTTGTGGTTTGTACCATGCTTATGCAGTCTTTATGCTTTGTTGCCTAGTACTTCTAGCTAAATGTTATGCATTTCCTTTAAGTACTCTCACTCTTGTGCCTTAGTAGGATCTTGTTCCTAGATGCATATACTTTCTGTATTATGCATTGGTTGAGTGTTGGACATGCAAGTAATTTGCATTGAGCTTGTTAGCTTGTATGTCTAGATGTTCATTTCAAGTGTGAATGTGCATTGTGGTCACTATTTTATAGTGATTGCTTGTATGGTCAAGTCATGGTTTATTACTTTATTCCATTTTGCTTGATCGCATTGTGCTTGCCCCATATGCATTACAAGTTTTTCTACATACAATGATCATATTGTGTTATTGTGTTTTAGGAGATTCTTGTTCATATGATTCAAGAGCTACACAGATTCTAGAGTTAGGTGTGAGTGAGTTTTGGTTAACTGTTCCTAACTCACATGTCAAGTTTAGAGTTTGTTTTAGGGTTTTGTCACGGAATAGCCAAAGGGGGAGATTGTAAGGTTGAAATTTTATCAACCATCATGTTGTCTTTATTTCGTACCAAATTTGCTTGTATTTTAGCAATTAATAACCCTATATTTAGGTGGGAGTCATGTAAGGGTAGTATGTAAGAGAGTGTGAAGAAATGCTCAAGATTGTGCAAAGAAGTAGGGACTCGCGATTGGATCTCGCGAGTGGCTCGCGGCTTGCAAGCCGCTAGAAGTTGAAGCGTCATGCCAGATGTTGCACTACAGGACAAAAGTCCCAGGCTGGCCAGGCCATTAGCTCATGACTTGAACTCACGACTTAGTCCAGTCGCGAGGCCAAGTTACCAAACCACCCTATTCGGGAAAAATTGACTCTTCGCATTCCTTTCTCACCCCACTATATATAGACCCTTATACCCACGAAATGTAGAGAGCTTCTAGAGAGAATTTTGAGAGAGAAACCCTAAAGAAAAACAAGAATGACTCATCCCCAATCTTCACATAGAGACTCTTCAAGATTGACTCATCCCCAATCTTCACATAGAGACTTTTTTTGAATCAGAGTGTGGGTGCTTCGATGACCTTTTTGAGGTCGAATGCTTAGTAGGAGATATCTGTAAAATCATTCACAGACACAAAGAGACAAGTACAAAACACAAAACAAGAATACAAACTTGATTAGTACCAAGTTAGTCCATAAAACAAACACAAAAGTCTTAAAAAGAACATAAAAACATGAAAACAAACATCACAAGAACATGTTATGAGTGCTAAACATGTAACATTACTTATCTAGCATGAGTGATATGCAAAACATGTCAAGTGAACGAGTGTGTGCATCAAGTGTGCATGTGGTGTGCATATGTGATGCATGATCAAGGCATGACTAAGCACATTTGGGTCAAAGTGTGTAAAACACACAATCAATGATCAAAACATGATAAACATGCATAATCATTGTAATCCCTAAAGTTTGGTACTCATCGGAGTCCAAAACAACACCAAAATGTCATTTGGGTATTTTATCAAACACTTGGTATGCACCAACACAACTAACATGTAATCAATGCATGAACATGTGTAAACCTTGCCTAAATACATGTTAAAATGCCATAAGGGGCCAACACTAACACAAACAAAGCAAATGGGATAAAGCCTAATCATGAAATTGAAAAATTTTTGCACAAAACTTAAAGTTTCCTAACCCTTTCAAAAATATACCCAACTCATGAAAACCTAGAATCTAAGGCTTAATCTAAGAAATTAAAGAGAAAAGAATGATCAAACATACCTTAAAGAAGACTTTGAGAAGATTTCACTTGAGTTTTTTTTGGGTTTTTGAGAGAAAATAGGTTTAGGGTTGAGAGAGGCTCGAGGGAGGCAAAGGGTGAATGTTTGAAAAACTGTCATGATTAACCCTTTTAAAAACTAAAAACACGCATTTTTCGTGGGTTAGCTTCTCGCGAAGTTACTCACGAAAAATGCCACTGAAGCACAAAACTTTTTGTGGGATAGATTATCTCGCAAGATTGTCACGAGAGTTTCTATTTGAAATCTTGTGTTTTAAATTTTTACCAACCTCATTTTCACGGGAAGAGCTTACTCACAAAGCTTCTCACGAAAATGCATCTGAAGGAGTTTTTTGTTAAAAAACATGAAATAAGCAATATGAAAAAAAAAAACTCAAAACATAAAAGCATAAAAACAATTTCAAAAACATATAAAATACTCAAAAATCTTTTTGGGTTTGATCGACAAGCAATAGAGTATACATATCACATTTGAACACGTACGATCACACAAATAAAATAAGCATTCATTGAACAATAGACTTGTGTGTTCTATGTGTAGATCAAGTATGAACTAGTCTATAGTCTGGTATGAAGCTTCAATGATCAATTCAATCAAGTCATACTCGACTAGTATGAAGTCAAGTGACCTATCTCACTTGTAGAAATGAACATATATGACCTCTCACCAATGTGATTACACTTGATTAAAAGCTTTTTGGTGTGCTTCGATTTTACATACTTTTGATCAAAACAACTCAAAATTTTGAGAATCAATGCCATAAAGATTTTGAATGAACTTTGACAATTTTGCCTTGGCTTTGGCACCATACATTTTAGTACAAATCACTTTCCCTTTTTCCTAGTCAAATACTAGTATGTATGATGGCTTTTTCAGCTCACAATTCTCTTTTCGAGATAGACATTTGTAGAACTCTTGAAAAAGAAAAAATGTGAGGAGATATATAGGCACAAGTCTACACATGTATCAAGATCAAGCAAGTCTATTGATCAATCATTCATGACAAGCTTGAAGATCGATTTACAATAATCAAAACGTAGATTTCTGGATGTCACTCACACATAGAAAATGTGCATACATAACAAGCTAAGCTCGTAAATGTACTACACCATTAGTAAATAAGCAATCAAACTTTTTGGAGATTTTTCACTTTTTATGGTTTTCAAAATTTTCAACACACTCAAAAATAGAACATGAAAAGTAAGATCGACACAAATAACAAGTATAAAACAAACTTGAAAAAAAAATGCTAAAATGAAAACATAAGCAAACAACCAAACAATGTCACAACATATTGAAAGAATTGATGCATAGACATGTTCTAATGCTACGCATGTGTACCCTTCTTCACCCACACAGCACGTGCGTTCAACACACTCAAAAATTGAACATGAAAAGTAAAATCAACACAAACAACAAGTACAAAACAAACTTGAAAAAAAAAATGCCAAAATGAAAACAAAAGCAAGCAACCAACAATGTCACAACATATCGAAAGAATTGATGCATGGACATGTTCTAATGCTGATGCATAGACATGTTCTAATGCTTATGCATGTGTACCCTTCTTCACCCACATGGCACGCGCATTTGGGGTGATATCCTTGAAGGATTTGGTACTTGAGTTGTGATTCTCAAACCTTTGGTTGAAGTTTCCAAACAAGAAGTGATGGTATGTATCATATTCATCACATCACCAATACAGGGATCGACTTCTCGTCCTGATCTTTGAGAATCCATTTTCTTTAATGCGTGAAGCTTATAACAATTAGGTCTAGTGTGTCCTCGAATCCTATAGTGGTGGCAAAAGTGTTGAACTTGAGGACTTCTTTGAGACTTCGGAAGAGACTTCCCTTTAGCCTTAGGTTTGGTCACAAATGGATTTTGAGGTTTTGTCAAAACCTTTTGAGTAGTTCCATTTGGCTTCTTCTCAACCTTCACATTCTCAACACTTGGAATTGCTACCATTGGTTCCTTAGCCTTAACAAACTTCATCTCCTTGGACATATTAGTGCTAGAACTACTTTTTCCGGTGTATCGTAAGCCGCTTTTGTCAGAAAAAGGCTTTTGATGTACAAGCACCTCGTCAAGTTTCTTAGAGGCGACCCGCGCCACTTTGGCATTAGCTCAAATCACTTCAAGCTTAAGGAACTTGATCTTGGAATAGGCTTCGGTGAGTTCCTCATTCAGCACCTCAACTTCACACTTTGTTTCTTTGTACCTCATGAGTATGCTCTTGCAGTCTTGATAAGCTTTCTTCATTTTTCTAATGACTTCCTTAGCCACTCTAGCATACTCTCTGGTCTTCTCAAGAAGAGAATTATAGGATTCTTGCAATCTCTTTTCTCCTTCATCATCATCATCAGATTATTCCCCAATCCCTATAGATTCTAGTTCGGTGTGCTCACCAAGTTCTTCCACTAGAAGGCTCAAATCTTCTGAAGATTCCACAGGTGCAATGGCCATAAATGCGGAGTAGTTTCCTTCTCCGTCACAACTTTCTTCCGAATATGAATTGGAGTCGAACGAGTCACTAAGGGTAGTTGCAAAAACTTTACCCTTTGCTTTCAAATTCGTGGGGCATTCTTTCTTCACATGCCCATGCCTTTTGCACTCAAAGCACGTGACCATTTGAGATGGAGAAGAATCTTTGGAATCCTTCTTCTTGAAGTATTTCTTGTCCTTCTTGAAATTTGAGAATTTTCCCTTCTCAAAATACTTCCCATTCCTCTTGAACTTTAAGAACTTACGAAAGTTCTTAGCAAGCTACGCCACTTCCTTTTCAACCTCATCCTCATCCGAGGAGTCTTGAGCTTCCAATCTCTCATTGATTGTCTTGAGAGCAAGAGATTTGCTATTCCTTTGTGATGGTAGAGATAGCTCATAGGTTTGAAGAGAACCGATGAGTTCTTGAATTTTAATCTCATCAAGGTCCTTGCTTTCTTTGACGGCAGTAACCTTTGCACGAAAGCTATCCGGCAATGATTGTAGAATCTTCCTCACTGATAGGCCACAAACTGAATTACCCATTGTGATAGAAATTAATTAATTAATTAGCCAAGTTATTAATTAATCAATTTATCATGCAAATGCATGGTAGCACAAACAAATCACCAACAAACTAAATATGCAGTGAAAAATAAATAGCACAGTGATTTGCTTACGAATGGGGAAAACCTAACGGCAAAAGCCCTACTGGGTGATTTTCAGGTCACCACTCCCGAAACTCCACTATTATCACAACAAGCGGTTACAAGTAAAGGAATCCAAGTACCTTACCAACCTATTGTTGAACCCTTACCCCAATACCTAATTGGACTTGTTCTGTAGTGACAGTTCCCCTTTCAAATGCACGACTTCCAATACGTGATTAACCAATTGCGCGAATCCCAACACGTGATTTCAATCACCAACTAAGAAGGTTGTTGGTTGCAAAGTTCTTTAGTTCATCCACACGATGAAGATCAAGAAGATGCTTGGTCACAAAACCCTATGGTGCACATACACAACAACTTCTTCAAGAGAAAGAGATGAACTAGGGCAAGAATTTCGTCTCCGGTCACAATTTGCTTGAACAGAGTTTGCTCAAAGCTTGTGCAACTTGTGAACACTTTGACGACCCTTAAACTGATCCTTTTATATGTCTAGGGTTAGGAGAAAAGAAAGCCCAAAGACACATTCACGGATCCCAAGAAATTCATATTGAAATTCTGAAAATCTTAAATCTTGACAGATAGCAGGTGTCGAGCAGGTGTCGAGAAGGTGTCGAACACACTGAATGTAGAACAGCTTCCTTAAGCTTGATAGATGCAGCTGTCGAGCCAATTGTCGAGCTTTAATGAATTGGCACTCTGAACTTGTTTTCTTGAACAGACTTGAAGACTTCAATACTTGATCTTGAAACAAGGTTTCTTGAAGTATTTAAAGACATCCTAAATCTACCTAAATACAAGTAAAGTGTGTTTTGTTAAAGGATAAGCCAATTACATAAAATCATGACATATGTTCTTAACATGTGAAACACATATGTCCTAACAATCTCCCCCTTTGGCAATCCGTGACAAAACCACAACAAACAAATGAACATATGAGAGAAGTCATAAATCACTCAACTCATATTCACTTGTTGAATACAATAAAGTCTATCCTAATACAAACTCTTGAAAAACTTTGTAAGAAGGGAGTTTATGGCAAGTAGACTTTGACAACCTGTATTTTTGAAACACTCTAAACAAAACTCATCAAGACATCTTTGTGTGAAATAGAAATAATAGATTGCATACAAGTATAAGAAACATGTGTATAAAGGGAGAAAAGAAACAACACATGAAGGTAGGTGAAAGAAAAACATACATCAATATAAAGAAAGAGATAAGTACAATGTATGTCTATAAATGGTCACAAGACCTCATGTATAAGAGTAATGTATCTAAAAAGAAAGAAAAGAAAAGATACATACTATCCTCACTACATCCCTCAAAAAGTATCAACACTCCCCCTAACAAAATGGTCCTACTAATTCTCCCCCCAAGATGGACTACTCTCATACAAAACTACTCCCCCTTTTTGTCATGAATGACAAAGGGTAAGAGTGTCAAGTAGACATCTCATATGTAGAGCTAGCATCTCCATCAGCATCATCCGAAGCATCATCGTCATCACCATCATCATCATCCTTATCCTCAGAATTAGAAGCCACGGGAGAAGGTGGTGAAGGAGTAGCCTCAGAAGCAAAACCACCCATGGACGCCTGTCGTCGTGCAATACGACCGACACGAACGTTCACCTGATACAACTCTATAGAGAGTGTATCGAGGCGAGCATCTATGTGCTGCAGCTGCGCCATGATGTCTCCTAAAGACACATCGCCCGAAGAAGAAGGAGGAGCCGAAGTGGATGGAGCTGAACGGGATGGAGTTGAACGGGAGGAAGGAGCTGCTAAATCCGACTACCACGACCGAAGCTGGGCCTCGCTACGTTTAACAGTAGCGTAATCTATGGCATACATGACGGTAAAATGGTCGGAAGAGGGAAAGGAATAGAAAAATGGCGTAAAATCCTTGTGATAGCGGAAGGAAAGATGAGTTTATCACGGGACACTGAATCTAGATTAACATCTATAATAGATAAAATGAAATGAGAAGGAAAATCTATGGTAAGATGCTCAAGAAGTGATAACAAAAATCGAGCATGAGGCTCTGTGATGGAGTTATAGTGAGAGAGTGGATGCAAAACAAAAGTCATCACCATGTTCATGAATCTAGGACCTTTAGCAAAAGGTCGACATGGTGTAAAAAGACGCTCACCTCAAGCAGTAGGGCGCTCACAAAAAGCAGACATAAGCTCATCCCTGGACACAGTCCTCAGACGCTCACAACTAGGATAGTTAGGAAACTCTATCCTAGGGACCCGAAGCACATCCGCAACGAGCTGCGGTGTGATAGGAATGCGCGTACCTCGAACGCGAGTGAAGAAAAGAGGTACTGACCGATTAATTCCATGCATGTTGGAGTAGAACTCCTGGATAAGCACGAGAGGACAGGTGACCGGAACGTCACACAGTGACTTCCATCCCCTACTATGAATGACAGAGGGAAGGTCGGTGTCTGCAAAATCCGAAAAAATGACTTGGCGTTCCGAATGAATGCCTCGTCTAGAAAAGTTCTTCGAAAATGCCTTAAAGGCATCATTATCATGGAATCGGATATGAGATAGAGTAGGATCAGACGAAGAAGAAGCATCGAAATGAAGAGGATTCCGGGCTGGAGTGGATTTACGCTTAAGTGCCATAGACACGACTAACTTAAACTAACAGAGAAGGAGAGAAAGAATGACAATCAGAAAAGTCCCAAACAGTTTCAAATATAACAAGTATATTGAAAAGAAGTACGTATGCATGGGAAATGCATGAACATGTGACATGCAAAAGAAATTGCATCATGGGCTCAACCCAATCCAAACCTATCAGCACACAAACATATAGCACACATCTAAATGCATGGCAATACCATTATAATGCTAATGTGATGCAATGTATGAGTTTTTAAACACATTTAAGTGAAAGCCTAACCCAAAATTTCAATGAAAGCTCATCAATTTTGAAAAACCCCAAAATTTTCAAAAAAAACCCCAAAACCTAGGTTTCAAAACATGAAATGCATGAATGAGAAAGGATTAGAAGCTTACCAAGTAAAGAAAAACTTGAAAAACCTTGAAGAATCCTTGAGAACCAAGATTGGAGTGAGATTTGAGTGTTTTTGGGAGAGAAACAGAGAAGTATCGAAAGAGAGATTGATGGAAATGAGTACTGGATCGCACAGGCTGCTTATATAGGACAAGCAGTAAATCTCGACAGATGCAGGTATCGAGAGGTATCGAGGGATCTATCGAGGAGGTGTCGAGAAAATGCTCATCGACAGCTGAGGTGTTGAGAAGGTATCGAGGATCAATTCAACAGAATCAAGAACAGATGCTCGATCGATCCACCAGGTGTCGAGAAGTTATCAAGCATACAGACCCAATCTCGATCGATCCACCATGTATCGAGGTGAAGGCGAGATTGCGTGAAGAAAAAGCTTAGGAAGCTTGACAGATAGCTAGCTATCGAGGAGGTATTGAGGAGGTGTCGAGCTAGCTTTTAAAAGAAGTTTTTCGAGATGTGAAAAACACAATCATGAATGCAATCCAACATGCAACTCAACCAACGATCCAATCAACATATTAAGCTTTCAAAATCATCTCTCAAATAAAATTTAAGCACATGGATCTTCAAAAGCACACACACACACTAAACAAGTCTAACCAATTTTATTTTTCAAAAACAAGTCAAGACAGTTTAGTGAGCATACATTAATACATGTAAAACCTCGTGATAGTCAAATCACATTGTACCTGCACATGTATCAAGAATAGCAAAGAATATTGCGTGTTGCGTAAAAAACATCGCAAGATTGCACAAGTGTATGTTATGACGATTTGAGATATGAGAAAACCTTTAACTCACACACAATCTAACAGCTTGATGGGAACTATCACCTTTGAGGTACATCCTATAACTCCCACATCTCCTAGAATACACGCTTGCAATTATATTTAAAGCATTTTTTATCTTTTTGCTTTTGATTTTTCTTTGCATATTTTTCTTTTAAGCATATCATGCATGGGCATATAAGAGAGAGAGAAGAAATACCCAATGATATTTGACATTTCAATTTTGCTATGCCTAAGCACACAAATGTCATTGACACTGTACTTTTGCTATGCTGAAGTATACAGGTGTCATATTATGATTGGTGGGCAACAGTGTTAAGATGGTTATTAATGCCTTTATCTTAGGATTTTCTAGTCCTTCCCGTAAAAAAGAGTGATATGAGTGTTAAGTATAAGAGACAACTTAATCGTACTCATCACAAACATGAGCCACAAAGCTCACTTCCTTAGTTGTGCATAGAGATGCTCATCTAAGCTACAAATGATACAAAATTTAGAAGACTTTGTTTCAATGGCCATCCAAGGTACACAAGTACCAATGTACACAAAACACATACTGTTTTTGTATTTTCTGATTTTTCAATTTTTTTTATTAAAAGAAAAAAACAAAACAAGCAGAAACTGAAAATAACCAAACAAAAACATGTTAAACAACCAAAGCATAAAAACTAGACAGACTCAAAACATGAAATAAAAGCACCTAAGAAATGCACACACAAAAACAAGAAGAGAGAGAGAAAAGTGACAGAGTCACTTGGAGCCCTTTTCCTTCCACACCTTGGAAGAACCTTTCCATCTAGCAAACCCTTGAACCGGTGGTGAAAGGGAAGAATTAAAACCGTTCAAGTTCGAAAGGAACATAAGGGCTTTGAGAAGATCTCCAAGGGGAGCAAGAGAGGATTGAAGCTGATTCTGGTTGCCAAATGCTATCATGCCGTTGCTCTGTTGAGTGGCAAGCCACTTGTAGCAATTTGGTCGAGTATGACCGGCAGCTCCACAATGATGACAAAGATGCTGCTTCTTTTATTTAGGCTTTTGAGAGTTAGCCTTCTTAGCTTTAGGGTTTTTAACATCTTTCTTCTCAAGCTTAGGGGGTGCTCCTAAGATAGATTTACCCTTGTCTATGTTCTCACTAGCTAATTCAGTTTTAATCTCATTGTTCTCATTTTTAACATTATTAGCAGGAGGAACAAAAACAGTAGTACTAGAAGAAGCAGTATTAGAGGAAGAAAGTCCATACCCTAAGCCTGTTCGATCTGAAGCAGATTTCTGAATGCTTAGCATCTCATCCAGCTTTGCGCTTGAAGTCCTTTCCAGTTGAGCTCTGACTTGACATAGCTTTGCTTCAAGCTTCTTGGTCTTCTCAGCCAAGAAATTGTTTTCAAACCTCAGTGCCCCAATAGCCTGATTAGTCTCATCAAACTTTGTGGAAAGCTCCTCACAGTCAAGTTCCACATCACTGAGCTTCTTGGTGGTTAGCCTATACAGTTTCTCATGCTTCTCAAAAAGCTTGTATAGTTTCTCATAGGCTATATGGATGTCATCTTGATCATCCATCTTCTCAAATTTGGATTCCACCAGTTCCTCTTCTTCAACCACATCTTCAACAATCCCATCAGTAGGATTGACCATGGCCGTGAAGGCATTTAAGATTCTGTCATCCTCATTGTCGGAATCATCCTCAGGCTCAGTGTCGCTTAAGGTAACAGCAAGTGCCTTGCTCTTCCCAATGCTCTTGAGGTATGTAGGACACTCATGCTTCATGTGACCGAAGCCTTGACACCCAAAGCACTTAGGTCTTAAGGGAACAGTGTACTGACCACCTTCCTTAGCATCCTTTTTCCCTTTGTCTTGGCCTTTAAACTAAGAAGAACTGTATTGCCTGCAGTCCTTGTCGAAACCCTTTCCATTGGCGTTCTTCATAAATTTTTTGAACTGTCTGGTGATGTAGGACTTCATCTTGGAATCTTCATCATTAAAAGATTCATCTGTTTCACTGCTCTTGGCCTTCAGTGCCTTACCCTTGCTTTTACCCGACTTGCCTATTCTTGTTAACCCTAGCTCGTAGGTCTGCAAGTTTCCAACTAGCTCAGTCAGAGGAATCTTGTCAATATCCTTTGATTCCTCTATTGCCGTAATCTTGGCATGAAATCTCTCGGGCAGAGATCTGAGCACTTTCCTCACAATCTTGGGTTCAGGAATGGTTTCCCCAAGATTGAAGGCTGAGTTCACTATGTCCTTTAGCTTGGCATAGAACTCATTGAAAGACTCATCCTCTTCCATCTTTATCTCTTCAAAGCTTGTAGTGAGCCTCTGAAACTTTGAGTCCTTGACAGTCTTAGTTCCCTCATAGGTTGTCTGGAGAATGGTCCAAGCCTCCTTGGCAGTTTTAGTTGAGGATATCTTCTTGAACTCTTCATTGGTGACAGCACTGAATAATGCATTCAATGCTCTGCTGTTGAAGTTTGCCGCCTTAATCATGGCGTCATCTAGTCGGCTGGCGCTTCTGTAGGCTTAGTCCAACCTATCTCCATAACTTGCCACACTTTCTCATCTAAAGACTGCAAGAAAGCTCTCATTCGTATTTTCCAGTATGCATAGTTAGTGCCATCAAATAAAAGAGGTATGATTAATGACTGTCCTCTATCCATGACAAACAGGGGTCAATGGATCAACACAGCAAAGATTAAACCCTAATCAGAGTGTGCCTGCTTTGATACCACTTGATAGGCCACAAACTGAATGACCCCTTGTGATAGAAATTAATTAATTATTTAGCCAAGTTATTAATTAATCAATTTATCATGCAAATGAGTGGTAGCACAAACAAATTACCAACAAACTAAATATGCAGCGGAAAAGAAATAACACGGTGATTTGTTTACGAATGGAGAAAACCTAACGGCAAAAACCCCTCCGGGTGATTTTTAAGTCACCACTCCGGAAACTCCACTATTATCACAACAAGCGGTTACAAGTAAAGGAATCCAAGTACCTTACCAACCTAGAGTTGAACCCTTACCCTAATACCCAATTGGACTTGTTCTGTAGTGACAGTTCCCTTTTCAGATGCACGACTCTCAGTATGTGACTAACCAATTGCGTGGATCCCAGTACGCAACTTCAATCACCAACTAAGAAGGTTGTTGGTTGCAAAATTTTTCAGTTCATCCACACGATGAAGATCAAGAAGATGCTTGGTCACAAAACCCTATGATGCACATACACAACAACTTCTTCAAGAGAAAGAGATGAACTAGGGTAAGAACTTCGTCTCCGGTCACAATTTGCTTGAACAGAGTTTGCTCAAAGCTTGTGCAACTTGTGAACACTTTAACGGCCCTTAAACTAATCCTTTTATATGTCTAGGGTTAGGAGAAAAGAAAGCCCAAAGACACATTCACGGATCCCAAGAAAATCATATTGAAATTCTGAAAATCTTAAACCTTGACAGATAGCAGTGTCGAGCAGCTGTCGAGCCAGCTGTCGAGCTTTAATGAATTTGCACTTTGAACTTTTTTTCTTGAACAGACTTGAAGACTTCAATACTTGATCTTGAAACAAGGTTTCTTGAAGTATTTAAAGACATCCTAAATCTACCCAAATACAAGTAAAATGCGTTTTGTCAAAGGATAAGCCAATTACATTAAATCATGACATATGTTCTTAACATGTAAAACACATATGTCCTAACACTCACAATCTTGGAGTCCTCCATCTTTTCTCCCAAGTTGAATTTACCAATCACCACTTCATTTAGCTTTCCATAAAATGATTCGAATGACTCGTCTTCACTCATCTTTAACTCCTCGAAGCGGGTGGTAAGCATTTGCAACTTGGTATCCTTCACCTTTCTAATGCCTTCATAGGTCGTCTCCAAGATTTGCCTCACCTCCTTGGCAATCGTAACATGAGAGAACCTGTGAAATTCGTCAAGTGGGACACCACAGAAAATTGCATTTAAAGCCTTGCTATTGGCATTAACTAAAGGTTGCCTTATCCCATGTGGATTTGGTGGCCTCCAGCCTAGTTCATCCTATCTCGACAGCGACCCAAACACTATTCTCAATAGAACATAAAATTGCCTTCATACGAACTTTCCAAAATTCATAATTGCTCCCATCAAAGTAGGGAGGTGCATTGAGGGATTGAAATTGATCCATCTCAAACGGGGTCTAGGATCACACTTAGGTAATGAAACCACAACAAGTGCATCCGCTTTGATACCAATTGAAAGCTCAAAATTATGTGAAAACATAAAAGCTTGTTTAGACCCCCAAATAAAAGTTACAGCTCAATTGCTTTTACTCCAACTTAAACTAAGTGCAGAATAGAGTAAATGTGAGCAAACAAACAATAAAACTACTCTAAGCCATATTCATCAAATATCAACAATAAAATGAAAGCTAAAAGAGTAGAGAAGAAGGATGCAAACATAGATAACACTGAGAAGTGTTATCAAAGAGGAAACAAAAAAAACTCGACAAAAATCCTCTCCGCTGCCCTCCAAGTGGTAAATCGATCCGCTAGAGAATAAGTTGGAGTACATGAATAACAAAAGACCCTCTAAGCCTATTCTACCCCCATATACTTGAGCCCTCCAAGCTCCTGCTACCAACGGACTTAATGAAGTTTTGTCTTCTCTAGCTTTCCCAGATCATGCAATTCAGCCCAATTGCATCTGCCAATGATTGGCTTCTTCCAATACTTCCCAGTAGCACCAAAACATCACTTTACACTCAGATTGGGTGTGATAAGTGTTTAGGCTATCAATCTCTCAAGGATATGAATATAGAGAGGTAGGAGTAGAGAAAAACCACAGAGAATTGTGTAGATGATTGTGGGTAAGACAATCTTTAACTCTCTAGTGTGTATGCTAGGGTTTTCTCTTTGAAAATCACTCCTTACAATATATAGGTAATGAGGATATATATAGTGTGAGTGAAGACATGGTGGAGCAGATATGCCAAAATAGCAAAACAGAATGTTTCACAGGAAGGCCTTACTCACGAATTACCCACGAAAACCAACTGTCATGGCTCTTCGTATTCTAGTCATGTGCTTTGCATGTGGCTTACTTCGTGGGATATCTTGTCACGAATCTTCTCATGAAATCCACTTGGTATTCAATAATAGCTTGAGTCTTCACACTCTCTCTTACACATAACTTTTACAATAAAATCCCACATACAATACAGGGTAAACATGATTGAACATAATTACAATCAAATTCAGCATGGAATTAAAGCCAATACAAAATAGTTGTAAATAACAAATTTACAGTACGCCATAGGGTTTTGTAACCAACTGCTTCCCAATCTTCATTGTTGATGAAGTGAAGAACTTTACAGCCAACAACATCTATTCAAGTTACTGGAGTTAGTCACGTACTGGGATCTGTGTAAAGGGTTAGTCACAAATTGGAGGTTTGTGCATCAAAGGAAAGAAGACTACTACAAGATCAAGTCCAATTGGGTATTGGAGCGAAGGTTCAACAACAGGTTGGTATTTCGGGATAGGCTAAGGTAGTTGGTAAGATTCCTTATACTTATAACCACTTGATTGTTGATTAGTGGATTCTTGGGAATGGTGACCTTAAAATCACCAAGTAGGGTTTTTGCCTTGTGAGGTTTTCCCCATTTGTCAATAAATCACTGTGTCTAATTTATTTTCCACTACACTTAATATTTTTAGTGATTTGTTGGTGCCTTCATGATTTGCATGCAATTGAACCTAATTAATCAACTTGGGTAATTGAATTAATTAACCGAGGTCAAGCTATCTTAACCCAACACATGGGATCGGTCTTACCATCGTAAATGGTGAAGGTAGGCCTACTAAACCTCTACAATAGATCTATTCTTTCTATCTCTTCCGAGAATGGAGAGCGAGATATTTGCTATAGTGCCTTGCTCATATTGTCGTTCCTCAAGGTTTGAAGGGTAGAAGGCTCTTTGAGATCCCGGAATGCTGGATACTGAGGGCAGGTGTCCTAATCCTCTCCCTATGTAGTGGGTACTCCTCCCTCCTATACCTCCAAGGTGGAGAAACTGTTCTCTCCCCATGAGGTGGAGGTTATCCTATATCACGGTCTCTTCGACATCCCCCCATGCTACTTTCCTCCCTCTAGGGATGACATGGTGTAGGGCTAGGGATTCTTTGTTGGAGGTGGTCTTCATCCCTCATAGCCTCTCGCTATAGGACCAATACTTGCTCCCTCAGCCTCCCTATCACTAGTGGATTGGGAGGGTCTCGCAGAGTTAGTGATGACCTCTCCCTATGTGGGGGGGGGGGGGGGGGAGGTAAACTGCCTATGCACTTCAGACCGTACATACTTATTCTCGTGGACCAACTTCTTTAAGATGCTCAAACAATAGGGGTGAGCAAGCCCACTCCTTGACTGATTTTCCATCCTCTTACTTGAACCAACTTCTAGACCTACTGCTTGGTGGAACTTTCCATAAACGACGCCAATTATGGTGGACAAAAAACAAACATTATGCCTAATATAATGACTAAGTAGTTGACTTACACAATTTATTTATAAGAAATACAAGGTACAAGTTCTACAATGGGAGACCTAAACAACTGATAAAGAAGAAATGAGGGATGATAAATTATCCAATGACATATAAACTATTTTCCTGAGGTACAAAGAGTTGACCAAAGAGCTAAAACAAATCTTGTCTCTATTCAACTAGTGCATTTTCTCTCTCTCTTGTTCTTCTCTAGGTCTTTCCCTCAATATTTTTCCACACCCTCCCACATTACACCTCCCCACCCCCTTTTCAAAGTGTCTGCCCCTTCCTTATTCCTCGAGCTAGCCTGCTTCCAGTTGGTTCTATGGGATACCTGTCACTGTGGAAACAACGGGGAGTTGCCACCTAGTCTTTGCAATTTCCTAGGAACCATATATATAGTGTCCTCTCAAGGAAGGACCTTTTGATCTTACTACTAGAGATATGGATTTGGAGTTAAGGCAAGGTTTTGGGAAGGTGCCAAGCACCCAAAACCGCCTAACCCTAAAGTTGGCTTCCCATCATTGTGTCTTATGTCTTAACCCTATTGAAGGCATACTTAATATTGTATGTAACTCACACACACACTAACATGCATCTAAACACACAACATAGCATCAATCATCCCTAATCATTCATCTATCATGGCAATCAAGCAAGACCTAACAAACATCTAATCATGGCATACCCTATCATACATCTAGCATACATGTCATGGCATCAAGGCATTCATTACAACACAAACCCTAATCATACATCTGGTCATGCTTCATCACAAATCCTATCATACATCTAATCATGTTTCATCACAAACCCTCTCATCATATCATCTTATCCATCCAAGGCAAAAACATGTGAACATTAAGAGGTCTAAACAAACATGTGAGGAAGCACAACTTCATCAAACAAGCATATTCACATCTAAACGAAACCCTACTCAAAGATGCATGTTCATGTGGATGCATGACTTACCTTTACTTACCTTGCAGCAACTTAACTCCTATAGTATTATGCATGAGCATATGAATGCATGATCACAGTATTGAAATAAGGATAACACAAAAACAAACCCTAATCTAAGCATGTAAACGCAATCATCTAATTAAACAAGTGAAACAAAAGCTTTAAAAAGACAAAAACATATAAAGGAGCTTAACAAAAGTAAACATGTGAAAGCGTAAGCAAAAATAGAAGAAAACAAAATTAAGGTTTCTAGGCTGGTCCTTGCATACGCATGAACAATCTTGCGTGCGCATGATCAAGGCCGCGTAACCCTAAAAAATGCATAAAACTAAGCAAGATTCAAAACATAAATTATAGCAACCTAACATGCTTAAAACATAAAGAAAACATAAACCTAGTCTAAGCAAACATGTTATAAGCATAAAACAAACAAAGAAATAGATCAAAGACAAAATTAAAAGCAAAAAAATGAAAGAAAGGTTAAAAAGAGAATTCCTCAAAGAAAAAGCTCACAGGCTTGACTTTTTGATTGTTCCCCTCAGTCAAATTTATCACAAACCAATAAGAAAGTGATTAGTAATATTAAAACTCGAAGATCAAAGCCAGAAAAGGCCCTAATCAAATAAAATTGACTTGATGATGTTTTGTGAAAAACTTCCTCTTTGATTCACTATTTCTAGTGAATCTTAGTGTTTTCCTATGGGGTTTCTGTGTATTTTTGAAAGGTACCATATATGGCTATTTATATTGTGAAAGTGAGGGTTTGGAACGACTCCCAAACTATGTGGGATTCATTCCAAACCTCAGTCTTTAATGCAGAAAACTTGTCTTACTAGTGTTTCTGAAACCCTACCTACACGTACAAACTTGTGTCTACATATGCAGGCTCTTAGGCTGTGTAGGCAGGTTCATGCCTGCGTACATAGGCTTAGGGTTTCTTTTGGCCTTTATTTTCCAAAAATATATTTTAGCTCATTAAAAAGTTATATTTTCCATTTTAACATCTCTCAAGTCAATTTGTAATATGATTGGGCTCTAAACCAACCTTGGGTCTTAGAATTTCAGCATCATTGGGGAATGAGGGCCCGAGTCCTAATGGGTACAAAATGTAGTGTCTACAGATACCCCTCTTTTAATTCGTGATCTTCGTTCACGAAATCAAAAGAATAAGCGACAAAACATTTTGTTTTGACGTACAGCTTAGGCCCAATCCACACACATGACACACATCACACATACATGGGGTAAAGTGCGACTTCAAAGAGTCGCTTGGGATTTATATGTCCGAATTCCTACCTTTGTTGCTTGAGAAATGAGCAATGATATCCCATAACCTGTTTTGTCAATTGCAAGCAAAAGGCGAGTGACTCACTATCCTAGAGTTACTTAAAAAGAAAAAAAATAAACAAAGGTGCTTTTACGAGCTTAAACAAACAAACAAGGGTGCTTTTACGAGCTTAAAATGATATATATATATATATATATATATATATATATATGTGGTGTCCATCTAGGGCTCTGGTCTCAAACTTCTCCGGGTGGCTTCCGCCTTTTGTCCTCCTTTTGTCCTCTCCATCTCTATCTCTACCTCTTCATGTGAGGCTTTTGCCTCGGGGTGACCTTGGCCTCTATCTCTATCTCTACCTCTTCCACTGTGCCTGCATGTTCAATTCCATTAGGATATGTGCACAAGTATGTTTGTTTTGACCCCCGAGGGAGTCTTTGGTGAATGATCCATTGGGGATGATAAAAAGGAACTCACTAGGGAGTATGATCTTCCTAAAACTTTGGTGACCCTCAGAGGAGCCTTCTTGTTGAAAAAGGAACTTGCTAAGAAGTTTGGTGATTCTAACCTATAAGGAAGTCTTTAAAAATGTACGGTCCATTGGGGAAGATTTTCTTTCTTCCTTCCTGGCTTATTGGGGAACTTGTGTTGACTCTACCTATGAGGGGGTTTCATCAACTCTATGGGGATTATCTTCTTCACAACTCATAAGGGGGTTGCCATTGTACCTTGGACTCACGGGGGTCCCTTCATGATATAGTACCTTACTGGGTATTTGTTTAAAAATTTGAACTCTCGAGGGAGTTCTCTTGGTGACTTATGGTCCTTTGAGGGATGCTCTTGATACTATTAGGACATATGTGATTCACTTGTTAGGAACATATGTCACTATTTTATGTAATTAGTTTATCCTTTGACAAAACACACTTTACTTATATTTGGGTAGATCTAGGATGTGTTTAATACATCAAGAAACTGTGTTTCAAGATCAAGTGTTGAAGACATGCAAGTCTGTCCAAGATTCAAGCTGAAGAAATGCTGTTCATTAAAGCTGAACAGTTGCTCGACAGCACCTCAACAGACAGCTATCTGTCGAGCTTTATGAAAAACAGAATTCCAGTTATGTTTTGACTCTAATCCGATTTTATGTGTTTAGGCTTTCTTTTCTTTTAACTCTAGACATATAAAATGATTATTTTAAGGGTCGTTAAAGTGTTCACAAGTTGCACAAGCTTTGAGAATAGTTTGTTCAAGTAAAGTGTTCATCGTGTGGATGAACTAAAGAACTTTGCAGCCAACAACCTTTTCTAGTTGGTGATTGAAGTCGCGTATTGGGATTTGCGCAATTGGTTAGTCATGTACTTAGGAGTCGTGCATCGAAAAGGGAAATTGTCACTATAAAACAAGTCCAATTGGGTATTGGGGTAAGGGTTCAACTGTAGGTTGGTATAAGGTACTAGGATTCCTTTACTTGTAACCACTTGTTTTGATAATAGTGAAATTTCGAGAATGGTGACCTAAAAATCACCCGATGGGGTTTTTGCCGTTAGATTTTCCCTATTCGTAAACAAATTACCGTGTTATTTATTTTCCACTGCATAATTAGTTTATTGGTGATTTGTTTGCACTACCATGCATTTGCATGTTAATTTGATTAATTAATAAACTTGGCTAATTAATCAATTAATTTATCATAAAGGGTCAATTCGTTTTTGGCCTATCAAGTGGTATTAGAGTAGGCACACTCTGATTGGGGTTTAATCTTTGTTGTGTTGATCCATTGACCCCTGTTTGTCATAGATAGAGGACAGTCGTTAATCATACCTCCTTTATTTGATGGCACTAACTATGCATACTAGAAAGTACGCATGAGAGCTTTCTTGCAGTCTTTAGATGAGAAAGTGTGGCAAGCTATTGAGATAGGCTGGACCAAGTCAAAGGAAGTGCCGGCTGACTGGGATGATGCCAAGATCAAGGCGGAAAACTTTAATAGCAGAGCATTGAATGCCTTATTTATTGCGGTCACCAATGAGGAGTTTAAGAAGATATCCTCAACTAAAACTGCCAAGGAGGCTTGGACCATTCTCCAGACAACCTATGAGGGAACCAAGGCTGTCAAGGATTTAAAGCTACAGAGGCTCACTACAATCTTTGAAGAGGTTAAGATAGAGGAGAATGAGTCGTTTGATGAGTTCTATGCCAAGTTGAAGGACATAGTGAACTCTGCTTTCAATCTTGGGAAATCCATTCCTGAACCCAAGATTGTGAGGAAAGTGCTCAGATCTCTACCTGAGAGATTCCATGCTAAGATCACCGCAATTGAGGAATCAAAGGATATTAACAAGATTCCTTTGACAGAGCTACTTGATAATCTGCGGACCTATGAGCTAAGGTTATCAAGGATTGGTAAGATGGGTAAAGGCAAGAGCATGGCACTGAAGGCCAAGAGCAGTGAGACAAATGAGTTTTCAGATGATGAAGATTCTAAGATGAAGTCCTACATCACCAGGCAGTTCAAGAAGTTTATGAATAATGCCAATGGAAACGGTTTCGACAAGGATTGTAAGCAATCTAGTTCTTCTCAGTTCAAGATCCAAGACAAAGGGAAGAAGGATGCAAGGGATGGCGGTTAGTACACTGTTCCTACGGGACTTAAGTGCTTTGGGTGTCAAGGCTTCAATCACATGAAACAAGAGTGTCCTACATATCTCAAGAGCATTGGGAAGAGCAAGGCAGTTGTTGCTACCTTGAGCGACACCAAGCCTGAGGATGATTCCGACAATGAGGATGACGGAATCTTGAATGCCTTCACTACCACTGTTAATCCTATTGATGGGATTGTTGAAGAAGAGGAATTGGTGGAATCCAAGTTTGAGAAGATGGATGATCAGGATGATATCCATATAGCCTATGAGAAATTATACAAGCTTTCTAAGAAACAAGAGAAACTTTACAGGTTGACCACCAAGAAGCTTAGTGATGTGGAACTTGATCGTGAAGAGATGTCCACGAAGTTTGATGAGGCTAATCAAACTATTGGAGCATTGAGGTACGAGAACAATTTCTTGGCTGAGAAGACCAAGAAGCTTGAAGCAGAGCTGTTTCAAGTCAGAGCTGAATTGGAGAGGACTTCAAGTGCAAAGCTTGATGAGATGCTCAGTCTTCAGAAATTTGCTTCTGATCGAACTGGTTTAGGGTATGGTTTCTCTTCCTATAATATTGCTTCTACTAGTACTACTGTTTTTGTTCCTCCTAACAATAATGTTGAAATTGAGAATAATAATGTTAAAACTGATTTATCTAGTGAGAACTTAGACAAAGGTAAATCTATCTTAGGAGCACTCCCAAGATAAGAAGGAAGCTAAGAACCTTAAGGCTAAGAAGGCTAACTCTCAAAAGCCTAAATAAAAGAAGTAGCATCTCCGTCATCATTGTGGAGTTACCGGTCATACTCGACCAAATTGCTATAAATGACTTGCCACTCAACAGAGCAACGACATGATAGCATCTAGAAGCCAGAATCAGCTTCAATCCTTTCTTGCTCCCCTTGGAGATCTTCTCAAAGCCCTCATGTTCCTTTTGAACTTGAATGGTTTTAATTCTTCCCCCTCATCGCCGATTTAAGGGTTTAATCAAAGGAAAGGTTCTTCTAGGGTGTGGAAGGAAAATGGCTCCAAGTGATTCTATCACTTTTCTCTTTCTCTCTTCTTGTTTTTGTGTGTGCATTACTTGTGTGTTTTGCTTTCAAGTTTTGAGTTATTCTAGTTTTTATGCTTTGCTTTGTTTAACATGTTTTTGTTTGGTTATTTTTCAGTTTTGCTTTGTTTTGTTTTTCATATAAAAATAAATTTAAAAAATTGAAAAATAAAAAAAATACAAAAATAATGTGTGTTTTGTACCTTGGATGACCATTGAAACAAAGTTTTCTAAACTTTGTATCTCTTGTAGCTTAGATGAGCATCTCTATAGACAACTAAGCAAGTGAGCTTTGTGGCTCTTGTTTGTGATGAGTAAGAATAAGTGATTTCTTGTACTTAACACTCGTATCGCTCTTTTTGATGGGAAGTGTAAGGTTGAATTTATTCAACCATCTAATTGGCTTCATTCCGTGCCAAATTTGCTTGTATTTCAGCATTTAGTAACCCTGTATTTAGGTGGGTTTGATGTAAGGGTAGTGAGTGAGATAGAGTGAAGTTTGCTCAAGAGTGTGCAAGAAAATAGAGACTCGCGGCTTGGCCTCGCGGGTGACTCGTGGCTGCAAGCCGCCAAACGCAGCACACGTGCCAAGCAAGTCGGAAGGTGAACAGTCATACTAGCTGGAGCACTACAGGACAAAACATGACAACTGGCCATACGGTTATCTCGCGACTGGATCTCGCGACTTAGTCAAGCTGCGAGGTCAAGCCGCGAGCCACCCCTGTTTTGTAAATCCTAACGTTTCACATTCCTCTCCCACTCCAATATAAATACCCCTTTTACCCACAAATGTAAGAGGGCTTCCAGAGAGAATTTTGAGAGAGAAACCCTAAAGAAAAACAAGATTGATTCACCTACAATCTATACATTAGAGTCTCTTCAAATTCCTCAACTCTCTTCCTCTCCATTGTCAAATCCTTGAGAGGCACCTTACCAAACCTGGTTCTCACCATTTTCATTACTGTGAGAGAGCTGTTTGGATTTCTGGGAAGCAGTTAGGAAGGAACCAATCTTCATTGGTTAATGCTACGGTCTAGTAGCGGAATCCGGGAAGCTAGAAAAGAAAAAGGTTCGGCGCAACCTCGTTGGAGCAAGAAGCTTGGAGGGCTTAGGTGCACTGGGTAGATTAGGCTTGGAGGGTCTATTGCTGTCCATGTATCCCAACTATATTTTCTAGTGGATTGTTTACCACTTGGAGGGCGGCGGAGAGGTTTTATGACGAGGGCTTCGGTTTCCTCTTCGATAACACATCGCGTGTTGTCTTTGTGTTTGCATCTTCCTTCCTCTCTATCTTTGCCTTTTTATTATCTGCTGTGGGTTGTGATTTTAATTTGGCTTAGATAGTTTTTACCAATTCCATATTATAGTTTATGTTAGGTTTCCGCACACTAGTTGTTTGGCATAATGCTTGAATTGATTAAGTTGTAATTTGGGGGTCTAAAAGTTCAAGGGTGTTTATACACATATTTGAACTTTCAATTGGTATCAGAGCAGGTACACTCTTATTGGTTTTAATACCATTGTGTGATCCTTGACTCCCTTTTGAGATGGATCGGTCTCAATCCCTAAATGCACCTCCATATTTTGATGGTAGTAATTATGCTTTTTGGAAGGTTCGCATGAGAACTTTTCTATGTTCTATTGATGAATCTGTTTGGGATGCTGTTGAGATTGGTTGGACCAGACCTGAGGCAGCCAAATCCACATGGGATAAGGCAGCACTTGCTGCATCTAATGCTAACAGTAAAGCACTCAATGCTATTTTCTGTGGTGTGTCTCCAGATGAATTTCACAGGATTTCTCACATTACCGTTGCCAAAGAAGCATGGGAGATTTTGGAAACCACCTACGAAGGCACGAAGAAAGTGAAAGACATCAAGTTGCAAATGCTGATCACTCGGTTTGAGGAGCTCAAAATGAGTGAGGATGAGTCCTTTGACTCTTTCTATGGGAAGCTAAATGAGGTGGTTGTTAGCAAGTTCAATTTGGGGGAGAAAACGGAGGATTCTAAAATTGTAAGGAAGATCCTTCGATCTTTGCTGGAAAGTTTTCGTGCTAAAGTGATTTCGATTGAAGAGAGCAAGGACCTTAATGACATCAAAGTCCAGGAGCTAGTTGGTTCTCTTCAGACCTATGAGATGTCGCTGCCCAATCAACGGAAGAGTAAATCTCTTGCTCTTAAGACCATTAATGAGAAGGTGGAAGATCATGACTCATCGGGAGAAGATGTGGTTGACAAAGATGTTGCATACCTTGTTAAAAATTTCAGAAAATTCTTGAAATTCAAAAATAATGGCAAATTTGGTGATAAAGGAAAATTCCAAAGTTTAGGAAGGGAGAAAAAGGAATTCAAAAGGAAAGATGGAAAAGAATCCCAACCTACACAAGGTGTCACTTGTTTCGAATGTAACGGCCATGAACACTTTAAGAATGAATGTCCGAATTATTTGAAATCGAAAGGCAAAGTGTATGCCACGACATTGAGTGACTCGGATTCATCTGACTCAAAATCTGAAGAAAGCTGTGATGGAGAGGGGAACTACTCAGCTTTTATGACTATTGCTCATGTTGAGTCTTCAGACGAGTTGAATCTGCTTGTACGAGACCTTGGAAAACATAGTGATGAAGAATCACTGGGAATTGTTGAAGAATCAGATGTTGAAGAAGATGAAAGCACAGCCAATCTTCAAGAGAATTATAACTCACTCCTGGAAAAGTCGGGTGAGTACACAAGGGTGGCCAAGACTGCTGTGAGAAAAATGAAGAAGGCAGAGGAGGATTACAAAAGTCTCCTAATCCGATATAGGGAGGCCAAATGTGAGATAGAAACACTGAATGGTGAGCTGTCCAAAACTTATACAAAAGTGAGATTTCTTGAGCAAGAGGTTGTGCAAGCAAATGCTAAAATAGAGAAGGTCATCACCAAGAAGCTGGATGATGTTATTTCATCTCAAAAGAATTTTTCAGATAAATCCGGATTGGGATATACCGGAGGAAGTAGCTCATCTGGAACTGTCACTAGAGAAGTGAAGTTTGTAAAGGCTAAAGATCCAATTGTAGTTGACCTTGCTGCTGAGAAGCTCAAGATGGAGGAGAAGAAGAATGTGGAGAGCCAACGGGTGTTGAATCCCCGCAATCAGTATGTGGGCAGGTCTGAATCTCGTGCCAAGTCTCGTCCACGACCACAAAAAGGTCCTAGATCAACCTATATGTGTCATCATTGCGGACTTCAAGGGCATCCTCGACCAAATTTCCAAAAGCTGAGAACAAAAAATAGTGCAACTCCTCAAAGGTCACGAGGACCTAGAAATGATAGAAGAGATTGGGTAGGTGAACAATCTAGAGATCAGAATGGTGATCCTAGAATGATGAACGTGATGAAGATGATTGGTGCGTTCACCAACTGCTTGGAAAGCTTCTCACGAAGGTTTGAAAGCCCTAACTCCCGTACCCAATCCTATAAGGAAATCACCCCAAACGCAAGTGACGTGTGGGTGAAAAAGGGTACTCATGCATAAGCATTATAACATGTCCATGCATTAATACTTCCTATACTTTGTGACGATGTTTGTTTGTTTGCTTGGTGTTTTTGCTGTTGGTTGGTTTGTTTGTCTACTTGTGCATACTTTTAATTTATTTCGTTTTCGATCAATCTTTTTCTTCTAGTGTCAAAAATCCAAAAATCACATAAAAATTAGAAAATCAAAAAGTTTGATTGACATTGTTGAGCTTTTGTCTCAAAACCTGTTTTGTCATGTACCTTTGCGCTAATGGCTTTGTGCATTTTCGAGCATTACTTGTTTCTTTGCACTCATATCACTGTGGGAGAAATCTTGAAATCTATGTGATTGTTGTAAATAGATCTTCAAACTTGTCATGAATGATTAGTGAATGGTTATGATGATCTTGAAACATGCATAGACTTGTGTCTATATATCTTCCCACTCTTTGTTTTTTGTTTTTGCTAAAAAGAGCTCACCAAATGTAAATCTCCAAATGAAAAGAGATATTGAGCTGCAAAAGCCTGTCGCACATTCTAGTATTCGACTAGGAAAAAGGGTAAGCGACCTTATATTTAAGAGAATGTTTATTCAAAAAGCCAAAGGCTTGTTCATTAAAGTGGAATATCAAATATCACTCTCACAATGAGAGGTGATTGTCTCAAAAGATCAAAAGGATCAAATGTTATGATTGAAAGTGGAGTCAAATGTAAAGCTCCAAGATATGTTATCAAGTTTTGTGGGAGGTCATATATACATATTTCTATATTTGAGATGGTTCACATGATCTAGTGCTAATCGTGTATGCCTTGGTTGAATTGATCATTGAAGCTTCACATTAGACTAAGGACTATCTCATTGTTGATATCCACACACAACACACGAGTTTATGTTCAATGAATGCCATATTCATTTGTGTGATTGTACTTGATGAAATGTGTTTTCACATGCTCAATCTTTGTTAATTCAAGCACAAAAAGATTTTTGAGTGTTTTAGGTGTTTTTGGAAAGTATTTTATTTGGAAAATCTGAAAATTTCAAAATTCCAGTTTTGCCCTGTTTTGGCGACTCAGTCGCGGGTATGTCAAGTTGCGGGCCTCAGTCGCATCTTTGCGGGTCATTTTTGGCAACTTGTTCGCAAGTGGAAGGTCCAGTCGCGAGGGTTACTCAGAGATTTTCGCGGCTCAGCTCGCTACTCACTCGCGGGTAGACCTTCCAGTCGCGAAAAACACTTAGAAAATTTTTCAAATTTTTGTCCTTGAGTGTTTTGGCGGCTTGAACTAGCGACTTTGTGGTGACTCACTCAAGTCGCGAAAAACGCGTGTTTGGCAAAAATCGGGGTAGTTTTTAAATCTTTTTCAGTTTTCCCTTGAACTTTTGTGACCGTTCATCTTCTCTCTCAACTATCTCCTTCCCAAACACTCCGTGTTCCCATCTCAAAACTCCATTGTTGCGTATTTTTTGCTCAAAATCTTCAAGTAACAAGTATGGGTTTTCATTCTTGGACTCCTTTCTACTTGATTTTGTGTTTTTCCCCTTTGATTTTTCGCATTAGTTTATGTTTTTGAGATGGGTTTATGTTTCGGCTATAACTCTTTGTTCATGCTTAGCTTGTGGTGGCTGCTGCTTAAGTTTGAAATTTTTTTTAGTTGTTGTGTTTGGTCTTCATCATGTGCTTAGCTGAATTTTTCTTTGGTTACTCATTTTGACTAAACTTGTGTTGATGGTTTGTTTCAAAATATTCCTATTATGGATGTGTAGTTTACTGTGCTGAGTGTGCATGTTATATTGTGTGAATCCATTGGGAGCATTTGTTAAGTTTTACTATGCTGTTTATGAGTCATGTCATTTTTCATTCCATTGTATGTCTCATTGACATATATTTGTCTTTAGGATGTTTTCTATCTCTGATGATTTAATTCTCCCTGTTGTTCTTGTGTTTCCTCTTTTAGGATTGTTTATCCATGTGGTGGTTCTAAGTAGCATAATGTTTAAGTGTTCCAGTTTATCTGTGTGGCTGCAATTTCTTTGGTAATTACATGGCATTGACTAGTTCTACACATGTATTGTTCTATGCTATTGTGGCCTCTTCTGATTGTTCACAGATGGCTCCCTCACCTCCGAAGAAGAAAACTCCTGCAAAGAAGGCTGACAAAAGATTGAAAATGGATTCTAAACTGTTTAGGTCAGTTCAACACTTTGAGAGATACAAGGATATCTTCTTGAAAGCAGGAATTATTCAAGAAAGATTTGTAGATTTGGAGGATTTAAGAAACTCATTTATCCCCAACTGTTTTGAAGGGAAAGGATGGGAAAAGCTTCTGAGTGATCTCCCTGTAGTGTGTGAACCCCTGATTAGGGAGTTTTATTCAAATGCTATGATAGGGGAGAATGATTTAAGCTGCTGGGTTAGAGGTAAAGAATTCACTTTGGATGCACATGTCATTGATGATGTGCTAGGGCTTGAAGGATTAGAAGATCAGGAGTTTGTCAATTACAAGGATAGGATTGTTTCTATTGAAACTGTTCAACAAAGGATAAGTGGACAGAGAGAAGGGAAATGTCTGAATACCACAGCTTTTCCAGTGGACATGAGGTGTCTAACAATAATCATGATGTTTAACCTTTACCCCATAAAGAAGTTGACTACAATCAACTGTGCAAGAGCAATATTCCTAATGGATCTCAAAGAAAAGAATTTCATTGACATAAGTTCCCACATATATGACACCATTGTGGATGAGACAAGAACAACCTCTAGGCCAAAATTGATCTTTCCTAGCTTGCTAATGAGGATATTCAGAAAGAAGGGTGTTCTAATACCTCAAGACATTAGTCTCATGTCCACACCTTCTGCAATTAACAAGCTTACCTGCAAAAGGATAAGTGTTAGGCTTCCAGGAGAAGAAGATGAAGGTGATGAAGGAGAGGGTGTCCCAATGGAGACTGAAGCAGAGGCAGCAGGGCATGCATCAACCTTAACACCCAAGAGGAGTGGCAAAAGGACTAGAGCATTAACTTCTTCAAATACACCTCCAGATGCTTTTCAAATCATTCTGGAACGACTTGATGGGATCAGAGGAGTCCAGACTGAGCACTCTGAGAGGATGAGAGCCATGCAGGACCAGATTGATATTTTGTCTGCAAAACTTGACAGCTTCACCACCCAACATGGACAGTGACCCTTTGGCCATTCCGGTCAAAAAGGGGGAGATGTTTCTTTCTATGGTTGATGAGAAGCAGAAAAGTAGCTCTTAAGGGGGAGTAATGTGTTGAGGGGGAGCTGTCAAGATCAGAGACTTTGTTTATATTTATTTGCTTATGTTTTGGGTATTTAATGTTTATATGGGTTTGATACACTGTGGTTTTGGTGTATATTTGTTTCTAACTCATATCTTATACTCTTGGTTTAATCTTTTATATATTTTGTTGATGTTATTTAGTTTAATATTGTTGTTTGTACCCATGTGCTTTTGTAAGCTTTTAGGGTTAATGTTTTTATGCATATTTTGTAGGCTTTATGGTTTGTACCTTGCTTAATGCAGCCTTTATGCTATGTTGAAATCAGTACTTTAATCTAAATGTCTTGCATTTTGATTTATGTACTGTCACTCTTGTGCCCTTGTAGGATTGTTCCTAGATGCATATACCTTGTGTATTATGCATTGGTTGAGTGTTGAGCATACAAGTATCTTGCCTTGTGCTTGTTAGCTTGTATGTCCTTGTGTTCATTCCAAGTGTGAATGAGTATTGTGGTCACTACCTTGCAGTAATCACTTGGTTGTTCAAGCCATGATTTGTTTCTTAACTCCATCTTTGCTTGATCACCTTTAGCTTGCTTCATATGCATTTCATGTTTTTCTGCATACAATGATCATGGTGTATTGTTGTGTTTCAGGAGTTTCATGTTCTTATGATTCAAGTGCTTCACAGCTTCTAGAGTTAGGTGTGAGTGAGTTTTGTTCAATTGTTCCTAACTCACATGTTAAGTCTAGAGTCTGTTTTAGGGTTTTGTCACGGAATAGCCAAAGGGGGAGATTGTAAGGTTGAATTTATTCAACCATCTAATTGCCTTTATTCCGTGCCAAATTTGCTTGTATTTCAGCATTTAGTAACCATGTATTTAGGTGAGTTTGATGTAAGGGTAGTGAGTGAGATAGAGTGAAGTTTGCTCAAGAGTGTGCAAGAAAACAGAGACTCGCGGGTGACTCGCAGCTGCAAGCCGCCAAACGCAACACACGTGCCAAGCATGCCGGAAGGTGAACAGTCATGCTAGTTGGAGCACTACAGGACAAAACATGACAACTGACCATACGGTTATCTCGCGACTGGATCTCGCAACTTAGTCAAGCCACGAACCACCCCTATTTTGTAAATCCTAACGTTTCACATTCCTCTCCCACTCCAGTATAAATACCCCTTTTACCCACAAATGTAAGAGGGCTTCCAGAGAGAATTTTGAGAGAGAAACCCTAAAGAAAAACAAGATTGATTCACCTACAATCTATACATTAGAGTCTCTTCAAATTCCTCAACTCTCTTCCTCTCCATTGTCAAATCCTTGAATGGCACCTTATCAAACCTGGTTCTCACCATTTTCATTACTGTGAGAGAGCTGTTTGGATTTCTAGGAAGCAGTTAGGAAGGAACCAATCTTCATTGGTTGATGCTACGGTCTAGTAGCGGAATTCGGGAAGCTAGAAAAGAAAAAGGTTCGGCGCAACCTTGTTGGAGCAAGAAGCTTGGAGGGCTTAGGTGCACTGGGTAGATTAGGCTTGGAGGGTCTATTGTTGTCCATGTATCCCAACTATATTTTCTAGTGGATTGTTTACTGCTTGGAGGGTGGCGGAGAGGTTTTATGCCGAGGGCTTCGGTTTCCTCTTCGATAACACATCGCGTGTTGTCTTTGTGTTTGCATCTTCCTTCCTATCTATCTTTGCCTTTTTATTATCTGCTGTGGGTTGTGATTTTAATTTGGCTTAGATAGTTTTTACCAATTCCATATTATAGCTTATGTTAAGTTTCCGCACACTAGTTGTTTGACATAATGCTTGAATTGGTTAAGTTATAATTTGGGGGTCTAAATGTTCAAGGGTGTTTATACACATATTTGAACTTTCAGAAAGGACTAAAAAATCCTAAGAGAAAAGGATAAATAACCATCTCATCACTGCTGCCCGCCATTCATAAAATGACACTTATATAGTTCGGCATAGCAAAAGTGCAGTGTCAATGATATTTGTGTGCTTCGGCATAACAAAATTGGAATGTCAAATGCTTACCATCATTGGGTATTTCTTTTCTATCTCTTATATGCCCATACATGATTTGCTTAAAAGAAAAATATGCAAAGAAAATAAAAAGCAAAAGATAAAAAATGCTTCAAATATGATTGCAAGCGTGTATTCTAGGAGATGTAGGAGTTATAGGATATAGGATATACCTCGAAGGTGATAGTCCGCATCAAGCAGTTATGATTGTGTGTGAGTTAAAGTGATTTTCTCATATCTCAAATCATCATAACATGTATACACTTATGCAATCTTGCGATGTTTTTCAAACATAACACGCAATATTCTTTGCTACTCTTGATACATGTACAGGTACAATGTGATTTGGCCATCACAAGGTTTTACATGTGTTAATATATACTCACTAAACTATCTTGACTTGTTTTTGAAATATAAAATTGGTTAGACTTGTTTAGTGTGTGTGTGTGTGTTATGGGATCTATGTGCTTAACATTTCTTTGTTGAGAGATGATTTTGAGAGCCTAAAATGTTGAATGGATCTTTGGTTGAGTTGCATACTTGATTGCATTCATATCTATGTTTTTCCCTTCTTGAAAAACGTTTTTTTAAGCATCTCGACACCTTCTCGATACCTCCTCGACACCGGGCTTTCTGTCGAGCTCTTAAGGTCTTTTCTTATCACAATCTCGACAGATCCTCGACAGCTGGTGGATCGAATGAGAAAGTTCCTGGATCCTTGATAACTTCTCGATAGCTGGTGGATCGATCGAGCTTTTCTTCTTGTGTCTTGGCTTTTTTTCTCGATAGCTGTATCTGTCACCGTTGTTTTTCTCGACACCTACCTCGACAGATGGCTCGACACCTCTTGATGAGAATCAACAAGCAGTCAAGGATCCATTGTATGTTCCAATTGGGCTTATTACTAAAGTAAGATCCAAGAAGATCAAAGAAGCACTTAATGGGTTGATTCAAGAGATTTGGGCTAGTTCAAAGGCAGGCATTCCAAGCTGGGCCCAAAGAAAGATGAAGGCGTAATAAATTTAATTCAAGCTATCTAGGGCTGATTTGGCTTAATTGGGCTTGATTTATGGCGTGGATTAATGGCTGATTGATTTTCCAGCTCCATATCAGTCAATAGATATTTTTCCTATTCTGGAGCTTCTAATTTCGAACCAGATCTACCTTAATTTTAGGCTTTTATTATTTAGAACGTTTTTTAAGCTATTTTCCTATTTTGGATTTGCTAATTTTAGACCAAATCAACTTTTATTTAGGGTTTTATTATTTAGTACGTTTTTAGATTTTCTATTTTCAATCATGTCTTATAAATAGCATGCACTCATTGTAATAGAGGAGATTTTATTGAATAAAAATTAGAAAATGTGAGGCTTTGCTCTTCTTTTGGCTCTTCAAGAACTGTGAACTTATCAGGGATTCTTCCTTGTGGCGTTCATGTAACGACCCAAGGAAAAACGCCAGCCACATCTGCGCTATACCTCAAAAGGACTAGTCACAATTGAGGCTCCTTGTAGTTGTTAATAAAGCCCAGATCTACCCAGTAAATACCCGATGTGGGACTCATCACACACCCACACACATCACACAATCAATCAAATTAGGGCATCACACATCCTTGTGTGATGTGTGTGGGTGTGTGATGAGTCCCACATCGGATATTTACTGGGTTGAACTGGGCTTTATTAACAACTACAAGGAGTCTCAATTGTGACTAGTCCTTTTGAGGTATAGCGTAGATGTGGCTGGCGCTTTTCCTTGGGTCGTTACATATGGTATCAGAGTTGGCCCGGTAACCCCGTGTGGGTTTGGAGACACTACCCCACAAAGTGGGCCCTAACGAGGACGTTAGGGATTTAAGTGGGGGAGATTGTGATGTCCTAATTTGATTGATTGTGTGATGAGTCCCACATCGGGTATTTACTGGGTAGATCTGGGCTTTATTAACAACTATAAGGAGCCTCAATTGTGACTAGTCCTTTTGAGGTATAGCGCAGATGTGGCTGGTGCTTTTCCTTGGGTCGTTACAGTTCAAACTTTATACCTTTGGTTCATGATTCAATTATAATCATTGGGTCAAGATGTTATTACTTATACTTTTGGTTCACGTTTCGATTATAAACGTTGGGTCAGGGTTTCTATGAAAAATCTGAATTTTAGCTTTCTTAGGCAAGTATTCCAATATTTTTGTTGGGTCTCAAAGTGTGTCGATTGAGGTTCGCATTATTTGGTATCAGAGCACAGGTTCTAAAATTAGTTTTCTATCCCTTTATCTTTTGTTTCCTGTTATCATCTTATCTTGTTCCTTTTGTGTTCTTTATTCCTTTTTCTTATTTTGTGATGTGCACTAGTTTCAAATCATGCACCAAGCTCCCAAAAAAAAAAAAAAAAAGTGTAAAAAGAAAAGAAAAAAGAAAAGACTTCAAAAAAAAAAAGGAAATAGAAAACAGAAAAAAAAAATATTGTTTGTAGTTTCAATTCACTCAGACCAAAACACTATTTTCTTTTGTCCTCTTCCTTTGCTTTAGTGTTTCTGTCATATTTTCTTGCTATTGGTATTAGTTTAAATACTACAAGTTGAATTTCTTGATCAAGTTTATTAGTTTAAGCAGAACTGAAAAGGAGAAGCTACGAGTGGAAAAAGGCAAGAGAGTGTGAGACTAATATCGGGAAAAAGCCAATTTAAGAGTGAAACACGAGTGTGAATGACATAATTTGAGTGCAAACAAGTGAGGAAGTGTTGTGAGGAATTATTTCTAACATCTCTTTGTAGTTTTAAAAATATGTCTTCCAGGGACGAAACATCAAATAGGGAAGGAAGGGAGGAGTCATCCCTCATGTTGCAGGCTATTCAACAACAGTTTGAACGCATGAACGTGGTGTTTAATGAAATTCGGGATTGGATGGATAGGCAAGATGCTGTTATTGCTTCTTTGCGTGAAGGGCATCCCCAAAGAGCCCTTAATGCTAGAAGGCAAGAAAGGCGTGCGCACGTGGATGATTCGGATGCCTACCATGAGGAAGAGTTTGAAGATGAAGAGGATCAAGTTTCATTGAACAATGAGGGCAGGTTTGCGCTAAGGGGAGAAAGGCGTGGTAGAGGTTTCCAAAGAGATCCAAAATGGCAAGATGGGACTAACAGAAACCTAGGAAACATCAAAATGAAGATACCATCATTCCAAGGGATAAATGATCTAGAAGTGTACTTGGAGTGGGAGAAGAATGTGGAGTTCATCTTTGAGTGCCACAACTACTCCGCGGAGAAAAAGGTAAAACTAGTTGTGATTG